>NC_047084.1:108288513-109573362 GCF_902459505.1 Geotrypetes seraphini
TTTGATACCTATGGACCTGCAGAAATAAAAGAATTATTTTGCAGACCGGCAGTTGAAGAGCACTAGGCTAAGTCGTGGGCTAGGCCCCACCCATCTCCACCCAATCTCCGCCCCAGACCCCACCCCCATAAAAAGTACTAATTGTAACACCATTTTTTCCATTCATTTTTCATACACACACACAATATAATCGTATTAACAACACATAATGGTTAACCACAAAATTAAACTACACAAAGCACACTGTATGAGTCAGACCAATGGTCCATCAAGCCCAGTAGCCTGTTCTCACAGTGGCCAATCCAGATCACTAGTACCTGGCCAAAACCCAAAGAGCAGCAACATTCCATTCAGAATCCTAAAGAATAGCAAGATTCTAGAATCCCAAAGAGTAACAAAAGATTCCAGAACCCCAAAGAGCAGCAACATTCCATTCAGAATCCTAAAGAATAGCAAGATTCTAGAATCCCAAAGAGTAACAAAAGATTCCGGAACCTCAAAGAGCAGCAACATTCCATTCAGAATCCTAAAGAATAGCAAGATTCTAGAATCCCAAAGAGTAACAAAAGATTCCAGAACCCCAAAGAGCAGCAACATTCCATTCAGAATCCTAAAGAATAGCAAGATTCTAGAATCCCAAAGAGTAACAAAAGATTCCGGAACCCCAAAGAGCAGCAACATTCCATTCAGAATCCTAAAGAATAGCAAGATTCTAGAATCCCAAAGAGTAACAAAAGATTCCAGAACCCCAAAGAGCAGCAACATTCCATTCAGAATCCTAAAGAATAGCAAGATTCTAGAATCCCAAAGAGTAACAAAAGATTCCGGAACCTCAAAGAGCAGCAACATTCCATTCAGAATCCTAAAAAATAGCAAGATTCTAGAATCCCAAAGAGTAACAAAAGATTCCGGAACCCCAAAGAGCAGCAACATTCCATTCAGAATCCTAAAGAATAGCAAGATTCTAGAATCCCAAAGAGTAACAAAAGATTCCAGAACCCCAAAGAGCAGCAACATTCCATTCAGAATCCTAAAGAATAGCAAGATTCTAGAATCCCAAAGAGTAACAAAAGATTCCGGAACCTCAAAGAGCAGCAACATTCCATTCAGAATCCTAAAAAATAGCAAGATTCTAGAATCCCAAAGAGTAACAAAAGATTCCGGAACCCCAAAGAGCAGCAACATTCCATTTAGAATCCTAAAGAATAGCAAGATTCTAGAATCCCAAAGAGTAACAAAAGATTCCGGAACCCCAAAGAGTAGCAACATTTCATGCTACCGATCCAGGTAAGTAGAGGCTTCCCCCATGTCTTTCTCAATAACAGACTATGGACTTTTCCTCCAGGAATTTGTCCAAACCTTTCTTAAAGCCAGCTACGCTATCTGCTCTTACAACATCCTCTGGCAATGCGTTCCCAAGCTTAAACTATTTCTTCCTTAACTTAAATATTTCCTGCTATTGGTTTTAAGAGTATTTCCCTGTAACTTCATCGAGTGTCCCCTAGTGAAAAATTGATCCACTTGTACCCGTTCTACTCCACTCAGGATTGTGTAGACTTCCATCATATCTCCCCTCAGCTGTCTCTTTTCCAAGCTGAAGAGTTTTAGTCTCTCCTCATACGAGAGGAGTTCCATCCTGGTCACTCTTTCAACCTTCTTCATCAGCTCAGAAATGAGCGAATGATGACAGATATCAGACTATGTAAGTGAAACATTCAAAAGCATTCCAACGATAGTCTCAGGGGGAAAGGACCCCGGTTATCTTCGGGGGGTTTAATGTGGTGCCTACATAAAAGATGATTCTTGTCTTTAGTATCTGGCCTGTCTCTCCAATCTCTCTTCATAATTGCCAGCATGTATCAGGCTGATAAGAACATAAGAATTGCCGCTGCTGGGTCAGACCAGTGGTCCATCCTGCTCAGCAGTACGCTCATGCGGCGGCCCCTAGGTCAAGACCAGTGCTCAAAATGAATCCAGTCTCACCAGTTTAACATGAACTTGTCCAACTTTGTCTTGAATCCCTGGAGGGTGTTTTCCCCTATGACAGACTCCGGAAGAGCGTTCCAGTTTTCTACCACTCTCTGGGTGAAGAAGAACTTCCTTATGTTTGTACTGAATCTATCCCCTTTCAACCCTCTTGTTTTCTCTACTTTGGAGAGGGTGAACAACCTGTCTTCATCTACTAAGTCTATTCCCTTCATTATCTTGAATGTTTCTATCATGTCCCCTCTCAGTCTCCTCTTTTCAAGTGAGAAGAGTCCCAGTTTCTCTAATCTCTCGCTGTATGGCAACTCCTCCAGCCCCTTAACCATTTTAGTCGCTCTTCTCTGGACCCTTTCAAGTAGTACCATGTCCTTCTTCATATATGGCGATTAGTGCTGGACGCAGTACTCCAGGTGAGGGCGCACCATGGCCGCGTACAGCGGAATGATAACCTTCTCCGATCTATGATCCCTTTCTTGATCATTCCTAGCATTCTGTTTGCCCTTCTCGCCACCGCAGCACATTGTGCAGATGGTTTCATGGACTTGTCGATCATAACTCTCAAGTCTCTTTCCTGGGCGGTCTCTCCAAGTACCGCCCCGGACATCCTGTATTCGTGCATGAGATTTTTGTTCCCGACCTGCAGTTTAATATGTCCCTGTCTCTGCTTACTACCGCATGCTTCTCTGGCTACCTGTAAACGCCCAAATCTTATTTAAACTTTCCTGTATTATGCACTAAACAGCAAACTCACCAGAAAAGATAATCCACTTGTTCTCCACCTCCCTCTTCACCTCTGCCAGGATCAACAACACTCACCAGCTGATCATCCCATCATCCAAAGGAGTGAAATATAATATTCAATACCCTTTTCAAGTACGCTGCTACAAGAGCCTGGAACACCCTTCCAACATCTATAGGAAGAGAACTAAACTACCTCCATCATATCTAGTAGATATATTTTTTTATGGTTCATAGTCTAAAGCGCGTGAGGACAAAGGCACACCGACAAGCGAGCACGGACAACTGAGCGCAGGACTTCATTGCGCCGAAGAAAAAAACGTATTTTAAAGGGCTCCGATGGGGGTGTTGGTGGGCAACCCCCCCACTTTACTTAATAGAGATCGCGCTGGCGTGGGGGGGGTTTTGGGGGTTGTAACCCCCCTCATTATACTGGAAACTTAACTTTTTCCCTGTTTTTTAGGGAAAAAGTTAAGTTTTCAGTATAATGTGGGGGGTTACACCCCCCTCACACCCCCCAACATTGCAACATGAGGCAGCGCGATCCCTATTAAGTAGAGTGGGGGGGGGGTTCCCCCCTCCACACCCCCTGTCAGAGCCCTTTAAAATACAGGGTTTTCTTCGGCGTGATTAAGCCCTGCGCTCAGTTGTCGGCGCGCCTTTGTCCTCGCACGCTTTGGACCCGTCACCATTTCTTATAGCACCTTACAAGAATAATAGAAAGTCACACGCTCTGTCCGTTTTTCCACCAGTTAAAGGATGCAAAAGTAAGAAATATCTTGTCCATACGCTGGCCTATCAAGCAGCACACCATGATAAAGATTTTCGGCATCTAATACGCACATCTTCTTATGAACAATTTAGAAAACTGAAAACTTTTCTTTCTTCAAAATTTCTTCAGAAAAATTGAGAACAGAACTGAAAATTTTTCTCTCTCCAAAATTTCTAATCTAATTTTTTTTTCGGCATCTTTTTGATAAAGTTTCGTAAATCGCATAGAACTTTTTGGTTATGCGGTCTAGAAATCCGGTGTTATGTTATGTTACCTCACCTTCAGGAAAAGACTGAAAACGTACTCGTTTAACCAATTCCTCTCAGTTCAGTAACTCTCCTCCCCATTTACACACCACTTATTCCAAATATGAACCCTTAAATAGGCTTCTCCCTGCAACTGAACAAAACCTTGCTCTATGACATTGTATCTTCTCACCCCTTGGCCTGCCCCACCAGGGCTGCCCTCGGCCGCATCATCAGTGACATCATCAGTGGTGCGGCAGAGGGAAGCCCTGGCGGTACAGGCTGCGAACAAGCCTGTTCAGATCCTACGTCTGCTAGTCGTCCACCGCTGTTGTTGCTACTGCTTTAGGAGGCCTTAGACTTAGAGGTATGTCAGGCCTCACCGGGGGGGGGGGGGGAAGGGTGTTTGGGAGGGGAAGGGCTGTTCACTGAGTGGGGGGGATTTGGTCAGGAAGGACTGCACAGGGGAATGGGAGGGACGAAAAGCTGACATAGGAGGGAGAATTGATTCGAATCGAATTGATTCAATAGGCTGGAGAAAATTCTAAAACAAAGTCTTTTAAAATTTTGCATCTTTCAGTAAGAACTTTTCTGACTAGGAGTTTAATGCTAATCAACTTATCACTTTAAAATTTTACTAAATATAACTTCTTAAATTAATAAGCATGTGTGTATGTGAAAAGCTCAGACCCAACATCCAACCTCTAGTGATCAACACGGAGCAGGTGGTTAATGAGACCATCACAGCTGATCACCATCTCATTACCCAGCTAGTTTTAAAGTTTTATTTGGCTTAGCGTTGGCTTACCTTGTTTCTCATTTAAGTTTTTTTATTTCTAAGAAAAATATTCGTAGATCTGGTTGATTTTATTTCCCTTCAGCAAATGCATGTCGTTGCAAAAAAATGTGAGATAGGACCTTAGCATTCCAAGCAGGATTCATGAATTCATGTTTGAATTTTCTTGTTTCTCCATTTCTTACTTACTATCAATTTCGAAAAGATCTTAAAACCCACTTATTTAAACAATATAATATACATTATTGATTTTCATATTATCATGTAGTTATAATGTACTTTTAATCTATACTTATTTTAGTTTATATTGTTTTTATTATTCATTAGTTTTAATACTTGTATTAGTTACTTAGAATTTTATTATGTATGATGTTATTATTATATTGTATGCTGAGTATCTATTGTGTAAACCGTTATGAACTGCTAGTTAGGCGGTATAGAAAAATAAAAATTATTATTATTATACAGCCGCATACAGACATATATCTTAAACACTAAATTATCAGCCTGTACTTATCTCAGGCGGTGGTGACGCTGGAACCCGTCCCACAACCGCTCTGGTCTTATAACATTGTGACCAAAATTCTAACGCTGTCTCATATTTTCCTCAACCTCCCCCCCCCCAACTCGAGTTTCACAAATTGGAGCTTCAGTTAGTTCGGGTGGTGGGAACGCGAACGGTGTCCCCTCGTGAAACTCGAGTTGGGGGGGTTGAGGGAAATATGAGACAGCGTTCTATTTCTACTCTTATATTTTAATTGCACCCCACTCTGCAAATACTGAATAAACCATAAGGGTCCGTTTTACTATACCGTCTTAAGCGCTAACGGGCACTTAACGCAGGAAAAAAAAAAAGCTTACCACAAAATACGCTTTTACAGACATTTAGCTGCCAGCATGCGCTATTTGCATGCTTTTATTTTTAAATTTGGGGGGGAAGGAGCTTGTCTTGGGCGGGGAATTGGCAATACCCAGCTAGTGCGATTGCCTTAGTACGCGCTCACCGGATGACGCTAACTTAACACAGGAACACAGGAATAGTAACATAGTAGATGATGGCAGATAAAGACCCGAATGGTCCATCCAGTCTGCCCAAGCTGATTCAATTTAAATTTTTTAATTTTTTCTTCTTAGCTGTTGATACTCCTAAATACGAAATGGTGCTTCCTTCTATGTTAATATTTTTTGCAGGTCTGGCATGCTAATGGCATCTGGAAAAAAAAAAAAAAAAAAAAGCCTTATCTACTAGGAATGGGCTTAGTGTGTGAGGGATGCATGACCTCTTGGTGTCACTGTTACAGTACTGGCATTTCTACCTCCCTATAACAATTATCTCCTCATCACAATAATTTTTGGCTATGCTGAATTTCCTGGCGTGACCTGCACCTCCCCCCTTCCACAGCAGTCATCTTTGCAAGGGGAATTCCCCAGAACCCATCTTCACAGGGGGGGGGGAAGGTCCCTCTCATTGCACAACCATCTCACCTGTTAGCAAGGGCTCTCTGCCCTGCAAGGGCCCAGTAGTTCTCGGAAGCAGCCATGGGGAAAGTACGGCCTGCCTCAGGTAGGAAGCCAGTTCTGTCCCCGCTCACAGGCACCATCTGAGGCAGCCCACATTTCTTTCGTCAAAGAACTCCCTAGCTGCTCCCCAGAACTGCAGGGCCGTGCAGGGCAGGCAGCCCTCAGTAACAGGTGGTACAAGTGGCCCAGCAATCATTTTGGTCAGGCTGGAAAATTCAGCACAGCCAAAATGTGTTGTTACAAAGATGTTGGTTTGTTGGGGTTTCTTCCATGGATTGGAAACTCCAAGTCACCATGAAAGGGGCAATACAGAGAGTCTTACAAGATCATGAAGGGCATGGAGAAAGTGGAGAGGGACAGATTCTTCGAACTTTCAAAAAAATTCAAGAACGAGAGGACATTCAGAAAAATTGAGAGGGGACAGATTCAGAACCAATGTTAGGAAGTTCTTCTTCACCCAAAGGGTGGTGGACACCTGGAATACGCTTCCAGAGGGAGTGATAGAACAGAGTACGGTATTGGGGTTCAAGAAGGGATTAGATGATTTTTCTGAAGGAAAAGGGGATTGAAGGGTATAGATGGAGAATTACTATACAGGTCCGCATGAGCGGACTGCTGGGCGCGATGGACCTCTGGTCTGACCCAGCAGAGGCACTGCTTATGGTCTTATGTTCAACAGTGGAGTGAAGACCCCCAAAACACAGGAAGAAAGGCAAAAGGTAGGAAGTCATCAAGAGAAGGGGAAAGTCAGCACAAATATTGGCCTGGAGACACCAAGGAACAGAAATAGGGATAAAGCAATGCCAGAATTGGCAGGAACAGCCCATTGTTAACAGTGACGTTGAAAGGTCCTGCTTCGTGGGTGGGAAAGTCCCACATTAAAACACTCTAGTCGTTAGCACATCTTAATAAAAAGACCCTGTGTTAATTACTGTTCAGAGACAGTGATTGTCTTAATTTGACAAATAAAGAATATAGCATTTAAAAAAAACAAACAAACCTATGTGCATAATTTCCACAAGAATAAGATACAGTAAATATATACTGCAAATATAAATAGAGCCACCTGACTAGGTGGGACCTTGCTCAAGGCCTATAGCCAGAGCGAGCTTTCTGGCTGTGGTTTGGCACGAGATGGGGGCGAAACTTGGAAGCACTTAAGATTTGCTTCTTTGGGCTTCGGCCAGTTTTTCTTTGACTAAGCTCTCTGGACAGTTTCCAGGCTACGCTTGTGTTTTCATTCTGCAGCGAGTTCCGTCATCACACTCAGCTGTGGAAAGAAGCCAGTGAAGTCCGGAACTGACAGGTCCTCTACCCGCCTCATCCAGCTGTTGCAGCGCTGTGCCAAGGATCACTGTCGAAGGGGGGAAGGAGGGGGGGGGGTGATGCAGTCTTCTTCAATGCTCACATGCTTTCAGAGTTCTTACATGTTTCATACTTTGCGTATAGAATCCCAACACAAATCATTTTAAGTTGTAATTTCTTGTGATTCCAATGTCCTGCCATGTCTGGAATATGATAGGCAGACTAAATGGGCCATTTGGCCTTTATCTGCCATCATGTTTCTCTAACCAAAAAGCTCTATGACCTCACAATGCAGGTGTAAAGAGCCTTAGCCTATAGGAAGAGGAGATGCAAATGTTAAGAGCCTTAGCCAATAGGGAGAGGAGGAGATAGTGGATGCTCTGGATGGGCCATTTGGCCTTTATCTGCCATCATGTTTCTCTAACCAAAAAGCTCTATGACCTCACAATGCAGGTGTAAAGAGCCTTAGCCTATAGGAAGAGGAGATGCAAATGTTAAGAGCCTTAGCCAATAGGGAGAGGAGGAGATAGTGGATGCTGCGGATGGGCCATTTGGCCTTTATCTGCCATCATGTTTCTCTAACCAAAAAGCTCTATGACCTCACAATGCAGGTGTAAAGAGCCTTAGCCTATAGGAAGAGGAGATGCAAATGTTAAGAGCCTTAGCCAATAGGGAGAGGAGGAGATAGTGGATGCTGCGGATGGGCCATTTGGCCTTTATCTGCCATCATGTTTCTCTAACCAAAAAGCTCTATGACCTCACAATGCAGGTGTAAAGAGCCTTAGCCTATAGGAAGAGGAGATGCAAATGTTAAGAGCCTTAGCCAATAGGGAGAGGAGGAGATAGTGGATGCTCTGGATGGGCCATTTGGCCTTTATCTGCCATCATGTTTCTCTAACCAAAAAGCTCTATGACCTCACAATGCAGGTGTAAAGAGCCTTAGCCTATAGGAAGAGGAGATGCAAATGTTAAGAGCCTTAGCCAATAGGAGAGGAGAAGATAGTAGATGCTCTGGATGAGCCATTTGGCCTTTATCTGCCATCATGTTTCTATGAATTGGCAAGTTTCTGAATGTATTTGTGGTGGATACACCGTACACACATCACATACCAATGGGACCGTGGGGAGACATGATCGAGACGTTCAAATATGTCACGGGCTGTATCGAGGTGGAAGAGGATCTCTTTTTCCTTAAAGGACCCACGGCAACAAGAGGGCATCCGTTGAAAATCAGGGGTGGGAAATTTCATGGCGACACCAGAAAATATTTCTTCACCGAAATGGTGGTTGATCGCTGGAATAATCTTCCACAACAGGTAATTGAGGCCAGCAGTGTGCCAGATTTTAAGAAAAGATGGGATTGGCATGTGGGGTCTCTTCATGGAGGTAGTTAGGGGGTGGGCCATTAGTGTGGGCAGACTGGATGGGCCGTGGCCCTTTTCTGCCGTCATGTTCTATGTTATATTCAAATACAAACCCATCCAAATAAATACCAAGATACCGTTTCCCCCCTTTTTCAGGGGAAAAATGGTAACCGAATATAAACCGAGGGTTTATATTCAACCATTCCTCCCCTTACCTTCCCTGTGGTGCCCTACCACCCTCCCTCCCGATAGTCCTCCCCCTCCACAGCCGCTGCAGGCAGAGCCTCATGAGGCTACCGCTGGAAATCTCGGCGACCATTTTTTACTACGAAGAATGAATGGGCCGCTAGACCACCAGGAAATCTCAGTTGGTCTGAAGGGGGAGGGGGTGGTACTCTTGTTTGGGAGGGAATGTTAGCTCCGGTCCAATGGGGGTTGGGGCACAGGTGGGGGTGGGGGGTACGCACTGACTGCGGCAAAATAAGTCTGCCAGTTTGGAGGGCTTGCAGTGGAAGTAGAGGGGGAAAACTCCAAATATAAATGAGACCCCCGTTTTTGGGCTATTTGGCCCAAAAATATCGGTTTAGATCTGAATATATACAGTACCCATGTCTATTTTGTCATTTCTTCTGTAATTCCCTACCCCCAATTGTTCTGTTTGTCTGTCTGATTAGATTGTAACTAGAGAATGGCACGGTGACAAAATTCATCACCGTTCCCGTCCCCGCGGATAACCGTGGTGAACAATCTTCATGTCATTCTTTAAGAAGAGAGGGAAGAATCAGAGTATAATTGGGCACAACCACTGACCCGCAAGCTTTGCTTTGAAGAATGCTGGTGTTGAAGGACCGAGGTTGAAACAGACACTACAGAATGACAGTCTCTGGTATCCAGAGCAGATATTGTGATGTCATAATGCCTCATTCCACCAGTGACATCAGTGATGTCACAGTGGCTTCATTATCCTTGGTTCA
The DNA here is from genome assembly GCF_902459505.1 of Geotrypetes seraphini. Taxonomy (NCBI): domain Eukaryota; kingdom Metazoa; phylum Chordata; class Amphibia; order Gymnophiona; family Dermophiidae; genus Geotrypetes; species Geotrypetes seraphini. Next base: position 108,298,215 of record NC_047084.1, read on the forward strand.
CATAAGAATCAGAGTATGAATGGCCACAACCACTGACCCACAAACTTTGCTTTGAAGAATGCTGGTGTAGAAGGACTGAGGTTGAAACAGACACTAGAAAATGACATGGGATTATTTCCCGCGGTTATCCGCGGGGACGGGAACGGTGATGAATTTTGTCACCGTGTCATTCTCTAATTGTAAGCTCTGATGAGAAGAGATTGTCTCTTATATGGTTACTAGCTGATCACCCGACGTTGTCCGGTATCGATAAGACTTGTATTCAGTGATTACTCCTGATAAAACAGGAAGTATTGGACTGTTTATTTCGTGGACATCTTCACCCTCCAGGGATTCAAGATAAAGTTAGCCAAGTTCCTGCTGAACCAGAAAGTATGCAGGCAAAGCGAGGCTCGGTTAGGGCACTGGTCTTTAAACCAAGGGCCGCCGCATGTGCGGACTGCTGGGCACGATGGACCACTGGTCTGACCCAACAGCGGCGATTCTTATGTTCATTTTTAGCAGAAAAGAATGTCCCTCTCTATGGGGCTGAACTTGGACTTAAACGGCATCGAGCGTTGTAAGTATTCATCTTAGCGAGCCTGAAAACTATGGATTAGACACTAATATCTTGTCGTTTTTGATCATTTTTACATGTCACCCCGTTCCCACCCCCACAGTATTTTTTCCCAGATAGTAAGTCATATGTATACCAAGTTTGGTTGAAATCTCGGTGTCAGGTCATAAGCGCGCCGGGACAAAGGCGCGAGCAGACAATTGAGCGCAGCGCGGAGGTGCGCGCCGCAGCAAATTACTGTTTTTAGGGCTCCGTAGGGGGTGTGTGTGGGGGGAACCCCCCCACTTTACTTAATAGAGATCGTGCCGCGTTGTGGGGGCGTTGTGGGGGGTTTGGGGGGTTGTAACCCCCACATTTTACTGAAAACTTCACTTTTTCCCTGTTTTTAGGGAAAAAGTTAAGTTTACAGTAAAATGTGGACGGTTAAAACCCCCCAAACCCCCATAACGCGGCGCGATCTCTATTAAGTAAACTGGGGGGACTCCCCAACAAAACCCCCCGTCGGATCCCCTAAAAACTGTAATTTTCTTTGGCGCGCGCCTCCGTCTTGTGCTCAGTTGTCGGCACGCGCCTTTGTCTTTCGCGGGGTTGTCTATGAACCGAAATCTCTCCATGCGCTTCAGAGTTATGCTGCAACATACATGCACACAGATACATCTGATTTTATATATATATTCAGTCAACTCCGCTTCAGTGCAAGGCCTCCGGACCGGATCGCCAGGTGCCCTGAAGTTTTTTCCAAGTTTCAAGTTTTTATTAATATTTGATAAATCGCTTATTCAATTAACTAAGCGATGTACAGCTTTATAAAAACATAGGTTGTGAAACTAACAGGGTAATACACAACTTTTAACTCTAATACAAACATGAGACATGGGGATAGCGGGGAGAAGTTACAATTTTTAGTTCAGGAGAGAGTACAAAAAGAGGGAAAAAGAAGAGGGAAGGTAGCAAAATAACGGTTTGAAGTTTCGTGTGTTTGGTCTCGTTGTTAGATCTTGAACGAATAGGAGTACCACTTTCTTGTCAGGCGGTCGTTTAGCCAGTATCGGCAGCTACCTGGGGTGATGGCGGCAACAGCAAGCAGCGCTGAGAGGAAGGCACTGGTGAGTGCTCGGCGCGCCGGCGTGGGTCTCCCGTCTACGACGGCTCGCGAAGCTATGACGTTCCGGGGATGGGAGAGATAGTAAATGCGGTTCAATAAATGCAGAGAACCCGTGACTGCATTTAAGCGGAGTCGACGTAACGCGAAAGAACAGAGGTGGGATTTGTGACATCAGTGCGCCTAAGCAGATTGTGTGCAAGTATCCGGAGTTTACGTCCAATGACTTCAAGGTAAAAAAAAAAAAAAAAAGGGACAGTGGTGGTCAGGTGCGGATAACCGGAGCGTGCACTTATCCGACGTGCACTTAGGTGGAGTCAACTGTAGCTTGTAATATACAGCGCTGCTTGCGTCTGGTAGCATTATAGAAATGATAGGACTTGATATACAGCAATGTTACTTACCGTAACAGTTGTTATTCAGGGACAGCAGGCAGCTATTCTCACTAGTGGGTGATGTCATCCGACAGAGCCCCGATGTGGACGTCTCACAAGCATACTTGCTTGAAGAAACTTCAGAAGTTTTGAGATGCCCGCACCGCGCATGCGCGAGTGCCTTCCCGCCCGATGCACTGGGCGTGTCTCCTCAGTTCTTTTCTTTCCGCGGAGCTGAGAAGTTTGCTTCAACTCTCTGCGCTGAGTGAACCCGTGTTCTTGCCTTCTAGTGCCGCGGTTTTGAGTTTATTTTCTCTTAATCGTGTGTTTTCTTCTATCGTTTTATTATTTTTTTAAAAAAAATTTTTTCCGAAGAATCGACCGGGTCGGCCGCGTGGCTGGGGCCCCGCTCCTTCGATCTTGCGGCGGAGCTTTTTCGGCCTATGTCCCGGCCTATTACTGGTTTTAAGAAGTGAATCAAGTGCTTATTTTGTACCTGGGGCAATGGAGTGGAGGCGTGGCCTAGTGGTTAGCGTAGTTGCCTCTGTATCCTGAGGTTTGTGAGTTCAACTCCCACTGCAGCTCGTTGTGACTCTGGGCAAGTCACTTACTAGCAGTCATAAAATTACTGTAAGTAAATTGATTAGAGGGGGTGGTCTCTCACACCTTGTTCCCATCCTGATCTCTGGCTGTGCCTGTGAATTTATCAGCTTTTCTACAGTAATTTGTGACTGCAAACACGTTAGGTAAGCATCCACTTTTGCAGTCACAACGCAGAAAGCTGCCTCCCTGAGCCCTGGAGAGAGCTAGTGCGGATACTAAGGGGGAGGAGGGGAGTTCTTGGTGGGGGGGGGAGGGGGAAGATGTCTAGAATAAATGGCCAGGTGGCAGCGCTCAGGCCCGGATTAAGCAACTCAGCTTCCTCTTTCCACGTCCTCCGGAAACTCTTGCTGCATTCTGTGGTGAAGCGGCTGAGTTGTCCAGGTTCCGATACGAACTCTGAAAGGAGAAGTGCCATAATACAGGAGCTAATATTAACACGTCCATCGTACACGCAAATATTTAGAATAATGGTATACGTGCTATTTTGCAAATGGCCGCTTAACTTATGCATCGCTTATTTGCAAAGGGGGCATACATGGGGCGAAGCTTGGACAGAGTTCAAAATTACGCACGTAATTCACAGGATACCGTAAGTTTCATGGGTTTCTGCAATACTTAGGGGTCCTTTTATATGCATGCTCCAGATTGGCATCACAGTCACTTCTTATCTTTCTATCTTTTTATCTTTTTCTTTACTATTATTCATCACTAGCTGATGCCCCGGCGTTGCACAGGTATTTAATTATAGCAATAACACTGTAAATGGATTCAAATAAAGATACTTTATAGTGGTGAATGAAATTATTTTTTTACAGCTTTATAAAAAGTACAATATTCAAATTATAATGTGAAATATTTGACAAAATGAATACAATACAACTAACACAAAACTTGATTATAAACAACATTTTTAGTTTCACCTCTAGGAGCAAGAACATATAAATTCTTGGGTGAAGAGATCCCCAGAACATATCACCCCAGGTAGTGAGGGATCTGCATACCAAGTTTCGTTCAAATCGGTCAAGCCGTTTTTGATTTACTGTGAGAATGGCAGCTGTTTACATTTTTTCCATTGACATGAATGGGTGAAATCTGATTTTCTGTTTGTAGCTCCGCCCACGTGTGCAGGTGGGCCGCGAGACCCCCAGAACATATCACCCCAGGTAGTTGGAATTACTGTGAGAATGGCAGCTTTTTACATTTTTTCCATTGACATGAATGGGTGAAATCAGATTTTGTTTGTAGCTCCGCCCACGTGTGCAGGTGGGCCGCGAGACCCCCAGAACATATCACCCCAGGTAGTGAGGGATCTGCATACCAAGTTTCGTTCAAAGCGGTCAAGCCGTTTTTGAATTACTGAGAGAATGGCAGCTTTTTACTTTTTTTCCATTGACATGAATGGGTGAAATCTGATGTTCTGTTTGTAGCTCCGCCCACGTGTGCAGGTGGGCCGCGAGTCCCCCAGAACATATCACCCCAGGTAGTTGGAATTACTGTGAGAATGGCAGCTTTTTACATTTTTTCCATTGACATGAATGGGTGAAATCAGATTTTGTTTGTAGCTCCGCCCACGTGTGCAGGTGGGCCGCGAGACCCCCAGAACATATCACCCCAGGTAGTGAGGGATCTGCATACCAAGTTTCGTTCAAATCGGTCAAGCCGTTTTTGCGTGATCGCGGCACATACACACACACATACATACACACATACATACCTCCGATTTTATATATATAGATTACCTCTTCCTTTTAGGACCCCTGAGGAAGGCGTGTTCGCCGAAACATGGACCGTGTAGGGTCCGGTTGGATTTTTATCACTGTATTTTTTTTATCATTGTACTTTTTTAATTGAATTTTCATGTTTTTATATGTTTTTATAAGTGATCTCCAGAACATCTGTATCCACAGTTTTTTGTTTTCATCGGTGGATTGTTTTCACTGTGGATCTCCCCATTTTTCTTTGCTGTGCTCCACTCCTCTTATTAAGCTGCAGAAAAAAAAACCATTCTGTATTTCTATACCACTTATAATCCAAGTGGTACATTCAGGTCTCAGGCATTTTTCCCTATTTGTCCTGGCAGGCTCACACTCAATCTAATGTACCTGGGGCAATGGGCAAACATACCACACATTCAGAAAATCACTAAAAACACACTTATTTGACAAATTTGTCTGAACCTCCAAAATGGTTCAACACCTACCTCTTCTTACACGTTCCCCTTCCTACCCCCTATGCTGCCCAACCACATAACTGCCCACTTACCCCTTCCCAATTCCAACCGATGTTAACTCGCTGTTATCAGCGTCATCTCGAACTGAAAGGTATGACGGGATATAAATAAAGCTATTATTATTATTATTATATAAGAATAGCCTTACTGGGTCCATCAAGCCCAGTAGCCCGTTCTCACAGTGGACAATCCAGGTCCCTAGTACCTGGCCAAAACCTAAAGAGTAGCAATCTTCTATGCCACCGATCCAGGGCAAGCAGTGGCTTCCCCCGTGTCTTCCTCAATAACAGACTATGGACTTTTCCTCCAGGAACTTGTCCAAACCTTTCTTAAAACCAGCTAGCTATCTGCTTTTACCACAACTCTGGCAGTTCATTCCAGAACTTAACTATTCTGAGTGAAAAAATATTTCCTCCTATTGGTTTTAAAAGTATTTCCCTACAGTTTCCCGTGCGCTAAAGCCATTTGCACCACAGCTCGAAAAAGGTTGATTTTTCTAATTAATGGCCATGTGCAACAGCTATTTGCATTCATCTATGGTTTTGCAAGCTGAACCGGCAGCTTCTCGTCAGTGCTGAAAGATTGTGCAGTTTATTTATGGATGGAACTTTTCAAGATATGTGCATCAGTGTCAAAAATATAAATAAACTAGCTGATGCCCCGGCGTTGCATGGGTATTTAATTATAGCAATAACACTGTAAATGGATTCAAATAAAGATAGTTTATAGTGGTGAAATAAATTATTTTTTTACAGCTTTATAAAAAGTACAATATTCAAAAAATAATGTGAAATATTTGACAAAATGAATACAATACAACTAACACAAAACTTGATTATAAACAACATTTTTAGTTTCACCTCCAGGAGCAAGAACATATACATTCTTGGGTGAACCCACCCTTCCCACGTGTGCAGGTGGGCCGCGAGACCCCCAGAACATATCACCCCAGGTAGTGAGGGATCTGCATACCAAGTTTCGTTCAAATCGGTCCCACAGCTTTTTACATTTTTTCCATTGACTTGAATGGGTGAAATCTGATTTTCTGTTTGTAGCTCCGCCCACGTGTGCATGTGGGCCGCGAGACCCCCAGAACATATCACCCCCGGTAGTGAGGAATCTGCATACCAATTTTCGTTCAAATCGGTCCCACAGCTTTTTACATTTTTTCCATTGACTTGAATGGGTGAAATCTGATTTTCTGTTTGTAGCTCCGCCCACGTGTGCAGGTGGGCCGCGAGACCCCCAGAACATATCATCCCGGGTAGTGAGGGATCTGCATACCAAGTTTCGTTTAATCGGTCAAGCCGTTTTTACGTGATCGCGGCACATACATACATACATCCGATTTTATATATATAGATGGATTTATAATTATGATCCCTTTGCGTTAAAAGGATATGGAATCACAGAGGTTTCAATCCTCTGCTATGCTCCACCACTGCTACTCGCCAACGTGGCCACTCCCTCCATATTGTCGCCTTCTCTGACTGCTCATTCTCTCATTTCTCCACCTCTGTTCGTCCCCTCTCTGACCATCACCAGACAACCTTCCCTCGGTCTTGTCCAGTCACTGCCACACATTTAGGAATCAATCTATTGATCCGTGCACTCTCCCCCACCAAAGTTTCACCTCTCCTCTCATCCACTCATCCTAAGTCTGTCAAAAAGGCTGTCTCTTCCACAGAATTAGAGACTCTTGGTCCTGGGAGGAGTCAGAGTAAAGATGGTACTGAAAAATATGGGAGGAGATCATAGAAGAGAATGACACAGGGACAAAATGTCCCTGTCCCCGCAGGAACTCATTTTCCCGTCCCTTCCCTGTGAGTTCTTTTCCTGTCCCTGCCCCATTCCTATAAGCTCTGCCTTAACTGCACAAGCCTCAAACTTACGATTTTAAAATGTTTGAGGCTTGTGCAGATGAGGACAGAGCTTGCAGGAAAGGGGGTAGGGACAGAGACAGCGGCAAAACTCACGGGGACGGGATGGGACAATGAGTTCCCACAGGGACGGGGCAAAATTTGTCCCCGTGTCATTCTCTACTTGGGAGAACAGTATAGAAAATTGAATAAATAAATAGTGTGAAGAATTTCAGCTTCTGATAACCAGAATTGAGATTGTGACGTCATAATGCCTCATTCCACCAATAAGAGCCAACCTCATCAGTGATGTCACAATGGCTTCATTGTCCTAGACTTGGCTCACTTTTTCTACATTTTGATTTCAAGTGTGGTGCAGTGTAGAGAGTGACACAGGGACAAATTGTTCCCCATCCCCACAGGAACTTATTTTTCCCGTCGCATCCTCGTGAGTTTTGTCGCTGTCCCTGCCCCTATTCCTGTAAGCTCTGCCTTAACCGCACAAGCCTCATAGAAACTATGACGGCAGAAAAGGGCCGACGGCTCAACAAGTCTGCCCACTTGAGAACCCTCCCTCCAACTAGTCTGCCTCGAACACTTATAGATTTTAAAGTGTTTGAGGCTTGTGCAGATGAGGATGGAGCTTGCAGGAAAGGGGCAGGGACAGGAAAAGAATTCGCCTGGATGGGAAAATGAGTCCCTGTGTCATTCTCTAGTCTAGATCATAGCACCAAGGAAATCAATACACAGAGAGAAGAGATATACCAACTGATAATAGGACAGCAGTGGAGGAAGATCCAGCAGGGCGCAAAAAAGCAATGGAAGAGATAAGAAAAAAACCAAAAGAGAGCAGAGCTTCAAAATCCAAGTGAGCACAGTGTAACAAGGAGTACAATATGTGGTGATTAACAGTGTCAAAAACAGAAAACGGGGACGGGGGACGGAGGGACACAGGGGTCGTGGCTTCCCCCAAAATTGGCTCTACCCCATCCCAACCCATCAGGCTTTTCACCCGCGGGATCGGCTTTCTTCTGCCGCTCGGCGCTGAGCGGCTTGTTGACTGGCTCCCGTGAATTCTCACTGTGAGAGGCACATCCTATAAACAGTCAGCCCACACCAGCAAGCCAAAAAACTACCGCCTCTCCTCCTTATCGGCGTCTCATCGGGGCACACCTAGAATCTGCTGCGACACACAGTTTGCGATACGCTGTGTTACGTCGCATCTTGTAGTGCTATATAACTAATTAGTAGTAGTAAATAGTGTCTTCTTTAAGCTCAGAGCTGGCATGAGAGGAGGTAGAGGTAGCAGCGATATGCTTTAGAAAAAGAAGCATGATGGCAGATAAAGGCCAAATGGCCCATCTGCAGCATCCATTATCTCCTCCTCTCCCTATTGGCTAAGGCTCTTAACATTTGCATCTCCTCTTCCTATAGGCTAAGGCTCTTCACATCTGCATTGTGAGGTCATAGAGCTTTATGGTTATAGAAACATGATGGCAGATAAAGGCCAAATGGCCCATCTGCAGCATCCATTATCTCCTCCTCTCCCTATTGGCTAAGGCTCTTAACATTTGCATCTCCTCTTCCTATAGGCTAAGGCTCTTCACATCTGCATTGTGAGGTCATAGAGCTTTATGGTTATAGAAACATGATGACAGATAAAGGCCAAATGGCCCATCAAGTTTGCCCATCCGCAATAACCATTATCTCTTCCTCTCTCTAAGAGATCCCACGTGCCTATCCCATGCTTTGCAGTGGTATTACTCTTGCACATGCCAGAGCCACACCACCACCCACTGAATTCTGCCACCCTAGGCAGATACCTAGTGTGTCTAGTGGCAGAGCTGGTCCTGCCTCAGAAAGTTGGATTTCTTTGCCTCATAACATACTCCTATAAACACGTCCCTCTCTGCACATATTCCGTTCCCCGCTGCTTTCTTCCACATATGCCTACCAGCTATCGACACTTTTCAATACTTAACTGTAAAAATAAAAGTGGCATTTTTCCAAACTGAAACAGCAAGCTGCAGGGCATGCACAGGAGAACAGAGTGTCACGAGGGAACACATATTGTCTGAATTTATGAAAACAAGAAACTACAGCTACTGTGATGTTTTCAGCTTCCGCTGCGTAATTTATGACCACACTGTGATAAGTTATAGTATGGCATTCCCTTAAAACAACCAAAGCCCTGAACGAGAGTTTTGGCTGCTGCAAGGGGTAGTTGAAATCCAGACTCTTTACAATTCAGACAATAAAGAGAAAGAACAAAAAAACAATCAAACAAAAAAGAAAGAAACTAAGATAACCCTTTTTTTATTGGGCTAATTTCATACATTTTTGACTATCTTTCGAAGGCCAGAGCCTCCTTCCTCAGGTCAAAACAGTATGAGCAAAAGATGGCAATAACAGAGCATATAAGGGCCAATTAATAAAAGCATTCTAATGATAGTGCCAAGGGGAAAGGTAGGGGTAGGAGCTGGGCTAGGACACAAAGCGAGATCGGAGGGTGATAAAGCAGGAAAGCCAGATCTTTGTTAAGTCCCGTCTTGTTGGTATTAAAATTGACCTTTATAATGTACATCTGGTGCAAAGGGATGTTTAACCCAAAACACTTCCACATGCCCCAGTACGAAAAGAAGTCTAATCCTGTGGTTTGCCCCAGAAATATCCTTGGGTTCTTTTATTTGGATTTTGCTCACACCTTTTTAGCAGTAGCTCATCATTTGTCATTTTTGACGGAGTGAAACATCGATCCACTTCTACTCGTTCTACTCCACTCAGGATTTTGTAGATTTCAATCATATCCCTCCCAAAGCCGTCTCTTTTCCAAGCTGAAGAGCCCTAACCATTTTTAGTCTTTCCTCATACGAGAGGCGTTCCATCCCCTTTACCGTCTTGGTTGCTCTTCTTTGAACTTTTTCTAGCGCCACTATATCTTTCTTGAGAGAAGGAGACCAGAATTGAACGCAATACTCCAGATGAGGTTGCACCATGAACAAAACCCTGGCTTGAATGGATAGCCAGTGTAATTTTAGAAAATATTCTATGATACGATCCTGTTTCTTTAAGGAGAAAACTACCGCTTGCTCAAGAGGAAGCGGTAAAGGCTAGCGCGGCCGGCGGTTTAGCGCATGCTGTTATATGCGTTAAACCGCTAACGCGGGCTTCGTAAAAAGAGCCCTAAATTGTGGCTCAAGAAAACAACTTCTAAGAGAACGTAACTTACTTAAAGTAGATGCCATCGACTCATGCTCAAGTGTTAGCAACTTGATGAGTTACAGATCAAAAAAGAAACTGGTTTTGTGCCAGTCCGGGAAGGTCCTCCAGTGTCATCCCCAGGGTTGTTTTCAACAGGTCCAGATATCTGATAGCAGGTCGTCCTCTTCGCCTGGTTCCTTCGATCTTCCCAAACATGATGTCTTCTCCAATGGTCTTTTTCTTCTAACAGTATGACCAAAATAAGACAGTCATAACTTCATCATTTGAGCTTCTAGTGACATAGCTGGTTTGATCTCTTCCAGAATCGATTTGTTAGTTCTTCATAAAATCCTTCTCCAACACCAAAGCTCAAATGAGTCAATCTTCTTTCTGTCTTGTTTTCGTAGTGTCCAGCTTTTGCATCTCTAATTGACCACTGAGAGAATGAGTGAGTGGACAAAGTCTAATCTTCGCTTGGAGTGTTATTTCCTTGCTTTTGAATACAGTGGTGCCTCGCATAAAGAACGCCTCGCACAGCGAACGCTGCACACAACGAACTTCATGTCATGATTCATACAACGAACTTCGTTTCACACAACGAAGTCGCCCGAGCTTCCACGATCGCTGCCGATGTATTGCATCCTTCCGCGCAGGCACTGCAGGCAGTCGTTAGTCACTGCGCTTAACGCGTTTCACATAACGAACTTTTCGCATAACAAACTTGCTCCTGGAACGAATTAAGTTCGTTGTGTGAGGCACCACTGTACTTTGTTTACAAAAGAGCCAAAGAGACTGAAATCCTTTACAACTTTCATTCTGTTGCCGTCAAGCTCAAAATCTTCATTATTTTCCATGTTCATGATCTTCGTCTTGTTTTTATTCAGTTCTAAGCCCATGTTATGACTTTCGGCTTTGACTTTTCTCAGTAGATACAGCATGTCTTCTTTGCTGCTGGTGATGAGTAATGTGTTATTTGCAGGTTGTTTATGTTTCGGCCACCAACTCTGAAACCAACACTTTGTTCTTCCAAATTTGCTTTTCTGAAAGGCCATTGTCAAACGAGCATTGAATCTGCTACTCTGGTCATGAAACACACAGGAAAAATGGTGTGGCATTTATCCTCAACAATAAGCTTTCAACGATGGTATTAAAATACAATGTTATTAGTGATAGAGTTACGTCAATCTGTCTGTAGGGAAAGCTGATCAATGTCACCTTGATCCAAGTATATGCTCCAACGACAAATGTGGAAGATGAGGATGAAGAGTTTTTCTATGAACAACTTCAAAATGAAATAGAACAAGATCTCCTGACCATTATGGGAGACTTCAATGCAAAAGTAGAAAGTAAAACTGAAGATGCATGTCGGTAACAAAAATCTCATGCACGAATACAGGATGTCCGGGGCGGTACTTGGAGAGATCCCCCAGGAAAGAGATTTGGGAGTTCTGATTGACAAGTCGATGAAGTTGTCTGCACAATGCGCGGCAATGGCAAAAAGGGCAAACAGAATGCTAGAAATGATATAAGAAGGGGAACACGAACAAATCGGAGAAGGTTATCATGCCGCTGTACCGGGCCATGGTGTGCCCTCACCTGAAGTACTGCATCCAGCACTGGTCGCCGTACATGAAGAAGGACACAGTACTATTCGAAAGGGTCCAGAGAAGAGCGACTTAAATGGTTAAGGGGCTGGAGGAGTTACCGGACAATGAGAGATTGGAGAAACTGGGCCTCTTCTTCCTTGAAAAGAGGAGACTGAGAGGGGACTTGATCGAAACGTTGAAAATACTGACGGGAATAGGCTTAGTAGATAAAGACAGACTGTTCACCCTCTCCAAGGTAGGGAGAACGAGAGGACACTCTCTTAAGTTAAAAGGGATAGATTCCGTACAAATGTAAGGAAATTCTTCTTCACCCAGAGAGTGGTGGAAAACTGGAACGCTCTTCCGGAGTCTGTTATAGGGGACAACACCCTCCAGGGTTTTAAGACAATGTTGGACAAGTTCCTGCTAAACTGGAACATACGCAGGTGAGGCTTGGCTCATTTAGAGCACTGGTCTTTGACCTGAGGGCCGCCGCGTGAGCAGACTGCTGGGCAGGATGGACCACTGGTCTGACCCAGCAGCGGCAATTCTTATGTTATGCAGTGGTTGGAAAGCATCAAGAAGAAAAGGGGGTATGAAGGATAATTAATACAAAAATTATTTTAATAAATTTTTATATTTTTATTAAGTGCCTAGCTTCTTGTTTATGAAACGATCTATTATTGCTAATAACCCACACTTGTCATATAAAAACTTTATTTTAAGCATACACTTTTACCCTGAATGTAAAAATAAATTAATCAAATTTGATTTAATTTAATTTAAGAGGCTGAAATATCATGATGATTGCATTGTTCTCAGTAAAGAGACCTCTTATAACTTAGACTAGTGTTTAAGCCCGTTACATTAACGGGTGCTAGAGTACATGTCTGCCTGGTTTTTTTTTTATTTGTCTCTCTCTCCTTGGATGTTGTCTGTCTGTCATTCTTTCTGTCTGTCTCTCCCTGGCCCCCCTGTCTATCTATCTTTATTTCTAACTCTATCCTCTTCCCTCAATCCTGCATTTGCCCTTTTTTCTTTCTCTTCCCCACTTCCTTTCAACGTCTGCTCCCCCTGTCCATCAGACTTCCATTCAGTGTCTGTCTCCCTCTCTCTACCCCTTATATCTACTGTTCACCCTCTGTCTTGCCCCTTCCATTCACTGCCCTCTCTTCTCTTTCCATCCAGTGTCCGCCCTCTCTCTCTTTCTCTCTGTTCCATATGGCATCTCCTCCTTCCTTTCCCCCTTCCTTTTCCCTTGGTCTTGCATACATTCCTCCTTCCCTCCATGCCCTTCCATCTCTTCTTCCCTCCAAGCCATTCTCTCCCCCTCTGCTCCCTTTACTCCTTGAACTTCATCGGGCAGCAGCAGCAGCATTCACAATTCATTGCTGTTGCCGGCTTCAGGTCTTCCTCTCTGTCTGGTCGTCTTCCTGAAACAGAAAGTAGGCAGGACCCGCCAAAAGCCGCCTGAAGCCGGCAACAGCAGTGAATTGTAAACGCTACTGCTGCCCGAAGAAGCCAGGCCTTGAAAAACCCGAGGCAGACCGCTTCTCTTCCCTCCCAGCCCAACCCCCGCTGACTCAGCTCCCTTACCCTTACCCTGCGTCGCGGAAGCGTGAAGACTGAACACCGGCAATCGGGGTGGCGAGGACGCGGCTCAGGAGAGTGTGAGATGTTGGTGTGCAGCGGCACTCTACGAAGCCCTCCTCCCGACAGCCGCCGCCAGCACCAATCGGGACCAAGCTTGCCTGCACTTCCTCCAGCGCTTGGTGAGTGAGGGCGGGAGGAGGGGAGTGGCTAGAGTGATCCCTGCCTCCGCGTTCTAAAATGGAACCCGGCCACGGATCAGAAATCACTGCGGCAGGGATCACAAAATTTCAAGAGCGCATGCGCGCTCTAGGGTTTTATTATATAGGATGTTATTTCAAGTCTTCATCCTGAATGCATATGATGTACGGTAATCATTTACTTCAAACCTCCTACCTACCTCAAAAAAATATTTTTATTTTTTATATATTTAATCGGTTAATTTAATTGAAAAACTATCAACTAATTAACTAAGGGTGCATAATTTAATTTCTTAACTTAAAATAACTTTATTAAGCATATCAAGATTTTTATTTCGTTTAGAACTTATCCGAGAAGAGATATTGAGGGGCTACAGAAAGAATGCATTTGTAAGTCAGTAAGAGGAGTTTGTACTGTATTTAGAAGCGGATGGGGAGCTCCTTCTCATTCATGGCGCCGGCTCATCTGGAACATGGGGCTAGATTCACTAAGCAAACCGATCGTGTACCGATTGGTTTGCGACCCGATTTCCCTGCGACCCGATTCACTAACCTCGTGGACAATCACCTCCGATCCAATTCCGATTCACGCATGCAAATGAGGGGAAACGGCATGCAAAGCAGGAAGGACCGCGATTCACTATCAAAAAGCAGGCATGCCGTATGGGCTGGCCGATCCAAAAACAAGCAACTGCTTGTGTAAAAACCCTACTCTCTGCCCCCGATTCTCATGCTCTAGCCGCCCTGCTCTCTGCCCCAATCTCCTGCTCCTGTCAGCCCCGATATTCTGCTCCTCTCTGCCCCGATCTCCTGCTCCTCTCTGTCCCGATCTCCTGCTCCTCTCTGCCCCGATCTCCTGTCCCTCTCTTCCCCGATCTCCTGCTCCTCTCTGCCCGATCTCCTGTTCCTCTCTTCCCCGATCTCCTGCTCCTCTCTTCCCCGATCTCCTGCTCCTGTCAGCCCCGATCTCCTGCTCCTGTCTGCCCCGATCTCCTGCTCCTGTCTACCCCGATCTCCTGCTCCTGTCTGCCCCGATCTCCTGCTCCTCTCTGCCCCGATCTCCTGCTCCTCTCTGCCCCGATCTTCTGCTCCTCTCTGCCCCGATCTCCTGTCCCTCTCTTTTCCGATCTCCTGTCCCTCTCTTCCCCGATCTCCTGCTCCTCTCTGCCCCGATCTCCTGTCCCTCTCTTCCCCGATCTCCTGCTCCTCTCTGCCCCGATCTCCTGTCCCTCTCTTCCCCGATCTCCTGCTCCTCTCTGCCCCGATCTCCTGTTCCTCTGCCCCGATCTCCTGCTCTGGCCACCCTGCTCTTGCCTCAAATTTCTCCTGCCGTCCCGACTCTCCTGCCCTTCCCCGCACTGCGAGCCTGTGGTTTTAACCCATGGGTTTAACGCGGGTTAAAACCACAGGCTGGTGAAAGTTTAAAAAAAAAAAAAAGATTTTTTGCTGCTCTGCCGGGCACGGAGGGCCTGCGCATGGGCAGACTATCTACAGATGGTCTGCGCATGCGTCAGGATCGCTAAAGAGCGATCCCGGCAGTCGGTTGGGGGTGTGATTCTGATTGCCCTCATTTGCATGAGGGCAATTCGTGAATCAGCCCCAGGACATGGATCGGATCGCTCACGGATCGGATCCTCTCCTTGTCCTTCGTGAATCTCGCCCTAAAACCTGACACCATAAGCCTTCATTTCCTGCTACCTGGGACCTGTCTCTGCTACTACTATTTACCATTTCTATAGCGCTGAAAGGCGTACGCAGCACTGTACATTTAATATTGAATAGAGGGTCCCTGCTCAGAAGAGCTTACAATCTAATTTAGACAGACAGGGCTTCTCAGGGCTGGGAAGCATCTGGTAGAAGGAATGATACAATGGGTAAAGGTATCGGACAGTAAGTGGGAGTTAAGAGTTCTCCTCTCCCCCGCCAAAAAAAAAAAAAGTGGTAGGGGAGCGATCAAAGCAAATAAAAGTGGAAATATGATTGATGAGTTTTTCTGAAACATACCATTACTTTTTTTTTTTTTTTTTTTATTAACAGCTTTATTGAGTGCTCCAATCATTACTTTCGAATGAAGAGAACGGAGCCATCTGTGGCAGCTGGTATATTGAGCTTTCATGGGGCATAATATTATCTATTATTTATATGAGGCGGCGGGTTTGAAGTCATTAGCAGGATCCGTTCCAAGCCCCGCTGGCCAATCAGAGGCAAGTGTTGGAAAGCAGATTAATTTAATGGAGGCTCTAGCAGAGGATTTGACCCAGGACCTGGGTTTATTGATGATCTAATGATTCGAAACTGTCCAGGGTACTAAATGGAACGGCTAAAAAGGCTGCAGAAATCGATAGCTTCCGAGAGCTGAATGGCAGGAGGTGACTGGGGGGGTTCAGACGGGGTCATGCACTCAACACCATTAATGCCACTCACGAGATGTATCTCTCTATGAATAACCTCAGACCTTTTGGCAGGCTCCAAAATACAGGGCTTCCCTGCGCTTCCTGCTGGCCACTTAGTTCTACCCACACTTGCACACACTTCTGCCCTGATATCCTCGACTACATTACAGCCAATAAGATCAAGGAAACATTCTTCCAAACTCTCAATCCCACCCGTTCTGTACGCAACCAAGTCGCGCCAAATCACCTTTCCCCAAGCCCCCGACTCAAAAAGCCATGCTATCGCTTCTTCCAAAAAACGGGGTTACGTCTCGTCAGCTCTACACCAATAAAGGAATTCTAAATACGGCACCGACCGTCAGGAGACGAAACGGGGCAGAAATGGCAGATCACATGAAAACACACTTATTCGCTCATTCGCAGAATAGCAGCTGAGGCCCGGATTCACTAAACTTACCGATCCTGTAACGATCGTCGCAAAAGCGGTTTGACTGGTTTTGCGATCGTTCGTGTTCCCCGACCCGACTCACAAAACCGCTTCTCCGAACACTCACCCAATCTCCGATCCAAGCATGCTAACGAGGGAAAATGCCATGCAAAAAGTAGGCAGCGGTCGATTCACAAAGCAGAAGAAGAGATCCCGACTGGGTTTGCCGATCCGAAAGAGAGCAACTGCTTAGGACCAGTCGCTCACTATCCATGGTCGACTCTTCTGCCCTGAAATATCAATATCCCTCCCTCCCCAAACTAAAATGGCAGGAGGGATGGCCACTCCCTCCTGCCACCAGACACTCCCTCCAACACCCCCCATGCCAAACCTAAATAAGGCAGGAGGGATGCCCGCTCCCTCCTGCCACCAGACACTCCCTCCAACACCCCCCCATGCCAAACCTAAGTATGGCAGGAGGGATGCCCACTCCCTCCTGCCACCAGACACTCCCTCCAACACCCCCCCATGCCAAACCTAAGTATGGCAGGAGGGATGCCCACTCCCTCCTGCCACCAGACACTCTCTCCAACACCCCCCATGCCAAACCTAAATATGGCAGGAAGGATGCCCACTCCCTCCTGCCACCAGACACTCCCTCCAACACCCCCCCATGCCAAACCTAAATATGGCAGGAGGGATGCCCACTCCCTCCTGCCATCAGACACTCCCTCCAACACCCCCCCATGCCAAACCTAAATAAGGCAGGATGGATGCCCACTCCCTCCTGCCACCAGACACTCCCTCCAACACCCCCCCATGCCAAACCTAAATATGGCAGGAGGGATGCCCACTCCCTCCTGCCACCAGACACTCCCTCCAACACCCCCCCATGCCAAACCTAAATATGGCAGGAGGGATGCCCACTCCCTCCTGCCACCAGACACTCTCTCCAACACCCCCCCCATGCCAAACCTAAATATGGCAGGAGGGATGCCCACTCCCTCCTGCCACCAGACACTCCCTCCAACACCCCCCCATGTCAAACCTAAATACGGCAGGAGGGATGCCCACTCCCTCCTGCCACCAGACACTCCCTCCAACACCCCCCCATGCCAAACCTAAATATGGCAGGAGGGATGCCCACTCCCTCCTGCCACTCCACCCCCCACTTTAGAACACAGCTGAAGACCGATCTCTTTTCCAAGCATTTGACTAACTTATTCCATTCCTGTATTATGTTTACTGTTAATAATCTTTTGTAAACCGCGTCAAACTTATGGTTACGCGGTTCACATGTACAACGTAATATAATCACATTATAGACCTTCTCTCACTTCTGCATTATTCTGCCTACGCCTCGTCTTCTAATGCAATAATCTATAATAATAAAACCCTAGAGCGCGCATGCGCTGTTGAACGATCGCGAGTCCTGGTGGCATGAGGTGTGCTTCTGTGTCAGTCCTCACGGCGCCTGTGCCGGCGACTCCTCCCTCCCGCTGCCGCCCCTCTTCAAAGCGCTTTGGGTCTTCGGGACGCGGCAGAGGAAATTAGGCCAGTAGAAGACCCGAAGCAGCGTGTTTAGTGTGCCTGGGACGCTGCTGGAGCTGCCAGGTTTGTCAGCCGTCTAGCGGTGGGAAGGTCGGCTGGGAGGGTCAACAGGGGTTTCTTTTGTGCCGGGTAGGGTCGGCGGAGGGGGGGGAGGGGGAGTCGTGGCATGTTACTGGTGTGCCTAAGGTGGGGGGGAGGGGGGAGTTTGCAGCGTGTTAGTGGTGTGCCTAGGGTCGGCGCAGGGGGGGTTAAAAACATGCTGCTCAGGGGGATGGGAGGCAGGCAGGCAGACTGGCATCGGGGGTGGGGTGGGGGGGTTTCAGTGGAAGGGAGATGGGAGGCAGGCAGGCTGGCATCGGAGGGAGGGTGGGGGGGTTCAATGGAAGGCAGGCAGGCAGGATGGTATCGGCGGGGGGGTTTCCATGGAAACATGCTGCTCAGGGGGATGGGAGGTAGGCAGGCTGCCATCTGGGGGGAGTTTCAATGGAAGGGGGATGGGAGGCAGGCAGGCAGGCTGGCATCGGAGGGGGAGTGAGGGGAGGAAGGAGGCACTAAGGACATAGAAAGGGGTACTATGAACATAGGAAGGGGCACTAAGGACATAGGAAGAAGAATTATATTGTTAACCGGCCAGATATTTGTTTTATGGTCGGGATATCAAAAACTAATAAACTTGGAAACTTGGCACTGAGGGCACTAAGGACACAAGGAGATTCACAGACAGAAAAAATGACAGACAGGCAGCGTGCAAGGAGAGAGAGACAAAGAAAAAAAATACCCAGACAGACAGACATCTACTCTAGCACCCGTTGATGTAACGGGTTTAAAGACTAGTAAATATATAAAGAAGGCCCTATTTTCCTTTTTTCGAGCACTGTTTCTAGTAGATTTAAAACAAACCAAAGAGAAAAAAAAAATTTTCACTCAAAGTGTAATTAAACTGGAATTCTTTGCCAGAGAATATGGTGAAAGCAAGAGTTTTTTTTTTTTTTAAAGTTTAGATAATTTCCTCCAAGAAAAACCCATAAGCCATTATTAAGATGGACTTGGAAAACTTTTCTAGGATAAGCAGCATGAAATCTGTTTTAACTTTTGAGATCTTGCCATGTTTCTGAGACTTTGATTGGCTACTGTTGGAAACAGGACACTGGGCTTGATGGATCTTCAGTCTGTCAACTCTTAATAGTCTTATATTCACTAGGTGGCAACAGAGATCATTATTTTATTTTTTTTAACTATTTAGATACTGCTTACAGCCTACATCCAAGTACTCAAGTATTTCTTCCTATCTGTCCTTGTGAGCTCACATTCTGACTAATCCCTGGGGCTAATGAAGTGTTAGGTGACTTGCCCAGGGTCACAAAGAGTGGTTCTGGTTTTGAACCTGCTGAGGCTGCAGCCCTAACCACTAGGCCGCTCCTCCACTCCAAGCTGCAAGTTGCTTGCAGAAAACTGTCAATCGTGTTGTCTCAGGCTTCCGCGGCTGGCGTCACGACTGTAGCAGGTTTTTGGGTCTCGTCGCGTCTGTGTAGAAAGAACCGACGTTTCGGCCATCGTGCGGTGGCTTTCTTCAGGCTATGCTGTGAGGTCTGCACTGTGTGTTTATATATAGTGGGTTCACGGACCTGATTGAGAACAGGGCAGTCTGTGGGTCAATAAATCTGACTATATATAAAGACTACTGTATATAAAGACAAGTTTCAAGTTTATTAAAAGATTTTTTAAACCGCTTAATCAGGTTTCTAAGCGGTGTACAATATAAGATTTACATAAAAACATATTGAAACTGGGGATACTGGATAAAATCTAAGTGACATAATAAAACATTGATAAGACGTATAGACCTACTTCAAACAATAGGAAAATGGGGGAGAACTACAATCGTTAAAGAAAAGTGCAACAAAAAAGGGAAAATACAATAGGTTAGGGTAAAAAGTAATAATTTTAATTTTAGTTGTTGTCCAAAGGCATCCTGGAACAAGAATGTTTTTAATTTTACTTTAAATTGTTTTATTTCGGATTCACTGCGCAAATGGTTTGGCAGCGAATTCCAGAGAGTAGGGGCAGTGACGGCGAAATTATTGGAGCGCAACGTATTGATTAATTTTAAAGAAGGTATGACGAGAAGATTCCGAGACATTGAACGGAGAGATTTTAAAGGATTGTAAGGAATTAGAAGACTGTTAATGAACTCTAGTTGGCTGTTTAATTTTGTTGTAAATGTTAAAGTAAGATTTTGTAACTAATTCTTTGTTCGACTGGTAACCAATGTGCACAGATTAGAAGAGGTGAAACATGATCGTATTTCTTTACGCCACAAATGATCTTAATAGCTGGGTTTTGTACAATCTGAAGCCGTCTAATTTCCTTTTTTGTAATGCCATTGTACAGGGCATTACAGTAGTCTATGCAAGAAATTACAGTGGTACCTCGGTTTACGAGTGCACCAGTTTGCGAGTGTTTTGCAAGACGAGCAAAACATTCGCAAACTTGGTGCCTCGTAAACCGAGCTTGCCTCGCTGTACGAGCGCCCCCCCCCGGCCATCCGGCATCCCCCCCAGCGATCTGGCATCCCCCCCCCGCTCGCATTGCCCCCCCTCCACCGCGATTCTACTTTCCCCCCCCCCCCCCCGAGCAGTCAATGACACCCTTTACCCGACTTGGCACCAGTGCCGGTGCCCGAAGATCCTCCCTCTTCTGGCACGGCCTGGGCTGGGCGGTGCGTCGGAGATCCTCCTTCTTCTGGTCTGGGCTGGGCTGGACTGGCTTTGAGCATTTGCACATGCTCAAAGCCTTCTGGTCTCGCTCTCAATCTCGGAGAGAGCAAGACCAGAAGGCTTTGAGCATGCGCAAATGCTCAAAGCCAGTCCAGCCCAGCCCAGCCCAGAAGAAGGAGGATCTCCGACGCACCATCCAGCAGCGCCAGAAGAGGGAGGATCTTCAGGCACCGGCACTGGTGCCGTCGGGTAAAGGGTGCCATTGACTGCTCGGGAGGGGGGAAAGTAGGATCGCGGTGGAGGGGGGCAACGCGAGCGGGGGGGAGGGGATGCTGGTTCGCAGGGGGGGAAACTGATCGCGTGGAGGGGTTTGGAACAGCGTCGGATTCCTCAAGGGGGGGAGAATGGAGCAGCGCTGGTAGCCTCGTGGAGGAGTGGGGGGGGGGGGAGGAGGAGGTGGAACCAATCAAAGCAGTTTCCCTTACTTCCTATGGGGAAACTTGCTTTGATATACGAGCAATTTGGTTTACGAGCATGCTTTTGGAACGAATTATGCTCGTAAACCATGGTTCCACTGTACTAGAGAGTGGATCAGTGTGTTCAGAGGCTGGTTCTAGTAACTTTGCAAGGGAACGTATCATCCTGAGTCGATAGAAGCATTTCTGGACGACCGTGCTAATGTGAAAATGATAAGAAAATTTACTGTCGAAAGTAACTTCTAATAGTTTTAGAGTAGGGACAACTTTGATGGGGAGCGATTCAAGCTTCAGGGGAGCCTGAAGCGTTATTCCTTCTTTAAAAGGAAAGATCATAAGTTTTGATTTGTTGACCTCACAGCATACCCTACAGAAAGCCACAGCATGATGGCTGAAACGTCGGTTCTTTCTACACAGACGCGGCAAGACTCAGAAACCTGCAACAATCAACTGTCAATCATGTTTTCCAGCTCCACTTCCTTCTCAGGGAGCTGCTTCTGCCCCCCAATCCTCTCATCGACATGGGCTACTTCAACAGGGCACCCAGTCCCAGAGCTCCTGTCTGGAAGTGCAGAGGGGGCATTAGCCTCTGGGCTGGCTCAACCGTTAAACAACTAGGTATATGCTAGGGCAGCAATTTCTACCGATGGCAAAGAGCAGCGGCAGCTGAATAAAAAAATGATCCTGACAGACACATCATACATGAGGGAACTTTTACTGAATACTTTTACACTTATGTGGGTTGTTTTTATAATAATACAGTGGTACCTTGGTTTACGAGCATAATTCGTTCCAGAAGCATGCTCGTAAACCAAAATACTCGTATATCAAAGCGAGTTTCTCCATAGGAAATAATGGAAACTCGCTTTGATACGTTCCCACCCCCCGAAGCCAGCGGCGCTGCTCTATCCCCCCCCTACGAGAACCGGCATTGCTCCCCCTGAAGGCCTCCCCTACAATCCGGCACCCTCCTCCCTGCGATCCGGCACCCCCCCCCCCCCCCCGCGGTTCGGCACCCCCCGCTGTGATTCGGCACCCCCTGCCGCGATTCGGCACCCCCCGCCGTGATTCAGCCCCCCCCCCGATTGGGCACCCCCCCCTAGAATCTCAGAGAGAGTGTGAACTCACAGGCCTTGAGCATGCGCAGATGCTTAAGGCCCAGCATGAGGAGGCCGATTTTCGGGCACCAGCACCAACGCACAGGACATGCCGGTGCCGGTGCCCAGGCCCAGTTGACAGTAAGAAGTGGCGGGGGGGTGCCCAATCGCGGTGGGGGAGTGCTGGATCGCGGGGGGAGGGTGCCAGATCACGGGGGGACACCACCTGCAAATCGAGGCATGCTCGGTTTCCGAGGCGCCGATTTTGCAAATGTTTTGCTCGTTGAATTCAATCATCAAAATCTTAATAGAGAAGCAGCCTACAGCCCCAAGGAGCCCCAAAATTGAGAGATGCAAGGCTAAAGGTTTGCCGAGGGTGCACCAGCCCGGATTAACCTTCTCACCTCTGGGATTAAGGGTTTCAGATAGAGTCGGCCACATGATCCCTTCACAAGTTTTATAGTGATCTATAGCTCTGATGAAAGATTTAAATGCTGAACTGTGCATTGAATGCTCCAGTAAACATTAACCACCATTAAAAAAAAAAATAAAAAGTTAATACGAGATATGCATTTTTTTACTTTTTTTTTTTTTCCCCACAATGGTTAATGATTCTTCTAAATGTGGTTAATTAATATCTTACTTTCAAATGCAAAAAATGTAATGACAAAATGTTGCAAAAGGAAATGAGGTCAAGAGTGTGAAACAATATCTCACAAAGTTATAAGGAGGAGAGTGTGGTGTAGTGGTTAAAGCTACAGCCTCACCACTCTCAGATTGGAGGTTCAAACTAGAGGTCTGCACGGGAACGGGGATCACGGGAATCCCGCGGGTCCCGCGGGAGTCCCACAGGAATCCCCCTTAACCCACAGGACTCCCACGGGGACCCCCCTCTAGGCAATGGGACTCCCACGGGGATGGTAGGCTTTGGAAGCAGGGTTCGTCCATATAATATAATGGACACGTCAACCTTAGTAAAAGAGGGGGTTTATAAGTTAATTACCTGAACAGAACAAAAAAAGAGTTCCACCAAAGAGATTCCACAAGGAAAACAGCAGCGCAAACACAAAAGAAACTGTGGAATTGATGAGCCTGTCAGAAGTAATTGCTGTTTTTTATGGGGACGGGCGAGGATGGAGGTGATTCCTTGCGGGGACGGGTGGGGACGGAGAGGATCCTGGCGGGGTCGGGTGGGGACGGAGAGGATTCAAATGGGGATGGGTGGGGACGGAGAGGATCCTGGTGGGGACGGGCGGGGATGGAGGTAATTCGTTGCAGGGATGGGTGGGGATGGAGAGGATCCTGACGGGGACGGGTGGGGACGGAGAGAATCCTGGTGGGGACGGGTGGGGATGGAGAGGATCCTGACGGGGACAGGTGGGGACAGAGAGGATCCTGACGGGGACAGGTGGGGATGGAGAGGATCCTGGCGGGGACAGGTGGGGATGGAGAGGATCCTGGTGGGGACAGAGAGGATCCTGGCGGGGACGGGTGGGGATGGAGAGGATCCTGACGGGGACGGGTGGGGATGGAGAGGATCCTGACGGGGACGGGTGGGGATGGAGAGGATCCTGATGGGGACAGGTGGGGACAGAGAGGATCCTGACGGGGACGGGCGGGGATGGGTGGGATTTCTGTCCCCGCACAACTCTCTAGTTCAAACCCACGCTGCTCCTTATCACCCTGGGCTCCTTATCACTTAGGGCTAGATTCACGAAGCAAACTGATCGGTTTGCAAGCCCTTTGCGACCAAATTTCCCTCCAACCCCATTCACTGACGCCTGTAGCGATCTGATCACGATCCTCCCATGCAAATTAATAAAACCTCATGCAAAATAGCCAAGCGATTGATTCACTAACAATTGCTTGGCTATTTCGAATCGGGTTTTACAATTGGCAAACCCGACTGCTGCAGACCTGTCGGTAACTGAGTTACCGTCAGGTCTGCAGGTTTTTTGACAGGCCTGCCTGTCTTTTTTTTATTCATTTTTTTTCCCCATGGCACAGATATTTTGTGTGTGTTGCGCACACAAAATATCTGCCCCATAAAAAAAATAAAAAGACAGGCAGACCTGTCAAACGCGAACCCCCCCTCCCCAAATAGCAGGAGGGATGCCCACTCCCTCCTGCCACCACCCGACACTGCCCTCCCCATGCGAATATGGCAGGAGAGATGCCAACTCTCCCTCCTCACACCAACTGACACCCCCGGACCGGCACTCGCCTCAGTCCCCCCAACTGACACTGCAAGGCACCCCCCCCCCCACGACCGGCCCACCAGTCCCCCAACTGGCTCAATGCACTCCCCGACTGGCCCATCACTGGTCAGGCCTGGCCCAACCCGGCCAGAAACCTCCCCTGTACCTAAAAGTTGGGAGCAGGAGGGGTGCTCAATCCCTTCTGCTCCTTAGGCCGCCAGCACTGTCTTCTGCTGTCTTTGGGAGAAGGAGGAACCCCAAAGTCCTCCTGCTCCTGATGCACCGTGAATATGGGCCTTAGGCCCTGCCCTAGTGCATCATGTAATGCATGGGGAGGAGCCTTAGGCCCTGATTGGTTCAGGCTCCTTCCTGATTGGCTCAGGCCTAAGGAAGTCTCTGATTGGTTCAGGCGCCCTAGGCCCCTTCCAAGGGAGGAGCCTGAGGCACCTCAGCCAATCAGGGCCTTGGGACCCGTCATGTGTATCACATGATGCACTGAGGAGGGGCCTAAGGCCCCAGACGTGTTGCGGGAGGCATTAGAGCAGGAGGGGTTGAGCACCCCTCCTGCTCCATGAAAGGTACGGCGAGGGTCCGGGAATGGAAAGGAGAAGTCCAGTAGGGTGGAGGTGGCAGGAAGAAGTTGGCATTCCTCCTGCTGTTAGTTTTTGGGTGGGTGGGACTAATGGCAGGAGGGAGTGCAAACCCTCCTGTCATAATTTTAAGTGGCGTCAGGGCAAATTTTTTGTGGGGTTCGGAGAGGGTGTTGCAACGTCAGAGGGAAGGCTTCCAGATGAGGCACTGGACGTGCAAGGTGCAATTAGTACTATTATGGGGGCGGGGTCTGGGGTACGACTTAGCCCAGTGTTCTTCAACCGCCGGTCCACGGACCGATGCCAGTCCACAGAACAATTCTTTTATTTCTGCCAGTCCATAGGTGTAAAAAGCTTGAAAAACACTGCTCTAGAGGGGTGTCAAAGTCCCTCCTCGAGGGCCGGAATCCAGTCGGGTTTTCTGGATTTCCCCAATGAATCTGCATTGAAAGCAGTGCATGCACATAGATCTCATGCAGATTCATTGGGGAAATCCTGAAAACCCGACTGGATTCTGGCCCTCGAGGACCGACTTTGACACCTGTCTAGAGAATGACATGGAGACATATTTTTCCCCGGCCCTGCGAGTTCTTTTCCTGTCACTACCCCATTCCTGCAAGCTCCCTCCTCATTTGCACAAACAGTTTAAAATCATAAGAGTTCGAGGCAGAGCTTACAGGAATGGGGCAGGGCATGGGATGAGGAAAAATTCTCCCTGTGTCATTCTCTATCCAGCACCTCCTACAGGCTGGGGAAATGGGAATGTGAAGATAGGCCTCCTGGAGATCAAGCGTGGGGGGGGGGGAAGGGATTAAGACTTGTACACCACCCTATCTGTCCTGGTGGGCTCACAATTGATCTACTGTACCAGGGACAGGGAAGGATTAAGTGACTTGCCCAGGGTCACAAGGAGCAGTTTGGGATTGAACCCACAACCTCAGGGTGCTGAGGCCGTAGCTCCAACCACTGTGCCACACTCTCCCCAGAGCCGCTGCCGCTGTGATCGAGCCTTTCTTTGGCATGATGAAGTATACGGAGTATCTGCCCGAGCCCAAGTCTGCGTCTGGGACCAGCTCTATGGCCCGAAGAGCCAGTAGCCTTTACACTGTAGCTTGAACTTTGAGGAATCTCTCCAGTCGGCTGGAGGCGTTACAGGGCAGCCTGGCAGGGTGGGGGGCACAGAACTCGATTGTGTACCCCTCCCGGATTATATTTAGAATTCAGCAGCACGCACCAGTCTGAGAAAAGACTGATCAAAAGGCTGACAGCCTGACCCCCAATCTGGGGGGCGCTCGTCCTCTGACCTAGCATCATTGTGCTTTCTTAGTGGCTGGTGAGGTGCGAGAGCCCAAGGCTTGCTGTTTCCTGCCCCTGCTGAATCTCCCATAGGAGGGGCCTTAAATGACCTGGGCCAATCAGAGCCTTAGATTCCCCCCCCCCCCAGTGCATCCCAGGATGCACCAGGAAGGGGAAAGCCTGCCATTTTGAAGAGGCGGGCCTGCTGGCCGGAAGGAGTAGGTACTCTTCCGGCCAACTATTTTAACAAGGTAAGGGGGAGGGGGTGGTTGTCATGAAGGCACGGGAGGGGTTGCATGCTGACAGGAGGGAATGGGCATCTCTCCTGCTGCTGGGAGGGTGTCGTGGGAGCGTTGCTTAGCAGTGGGAGGGAGTGGGCATCTCTCCCGCTGCTGGAGGGGGGTTTGTCATGGGGGCATTGCTTGGCGGCAGATCCTGCCGATCTTTGATTTTTTATTTTTTTTTTTTGGGGGGGGGGTTGCGTTTATTCTGTGCATGTGCCAATCACTATCTCCAGCGATGGGCACATGCACATTTAGCGAACCTTTTTTGGAGAATGACTCGCCTTTTTGAAATCGCTACAATAACGGCTGCGACAGGAGACCCTCGCTTTTTAAGCCAACGTTTTGAGAATCTAGCCCACAGAAGGGGAATACAAAAACACAGAAAATTATGGCAGATAAAGGCCATTTGACCCATTCAGTCTGCCAACCCAGATCATCTGCTGTCTCTTCCTCCCCGTATGAGAACCCACATGCCTGTCTCGTGGGTATGGGACAGACCTCAGTCTGCTGATTTAAGAGACCAGTTTAAGAGCCAATGTGACAACTGGTTCCAGGCTGTAGGAGCAACCGAGTCGGTTCACTGTGCATGCATGAATTTATAATCCCGCTTGTCCTGAGAAGTCCATGCACGGTATAAGATAAAGGCAGGCCTGGATCAAGACGATCCTTCAGGCTTCTGAATGTCCCTTTCTTAGGCAACATTTCCTCATTATCCTCCCATAAACTCAGGAATGTGGAACCCTACAACACAATTAAACTTCTATCAAGGCTTGCCGGGCGTGTAATGTCAAGAAGAGAAACAGGTGTGACCTTGAAGCTTTGCTATCTCTTTCCCCCACCATTAAGTCACCTCTAACCCTGTATCTGTGGCTGCCCTCGAGATGCATGGCCGTGTTACATCAAACAGGGATCAAAGGTCGTCTTTCAAGCACAGACAGTGGCTGAGTGAAAAAACAGGGAGAGGCGCTTAAGCCAGTCTTTAGGTGTTCAGAAAGCAGCAGACCGACCTAGAGTCTTACGGCCTGAATGCCATACCTGCATTTTCTCCCCATTAAAGATACCCCCCCCAGAACGCATACACGTAACCCCTTTCAGTTCTTTCAATTAAAAAAGCAACAGAATCGAACAACACACAAGAGGCAACCCCTTTCATTTGGAATACGGCACGGACGAGGCTGTAAGGTGCTAATCGGATCCTCCTTCAATCCTCAAAAAGTTTGCACACATGGCTATCAATTATTCTTTCACTGGTTTAATGAAGGAAGAAACATCATTTGGAAGCTAAGAAGCTAACTGAGACTTGAACATAAGAAGAGCCTTACTGGGTCAGACCCAGTACCCGTTCTCACGGTGGCCAATCCAGGTCCCTAGTACCTGGCCAAAACCCAAGGAGTAATAATAATAATAATAACAGTTTATATACTGCAGGACCGTGAAGTTCTATGCGGTTTACAAAGATTAAAAGATGGTACAAATTGATTGAACTTAACAGAGGTGAAAGATAGTGGTTAACAGCTCAAGGGAACCGTTATTGAAGAGAAAGAGTTGTACGGGTCAGTTGTCTAGATACTTCAGGAACAGATATGTTTTTAGGCGTTTCCTAAGTAGAAGGCGTAAGCAATTGTTCTAGATCTTTACCCCATAATGCTGCTTGATGTGAGAAAAGGTGCTAATGGTGTCTTTTCAGTTTACATCATCTAACTGGGGGGGAAACGAAGTTCAAATGTGAGCTTCTCTTATTTGTAGCAATGTTGCTTCTCTTAGGAGTAGCAATATTCCATTCAGAATCCTAAAGAATAGCAAGATTCTAGAATCCCAAAGAGTAACAAAAGATTCCGGAATCCCCAGAGTAGCAACATTCCTTGCAGAATCCTAAAGAATAGCAAGATTCCAGAACCCCAAAGAGTAACAAAAGATTCCAGAACCCCCAATAATAGCAACATTCCATTCAGAATCCTAAAGAATAGTAAGATTCTGGAATCCCAAAGAGCAACAAAAGATTCTGGAACCCCAATGAAAGCAACATTCCAGAGCTGAGATTGTGATGTCATAATGCCTCATTCCACAGAGCCTCAGAGCCAACCTCAGCAGTGATGTTACAATGGCTTAAGAACATAAGAATAGCCATACTGGGTCAGACCAGAATAACAGTCTATCAAGCCCAGTAGCCTGTTCTCATGGTGGCCAATCCAGGTCCCTAGTAGCTGGTCAAAACCCAAGGAGTAGCAACATTCCATTCTGAATCCTAAAGAATAGCAAGATTCCGGAACCCCAAAGAGTAATAAAAGATTCAGGAACCCCCAAATAGTAGCAACATTCTTTGCAGAATGAAGGAGCCCGAGAGCTTGTCTTGACGGGCGTATGGTAACACGGGGCTGGGAGGCCTCGTGTTGCCCGCGAGGCAAGTTGGGGGGGGGGGGGGAAGAGGACCGTTAGTTAGGGAAACTTATTGGAAGGAATAGGGGAGGGGTTCCCGCCTAAAGACAGGGCTAGGGCAGAATCCCAAAGAGTAAAAAGATTCTGGAACCCCAAAGAGTAGCAACATTCCATGCTACCAATCCAGGGCAAGCAGTGGCTTCCCCCATGTCTTTCTCAGCTGGGGATGGATCTGGATATCTCTGGCAAATAAGAATACTCTAGACCAGGCATCTCAAAGTCCCTCCTCGAGGGCCGGAATCCAGTCAGGTTTTCAGGATTTCCCCAATGAATATGCATTGAAAGCAGTGCATGCACATAGATCTCATGCATATTCATTGGGGAAATCCTGAAAACCCGACTGGATTGCAGCCCTCAAGGAGGGACTTTGAGACCCCTGCTCTAGACCTTATATCATCAAACCCTGATCCCGGCATGATTTCTACTGTAATCTATTTATTTAGAAACCTTGTATGGCTACAAATTTTTTAAAAACTCTGTAATATTCCAACCCTTAAATGCCAGTGAAATAACGAAGTATTTTTTTTGAGTACTTTTTAGAAAGGGAAAAGGCCTCAGAAGCCAAACCATGTATGAAACACAGACAGTCAAATAAACACACATACGCCTAAGCCAGTACTTCCCAAGTCAGTCCCGGAGTAACCCCTTGTCACTCAGGTTTTCAGGATATCTACAATGAATATGCATGAGATCAATTTGCATACAATAGAGGCAGTGCATGCAAATCGATCTCATGCATATTCATTGCAGATATCCTGAAAACCTGACTGGAAAGGGGGTACTTCAGGACCGACTTGGGCTACGCTGTCCTAAGATCCATATACATATCAGTACGGTATAAAATACTTAAGGCTCCTTTTACAAAGGCGTGCTAGGGCCTTAACGCACGGAATAGCACCAGCTAAATTGCCGCATGCACTAGCCGCTACCGCCTCCTTTTGAGCAGGCAGTAGGTTTTTGGCTAGCAGACGCTATAGCACGCACTAATCTGGTGTGTGCGTTAAAAACGCTAGCGCACTTTTGTAAAAGGAGCCCTTAAACTTCACACTTTATATAAAATTAAAATAAAATCACAATTAACCCACAACGTAACTACTAAAATCATAGCAACAGAGCCTAGGATGACGGGTGAAGACCATCTGTCCAATCTGGCTTGCCAGCCATCTTCTCATGTCGCCAAACCACCGATGATTTTCTCACTGGCTCTGACTTCATTCCTCCCCATGAAGGATCCTCCGTGCTTAGCAGCTCACAAATGGCCTGGTGCCAAATTTTGGGCGCTCAACCCGCCTGATGAGTCCAAAAGGAAAAGCGGGGAAGCCACAGCATTGTGGTTATTTAATTACGAAGGGTATACCGAGGCCCGAGAGAGCTACATGGTCTGAATTCAAACAAGTGTCTCTGGAGTCACAAACAAGAGTCTTAACCAAAACTCTCAGCCTTGTAGATCAATGGCCAAAAACGAGAAAGAAAATCAAGACTTGCTTGACTCCATTTGACCATGATTGGCGTGTGTTTATTATCTTTTAGGCAGTTTGCTTTATACCTTAACCACCATGGACCCCTGAGGAAGATCAATGGCCAAACCAGACACTCAGCTCTCTCTAAGGACTGCTTGCTTTGTGGCTCTATGAGCGCCCGAGGGAATCTCTCATCAGCAAAGTGGAAGTCTTGAGATTGATAATATGCCCAAATACTAGCCTGACGATGAGGTTCACGGCCATCATTTGGAGATTCTAACCCAAAAAGGAGACTTCTTTAATGAACTACCACGCGTTTTGCACTGTACGTTTCTCCTTTATAGAAACCAAAATTATTTATACTTACTAGGTCATACCGGTTATATAGGTTGAGCCACATTCTATAAATGGCACCTAAGCGCGTACACCGTAGGCGCCGCTCCATGCAGTTGCCAATTAACCGCTAGGTGTCACTTACAGAATTGTGCCTAGCTGCATCTAAACAGCGCTGCCCGATTCAGGAACAAAATTTCGATTCGATTGAGCCTATTGAATTGATTTACTTGGTGGTCTAGCGGGTTTTTGGGGCAGGAGTGATCTTCCCATGCTCCTGCCCCGTGCAGATCGCTCACAGGAAATGGCTCGAGAGACTACGGGAGCTCAAGGCAGCCATTTCCTGTGAGTGATCTGCATAGGGCAGGAGCGTGGGAAGATCGCCTGAAAACCCGCTAGACCACCAGGTAAGGCTTAAGGGGGGGGGCTTTCAGGGCTTAAAATAGCCGGGGGAAACGGGGGTTAGGGGCAGAACCGGTCCGAATATTATTTGCGGTTTTTCCATATTCGCAGGCCGGCTCTGCCCCTAACCCCTGCGAATACGGAGGGGGAAGTGTACCTGATTGTAAAACCACTTAGATAACCTTGATAGGCAGTATATAAAAACCCAATAAACTTGGAAAGGTAAACACAATATTAAGCCAAGAATTTAGTAAAGCAATGCTATTCACTGGAAGTATCTTATGTAATGAATGAAATATTGTATGAGTAAGAAGTTAGAGTTCAGAATGTGGTATTTGGGGTATGAAAGGTTTTTAAATAGTTTTACATATATATTTCAGAGATATTCAGTGCCACCAGTGAATCCCGTCAAAAATGACAAAGACTAGGGGACACTCGATGAAGTTACAGGGAAATACTTTTAAAACCAATAGGAGGAAATTTTTTTTTTTTACTTAGAGAATAGTTAAGCTCTAATAAATAGTTTTATACTTCCACACGGCCCAGCAAACGGCACCTACAAGCATCACCCTTCGATCAGGCAAAACCCTCTCCATTGATGAGTCCTCCAAAATCCTAGGTTGCATACTGGACTCCACTCTAACCATGGAACCCCAAATATCTAGTCTCCGAAAGAAATCCCTCTACACCCTGAGACAAGTAAGACTTGATCCTACCACAACTGGACTACTGTAACTCCATCTACATGGGAATCAACACTGCTCTAATTCACAAACTGCAACTCATCCAAAACACTGCCGTAAGACTTATCTTCAACCTGAGAAAATACTACTCAGTTGCAACCTTCATCAAACCAATGCACTGGCTACCCATCCCATCACGAATAACATTCAAAATATCTTGCATCATTCACCGCATGCTTTATGGAAACTCTGCGGCCCCACTCATCCAACTCTTCTCAATAGCATGGTCTACTTCCCACAGAATCTTCAACCGGATGCTACTAAATCTCCCATCCACTAAAGAGCTTCACTATAAACGAGTTTTCCACTCCATGCTTACCTTCCTAGGAGTCAAAACTTGGAATGGCCTACAGAAAAGACCTGAACTGAACCTTGCCACATCATCTTCCAAATAAAACTGAAAACCCATCTGTTCGATACTTAATCTCCTTTACCCTCTCTTCTCTCCCTTTCCCTTCCTCCCTTAAGAACATAAGCAGTGCCTCTACTGGGTCAGGCCAGAGGTCCATCACACCCAGCAGTCCGCTCACGCGGCGGCCCATCAGGTCCAAGACCTTTATAGTAATCCCCTTCTATCCCCTTTTCCTTCAGGAAATTATCCAATCCCTTCTTGAACCCCAAAACCGTACTCTGTCCTATCTCACCCTCTGGAAGTGCATTCCAGGTGTCCACTACCCTTTGGGTGAAGAACTTCCTAGCATTGGTTCTGAATCTGTCCCCCTCTTAATTTTTCCGAATGCTCTCTCGTTCTTGTAGTTTTCGAATGTTTGAAGAATCTGTCCCTCTCCACTTTCTCCATTGCCTTCATAATCTTGTAAGTCTTTATCATGTCCCCTCTAAGTATCTGCTTTTCCAGGGAAAAGAGCCCCAGTTTCTCTAATCTTTCAGCATATGAAAGGTTTTTCATACTTTTTATCAATCGTATCGCTCTTTTCTGAACCCTCTCGAGTATCGCCATATCCTTCTTAAGGTACGGCGACCAATATTGGACGCAGTACTCCAGATGCGGGCGCACCATCGCCCGATACAACGGCAGGATAACTTCCTTCGTTCTGGTTATAATACCTTTCTTGATAGTACCCAGCAATCTATTCGCCTCTTAGAGGCCGCTGCGCACTGTGCCGATGGCTTCGTTGTGTTGTCCACTATTACCCTCAAGTCCTTTTCTTGGGTACTTTCCCTTCTTCCTCTCCCCCCTCTTTTTCTCTCCCCTTCCTCTCCCTCTTACCTATACACCTCCTCTTTCTCTCCCCTCTTACCTCTCTTTATAGTCGCCTTGAGCCTGTATAGGTATAAGCAACGCACAAATAGAAGATTAGATTAGATTACGGCAAGCTCTGGAACGCGTTGCCAGAGGTTGTGGTAACAGTGGATAGCGTAGCTGGTTTTAAGAAAGGTTTGGACAAGTTCCTGGAGGAAAAGTCCATAGTCTGTTATTGAGAAAGACATGGGGGAGGTCATTGTTTGCCCTGGGTTTTGGCCAGGTACTAGTGACTTGGATTGGCCACCAAGAGAATGGGCTACTGGGCTTGATGGACCATTGGTCTGACCCAGTAAGGCTATTCTTATGATCTTATGTTCTTGAAAAAGCCATTAAAGTTGGCGAAATGGGTTCTGTCAGGCTTTGGATATCTGCATTTATGAACTGAAGAGGACAGAGAGAGGCCTTTCGGTTGTGTTTAAGAAACTGTGATTCTCATGTGCAACTCTCGGTTTGAAGCCTCTCTGACTAGATGACTAATGAACTAACTAAGATCCAGTTTCGGATAAAAGTACCGTATTTGCCGGCGTATAAGACGACTGGGCGTATAAGACGACCCCCCAACTTTTAGTTAAAATATAGAGTTTTGTTATATACTCGCCGTATAAGACTAGCCCTTCTTCCGCACACCTTCTCTACCGCCCCGGGTGCAGCACAGCCGGCCAGGTCCCCTTACTTTTGTGGCACTTCCCCGACCGACCGATAACAGCCCAGGTCCGACAAACCTCCCTGCCCTTAACCGCGAATCTAAATTACCTTCTTACAGCTGCTGTAAGAAGGTAATTTAGATTCGCGGCTACAGGGCAGGGAGGATTGTCGGACCCGGGCTGTTATCGGTCGGTCGGGGAAGTGCCACAAAAGTAAGGGAACCTGGCCGGCTGTGCTGCAACCGGGGCGGGGCGGCCGCCCCTCTCCCTTGGTAGCCACTCGAACCGCGAGGCTACTCTCCTTCTCCTTATCTGCCCTGCCTGCAGCACAGAGCCGAACGGAAGTCTTCCCGACGTCAGCGCTGACGTCGGAGGGAGGGAGGGCTTTGTTTAAGCTTTGTTTAAGCCCTCCCTCCCCTCCGACGTCAGCGCTGACGTCGGGAAGACTTCCGTTCGGCTCTGTGCTGCAAGCAGAGAAGGTAGGGAGAAGAAGAGCCGCGTACATCCAGAAGACTGAGCATCCAGCCCCGCAGGAGCCCCGCGACCCTCGGAGGTGTCCCCATGGGATCCCCGCGACCCTAGGGGGCATCCCCACGGGATCCCCGCGACCCTAGGGGCGTCCCCGTGCAGCTCTCTAAACAGTACCCGGCGTATAAGACGACCCCCGACTTTGGGGAGGATTTTAAGGTACTGAAAAGTCGTCTTATACGCCGGCAAATACGGTAATCACAATGACTGTAGTATGTGTGTGAAAGTTGGGAAGTGAGTGTGAGTGTGAGTGATGGGGATTGGGTTCGCTGACTAAATTATTCAGATATTTATTAATAAATGAAGTATTGGTACGTGGTAAAAAGTACTGTAATGAAGTGAACTGTGGGAGATAAGATTAAAATTGAATTGATTCAGATAATACTTGTTTGTATTAAATATTTAATAGCTAGTTAATATGCATGAGAGATTTGCATATAACGGAGGTGACAGGCATGCTAGTCTCTCTCATGTGCTGTATACTCATTGGGGATATTCTGAAAATCCGACCCCCCAGGACAGGTTTGAGTACCTCTGCTCTAACATTTATGCGTTCTCCTGTGCAAACTTAAATGCCCGGGCTTTGAATGCAAGCGCGATTTGTGCTCATAGTGTTTTATGAAGACAAAAAGGTGCCTATGTGTCTGTCAGCAAAAAAATAGGTGCCTTCCTGCCCTGATAACCTAGGCACATGGTTATAAATGTACCCTCCATAAGCCCAAGCAGAGACTCCATATGTAATGACAGTCTAAATAAGATAATTCAATTGTAAACCGGGAGTGCTTGGAGACCAGCTCTCTGGGTTAATTGAAAGAGTGCCCCAGTTATCCTGACAAGAAACTGCTCAGGGCCAGGAGTCTCGTTGTCAAACACGTGCGGTAATTCTTTTAAGCCTAATGAATGTGGAGCGTTTTCCTGAGGTTTTCATTCTGCTCTTTGTCTAAAGATGGCTACGGGAAATGATCTACTAAGGAATTTTTGCTGGTGGCATAAATTAGTGAAGCATGCGAGCAATTCTGCTAACCATCCCCCTCCCCCGATTTACTGTTCAGTATGTATGATGTTTGAGATCAGTACATAGGGCCATATCAACGGAAGGGCTTACTAGAGTGATTGCCCCCAACTCTACACTCATCACCTCAGCAGTCAAGTGCTTCTCAACCACTGTTCCATCTAGAGAATGACACAGAGACAAATTTGTCCCCATGCCTGCAGGAACTCAATTTCCCCCTCCCGTCCTGTCCCCGTGAGTTTTGCTGCTGTCCCTGTCCCATTCCTGGAAGCTCTTACTTAACCGCACAAGCCTCGAACACTATGATTTTAAAGGGTTTGAGGCTTGTGCAGATGAGGACGGAGCTTAGGCATTGGTAGAATGAGGCATTATGACATCACAATCTGAGCTCTACAATGTTGCTATTTAGGATTTTAAAGCGTTTCAGGCTTGTGCAGATGAGGACGGAGCTTAGGCATTGGTGGAATGAGGCATTATGACATCACAATCTGAGCTCTAGAATGTTGCTACTTATGATTTTAAAGCATTTGAGGCTTGTGCAGATGAGGACGGAGCTTAGGCATTGGTGGAATGAGGCATTATGACATCACAATCTGAGCTCTACAATGTTGCCATTTAGGATTTTAAAGCGTTTCAGGCTTGTGCAGATGAGGACGGAGCTTAGGCATTGGTAGAATGAGGCATTATGACATCACAATCTGAGCTCTACAATGTTGCTATTTAGGATTTTAAAGCGTTTCAGGCTTGTGCAGATGAGGACGGAGCTTAGGCATTGGTGGAATGAGGCATTATGACATCACAATCTGAGCTCTAGAATGTTGCTACTTAGGATTTTAAAGTGTTTGAGGCTTGTACAGATAAGGACGGAGCTTAGGCATTGGTGGAATGAGGCATTATGACATCACAATCTGAGCTCTAGAATGTTGCTACTTATGATTTTAAAGCATTTGAGGCTTGTGCAGATGAGGACGGAGCTTAGGCATTGGTGGAATGAGGCATTATGACATCACAATCTGAGCTCTACAATGTTGCCATTTAGGATTTTAAAGCGTTTCAGGCTTGTGCAGATGAGGACAGAGCTTAGGCATTGGTAGAATGAGGCATTATGACATCACAATCTGAGCTCTACAATGTTGCCATTTAGGATTTTAAAGCGTTTCAGGCTTGTGCAGATGAGGACGAAGCTTAGGCATTGGTGGAATGAGGCATTATGACATCACAATCTCAGCTCTAGAATGTTGCTACTTATGATTTGAAAGCGTTTCAGGCTTGTGCAGATGAGGACGGAGCTTAGGCATTGGTGGAATGAGGCATTATGACATCACAATCTGAGCTCTAGAAAGATTGTCCTCTCCACTCCACCTCACAATCGTGTACAGACGCAGGAAAGCGCTTGCGTGAGGTTACAGCAGTGAGGCGGGCAGCGTTCCAGAACAATGAAAACATACCGAGGGCCTCAAAATAGTGTTGAATAGCTGGTGGGGGTGCCCAGTTCCTGCCAGCTGATGAGATCCACTGTCCGGAATTGCACCAGTGCGGCCTCAGCAGCAAAGAACCCGGCAGCCTCCTTTCCAGCCGCCGACGCCAGTGCTTCTTCAAAGCTGCGTTTAAGTCCTAACCTTACTAACTTGCAAAGCACAAAAATCTCTTCCCTCTGTGGTCCCTTCCCCTCTCTACCTCATCATTCCCTCTGTAACTCCATACCTAAACATACACAGATTCGCCATTTGTCCTGCCCGTCTGTCGTAATTAGATTGTAAGATCTTTCGAGCAGGGACTCTCTCTTGTGTGCATGCGTCTGGGAGCGCTACAGAAATAATAAATAGTGTTTCAGCCACCATTTAAGTAATTTTTGCTATTTGACCTCTGACCCTTCCCAAAAGCAGACAGATTCTCCCTTTCTATGGGTGAGAGCTAGCAGTTTTCATTGAACTCAGCTTTTTTCAGCTAGGGACTGAATCGTCTGCCTTTTAAGTCTTTTTAACTAAGATTTTATATGAGTTTGTTTTTAGTGCTAACCAGGTAGGTTGTCTTCATGTCACCTCTATTACTGAAGAAAAATGGGGAGACCCAATGATCCACAGTGAAAACAATCCATCGATGAAAACAAAAACAAAAACTGTGGATACAGATGTTCTGGAGATCATTTATTAAACACTGACAAAATTCAATTAAAAAAGTACAATGATAAAAAATACTGTGATAAAAATCCAACCGGACCCTACACGGTCCGTGTTTCGGCGAACACGCCTTCCTCAGGGGTCCAATGGTTTGCAAACTCACATATAAAGAATTGGACTGAAAACGGTCTATTGTCTTTAAACCTGTGAGCAAAGAACACCGCAGACAAGCTGAAGTAGCAATAAAATGCCCATCTGCAGTAACCATTATCTCTCTCCTTATTGGCTGAGGCTCTTAACATTTGCATCTCCTCTTCCTATAGGCTAAGGCTCTTTACACCTGCATTGTGAGGTCATAGAGCTTTATGGTTATAGAAACATGATGGCAGATAAAGGCCAAATGGCTCATCTGCAGCATCCACTATCTCCTCCTCTCCCTATTGGCTAAGGCTCTTTTAATATTTGCATCTCCTCTTCCTATAGGCTAAGGCTCTTTACATCTGCATTGTGAGGTCATAGAGCTTTATGGTTATAGAAACACAGAAACATGACGGCAGCTAAAGGCCAGATGGCCCACCCAGTCTGCCCATCCGTAGTAACCATTATCTCTTTCTCTCTCCAAGAGATCCCACGTGCCTATATCCCAGGCCCTCTTGAATTCAGACACATTATATTCTATGGGCGCCTTAGCTTTTAGCTTGCGCTAAATCAGTTAGCGCACCTTAATAAAAAGGACCCCTCTTTTGTAGCAACAAGTTTCAAAACTACATTTTGGTGCATAATTTGTGCCTACCTCTTTCACGGGACTGGCCCCAGCTGCCCCTACACCCTAGAACCATCTGGCAACTCTTACTGACATCTCCGTTCCTTTGATGTGTGCCCCTCCCTTCTGTCTCCATTCTCCCTCAACCACGAGAAAAGCTACTGTATTCTCTGCCTGCTCTCGCCTATCACACACATCTCTCCATCTCTCTCCCTGCCTCTCCTCACCTTAATGTTTGTTTTTTTTACCTCGTTTATTTCCATTACAGGTGTAAAAGAGTATGGAACTTTCTCAAACTCCTTCTTACAACCCCTTTTAAAATGTCACCCACATTTCGGGGTGGGGGGGTGGGGGGGTCACATCCGGAATGCAGGACTGTCTCACATAGCAAGGGATAGTTTACAGCAGCGAAACACCAAAGCATTCTTTCCTGGCCATCCCATCGCCACATCTGTTACTCTTCAGGCTTAGGCCTGTAACCAAACCAAGCGCTTCCCTCCACGTTGCCATGGAGATATTTTTATTGCTCCAGGGCCAAGAGTAGGCCTGTTTATTTGACAGGGTTAAAGGTCACACACTATGCCATGTCATCGCCCAGAGTGAGTGAGGGAAAGGCTGAAGGTATGATGGGGCAAGTTTCTTCAGCAGCCCGGACCTGCACATGTGGCCTCATGGCTGACCAAGCACTGATCAATGTCTCCAAGTACTGCAGAAATAATTAAAGGGGTGGGAGGGAAATGGAGGCTAGAAGACAGTCCCCTTCCTCTCTAGAACTTCCCCCCTGTAACCACCTTTCTTTCTCTTAAGAAGTTCCCTTCCACGTATTAGGTACTCTCTACCCATAGAACTCCAATTAATATGTTAATACTAAAGTATTCAGGTATTCATAACCCATAGAACTCCAAGTAGAGCGTAAGTTTCCCATTTAGTTTATTGTAAAATTTAGACTCATTGTATTGTATTGTATTTAGACTCATTGTATTGTATTGTATTGTATTGTACTGTATTGTATTGTATTGTACTGTATTCAGACTCATTGTATTGTATAGTATGCAGAATTATTGTATTGCATTAAGACCTCTTGTAATTCGCTGAATGTCCAGCCTTCTTACCATGTTAACCGCCTAGAAGTCGCCTGACTATGGCGGTATAGAAAAATAAAGTTATTATTATTATTATTATATAGAGGAGGCCAAAACATTGCTCTGAAGCACAAATAGTGAAAAATACCAAGATACAAACCAAATCAAACCTCACCGTGTAATACTTCAATTACAAATCATACAAAATGCAACGTTTATGTTTATTAAAATTTGACATCCCACAATGCGGCTTATAAACACAACAAAATCAGTTAAAACAAGAAAAAGACATCATTATCAATAGGAAAAACCTAATCTAAATAACGAAGAGAACCCCTCTCCCCCAAATCTTCTTTTTGTTGTCTCCTGAATGCAGTCTTCTCGTGTCGACTGACAATCTAAACATTACATCAAATTAAATGCCAAATTTTTTTAAAAAATGAGTTTTCAACATAGACTTAAATTTTGAGAAATTAAAGTTCACTTCGAATAACTTGTAGAAGGTCGTTCCATAAGGACGGAGATTAAAAGAAAAAAAAGCAGAATTACGAGTTGATTCTTAATGAGCCATTTTCAATGAAGGAAGTACCAGTCTTTGAGAGTCAACTGACCGTAATGTACATGTTGGAGTGTACGGAATGGTTACAGCAGCCAAGTTTGATAGAGCTGCATAATGCAGAGCTTTAAAAGTCAAAGAATTTTAAATGTAGATCTCTAATGTAGAGGCAACTAGGGTAAACTCCTTGTCCTCCTCGAGACCGACTCTAACCTCACCAACCTCTCTGAGAACATCTCCTCATGTATATCGAACCTCCAATCCTGGGCCCTCACCGTACAAATGAAATTAAACGAGACCAAAACAAAACTGCTTTGGCTCGGCCCAAAATTAGATCAGCTGCCCACCCTCATCCCACTGTCCTCTGGCACCACATTGCAGCTTGAACACTCATGCAAAGTTCTGGGCATCATCATTGATTCCACACTGTCCTTCAATGACCACCTTAATTCCTTAGTAAAAAAATGCTTCTTCAATCTTCACATGTTAAGGAAAGTGAGATCCTGCTTCCATCATCATCACTTTGCTGTCCTCATACAATCCATCATTCTCTCCAGACTGGATTACTGTAACTCCATCTACTTAAGCCTGACAAAGAAAAGCCTTCATAGACTCCAGTGGATCCAGAACACTGCGGCTAAACTAATCTTTGCAAAAAGCAAATTTGACCATGTCTCCCCGCTTCTGTCTAAGCTTCACTGGCTCCCTGTAATCCTTAGGGTTCACTACAAATGCGCCTGCCTAACCTTCAAGTCTCTACACGATATCTTGCCTCCCCTTTTTCCACTATCTTGGAACTCCTCTAATCCCAGCACCACCAGATCCATTCAAAAATTCAAACTATCCTTCCCCTCATTAAAAGGCATATCCCATGCAGGAAAATTAGGGACTTCCCTCTTCTTCAGGATAACCGAACTCTGGAACAGCTTTACTACCCCGCTTCGGAGCCTGACCTCCCTCCAACTCTTCTGAAAACATTTGAAAACTTGGCTTTTCTCTAAATTGAAATGACCCCTCCCTCATCGATATACGAAGTCCCTCTAAACTTCTCTTTCTAAGTCCTTCTACTTTTCATTGTAGTTCCTTTCTATACCAACTCCTGTAAACCGTGCCGAGCTCTACTTCTGTGGAGATGATGCGGTATACAAACTTAAGGTTTAGTTTAGTTTAAACTCAGAAAGGAGTGATATGATCATATACCTTGGCCTTGAATTAGAGAATGACACGGTGACAAAATTCATCACCGTTCCCGTCCTCGCGGATAACCGCGGGAAATAATCCCATGTCATTTTCTAGTGTCTATTTCAACCTCAGTCCTTCTACACACCAGCATTCTTCAAAGCAAAGCTTGAGGGTCA
The DNA here is from genome assembly GCF_902459505.1 of Geotrypetes seraphini. Classification (NCBI taxonomy): domain Eukaryota; kingdom Metazoa; phylum Chordata; class Amphibia; order Gymnophiona; family Dermophiidae; genus Geotrypetes; species Geotrypetes seraphini. The sequence goes on from NC_047084.1 coordinate 108,339,246, forward strand.
GTGGTTGTGGCCATTCATACTCTGATTCTTATGGGAGCCAAGGATAATGAAGCCATTGTGACATCACTGATGTGATTGGCTCTTAGGCACTGGTGGAATGAGGCATTACGACATCACAATATCTGCTCTGGATACCAGAGACTGTCATTCTGTAGTGTCTGTTTCAACCTCGGTCCTTCTACACCAGCATTCTTCAAAGCAAAGCTTGCTGGTCAGTGGTTGTGGCCATTCATACTCTGATTCTTCCCTCTCTCTTTAAAGAATGACATGAAGATGGTTTTCCGCGGTTATCCGCGGGGACGGGAACGGTGATGAGTTTTGTCACCGTGTCATTCTCTACCTTGAATAGAAGCCTACCTACTGAATTTTGTAATGTTTCCAAGCCTCTTGTTATACTATACTTCTTGTTATACTATCCAGACAAGCAAAGAGAAGACCACTTTGCCTTGAGATATGAGCAAACAAACAAAAAAAGGCAAGGGCGGTGTCTTTTCAACCAACAATTAAATCTTTATTCAGAAGCAAAATTTAATCGTTGGTTGAAAAGACACCGCCCTTGACTTTTTTTTGTTTGTTATACCGTCCATCACATGTATCCAGACAGTTTACAATAGTTCAATATCATGAAAGCTAAAAATGCAAAATATAATCGAAAATTTCTGAGGGGAAAGGATAGACTTGACCTACAGGAACATATAGGGAAGGTGGGAAAAGGGAATAAAGTTGCAAAAAAAATAAAGAAGAAAAAAGGAAGGGGGAAGGGAGTCTCTTTGAATTTCTCGTAAAAAAAAAGGTTAGTCCTCATTGAAAGCGTCTTGGAATAAGAAGGTTTTTGAGTTTGGACTTGAAGGAGGGTAGGGATGTCTGTAACCTACGTAAAAGAGCTGGATTGATTCCACAGTACTGTATACAGTGTTCCCCTGTGAATTCGCGATTCGCGGACTCAGTTATTTGTGGTATTTTCTCACTGCCTCTTCAGTTCAGAAAATAAAGGGAATGAGTCCATGAATCAGCCTTCTACATAGTCAATTCCTTCTCCTCGCCTCCCCTGGTCAGCCAATCAGCATTCTGCATAGCCAATTCCTCCTCCTCTCTTCCCCGGTCAGCCAATCAGCATTCTGCATAGCCAATTCCTCCTCCTCTCCTCCCCGGTCAGCCAATCAGTATTCTGCATAGCCAATTCCTCCTCCTCTCCTCCCTGGTCAGCCAATCAGCATTCTGCATAGCCAATTCCTCCTCGGGCAGCCAATCAGCCTTCTGCACAGCCAATTTCTCCTCCTCTCCCCCCCCCCCCCCCCCCGGTCAGCCAATCAGCCTTCTGCACAGCTGATTCCTCCTCCTCTCCCCCCCTCCCTGACAGCCAATCAACCTTCTGCACAGCCAATTCCTCCTCCTCTCCCCCCATCAGCCAATCAGCAGTCTGTATAGTCAATTCCTCCTTCTCGCCTCCCCTGGTCAGCCAATCAGCCTTCTGCACAGCCAATTTCTCCTCCTTTCCCCCCACCCCGGTCAGCCAATCAGCCTTCTGCACAGCCGATTCCTCCTCCTCCCCCCTCCCTCTCCTTGGAACATACCAGGTATGATTTACTGCACCCACCGGTGCCCCAGCTGCCCTCTCCTGCCTTTTTACAGACTCAAAACCACATTTGCGGTTTTTGAAAATTTGCAGGTGTTCCTGAAACGGAACCCCCGCAAATTTCAGGGGAGTACCGTATTGAATTATAATAATCTAATCTTGATATTACAAAGGCATGAATGAAATGGAATGGAAACATTCTACAATAGATTCTGAAAAATAAAAAATTAAAAACTCTCTTCTTTGAACGCATACACACCGTAGACAACTAACTCAAAAAATCTAATATCACAAATCCAACTGAATCCATTATTCTCCGTTGAGTGGGAGGGAGGAAATTTTCAAAAAGCGTTAGCATTAAAAGAACAAAAATGGATATTTTGTTTGAAATCTTTAATGCCTGATGGTTTAAATGGAGAAATCGAATGGCTATCTGTTATACGATTCAGTCTTTCTCATATTAAATCTTTTTCCTATAAAATCTGTTTAAATATAAGTTTAACTGAGCCGACTGTGCTGGTGTACGAGGGGAGACCAAAACAATGTAAAATCAGCTGAGAAGATCGTGCGGGTGCATTGAATAATAGCTACACTTTCTACATCGGTCATCGTCATTACGTTGCGCGTTAGCCCTGCGTTAGCTCAGCTGGAATAAAATGGGCTAAAATTACAAACCGCGGCCATGTTTGACTCCGGATGAAAGCTCCCTAAATTGGTAAGCGCATTAATTTTTTATCTTTTTATCTCTTTTGGCAAGTTGAATGATGATTTTAGAAGTTTGGTATAACAAGAACATTTTATACGATCTCTGAGGCACAATATCCAGCCATTAGAAGCGCGGTAGCGGTTTAACGCACTGAATACCGTGCGTTAAACCGCCTGCCGCGCTAGTACCTAATGCCTCCATTGATGAGGCGTTAAAATTTTAGGCTGCCACGGGGGTTAGCGCTTGATGAAATGTCTGACGTGCTAACCCCCGTAGCGCGCCTTGATAAAAGGAGCCCAAAGTGATTCAAATGGATTTTTATATGAGTAATTGCACTATTAAGAAGGATTGACAAATGAAGATATACATGAACAAGAAGTAATAATAACAGCTGACATGTTCAATAAAAAAATCGCTGGACTAACGGCCACGAAGCCCATAGAGATTTAAAGGGCTTCGGGGCTGTTGCCGCGCGGCTTTGTAAAAGAGGCCGCAAGAGTTTGGCAGTTGGAAGGATTCCGTGCCCAACTGCAGTCTGAAGGTCCATCCCAAAAATTCTTACATGTTGGGCATAATCAAAAAAGGTATCACTACCAGAACGAAGGAGGTTATCCTGCCACTCTATCGAGCGATGGTGCGCCCGCATCTGGAATACTGCGTTCAATACTGGTCGCCGTACCTTAAGAAGGATATGGCGATCCTCGAGAGGGTCCAGAGAAGAGCAACAAGGATGATAAAAGGCATGGAAAACCTTTCATATGCTGAAAGTCTAGAGAAGCTGGGGCTCTTTTCCCTGGAAAAGCGGAGAGTTAGAGGGGACACGGTAGAGACTTATAAGATCATGAAGGGTATAGAGAAAGTAGAGAGGGACAGATTCTTCAGACTAGCGGGGGGCATCAAAAACAAGAGGGCATTCAGAAAAATTGAAAGGAGACAGATTCAGAACAAATGCTAGGAAGTTCTTCTTCACTCAGAGGGTGGTGGACACCTGGACTGCGCTTCCAGAAGAGGTGATAGGGCAGAGTACGATTATGGGTTTCAAAATGGGATTAGATGATTTCCTGAAGGAAAAGGAGATTGAAGGGTATAGTTAGAGGGTTATGATACAGGATATTTAACAGTTAGAGGGTTACTATACAGGATATTTAATGATTAGGGAATAACATGTTTTAAAGTAAAAGATCACTTACAGGTCATGGACCTTGGGGGGGCTGCGGCGGGAACGGACTGCCGGGCATGATGGACCCATGGTCTGACCTGGCAGAGGCAATGCTTATGTTCTTATGTAGCTACAATATGTTTGGTAGTCTACATATAGCTATATAATACAGTGGTGCCTCGCATAACGGACGCCTCGCACAGCGAATGCTGCGCACAACGAACTTTATGTCTTGATCCGTACAACGAACTTCGTTTCACACAACGAAGTCGCCCGAGCTGCATCCTTCCGCGCAGGCACTGCGCTTAACTGCCCTCTCTCCGCCTGGTTCCCTCTTGCCCCCCCGACTCCCCGACACGATCGGGGCAAAAAGGAGCCCAAGCCCTCTTGCCCCGCCGATTCCCCAACTCCCCACACAATATCGGGCCAGGAGGGAGCCCAAGTCCTCCTGGCCACGGCGACCCCCTAACCCCACCCTGCACTACATTACGGGCAGGAGGGATCCCAGGCCCTCCTGCCCTCGACGCAAACCCCCCCTCCCCCCAACGACCGCCCCCCCCCAAGAACCTCCGACCGCCCCCCCAGCCGACCCGCGACCCCCCTGGCCGACCCCCACGACACCCCCAACCCCCTTCCCCGTACCTTTCTGTAGTTGGCCGGACAGACGGGAGCCAAACCCGCCTGTCCGGCAGGCAGCCAACGACGGAATGAGGCCGGATTGGCCCATCCGTCCCAAAGCTCCGCCTACTGGTGGGGCCTAAGGCGCCTGGGCCAATCAGAATAGGCCCGGGAGCCTTAGGTCCCTCCTGGGGGCGGGGCCTGAGGCACATGGGCCCAACCCGACCATGTGCCTCAGGCCCTGCCCCCAGGAGGGACCTAAGGCTCCCGGGCCTATTCTGATTGGCACAGGCGCCTTAGGCCCCACCAGTAGGCGGAGCTTTGGGACAGATGGGCCAATCCGGCCTCATTCCGTCGATGGCTGCCTGCCGGACAGGCGGGTTTGGCTCCCGTCTGTCCGGCCAACTACAGAAAGGTACGGGGAAGGGGGTTGGGGGTGTCGTGGGGGTCGGCCAGGGGGGTCGCGGGTCGGCTGGGGGGGCGGTCGGAGGTTCTTGGGGGGGGGCGGTCGTTGGGGGGAGGGGGGGTTTGCGTCGAGGGCAGGAGGGCCTGGGATCCCTCCTGCCCGTAATGTAGTGCAGGGTGGGGTTAGGGGGTCGCCGTGGCCAGGAGGACTTGGGCTCCCTCCTGGCCCGATATTGTCGGGGAGTTGGGGAATCGGCGGGGCAAGAGGGCTTGGGCTCCCTCTTGCCCCGATTGTGTCGGGGAGTCGGGGGGGCAAGAGGGCTTGAGCTCCCTCTTGCCCCGATCGTGTCGGGGGTGCCAGGGACCACACGGAGTCACCCACCGTACCACCCGATTCGGGTAAGCGCAGGTATCGGTGGGTGGCTTATTTGCGGGGGGGTGCCTTATTTTACATTTTTTTCTAAAAAGGGGGGGCTGTCTTATTTGATGGCCCTGCCTTATCATCGGGGAAACACGGTAGAAAAAAAAAAAAAATGAACAGTTAAGTCCCAGTTTTTGCCGCTGAGACTCTGCCCTCTCACTGTAAAATTAGACTCTACTTAGTCTGTCTTTAAATTTAAAAAATGTGTGTTGTTTTAAAAAACAATTATGTTTTTAGATGTATCTAAATAAAAATAATAACCAAAAATTTATCTTTTTTTATGTCATCTTAGCATATTTTATGCTACAGAACGAATTATTTTTTTTAACATGTATTGTTATGGGAAAACGCGTTTCACATAACGAACTTTTCGCATAACAAACTTGCTCCTGGAACGAATTAAGTTCGTTGTGTGAGGCACCACTGTATATGTAATAAGAGTGCAGTCTATATATAATATATAATATGTATAATATATTATATAATATGTACCTATTATATACATATATAACATAATATGTACATTTAGCTATATGTCCAATATAATATATACATGTACATAATATATAATATGTACATATAGCTACATATCCAAACATCACTGGCTTCCAGTAATTTCCAGGGTCCATTTTAAATGCGCCTGCCTAGCTTTTAAGATCCTACACGGCATCCTCTCTCCCCCTAATTCCACTATCTTAGAATTCCTTGAGTCCCGATACCACCAGGTCCACCCAAAAACTTAAACTATCCTTCCCCTCGCTAAAAGGTATCCTCTATGCGGGAAGATTAGGGAAATCTCTCTTCTTCAAAATCACAGGGATTTTGAATAACCTTTCTGCCCCACCACGGAATCTGGGCTCCTTCCAACTATTCTGAAAGCACCTGAAAACTAGGCTATTCACAAAAATGTAAGGCTCTCTTCCCCCCTATACTCGACCTCCAACCCCATTATGCTGCTCCTTCCTTTATTAAGCTCTTGTAAACCGTGCCGAGCTCTATAATTATGGAGAGGATGCGGTCTATAAACTTAAGGTTTCGTTTAGTATAATATATGTAATAAGAGTGGTCTATTTAATACTTCCAATGATAAAATAGATGACTGAGTACTAATTAAGTGGGTAGCAATACAGCAGTAAGCCAGTAACAGCCTTTTTTAATCCCTGACCTATCTGCTGTTCAAAGGACAGTTCAATGCCATAAAGGATTCCTAGATAACGAAATCAAATCAACATCTAATAATTTAACAGGATCTGTAGGTGCAGAAAACATTCCACTAATCCAACAGGTAGTCAGTCAGTATCCCACAAACTTTCCAAAGCCACAACACACTAAACTCAGTGCCGTGGCGGGAGGTCATCTGGAAACGCGCAGCCGTCGACGCGATGACCTACACGCAAGTGTGATGTCATTACATCGACGGCCACGCATGCGCGGAATCTGCTATTACAACGCCTGTGGGGGCTGCGCTGGCGGGGAAGAGGCGCTGGCTCGTTGCCTACAGGATGTCCCTCTCGTGTAGGCAATCAGCTGGCGCTGGTGCCTCTCCTTCTCGCCAGCATCTCGCGGCACCCCCCCAAAATCTCGCCAAGGCACACTAAGAGTGCCGCAGCACACAGTTGGCGATCCACCGAACTAGATCATGGGATGGCAACCAATTTGCAACCGCAGACACGTAAGATTGAACAGGTGCTAAATCTATATTATGTGGGGCAATCAGTGGGAAGTCATCTGCACGTACAAAAGCCTGAATATTCTTTTCTTGGATTAAAGAAAAATAGTGGACTTCAAATACCTGAATCAAATTTTAATATTAGCAGGCAGGCGGGAAGCACTTCTATGTCATCTGTTCACTGGCAAAAGAGAGCCTGACCAATGGACTGCAGAGGAATCTTCCACATGCCCTATTGTGTCAGTGCAGAGAGAATAAAGATAGGACGGAGGGATGGAAAAGGGAATAGGAAAGGATAGGACTCGGAGAGAGTAATGACAAGGGCAGCTGGTGACTGAGAGAGGAGCTATAAGTGGAATGAGAGAGCAGCTGTGAAAGGGGATACTGGCTAGGAGAAGTGGGGGGGGGCATGTTGGGAGAGGCGACGGCGGTACAGACTGGGAGAGGAGCTGTCGTGGGAAGACTGGCTGGGAATGGAGCTTGGTGAGGAGCTTCGGGAGTTGGGAAAAGGACCAAGGATAGGGTTACTAGGCATCCAAATTTACCTGGACATGTCCTCTTTTTAGACACTTTCTTCGGGTTTTGAAAGCTTTCAGCTGGGAGCGGCGTGGGGAGGGCATCTGCGAATGTGCATGCGCAGATACTCTCCCGACGACGCCCCGAACAAGTGAACAGGTTGAGGGGGCAGGGCTGGGGCGGAATGGGGACGGGCCAGGTGGAACTGGATGGGCCTGGGGGGGGGCATGGGCATGGGTTTTACTTTCATAAAATCTGGTAACTGTAACCAAGGATTGGGAGGGGAAGAGAGAGGGAGGAAGGATGTAAGCTGTGAAAGGGGTATAAAAGCACTGGCAGGAGAGCTTAGGGAAGTGACCTGAAAGAAAGAAGAGGGGGGGGAAGAGCTGATACAGCACATGAGGTATGGAAAATTTGGGTGAAGGAGGATGAGGAAAGACGGAGAAGGCAAGGAGCTCAGTAGTGATGAGGGCTAGAGGAGAAGCCGTGTGCAGCAAAGAGGAAGGGACCAGCGTTACCAGATATGTTGAAGTAACAAAAGAGGGCCCACTCTGCACAAACCTCGTCTCTTCTCCTTCCCTGAGCCTGGGGCTGCGTCGAGGGCCTCCGGACATGCGCGGATGCGATGAGATAACGTCACGTGTATGCGAACATGACATCATCGCATCCACGCACGCTCAGAGGCTCTCCAGGCGTGGCCTTAAGCTCTTGTCAGAGCTGGGGCCTTCCAAAACCTGGACAAACTGCCAGGTTTTTAAAATCCATCCGGACACCCGGTCAGGCCTCTAAAAAGAGGACGTGCCTGGGTAAATCCGGACGTCTGGTAACCCTACAGGGAGCTGATCAGGAAGGGACGCTTGGGAGAAGGGTTGCGAAAAGAGTAGAAAAAAGATGGGGGAAAGAAGAGAGAGAGAAAGAGGAAATAAAGGAAGTGTGTGAAGGTAGCAAATATTGTGGAGGGACAGAATTAGGGGAAAGAAGATGAGGAAAGATGGGGGAAAGAAGAGAGAGAGAGAGAGGAAATAAAGGAAGTGTGTGAAGGTAGCAAATATTGTGGAGGGACAGAATGAGAAGACAACAGGAAAAGGATCTTTGAAAGAAGAGGCAGAGATGAGCTCAGATAAGAGCAACAGCAAGCGGAGATGGAAGAGAGACCTCAAAGTCAGGGAAGTGTGTGGTACAGTGGTGAGAGCTACAGCCCCAGCACCCCGGGGTTGTGGGTTCAAATCCTGCACTGCTCCTTATGACCCTGGGCAAGTCACTTAATGCCCCAGGTACATTAGATACTGGGACAGTTAGGGAAAAATGCCTGAGTATCTGAATAATTTGTAATCCGCATAGAGTTGTAGGATATGCAGACTATAAATGATTGAAAAAAACTGCAGGTGTGATGGTTGGGAAGAAACATTATTTCAGTTGGTTGGAGCGTTCTGTGCTAACTGAGCTGTCTCGGTGGTAGGGGACAGCTGGTATCAGGACTTTTGATGCTCTGGTCACTGGGATAAAAGGAGGACGCTCTGGAGGCATGCAATAAGAATCTCTTCCCCTTGGCACTGGCTCTGGTTAGGGCTTGAAATGAGGGGGGAACACTGTTATTATATCCTGCAGGCTTTAGCAAAGGGCCAGCTTAATCATTAGCAGAAAGTACGACCATGTTTCCCCATTGCTGCGAAAACTCCATTGGCTTCCGGTCCATCGTAGGATCCAGTTCAAGTGTGCATGTGTGGTTTTCAAACTCCTTTATGGAATATTTGACTCTTTGATCCGGTGAAGGCGTTTCTTATGTTCTTATTACATTACATTACATTAAGAACATAAGAACATAAGCAGTGCCTCTGCCGGGTCAGACCAGAGGTCCATCCCGCCCAGCAGTCCGCCCCCGCGGCGGCCCAACAGGTCATGACCTGCCTTAATCACCAGAAGGGGCCCCCCTTGCCCCCTAGGTTTCTCATCGAAGTCCTATCTTCCCATCAATGTCCTAACCCTCCGGCCTTGCACCTGCACGACCTGGTGAGCTGTCTATACTTATGCAACACCCCAGCACCTCCCTCAGTACCCCACGATCCCCTTTTCCCTCAGGAATCTGTCCAATCCCTGTTTGAATCCCTGTACTGTACTCTGCCGGATCACTTCCTCCGGGAGCGCATTCCATTTGTCCACGACCCTTTGGGTGAAGAAAAACTTCCTTGCATTTGATTTGAATCTATCTCCCTTCAGTTTCTCTGAGTGCCCCCTCGTACCTGTCGTTCCTTTTAGTCTGAAGAACCTGTCCCTGTCCACCCTCTCTATGCCCCTAAGTATTTTGAAGGTCTCTATCATATCCCCCCTGAGCCTCCTCTTTTCCAGAGAGAAGAGCCCCAGTTTATCCAGCCTCTCAGCATATGGGCAGTTTTCCAGCCCTCTTACCAGTTTCGTTGCCCTCCTTTGGACTCTCTCAAGAACTGCCATGTCCTTCTTGAGGTGCGGCGACCAATATTGAACGTAGTATTCCAGATGTGGGCGCACCATCGCTCGATACAGCGGCATGATGACTTCCCGCGTCCTGGTTGATATGCCCCTCTTGATGATGCCCAACATCCTGTTGGCTTTCTTCGAGGCTGCTGCACACTGTGCGGATGGTTTCATGGATGGATCCACTAGCACACCCAAGTCTCTCTCAAGTCCGGTGTCTTCCAGCAATCTCCCCCCCATTTTATACTCGAACAACGGGTTCTTTTTCCCTATGTGCATGACCTTGCATTTATCTACGTTAAAGCGCATTTGCCATTTGTTTGCCCAGTCCTCCAGCTTATCGAGGTCCCTTTGCAGTTCCTCACACTCCTCCCTGGTCCTAACTCTGGCGCAGAGCTTGGTATTGTCTGCAAATTTTATAACCTCACACTTTGCCTCCGTTTCCAGGTCATTGATAAATACATTAGGGACTTCTATTCCGCCTATACCTTGCAGTTCAAGGCGGATTACAAAAGAGCTAACTGGACATTTCCAGTGAAGTTACAACAGTTTGGGGGTTTTTTGGGGTTTTTTTGGTTACAAGGGAGGAGAGATACCTGGATTAATTCCGGAAAAACTTGCAAATTGGATATTAAATTGACTGTACGATACTGTGTGATATAACAAAGAGATTACAGTTAGAGTACAAATAAGATTACGTTACATTTCAGGGATCCGAATACTTGGTTGGTGTTTTGGGGAGGAAGAGATTTATTTAAGTGGAGGTTTTGGGGGAGAATTTATCTAGGAGGAGGGGGGAAGGGTTGGGTTAAGATATCAGATACCATGAGGTACTTCCAACATTTGCAATACGAGCCTCAGGACAAATGTCAGGAAGTTCTGTTTCGCACAGAGAGTGGTGGGCGCTTGGAATGCTCTCCCGGAGGAGGTTGTGATAGAGACTACTGTTCTCTATCAAGCGCAAGTTGGATGCACACCTTCTTGCAAATCATATCGAGGGATACGGGAAATCCGGGTCTCCAACAGGGAGCCCCTAACTGTGCCTCCGTGTGTGCAGGTCGCCGGACTAGATGGACCTAGGTCTGATCCGGTGAAGGCGTTTCTTATGTTCTTATGATTCCCCTTAGTGGGAATTCCTTTAGATCCCGCTCTTCAAGAATTACAACAATTCACACAAATTAGCATTTCCTTCTCTGAAAGGTATTAAAAGCACTGGGAAGCTTAGTAAATCTTTTACAGTACTTTTAAATTGGTGAGAATTTGGACTGGACTTCCAGATTCTTCAAGACTGGTAGATCAATTATTTCAATTTTGAAAAAGTTTAAAAACCTGGTTGTTTTCACAATAGCTAATTTGATTCTAGCTGTCGTATAGTAATTTTAAGCAATTCAACATAATTTTTTCAAACTTTTTCCATCCACCTAATCTAACCAATTTCTGGTTTTATCCCACAGTTTTTACTTGTTATGCTTCATTTTTTAACGAACTGTAAACCGAGTCGAGCTCCTTAGGGAGTAGATTTGGTCTATAAAATGAAGATTAGATTAAGGCAGCAGCTTCTGGAGGGTGTCAAGGCAGTGGCATGAGCCACAGTTGGGTCCGGGTTGACAAGGGTCCACCAATTCTGGGCCAGGGTTACCATATTTGATAAATCTAAAAAGAGGACACCTGACCCGCACCCACCTCCCGCTAGTCTCTTAAACTGCCCCCCCAGTAAAGCCTTTCCCTCTCTCCAGCCCCCCCCCCCTCCCCTCCAAAGTCACGTATGGCTTTCTAAGTCTCCCCTGTCCCTAGTACTTCCTCCGGTGCTGCAATTTCAAAACTTCAGGCAGCGGGTAGCATTTGCAACAGGATCTTGCTACCGTCCGGCTGCCCCGGAAGCCTTCACTCTTCAGCACTTCCTGTTCCCATGTAGACAGGATGCTGCAGAGCGAAGGCTTCTGGGGCAGGCCGATGGCCGCAGGATCCTGTTGCTAATCCTGGGCTGTCCAAAGTTTTGTGAAACTGCAGCACCGGAGGAGGTACCTGGGACAGGGGAGACCCCCAACCACAGGCTAGGGGCTGGACTGGAGAAAGTGAGTCCAAAACAGTCAGACACCCTCCAGTCCAAGAAACTGTCTGGACACCCGGACAGTCCTCTAAAACTCTGGACGTCTGGGAACCATACTCTAGGCTCAGGCCCACCCTGAAGTGTTGCGTCCTTGTCAAGACCAGTGATGGGGAGGAGGAACTGAGCCCCACACCTACATGGTCCTACATCTGCCTCCATCCACCCCGTCTCCAAGCCTACCCTAACATGTGGCTTTGTTTACAGGGGTCACTGGAAGCAGCGATCTACTCACAGCTGCCTGCAGTTGACCCTGAAGCCTTTCCTCTGTTGCGTCCCGCCCCCTCTGACACAACTTCCTGTTTCTGCATGGGTGGAGAGCAGCAGAGGAAATGCTCCAGGGTCAGCCACAGGCAGCATGAGTGAATCCTGACACTGCCTGCGATGCCTATACACAAAGACACCTGTTAAAATAGACAGGGGGAAAGGACAGTAAGTTACGCGGTTTTTTATGCTTTTTAGTGTCTGTGTAACTTTTGGATCAGTCTCTAACTCCACTGGAACTAAGCGAATAGTGTCACAGCCATTAGAGAATGGCACAGGGACAGATTTTTCCCCATCCCTGCGGGAACTCATTTTCCCATCCTGTCCTGTCCCCACGAGTTCTTTTCCTGTCCCTGTCCCTTGTCCATCCCTGCCCCATTCCTGTAAGCTCTGCCTTGAGCACTTACGATTTTAAAGTGTTTGAGGCTTCTGCAGATGAGGATGGAGCTTAGGCATTGGTGGAATGAGGCATTATGACATCACAATCTGAGCTCTAGAATGTTGCTACTTAGGATTTTAAAGGGTTTGAGAATTGTGCGGATGAGGATGGAGCTTAGGCATTGGTGGAATGAGGCATTATGACATCACAATCTGAGCTCTAGAATGTTGCTACTTAGGATTTTAAAGTGTTTGAGGCTTGTGCAGATGAGGACGGAGCTTAGGCATTGGTGGAATGAGGCATTATGACATCACAGTCTGAGCTCTAGAATGTTGCTACTTAGGATTTTAAAGCGTTTGAGGCTTGTGCAGATGAGGACGGAGCTTAGGCATTGGTGGAATGAGGCATTATGACATCACAGTCTGAGCTCTAGAATGTTGCTACTTGTGATTTTAAAGCGTTTGAGGCTTGTGCAGATGAGGACGGAGCTTAGGCATTGGTGGAATGAGGCATTATGACATCACAATCTGAGCTCTAGAATGTTGCTACTTGTGATTTTAAAGCGTTTGAGGCTTGTGCAGATGAGGACGGAGCTTAGGCATTGGTGGAATGAGGCATTATGACATCACAGTCTGAGCTCTAGAATGTTGCCACTTAGGATTTTCAAGTGTTTGAGGCTTGTGCAGGTAAAGACGGAGCTTAGGCATTGGTGGAATGAGACATTATGACATCACAATCAGAGCTCTAGAATGTTGCTACTTGTGATTTTAAAGCGTTTGAGGCTTGTGCAGATGAGGACGGAGCTTAGGCATTGGTGGAATGAGGCATTATGACATCACAATCTGAGCTCTAGAATGTTGCTACTTGTGATTTTAAAGCGTTTGAGGCTTGTGCAGATGAGGACGGAGCTTAGGCATTGGTGGAATGAGGCATTATGACATCACAGTCTGAGCTCTAGAATGTTGCTACTTAGGATTTTCAATTGTTTGAGACTTGCGCAGACGAGGACGGAGCTTAGGCATTGGTGGAATGAGGCATTATGACATCACAGTCTGAGCTCTAGAATGTTGCCACTTAGGATTTTCAAGTGTTTGAGGCTTGTGCAGGTAAAGACGGAGCTTAGGCATTGGTGGAATGAGACATTATGACATCACAATCAGAGCTCTAGAATGTTGCTACTTGTGATTTTAAAGCGTTTGAGGCTTGTGCAGATGAGGACGGAGCTTAGGCATTGGTGGAATGAGGCATTATGACATCACAGTCTGAGCTCTAGAATGTTGCCACTTAGGATTTTCAAGTGTTTGAGGCTTGTGCAGATAAGGGCGGAGCTTGTAGGAATGGGGTAGGGACAGAAACAGCGACAAAACTCATGGGGATGGGATGGGGAACTTGAGTTCCTGCGGGGATGGGGACAAATTTGGCCCTGTGTCATTTTCTAACAGCCCTCTCCTGGGATTATCAATGGCAGTACATGGTTATATACAGCTACAAATCCAAGGACCACCCAGACAGCATGATTTAGCCAGGCTTGAAACTCTCTTGCTAGGTTAAATATCAGGCTTCATTGTATTTAGAAAGAGTAGAATCCCTCTTTAATGCGAGGTGACTGTGGATATGAGCAGGAATTGTAGCTCAAGTATTAATTCGGCTCAGTCTTTTGAGGGCCTCTTTTCTTCAGAGGATTACTATGGTCTTAAGTCGCCCTTCCACTGTCTACAGCAATTACTGAATTGCTGCCAGGGAGCACTCCCTCCCCCCCCCCCCCCCGCCACCGTTACTGGAAAACCACGTTCCAGTAGGGTTAAAGGTGTTCTATGACCTTGTGGGCAGGATATGCATAGCAAGTGTCAGAATGCAGCTTGCGTCAATTAAAATTCAATCATTCTGTAACCTGATTTTGGCCCTTTTAATAAGTTAATATTTAAGCACTTGTGTTTATCAATGTTCATCAAATGAACAGAAAGCTATTTGGTATCTTCAAGTGTAAAGGACCCTGCAGCTGTTTTAGATAAGTGTCTCTGTGAGTTTTGGATAGTCTCTCCGTAATTTTTGTCGCTGTCCCTGCCCCATTCCTGGAAGCTCTGCCTTAACCGCACAAGCTTCGAACACATGATTTTAAAGTGTTTGAGGCTTGTGCAGATGAGGACGGAGTTTAGGCATTGGTGGAATGAGGCATTATGACATCACAATATCTGCTCTGGATACCAGAGACTGTCATTCTGTAGAGTCTGTTTCAACCTCGGTCCTTCTACACCAGCATTCTTCAAAGCAAAGCTTGCGGGTCAGTGGTTGTGGCCATTCATACTCTGATTCTTCCCTCTCTCCTTAAAGAATGACATGAAGATGGTTTCCCGCGGTTATCCGCGGGGACGGGGACGGTGATGAATTTTGTCACCGTGTCCTTCTCTAGTCCATAGTCCATGTAAATGGAGCCATTTTTTAAGGATTACAATTTTGTATGATTTTTTAATAACGATTCCTGCACCTTGTACATTCCATCCTGCAGTCTTTTCCTTGTTCTGAGTGTTCGCCTTTCACTGCAGACCTGTTGGACTTTTCTTGGTTTTGGGAAGTTATGGATGCATCACTGTATATCAAGAATTTCATTCCATTAAGAACGACATCGTTACAGCTTTGAACAGGTTTCTACCTGAGGATGCATCAATGAACACTGGCTGGCAAGCTTTACAGGTTCTGACTTTCAGCTAAGCAACATTATTATTTGCTATTTGGGGTTTTGATTTTGTATTTGTTTAGTGGAGTGTTTTTTTTGCCCATTCAGTTTGTTAATTAAGGGCTTAATCTCAACTCATCATATATGAAGGACTGACAAATGCATCTTTTTGGTGCCTTTTGTGCTCCTTCTAGTTGTCCTTTGTTTGGTCCTTTTTTCATTTTCTGAAGGATGATTTCTTGTTACTTATCGCCATCTTTACTGCATTTGTTATCCACGCCGGGTTTTTTGTTCGATTCTTTTTGCACCCTTTCCTAAACCTGGGGACGTACAGGTCTTGTGCCTCGTGCACCGTACCCTTGAGTAGGGCCCAGGCTTCCTCTGCGGTCTCCATCTTCCCTGAGCTGTTTTCCCACCATTTTCCTCATGGCCTCGTAATTTCCTTTTCTGAAATTGAGTGCTGTCGTTGTGGTTATTTTCACCTTTGATGTTCCTATTTTTAGTTTGTACTGGATCATGTTGTGATCACTGTTTCCTAGTGGTGCTAGTACTACCACCTCCTTTGCGGGTCCCCCTAGCCCGTTGAGGATTAGGTCAAGGGTGGCATCCCCTCGTGTTGGTTCCGTGACCAGCTGTTCCATGAAACAGTCCCTTACCGCCTCTAGGAATTTAGTTTCTCTCGTGCAATTTGAGTGTCCAATGCTCCAGTCTATCCCAGGGTAGTTGAAATCCCCCATAACCACCACACTTCCACTTTTGCATACCTGCCTCAATTCGGCCTCCAGGTCCTGGTCGTTTGCTTCTGGTTGTCCTGGTGGGCGATAGTACAGTCCCAATTTAATGTCCGCTCCATTTCCTCCTGTCAGCTTAACCCATAGTGATTCCAAGCTGTCCGCCCTTACTGTTGTTTCCATCCTGGTTGAGGGAATGGAGTCCTTTATATACAGCGCTACTCCTCCACCCTTCTTGTGTATCCTGTCCCTCCTATAGAGGTGCATTACGCTTCAGCATGCATGCAAATTACCACGGTGTTAAAAAATAAAAATAGTGCACGCTGCCAGGATAGTTTGCACTGGTTCGCTGTCTCTCTTCCTGTCACCCTATAGCAGGGGTAGGGAACTCCGGTCCTCGAGAGCCGTATTCCAGTCGGGTTTTCAGGATTTCCCCAATGAATATGCATGAGATCTATTTGCATGCACTGCTTACAATGCATATTCATTGGCGAAATCCTGAAAACCCGACTGGAATATGGCTCTGAAGGACCGGCGTTCCCTACCCCTGACCTATAGTAAACTCCGGCTGCACATGATATAAAGAATTACAGTAATCGATCCTATTATAATACACAACTCCATCTCCCCAGCCCTCTGCAAAGAGCACTGGCTTCCGATTAGCCAACGCTGCGCATTCAAGGCCCTAGTAATAGCACATAAAAGAATTCACGCCACCCTCTCCAGCCTACATAGAATCCAAGCTAACGCTGTACACTCCCACCCGCCCCATCCGCTCAAAAATGGAGAAATGCCTAGGCATCCCCCCAGGAAGGTCTCTCCTGTCAGAAACCGCACGCAAACGCTCCTACAGCCACTTCATCCCCCAACTCTGGAACCAACTTCCCCCCCCCCCCCCGCAACTCAGATCACATTGATAACCTTCCGGAAAGCGGTAAAGACCCTCCTCTTCAACTAAAATGACAACTGTGATTTACCCCATAAACTCCCCCATCCTTCTCCCCCCTCCCTCCATCCTGAACCTCTACTTAAATTACTATATAGTCCTCTCTTAACCTGTACTTAAATTCTTATGTTTGAAATCATTGAACATTTTAATTCATTCTTTAGTAATCTCTAAAATCGATTACTGTAATGCCTTGTTTAAAGGTTTGGCGCAAATAGAAATTAGACGACTTCAAATTATCCAGAATGCCTCTATCAAACTTATTAGTAAAGCAAAAAAATTTGATCATGTGACGCCCTTACTGAAAAGAGCGCATTGGCTTCCAGTCGCCCATCGTATACTGTATAAATTATGCCTGCTTACCTTTAAGTCATTAACATTTAAAACCCCAACTTTTATTTTTAGAGTTGTTGTTTTTTAGTTTTTTAGTTCCAGTAATTTTTATTGGTTTTATAAACAATAGAGTTACAGAAAAGTAAGATAAGCTTCCGAAAAACTATGGAAGAAATCGAAAGAGAAGGACACCAGCAAATATATCACATTGCATAACAATGGAGAGTGGGTTACAAAAAAAAAAAAAATAATCAATAATACGATACAACAGGTATATAGGAATACATCAGCTATCAATAATGAGCGTGAATATAAAAGAGATAAGAAATATGAAATGTGTGACATGTGTGTACAATGTCAGAAATAAACATGTCTGATTATAGTCATACGAAATCAATCATATAGTTATCAAATTGGTAAATACAGCAACCAAATTAGTGCTCATAATAAACATATTGAAGATCACTATGAGTAAGACAAAAAGATCAAGTAAGTGTACAGTCAAAGGTCCATACCACAAAAGTCTAGCATAATCGACCAAGTTTTAGTATAGGAAAGCGAAGCGTTACAACGATCCGCCATGTGGCGTTCGTATTTATTATGGAGACATACAGAATTCCACCATTGGTTGAAGTCAATTTTTGTAAAGTCTTTCCAATTTTGTAATATTATTTGAAAAGCAAGAAATAACAAAAGGGTTAGAAGGCGGTCATGATACATAGAGAGAGGTGTGGAAAGAGCTAGGGATCCCTGAATTATGATATCAAAAGATAAGGGGTCATTAAGAGCAAAAATGTTGGTAATCATCTGCCAGATAGATGTCCAGAAGATCTGCAAATGGGGGCAACCATATAGCATATTTTTAGAGTTTTAATTCCTTATACTGCGTCTAGGCTACTTAGTCATTCCCTCATTGAAAATTATTAATACAAGGCGTCATACTAGTTTTTCGGTAACAGCTCCACAATCTTGGAATGCCCTCCCACTTTATATAAGAGAGGAAAAGAATTTGGAAAAATTTAAGAGCAAACTTAAGAGTTTTCTTTTTAAAGATGCATTCAGTGAGTAAATGAATTGCCTATGTCTCTAATTTTATTCTTGTACTAGCTGATGACCCGGCATTGCACGGGTATTTAATTATAGCAATAACACTGTAAATGGATTCAAATAAAGATACTTTATAGTGGTGAATGAAATTATTGTTTTACAGCTTAATAAAAAGTACAATATTCAAATTATAATGTGAAATATTTGACAAAATGAATACAATACAACTAACGCAAAACGTGATAATAAACAAAATTTTTAGTTTCACCTCCAGGAGCAAGAACATATAAATTGTTGGGTGAACCCACCCTTGAGCAAGCAACATAGAGTTGTGGGCCGAGAGACCCCCAGAACATATCACCCCAGGTAGTTGGAATTACTGTGAGAATGGCAGCTTTTTACATTTTTTCCATTGACATGAATGGGTGAAATCTGATTTTCTGTTTGTAGCTCCGCCCACGTGTGCAGGTGGGCCGCGAGACCCCCAGAACATATCACCCCAGGTAGTGAGGGATCTGCATACCAAGTTTCGTTCAAATCGGTCAAGCCGTTTGTAAATTACTGTGAGAATGGCAGCTTTTTACATTTTTTCCATTGACATGAATGGGTGAAATCCGATTTTCTGTTTGTAGCTCCGCCCACGTGTGCAGGGGGGTCGCGAGACCCCAAGAACATATCACCCCAGGTAGTGAGGGATCTGCATACCAAGTTTCGTTCAAATCGGTCAAGCTGTTTTTGCGTGATCGCGGCACATACATACATACATCTGATTTTATATATATATATAGATTTTCATGACTTGTTTTTCCCCTCCTTTTGTTTTTTACCTTAATTATTATTCTTCTAACACCAGATTGTAATTCTTTTATTATTTTCCTTTTGTTTGATTCTATTTGTATAACTTGATTTAATACGTTTATTAGACTTAGTCCTTATTAGTGGTTTGTATATATTGATTTAATGTGCTTATTTGACTAAGTCCATGTTAGTGATGTTTGTTTCCCCTAATTTTGCATTTTTATCTAATGTACATTGCCTAGAACTTGGAATAGGCGATTAATCAAATTTCATAATAAACTTGAAACTTGCTGTATAATCCCCATACTTGAACTACTGTATAATCTTTGTAGGCCGTTCTGAGCTATTGTGAGGACGGACTATAAATCGAAATAAATAAATTTTATGTGAACGAATCAAATAGCAGTGAATCTACCCCCTAAGCTTAGCAACTGATCTGATGCCGACCCAGGTAATCGATGGAGTTATACCCAATTCTATTAACCTCCTAAAGACCCACGACGCCTTGGTTTTTTTGCACATAGAACATTTAAGTTACGACCTTTATATGGTTTATGGTTTCTTTATTTATAATCCACCTTTTTCAAGGCGGAGTACAACACACATAATAATACTTCACAGACATTTCAGACATCTTACAAAAAACCAACAGCAATATACTTCATATTCAAAATAAAATACCAACTTGACAATAATACAATCACTTTTCCTATACCAAGAATCAATCTCAAGCCACCTAATGCAACTCAGATTTTCACCGACCAACATCTCGTACTGTGTATTTCATACATAAAGTGACCATACGTCCCGTTTTGAACGGGACAGTCCCATTTTCGGATCCCCTGTCCCGTTGTCCCCACACACAGCTTCGGGATGCCAAAATGTCCTGTTTTCAGGGACAGCGTCCCAAAGCTGTGCACGGGGACAATGGGACAGGCGATCGCTTCCTGTCCCTCCCCTGCCGCACCAAAAAAAAAAAAAAAAAGCCTCCCTCCAATCACTGCCTGGCTGGCCCAGAACGTCCTCTCCAACATCAGAATTGACATCGGGATGAAGACTTCCGGGTGCGAGTAGCGGCAGCAGAGGAGCAGCGGCAGTGGACCTAAATCGGGCCTGGAGGGAGGCTTTTGTTTTCCGGGGGGGGGGGGGGGGGAAGGAGATAGGCAGGCAGGCTGGCTGGCTGGCTGGCTCTGGGGGAGGGAGGTAGGTAGGTAGGTAGGCAGGCAGGTTCTGGGGGAGGTAGGCAGGCAGGCTGGCTGACTTTGGGGGAGGTAGGCAGGCAGACTGGCTGACTTTGGGGGAGAAAGGCAGGCAGGCTCTGGGGGAGATAGGCAGGCAGACTGGCTGGCTCTGGGGGAGGTAGGCAGGCAGACTGGCTGACTTTGGGGGAGAAAGGCAGGCAGGCAGGCTCTGGGAGAGATAGGCAGGCAGACTGGCTGGCTCTGGGGAGGGAGGTAGGTAGGCAGGCTTTGGGGGAGGCAGGCAGGTTCTGGGGGAGGTAGGCAGGCAGGCTGGCTGACTTTGGGGGAGGCAGACAGGCAGGCTCTGGGGGAGATAGGCAGGCAGGTTGGCTGGCTCTGGGGGAGGTAGGCAGGCAGACTGGCTGACTTTGGGGGAGAAAGGCAGGCAGGCTCTGGGGGAGATAGGCAGGCAGACTGGCTGGCTCTGGGGGAGGTAGGCAGGCAGACTGGCTGACTTTGGGGGAGAAAGGCAGGCAGGCAGGCTCTGGGAGAGATAGGCAGGCAGACTGGCTGACCTTGGGGGAGACAGGCAGACTGACTTCGGGGGAGGTAGGTCGGCAGGCTTTTTGGGAGGGGCTGGGATAAAGGCTAGAAGGCAGTGAGGGGACATAGGAAGGAGGGATGAAGGAAGGAGAGAAAACGGCAGAGAAGGGGGGGGGGGTTGTAAGTAGAAGAAAGACTAGAGAGATAAAGGCCTGGACCAAAGGGGAAAGACAGGAGACAGAAGTAGGACTTTGGGTGGTGCAGACAGAGGGGGAAAGCCCCTGAGGAAGAGCAGAGAGAGGCAAGATCATAACACAGGAGGGAGACAGGGAGACCTGGAACAAAGGTACAAAGGAGAACTGACACTGGATCTGGGGGCACTAAGGACATAGGAAGGAGGCGCTGCTCACGCCCTCCTTAGCTGCCTTCTAATGTCACGTCCTGGTCGCGGTATTGGGACATGACATCAGAAGGGTACCGAGGCCGGCGCAAGCAGCAAGTAGAAGATGCCTCTCAAGCCGGCGAATGTTTCAAGAGATACGCAGGGTGCAGGGGGAGCACCTAGCGCAGCAGAAAAGGCGGGGGGGGGGGGAGCGCATGGTGTGGCAGGGAAGAGTGGGAAGGTACACAGTATGGTAATGCCAGGCGCCGCCGCTCCGGGCGTCAACATCCCTTGCTAAGCCACGTCACATAGGGGTCGATATTCAAAGTGATTTAACCGCTCCTGGCTGGTTTCTTGCTACTGAAAATGTCGGGTTAGCACTGAACTCAAAACCGTCTCTTTTCGGAGGCCCTCTAGGGACGGAGTTGGCACTTGGCCAGTTAACCACATAAATAAAACCGCATAAAAGCCAGCGCTATTTCTATGTAGTGCCCCACAGCCGGTTAAGTGCTGAAAATCGCATTTAAGCAGCTATGTGTTAGCTGGCTCTGCCAACCCGTACATTCAGTGCCATAGCACAGACGTGGCACAGCATTGAATTTGTAGGCCTAATGCAGTGCCAGCTTTCCATTGCAAACGCAAGCAGTGTCTCACTTCCGGTTCACCACACAATTGTTTCCCACGTACTCACCTTTATAGGACCCCCAGGGACCCCTGAAGAAGACTTTTTGTCGAAACGCGGACCGTGTTGGGTCCTGTATCCCTAGCGGACTAGGTCCTTTAAGGCTCTTATGTAGATGATTTACTTTTATGTGGATGGAATTATTTTATGTGGATAATTTTAGTGTACCTTTGAAACTTTGAAACTTTCAAATAAAGTCCATTTGGGAACATCGTCACTCCACAGAGTTTTTTTGGTTTTCTTCTTTGTGGATATTTTGGGGTCAATTCCTTTTGTTTTTAGCTGAATATCAAGCCCATACTTTCTGCATGCAAACAAAGCAGCACGATTTTGCAATTAAGCTTTTTTCTAAACATAGAAAAATGGGAAAAGCCTCATAAAATGACTCCCATGTGTTAACAAGACAACGCGAATGCGCACAGCACTGCGTTAAGGGGCCTTGCCCCTGACCTGCCAGTATTTTTGCCAGGCACCACACAGATGAGGGCATCGCCATAGCTGTGTGCGCCAAACTTTTTTCAAGTTGGTGAACATCTCATGGAGAACCAAACAAGTATGATCAACACTGCAAAAAAATTTAAAAAAATATAATTGTCTGTCCTATGACCTCTGCAATGTCAATGTGTTCCGACGACTTCTCATCACTTGTCATCACCCTCGCTCGACCCTGCTGTAAACGATTAATATTTAACATAATTTTACAGAGCCCTGAGTTTAATAATGATTGGTAATGCATACAAAGTGCCTCGTTCCCACAGGTCATTAAACCATGGATGGCCAGTCCCACAACAACTTGCATACGATTAGAATTTGATTTGCAAATACAGAACAGTCTTGATTATCCAACCTTCACTAATCCGATCATCCAGCATATTTGAAAGACCTCCAGATATAGGCAGCGGAATGCTTTTTTGTTTTGGGGCCAAAAGCTCCGCCCCAGGCCTGCCCAAACTCCATCCCTGACTCCACCCCCCTAATAATAATACTAATTGTAATGCAATTTCTTCTATCCATTTTTCATATACACACAATATGATCTTATTAATACATAATGGTAACCACAAAGTTAAAAAAAAAAACACAAAGCACACTGTACGCAGAGAAAATGTTAAATATTATTTATAATTGGGGGGTTTTCAAAGAGGTCAAGGCAGATAACTTTAAAATATACAATGTCACCTCAGTAACAACTATAGAAAAATAGACAAATATAGTGCAAAATATAGACAGCAGATATAAATTCTCAAAACTGACACATTTTGATCACTAAATTGAAAATAAAATCATTTTTCCTACCTTTGTTGTCTAGTGATTTCATGAGTCTCTGGTTGCACTTCCTTCTGATTGTGCATCCAATATTTCTTTCTTATCCAACATTTATTTTACAATACAGCCCCATCCCCTTTGGATCCAGGTGTCTCTCTCTTTTCCCTCTGTTACTCTCCCCAGATCCAGTGTCAGTTCTCCTTTGTACCTACCACCACCTTTGTTCCAGGTCTCCCTCTCTCTCCCTCCTCTGTTATGATCTTCTATCTCTCTGTTCTTCCTCAGAGTCTCTCCCCTTCTGTCTCTTCTGTCTGCATCTCCCATAGTCCAGCACCTGCCTCCTGTCTTTCACCTTTGATACAGGTCTTTCTCTCTCTCTGTCTTTCTTCTGCTTACATTTCACCCCCCCCCCCCCCGTCTTTCTCTGCCTCTCTCTCCTTCCTTCCTCCCTCCCATGTCCTCCTCACTGCCTTCCAGCCTTTGCCCCACCCCCACCCCCGAAGCCAGCCTGCTTGCCTCCCTCCCTCGCCGAAGCCTGGCCTAACCGCCGCCGATTCTTCCTTCCCCCTGGTCTGCCACCAAAACAAGTCTGCCTCTCTCCCTCCCTCCTTCCCTGCTGCGGTGAAGCCTGGCCTACCCGCAGCCTATTCTTCCTCCCCCTCACGGTTTGTCACCGCTGGCCGCTCACTACTACAGCAAATCCAAGAAGGGAAGAGCCAGATGCATGTAGTAGCACCAGCCCACAAGCCTTCACCCAACGTCAATTCTGACGTGTGGGAAGCTTGTGGGCCGGCTGGGCCGGCGGCGTGCATTCACTGCACGCCCCTGGCTCTTCCCTTCCTGCAGTTACGGTGGCGAGCAGGGGCAGCAGATGGCAGTCATTCTGCAAACCCCCTGACCTACAGGATGGGCAAGTTTTGGGGAGACATGGCCCCTGTGGCCCCCCACCCCGTTCCGACACCTATGAAGAGTTGCCGTATCTTTACCATGAAACCTCTTCAGTCAAATTCAAATCCAGCCTTAAAGCCTTTCTGTTCAAAGATGCATATGATATGATATAGTAGGCTCTTAAAGACCACCACATTCATTTTCCAGCCTGAACATGGATTTGCCTATATTAACCCCTTGCCCTCTTCCCTCCTTCCCTTTTCTTCATTTCCTATCACAAGACATTGTAGTTCCTCCCCAGTTCCCTGTTTTATTTTGCCTTACTGTGCCCTTAAGCTTCTCTTTTTATTCCCCCCCTTTCTGTTTTGTTCGCATTGATTTTATAGGTCCCCGCTCAGACATTTGGTGATCGACACCGAGGCAAAGGATACACCAACAGTGCGGGTCTGTGATAGAAATAACCCGACCGCACTGCGTGCACTTCTTAAACCCGGTTAGAGGCCGGGACATAAGGTAGGGAAAGAGGGCCGCGGTGCAGTCGAGGCCAAGCGGCCACAGAAGAACCGGGATCCCCCGGTTCCGGAAGAAGCGAAAAACAAAAAACTATGTGGGTTTTTTTTGTGTGTGTGTGTGTGTGGAAAAAAGAAAACAATAAAGACGCAAAACACAGCGACTTCCGACTCGAAAACAAGAAAGAAGCCGCGGAAAACTAAGAATTGAGGACCACGTTGAGGAGACGCGCCCACTAGCTGAGCGGGAAGGCACACGCATGCGCGGTGCAGCGCTAGCAAGCTTGAGATCTTCAATCAGGTTTGCTTGAAAAGCTGTCCGCGACAGGGCTCCATGGATGATGTCACTCACATGTCGAGAATATGCTGCCTGCTTGTCCTGGGATAATTATAGCATTGTATGATTTACTTGCACACATATGCACTCGGCCCTCTCTTAGGGAGAGGAGGAGCTAGTGGAAGCTGCGGATGGGTCATTTGGCTTTTATCTGCTATCATGTTTCTAATGTTAAAGTACATACCATCAAAGCATGGTGAGCACTTTCCTTTCATCCACGGTCTATAACAGGTCATTTATGCACATAAGAACTCACGCACACTGTACCGAATAGCAGTTACTAGAGGATGTGCTAAGAGCGGATAGCGTACCTGGTTTTAAGAAAGGTTTGGACAAGTTCCTGGAGGAAAAGTCCATAGTCTGTTATTGAGAAAGACACAGGGGAAGCATTAAGGAGTTAGTAGGATGCCAGGAAAAATGTTTCGCAAAACAGGGCGATTATGTGGAAAAGTGATGTAATTTGCTTTAGTGATATGTGACAGATTAAAGGGTTTCCATCACCACCAGGCTGCAGGGAGCGCTAACTAGAAGGAGGAACTACACTTCCCAGAGTGCCCTGCATTTTAGAAGCTCAATACTGAGTCAGAGGGGCGGGACTCAGGCAGGGAAGAGTACTTCTGCCCAGACCAGAATCAGTTAGGGAGGTCCCTGAGAGAGAGAAAGAGGTTGAGATAGACACTAAAGGTGAAATGGCATGGTTTCCTGCCATCAAAGTCCTTGGAGATTCCAGTACCCATCTCCCCGAAGAGCTCAGGACGGGTTACAGGTTAACATAATAAGTTTAATAATGAAAGTTTCAAGTTTAATAAAATTTAGATACAATCACAATTTCGAGATTAAAAGCGATACATACTAGAGAGTTGCGCGGGGACAGAAATCCCACCCATCCTCGCCAGGATCCTCTCCATCTCCACCAATTCCCCGCAAGGAATAACCTCCGTCCCCGCCCGTCCCCATAAAAAGCAGCAATTACTTCTGACAGGATCACCAGTTCCACGGTTTCTTTTGTGTTTGCGCTGCTGTTTTCCTCGTGGAATCTCTTTGGTGGAACCCTTTTTTTTGTTTTCTGTTCAGGTAATTAACTTGTAAACCCCCTCTTTTACTAAGGCTGACGTGTCCATTATATTCTATGGACGAACCCTGCTTCCAAAGCCTTCCATCCCCGTGGGAGTCCCGTTGGCTAGAGGGGGGGCCCCGTGGGAGTCCCGTGGGCCAGAGGGGGGTCCCCGTGGTAGTCCCGCGATCCCCGTGCAGACCTCTAATACATACATAATATACAGTTAACAGGTTACGATTTGCCATTGTTATAGTACAAGTTTGATTTTTTTTTTTTCTCCTGGTACATGCTTTCCTGGTACTCGACTCATACAAGGGATCTAATACCAATATCCGTAATATTCAGTTTACAGGTTAAATTTGTCACAATTATAGTAAAAAATTTTACAATAGAAGTTTTTATTGTAATGTGACACATACCAAGGATCCTGTATCAATTATAGTTTCAAGTTTAATTAATTTTACTATACCAACCATCGACGTCTCTGAGTGAAAATTTTTTTCCTCCTATTGGTTTTAAAAGTATTTCCATGTAACCTCATCGAGTATCCCCTAGTCTTTGTAATTTTTGACGGAGCTAAAAATCGATCCACTTCTACCCGTTCTTCTCCACTTGGGATTTTGTAGACTTCAATCCTATCTCCCCTCAGCCATCTCTTTTCCAAGCTGAAGAGCCCTAACTGTTTTAATCTTTCCTCATACGAGAGGAGTTCCATCCCCTTTACCATCTTGGTCGCTCTTTTTTTTTTTTTTTTTTTTTTTTTTTCGATCGGTCAACTCGGCCACATTTCCTCAGGCCTGTGCATGAGCTTCAGTGTTACAAACACACACGTTTCCTTGTGGCCACCTCCTCTGACCCTTTCGCACAGAGGAGAGAGGAAGTTGAAAACAGATGCCAGCCAGGTGCTCCACAACTCATCCTCCAGATTCCAATCTGCGAAAGCTTTTAATTATGCCTTTCATCCCACACCAGGCCCCGTGTCCAGTTTAATGAAAGATGAAATGCAGGGGTTAGAATGCCACGACTGAAACCCTGCGTCAGCACCTCCTGCGTGGAGGACTGACCCAGGGAGCCAAGGCAACAAGCTTAGCTCTTTGAGCTGGAAATGTTGTAAAGATGCGTGCCCCCATTTCAACCAAGACTACTCTAAAGAAAGAATGGTGGACTAAAGGGGGTAGGGGGTAGGAAGGTCATCACTTACAGATGTTTCAGTCAGTAGATTCGCCTATTTTTTTTTTTTTTAATTGAAAAATATTTTCACACTTTTGAAATACAAAAGATTAAAGATAAGGAACTTTACAAGGAAAAATAACAAATAATCATATATCGTGATAATAGAAATTCCTTCTAGCCCACAAATATGAGAGAAGGATATGGCTACAATATAAAGCAATTTTTAAAGAAAATTACAAAGGATTTTTACCTCCTAAATATCTTAACTTAAATAGCCCTAATGTAAAGACAAGATTTCAGATCTTATTTCTCGTTAACTGAAAGAAAATTTTCTAGTTGGGTGGGATCTCAAAAGACATACACTTCGCGATAGTTAGGGGCAGAGCCGGCCCGCGAATATTAAAAAAACGCGAACAATAGTTGGGCCAGTTCTGCCCCTAACCCCCGCTTCCCCCGGCTATTTTAAGGCCTGAAAGACCCCCCTTAAGCCTTACCTGGTGGTCTAGCGGGTTTTCAGGCAGGAGCGATCTTCCCACGCTCCTGCCCCGTGCAGATCGCTCACAGGAAATGGCTGCTTGTGCTCCCGTAGTCTCTGAAGCCATTTCCTGTGAGCGATCTGCTTGGGGCAGGAGCGTGGGAAGATCGCTCCTGCCCCGAAAACCCGCTCGACCACCAGGTAAGGCTTAAGGGGGGGGCTTACAGGGCTTAAAATAGCCCCAAAAAAGTAAAAGGAATTTTAAGTTTAAAATTGCGAATAAGTGAATCCGTAGATACAGAAACCGCGAATACGGAGGGGGAACTGTATTCTTTATTTCAAAAATTTAGCAGACACTTGCACGGAAATTTAAGGAAAAAAAGTGGCACCTGGACCTGGGTTTCAATGCCAAAAAGGCTTTCCTCCTGAGCTGTGTTGGTCTAGCCACATCTGGGAAAATCATTATTTTATCTCCGCAAAACTTACCTACCCTCTTCTACGAAACCGACCTGAATGACCCGCGCTGCTCCCGACACTCAGAGTTCCTGTGAGCGTCAGGAGCAGCGCAGGTCAATCAGCGCGGCTCTCTGCTAGAAACTGCTAGCGCAGTTTCGCAGAAGAAGGGGTTCGTCTCTTTATTTCTGAAATATATTTTCATAACCAAATGTTTTATCTGATTTGTTTACACATGAAGCCAGTAAGGTGGACCTAGATGGTATCAAATCTTGTGAATCTTCTAAAAATTCAATAAGAATTTTTAGAATTGAAAGGGGAAAGGTTTAGAACAAATGCCAGGAAGTTCTTTTTCACCCAGAGGGTGGTGGATACATGGAACGTGCAACTGGAGGATGTGATAGGCAGAAGTACGCTACAGAGCTTCAAAGAAGGTCTGGACAGGTACCTGGAGGACAAAGGGATTGAGGGGTACAGATAAGAGTAGAGGTAAGGTTATAGGGATAGGATTAGAGGTAAATAGTAAAATTAGTCAGAGACCACTGTTCAAGCAGTGGGCCTGATGGGCCGCCGCGAGAGCGGACCGCTGGGCGAAATGGACCTCTGGTCTGCCTCAGCGGAGGCAACTTCTTATGTTCTTATGTTATAAAATACAGTCAAATCTCGGTTTGCGAGTAACACGGTTTGCAATTGTTTTGCAAGATGAGCAAAACACTCTGCAAACTTTTGTCTCGCAAACCACGCGCCGCCCCCGATAAACGAGCACTTACAGCTGCAGACAGCGCCGCTTCAGGGGGATGCCTCTTCTGTTCGCCGGCCAGCCTTCCAAACCGGGTGCCTTCCACACCATGTTGGAGAGCCTCTGAGCCCACGCAGCCGAGCGCCGTCCCACCTGCACGTGGCGTATGATCACGCCACAACGTCAAGCATTGATGTTGTGCGTGTTTATATGTGGCGCGCATATGGGACGGCGCTCAGCTGCGTGGGCTCAGGGGTTCTGCAGTGTGGTACAAAGGGCTGGCTGGAGGAGGGAGGAGGCGTCTCCTTCAGGTGGCGCTGACTGCAGCTGTACAAGGACCCCGACTGCAGCACCCAACAGGTACACACCCCTGAGCCATCCCTCGCCACTTCCTCTTAGTTCCTTGGCACCTTTTGGGTTGTGGAATGAATTGCCAGTGTTGCCATTATGGCCTATGGGGAAAGTTGCTTTGGATTACGAGCATGCTTCTGGAACGAATTATGCTCGTAAACCAAGGTACCACTGTACTAGTATTTACCGTATTTCCCCATAGATAGGCCGCGGCTTATACATGGATTTTACAAACCTGTGTACTGGGTGCGGCTTGCTTAAATGGGGCGGCCTATATAAAGACATGAAAACCTCATTCGCTAAAACTATAATTCAGTTCACAAAAAAGACGATATACCCTCCACCCCAACTTTTAAAATGATGCCCCCCATACCTTTTTAAATCCCCCTTAAATCCCTCCCTCGCTGGATGGCTGCTGGCTGCCTCCTCCAATCTCGCGGCCAGCGGTGCAGGGCAGGAGCGATCTTTTCGTGCTCCATCCTGTCCCCGCCCCGCTTCCTGAATGGTTGCCGTCAGATCTCGTAAGTCCCGTTTTTGAAAATTACCCCCTAAGAGTATAGAGCGGTGCAGACTTTTTTCTTGACAGCAGAGTAAACTCCGGGCCGCGACTGGAGGGCACCTGGAAATGCGCGATCGACATGATGATGTCATGTGCATGCTTGACATCATCAAGTCAACATCTGCGCGCGCGAAGGCCCTCCAGATGGGGCCCTGAGCTAAGCTGCCAGCCGGGGGGGGGGAGGGGGGTGTGTGTGGTGGAACAGGAGAGGAGAGGCACCGGCGAGGAGAAGAGGTGCGGGTTCTGGCTGACTGCCTACAGGATGTGCCTCTCGCCATGAGAGACACGTCCTGTAGGCAGTCAGCAGCCGCCGGCACCTCTCCTACTCGCCGGCGTCTCATGGCACACCTAGAATCTTGCCGCGACACACAGTTTGCAATACACTGGTATAGAAGGCAGTGCTGTAGGCGATACCCACGCCACAACAAACTTTTGCAGTGTAATGACAATGACCTTTTTTGGGCGTGGGGGAGAGGAGGGGAGGGTTGATCATTCTCAAATAGAAGAATGTCATCCTTCTTTTTAATTAAATTCCCTTTATTTGACAGCCGTAAATACAAACTTTAATCACTTATCTGTGTGCAGCGAATAACCCTTTCAGGCATTTACACGGTGATACAACCGTTAACAAAACAATTAAAAAAAAAAAATTAGCAGGCAGCATCAGACATCAAAGATCGCAGTCTGAAACCTTGCCCCTTACCAGCGAATCTCACGAGTCAACAAAAGAGTTTTGGGCTGTGTCTCCCCTAACGTAACGGAGGGCTCTCGTGCTGTGTTTAGAAAGCTCTCAAAGCGGCGGTGGAGCTGTCAGTCGGCCAAATGCCAGGATTTTTACCACCCTTTTTTTTTTCCAGCCAGGTGTTTCTCACCGCACTGTCGTGGCAGCGTTTCTAGGCAGACAGCTTGATCAGCTCTTCTCTAGGGGTCCTGCTCCACCTGCGTTCCCTCCAAAGGGACTTTACAAATTGAAGTTTACAGTAAGGAATGTATCACCCTAAAGTCAAATTCCCTGTTTGCACTTCACGTGTGCACGCCAGACGCTGCCTACGGGATTTCACATTGCATCTGACCTGGCTGAGATAACCAGGAGCACAAAGTGCTATCTCCAAACCCCTCCCCCCCTCCCCCCCCACACACACACATTTTCCTACCAGATGACAGAAGTAGTAATTCTTTACTAAAAGCTTCTATACCGCTATTAATGACTGGGGAGTCAATCCAGAGCAGTTTACATGAGCTGCTGTAAAGGTGTTACAATACAGACACATTTATACCATAATCGATCATTCTACATATATACACATATAATAACACTAGTATCATCTAATCTAACCTAAGGGAATAGAACAGCCTAAACTATTATCCTAAAAACAATCTGGCTTAAAACAAGTAGAGAAGGTGAAGCCATATAAACACCTCAACCCCCCCCCCCAAAAAAAAAACAACTGACCGGTATCTCTTAGTAGGATCTGGAAAAGCCCGTTTGTGACCCGTTCTCCCCCTCCCCCACACCTTGCCGATTGCAATCCATACTCCCCCTTAACGTTCTCATAATCACCACACGAAACTCTCTTCTTGGGGAAAAAGCCGCAGCTCTGTTTATTGGCAACTAGAGCAAGTTCAAAAAGAGAACAGCCAGCAGAACTTTCCAGAGCTACCAAAATAAGCCTAATAATCCTTATAAGCTAGGGCTGCCAGATTTTCCTTTCGGAGAGAGAGAGAGAAAGAACCAGAAGGCCTTGAGCATGCGCAGATACTCAAGGCCCAGTCCAGGCAAGAGGGAGGATCTTTGGGCACCAGTACGTCCTGTGCGTTATTGCTGGTGCCAGATCGGGGTAAGGGATTGTGTTTGGGTGCTCGGGCGGGGGATGCCGGAATGCAGGGGTGGGGAGTGGATGCCGGATCGTGGAGGGGAGATACCAGATCGCGGGGGAGGGGGGGCTCACAAATCGAGTCAACGCTCAGTTTGCGAGGCACGATTTGCGGGAATGTTTTGCACGTCTTGCAAAACGCATTACTCGCAAACCGAGGTTTGACTGTATTGGAAAATCCAGTGACACTGTACGATACAAGCCAAATACCTACTCAGAATAACAAACTTCTCTGTATAATGACAGGGGTTGCCATAGAAGTTATTATGAGGAACTTGAATTACACTTCCTGGTGGGAATCTCTTTGTCATACTTTTAAAATGGAACGGTTGATGGCCGTACAGCAGGGACATTACAGGAAATTTCTGGATGTTTGGGAGCCATTGACTAAATTCTGTAAGGAATGATAACTGATTTGTTCTTTTTGACCTTTAAACATACACATCCAGGGTGGGAGGGAGGGGGGAGGGTTTTGCATTGGTTTTGCATTGGAATTTGATTCAGGGAATTTATGGATAGTTTCTTGTAGGTATTTATTTTTCTTGAATATTAGGTGGGAGGATGGAGGAAAATAATTGCTCATTAATGTCTGTAAGTTTAATGTGCTTTTCTTGTAATATTATACGTATATGAATTATTTGCTTGCATAATTGTAGTTTGGAAAGTCAAAAAAGATTTAAAAAATTTGATTGAGCGGTATAAAAAATTTCTTAATAAACTAAAACTTATTCTTAACACTACATCTAGGTGGTCTCCACTTTATTTGTCTTGGTGGGGTAGAATAGCATCCATCAAAATGACCCTAGCACCTCAAATTAATTACATCCTCTCAATGCTTCCTCTTTTATGCCAGAAATCATTTTTCCATTGGCTAAATAAGAAGCTATCTGAATTTATATGGAACAAGAAAAAACCTCGAATTGCTCTAGCCAAGCTGAAGGCCTCTAAAATTAACGGTGGTCTTAACTTTCCAGATTTCTACCACTACTATATTGCTTCATTAACTAAATATGGAGCTTACTGGGTCAATGACTCCTTCTCTCAAGACCCTCCTAATTGGTATGAAATGGAATGTTTTCTATGCAAACCTTTACACATCTCTTGCCTATTAACGATATCAATACCCAGACATTTGAGAAAATACTCTCTTTTGAATTCAACGCAGCATGCTCTCCATCATTTAGATAAAATAGCTGATATCTCAATTAGTGTTAGCCCACTCATGTCCCTTTGGAATAATCCCAATATCCAAAACCAAGGCAAATCCCTTTCATGGAAACGGTGGCAACGGACAGGTATATGGTTTGTTCATCAATTATATACTCTTAATAAACTAATCCCTTTTGATATACTTTGCTCCACATACCTACCTAACATCCTCTGCTTATTCACAATGGATCATACTCAGTGAAATATTGTCTTCTGTACAGATACAATATGACTTCATATCTTCTAAAAATACTATTTACCATTGGTCTTTACGGTCTCTATCAAAAGGGAAAGCTATATCTTTTTTTTATAATATTCTAAGAGACCAATCCTTCACTTTCTCATATCATGCTATGAAACACTGGGATAATATAATAACCATTCCACTTTCTGACATTGACTGGGAACTCTTTTGGTCTTCAACAAACCGCCCACTTTTATCTTCTAGAGTTTCACAATCAATGCTCTTTATAATGTGGAATGCAATATGGACCCCATTTCGTATGTGGAAAGCCAAATTAAAACAAGATTCTATCTGCTGGAACTGTTTGAAAGAGGAAGGAACTCTTGATCATATGTTCTTCCATTGTACTCTAGTCCGTTCTTTTTGGTCCAAAATCTGGAATACCATACAATCTATCACCAACTGCTCAGAAGAGATTTCTATAGACATTATAATCCTTCGATCTCAACACCTCTGTTTCGCGCAATCAAATTGTCCTCCTAAACTCATTGATACCATGTTTGTGACTGCTCTCATGCATATTCTGAAAAATTGGAAATCATCTTCGTTATTAGATTATACTTTTTGGTGGAACTCTCTATGTATGTACCACAGATTTGAATCATATGCATATGAAAATAAAATTTCACTCCGTAAATCCATGAATTGGAAAAACAAAAAATCACCCTGGTCATTTTTAGATTCATATGTACACTCTACTATGTAGACACTCCTGTCTTCTCCTCTCTTTAAAATTTTTTTTTTTTTCTTTCTCTTCTTTTTTCCTCTCTCTTTCAATTTTTACTTTGTCCTATTTCACTTTCTATTGTCATACATCACCACAAACAAATCCAATACTCTGAGCTTTTCTTAATAATATGGGCCTTAATAAATAACTGTATATTAATGCAAAATGTTATACTACTTTTATGTATTTGAATTGCTCCTTGTATTTTTTAAAATACTGAATAAAAATTTATTCAGGAGGAGCATATGGAACCAAAGACCAATCAATGCCTGAAAAAATGGATTATGAGTAGTGGTATGAAAGGCAGAAATTTCCGTTCAGCGTGTATCGGTTATAAGAAAGCCTCTGATAGTTCATGGATAATGAAACGCCTTGAAATACGCAAAATAAACTCTCCGGCTTAGCACACAGGCCAGTGACCGGCCGTGTCGCTGTCTCTTTTATCAGTTGCTCCAAGTCCTTTCGACCTCATCATTTGAGTAGAACAGATGCCTCAGAAGGTATTCCTTCTGTTTTGGAAAAAATGGAAATAGGTGCATTACTCGGAGAGAACCCCCCCCCCCAGGAAAGAGACTTGGGAGTACTGGTCGACAAGTCGATGAAGCCGTCCGCGCATTGTGCAGCAGCGGCGAAAAGGGCGAACAGAATGCTAGGAATGATTAAGATCGGAGGAGGTTATCATGCCGCTGTACCGGCCATGGTCTGCCCCCACCTGGAATACTG
This sequence comes from Geotrypetes seraphini, assembly GCF_902459505.1. NCBI lineage: Eukaryota > Metazoa > Chordata > Amphibia > Gymnophiona > Dermophiidae > Geotrypetes > Geotrypetes seraphini. The sequence continues at coordinate 108,373,418 of NC_047084.1, forward strand.
CGTCCAGCACTGGTCGCCGTACATGAAGAAGGACACAGTACTACTCGAAAGGGTCCACAAAAGAGTGACTAAAATGGTTGAGGGGCTGGAGGAGTTGCCGTACAGTGAGAGATTAGAGAAACTGGGCCTATTCTCCCTTGAAAAGAGGAGGCTGAGAGGGGACACAATTGAAACATTCAAGATAATGAAGGGAATAGACTTAGTAGATAAGAACAGGTTGTTCACCCTCTCCAAGGTAGAGAGAATGAGAGGGTACTCTCTAAAGTTAAAAGGGGAACGTAAGGAAGTTCTTCTTCACCCCGAGAGTGGTGGAAAACTGGAACGCTCTTCCGGAGGCTGTTAATAGGGGAAAACACCCTCCAGGGATTTCAGACAAAGTTAGACAAGTTCCTGCTGAACCAGAATGTACACAGGTAAGGCTAGACTTAGTTAGGGCACTGGTCTTTGACCTAAGGGCCGCCGCGTGAGCGGACTGCTGGGCACGATGGACCACTGGTCTGACCCAGCAGCAGCAATTCTTATGTTCTTAGGTCACATCCGCTGGGGCAGGCCACAGTAGAGAGAAGACACCAGGACCAGCAGCTCTGTGAATTGTTACCGCAGTTTGGCAACTTTTACGACAAATTGAAAGTAGATGTGGGGGGAGGGGGATGAGAAAAATGCTGCCGGGGGGGGGGAGGAGAAGGGTGAAAACAGAAAGCCTAATAGTTGGGACAACCCTTGTCCCACCTCAATTTTGGATGTTGGGGGGGGGGGGGGCGCCAACTCATCCCTCGCTTCAGGCAGCAGATTGCCTTAAGCCACTCCTGAGGAAAAGAAATTTGAAAAGAGAAAGCGTGAGAGAGAAAGGAGGGGGGGGGGTGCCACTTCCCCCTCCTCTTCCCTCCAAACAGAGGTCTCTCTCCAAGCACTGTTCAGCCTTTATGGTGGTGTCCCACGCTGTGAAAATCCGAGGGATGGGCAGGTAGCGATTCCGACTTAAAGGAGACTGAATGCTCTGAGCTCCTTTCCATTTAAAGGGGAAATGTCCCACTGGAAGCTCTCGCTCAAACTGAGCTGTGCTTGGGAGAGAGGGTCACTGATGCCCCTTCCCCCATCTTTCTCGCAACCTGGCGGATTAGAAACCTGGGCCAGCACAGAGAAAAAGATTGTCAAATTTGTTTGGTGAAGGTGTCTGTCCTAGCCAGCTGGGAGGCGTGAAAGATAATAAAGAGTGGAGAAACTGGTGTTTGCCCTTGTCCTTCAGCCCTCCAGGCACAAAGGTCAAACAGGATACATTCCTGGAGAGAATGGCAGTGTAAGGAGGTTGTGGCATCATGCAACGCCACAGGCTGCAAACAGCTTCCTTAAAAATGCCTTCTTAAGCAGCCCTGGATCAGTGGCATAGAACAGTGTTTTTCAACCTTTTTACACCTATAAAATAATTATTCTGTGGACCAGCATCGGTCCGTGGACCGGTGGTTGAAGAACACTGGGCTAAGTCATGGGCCAGATCCCGCCCATCTCTACCCAATCTCCACCCCAGACCCCGCCCCCATAATAGTACTAATTGCACCTTGCACGTCCCTTGCCTCATCTGGAAGCCTTCCCTCTGACGTTGCAGAGAGAAGGCTTCCGGTTCAGGCGCAGGACGCCCATAGGAGCCACTGCCCGTGGCTTTGTGCACTGAATCAGTTAGGAAGAGGGAGCTGGCTCGAAGATAACGCCGCATCGATCGCACCGTGGACCGGCGGTTGAAGAACACTGTTTTGGGCCTGATGAACGTGCTGACCCTGTGGACTGGCAGGAAATTTCTGTGGACCGGCACTGGTCCGTGGACCGGTGGTTGAAGAACACTGGCATAGAATGTTGCTACTCTTTGGGATTCTACATGGAATGTTGATACTATGTGGGGTTCCGGAATCTTGTTACTCGTTGAGATTCTGGAATGCTGCTACTATTTGGGTTTTTGCCAGGTACTTGTGACTTGGATTGGCCTCCGTGAAGACGGGCTACTGGCCTTGATGGACCATTGGTCTGACCCAGTAGGGCTAGTCTTATGTTCTCTGAAACAGGTGAGAAACATTATGGCCCCGATTCTATAAAGTTCCCCTAAACTTACGTGTTGATATCAGCGCCTACTTTAATTGAACAATAGGTTGATCAGTGGCGTAGCGAGGGTGAGTAGCCCCTCCCACTCTCTTCTCTGCTCCCCCACTTCTTCCTGACCCCCCTCTCCCCGCCCCCCTTCCCTTTTTTAATTTTCCTGGCCCAAACATAATCAGAAACTTGTTGCCTGCGTCATGTCTACTCGCCCTCTAACGTCACCTCCTAGGCGCGGGATCTGGAAGTGACCTCGGAGAGAGCCGACACCGATGCGGGGAGCAAGTTCGTCATGCTGGTCACGCCGGAAAAATTAAATAGGTGTGAGGAAAGGGAAGGGGCGCACGGGCGACAGAAGGGGAGGGCGGACGGGAGGATGAGTGCCGGCGTCCGGGGCAGGTCACCCACCCCCCGCCCCCTCCATACTAAGCCACTGCGCTTAATCAATGCTTATACTGACAATCAACCCCTCGCAATTGGCCTGAACTGGACTTAATCAAAAGTAAGGTACCTAACTTGAAAACCTCAATTCCATAAAAAGTAGGTGCTAGAGAATAACACAGGGATCAATTTTTCTCCATCCCCACGGGAACTCATTTTCCCATCCCTGTGAGTTCTTTTCCTGCCCCTGCCCCATTCCTGAAAGTTCCATCCTCATCTGCACAAGCCTCAAATCATAAGTAGCAACATTCTAGAGCTCTGATTGTGATGTCATAATGCCTCATTCCACCAATGCCTAAGCTCCGTCCTCATCTGCGCAAGCCTCAAACGCTTTAAAATCATAAATGTTCGAGTTTTGTGCAGTTAATGCAAAGCTGGAAGGACAGGGACAGCAACAAAACTCATGGGGCCAGGACAGGGAAATTGAGTTCCTGTAGAGACAGGGACAAATTTGGCCCCATGTCATTCTCTACTCTGGAATTCATTGCTGGAGAATGTTGTGAAATCAGTTAGCTTAGCGGGGTTTAAAAAAGGTTTGAATAATTTCCTAAAAGAGAAGCCCATAGGCCATTATTGAGATGGCCTGGGGAAATCCACTGCTTATTCCTAGGATAAGAAGCATAAAATTGGTTTTACTACTTGGGATCTAGTTAGGTACTTGGGTCCTGGGTTGGTACTGTTGGAAACAGGATACTGGGCTTGATGAACCTTCGGTCTGTACCGGAATGGCTATTCTTATGTTCTGTACTAAAGAGAAGTAATTAGACTGAAGTTAATTAATTACTGACAGAAACCCAACCAGTGACCACAGTGGTAAATTCTGAAGCTGCTTCTGATTCGCCCTAGGCCAGGGGCTGCCCAAGTCCGGTCCTCGAGATCTACTGGCAGGCCAGGTTTTCTGGATATCCGCAATGAATAGGCCTGAGAGAGATTTGCCTGCACCGCCTTCTTGGTATGCAAATCTCTCTCTCATGCGTCTAGTCGCAAGGAGCTGCCGTGGGAATTGAACTCGCAACCTCAGGGGGGCCGAGGCGGCTGCTCTAACCACTAGGCCGCGCCTCTTTGCTGAATGAACAGATGCGCGTTCTCGTGACAGTTCAGTCCTCCGAAAACCTGGACCCACTTATTACCACATCGTCATCCTCCTGGTCTTGCTGTCAGTTCTCCCCCCTGCCTAATATCTGGCAGAATGTCAGCCGTGGCAGCTAGCGAGCCAAGGCCTCCTCTTCATCTCTTTACACAAAAGCACCCCCACACATACACCCCCCCCCCCTTCCCAACCCTCCCATCCTTTTTCCCCTCATCGGAGGCTAAAAGTGAAACAAGCCGCCCTCCTGTTATTAGTTCATAGGTGAAACAGACAGGAAGTCAATGAGGGGATTTGTTCAAGTTAACCTTTCTGACCCGGCAGCTCCTTCAAGCTTGACAGACAGCTTTGCACTAAGCCTCCACCTCCTTGGAACCACACAGAGAGGGACAGAGTCAGTGCGGCAGCCACTACAGGACACACTCCAGCAGCTAACTCACCTTCCTATATGCTCCCTTTTGTGGACTCAGAAATATCGACTCGAAAGCAACAAACTCGAATCATCAACTAGAAATCCTTGCCATATTTGCTAAGCACTGCCCTAAAACCAGGCCTATTCTTTGGACGCTGTCATGAAACGTCCCAGTGTTGCCATCATCCTCACAAGTTTGCAAACAGTACTTGTTAAAATATATTACCTGCCACTGGTTTATACCATACACTTGATAACTAATTCTCTGTACCTTTCATTGCATATGTACAGTTCTCATCTCCTTGTAAACCGCTCTGAACTGTTTTGTGGTATTGCGGTATACAAAAATAAAGTTATTATTATTATTAAAGAAACAGGGGCCAGAGTTTTAGCCAGACCTAACACAATAAACGGGCTTTACCTCTGAACAGGAGATGCTGGGGCCCAGTGCAGAAATTAAGAAGGAAGCCCCCAATTTTTTTCCTCTAGGACCCTTCCCCACCCACCATATGCCCTCCCAACTAAAGAGGTTACAGACGGGCTCTTTGGCTTCGATTAATTTTTTTTTTACTGCATCAAGATTTACAAAGACTAGGAGGCATTTGAAGAAACTGCAGGGAAATACTTTTAAAACCAATAGGAGGAAATATTTTTTCACTCAGAGAATAGTTAAGCTCTGAAACACATTGCCAGAGGTTGTGGTAAGGGCAGATACCGTAGCTGGTTTTAATAAAGGTTTGGACAAGTTCCTGGAGGAAAAGTCCATAGTCTATTATTAAAGACATGAGGAAAACCTCTGCTTGCCCTGGATCGGTAGCATGGAATATTGCTATTCCTTGGGTTTTGGCCAGGTACTAGTAACCTGGCTTGGCCACCGTGAGAACAGGCTACTGGGCTTGATGGACCATTGGTCTGACCCCATATGGCTGTTCTTATGCGCTTATGTGTGCCAAGTATAGGACAATGAAGCCACTGTACCATCACTGATGAGGATGGCTCTGAGGCACTATGACATCACAATCTCAGCTCTGGAATGTTGCTCTTATTGGGGTTCTGGAATCTTGCTATTCTTTGAGATGCTGGAATGTTGCTACTCCTTGGGTTTTAGCCAGGTACTAGTGACCTGGATTGGCCACCGTGAGAACGGGCTACTGGGCTTGATGGATCTTTGGTCTGACCCAGTAAGGCTATTCTTATATTCTTATGATCTTTATCTGCTGTCATTTGCTATGTTTCACTCTTTGCATTTCTGGGTGTTATTGAGTGGAGACCCAGGAACATGGGGGGACTGAGTGAAAAGAGGGAGAGAGGTCCTGGATGAACTTGGCATGAGAAAGGGCAACTGGGCTAGATGAACCGTTGGTCTGATTCAGTATAGTTATCCTTATGTTCTTACATGAGCCAAGTATAGGACAATGAAGCCATTGTGACATCACTGCTGAGGTTGGCTATGAGGCATTATGACATCACAATCTCAGCTCTGGAATGTTACTCTCATTGGGGTTCCGAAATCTTGCTATTCTTTGAGATGCTGGAATGTTGCTACTCCTTGGGTTTAGGCCAGGTACTAGAGACATGGATTGGCCACCATGAGAACAGGCTACTGGGCTAGATGGACCTTCGGTCTGTCCCAGTATGGCAGCTCTTATGTTCTTTTGTGAGCCAAGTATAGGACAATCAAGCCATTGTAACATCACTTGTGAGGTTGGCTCTGAGGCTCTGTGGAATGAGGCATTATGACATCACAATCTCAGCTCTGGAATGTTGCTCTCATTGGGGTTCCAGAATCTTGCTATTCTTTGGGTTTTAGCCAGGTACTAGTGACCTGGATTGGCCACTTGAGCTTGATGGACCGTTGGTCTGACCCAGTAAGGAACTCTATTTCACGACGAGACGGACCCCAAACAGAGCCCACCCTGATAAACACTGCTGGTTAGCACCTCCGAAACTGCTATCATACACACAAAGATCTGGGCTGGCAGCCAAGAGGGATTTCCTCAAGCCTGGGACTGCAGGCGCTGGGCCAGAAGAGCATGGAGAGTGGCCAGCCCTGGCTCACAGCCTGCGGGGAACTCCTACTGCAGGATGCCAGATCCTGTCCCATCTGCTCTCTCAAAAGTCCGATGCACCAAACTCCCCCTCCCCCACCCCTGCTTGCGACAAGAAACACAGATGCCGTCAGCACAGCTCTGAACGCTAGCCTGCACCTTCCTGACACAGTTGTGCGTGGACAAAACACCTGGGCGATGCGGTATGTTTGTGTAATGGGAAACTTGTTATGAATACAAAAAAAAAGGAATCCAACCGAATCTGCAGGAAAACCACCAAAACAGGAAAACCAAACAAAATCTGCAGACAATGTACACGATGCAGGCAAGAATTTATTGTACCAAAGTTAAAATGCAGTAATAAAGGGGCCGATGGTATCCAGGATAGACTGGTACGGTTGGCTTTCACAGCGGCCAGGATGACTGTGGCTCGCCATTGGCGTAGCACAACTCTACCTACGCTGCCTCTTATGAGAGACAAATTAACATAGAAATTGACGGCAGAAAAGGGCTACAGCCCATCGAGTCTGCCCATACCAATGACCCACCCCCTGACTCCTACTCTCCCAGAGATCCCACATGAATATCCCATTTTCTCTTGAAATCTAACACGCTGCTGGCCTCAATCACCCTCTGAGGCAGCTCGTTCCAATGATCTACCACCCTTTCAGTGAAGAAGTACTTCCTCGCATCACCCTTAAATTTCCCTCCCCTGATTTTCAGCGAGTGACCTCTGGTTACTGAGGGCCCTATAAGACTGAAGAAATTGGGATGGGTCTGCGAAAGATACAGGCTTTCGGCCCTGCTGACTAGACGATGGCAGCAATATTATGATATTTGGGGGAGATACCTCGAAGTGGAGGAATTGGATGTGGGGAGTTCTGCTGTCAGTTGAACTACTGGACCTGACATGGATTTGGGCATTGGAGGCCTGTTTTATTCTGGTTTTGGCTCTTTTTTGTTGATTCTGTACTTTTTCTCCTTCCTTTTCCTAGGGTGCTTAGACGCCCGTTGGGGAGATTTTTGGTTTACAGGGGATGATGGGTGTTGTATGCTGTTACGGGGGGGTGGGGGGTGGGAGGGGGGTTGTTCTCAGAGGGTTTTGCTATTCTGCTGATTGTTTGACTATACTGTTTTGGTACTGTAATGCTGTGTTGGTGTGCATTTTTGGTTATAAATAAACAAGCGCAAAAAAAAAAAAAAAAGCAGTAATAAAAAAACCTTTTTACCAACCAAGAGACCCAACACGGTCCGTGTTTCGGACAACACGCCTTCGTCAGGGGTCCAGGGTAAATAAGGTATACAATATACCGCAAAAAATGAAGGTAACAATAAATACCTGTTTATTACGCCAAAACCGCTGCCAAAAACCAAATCACTCAAAAGCAGAAAATGAAGAGACACGCAGCCCTTGCCTAAGTGCCAACGGACTGAATGGTAGACGGCTTGACAAGTGTGACAGCACATGGAGGGGGGAGGGGGAGAAAGCATGCATAATTGCATATGCAAATTACTATGGGGACACTTTATTAAGCTGTGATAAGTGCTAGCATGTGCTTACCACAACTTAAAATGACTTATTGTAGGATGAACTCTGGCGTCTCCATAAAAGGAACGTAACTGCTAGGTTAGGGTCACCCGACGTGTCCTCCTTCTGACAGCTTTTCCAAAACCCGGCACTTTGAGCCCTAAAAACAGTAATTTTCTGCGGCGCGCACCCCCGCACTGCGCTCAATTGTCTGGGCGCGCCTTTGTCCTGACACCCTAGAAACAGTCTGTCCCAGTATGGCGATGCTTATGTTTTTATTTTTCATTTGCTATTAAATATGCAAATCTTTCCCTCAATATGCGTAATAATAATAATAATTTATTTTCTTATATACCGCCCAACCGGAAGTTCCGTGCGGTTCACAGCAAGAGAACTGAGACATATCAGCAAAGACACAAAATACAGTAGAATTCAGTGGAATACAATAGAGTGAAATACAATATGATGTACAATGTAATATAATATAAAATCATCGCATAAATTTACCAAACAAATAGGTTTTTATCGATTTTCTGAACTCAAGGTAAGATTGGGATTGGGCACAGCCAAGTCATGTCATGCAGAGGAAAGTGAGGTCCTGCTTCCATCAAAAACACTTTGCCGTCCTCGTACAATCCACCATCCTTTCCAGATTGGAAATGCTCGCAGTCTAAGCAACAAAGTTCATGATCTGCAAGCCCTGATATTAGAGGCAGATCTAGATATTGTCGCTATCAAAGAGACATGGTTCAGTGAATCACATGGATGGGATGCAAACATACCGGGATATAATCTTTTTAGGAAGGACACAGATGGTCATAAAGGTGGAGGAGTAGCTCTCTATGTAAAGATCAATATCCAAGCGACCGAAATGCAAGGGACCTGGGGAGAGGAAGAAGCGATATGGATTGCTCTGAAAAGAGAAGATGGAACTTCTATCTACGTGGGTGTAGTCTACAGACCTCCGACTCAATCGCAGCAAATTGATAAGGATCTGATTGTTGATATCCAAAAGTTTGGAAGGAAAGAGGAGGTTCTGCTGTTGGGAGATTTCAACCTGCCGGATGCGGACTGGAATGTTCCGTCTGCGGAATCGGAAAGAAGTAGGGAGATTGTGGATGCCTTTCAAGAGGCTCTGCTCAGACAAATGGTGACGGAACCCACAAGGGAAAAAGCGATATTGGATCTGGTCCTCACAAATGGAGAGAGTATCTCTAATGTTCGAGTGGGTGCTCACCTGGGTAGTAGCGATCATCAAACGGTTTGGTTTGATATAACGGCTAAAGTGGAGAGCGGCCGCACGATACTTAAAGTCCTAGATTTCAAACGTACGGACTTTAATGCAATGGGAAAGTACCTGAAGAAAGAGCTGTTAGGATGGGAGGACATAAGAGAAGTGGAAAGACAGTGGTCTAAGCTGAAAGGAGCGATAAAAATGGCTACGGACCTTTATGTGAAGAAAATCAATAAAAACAAGAGAAAAAGGAAGCCGATATGGTTCTCCAACCTAGTGGCTGAGAAAATAAAGGTGAAAGAGTTGGCGTTCATGAAATATAAAAAAACCCAAGAAGAGGAGAGCAGAAAGGACTACAGGGTGAAACTGAAAGAAGCCAAGAGAGAGATACGTTTGGCGAAGGCACAGGCGGAAGAACAAATGGCTAAAAATGTAAAAAAGGGAGATAAAAATTTTTTCAGATATATTAGTGAAAGGAGGAAGATAAAAAATGGAATTGCTAGGCTAAAAGATGCTGGGAACAAATATGTGGAGAGTGATGAGGAGAAAGCAAATGTGCTAAACAAATACTTCTGTTCTGGGTTCACAGAAGAAAATCCTGGAGAAGGACCGAGATTGTCTGGCAAAGTTACACGAGAAAATGGAGTAGATTCTGCGCCGTTCACGGAGGAGGGTTTTTATGAGCAACTTGAAAAACTGAAGGTGGACAAAGCGATGGGACCAGACGGGATCCATCCCAGGATACTAAGGGAGCTCAGAGAGGTTCTGGAGAGTCCTATTAAAGACTTGTTCAACAAATCTCTGGAGACGGGAGTGATTCCTGGGGATTGGAGGAGAGCGGATGTGGTCCCTATTCATAAAAGTGGTCACAGGGATGAAGCAGGAAACTCCAGGCCGGTGAGCCTCACTTCAGTTGTTGGAAAAATAATGGAAGTGTTGCTGAAAGAAAGGATAGTGTATTTCCTTGAATCTAAGGGGTTACAGGATCCGAGGCAACATGGCTTTACAAAAGGTAAATCGTGCCAAACGAACCTGATTGAATTTTTTAATTGGGTAACCAGAGAGCTGGATCGAGGACATATGCTAGATGTAATTTACTTGGATTTCAGCAAAGCCTTTGATACAGTTCCTCATAGGAGGCTGTTGAACAAACTTGAAGGGCTGAAGTTAGGACCCAAAGTGGTGAACTGGGTCAGAAAATGGCTGTCGGACAGACGCCAGAGGGTGGTGGTTAATGGAATTCGCTCGAAGGAAGGAAAGGTGACTAGTGGAGTCCCTCAGGGTTCGGTGCTGGGGCCAATCCTGTTCAATATGTATGTAAGTGACATTGCTGAAGGGTTAGAAGGAAAAGTGTGCCTTTTTGCAGATGATACCAAGATTTGTAACAGAGTAGACACCGAAGAGGGAGTGGAGAATATGAAAAAGGATCTGCAAAAGTTAGAGGAATGGTCTAATGCCTGGCAACTAAAATTCAATGCAAAGAAATGCAGAGTAATGCATTTGGGGATTAATAATAGGAAGGAACCGTATATGCTGGGAGGAGAGAAGCTGATATGCACGGACGGGGAGAGGGACCTTGGGGTGATAGTGTCCGAAGATCTAAAGGTGAAAAAACAGTGTGACAAGGCAGTGGCTGCTGCCAGAAGGATGCTGGGCTGTATAAAGAGAGGCGTAGTCAGTAGAAGGAAGAAGGTGTTGATGCCCCTGTACAGGTCATTGGTGAGGCCCCACTTGGAGTATTGTGTTCAGTTTTGGAGACCGTATCTGGCGAAAGACGAAAATGATAGGAGGCTTGCGCCAGAAGACGTATGAGGAGAGACTGGAAGCCCTGAATATGTATACCCTAGAGGAAAGGAGAGACAGGGGAGATATGATTCAGACGTTCAAATACTTAAAGGGTATTAACGTAGAACAAAATCTTTTCCAGAGAAAGGAAAATGGTAAAACCAGAGGACATAATTTGAGGTTGAGGGGTGGTAGATTCAGGGGCAATGTTAGGAAATTCTACTTTACGGAGAGGGTAGTGGATGCCTGGAATGCGCTCCCGAGAGAGGTGGTGGAGAGTAAAACTGTGACTGAGTTCAAAGAAGCGTGGGATGAACACAGAAGATTTAGAATCAGAAAATAATATTAAATATTGAACTAAGGCCAGTTACTGGGCAGACTTGCACGGTCTGTGTCTGTGTATGGCCGTTTGGTGGAGGATGGGCAGGGGAGGGCTTCAATGGCTGGGAGGGTGTAGATGGGCTGGAGTAAGTCTTAACAGAGATTTCGGCAGGTGGAACCCAAGCATAGTACCGGGTAAAGCTTTGGATTCTTGCCCAGAAATAGCTAAGAAGAAAAAAAAAAAAATTTTAAATTGAGTCAGGTTGGGCAGACTGGATGGACCATTCGGGTCTTTATCTGCCATCATCTACTATGTTACTATGTTAGATTGGACTACTGCAATTCTATCTACTTAAGCCTAACAAAGAAAAGCCTCCATAGACTCCAACTAATCCAGAATACCGCGGCTAAGCTTATCTTCTCAAAAAGTAAATTTGACCATGTCTCACCACTCCTGTCCAAGCTCCATTGGCTTCCTGTAATCGCCAGGGTCCACTTAAATGTGCCTGCCTAACCTTCAAGATCCTACACGGCATCCTTCCTCCTTTTATTCCATTATCCTGGAATTCCTCAAATCCAAATTCAACTAGATCCGCCCAAAAACTAAAATTATCCTTCCCCTTTTTGAAAGACATATCCCATGTTGGTAAACTAGGGTCTTCCCTCCCCTTCAGAATCACTGAGCTCTGGAATAATCTTACCTCCCCACTTCGCAACTTGAGCTCCCTTCGACTATTCCGTAAGCATCTGAAAACTTGGCTATTCTCTAAAATGTAACTTTTCTTTCCCTCTCTGGTACGCTAAGCCCTCTAACCTCTCTTTATACTTACTTCTATAATTCCATTGGAGTTCCTTTCTATCACAACCCCTGTAAACCGTGACAACGAGTGGTGGGTGCTTAGAATGCTCTCCCGGAGGAGGTTGTGGCAGAGACTACTGTTCTGGGTTTCAAGCGCAAGTTGGATTCACACCTTCTTGCAAATCACATTGTGGGATACGGGAAATCTGGGTCTCCAATAAGGAGCACCTAACTGGGCCTCTGCATGTGCGGATTACCGGACTAGATGGATCTAGGTCTGATCCGGCGAAGGCGTTTCTTATGTTCTTATGAGCTCCACGTTTGTGGAGAAGATGCGGTATATAAACCCAAGGTTTAGTTTAGTTTAGTCATGGTTAAATGTGTATATTTGTAAGTAGTATGAATTTTAGCTTTGTACATCGCTTTGAAGTTTGATTAAGCGATCCATCAAATTTTAAATAAACTTGGAAATTTAGGGATCCTTTTACTAAGGTGCGCTAGCGGTTTTAGTTACATCAGAAGAAAGGACTCTGGCGGCAGAGGGAAAGAGAAGCGGACCTCTGTGTGCGAGTGTGCGAATCTGCGGTGGCAAGCACGTTGATTTTCAGATTTGTTGGTTTGGCTGGCTCGTTCCCGGAAGCATTTCTCTTCTCCTCCCCGAATCTGTCAGTAAGTAAGTAAAGGATCTCTGCTGCAGTGTTGCTCTTTTCTTTTCCTGAGGCCATATAGGAATTGGGGGGGGAGGGAGGGGGAATATGGGACCTCTTTGAGGATGCTCTGGGCCTGAGAATCGGGGAGGGGGGCTGGGGAGAAAAGGAGGGATGGTGAACCTGGGGATGGTGGGGTTCATCACTGAAGCTGCGGTGATGGAGATGAAAAGGAAAGATGCCAGACCTCAGGGGGAAGGAAGAGAAACAGAAGGGGAGGACAAAGATGGAAGATGGGTGGTTAGCACAGAGAAAGAAGAAAACGACAATGGGCAGGAGACCCTGGCAAGCGAGTTATCAGAAGACAACCAGAGCCTGGGACCAACATGATTTGAATAATGACCACACAACAAAAGGTAGAAAATATCATTTTATTTTCTGTTTTGTGATTACAATATGTCAGATTTGAAATGTGTTTCCTGCCAGAGCTGGTGTTAGACTGTGAACGTGAGGTAGGATTTAACAGAGAGAGGAAAAGTGTTGGGATGTTTGAAGAAAACACCCAATTGGGCAGGAAAATCGAATCGAAAAATCAATTCAATAAGCTGAATCGAATCAAATTTTTTTTCCTGAATCGAGCCACACTAATGTCCATCTCTTATCTACTAAGAATCCAAGTTGCTCGGAAGCTTTTCCCACATCCAAACTACCTAACACTGAATGTAGCCATTCCCTCGGCATATGTCATCTGTATGATTCACTCTGCATGCCTCATGCCTCTCAGGTTCAAAGCCGGACTGATCCTTCTCCACTCCATCTAACGCCACATTTTAATTTTTTGTTTAGAAGCTTTCGAAAATTTCTATGTCCTGAATGATTAATAATGTTGGATGATAAGACTCCGGCACCGTCAAATCTTGTATCATTTTTTATGACCATAATGACAGTATAGTTGATTTTTGGCAGAAAGCTTTTTTCTAAGAATCCTTAAAATATTAAATTCTGGACCACATTTAACTGGCCCCAGGGCTCTTGCAAGCTTAAGCCCTGTTAATTGCCTCTTTTGACTCCTTTATCAGAAAAAGAATTGTTTGGTTTCTCCAGCAGATCTTGATTAATCTTGGGCAAGTTGAGATTTGCAATAAAAACTTTACTGGGATTATCATCTGATAGAACTTTAGCCTAAAGTCTTTTATAATCTTCAACAAAGCCCTTAAGTCATCTTTGTTTTGGAAATGCAAATTCTCTCTTGCCTAAACCAACAGCTTTCCTGCAATTTGTACCTCTGCAACTGTACAAAGTTCATCATTTTCTGTCATACCAATGAAGAGAACGCATTCCAATGATTTTAAACCTTCAAACGGCACTAGGACGAGAAGACATGGGGGTCAAATTCTGTAAACGGCAGTGGCGTGGTGAGGGGGCAGGGGGTGGGCCATCCCGGGTGCCGTTTTAGCATGGGCGCCGGCACCTCTCCTGCTCTCCGCTCATCAACACGGTGTACAAAATATATTTTAAAACCAAGAAATGAAAAGAATGCCATAAAAAAATAGGAAAGAAAAGACAAGAGAAAAAAAACAAAAAGTAAAATCAGTTAAATTTAAATAGTCTAAATAATCTACAATAAAAATAATTTTGTTTAAATAGTTGCCAAAAAAAACAGGATCCAAATTCACCAATCTACTCATAAAAATGCTAAACCAAAAGGATGCGTCTTTACCACTGATCTGAATTTTACATAGGATAACTCAGAACGAATCGTAACCATCTCTTTAAATCTTTGCGGGCAGTGAGCAGTATCTCCAACCTGCTGCTTGCACTGATCTCAGTTCTCTTTCTGATGTCACTTCCTGCTTGTGGGACCAGGAAGTGACATCAGATGGAGAGCTGATGCTGTCACAAGCAGCTGGGAAGAGATGCTGCTAGCTACCAGCAAAGATTTGAAGAGGTATGCAAGGAGGTGCACGGTGCGACGATGCCAGGCATCCCTTCCCCCGCTATACCGCTGGTAAATGGCACTCAAAATGGGCATCGATTCCCACACCCTAACTTTGGGCACCAGGCTTACTACGCTTGCTGAAATCCGGTGTAAACGCTGGTGCCCAAGATGGGTGCACTGACCCTGTATTCCATAACTGTATTCTGATGTCACTTCCTGGTTGCGGGACCAGGAAGTGATGTCGGAAGGGAGTCAAGACCGGCATGAGCAGGAGGTAGAAGATGCTGCTCACTCCGGCAAACGTTTCAAGAGGTATGTGAGGGGGCGCCTGAGCGGCGGGGAAAAATGTGGGGCGCATGATGCAATGATGCTGGATGCCACTGCCTCAAGCACCTCCCTCCCTTTCTACACCATTAATTGTCAGTGATTTTTTTTTTTTTTTTTTTTAAACATTGGCCGTGACGGTCAAAAAATATCCAGCTATTCAGGGCCACTCTCCAGATAGCGGTCAGGAATTTATCTGCATCGTGACAATATTCAGTCTTCTATCCAGAGAACTTTTCAGGATAACTGTTATCTGACGGGGCTATTATTTGGAAAACACTTCTTCCTCCGTATCCACGGTTTCCGTATCTGCAAATTCGCTTATTCGCGATTATTTGGCTGCTGACCCCGCCCCCTAATTTTCATCACTGAACCCGGCGTTTCACATTGGAAATCGCTGCTCCCGGTGGTTCCTGGAGGAAATTGCAGCTCCCGGCGTTGTACGGAGCAAATCGCAGGTCGGGTTATTCACGGTTTACTATCTTTTTCAGGTCTATTTTACCGAAAAACCGCAAATAACATGCAAAAGGTTATTCGGGGGGGTTTCGGGATTCACGGCTATGTTCTGCCCGCATCCCCTGCGAATACGGAGGGAGAAGTGTATTAACTTTCATCTTTAAGTACTATCCCAGCCTCAAGCTTTGGCTCAAGTGGCACATATTAAGGAGCTGGCGACTCACTTGTTAGAGGAGGCTGAAGCAGAGGAGCAGGGTGGGGGGAGGTCTGAACTGCACCGATTTTCCCTATTCCTTCTTTTCACGTCCTCAGGGAAATGCTTTCTTTTCTCAGTGCTACCCTCAGTGTCCCCACCACCCCCTACACACATAAAACACTCTCTGTGGCTCCCCTCCCTTCTCAGTGCAGGTGAAGAAAGCCTTTCCCCACCTCTGGCTAAGGATTGGCTCACTCTGCTAGGAAGGAGGTGGGGGGAATTAGCAATTGTAGCAGCAAACAACTTCTTCAGGCTTCCTACTTTGGCTTCCTCTTACTAGTGACTCCCCAATTCTCAGTGCTGTACAGGACACCCCCCCCCCCGAACTCCCCCTTCAAAACAGGATGTATGGTCATGTTACATATAGTGCAAAATATAGACAGCAGATATAAATTCTCAAAACCGACACATTTTGATCACTAAATTGAAAATAAAATCATTAACTTAAGAGCAAACTGGATGGACCATTCGTGTCTTTATCTGCCGTCATTTACTATGTTACCTGGCAGAAACCCAGAGTAGCAACATTCTAGAGCTGAGATTGTGATGTCACAATGCCTCATTCCACCAATGCCTAAGAGCCAACCTCATCAGTGATGTCACAATGGCTTGACTGTTCTATAAATGGCTCACATAAGAATTGCCATCAAGCTCAGCATCCTGTTTCCATCAGCGTCCAACCCAGGTCCCAAGTACCTGGCAAGATCCCAAAGAGTAGCAACATTCCAGAGCTGAGATTGTGATGTCATAATGCCTCATTCCACCAATGCCTAAGAGGAAACCTCACCAGTGATGTCACAATGGCTTGATTATCCCTATACTTAGCTCATATAAGAATTGCCATACTGAGACAGACTAAAGGTCCATCAAGCCCAGTATCCTGTTTCCATCAGCGTCCAACCCAGGTCCCAAGTACCTGGCAAAATCCCAAAGAGTAGCAATATTCTGGAGCTGAGATTGTGATGTCATAATGCCTCATTCCACCAATGCCTAAGAGGAAACCTCACCAGTGATGTCACAATGGCTTGATTATTCCTTTACAGGCAGTCCCCAGGTTAAGAACGAGTTACTTCTTAAGTGGGATTTGTATGTAACTCAGAACTTGTAGATTTTCAGATTCTGCTCTCAGCTGACAAAAGGGTCGACTGTCCCTACCAGTGTTCCCTCTAAGGTACAGCATTCACAACCACACACTGTTCTTAATGTGGCCATGCGTCATTCCTGAATCTGCTACAGAAGTGCAGGAGTCTGTGCCACTGGAAATACTGCTCAGTGAAATCAAAGGAAGCTGTGACCCCGTTCTTAAGTAGCAACATTCCAGAGCTGATATTGTGATGTCATAATGCCTCATTCCACCAATGCCTAAGAGCCAACTTCATCAGTGATGTCACAATGGCTTGATTATTCCTTTACAGGCAGTCCCCAGGTTAAGAACGAGTTACTTCTTAAGTGGGATTTGTATGTAACTCAGAACTTTTAAGATTCTGCTCCCAGCTGACAAAAGGGCCATTTGTCCCTACCAGAGTTCCCTCTAAGGTACAGCATTCACAACCACACACTGTTCTTAATGTGGCCATGCGTCATTCCTGAATCTGCTACAGAAGTGCAGGAGTCTGTGCCACTGGAAATACTGCTCAGTGAAATCAAATGACGCTGCAACCGCGTTCTTAAGCATGAGTCATACTTAAGTCAGGCATCTGCAACTCGGGGACTGGCTGTACTTGACTCACATAAGAACGTTTCCAACAGTGGCCAACCCAGGTCCCAAGTGCCTGGCAGAAGCCCAAAGAGTAGCAACATTCCAGAGCTGAGATTGTGATGTCATAACGCCTCATTCCACCAATGCCTAAGAGGAAACCTCACCAGTGATGTCACAATGGCTTGATTGTCCTATACCAAGGAGTAGCAACATTCCAGCATCTCAAAGAATAGCAAGATTCCAGAACCCCAATGAGAGCAACATTCCAGAGCTGAGATTGTGATGTCATAATGCCTCATTCCACCAATGCCTAAGAGACAACCTCAGCAGTGATGTCACAATGGCTTGATTGTCCTATACTACTACTATTAATTATTTCTGTAGCGCTACCAGACGTACACAGCACTGTACAGAGTCACAAAGAAGTCAGTCCCTGCTCCAAAGAGCTTACAATCTAAACACGCAAGACAGACAAACAAGATGTCATGGATACAGTTAAGGGGAACGAACATAAGAATTGCCATACTAGGACAGACTGAAGGTGTGACTCCCTGGCTGATCAAATCCTGGGGCAGCTCCTTGCGACCCTGGGCAAGTCATTTAATTCTCCAGTGCCAACTGCTTTAAATGCCAAAGCAACCAAAAAGGCAGGATCCAAATTCCCTTTCCTTTCTACTAGATTAGCCCATGCTATCTGCCACAAGATCCATTTTATTCCTATGCCAAACGTGACCATTTCTTTTTTTTCCTCAAGACGAGACAGGACCCCCGGATCCTTCTCGGATCCTCTGGATCCCATTAAATATAGTGCAAAATATAGACAGCAGATATAAATTCTCAAAAGTGACACATTTTGATCGCTAAATTTTAAATAAAATAATTTTTCCGACCTTTTTGTTGTCTGGTGAGTTTCTGGTTACACTTTCTTCTGACTGTGCATCTGTTCTTTCTCTCTCCCTGTCCCCCCTCTTTCTTTCTCTCTCTCTCCCTCCCCTTTCTTTCTTTGTCTTTTTTTCCCTGCCCCCCTTTTTTTCAAATCTCTCCCCTGTTGCATCTTTGAAGAACGTTACACCTAGAGCAGGGCTGCCGCTGGCATTCAGGGCCATCTTTCCTATTTGCAGGGGGTTTGGGCATCTCCCACAACTTGTTGGCATCGAGCAGCAGCTCCTCTAGACTGCGGCTGTAGCAGTAGATCTCGTCAGGCACAGCCTGCAGGGAACAGTGGCGCTTGTCCACCCACTCCACA
Source organism: Geotrypetes seraphini (assembly GCF_902459505.1). Taxonomy (NCBI): domain Eukaryota; kingdom Metazoa; phylum Chordata; class Amphibia; order Gymnophiona; family Dermophiidae; genus Geotrypetes; species Geotrypetes seraphini. Next base: position 108,391,722 of record NC_047084.1, read on the forward strand.
TGCAGTGCCAGAGAGGGATGCGCTTGAGCATGGCGAAGGCCGTCGCCACTGAAGCCCAGGCTGCTTACATCCAACGCGCAGTCGGGGGAGGGACTCCTCACACCACGGCAGAATGGAAAGTCAGTGAGCGAATCCGTCAACTACAACGCGCGATGAAGCGGTGAAAGGTTAAGTCAAAAGGGCCGGAAATATCCGACGCTGCGTGCAGCCACCAGTGCAACAGCAAAAGGGTTCCATGCTGTAAACAGCGCACGAGCCGAGGTCCCCAGGACGCTCAGCGCTCCCCGCGCATTCTCTCTCAGCCTTCACAGCCAGCCGCTCGCACCAGCAGGGAGAAATCCCGGGCTCCTTTTGGGCATCCCTGCACGTTGTCCCCAAGCAGAGCTTCAGGATGCCGATATGTCCCGTTATCAGAAAGAGAGCAACTAGACTCTTAGTTGCTCTCTTTCTGAAAACGGGACATTTCAGCATCCCGAAGCTCTGCTTGGGGACAACAGGACGGTCCCGTTTAAAATCGATCCACTTGTAGCCATTCTACTCCACTCAGGATTTTGTAGACTTCAATCCTATCTCCCCATAACCGTCTCTTTTCCAAGCTGAAGAGCCCTGACCGTTTCAGTCTTTCCTCATACGAGAGGAGTTCCATCCCCTTTACCATTTTGGTCGCTCTTCTTTGAACCTTTTCTAGCGCCGCTATATCTTTCTTGAGATAAGGAGACCAGAACTGAACGCAATACTCCAGGTGAAGTCGCACCATGGAGCGATACAGGGGCATTATAACATTCTTAGTCTTGTTAACATCCTTGGCGTATAGAGGTGAAAGATGATATCTTCAGTCTTACAGGACCCTCGGTAACCAGAGGACACTCGCTGAAAATCAGGGGAGGGAAATTTCGGGGTGATGCTAGGAAGTACTTCTTCACCGAAAGGGTGGTCGATCATTGGAACGAGCTGCCTCAGCGGGTGATTGAGGCCAGCAGCGTGTTAGATTTCAAGAGAAAATGGGATATTCATGTGGGATCTCTAGGAGAGTAAGAATCAAGGAGCGGGTCATTGGTATGGGCAGACTTGATGGGCTATGGCCCTTTTTTGCCGTCAATTTCTATGTTTCTATGGTTTTTTTTTTAATCCACTTGTCGGTCCCTTTGGCTGAACTCCAAGATTCAAACTGCCGGGTTTAAGGTCATCTGAAAACACTGGATGAAGGCAAGTATATGCAGTTTGGATGATGTAATATCAGATGGTCAGCTGCTTGACTTTTCACAATTGCAACACAAATTTGGTCTTAACAAATCACAAAATTATAGATGGTTGCAGTTGAAGCAGGCCATTCCGGAGGGGTTCCCTGAATGGAAAAATCTAACTACTCAGCATAGTTTGCCGGTCCTATGTTTTCAGGTGGACTTCCTGGGACACTAGGCCGCTCAGTGGTATAAATTAATATCTGGATTGTTGAATAAGAAACCAAACACTGGTCTGGGTGACATTTGGAGCATTAAGATAAAGCATCAAATTACTGCGTCTCAATGGCCACGAATTTGGGCTTGGAGGATGAGAAGTACGGCATAGGCATCTATGAGACAAACTTGGTTTTTCTTGTTACACAGAACAGTTTGGACCCCAGTTCGTTTACAGAAATTAGACAGCTCTAAATCTAATAGCCGGGACATTAGATCATTTAAAATTCTATTGTCCATTGATACTTAGTTTTTGGAAATCCATTTGGGGCCAAGTGAATAATCTACTGGAAAATCCAGTGGCTTTATCGTATGACAACACTATGTTATTTGGTACTTTCATGAGTCAAATCTCTTCTAATAATAATAATAAATTTTTCCTCATCATGACAGGGAATTATGAAAAATTAGAAAAATTGGGATCGGCTAAATTATAATTTTTGGTGGAATTTGTTATGCCAAATCTTTAAAATGGAGCGGGCAATAGCCATACAGCAGGGGCATTTTAAGAAATTTAGGGATGTTTGGGAGCCATTAACAAAATACTGTACAGAATGAATATTATTTTTTTCCCTTTTGTTCATACACGTCCAGGGTGGGAAGAGGGGGTGGGAATACTTTATGATTTCTAATGCTTAAGAACTAGAGGTCTGCACGGGAACGGGGATCGCGGGAATCCCGCGGTTCCCGTGGGGGTCCTGAGGGAATCCCCACCTAACCCACGGGACTCCCACGGGGACCCCCCTCTGGCCCACGGGACTCCCACGGGGACCCCCCTCTAGCCAACGGGACTCCCACAGGGATGGAAGGCTTTGGAAGCAGGGTTCGTCCATATAATATAATGGACACGTCAGCCTTAGTAAAAAAGGGGGTTTATAACTTAATTAACTGAACAGAAAACAAAAAAAGGGTTCCACCAAAGAGATTCCACAAGGAAAACAGCAGCGCAAACACAAAAGAAACTAGAATTGATGATCCTGTCAGAAGTAATTACTGATTTTTATGGGGACGGGCGGGGATGGAGATAATTCCTTGCAGGGATGGGCGGGGATGGAGATAATTCCTTGCAGGGATGGGTGGGGACGGAGAGGATCCTGGCGGGGACGGGTGGGGACGGAGAGGATCCTGGCGGGGATGGGTGGGGATGGAGAGGATCCTGGCGGGGATGGATGGGATTTCTGTCCCCGCGCAACTCTCTATTAAGAACAATTGTTGGGTATAAGGAAGGGGGGATATTTGATGTGAGTTAAGTGATATTAAAGTAAAAATGATTGTATCTTATGTTACACTTATTGAAAGTTTTATAAATGAATAAAGACTTTTTTTTAAAAAAATCCCTTTTTGTAATAATTCCTAGCATCCTATTTGCTTTTTTGGCCACCGCCACACATTGGGCAGAAGATTTCACTGTATTGACTACGATGACACCCAGATCCTTTTCTTGGGCGCTAACCTCCAAGGTAGACCCTGGCATCCGGTAACTGTGATTCAGGTTATTCTTCCCAATGTGCATCACTTTGCATTTGTCCACATTAAATTTCATCCACCATTTGGACACCCCGTCTTCCAATTTCCTAAGGTCTGCCTGCAATTTTTCACAATCCGCATGCGTTTTAGCAACTGTGAACAGTTTAGTGTCATCTACAAATTTAATCACCTCACTTGTCGTTCCAATTTCCAGATCATTTCTAAATAAGTTAAATAGCACCGGTCCCAGTACAGACCCCTGTGGCACTCCACTGTTTACTCTCCTCCATTGAGAAAAGTGACTATTTAACCCTACCTCTTCAATAAGATCAAGGAGTGATCTTATTGCCGATTAAATTGGAAGACTGGAGAGTAGATAGGCAAGCTTTCTCTACTATAGACCCCCAAAACTCAGCCAGGGAAGGGGGTGGAAGTGCACTTACACTCTCCACTGGCATCAATTTCAAATGGAAAAAAGCAGGACTACAAATCCCACAATGCATCAGTATTATGGTGGGGGGGGGGTTTCAACCATCCTTCTGTTGTCAGGCGCAGCGCACGTTGATGGTGCTGTATTTCCCGCTTTTCCATGTTTCTCCTGTTACCGTATTCCTTTACAGATAGGAATTACAGGGCCTAGTAAGTGGCTGAAATTTTAGCTAAACCTCAGTACATGGACCCCTAGGCCAGTGCCAAGTTTGGGATGAGTCCAGAAAGACGCTTCCAGGCTGTCTGTATGCTCTGTTTCCTGCAAACAAACCTTTTAGGATGAAAATGGGCCTTTTCAACACCAACAAAAAGAGCTTAGGGGGGGCCCTTAATCCTCGCAGGCTTGCCAGCAATTTGGGTGGGGAAAGGACAGTTTGTTTAATAAATGGAAAACAAACAAAATTGCCCAAGGAAGATTAAAAAGAAAAGAAAAAAAAAATTGGGTTCCTCTGTCAGTTCAAAAAGAATTGAAATTCTTGACCTTGCAGGTCAAGCGTACAATAGAGGCCAGCACAAGACCCAACAAGGCCAGTCTGTGCCTCCCCTGCCGAGGCCACTTCTGCACTCAGGGCTAGTGTGACAGGGGATTTAGAAAGTCACTGGGGAGAGGAAGCAAATCCTCCTTAATGACACTGCCTGGGGCGAACGCCATTGCTTGCATATCATTGGAATGGGGGAGGGGGAGGGGGAGGAGGGCCCTCCCTCCCCCCTCCCCTTCCACTACTCATAGATTCCAGAGAATACACATGCACCTCACCCAGTCCCTCTGCTAGCCCATAAAGGTAAGGCCCAGTGGTTAGAGCAGTAGGCTAAGAACCAAGAAAGTCAGGACTCAAATCCTTTTGACCTTCTCTGTGACCCTGGGCAAGTCACTTAACCCTCTACTGCCTCAAATAGAATCTTGAAGAACTCACCCTAGAAAAGGCACGAGTTACATTTAAAATTGCAGATATAATGGAATTAGAGAAGGCCATTGAAAATGATGAAGGGGATAGGATGATTGGAGAAGAGACGGCTCAGGGGTGATATGATAGAGGTCTATAAAATACTGAGTGGGGTGGAAAGGGTAGATGTGAATCGCTTGTTTTTCCCCTTCCAAAAATACTAAGACTAGGGGTCATGCGATAAAGCTACTAAGTCGTAGATTTAGAACAAACCTGAGAAAATATTTCTTTACTCAACGTGCAATTAAAGAATGTGGTGAAATCGGTTAGCTTAGCAGGGTTTAAGAAAGGTATGGCTTACTTCCTTACCCCCCAAAAAAAGTTCATAAACCGTTATTAAGATGGACTTGGAAAAATCCTCTGCTTATTCTTAGGATAAGCAGCATAAAATCTGTTTTTAATACTTCAGATCTAGCTGGGGATGTTGGAAATAGGATGCCGGGCTCGATGGACCTTCAGTCTGTCCCCGTATGTCAACTCTTTCGTGTTCTTTTGTAAAATAAAAAGGCAAGTTACTATGAAGAGAAAATTATTATGGTTTATTCCACTCCCCCCCCCACCACCACCAAAAAACATACTGTACATAATCATTGGGGGTTGATATTTGGCTGGTTAAATGGCTTGTATGGAGCTATCGGCTAACTATGGAAACGAACCGCTAAAGCCGTAGCCAGCTAGTTTGTGAGCAGTGCGGGGTTGGAGTCAGCTTTTATGCAGTTAAATACTAAACTGGACCACATGAAAATTCAGTCCTAACTTGATCTGGTTTTACTTAAGCAGTTAACACAAATGCGGAGATGGCCCAGCACTGAATACACTTCCCCCTCCCCGTTTGCGGTTTCCACAAATTCGTGATTTTTTTTTGGGGTGAGGGACCCGCCTTCCCCCCGGCATCTCGGCCTTACCTGGTGGTCTAGCGCAGTGATTCCCAACCCTGTCCTGGAGGAACACCAGGCCAATCGGGTTTTCAGGCTAGCCCTAATGAATATGCATGAGAGAGATTTGCATATGATGGAAGTGATAGGCATGCAAATTTGCTTCATGCATATTCATTAGGGCTAGCCTGAAAACCCAATTGGCCTGGTGTTCCTCCAGGACAGGGTTGGGAACCACTGGTCTAGCGGGCTTTCGGGGCAGGAGAGATCTCCCTACGCTCCTGCCCCGTGTAGATCGCCGATAGGAAATGGCTGCCTTGAGATCCCGCCGTGGCGATCTGCACGGGGCAGGAGCGTAGGGAGATCGCTCCTGCCCCGAAAGCCCGCTAGACCACCAGGTAAGGCCGGGATGCCGGGGTGAAAGCGGGAGGGTGGCGGGGGTGGGTCAGAACCGGACGAGAAGATATTCGCGGTTTTTCTCCATTCGCGGTCCGGCTCTGCCCCTATCCCCCGCGAATACCGAGGGAGATGTGTATGTGGGAATAATGCCAAAGGTAGCTGAATATTTACTCTATTAAAGCACCATATTAATCACAATAAAAGAAGCCATAAAACATTAAAAAGGCAAAGTCTCCATGTCCTGTGCCGGTATCTATTCTAGGACTGACTTAGGGCTCCCTTTTACTAAGCTGCGTTAGGGCTTTAACGCGTGGAATAGCACACGCTACAAAGCCCCGCAGCTAGACGCTAACACCAGCATTGAGCTGGCGTTAGTTCTACCTGCGTAGTGCGGGGTTAGCACGCGCTAATCCTCTGCTTGCGCTTTCCTGAAGCTCTGGTTCCTCCTGTCCATTCAAGCCAGAGATGAAGAGGCAGAGAAGGCCAAAAAGACATCCGGCTGTCAGCTACTGGTTCCCCGATCATGCAGCCAGCAAAGAAAACAGAGCAAGGTGACCCTGGGACACTCGGCTCAGATCCACGGTCCTCCTTCATCCCTCAAAGCTGGGCCAGGGCCAGGGTTAGGGCCAAGGCCAGCACAACAGCTTTAGGGCTGAGGGAGGACATTCCAACCAACCACCAGCCCTAGCTGCTGATGCTGTATGGGGCAAAGAACTGGTTGGACCATTACTCCAGTGGCTCTATTCTGATGCTTATATTCGGGCCCTGGTCTCCAAGCTTTTTTCAGTGCTCAGAACAGATGGGTGCCATTTAAAAAAAAAAAAAATCAGTCTGAAACCAACATAAGAATTACCACTGCTGGGTCAGACCAGTGGTCCATCGTGGCCAGCAGTCTGCTCACGTGACGGTCCCCAGGTCAAAGACCAGAGCCCTAACTGAGATCAACCCTACCTGCGTACGTTCTGGTTCAGCAGGAACTTGTCTAACCTTGTCTTGAATCCCTGGAGGGTGTTTTCCCCTACAACAGACTCCGGAAGAGTGTTCGAGTTTTCCACCACTCTCTGGGTGAAGAAGAACTTCCTTACGTTCGTATGGAATCTATCCCCTTTCAATTTTAGAGAGTGCTCTCTCGTTCTCCCTACCTTGGAGAGGGTAAACAATCTGTCTTTATCTGCCCCTGGAGGGTGTTTTCTCCTAATAGCATTCCAGTTTTCTACCACTCTCTGGGTGAAGAAGAACTTCTTATGTTCGTACGGAATCTATCCCCTTTTAACTTTAGAGAGTGCCCTCTCGTTCTCCCTACCTTGGAGAGGGTGAACAATCTGTTTTTATCTGCTAAACCTATTCCCTTCAGTATTTTGAATATTTCGATCACGTCCCCTCTCAGTCTCCTCTTTTCAAGGGAGAAGAGGCCCAATTTCTCCAACATACAAATAAATTATAACAAGCATAATGGTAATCAAAAGGGATCCAAAGGAAGTTCCATGTTATTATGCTTGTTCTTTTTTTATACTGTGTTTGTCTTGCTGTTTTGTATTGGTTTGTATTGGTTTGTAGATGGGATTTTTTTTGGTAATTTTTAATGTAATTTTTGTTCCCCGCTTAGATTTGTGGCTAGGCGGGTTATAAATAATTTTAAATAAAATAAATAAATCTGTATGTTTATTTTTTCATATGTTGGTTTTTAGAATGTTACCCCTGATGCAGTGCTTGTCAGGGTGAAACGTGGCCCACGTCAGGTATTTTTAAGGACTTTTGTAAAAAGAACTTATCTGCGCGGAATTTGATTATCTTTGTATCTGCCCTTCATTGTAATTATGACGTCATATGCCACTGAGGGCCAGATTCTCAAAACTTGCAACAGAAAAAGTTCCAACAGAGTCTGCAGTACACCAAGCGACAAGCAAAAACAAGAAACGAAACTGCAGACTGATATGTACAAGATGCGGGCAAAATTTATTATACTAAATATTTAATGCAGTAAAAATACCATCTTATACCAAGCCAAGGGACCCGACACAGTCCGTGTTTCGGAGAACACTTCTTCTTCAGGGGTCCATGGGTTGATAAGATATGAAATAGACCGCAAAAAAAGGTATAAAACGAGCTGAGATTCTCAGCTACACAGGCGCTCGTTTTATACCTTTTTTTTGCGGTCTATTTCATACCTTATCAACCATGGACCCCTCTGAAGAAGGCGTATTCTCCGAAACACGGACCATGTCGGGTCCCTTGGTTTGGTATAAGATGGTATTTTTGCTGCATTAAATATTTGGTATAATAAATTTTGCCTGCATCTTGTACATATCAGTCTGCAGTTTGGTTTCTTCTTTTAGATTCTCAAAACTTACCATCCCTTTAACGATGGTCGCTAAACCAGTTCCAGCTGGTTTAGCAAGCTATATTTTACCGGCTCAGCTTGATCTTTTCCGAGCTTCCTAGCAGACTCCGACTCTGCCGTGCCAATGTAGTACAACCAAATCATTAATATTAAAAATGGTATTACAAAGAGATCATTAATATTAAAACGAGCACTTCAGGCGATTCTCTAACCTCGTTGTACTACATTTGTGGGCAAAATTTTCCAGCAGAATCTGAGCTGTCGTAGCCTTACTTTCCAGTCCATGCCTGAACGCTGATTGGCTCAGACACCGACAGGAAAGTAAGCCTTGACACAAAATAAACCCTCTTGCCCACAAATTTTAAAAAAAGGCCCCCAATTCCTCCCTCCCTCTCACTGCTACCCCCGATCCGTTTGATGCCCTCTTTTCAGCAGGAGGGATGCCCACGCCCTCCTGCTGCTGGGATCCCTGACAGGCCCCGCCCCATACCTTTAAATTGAAGGACGGCAGAAAGGATGCCCTCTCCCTCCTGCCGCCAGGGTGTCTTGCCCCTCAACAATCTCCCGGCAGCCCCTACCCCCCAAACCTTTAAATTGAAGCATGGCACGAGGGTTGCTCTCTCCCTTCTGCCACAGGGGTCTCTTACCCCCCCCAATACCTTTAAACTGAATGACGGCAGGAGGGATGCCCACTCCCTCCTGCTGCTGATGTCCCTTGGCTTCTCCCTCGGCAACACAACAGCCCTCCCCCCCCCCGTACCTTTAAATTGAAGAATGACCTTTAAATAATGGGGGGAGGATCTTAATTCATTCATAATTTGTGTTCATAGAAACATGATGGTAGATAAAGGCCAAATGGCCCATCTACAGCATCCTACTCCCCCTAAGAGATCTCATGTGCCTGTCCTACGTTTTCTTGAATTCAGACACAGTCTTTGTCTCCACCACCTCCACTGGGAGACTATTCCATGCACCTTTCTGTAAAAACGCATTTCCTTAGATTACTCCTGAGCTTCGCCACTAGACTTGCTTTGAATCATTCTCAAAGTCGTTGACACTGCTGAGCTATTGGCTCAATAAATTCTGAGGTTTCATTAATTAAGAGCTCAACTGTTTTACGAGCACGATGCGCTGGAGCTCCATCCTGTTGAAAAATAAGTTACTACTACTATTCATTATTTCTATAGCGCTACCAGACGTACGCAGTGCTGTACAGAGTCACAAAGAGTAAGAAAACAGTCCCTGCTCCAAAGAGCTTACAATCAAAACAGACAAACAGGATGTCATGGATAGAGTTAAGGGGAGCTGGCTGGGTTGGAGGGCAGAGGGGAGCACAGGACAATCAAGCCATTGTGACATCACTGATGAGGTTGGCTCTTATTGGTGGAATGAGGCATTATGACATCAGCTCAGCTCTGCTTCCCAAAGACTGAAACTCTTCACAATACTATGAATTATTTCTATAGCGCTACCAGACATACAAAGCGCCGTACAGAGTCACAAAGAAGACAGTCCCTGCTCCAAAGAGCTTACAATCTAAACAGACAAACAGGATCTCATGGATACAGTTAAGGGGAACGGTTAATCAGCTGGCTGGGTTGGTGGGCAGAGGAGTAAGGTTAAGGATTGAAAGCTATATCAAAAAGGTGGGTACTCAGAGATGTCTGGAATTTCAGACAAAAGATTTTGCTGCAGTAGGATGTTTCTGTGTTATTTGGAAAATGTTGGGGGGGGGCATTTTTTTCTGGACATCCTGTATGCATGTTACCTTCCCTAGTAAAAACAAACTTGCCAAATCAATGTAAACTGATAATAAAAAGGTAACATCCGTAAATACAAAAAATAATCACCTTGCAGGAGACCTCCCCTGCCATTCCTCACTTCCTCCCCATCCATAATACCTATGATGCCCAGTCCTACCCAAGAGGAAACAGGTGGGTTTTTCTTAATTTACAGAATCCTCTAAAATAAAACCCTAAGAGTGCATGCGCACTTAGGGTTTCGTGTTCCCTGCCACCGTGGTCTTTGCTTCTGTGCCGAATTCGATTTTTGAACACGGAGGGAGGGAACATGCCAGCGACTCCCCCCTCCCGCCCGCCGCTGCTCCTCCTCTTCAAAGCAGCCTGCTGAGGGCCAGCTGTAGCGAACCTCGCAGGCCGCTCTCCACCTCAGTAGCACGTCCCCTCTGATGCACGGGATTGCATCAGAGGGAACGTGTTATAGAGGTGGAGAGCGGCCTGCGAGGTTCGCTACAGCCGGCCCTCAGCAGGCTGCTGCTTTGAAGAGAAGCAGGCCAGAAGACACTAGGAAGACGGGATGGAGGGAGGGTAAGAAAGAGAATACAGGCAGGCAGGGGGCCAGGGCGAGAGGGAAAGGGGGCTGCTTTGGGGGGAGGGGTGTGCTGGGGGCAGACAGCAATCATGCTTTGCTCTGGGAAGGAGAGGAAACAGAAGGGGGCCACGGAGCAGGCAGGCATGGCACAACAGGAGGCCAGGGAGAGAGGGAAAGGGGAATGACAGATAGACAGGGGGCTAGGGAGAGACACAGACAGAAAGAATGACAGACAGACAGGGGGCCAGAGGATCAGACAGACAGACAGACAGCGTCCAAGGAGAGATAGACAAAGTAAAAAAGACAGACAGCGTCCAAGGAGAGAGATACACAGAAAAAAAGACAGACAGCGTCTAAGGAGAGAGAGACAAATAAAAAAAAGACAGACAGCGGCCAAGGAGAGAGAAAGAAAGAAAGACAGACACACACATCTATTCTAGCATCCGATAATGTAACGGGCTTAAAGACTAGTCTTAAATATTCTGCTCTGGCCATAATTCTATAAGTAGTAAATTCCACAAAGTCAGCCAATAATAGCCCTTGAACACATCTCTTGTTTCTCAGTTTGTTAATCCATTGGAAACAAACTCTGAATCTCAAACGTAACTGTCCGCTGAAAGAATTCCATAAGTTTTTCTTTCAAGTAGATCGGATGTTGATCCCCCAATGCTTCAAACGCCTACATTAGCTATGGCAATCTATCGGCTGCTTAGAACTCTGCAGTCTCAGGGCGCGATACGATTGTCGTCGAAAGACTTTTCAAAAGTGCGCCATGAGAATGCGAGATCTTCCGCTATTTCCATCACAGCAGTAACTCTGTGGACTGCAAAGGGCTCTTCCTGACATTCAAAAGTTCAAGAAAATGCTTAAGATTACATTTTTTTGTAGAAGCGTTCCGATGAATGATGAATTTGGTCTATTCCGGTTTTTGGATTGATATATAATTGAGTGCTGTGAATTAATTGTTCTCTTTGAATGATTTGAAATGTCTGTTGTTGGTATGAATTTTGGGTTTTCTGTATGTTTCTATTTTATGTATGTTGCTATTTGTTGTTTTTGGTTTTTTAAATTCTTTATTGATTTTCCAAACTTCAATAGTGCAATATACAGATATATAACGTATAAATCAAAAAAAGCACATTCAACTTACAAATATACATAATCAACCATTTTCTCCCACCCACCCACCCAACGATTATTCAATAAAACACAGAAACATAGATTTTCCCAATAACCTTACCCATTTCAAATTAATAATACCCTCCCATCCTCCCACCCACCCTAAATGTAAATTCTCAAAGGTCAAATAGCCCCCCCCTTTCCATGGATGTGTATGAAAATAAACAAACAAAAACTGACTCATAATCAAAAACCTATAATCTAAGATGTCAACGGGCCCCAAACCAGCTTAAATAAATTACTGTGCCCCAAACTATCGGCATTCATTTTTTCATATCTATAGCTGGAGCACAGATTTGCCCACCAGAAAGGGAAATTTAGACGTTCCGTAATTCTTCCAATTTCGGGTCACCATCTGCATAGCTATCCCGGTCATGATAAGGAAAAGCCGGCATTTATATCAATCCATAGGAGGCTTAACATGTAATAATGTTCCACATATGACCACCTCATATGTCAGTGGAATTGATGTTTCCATTATGATATTAATCTTCCCCCATATTGACCTCCAAAAGTTAAGTATCAAAGGACAATAGAACAACAGATGATCCAGTGTCCGAATGTCTTGATGACAGTGCCAGCATCTATTAGATTTCCTATTTGTAAAGCCACCGAGGAATAGACGGTTGAGAAATCTTTTAAATTGCAATCTACAATCGATGGGCAGTCAATGCAGCCATTTTAATAAAAGATGCTTGACAGTCTTTTTGAGCGTCTCAGCACCATTCTAGCTGCAGCGATCAGGACAATCTGAAGCACCTGAACAGAGCCGGTTCAAGGGGTGAACACCCTTAACCAACTTATACTCTGGCGCCCCCCATCTTAGGGCCTACTTCAGCTCTCCCTCAGCCCACGTCGGTTTCCTTGCAGCCAGCACCCACCTGCATCAGTTCCTACCATTATATAGCAAAAAGAGCGTGTTTTTTTCTCTTTCCTGCACTGTTACCAGTACTGTTGCATGTTTAAACATGAGAACAAGTACTTCCTGTTTCTCAAGATAACAGGAAGTACACTTCTCCTTCCATATTCGCTGCGATAGGGGATTAATAGAAAAACCGCAAATAACTTTTTCAAGTTTCAAGTTTATTAAAAGATTTTTTAAACCGCTTAATCAGGTTTCTAAGCGGTGTACAATATAAGATTTACATAAAAACATATTGAAACTGGGGATACTGGATAAAATCTAAGTGACATAATAAAACATTGATAAGATGTATAGACCTACGTCAAACAATAGGAAAATGGGGGAGAACTACAATCGTTAAAGAAAAGTGCAACAAAAAAGGGAAAATACAATAGGTTAGGGTAAAAAGTAATAATTTTAATTTTATTTTTTGTCCTTAAGAGGACAGTTGTTCCAGGATGCTTTTGGACAACAAGAACGTTTTTAATTTTGCTTTAAATTGTTTTATATCAGATTCACTGCGCAAATGGTTAGGCGGCAAATTCCAGAGAATAGGGGCAGTGACGGCAAAATTATTGGAGCGCAATGTATTGATTAATTTTAAAGAAGGTATGTCAAGAAGATTCCGAGACATTGAACGAAGAGATTTGAAAGTATTATAAGGAATTAGACGACTGTTAATGAACTCTGGTTGGTTGTTTAATTTTGTTGTAAGATTTTATAACTGATTCTATGTTCGACTGGTAACCAGTGTGCACTAATCAGAAGAGCTGAATTCTCTACCGGGCCAAGTGCAGGCGCGGGGATTAGCTGATCCAGGGCATCCTGGAGGCTCCTTGCCGCTGTAGCTTGTGGATCCCCCGCTGCTGCATTCCGATGAGGATGGCTGCTGGAGGAAGATTCTCGGGCCTCACTTCTCTTCATGAAGTCTCTCAGTGCCCTCTTCCTTAGCTTGCGTGCACGTGGTGACATGTGCGCACAATGCAAGCAACACGGAAACCTCGAGCGCCAGATCCAATCAATGGGCGCACAATTCATGAGGATCCAGTGTGTTCCTCCTCCTGCATCCCAATTGTTTCTTTAGATCAGTGATTCCCAACCCTGTCCTGGAGGAACACCAGGCCAATCGGGTTTTCAGGCTAGCCCTAATGAATATGCATGAGAGAGATTTGCATATGATGGAAGTGATAGGCATGCAAATTTGCTTCATGCATATTCATTAGGGCTAGCCTGAAAACCCAATTGGCCTGGTGTTCCTCCAGGACAGGGTTGGGAACCTGCTTTAGATGATTCAGGCATCTTCAAGTTGATGAGTAGAAAAGTTGTAATGGACAGCTGTAGAAAATCCGACCGATGGGAACGGGCGGAAACTAAAGACTGGGGATTAGGGGGATGCAGGGTGAAATGGGTAGGGCTTGGGCATGCCCAGTGGGGCCCGGGCACTGCACGTGCTCAGAGAAAAAAAAAAAAATCTCTCTGAGCTATTGGAGCTTATCCGCAAATTGGGAGCTGTTGGGACAACACCCATATGTGGCTGACTCATCCTGCTTGTCCTAGGAGAACCAGTGTGCACTAATCAGAAGAGGTGAAACGTGATCGTATTTCTTTGCACCACAAATGATCTTAATAGCTGTGTTTTATACAATCTGAAGCCGTCTAATTTCTTTCATATGTTATTCGCTGTTTTCTATTAAAAAAACCATCGTGAATATGGTGAAACCTGGCCTGTTCTTGAAGGAGAGGCAAAACACGGTGAAGAAAGTGCTGGGAATCAGTGATTTCTCAATGCAAGCTGATGTCGTTTTGGGGGGAGGAACCAGCAAGCTAAAAAAGGTGAATAATCGAAACCGCGAATGCTGAAACCGTGAATACAGAGGGAGAAGTGTACCTATTCTCAAGTTTAAACCTGTAATTGTGGCGGCAGCTAAGAGAGAATACTGCAGTGAGAGCAAAAAAACTGCTATTCCCACTGAAAAGGTTGATGAGACTAAAAGATGGGCTTTTGAACCCTTCCATTTTGTGCCTTAAGCCAGCCCTGCCTCTGTGTTAGTCTGCAATGGGAAGTCAATATAAAAGCTCTTACGGTAGCATGCCAGAGGAGTAATCATTATAACCGGAGCAACATCTGAAAAGGCTTCTCATCTAGACCATGTACCCAAGGCCCCGCCCCCAGGAGGGACCTAAGGCTCCCGGGCCTATTCTAATTGGCCCAGGCGCCTTAGGCCCCACCAGTAGGCGGAGCTTTGGGACGGATGGGCCAATCCGGCCTCATTCCGTCGTTGACTGCCTGCCGGACAGGCGGGTTTGGCTCCCGTCTGTCCGGCCAACTACACTAAGGTACGGGGAAGGGGGGTGGGGGTGTCGTGGGGGTCGGACAGGGGGGTCGCGGGTCGGCTGGGGTGGTGGTCGGAGGTTCTTGGGGGAGGGCGGTCATTGGAGGGGGGGGTTTGCGTCGAGGGCAGGAGGGCCTGGGATCCCTCCTGCCCGTAATGTAGTGCGGGGTGGGGGTAGGGGGTCACCGTGGCCAGGAGGGTTTGGGCTCCCTCCTGGCCCGAACAACTAGCGGGGGGGGGGGTCGCCAGGGCCAGGAGGACTTGGGCTCCCTCCTGGCCCGAACAACTAGCGGGGGAGGGGGGTCGCCAGGAGGGCTTGGGCTCCCTCCTGGCCCGATAGTGTCGGGGAGTTGGGGAGTCGGCGGGCAAGAGGGCTTGGGCTCCCTTTTGCCCTGATTGTGTCGGGGAGTCAGGGGGGCAAGAGGGCTTGAGCTCCCTTTTGCCCCGATCGTGTCGGGGAGTCAGGGGGGGCAAGAGGGCTTGAGCTCCCTCTTGCCCCATCGGTCCTTCGGGGTGGGGGTGCGGGTACGGGTGCGTGCGAGCGGTCCTTCGGGGTGAGGGTGCGAGCGGTACTGCGGGGGGGTGAATCGGACGTCGGGGGGGGAACTATGTAAAAAAAATTTTGTACAACGCGCAAGGTTATGCACGGTTTGTAAAATCGTGTATAACGCGCGCGTTATATGCTTGAAAATACGGTAAATTTGACTGAATTCTTGGAAGATACTCAGGATGTGATCCAGAGTCGGTCCACCCTGGTGATAACATGCATGAGTGAGATAGATAAGATGTTATTAATGAAACTTTACTTTAAAAATAGGTTAATGAAATTTTGTGGGGATTTGGTTAGGATTTTTCCGGATGTCTCTAGGACCACTTAATTGAGAAGGAAAGAATTCTTGAAGTTAAAGGTTAGAGTTTTGGCCCTAGATGCATCTTTTTACCTGAAATTTCCTTGTAAATGTTTGGTTAAGTTGCAAGATATTGAGTATGTTTTTTTGGGACCCCATACAATTACAACAATTTTTAGTTGCGAGAGAACAGAAAGGAGTTGTTTCATCTGCTGAGAAATAAGAGGAGCAATTTAGAATCCCAATTAGTAAGGAATGATTCAAGGTTCGTTAGGACGAATTGAGAAGTATTGTCCTTTATCTTTTCTTGTAAATCTGTTTGATTAGAATTGCATGTTTCCCCATAATGTGGGCTTAAAAGGAATTATGTATGTATGAACGATTATGAATTGTTTTGTGAGATTTTTCTTTTTTTTATTTAATTATTGGATATTGTAATGTATTCAAAATTATAATTTAAAAAAAAAAATGTCAGTTGTACATTTCTTGAAATCTGGGTCTTTGTATCTAAAGCAGAATCACAGACTATGGTGTTAATTCTACAAATTGTTCCCAAGAATTAGACAACCTAATGCCATGTGCTTAGGGTCAATTCTACGACTGCTTCCTCGTGCCAAAATGCCATTATAGAATATTAGCACTTAAGTTAGACGCCAATAGTTATACCATTCAATGGCAGTTGACACTTAAGTACATATGCATCTGAGGTACCTGTAATTTATAGTATTCTGTAAGTTACAGTTGTATTTCAGAGACACCCTTGATGTGGTCATACTGTAGCATTTACACGCTAAGGGGCTCATAATCAAAACAGAAATATCGCCGATACTTCTAACCCCCCCCCCTAAGTCGGCACTTAGACGATCAAAAAGACAGGTCGTCCAAGAGCCGATAATCGAAATGGGTTTTTAGATGTATCCAGAGACTTTTTAGGCCTCTGAATCCCGCTGTGCGCCCAAAGCAGAAAGGAGCGTTTTTGGAGGAGTGGTTAGGACGGGATGTGGGCGGGATGTGGGCCAACCTAGACTTAGTCGTACTGCAGGGATAATCTAAAGTCTGGCGAGACTCCTTAGAGTCTTAGACGGAACTAATACGTTGTGACTTAGGCGATCTAAAAACAGGTATAAGTGCCCAAAAGGTATCCAAAGTGACAGGATAACCACTGCAGACACAACCACATACTCCCCCAGTGATCATTGACCGGGGGGGGGGGGGCCCACCACCATAAAAATTGGAATAAAAATGTAGATTAGATATTGGGCCTGGGTCCTCCTCTCTTTGGGCTCCACAGAAAAAGCAAATTGATGAAAGTATTCACAAATATAGAGGAGAATGTCTCAGAGCACCACAAATGGGATCATATAGGTTTTTACCCTTAATTTCCATGGCGATGGTTTTCTTTCATAGACACAACCTCTACTAGGATTTCCCATACCAAGTGCTGCTCTTCTAGAGACAAGTATGTTGTTCATTCAGATTTTCAGGGGGGTCAATGACCACTGGGGGAATACCGGGGGAGGGGTCATTATTTAATCCCTCCAGTGGTCTTCTGGTCAGTTTGGGCACCCTTTTGACACTTAGATGCTTTTAAAACAGATCTAGCTCAGAATAAGTTCCGTCCAGGATTTCCCGGGAAAGGTTTGATGTCCAAGTCTAAGCCTGCCCAGAACACGTCTCCAACACACCTTCCTTTACTGTTGGCTCGCAAGACATCCAGAAAGTCAAGTTACAAAAATCAGCCCACGGACGTCGTGGCAATTAAGATGTCCAAATGCCGACTTGCGCCGTTTTTTGGGGGACGTCTTAAAAGAGTTTTGAAAGTGCCCCTACTAGTCTCTGGAGAAGACTCCGAATGAGTCTTGCCTTTCTGACAGTCGCGTCTTCCGCCAGCAAATCAAGACACACGTCGTGCTGATTGCAAACGGAAGAGGCAGGGCTGGTCCTGTAATGCCACAATGCACTGCTGTGTAAATGACAACACTAAGACCAGCTTAAAATCTCCCTCCGGGAACTGGATCACTTGGTAGGTTAAGCTGACCCAACTGCATGCAGAGAAACAGAGTCCTCATTTTTTCAGGAACCCAGGACGACCTAACCAGGTATGCAGTAGAGAATGACACGGTGGATGTTACCTGCGAGTAGCCGCGGCTAACCCACCAAAACAGTGGAGGGGGAAAGGTGCTCATCGCAGGTAATAATAATAATAACAGTTTATATACCGCAGGACCGTGAAGTTCTATGCGGTTTACAAAGATTAAAAGATGGTACAAATTGATTGTCTTAACAGGGTGGAAGCTAGAGATTAACAGCTCAAGGGAACCGTTTCCTAAATTCCCCATAAATAGTAGGCGTAAGCAATTGTTCTAGATCTTTACCCCATAATGCTGCCTGATGTGAGAAAAGGTGTTGATGGTGTCTTTTGAGTTTACATCCTCTAACTGGGGGGGGGGGGAAACGAAGTTCAAATGTGAGCTTCTCTTATGTCTGTTGGCTGAGAAGGAGAAAAGGTCAGTTATGTATTTAGGGGCTAGACCATATAGTACTTAACTGACCGCCCCACAGTTAAGGGAGGGAACGTGCATGGTCACACGCGCGGCCCCCTCCCTCCTTCCTACCTATCCAAATCTATCTATCTCCTTCCCTCACCTTCGTGGCGCATTTTAAGGTTTTAGACTTGTTGAAAGCCGCCAGAGCAGTCACATGCATGTGTGGGCAGAAGCCTCTCCTCTGATGTAACTTCCGGTTGCGACAGAGGAGAAGCTTCCACCCACACACACACGCGGCAGCACAAACACTCCGGCGGCTTTCAACAAGCTACTCAAACCTTAAAACGCGCCACGAAGGTAAGGAGGGGAGAGAGGGAGATGCACAGTCCGAGTGAGGCAGGGATCTCAAAGTCCCTCTTTGAGGGCCGCAATCCAGTCGGGTTTTCAGGATTTCCCCAATGAATATGCATGAGATCTTTGTGCATGCACTGCTTTCAATGTATATTCATTGGGGAAATCCTGAAAACCCGACTGGATTGAGGCCCTCAAGGAGGGACTTTGAGATCCCTGACCTACAGCAATAGTTAAGGGTTTAGGTCAGACATGGGCAACTCCGGTCCTTGAGGGCCAGAATCCAGTCGGGGTTTCAGGATTTCCCCGATGAATATGAATAAGATCTATGTGCATGCACTACTTTCAATGCATATTCATTGGGGAAATCCTGAAAACCCGACTGGATTGAGGCCCTCAAGGTGGGACTTTGAGATCCCTGTCCTACAGCAATAGTTAAGGGTTTAGGTCAGACAAGGGAAACTCCGGTCCTCAAGGGCCGGAATCCAGTCGGGTTTTCAGGATTTCCCCCAATGAATATGCAGGAGATCTATGTGCATGCACTGCTTTCAATGCATATTCATTGGGGAAATCCTGAAAACCCGACTGGATTGAGGCCTTCAAAGAGGGACTTTGAGATCCCTGGCGTGAAGGGTGCCGAAGGGCAGTGAGGTGGCGAGAGGGAAGGGTGGATGGGGTGGTGACAGGGACAGATTTTTTTCCCCGGGTCATTCTCTAGTATGCAGTGGGGCAAAGCTGGGGCAAGACTACAGTGAGGTGCCAACCAGTGGCGAAGCGAGGGCTAGCGGCACCCGGAGCAGTGGTGTCCATCTCCCGTCCTCTCCCCTGCCTCCCCCTTGCTGCACGCACACACCCTTCCCCGTACCTTTTTAACTGCAGCACCAGCAGCCACGAACTTGCTGCCCGCGTCCGTTTCGGCGCACTCTCAGACGTCATTTCCTAGGCACGGGTTTCCGGAAGTTACGTCAGAGAGAGCGCCGAAGCTGTCATGGGCAGCAAGTTCGTGGGGGGTGGGAGGGGGGCAGAGAGGAGGAGAGGTGTCGGCGCCCAGGGCAGGCCGCCCCCCTCGCATCCCCTCCTTACTATGCCACTGGTGGCAACCCTATGTAACAAGTCTATAAACAAGGAATTTGGCTGCTGTGGTAGGGTTTTGTCCCTCTGCCGGCAGTGCCCCTTGAAGTTGACGCCCCTACTTTTTGTGGCAGGGGCAGGGAGGGCTAATTTCAGGGCCTATTTCCCAAGCAATCACCCTTGAGCGAAACCTAGCCAAACGTTCTCTGGTAGGGGGCACTGAGTCAGCTCATTGATCGGTGATGGTCAAACGACTGACCCCAGCTGGCCTTTCTTGCCCCCTCTCCCTCGCTCATTATGGACACGTGCCACCGACGACTCCGTGACACCACACTTCAAGCCTGGCTGGTCAGAAGGACATGTCATGCTTGTCACTGCCCTGACCCCCCTCCGCATGTTCACTGAGAGAGTGGGCGGCGGAGGGCCGTGACCTTTCACCTGTTCAATGATGCTTATTCTAGCAGTGCATTCGATCACGCACAATCCAGGGAAACGATTCAAATGAGCATAAAGAATAGAACAGATTTCGGGTAACTTTTGTAGGCAGATAGATGCAGATGTAAATATAGATATCACTCAATTCCCAAGCAGGTGAAAAACTAGGGGCAGTAGAATCAGGCGTTTATGTTCAGAGCAGGCTCATGGCCTACACTTAAGATTTGCAGCACCTTCCGCTGTTCCAGGGCTGAGACACCTTCTTTCCCCTCTCTTTGCCAATCTAATTCGTTCTTGCCTGTGGCATGCCCTGTGAAACCCCCTCCCCCCCCCCCCCCCACAGAATCTTAGCCCTGACTGGCCTTTTCTTTTTACCTTTCATGTCTGATTTTCTTGAATCATGGTACACTTCTCCCTCCGTATTCGCGGCTTCAGCAATCATGGTTTTTAGCTTGCTGACTGCTCCCCCCCCCCCCCCAAAATGACATCAGCTTGCATAGAGAAATCGCCAATTCCAAGCGTTTACGGAGAAAATTGCCGATTCCCGGCACTTTCTTCACCGTGTTTTGCCTCTCCTTCAGGAACAGGCCGGGTCTCCCCACTCTGTTATTCGCAGTTTCACCATATTCACGATGGTTTTTCATAGAAAACAGCAAATAACATATGAAAAAGTTATTCGCGGGTCTGTTAATCCCCTATCACAGCGAATACGGAGGGAGAAATGTACTTCTGAATCCTCCCATTTTGTTTTCTGTTGCATCTGTTACTGTACCCGTTAGATGTTTTTATTATTAAATGATTATATGTATCCCCTTTGAAATCACAATAGGTGATTAAATTTGAAAGAATGATTTAAATTTGTATGAAATATTATTGTAATTCTTATTGTATTGAATGTATTTTTGTATTATCCTATTGTACTGATTATTTGATTCTTTCAATAAAAATTGTTATACATAAAATGAAAAAAAATTTTTTTTTAATAAACTTGAAACTTGATGTTTAAGCGAAAGGGATTAGGACTCCCCTGAAATTCGCAGGGTTTATGTTCCAGGAGTCCCTGCAAATTGCGAAAATCCACGAAAAATGGATGTGGTCCAAAAATGCCTGATTTTTTTTTTATGGCTCACCTCCCTGCTCCGTTGTTGGCTTCTCATTGCCACGGTGACGTCGGCTGGAAGGCTCCATCGCGTGTGCGCACTCTACCACTGCAACTGCCGTCATCTCCTCTCTCTCCTCCCTCCCCCAATCTTCCTCGAAGGGGCCGCGCTAATAATAATCGATGATGAAAGCAGCAGGAGGACTAAGAAAACCCCCCGCAAATGACTGAAGCCGCAAACTCCGAATCGCGAATTCATGGGGAAGTACTGTACTGCCTTTTTGTAGTTATACAAGCACACTCAGTGGTGTAGTAAGGAGGAGCGGACTGCCCCAGCTGCCATCTTGGTGGGGGCACCGGCACATCTCCACTCCACTCCCCTCCCCCCCACGCCACGCATAATGTCCTCCCTTCCCCCTCCGAGTACCTATTTAAATCTTGGCCGGGACCAGCAAATTCTCCAGCCTGCTGCTCGCACCGGCCTGGCTCCCCAGTGAAATCACTTCCGGGTCGTGGGGCCTGGAAGTGATATCAGAGGGTAAGCCAATGGCGACGCAAGCAGCAGGCCGGAACAAGCTGCTTGCGCTGGTGAAAATTTAAAGAGGTAAGGGGGGAAGAGAAGGCACGAGTGTGACAGGAGTGGGGGGTGCGGAAGCAGTGTGGGGGAGAGAAGAGAGTGCGGGCGGGGGGGGGGGGGGTTGCCTTCTACCTTTGCCAACGCCACTGCAGGTACTTACTGTATTTTGTATGTGGGGCATACAAGGATTAAGTGACTTGCTGAGGGTCAGAAGGAGCAGACCTGGGATTTAATCTCACAACCTCGGTGCAGACTAGAGAGTTGCGTGGGGACAGAAATCCCACCCATCCCCGCCCGTCCCCGGCAGGATCCTCTCCGTCCCCACCCGTCCCCGCCAGGATCCTCTCCGTCCCCACCCATCCCCGGAAGGAATTACCTCCATCCCCGCCCATCCCCATAAAAAGCAGCAATTACTTCTGACCGGATCACCAATTCCACAGTTTCTTTTGTGTTTACGCTGCTGTTTTCCTTGTGGAATCTCTTTGGTGGAACCCTTGTTTTGTTTTCTGTTCAGGTAATTAACTTATAAACCCCCTCTTTTACTAAGGCTGACGTGTCCATTATATTATATGAACGAACCCTGCCTCCAAAGCCTTCCATCCCCGTGGGAGTCTCGTTGGCTAGAGAGGGGTCCCCGTGGGAGTCCCGTGGGTTAGGGGGGGATTCCTGCGGGATTCCTGCGATCCCCGTTCCTGTGCAGACCTCTAGTGCAGACTGAGCCACACCTTCAGTCTCTCCTATAATGGCAATTCTTATGTGAGCAAAGTATAGGGATAATCAAACCATTGTGACATCACTGATGAGGCTAGGCATTGGTGGAATGTGGCATTATGACATCACGATCTCAGCTCTGGAATGTTGCTGCTATTTGGGATTCTGCCTGGTACTTGGGACCTGGATTGGCCACTGTTAGAAACAAGATACTGGGCTTGAGAAAGGGAATGAGGACTTGAAAACTATCTTTTTGCAACTTTGGCATTTCAAAGCTGACGGCACTGGAGGATTAAGTGACTTGCCCAGGGTTGCAATGAGCAGCACTGGGATTTGCTCTCACAACCTCTGGGTACAGGGGCAGCAACTGTACCACTAGGCCACTCCTCACCTCCTTTAATAAACTGGATTATTATTTTTAGACTCTGATAGTCATTTATTCTGGAACACAAGCCGTTTTTTTGTTTTTGTTTTTTAAAGAAAAGGACAGCTGGTCGGATCAGGAACCTAATTCTGCCATCAGTCTCCCTTACCAATTACTGTAATGGTGGCATCAACAGACACAGGCCCTGGTGATCCTGCCTACAGATAAAAAAAAAAATATCACCCGAGCTCTCCCCACCCCCTTCTCGTTGCTAGAGGATTTTAGTATTAAAAGGTTTTCTAAGGTCCTCTGACTTGGTTAGGGTCACCATGCTAAAATTTCTGCATAGCAAGGCAATGCTCTGCTTATCCTTCCCAGAACCCTATGCAAAGTCGTTCTAAGCACGGCACGAAATAAAACATTTTATAAGCTGGTCTGTGGCAATCAGAAAAAGGATGATGTCTCTAAAGCACAATTGTTAAGAATAAAACCCTAGCCGCGCATGCGCACTCCTACCTGCGTGTTCCGTTTTCCCTGATCCGTGAGGTGTAGGTCTGTGGCGGCAGGAGTGCGCATGCATGAGTCCCCAGCCTTCCAGCACCTAACTACACTCGCGGCAGGCCTGGCCGCCAGCGCTGGACTCCCTGCTCTCTCACGAGAAAAAAAACAAACAAAAAACAGTAAGTTTTTCGCAGTCTCCCATCCCTTCCTGACATCTGACCGGCCCCCCCCTCCCTTCCCGCGGTCCAGACTCCGAACCTGTCTGCAGCACTCTACACATGCTGCTTCGGGACCTTCTACTGCCCTGATTTGCTCTGCCGCGTCTCTGATGATGTCATCAGGGACGTGCCAGAGTAAATCAGGACAGTAGAAGGCCACGAAGCAGCGTGTTCAGAGTGCTGCAGACGCTGCTAGAGTCGGCAGGTTTGTCGGGACCGCGGGAAGGGAAGGAGGGGGGCGGGCAAGGGACTAAGGGAGCCGGCCAGATTTCTAGCACCCGTTAATGTAATGGGCTAAAATACTAGTTGTTAAGAAAGAAAGAGAAACTCCTTTGCACAAAAGATAAAGGTGAAAATTCTATAAGCAAATGTCTTCTTTTGCCCCACAGGAAGTATCTTTTCTGTAATGGCTGAAGGGGTCAAAAAGTTAAAAAAAAAAAAAAGACTGACAAAAGGAAAATATAATCCATCACCAAAATTCCAGGAAAAACAAATAGAGGAAAGAAAAAATAAACCAACGATACACATAAATTTTCACCCTGACTGCTAGATGTTTTTTCCCTGATGCTCCAGTTTTCAAAAGATTTTCAATAACTGATTTAGGGTTACAAGACGTCCGGATTACCCGGACATGTCCTATTTTTAGAGGACATGTATAGGCGTCCGGACGGCTTTTCAAAGCCCGGCAATTTGTTTGGGTTTTGAAAAGCTTCTTCTTTGGGACCGCGTTGGGACTGATGAGAACAGGTTGAGGGGGGGGCGAGGCTGGGACGTGACATGGACATAACAGGGCGGGCCTGGGAGGGCGAAGCTATGGGTCCAGATTTTATTTAACTAAAATATGGCAACCCTACACTGATTGCAATACAGTATACCCCCGCGAATTCGCAGTTCCGAATTCGTGGACTCAGTCATTCGTGGTTTTCCTCCCGGGGCAGCCAATCGCTGGAAACTTCACATCTCCCCAACCAATCCTGACGGAAGGGGAACCGCAAATGACAGCTGAGCCCCGTGCGAGGTGAGAGGGCGGGCCGGAGCCAGAGAGGAGGCGGAGGGGGCGTGCCGCGAGTGCAAGGTTTAGGTCACTGGCCGCGATGAGGGGATGCGACTGCAAGCGCTTCCTGCGGGACAACTGGCTGCTCGTGCTTTAAACCGGCGTCCGATATTTGCAGTTTTGCCAAACTCGCGGCCATTTCAAGAACGTAACCCTCATGAATTTGGGGGGAGTACTGTAATGATAGAAAATTTATTTTTCCTGCCCCTGTGAAAGCTCTCATGCAGACCAAGGTCCAACACTTGTGGCTGCCCACACAAGAGAGATTTTTACTGAAGGGTGCGCTGAAAACTTGTTTTCATGGAAGATCTGTATAAATCAGAGGGGGTGCGTGGATTCTGGCCCTTGAGAGTCACAAACAGGTCCAAGAACCTGGTTGACTCATTTTGGCCACCATGAAAATGGAACTACTGTGGAACCGCCAAGAAGAGGCTAGTTGCATTCTAAAATCAATCAAAATGACTCTTGCCTGCTAAATCTCATCTTTGAATAGCTGCATCCCTCCTCGTCTCAGCATACACTGCGCTGAAGTGTTTTAAAAAAGAGTTAAATGGAATCATGTTTCCAGATATACCACACTGGCAAATGCATCTATACAGTTTACATTTAAAATAAAAGTTAAAATTAAAATAAAGATAGACAATGCCGCCCGATAAGAAAAAATATGAAGTTACATCTAATATAATAAAACGCTAGGCCGCGCATGCGCACTTCCTATGTGTGCGCTGGTTTTCCGTGAGCTGTAGCGACACATAAGAAGTGCGCATGCGCGGCTTACAGTCTGGAGCGGTGAGCGGTGGCTACTCTCACGATCCCCACCTGCTCTTGACGTCGCCGCGATGTAGGGACCCGCAGGTAGGACTGCGCATGCCCCTACAGAACTCTCTCCGCTCTCTCTCTTCCTCCCCCCCCCAGGCGGATGTCGACCGCGGCAGCCCGAGTCGGATGTCGGCCGTGGCGGCCCGAGTCGGATGTCGGCTGGGGCGGCTTCTGGCCATGGCGGCTGTCGGCGGCTGCTGGCCGCGGCGGCTGTCGGCGGCTGCAGGCTGCGGCAGCCAAACCCGCAAAGCATTTTAACATAAGTAGGAAGGAAGGTATGAGGAAGGTATGGGGGGGAGGAAAATACTGCACAGGGAAATGGGGTGGGAGGGAAATGCTGCAACACACGGAAATGGAGGGGCAGAAAAGTGGTTGATGGACAGGGGAAGAGGTGCTGATGAACAGGGAGAGGGGCCGAAAAATGAAGTCAGGCCTACTGCTGGACAGATGATGGACAGGGGGAGGTAAAACAAAGGGAGAAGGGCTTCTGCTGGATAAGGTGAACAGTGATGGGGTGGTGGAGGACACAGGGGAGGTAAAAGGAAGGGAGAATGGACAGGGGGAGCAGGCAAGGGGTGGTAGTGGACAGCCAAGGAAAAAAAAAAAATGACAGACAGAAATACAGAAAGCGGCTAAGGAGAGAGAGAAAAAAAAATAAAGACAGACACACACACATATTCTAGCACCCGTTAATGTAACGGGCTATAAGACTAGTTAATAATAAAAGACAAGTAAAGTACAGCAAAACTTAAGTGTGTGCTTCTAGATCCATATTGAACCTCATTGAGTCCTGCCTGAAATATAAACCAATTGAATAGAAGCTGTTATTAATCTAAGCATTAGAGAATGACACGGTGGATGTTACCCATGGCTAACCGCGAGTAGCCGTGGATAACCCGCCAAAACGGTGGAGGGGGGAAAAGTGCTCACCGCAGGTATGGTGAATAGGCCATCCACCGCCCCGTGGAGTGGTGAATGGCCTTGTCCCAGCAGTTAAGCGAGGGAACGTGCGCGGTCACCAATTGCGTGCAGCCCCCCCCCTCCTTCCTACCCACCTGAATCTATCTATCTTACCTTTGCAGCGCGTTTTAAGGTTTCAGTCTTGTTGAAAGCCGCCGGAGCGTGCGTGCAGTTGCGCGTGTGTGGGCGGAAGCTTCTCCTCTGATGCAACTTCCGGTTGCGTCAGAGGAGACGCTTCCGCCCACACACGCACGCGACTGCACGAACGCTCCAGCGGCTTTTAACAAGACTTAAACCTTAAAACGCGCTGCAAAGGTAAGGGGGAGGGAGGGAGATGCACGGACCGCCTGAGGGGTGCCAGAGGGATGGGTGGATGCTGCGGGGACAGGGCGGTGAAGGGGACGGCGGGGATGGGGCGGTGAAGGGGACGGTGGGGACGGGGCAGGGACAGAGGTCCAGTGACGGGGATAGATTTTTTTCCCCGTGTCATTCTCTACTAATCATCCATTATATCCTATGGGCATCTTAATAAAAGGACCCCCAAATGCATCTGAAAATTTTTTTAAAAAAAGATTTTAAACGTAATTTAAAGCAATCTAAATAGGTTTCAAGTTGAATATGGTTAGGAAGGGCATTCCAAAGTTCTAGATGTGAGGTACAGTATCTTACAGATAGACTAAGAAGAAGATTTTGTTGAATCGAACAAAGCATGGGGGAAGGTGTATATCAGGGGTACCCACACTTTTTGGGCTTGCGAGCTACTTTTAAAAGGACCAAGTCAAAATGATCTACCACCAAGAAAATTTTAAAAAACACAACGCACACTGTACGCAGAGAGAATGTTAATTATCATTCCTATTCCGGGGTTTTTTCAAAGAGGTCAAAGCAGATGACTCTATGCACTGTCACCTCAGTAACAACCATACAAAAATAGACAAATATACCCCCCTCCCTTTTTACTAAACCACGATAGCAGTTTTTAGCGCAGGGAGCTGCGCTGAATGCCCAGCGCTGCTCTCGAAGCTCATAGGCTCCCTGCGTTAAAAACCGCTATTGCGGTTTAGTAAAAGGGGACCATAGTGTAAAATATAGACAGCAGATATAAATTCAGACACATTTTGATCACTAAATTTAAAATAAAATCATTTTTCCTACCTTTGTTGTCTGGTGATTTCATGAGTCTCTGGTTGCACTTCGTTCTTCTGTAAAGCCAATATTCCTTTCTTTCTGCCTTTCTTTCTCTCTCCCCCTGCCCCCTCTTTATTTCTGTCTTTCTTTCTCTCTCCCCCGCTCCCCCTCTTTTTTTTCTGTCTTTCTTTCACTCTCTCCCTGCCCCCCCTCTTTCTTTATGCCTTTCTTTCTCTCTCCCCCTACCCCCCCCCCAAGCCATCATGCCGATTTCTCCACTTCCTTGATTTTTCCCTACCCCCACCTCCAAGCCACCAACACGATTTCTCCCTGCTGCTTCTCCGAGCCAGGCCTGGCATGTACAAGTGCCGGGCCCACAAGACTTCACTTCCGACGTCAATTCTAATGTCAGGGAGGAAGTTCCAGGCCAGCCAGGCAGCGATTGGCTGGCCCAGAACTTCCTCTCTGACGTGAGAATTGACGTCGGAGGTGAAGTTTTGTAAGTCCGGCCTGGCTTGGGGAAGCAGCAGGGAGAAAAAGATCGCAAAGGCAATACGATCGACTCGCATTGCATTTGCGATCTACTGGTCGATCGCGATCAACCATTTGGGCACCCCTGATGTATATGGTATCAAGCAATTATCGAGATAAGGTGGAGATCGAGCAGACCGTGTCTTAAAAATCAAAAGCAAAATCTTATTATTCAAATGATGATTAATAGGAACCAGTCTGACACTGAGTCTGTAAATTTCATTCTGTTAGTCCTACTGTTTCTCCTTTCTTGCCTTTACATTTCAATGATGATTTTCCTCCTGGGGTGGATGAGGCCAGTTTTGCCAAGTGGGATTCATTATTTGTTTCAATTGGTGGAGGATGATGGGAAGCCCTGTTCCTCTTAAGTTTCACCATAGACATTTGAAAGATGAGTTCCCCTTGCTTGACCATGCAAGATTGCAAGACGCTTGGGCTCATGATCTTAGTGTCGAATTGCCTAATGATGCGATCCTACATGCTGTTAAAAAATCGTCTACCTTAGGCAAATATACCACTTTTTGGGAACCACACTATAAGCTGGTCCTACGGTTGTACATTTCTCCTAAGAGGGCTCAACTCTCTGGGTTTCGAGCATCAGCTGACTGTCTTCGTTGTCATGCACCTGAAGCTGGTTTGGGACATATGTTTTGGACCTGTCCTACTATTCGATCCTTTTGGGACGCCATCTTTCTTTTTGTGGAGAACATCTGGAATATCACTATACAACGTTCTCCTTTGCTCTTATTTGGTGCCTCTCTGCATTACTATCCTCGACGATGGGGAGCTGCTGCTTTTCTCCGGTGGACGGTCTTGGTCGCTCTGAAATGCATACTGCTCAAATGGTTGGAGGTGGGTGCTCTGGATTAATAATAATAACAACTTAATTTTTCTATACCGCCAACACCCAAAAAGTTCTAGGCGGTTCACAGAATAAGAGGACTGGACATTCCCTCTGGCGCTGTTGCCTGATTATGTATCTTGTTGTAAACATCTCTTACTTCCTGTTGTAAACATCTCTTACTTCCTGTTGTAAACATCTCTTACTCTCATTGTATGTAACTTGTTGTAAACCGCTTTGAACTTAAGGTATAGCGGTATATAAGAAATAAAATTATTATTATTATTATTACACTCCTGATGTGGGAAAGAAGAGATGTGCTAGACTTCTCCTCGCTACAGGGGTGCTCTTTTCAGAGCACTTGGGAGCCGTTCTGGAATATTCCCTTGGCTCAGTCGCTTATCAAACGGTTGACCTGTTGTTCTTTGAATTTTTCTGAGTTCTTCGCCCATGTCTGAGTCTATGTACCTACTTTTCTTTACTGGTTCATATTTTGGCTTTTAGCTTGAAGGAGGACTGGGGGCTGGATTGCGGGGGGTGGGAGGATTGAGGGGGGGGGTGTAGTATTCTGTTTATAGCCAAACTGAGCTTATTTTATGTAAACTGCTGTGTTTTTACTTTCTTTCTTGCTGAGCTCAATAAAAATATATTTGACATACCAGGCAAGCAGTGAGCCGACTTTAAAAGCTGAGTGAAACAGCCAAATTTCTTTTTCCCAGTTATTCATTTTATGGAAGGTTTTTTTGACCTAATTGTAAACTGTGAATGGCAAACCGGCAGTGCTCAGGGAAACCTTTGCCACAGTGGCATTAAGCAAATTTTGAAAAAGAACGATGCAGAACTGAAGGGTTATTGGCCAGTTTCTAATTTACCTTTGTTGGCAAAGATTATCGAAAAACTTAAGTGCAGCTGTTGAGATTTGATAAGAATATCAGAGTAGCCATACTGGGGGGTGGGGGTTGTTGGAGGCACAGGGGGGTGGCAGGAGGGAGTGGGCATCTCTCTCACAACCTGGGGAGGTGGCGGGGTGGGCGTTGCCAGGCGATGGAAGTGGGTTGCTTGGTGGCGGGAGGGAGTGGGCATCTCTCCCACTGTGTCTGTGTGTGGTGGGGGGGAGGGGATTAGCAGTGTTGGGTGATTGTATGACACAGCAGTGGCCATCTCTCCTGCCGATCTTTAATTTGGGTTAGTTTTTTTTTTTATATGCTTGGGGAAGGGGGTCTGAGCTGTCAAACCTTACTTTCTTGTCAGTACCTGAGCCAGAAAGTAAGGCAACGACAGCTCAGATCTGTCGGCAAATTTTGGCCGCAAATGTGGCACAACGAGGTTAGAGAATCGCTCGGTGATTATAGAGAATCGCTCGGAGTGATCATTTTACTATTAATGACCTCGTTGTACTACATTTGCATGGCAGTATCAGAGAAGTTTAGCGAGCACGATAAAGGCAGATTTTAGTTTTGAGAATCTGTCCCTGAGAAAGAGGCATATGAATAGGGAGGGTTGTCTGAAAGACAGACTGGTAGGGACAGGTGACACAGTCACAGGGTCACAGGCTAGCACCAGTTGGCAGTGTTACTGGGCTCACATTAATGATTTATTGCCAGGGTGGCTCCTGCTCTAAGGCAGATATATATACACCCCCCCCCCCAAAAAAAAAAAAATGCCATTCCCTTTCCCTTTCATCAAGCCCGGTATTCTGTTTCCAACAGTGGCCAATCCAGGACCCAAGTACCAGGCAGAATCCCAAATAGCAGCAACATTCCAGAGCTGAGACTGTGATGTCATAATGCCACATTCCACCAATGCCTAAGAGCCAAACTCACCAGTGATGTCACAAAGGCTTCATTGTCCTGTACCTGAAGAACATAAGACACTGGATTTTTCAGGAGGTTACGGAGTTTGTGTGCTTGTGGATAGCAGAGAATGGGAGGGGGTTCAGTATAAAAAGGGGAGTTGGGCTTTTGGTTATCCTGATCTCCCGCCAGAGCCCTAGTACTGAGAGGGACACCTGCTCGCGAAGAGCCTGTGAGGGTCGGCAGCAGAGCAGACGACAGAGAGGAGAAAAAAAAGAGAATTTGGAGATTTCCACTACAAGAGAACATGCAGGGCTTTACTTTGCCAAGGAGAGGATAGAACAAGGAGTGTGTGGAGACCCA
The DNA here is from genome assembly GCF_902459505.1 of Geotrypetes seraphini. Lineage (NCBI taxonomy): Eukaryota > Metazoa > Chordata > Amphibia > Gymnophiona > Dermophiidae > Geotrypetes > Geotrypetes seraphini. The sequence continues at coordinate 108,422,591 of NC_047084.1, forward strand.
TCTCTAAAAGAACACAATTAGCGAACAGACGCTGTGTGGAGTGTTTCAGCGTGGCGGGAAAGATACAGTGGTCCCGGGTTGAGGAAAGAAAGTGGGACCCAGTTGTGGCTCACCGCCTGTAAGGAGGAATTGTCTGAAGTGATTTTATCCTAAACCAGGGGTGGGCAATTCAGGTCCTCGAGAGCTGGAGCCAGGTCAGATTTTCAGGATCGCCACAATGAATATGTATGAGATGGATTTGCATGCACTGCCTCCTTGAGATGCAAATCTATCTCATGCATATTTATTGTGGAGATCCTGAAAACCTGGCCTGGCTCCGGCTCTCGAGGACCGGAATTACCTACCCCTGTCCTAAACCGTTGTAAAACCAGTTTCAACATTTCCACACGCTTGCGCACCGACTCTTCAATAAAATTTAAACATTGCCACACGATTGCACACTGACTCTTCAATAAAGTTTCAACATTTCCACACAATTGCGCTCCGACTCTTCAATAAAGTTTCAACATTTCCACACAATTGCGCTCCGACTCTTCAATAAAGTTTCAACATTTCCATACGATTGCGCTCCGACTCTTCAATAAAGTTTCAATATTTCCACACGATTGCACACTGACTTCAATAAAGTTTAAGTAAGAAGTTCCAGTTATCAATTGCACCTTGGGCTCAGTTTGATTCCTTTACAACAGAGGACAAAAATTTTTAAAGTCTGTAATGCTATCCCTTTTAGATAAAACTGTTGTAAATTGAGTCGTGCCTTATTTTTTTTGGAGGGGATGACTCGGTATATAAAAATCTAAGATTAGATTAGAACTGAGTGAGTGCAACTGAGCCCTGGGATTGCGGTTCTTCAGCCTCCTGGGGCAAGTCTGGTCCCAGCCTACGCCCAGCTCGAGAGACTTTAAAAGAACAACCCCACAGAAATAAATCTCTTTATGTGAGCCCTGGTGGCGGGTGCCTGACCCAAAGAGCTGGCCGCGAACTGAGAACGAGCGTGATCAGGGCTACACATATTTAGAACCTAAAGTGTCATCTCTTATGGCCTATCGTAAAACTAACGGGCCTTTTTTGTATGAATATCTTTAGGTGGCGATATAATCTCTTATGGCCTGCCACCTTTTGAGTAACCTTTCTCTGGACCGCCTGGGAGGTACAACCTCCAGAATTAGACACATTATTCCAAGGTTTAATTTGTAAATGAAGAGGAAGTGGAACTGTGGAGTAGTGGGAGAGGCTTGGGTAGGCCTGGAGCAACAGGAGATGAATTAGGGACTGTTCTCTGCTCCAGGCTCACCGCCTCCCTTTCTCTTTCCTGCCGGCTGCTTGAAGGGAAGGGGAGAGAGCAGAGAGCCCCCTGCTGCAATGGAGTCTTCAAATAAGTGGTGGGACTGCTTTCCGGGCCATTTGTCCCACAAATCAAACTGCAATATTCTGAGGCCTCACTGATGTCTTTACTGGTTCTTTTCCTTATGCTACCGTACCCACAGCTGGGATGTAGGAAAAGTGATATTATTACGAGTCATAAACCCTACGGAAATCCCATCACCGGTGTGTGCTTATGTGTGTTTTGGTTTTGTTAATGAGCGCTGGGAAGCCAGCATCCCAAACCGATTGAGTTCTTTGGAAAGCATTTGTGAAGTAAATGGGTTTTCGCCCCCTCCCCCCAACCCCCGAGGGTTTTTTGTTACCTTACAATTCCGAGGATCTAGCAATGTTCTCGATGTGCTTCCAGAGACACTGAACTGTGAATACAGTATTCCCGTACATATGTCTGCTCATTCAAGCTTTGTTCTTGCTTAGCAAAGCTGGCGGTGATTTCTATTCATTTTGACAGGTGGAAGGATTCGTCGATTTTCTCCAGGTTTTCAACAGGGCCGCCAGTCCACGCAGGTCAGAAGCACTTACAAAACTCTGGATTCTCCTGGTACAGTTTGTCAGTCACTTAAAATGGCTATTTAATTTCCATAGCCTTTAAAGAACGCTCATGCTTAAGACTGATTTAAAGAATGACAGATAGGTTTAAAAATAAAAAAAATCTTTGGCCTGTTTTCATACTGTCATGAGATAAAGTCCGAATTGTGATGGTGTTCAGCGTTTAGCCGCTACGTCAGCAGAATACAATCTGTCCTCTCTATAAATGCGCCTGTTTAACTTTCAAAATCCTATATGGTATCCTCACTCCCTTTATCCCTCTTTCTTGGAATTCCTCAAACCCTAATACCACCAGATCCTCCCACAAATTAAAACTATCCTTCCCCTCGCTAAAAGGCATTTCCCACACAGGAAAGCTAGGGACCTCCCTCCACTTCAAAATCACTGAGCTCTGGAACAACCTTACCTCCCCTCTTCGGAACTTGAGCTCTCTCCAAGTTTTCCACAAACATCTGAAAACCTGGCTTTTCTCAAAAAATGTAAGTCTCTCTCCAACTTAGGAATCAAGGAAACTCTTATATCTTGGCATCCCAAGTCCTCTAAATTTTCTTCCCACTTCTACCTCTAACCCTCTGTTGTAGTTCCTTCCTATTTCTCCTACTGTAAACCGCGTCGAGCGCTACGAACGTGGAGATGATGCGGTATACAAACCTAAGGATTAGATTAGATTAGATTAGATAGCGGATGCTGCGGATGGGCAGACTGGATAGGCCATTTGTCCTTTATCTGCCATCATGTTTCTCTTTTTCTATAACCATAAAGCTCTATGACATCACAATGCAGGTGGAAAGAGCCTTAGCCTATGGGAAGAGGAGATGCAAATGTTAAGAGCCTTAGCCAATAGGGAGAGGAGGAGATAGCACTTCTACCTCTAACCCTCTGTTGTAGTTCCTTCCTATTTCTCCTACTGTAAACCGCGTCGAGCTCTACGAACGTGGAGATGATGCGGTATACAAACCTAAGGATTAGATTAGATTCTTACCACTGGTGCTGGTGTGCTAGGTCACCAATCAGCGTACCTGGAGGAAATCCTGTCCCTGGCAACTTTTGTGCATATACACAACTTTTTACTACTGCTTCTATTAATTATTTCTATAGCGCTACCAGACACACACTGCACTGTACAAAGAAGAAGAAAACAGCCCCTGCTCGAAAGAGCTTACAATCTAAACAGGCAAGTCAGACAAAGAGGATGTCATGGATACAATTAAGGGGAAGGGTTAATCTGCTGGCTGGGTAGAAGGACAGAGAGGAGTCCAGGACAATCAAGCAACTGTGACATCATGAGGTCGGCTCTTATTGGTGGAATGAGGCATTATGACATCACAATCTCAGCTCTGCTTCCCAAAGATTGAAACTCTTCTCACTACTACTATGAATTAGTTCTATAGCGCTACCAGACACACCCAGCGCTGTACAGAGTCACAAAGAAGACAGTCCCTGCTCCAAAGAGCTTACAATCTAACCAGACAAACAGGATGTCATGGATACAGTTAAGGGGAAGGGTTAATCAGCTGGCTGGGTTGGAGGGCAGAGGAGAAGGGTTAAGGATTGAAAGCTATATCAAAAAGGTGGGTTTTCAGTTTGCTTTTACACAAGGGAAGGGGCTTGACGGACAAACTCGGGTAATTTATTCCAGGCTTAGGGGGCAGCTAGATGAAAGGAACGAAGTCTGGAATTGGCAGTGGAGGAGAAGGGCAACGCTAAGAGCGGCTTATCTGAGGAACGGAGTTCTCTGGGAGGTGTATGGTTCTCTTCACCATTTCCTTTGTCACGGGGGCAACGGCTTGTGATTGAAACATATCTTGGGTTCCCGTGAGCTCTTGTAGCATCTCTTTGGGCTACTTTTGAACCCCATTTTTCATGATGTCCGGTTGAATTTATAGCTTGCTTTGTTTGAATAAAGCGCAACCTAAAAAGATTTGCAGCAACGATAATACTTTTTCCCTCAGGCTGAAGGCACTTGTAAGATTAATGTCTGTCCTAAGATATCCATTATCAAATTTTTGAACTCGGGGCTCCCTGATCTACACTCTACAACCGTGGTCTCAAACTCAAACCCTTTGAAGCCATCACATTTTGGATTTGGAGGTACTTGGAGAGGGTGTCAGGTCAAAAGCGCGCCGGGACAAAGGCGCGAGCAGACAATTGAGCGCAGCGCGGAGGCGCGCGCCGAAGAAAATTACTGTTTTTAGGGCTCTGACGGTGGGGGTGTGGGGGGGAACCCCCCACTTTACTTAATACAGATCGCACCGCGTTGTGGGGGCGTTGTGGGGGGTTTGGGGGATTGTAACCCCCCACATTTTACTGAAAACTTCACTTTTTCCCTGTTTTTAGGGAAAAAGTTAAGTTTACAGTAAAATGTGGGGGGTTACAACCCCCCAAACCCCCCACAACGCCGGCGCGATTTGTATTAAGTAAACTGGGGGTTCTCCCCAACAAAACCCCCCCGTCGGAGCCCCTAAAAACAGTAATTTTCTTCGGCGCGCACCTCCGTCTTGCGCTCAGTTGTCGGTGCGCGCCTTTGTCTTCCGCGTTGTTGTCTATGAACCCTTGGAGAGCCTCAGAAAAAATAGTTAATGTCTTATTAAAGAAATGACAATTTTGAATTAGGTAAAACTGTTTATAGTTTATAAATCTTTCCTTTTGGCTAAGTTTTAATAATAAGAACATAAGAATAGCCTCACTGGGTCAGACCAATGGTCCATCAAGCCCAAATGCCCGTTCTCATGGGGGCCAATCCAGGTCACTAGTACCTGGCCAAAACCCAAGGAGTAGCAACATTCCATGCTACCGATCCAGGGCAAGCAGTGGCTTCCCCCATGTCTTTCTCAATAACAGACTATGGACTTTTCCTCCAGGAACTTGTCCAAACCTTTCCTAAAACCAGCTACGCTATCCACTCTTACCACAATCTCTGGCAATGTTGTTCCAGAGCTTAACTGTTCTCTGAGTGAAAAAAATTTCCTCCTATTGGCATTAAAAGTATTTCCCTGTAACTTCATCGAGTGTCCCCTTTGTAATTTAAAGCTAAAGAGACCGCAAGTTTGAGGCCACTGCTCTACAAGGACATACCTGTAAAAATAAGCATTTAAATGAGAAAACGCAGCCATCATGTTTCTATGATTCTATAGGAAAAACGTTTTACAGAAAGGGTGGTAGATGCGTGAAACAGTCTCCCAGAAGAGGGGGTGGAGACAGAGACTGTGTCTGAATTCAAGAGGGCCTGAGATAGGCACGTGGGATCTCTCAGAGAGACAAAGAGATAATGGTTACTGCGGATGGGCAGACTGGCTGGGCCACTTGGCCTTCAACTGCCATCATGTTTCTATGTTTCTAATATGACCACTGACCTGAAAGTGAATATCTAGGACTACCATATACATTAGACTGTAAGACGAGAAAAAACTCTTTAAAAATATGGTTCATATGATGCAGTGTCTCGCAAACTTTGTCAAACCGCAGCACACTAAGGGCCTCTTCTACGAAACTGCACTAGCAGTTTCTAGCGTAGGGAGCCACGCTGAATGACCCGCGCTGCTCCCAACCCTCATAGGAACTCAATGAGCATCGGGAGCCGCGCGGGCCATTCAGTGCAGCTCTCTGCGCTAAAAACTGCTAGCGGTTTCATAGAAGAGGAGGTAAATGTAGTAGCCACGTCTGGAAGCATCTGGGAAATGCACGGACGTTGACACGATGACATCACATGTATGCGTGATGTCATCACATCACTTTGCATGTGCAAAGGCCCTCCAGACAGGCCCTGAGCCGCCAGTGGGGGTGCCAGAAGGGAAGATGCAAGGAGAGAAGGAGAGGCATCGGCTGACTGCCGACAGGATGTGCCTCTCGCTGTGAGAGCCACGTCCAGTAGGCAGTCAGTCGGTGCCGGCGTCTCGCCTCATCCCCAGCATCTTGTGGCGTACCTGAACTCTCAGGAGGCACACTAGTGTTTCCCGGCACACAGTTTGCGATACATTGATGTAATCTATGGGTAATTTATTTATTTTTTATTTTTTCCAATTCTTTATTCATTTTTCATCTTACTTCAAGTACACAATATTACATCGATTGAATCATACACATCACTTGAAATTCTTTCTATTGTCATCTTAAATACATAAATTATCTCCCTCCCCCACCCACCCTTTTCACAAATATTGCAATCAAAAAATATCATACATGTGTTATAGTCATAGAATTAATTAAACCTATATTATAACTATATACCACCCCCTTTCCCATAATTATAATTATACTTTCAGTGTAAAAAGGCATCTAATCATTACAATAAGTTATCAATGGTAATTTATTTAAAAATTTATATACCGCATACAACTATGTGGTTCCCATATCACATACATAAAATCTTGTTTCCCTGCAATTTCCACATATAATGTAGACATGTCTGGAAAACATCAAAACATCCCCCCCCAAATAAAGTGTCAGTATATCAAGTCAAAACAAAATTCACCAATAAAAAAAAACCAAAACAAAAGACGCCGGATCAAATGATCGATTCCAAAGTAGATAAGAACATAAGAACATAAGCAATGCCTCCGCTGGGTCAGACCCGAGGTCTATCGTGCCCAGCAGTCTGCTCACGCGGCGGCCCAACAGGTCCAGGACCTGTGCAGTAATCCTCTATCTGTACCCCTCTATCCCCTTTTCCATCAGGAAATTGTCCAATCCTTTCTTGAACCCCAGTACCGTACTCTGCCCTATTACGCTCTCTGGAAGCGCATTGGCTAAGATTCTTAATATTTGCATCTCCTCTTCCTATAGGCTAAGGCTCTTTGCACCTGCATTGTGATGTCATAGAGCTTTATGGTTATAGAAACCTAGAACGTAGAGAGAGGGGGGACATGATTGAGACTTTTAAATATATCACGGGCCGCATCGAGGTGGAAGACGATATCTTCTTTCTTAAAGGACCTTCGACCACAAGAGTTCATCCGCTGAAAATCAAAGGCGGGCAGTTTCATGGCGACGTCAGGAAGTATTTCTTCACCGAAAGGGTGGTCGATCATTGGAATGAACTTCCATTGCAGGTGATTAACGCCAGCAGCGTGCTCGATTTTAAAAAGAAATGGGATATGCATGTGGGATCTCTAGCCGGGTGAAGTCTGGGGGTGGGTCATTAGCGTGGGCAGACTTGATGGGCTACAGCCCTTTTCTGCCGTCATATTCTATGTTTCTATGTTTAGAAACATGATGGCAGATAAAGGCCAAATGGTCTATCCGCAGCATCCACTATCTCCTCCTCTCCCTATTGGCTAAGGCTCTTAACATTTGCATCTCCTCTTCCTATAGGCTAAGGTTCTTTCCACCTGCATTGTGAGGTCATAGAGCTTTATGGTTATAGAAACATGATGGCAGATAAAGGCCAAAAGGCCCATCCGCAGCATCCACTATCTCCTCCTCTCCCTATTGGCTAAGGCTCTTAACATTTGCATCTCCTCTTCCTATAGGCTAAGGCTCTTTGCACCTGCATTGTGATGTCACAGATCTTTAGTAACATAGAAACATGATGGCAGATAAAGGCCAAATGGTCCATCCGCAGCATCCACTCTCTCCTCCTCTCCCATAAGAACATAAGAACACAAGCAATGCCTCCGCTGGGTCAGACCTGAGGTCCATCGCGCCCAGCAGTCCGCTCACGCGGCGGCCCAACAGGTCCAGGGCCTGTGCAGTAATCCTCTATCTATACCCCTCTATCCCCTTTTCCAGCAGGAAATTGTCCAATCCTTTCTTGAACCCCAGTACCGTACTCTTCCCTATAACGCCCTCTGGAAGCGTATTCCGGGTGTCCACCACACGTTGGGTAAAGAAGAACTTCCTAGATAGCCAAACCAATTTGAATTTGCATGCAAAGCAAGTCAAGTTTCAACAATTCAGAAATCCAAACAGGCTTTAAATCATACATTACTGTCAGGGAAGTCTAAAGAGGATATTATCAGATGAACTAAACATTCGCCTAGGAAGGCACTGGCAAATAATTGCGCTTTCAGCATTTTCTTAAAATTCATCCTCCCAATACAGAATCGTAAGATATCAGGCAGGGCATTCCATATGTCTACACCGGCCACAGATATCACTGATGCTCTAGTCCTAACATGCATAATCGATATTCTTCCCTCCAAACTTACATTTACAACTCTAAGCTCTCTTCTATAGAAGGGAAAAATCTTAGTGGTAATCCAGTATTACTGTGCTGGTTAACCCAAGAGACTCCCACTTTGGCACCGTGGAGGGCACTCCTTATAACAGCATTTGCAGAAGGAACGGCGGAGAACGCCCAATTTAGACACGCCTAGAGGAAGACGGCTACAGTTCACTTGGGAACCATTTTGGAACCCATTAACACCAACTTCCCAAAGAAGATGACCCAACCTGTGACCAGTTTATAGATTGTCCTGTGCTGAGACTGGAGTCGGTGCAAAGAATGGCCACCCAAATGGTCTCGGGACTCAAGGATCTACCATACGAAAAACGGCTTGACAAATTAAAGCTATACTCGCTCGAGGAGCGCAGAGAGAGGGGGGACATGATCGAGACGTTCAAGTATCTTACGGGCCGCATCGAGGCGGAGGAAGATATCTTCTTTTTCAAGGGTCCCACGACAACAAGAGGGCATCCGTTGAAAATCAGAGGTGGGAAACTACGAGGTGACACCAGGAAGTTCTTTTTCACTGAAAGAGTGGTTGATCGCTGGAATAGTCTTCCACTACAGGTGATTGAGGCCAGCAGCGTGCCTGATTTTAAGGCCAAATGGGATCGGCACATGGGATCTCTTCACAGGGCAAAGGTAGGGGAGGGACATTAAGGTGGGCAGACTAGATGGGCCGTGAGCCCTTATCTGCCGTCTATTTCTATGTTTCTATGTTTTTCATTTAGAGCTAGCTTGATTAAAAAAACCGAAATTTGTATCCAACAATGAATGTAAACTGCATACATCTGACATAATATAATTGTATAAAGATCTGGGGGCCATTGGAACGATACTGTAAGGAGTAAACATCATTTCCTTGGATGAATATATGGGCAAACTGGATGGACGACATAGGTCTTTATCTGCCGTCATTTACTATGTAAGGAAGGGATAGGAATTGGGACTTGTATGCCGCCTTTTGGTAGTTATACAACCACATTCAAAGCAAGAAGTAGAGTAGGATATGAACCCACAACCTCAGGGTGCCGAGGCCATACCTCTAAACACTGCTCCACACACTCCCACAACTCCACAAGTTCTCTCTGGTTGAAAGAAGATTTTCATACCAAGACAGTGGGCTAAAGATTGCATTTCTGGCCGATGAAAAATCTCGCTCATTTCCTTAAACATAGCATCGCGCATTTCCTTAAATATAGCATCGTTCACTTAAGGATGAGACCATCCTCTCCCCCAGCTTAGGGAAAACAGAAATTCTTACTGCCGTCTTCGTCATCGAGCAGCCAGTTTCAGGGCCCCTCCCCCTCCCATCCCCCCCCATTACAGCCCCCATCGCAAAGCAAGACCCATCAACTTTAATGAATCAGTGTCAATTTGGACCTGAACACTAGTTATTAAAAGGGGGAGAGAAGACCAGAACGGAGCAGCTGGGGCCAGTTCACAGGAAGTGGGAGTGTGGATCGTGTAATTACCTGTGGACATAAATTGTAGCTTTTATGTGGAGGGGGGTTATGGGCTTGAGAGGTTTTATGGGCAAAAAGAAAACCAGGTGGAGGCAATACTGTCCTTCCCTTTACACATTCAGACCTCAATCTGCCTTTTGTAAATCTGTGATAACTTAAGAGAAGGAGAAGGAGGGGGGAGGGGGGAAGACAAAGGGAAAAACGGGAGCAAATGGAGGAGAGAGTAAAGGAAAGAATGAAAATATACAGAGAAAGATAAAAAAGCAGAGAGAAGAGAGATGTCAATCACGTGCCAGCACCATTTGCAGAATCGTGGATGGCTTTTTAAATTTTTTTTTTTAACACAGGTGCCTTAAATGTAGGCCAGCATTTTAACGGTCTACATTTAAAGTGCCAGTCTCGAGCCTACAGACACCTAAGGCCACTTTGGGCGCAAACCACGCCCCCCCTCCCCCCCAGCCTTAGGCATCCTTAGGTGTCCCTACGCACCTTTGTAGGCACGAGACTGGCGCCTTAGAATGATGCCTTCAATTTTTTTTTTTTTTTTTTTAGAAATTAAAAAAAAGGGATGGTTAACAAGTCTAGGAATGTTAAAATGCCCTTGTATCACTCCACGGTGCGACCTCATCTGGAGTATTGCGCTCAATTCTGGTCTCCTTATATCAAGAAAGATATAGTGGCGCTAGAAAAGTTTCAAAGAAGAGCAACCAAGATGGTAAAGGGGATGGAACTTCTCTCGTATGAGGAAAGATTAAAAAGGTTAGGGCTCTTCAGAAAAGAGACGACTGAGAGGAGATAGAATGGAAGTCTACAAAATCCTGAGTGGAGTAGAACGGGTACAAGTGGATCAATTTTTCACTAGGGGACACTCGATGAAGTTACAGGGAAATACTTTTAATACCAGTAGGAGGAAATTTTTTTCCACTCAGAGAATAGTTAAGCTCTGGAACGCGTTGCCAGAGGATGTGGTAAGAGCAGATAGCGTCGCTGGTTTTAAGAAAGGTTTGGACAAATTCCTGGAGGAAAAGTCCATAGTCTGTTATTGAGAAAGAGATGGAGGAAGCCACTGCTTGCCCTGGATTGGTAGCATGGAATGTTGCTACTCCTTCGGTTTTGGCCAGGTACTAGTGACCTGGATTGGCCACCGTGAGAACAGGCTTGATGGATACTGAAAACTTCACTTTTTCCCTAAAAAAGAGGGAAAAAGTTAAGTTTCCAGTAAATGAGGGGGGTTACAACCTCCCAAACCTCCCACAATGCCGGCGCGATCTCTGTTAAGTAAAGTGGGGGGGAGGGTTTCCCCACCAACATCCCCCGTCGGAGCCCCTTAAAATACTGTTTTTCTTCGGCGCGCTTCCACCTTGCGCTCAGTTGTCTGCGCTGGGTTGTTGGCACGCGCTTTTGTCTATGAACCCATGGAATCCACCTTCCGAGCCACTGGCTCCTCACTGAATAGAGGCAGCAGGAATTTCTTTCTGATGAAAAGCTTCCCTCACTCCCTGCGTCTCCCCTTCACTGCAGTACTAAGTACCACTTCTCTCAAGGTAGTGGGGTCTGGGAGGAGGGGGAGGAGACCCCTTCAGAACTTAGGCACCTAAATCCTGCAAAAACACATATCCCAGACCTACACAGAAACTTGCCATATAGCAAAGCAGCACCAACATCCAGGACTCAGATGGCAAAATCTCTACCTATGAAATGGACTACAGATGAGTAATAGAGATTTGAAGGCAATAAAAATGAACTAGAAGCGTTAGGAAGTCAGATTCTGCACGCAGGGCATTATTAGAGCAATAGAAACTGAAATACAAGAGATCAGAAATGCACATTTGCCAAATCCAGTTCATAATTCCAGATCAAAATCATTTTTCTACTTTTTTTGGTCCAAGCATTTTATTTTTCCATTCATTTTGGTCCCAGTGGCTCTATTCTGTTAATTTCCTGTCTTTGTAAGGCCTCCTCTCCATTTGACATTTCTTCTGTCTTCGTGTCCACTGTCTATCTGCATCCATATCTGTCCAGTGTAGCATTTTCCCTCTATGTCTGTGTCTCTATCCTCCCCCCCCCCCCCCGTATCTTTATTTTGCTCTAACCCTCAGTATCTCTATCCTTCCTCCTGTGTCCAGCATCTCTTCTCTGTATCTCTGACCTTCCCAAAATCTAGCATCTCCCCCTCTCTCCTCCCTTCCTCTCATACTCTATCCCTCATCTCAGAACCAGCAGTTTTGTCTTTCTCCACTGCCATCCCTGCATCCCCCACCCCTCCATGTTCTGGCATCTCTCCCTCCTTCCCTTAGTTGTGTCTCTCCCTCTTTCTTTCTTTCTTTCTTTCTTTCTTCCTTCTGCTCCCTCCTCCTCCACCACATATCCAGCACCTCTCTTTCCCCCAGCCAAAGACCTGGCACTTCTCTACCTCCCAAACCATAGGATCTGGCATCTCTGCCTCCCCAAGAGTTTGTCATCTCATCCCGCTTCATCTCCCCCCTCCCACTTCAGGTCTAGTATCTCTCCTGGAGGTTCATAATCTTTCCCTCCCCCACGGTCCTTCAGATTCACGTGGGTCACTGGCAGCAGCCGTGAAGACAGCTGTCTCCATTCAGAGGAGCCTTTTCTCTGCCATGTCCTGCCTACAAGAACTTGCAACAGAAGGAAGCCCCACTGACTCACTGACTGCTTACCAGTGACCCATGTGAGTTTGGAAGACTATAAGGCAGTGTCCCGCAAACATTCTTGAGCCGTGGCACACTAAACATAGAGACAACAGATAGACTAAGAAGAAGATTTTGTTGAATCGAACGAAGCATGGGGGAAGGTGTATATCAGGGGTGCCCACATTTTTTTGGCTTGCGAGCTACTTTTAAAATGACCAAGTCAAAATGATCTACCACCAAGAAAATTTTTAAAAACACAAAGCAGAGAAAATGTTAATTATCATTCCTATTCCGGGGTTTTTTCAAAGAGGTCATAGCAGATGACTCAATGCACTGTCACCTCAGTAACAACCATACAAAAATAGACAAATACCCCCCTCCCTTTTTACTAAACCACGATAGCAGTTTTTAGTGCAGGGAGCTGCGCTGAATGCCCTGCGCTGCTCGCGAAGCTCATAGGCTCCCTGCGCCGCTATTGTGGTTTAGTAAAAGGGGACCATAGTGTAAAATATAGACAGCAGATATAAATTCAGACACATTTTGATCACTAAATTTAAAATAAAATCATTTTTCCTACCTTTGTTGTCTGGTGATTTCATGAGTCTCTGGTTGCACTTCGTTCTTCTGTAAAGCCAATATTCCTTTCTTTCTGCCTTTCTTTCTCTCTCCCCCTGCCTCCTCTTTATTTCTGTCTTTCTTTCTCTCTACCCCTGCTCCCCCTCTTTTTTCTGCCTTTCTTTCACTCTCCCCCTGCCCCCCCTCTTTCTTTATGCCTTTCTTTCTCTCTCCCCCTGCCTCCCCCAAGCCATCATGCCGATTTCTCCACTTCCCTGATTTTTCCCTACCCCCACCTCCAAGCCACCAACACGATTTCTCCCTGCTGCTTCTCCGAGCCAGGCCTGGCATGTACAAGTGCCGGGCCCACAAGACTTCACTTCCGACGTCAGGAAGTGTGCAGACATCACCTTGTTGACATCATGTGCATGCATGACATTATCACGATGACGTCCGTGCACGCACAAAGACGGGCCTTGAGACACCAGTGGGTGTGCCACCAGGGAAGAGGGCCAGAGAGGAGCTGACGCCAGCTGATTGCCTACAGGACATGTCTCTCGCCGCAAGAGGCACGTCCTGAAGGCAGTCAGCCAGCGCCTCTCCTCCTGCCCAGTGTGCCGCGATACACTGCTATAAGGGATGGGGGGGAGTTAGAGATACTGAATCCAAAGTGGGAAAGCAGGAGGAGAGGTGCTGAACCTGGTGGGGGGGAGGGGAGGGGGGAGGAAATGGAAAGAGAGCAGACATCAGACCCATGTACTCTCCACCTCCAGGCAGAAAGGTAGACTCAGGAGCAACTTCAGAAAATATTTCTTTCCGTAAGAGGTGGTGGGCACATGAGGAAGTTCCCTGGGGAAGCTATGGAGACAAAAGTGGGAAGAAACTTTTAAACAAAGCCATTTAGGTATTTATACACCACCTATTAAAGTTATCTAAGTGGTTTACAATCAGGTCCGCAAGCATTTCCCCAATCTGTCCTGGTGGGCCCACAATCTATCTATCAACGGAGGATTGAGTGACTTGCCCAGGGTCACAAGGAGCAAGGTGGGATTTGAACCCACAACCTCAGGGGACTGAGGCTGCAGCTCTAACCACTAGGCCACTCCTTCCTCCAGGGAATAGGGAGCCTGAGAAGGTGACCAGTCCAGCAGCACGTGGCTCCTACTCAGGGCTTTTTGCCAAGCTCATGTCTCTTCTCTGCCCTGGCCATTGCTCGGGGTATTCCTTGTTTTTTTCTTTTGCCCGTCAACTGCTGTAGTTGAAAAAGCCCCACCTTTATGGAACTCTACAATTCAGATATCTAGCCTGGCTACTGCTCAGGAAGAATTTTATAAAGACAAAAGGACCCTTCCTTTCTAAAACGCAGGCCTTAAATAACCCGAGGAACTCCCTAGTAACCCCTAAAGGTGCATCTGAGCTAGAACAAGCCTAGGTTCTCCTAGGATTCCAGGGTCGTTCTGCCCCTGAAAAAGCAAATAAGAGAAAAATTTATCTTCTCTTATAAGGCCTGTAGTAACAGCTGGGTCACAGATATATCAAACTGCCCACAGAAGAAGCCTTACTGTTTGAGAGATGTCACGTCTTATTCAAGTCAGTACTTTTTGCTTCCTTATTGATCTCTGTCGCCCTGGGGGAACAATTACGTAAAAGATCCCATACATACGCCATTGCTTAGCTAGGACTACCAAGTCCTTTAACAATTACATTACATTACATTAGTGATTTTTATTCCGCTTGTACCTTGCGGTTCAAAGCGGATTACATAAGAAGAGAACTGGACATTTCCAGGATGGTACATGACAATAGAGAATACAGTTTGAGGATAGAGACTTAATAACAGAATGATAGTAAAGACTTAATAACATCGGAAGATGTTTTGGACGGCAGTGTTTTGGTTTCTTGGGGGATGGGGTGAGGGAGGTTAGGTAGATTGTATATATTTTTTGAACAGCAGTGTTTTGATTTCTTTACGGAATGTCTTGAGGTCTGATGTTGTGGTTAACAATCTGGTGATGGAAGGTTCGAGTTTTGCAGCATGTGTTGCCAGGAGGCTATCATAAAGCTTTTTGCGGTGAGTACCCTTGATGCTGTTACCCAAAATTACAACCAGCCGTCAACAACCTCCTGGGGTCACCTCTGCTTTGTCTCTGGGAACTTGTAATTTTCTTGTACCCAACCAGCTAGCTCCATGGCCTACAGCAGGGGTGCCCACACTTTTTGGGCTTGTGAGCTACTTTTAAAATGACCAAGCCAAAATTAAATTAAAAAAAAAAAACACAAAGCACACTGTACGCACTGTAATTATCATTTGTATTCCGGGTTTTTTTTCAAAGAGGTCAAGGCAGATGACTTTATGCACTGTCACCTCAGTAATAACTATACAAAAATAGACAAATACACCCCCTCCCTTTTTACTAAACTGCGATAGTGGTTTTTAGCGCAGAGAGCTGCGCTGAATGCCCCGCGCTGCTCTCGACACTCATAGGCTCCCTGCGCTAAAAACTGCTATTGCGGTGTAATCTGGACCCATGGCCTCGCCCCCAAGCCCGCCCAGTTCTCCCCAGCTCTGCTCCGTTCTACCCCAGCCCTACCCCCTCACTCTTCTTGTGCTCGGAGCCGCGTTGGGAGGGCATCTGCACATGCGCAGGTGTGACACGATGGCTTCACACCCATGCATACATGCGTGTGATATCACCGCGTTGCATCTGTGCTCGCACAGATGCCCTCCCCGTGTGGTCCCGAGCTGGAAGCTTTTCAAAACCCAAAGTGCCGAATTTTGAAAAGCTGTCCTGATGCCTGGAAAGTCCTCTAAAAAGAGGACATGTCTGGGTCAATCTGGACTTCTGGTAACCCTGCCCATATCCTGTTTTCAGCAGTAAGCACAGTTACTTACCGTAACAGGTGTTATCCAGGGACAGCAGGCAGATATCCTTTACGCATGGGTGACGTCACCGACGGAGCCCTCGGTACAGACCTTTTTGACTAGAAAGTTCTAGTTGGCCGCACCGCGCGTGCGCGAGTGCCTTCCCGCCCGACGGAGGAGTGCGTGGTCCCCAGTTAAGATAAGCCAGCTAAGAAGCCAACCCGGGGAGGAGGGTGGGACGTAAGAATATCTGCCTGCTGTCCCTGGATAACACCTGTTACGGTAAGTAACTGTGCTTTATCCCAGGACAAGCAGGCAGCATATTCTTTACGCATGGGTGACCTCCAAGCTAACAAAGAGGGAGGAGGGATGGTTGGCCATTAGGAAAATAAATTCTGAAGTACAGATTGGCCGAAGTGCTCATCCCGTCTGGAGAAAGTATCCAGACAGTAGTGAGTAGTGAATGTGTGAACTGAGAACCAGGTGGCAGCTCTGCAGATTTCCTCAATGGGAGTGGAGCGGAGGAAAGCAACAGAAGCGGCCATAGCTCTCACCCTGTGGGCAGTGACAGCACCGTCCAGTGACAGACCGGCCCGAGCATAACAGAACGCGATGCAGGCTGCAAGCCAGTTGGATAGCGTCCGTTTAGAGACCGGGCGACCTAGACGATTAGGGTCGAAGGTCAGGAAGAGCTGAGGGGACAAGCGGTGAGCCCTTGTACGATCAAGATAGTAGGCCAGGGCACGCTTGCAATCAAGACTGTGTAATGCCTGTTCCCCAGGATGTGAATGAGGTTTCGGGAAAAAGACAAGCAACACAATGGACTGGTTGAGGTGAAAAGCCGAGACTACCTTGGGAAGGAATTTTGGATGGGTACGCAGAACCACCTTGTCATGGTGAAAAACAGTGAACGGTGGATCGGCGACCAGTGCATGCATCTCACTAACCCTCCTGGCAGAGGTGATGGCAATGAGGAAAAGCACCTTCCATGTTAGAAGTTTGAGCGAAGTTGTGGCAAGAGGCTCAAAAGGAGGTTTCATGAGGGCTGATAAAACCACATTCAGGTCCCAGACGACCGGAGGAGGCTTTAGAGGTGGTTTGACATTGAAGAGGCCTCTCATGAATCGGGAAACCAGTGGATGAGCCGTGAGAGGTTTTCCGAGGATAGGCTCATGAAACGCAGTGATGGCACTGAGGTGGACTCTGATTGAGGTAGACTTGAGGCCCGCATTGGACAGAGAAAGCAAGTAGTCCAGTACAGTTTCCACCGCTAAAGAGGTGGGATCGTGATGATGACGGAGGCACCAAGAGGAGAACCTGGTCCACTTCTGATGGTAACATTGGAGGGTGGCCGGTTTCCTGGAGGCGTCCAAAATGAGACGGACAGGCTGAGATAGATTTCCTGGAGAGGTCAGCCCGAGAGAAACCAAGCTGTCAGGTGGAGCGAAGACAGATTGGGATGCAGCAGAGACTGACGCTGTTGCGTAAGTAGAGTAGGAAACACAGGAAGAGGAATGGGCTCCCTGACGCTGAGCTGAAGCAGGAGAGAAAACCAGTGTTGGCGAGGCCACCGAGGAGCGATGAGAATCATGGTGGCCCTGTCCCTGCGGAGTTTGGATAACGTCCGCAACATCAGAGGTAGAGGAGGAAAAGCATAGAGGAACCGATCCGTCCAATCGAGCAGGAATGCGTCCGGGGTCAGGCGATGGGGGGAGAAGAGTCTGGAACAGAACTGGGGCAGCTGATGGTTGTGAGGAGCTGCAAAGAGGTCCACCTGCGGAGTGCCCCAGCGAGCGAAGATGGAGTGGAGCGTGGGAGGATCTAGAGTCCATTCGTGAGGTTGAAGGATGCGGCTGAGATTGTCGGCCAGGGAGTTTTGTTCGCCCTGGATATAGACAGCCTTGAGGAAGAGATTGCGGGCCGTGGCCCAGGTCCAGATGCAGAGAGCCTCCTGACAAAGGAGGTGAGACCCGGTGCCGCCTTGCTTGTTTATGTAGTACATGGCGACTTGATTGTCTGTGCACAGGAGAAGAACCTGAGGGCAGAGAAGGTGCTGGAAGGCCTTGAGAGCGTAGATCATGGCTCTGAGTTCTAGGAAATTGATGTGATGTAGACGCTCCTGCGGGGTCCAAAGACCCTGGGTGCGTAGATCTCCCAGGTGAGCTCCCCATGCATAAGGGGAGGCATCCGTGGTGATGATCATGGAATGAGGGGGCAGATGAAAAAGAAGGCCCCTGGAAAGATTTGAGGAGTTCAACCACCATTGTAGAGATCGCTGAAGAGACGATGTCACAGAGATGGGATGAGAAAGAAGATTCGAGGTCTGTGACCACTGGTTGGCCAGAGTCCATTGAGGTGTCCTGAGGTGGAGTCGCGCTAGGGGAAGCACATGCACCGTCGAGGCCATGTGGCCCAGGAGGACCATCATCTGTCTGGCAGGAATGGAGTGATGAAGGAGCACCTGACGACAAAGGTGGAGCAGAGTCCGTTGACGGTCGGAGGGGAGAAACGCCCTCATTAGTGTGGTGTCGAGAACTGCTCCAATGAACTGAAGGCGCTGTGTGGGAAGCAGATGCGACTTGGGGTAGTTGATCTCGAACCCCAGGAGATGGAGGAGAGAGATGGTATGATGAGTGGCTTGCAGCACAAGTGGAGACGTAGGTGCTTTCACTAACCAATCGTCCAAGTAGGGAAACACCTGGAGGTTGTGAGACCTGAGGAAGGCCGCCACCACAATGAGGCATTTGGTGAACACCCTGGGTGATGAAGCGAGGCCAAAAGGCAGCACTTTGTACTGATAGTGGCGGTGGTGCACCTGGAATCGCAGGTAGCGACGTGAAGTCGGGTTGATTGGGATGTGAGTGTAGGCCTCTTTGAGGTCCAGGGAACATAGCCAGTCGTGCTGAGAGAGAAGAGGGTAAAGCGTGGCAAGGGAGAGCATTCTGAATTTCTCCTTGACTAGACACTTGTTGAGATCCCTGAGATCGAGAATGGGACGGAGGTCTCCTGTCTTCTTGGGAACCAGGAAGTAGCGGGAGTAGAATCCCCGACCTCTTTGTTCCGGAGGCACTTCTTCGATGGCATTGAGAAGAAGGAGGGATTGGACCTCCCTCAGGAGGAGGGGGGTTTGGGTTGAATGAGAAGCAGACTCTACGGGAGGATTTTCTGGTGGAAGAGTCTGGAAGTTGAGAGAGTAGCCGTGGCGGATGATGTTGAGGACCCACTGGTCCGATGTGATGACCTCCCAACGGCTGAGGAAGATGTGGAGCCTGCCTCCGATTGGTTGAGGAAGAGGCAATGAAGGCGAGAGACTGGCTATGCCCTGGAGAGAAGAGTCAAAAGGGCTGAGATGGCTTGGCAGGAGGAAGAGGCTTGGCAGGTTGATTGGACTGGGCACGAGCCTGGGTGTGCTGGTGCGGACGGGGCCGCCTAGGTTGTTGTGAAGGTGGATTGAGCGGCCTAGCGGAGAACCTGCGCTGATATGAGGACTGTGGTCTGTAAGGACGAGCAGGTGGAGCCTTTTTCTTAGGTTTTATGAGAGTGTCCCATCTGGTCTCATGGGCTGAGAGTTTCTGTGTGGTTGTATCCAGGGACTCCCCAAATAATTCATCCCCAAGACAGGGAGCGTTGGCTAGTCGGTCTTGATGGTTGATGTCCAAATCAGAGACCCTTAGCCAGGCCAGGTGGCGCATAGCCACAGCAATGGCAGATGCACGGGAGGTGAGCTCAAAGGAATCATATATAGAGCGTACCATAAATTTTCTCAGTTGAAGCAGGCTGGAGATTTGCTGCTGGAACAGTGGGACCTTGTGTTCCGGAAGGTACTTCTGCATGGCGGAGAGTTGGAGGACCAGATGTTTCAAGTAGAATGAAAAATGAAATGAATAGTTGTTTGCCCTGTTGGCAATAATTGCATTCTGATAGAGTCGCTTGCCAAATTTGTCCATTGTTTTGCCCTCTCTGCCAGGAGGGGTGGAGGCATAAACACTAGAGCCCTGAGTCTTTTTTAAGGTGGACTCCACCAGGAGGGATTCATGGGGCAGCTGGGGTTTATCAAATCCAGGGATTGGTATGACCCTGTAAAGGCTATCCAGTTTACGGGGGGCCCCAGGGACAGTAAGTGGATTCTCCCAGTTTTTATAAAAAGTTTCCCGTAAGATGCAATGTACGGGCAACTTTAGGAACTCTTTGGGAGGTTGATCAAAATCTAATGCCTCCAGAAAAGCTTGTGACTTCTTAGAGTCAGACTCTAGAGGGAGAGACAGAGCCGCCGACAACTCTCTGAGGAATTTAGAAAAAGAAGATTGCTCAGGCTTAGATGTGGTATCGGGGGCCGAAGGCTCCTCGTCCGACGACGATGCGTCCTCCTCGGTACCGGGAGGGGATTCTTCCCATAGGTCCAGGTCTCTGACATCAGTGTGCGCGTGCCGAGATACCGGAGTGGAAGGTTCGGTATGGTGAGTCTTAGACAGAGACTTGCCCGAGCGTACCGAGACGGTACCGGGGGATGAAGACCTGTGTCTGTCTCGGTCCCGGGAAGAACGGTGCCGGTCAGGGTCACGGGGAGACCGGTGCCCTGTCCGGTCCCGAGGAGGATCGACCGTCGCCAAGGCGTGACTCTCGGAATGAGTATGGAGATGTGACGCCGAGAGAATAGGCATGGACGAGTCCAAAGGTATCGATGGAGTGGATACCGGTTGGACGGTGCGGGGCTCGGGCCGGTCTGGTACCGAGAGCAGCGGTGCCAAGATGGAGGGCAAGAGCTGCTGAAGTTGCTGTTGCAGTTGCTCATGCAACTTGTCTTGGAGGATGGCCGCGATGCGGTCATCCAGGGGTGGCACCGGAACCACTTTTTTCTGTTTTGGTTCCATGGGTGCCTCTCTACGCCCCGGCGATGAGGAGGCCGATGACGAGGCACTCACCGATATCGGGGCGGAGCGTTTTTTGGGTCGGCGTGTAGCCGAAAGGACCGGTGTCGCCACCGAGGTGGGAGGGCGCTCAAGGGTGGAAGGCTTCTTAGCCGGCTTACCTGGCGCCGGTGGCGCCGATGACGGGTCAGGTGGTGGCGAAGTGGCCGGTGCCGATTTTGGCGGTGCCGCAGATGAAGAAGTCGAGTCCATTGCAGGGCCGGTGCCGAAAAGTATATTCTGCTGGATTTGACGATTCTTCAAAGTGCGTTTTTTAAGAGTGGCACAGCGGGTGCAGGAGTCCGCCCGATGCTCCGGACCCAAACACTGCAAACACCAATTGTGTGGGTCAGTGAGGGAGATCGGGCGTGCACACCGCTGGCACTTCTTAAAACCGGCTTGCGGGGGCATGAAGGGGAAAACAGCCTCCGCAAAATCGAACCCCGAGGCCTGTATAATGGCAACAGGCCCCGCCGGGGCAAAGTCGAAAAAAGGGTAAAAAAAAATTGAAGTTTTTTTTTTTTTTTTTTTAATCAAAGAAAAAAGAAACCCGAAGGTAAAAAGAAAGAAAAAATACAAAAATTCGCGAGCGGGAAGGCAAAAAGTGAGTTCAACGGCCGTTGAAAAAACACACGCGTCTTCTTCGCTCCGCGGAAACGAAGAAACTGGGGACCACGTACTCCTCCGTCGGGCGGGAAGGCACTCGCACACGCGCGGTGCGGCCAACTAGAACTTTCTAGTCAAAAAGGTCCGTACCGAGGGCTCCGTCGGTGACGTCACCCATGCGTAAAGAATATGCTGCCTGCTTGTCCTGGGATAAACATAGTAACATAGTAGATGACAGCAGATAAAGACCCGAATGGTCCATCCAGTCTGCCCAACCCGATTCAATTTAAATTTTTTTTTATTTTTTCTTCTTAGCTATTTCTGGGCAAGAATCCAAAGCTTTACCCTGTACTGTGCTTGGGTTCCAACTGCCGAAATCTCCGTCAAAACCGACTCCAGCCCATCTACACCCTCCCAGCCATTGAAGCCCTCCCCAGCCCATCCTCCACCAAATGGCCATATACAGACACAGACCATGAAAGTCTGCCCGGTACTGGCCTTAGTTTAATATTTAATATTATTTTCTGATTCTAAATCTTCTGTGTTCATCCCACGCTTCTTTGAACTCAGTCACCGTTTTCCTCTCCACCACCTCTCTCGGGAGCGCATTCCAGGCATCCACCACCCTCTCCGTAAAGTAGAATTTCCTTACGTTGCTCTTGAGTCTCCCACCCCTCCAGTGGCCAATACAGGACACAAGTACCCGGCGAGATCCCAAAACAGTAAAGGAAATTTTATTCTGCTTCTCCTAATAAGCAGCAGTGGATTTTCCCAAGTCCATCTTAATAATAGGGTGAAGAGGATGGAGCTTGATACACTGTTTTTTCTATCTATGGTTACAATCAAAGTGGTTTACAGGTTTTAGTGTAGTGGTCTCAATCTCACAGCCCAGGGGCCACATGCGGCCCACCAGATACTATTTTGAGGCCCTCGGTATGTTTATCATAATCACAAAAGTTAAATAAAACAGTTTTTTGATCATATGTCTCTTTAGCTATAAATGACAATATTATTATTAAGATTTCTACTTTTGAAAAATGATTTTGCAGTCTTTAGTATCTTTCGGAGGGTCTTTTGGTGCACATATCTGAACCCGAATTGGCAGGGTTCTCCTTTTCTATCTAGCTGATTTTGTATTTCTTCCTAGCGATTGTTTCGATTGCACCTCTCCTGTTATACGGTTTTGTATCAACCAGTGATTTATTCTTCTTCTGTACTAGTACTTTGGTCCTCAGTTTGGGCCTTGTTGTTTGTTTTTGACTGCTTTCTCAATAAAAATTATTACAAAAAAAAAAAAGACTTAGCCAAAGGAAAGATTTATAAACTATAAAGAGTTTTACCGCATGCAAAATTGTCATTTCTTTAATAAGACATTAACTATTTTTTCTGAGGCCCTCCAAGAACCTACAAATCCCAAAATGTGGCCCTGCAAAGGGTTTGAGTTTGAGAACACTGGTTTAGTTGGTCCTTATTTTGTACCTGGGGCAAATGAAGTGTCACAAGGAGCTGCAGTTGGAATTGAACTCACAATTTCAAGGTGCTGAGACAGCTGCTCTAATCACTCCCCTTGAAAATTTTCTTACCACTTTGGTCTCCACAGCCTCCCCAAGGAACTCATTCATGCACCCATCACCTTTTATGAAAATGCCTACATGCAATTTAAGGGAACAATCAATCAATAATACACATTTGAAGACTAAGAAGGAAGAATAATCAATTTCCAAAAATTGATATTCAGAGAAAAATGACTCCAAAGTTTGAAAGAGTTTATTACGTTTATTAGAAGTTATTTTTAAAGGCTGCTTGATCTAAAACGAACCATTCTAAGCTAACGTCAGAATTGAAATAATATTTGCCACATAGGCAAGGCAAATCATAGGTTGCATACGCAGGAGTTTCGTCAGCCGTAAGCCTGAAGTCATTATGCCATTGTATAGATCCATGGTGAGGCCCCACCTGGAATACTGTGTGCAATTCTGGAGGCCGCATTACCGTAAGGATGTGCTGAGACTGGAGTCGGTCCAGAGAATGGCCACCCGGATGGTCTCGGGACTCAAGGATCTCCCGTACGAGGAACGGCTGGATAAGTTGCAGCTCTACTCACTCGAGGAACACAGAGAGAGGGGTGACATGATCGAGACATTCAAGTATCTCACGGGCCGCATCGAGGTGGAATAAGATATCTTCTTTTTCAAGGGTCCCGCGGCAACAAGGGGGCATCCGTGGAAAATCAGGGGCGGGAAACTGCATGGGGAAATTCTTTTTCACTGAAAGGGTGGTTGATCGCTGGAATAGTCTTCCACTTCAGGTTATTGAGGCCAGCAGCATGCCTGATTTTAAGGCCAAATGGGATAGACACGTGGGATCTATTCACAGAGAAAGGTAGGGGAGGGTCATTGGGGTGGGCAGACTAGAAGGGCCGTGGCCCTTATCTGCCGTCTATTTCTATGTTTCTATGTATTAATTTAAAGTTATTTACGAGGGTTCTTCAAAAAGTTTTCATAGTAAGAGGGCGCATCACAAACGTGCAACTAATCAGTCAGGCAACAGGGTAATTGAGATATTTACGTTCAAACCATTTTTATTGAAAAGACACAACGCAGAGCACGAACCGTACACTCAAAAGAACAGACGGGCGAAAAATACAATAAAGCTCCACCCGACTACAATAATATCATTATAGAGCCCCCCCCCAAAAAGCCTTCCTCACCTCCAAACCCAACCAACAGGTCACAATAAAGCAGGAATAACCAAAGCATACCCTCACATAAGGAATCCCAAAAGGGTGAAAATCCAGAGCCTGGTGTCTGACCCCGGGGCACCCAGTCATCCCTAACCATCCCACCAAGAACAGAAGTCACCTCAACCCCCCCTTTTACGGTGCCCAAAAAGATGTCAACATCCTAAACTAGGAAGGCGCCCAGCCAACCGCCAACAATCAAGTCATGGTATTCAGAATAAGACTACGCCCTCCCCCGGCACATTTCAGAAAGAAATTAAGATTGTATGTTTGATAGATTCTTTTCCTAAAGAGAAGTTATACTAATTACAATAATTTTATTCTGACTATTCTTAAGAAATATGTTGTACTTTTGCTATTTGTATTATGTATTTTGCAGATTGTCCAGCTCTCTTCAGTGTAAACCACCTAGAACAGTGTTTTTCAACCTTTTTACACCTATGGACCGGCAGAAATAAAATAATTATTCTGTGGACCGGCATCGGTCCGTGGACCAGCAGTTGAAGAACACAGAGCTAAGTCGTGGGCCAGACCCCGCCCATCTCTACCCAAGCTCCACCCCAGACCCCGCCCCCATAATAGTACTAATTGCACCTTGCACGTCCCGTGCCTCATCTGGAAGCCTTCCCTCTGACGTTGCAACGTCAGAGAGAAGGCTTCCGGTTCAGGCGCAGTTCGCCCATAGGAGCCACTGAGCATAAAATTCCGTTTGCTTTTTTGAGATATTTAATAAATAGTGTTTTAAAAAATAAAAGTGCAAAAATTGTTTTGAAGATTCGTCGTATATTAATGGAGGTGGTCTAAACGGTTTATATTCGGGCACTCAAGCATTTTTCCCGATCTGTCCCAGCAGGCTCACAGTCCATCTGATGTACCTAATGGAGCTGGATCGTTTTTCCCTCCGAGTCTTCATTTGAAACAAGCTGTACGCTCAACTGTACGAGTATCACAGCTGTGAAAGTAATCTTGCTTACAATCAGAACAGGATTTCCCCTACAGTCATTTTGGTCTAAGATTATTAGGCCATTCCCTAATGTGCGCCAAAACCTACAGCAGTTTTGAAAATTGCAACGCACGCCATGCCGGTGGCTTACAGCTGCTGCAACCTGTAAGCCTCGCCACCGGAATCAACTCATACCAGCAGGTTGCTATGGCGACCCTCGGCCACTTCTCAAGGACCGATAAGGCTCCTGTTTTTCAATATAGCTAATGTATGCAAAGGAACCAGGAAATCCATATAAATACTTGCCAACTAAAGCCAGGTCTACCTGTGGCTCTTTAGGAAATCTAGGTATTTTACTGCACAGAATAAAGATTACGTTATCTGGTGATCACAGTATTTGGGGAGGGAAAGAATTTGAAGTAGAAAGATATATTTAGTGTATCATTAATTTAGTTCTCAAAAAAATTTAGGGGCTCTTTTTTTCCATATATACTTGAATAAAACCAAGAGTTTTGGGCCAAAAAATGGCACCAAAATGGGGGTCTCGGTTTATATTCGAGTCTACACTTGAGTACTTCTCTAACTAAAAAAAAAAAAATCAAAATTTAAACCTACCAGAGGTCTGGCTATGGGGAACAAAGTCACGGATCCAGGGCAGGCCCGAAATGCAAGACAGGCAGCTGATTCCACCCATTTGCGGCCAGGCCGGTCATCCGTGCTATTTGCCAGCCGCCAGGAAGAGGGGAGAGTGAGAAGTCAGCAGCGCATTTGAATTGCGATGAGCCCTGCCTTCGGTTCCAGCCCCACTAAACCAGCTGGCAATAAACAAGCCAGATGCCGTAGGGGCCTTCCCTCTTGCCAAGTCACTATAGGCTCTGCCGGTCTCGATCCCGTCCCCCTCTGGCCAATCAGAGTCTTAGGCCACTCCCAGGGCATTCCAGAATGTACTGGGAAGGAGGCCTAAGACTCCGTTTGGCTCAGGTGCTTAAAGCCCCTCCTATGGGAGGGGACTTAGGCACCTGTGTCAGTCAGGGCCTTAGGCCCCTCCCTGATGTATCCCAGGATGCACCAGGAAGAGAAAGGCCCACCTTTCTGAAAGGCAGGCCTGCCGGCCAGAGGGAGTAGGCATCCCTCCAGCCGACCTTGCAGATAAAGGTACTGGAGGAGGGGGGTCCGGGTGGGTTCGGGGGGGGGGGGAGAGGGGGGTCATGTATGTGAAGGAGTGTCGACAGAAAGGAGTGGGCATCCTTCCTGTCGGTTGAGGGGGGTCTCTGTCTGCGACAGCTGGCTCAGCTGATTGTGGCAGGGGAATTCCACTCCCTTCCCCATCAGCTGAGTGGCAAGGACTCCCCAAAGCTGCGATTCTGTTAACTAGCACCCTCGAATGATTGACAGGCAATCCGACTTGGGCGCCAGTTACAGAATCACGGCTTTGGGGAATCCCTGCCGCTCAGCTGATGGGGGAAGGGGGGAATTCCCCCGTCACGATCGGCTGCTGCAGTCTAGAGGCAAAGATAAGCAGCTGAAACGTAGGCCTGGGTTTCCCGGGCCTACATTTTAGTTATCTAACTTGACTGAATAGGCGCGATTCTATAACCGGCGCTCTCGGATGATTGACAGGCGATCGGCGGCTACTTTTAAGGCAGCCACCGACTTGGGCACTGGTTACAAAATCTGGCCCTAAAAACCATAGGTGCACTCCTTTTAGGCCTAAACAAATGCACCTCACTGAATCTATATCCAAATTCAACCCCTAACCATGTCTACTTGCCATGTAGGTACCAGTAGCTTCACGGGGAGAACATCTTTCAACTCACCCATTCTATGGGGAAAAGAGACCAACTGATTTTCCTACCAAAATTAAATTTTGTAACCGACTTTCCCACCAAAATTCAAATTGATGACCCAACGGACTTTCCTGTCTCATTTCATCTCAAGCCCCAAACAATTGGGTTTGAGGACCTACTATATGAAGACAAACTGCAGACCTCACAGCATAGCCTGAAGAAAGCCACAGCATGATGGCTGAAACATCAATCCTACCTGAAAAGGCGCAGCGTGACCGGTAACTGCGGAAACACTAATTTTTTAAAAATTGGTTTTTAATGGCACTTTCAATGATCAGCACCAATTAAGCCAATTAGAAAAATTAATACCCTTCCTTTTTACTAAACCGCGATAGCAGCTCCCTGCACCAATCAGCGCTGTTGCGGTTTAGTAAAGAACCTAGATTCGCCGAGTGTAGGCATCTTTTATGGAATCAGGTAGAGAGTTGCACCGGGACAGAAAACCCACCCATCCCCACCCATCCCCGCCAGGATCCTCTTCGTCCCCACCCATCCCCACCAGGATCCTCTCCGTTCCCACCCGTCCCCTTCAGGATCCTCCCCGTCCCCACCCGTCCCCACAAGGAATTACCTCCATCCCCGCCCATCCCCATAAAAAGCAGCAATTACTTCTGACAGGATCAGAAAATAATATTAAATATTGAACTAGGCCAGTACTGGGCAGACTTGCACGGTCTGTGTCTGTGTATGGCCGTTTGGTGGAGGATGGTCAGGGGAGGGCTTCAATGGCTGGGAGGGTGTAGATGGGCTGGAGTAAGTCTTAACAGAGATTTCGGCAGTTGGAACCCAAGCACAGTACCGGGTAAAGCTTTGGATTCTTGCCCAGAAATAGCTAAGAAGAAATAATAAAAAAATTTAAATTGAATCGGGTTGGGCAGACTGGATGGACCATTCGGGTCTTTATCTGCCATCATCTACTATGTTACTATGTATGTTACAGTTTCTTTTGTGTTTGCGTTGCTGTTTTCCTTGTGGAATCTCTTTGGTGGAACCCTTTTTTTTGTTTTCTGTTCAGGTAATTAACTTATAAACCCCCCTCTTTTACTAAGGCTGATGTGTCCATTATATTATATGAACGAACCCTGCTTCCAAAGCCTTCCATCCCCGTGGGAGTCCCGTTGGCTAGATGGGGGTCCCCGTGGGAGTCCCGTGGGCCAGAGGGGGTCCCCGTGGGAGTCCCATGGGTTAGGGGGGATTCCCTCGATCCCCATTCCCGTGCAGACCTCTAGAATCAGGGCCTAACTGTTATTCAGTGCTCTCTCTTTCATTTTCACTTGTTGGGCCTGGCTGAAAAAAAATGCCTGTTCTAAAGTTATCCAGTTAATTTTAGCCAGGTATTTTAAACAGCCAGAATTAACTTGATAGCAGACTAATATTGCTCTCTACATGCGTGCCGTAAATTACACTGCAGCTAATAATATACATGTTTTGAAAATAAATACATTTGTAATTAATCTGAATCAGTATTCACCAGTGTAATACTAGAGTCACCAATGACAGGAGGGAGGAGGAAAAAGCCCGAGAACCCAGCTGTTCCATTAAAAATGTAATAGACCGCAGAAAGGGTGATCACAGGCATAAAAAAAACCTCCTTCACTCCTATGTTTTCAGTGACTGAACAAATAATAACGGCTTTGTGCGATGCAGATCAATACAAAGCAAAGCAGTAATAGCCTTTAAAGAGCAAAAAAAGGTTTTCTTATCTTTAGTGGTAGGAGATCCGACACACCGACGTTGGCCAGCGTTTCGCAGTTAGAGCTGCCTCAAGGCGCGAGAGTAGAAATACACCCTGTATTCAAATGCATCCTAATGAGGCACGCGTTCGTCACAATGCAAGGTGACAATTTGGAATAAGAGTTACCAATGTTCATGAGGGTCCATTAAGGCACCGTATCGCAAACTGTGTGCCAGGTGCACCGCGAGACGCCAGCAAGGAGGAGAGGTACCGGCGCCTATAGGCAGCTGCTTTGTTTGGAGGGAGCCCACGAGCTCTGCCCTGGCATACGACCTCTAAACAGCTATCGAGCCCCTTACCCACCTCCTCACGGCACTTTACTTAAATCTTCAGCAGCCGCCGCACAGCATCCACGAGCAGGCCTGCTGTCCGATGCTGCACGGCTGCTGCCCGAAGATTTAAGCAACACCACCGGGAGAAGGGTGGGCAAAAAAAAAAAAAAAAAGGCGACCGAGAGTTTTTGGGAAGGCCATGAACCCTGTGGCCTCACCCGTTCCAACACCTATGCTGGCGCCAGCTGACTATGTTTGGGACGTGCCTCTCGTGGCAAGAGGCGTGTCCTGTCGGCAGGCAGCCAGCGCCGACAACTCTCCTCCTTGCCAGCGTCTCTCCTCCTCTCCCTGCACCTCCCCTCCTCCAGGATCCCTCGCCCGCGAAGTGACAGGTTTAGGGTTACAGCTGGAGGGCCTCCATGCATGCATAGACGACATCGCGTCAACACCCATGCATTTCCAGATGCCTTCTGGACGCAGCACCGGGTTTAGTGTGCCATGGCGCCAAAACATTTGCAGGCAACTGCATTAGGGTTTTTATTACCCCATTATCATCATGGACCCCTGAGGAAGGCACCTAAGTACGCCGAAACACGGACCGTGTAGGGTCCCATCCATCTTTCAGATCTACACTATCTCTACAAATACGCCAAGTTTGGGTTTATTGGACTGCCAAACAGGCACAAAAGTCATTGCTGTAAAGAGCAGTTAGCGTAGCTGGTTTTAAGAAAGGTTTGGACAAGTTCCTGGAGGAAAAGTCCATAGCCTGTTATTGAGAAAGTCATAGGGGAAGCCACTGCTTGCCCTGGATCGGTAGCATGGAATGTTGTTACTCCTTGGGTTTTAGCCTAGTACTAGTGACTTCCATTGGCCACCATGAGAACGGGCTACTGGGCTTAATGGCCCATTGGTCTGATCCAATATGGCAGCTCTTATGTTCTTATGTGAGCCAAGTAGGACAATCAAGCCTTTGTGACATCACTGATGAGGTTGGCTCTTAGGCATTGGTGGAATGAGGCATTGTGACATCACAATCTCAGCTCTGGAATGTTGCTACTCTTTGGGATCTTGCCAGGTACTTGGGACCTGGGTTGGCCACTGTTGGAAACAGGATACTGGGTTTGAGGGACCTTCAATCTCTCCCAATACTCATGTGTCCCATCCCATCCTGCAGCATTAATGACTGTTTCATTACCAACTTTATACATTCCTGCAGATTTCTGTGGGTTTCCTGTTGTGCTCATCCCTGTGCACACTTAGGGCTCTGACGGGGGGGGGGGGGGACGGGGGGGG
Organism: Geotrypetes seraphini; assembly: GCF_902459505.1. Classification (NCBI taxonomy): domain Eukaryota; kingdom Metazoa; phylum Chordata; class Amphibia; order Gymnophiona; family Dermophiidae; genus Geotrypetes; species Geotrypetes seraphini. Next base: position 108,452,564 of record NC_047084.1, read on the forward strand.
AACCCCCCCACTTTACTTAATAGAGATCGCGCCGCGTTGTGGGGGCATTGTGGGGGGTTTGGGGGGTTGTAAACCCCCCCCCCCCATTTTACTGAAAACTTCACTTTTTCCCTGTTTTTAGGGAAAAAGTTAAGTTTACAGTAAAATGTGGAGGGTTACAACCCCCCAAACCCCCCACAACGCCGGCGCGATCTCTATTAAGTAAACTGGGGGGGGGGGTCCCCAACAAAAACCCCCGTCGGAGCCCCTAAAAACTGTAATTTTCTGCGGCGCGCACCTCCATCTTGTGCTCAGTTGTCGGCGCGCGCCTTTGTCTTTCGCGGGGTTGTCTATGAACCACCACTAATGCTACTAATTATTATTATTATTATTTCTAGAGCGCTACCAGATATATGCAGCGCTGTACAGGGTCAGTAAGTCACAACCTAGAGCTTCAGAGTGCAATCCGAAGCTTTCCCTTTGAGTCTCAGGTTAATGCACCTCCCTGTGTCCCATTTTACCAGCGTTACTAACCCACTTAACAAAATGCACAGATCAGACGCTGGTGTTAGCAGTCGCTCCGTCTGCTCTATGAGTGGCCACATGCAGGTTGCCGTAAACTGCTCCAAATCTAATTTGGATAAAAGGCACTACATCTAGCCACCTAATTACTAAAAACATCCTGATGGGTCCCTAAGATTAATTCATTCAGGTTTTAATTGCTCGGACTGCAACCTCAGCCTTCCTGCTTTGGGCCTGGTCTACAGCCTCAGCTGTTTTTTTAACATTTTTTTTTAAATACAATCCTTGTTTTCTGGGTGCCACCGCTATCAAATAGCTCCCTGGAAGAATAGGGAAGAAACGGTCCGGCATTTGCTTCTAGCATCCCATTAACTCCCAGCAAGCTTAAGCTCCAGGGAACCCTTCACTGCATCAGGCAGGACCACAAGGCCGAAACTAATCAATAGATTGATCGATCAATCGAGTCCGCACTAGCAACATAGGAATGGACTCTTACTAATGAAAGAACAAACAGAGAAGTTGCATAAGCGGCCTGGGTATATGACCTCTTCCCCATCACAAAGCTCGTCCTTCCTTCTCCACAGGAAGCCGGCTGAAAAGCAGCCATCTCTCTTGTGTGGAGGGTGGTGGGGGGAAAGCTTTCTCGCGCACTTCTGCGAGAACCACAGGGGAGACGTCTTCTCTGAAGCTAGGACGGAAGGCCAACTGGGCTGTTTAATAACAGATTCTGGAGAAGCCTGACTCAGACACACAATGAGGAGAGACAGAGTTGAGGGTGAAGGTAAGGTTAGAGGACAGGAATAAAGGGAGGTTCTGGAAGGCAAAAGGAACCAGGTACAGTAAAGCCTTGGTTTGCGAGCATAATTCGTTCCAGAAGCATGCTTGTAATCCAAAGTGAATTTCCCCATAAGACATTCGTTCCACAACCCAAAAACTTTAATAGAAAATACTGTACCATAGTACATTTAAAACAGCCACTACCCTCCCGCGTCAGAGAGAGGAGAATCGTCGGCTCAGTTGTGACACGCGTACTGCAAGCGTCAGAGAGAGAAGAACCATCGGCTCAGTGGGAAATCAAATGACTCTTCCTTGAGCACCACAGAGGACGTACCAAGTAGAGAATGACACGGTGACAAAATTCATCACCGTTCCCGTCCCCGCGGATAACTGCGGGAAACCATCTTCATGTCATTCCTTAAGGAGAGAGGGAAGAATCAGATTATGAATGGGCCCAGTCACTGACCCTCAAGCCATGCATTGAAAAATGCTGGTGTAGAAGCACTGAGGTTGAAATAGACACTACAGAATGACAGTCTCTGGTATCCAGAGCAGAGATTGTGATGTCATAATGCCTCATTCCACCAGTGCCTAAGAGCCAATCACATCCATGATGTCACAATGGCTTCATTATCCTTGGTTCCCATAAGAATCAGAGTATGAATGGTCACAACCACTGACCCGCAAGCTTTGCTTTGAAGAATGCTGGTGTAGAAGGACTGAGGTTGAAATAGACACTAGAAAATGACATGGGATTATTTCCCACGGTTATCCGCGGGGATGGGAACGGTGATGAATTTTGTCACCGTGTCATTCTCTAGTATCAAGCTCAGATGAGAAGCACAGCTTTGTGTCCACTTTGCAAGTGAAGTCAAAGAAAAAGTTGATCCGTAGACCCCACAGAGAAAACAAGAATCCAAAAATCCTGCAGAGACTGATGTAACTGTTTATTGATTTTGTAAAAACAGCTTACACAAAGTGCAACCATGTACATACAAGCACTTACATACTAGACATGAAACAACCCTCCCTATCAACCTATCCCTGCTCCTCCCTTATCCTAGATGAGTATGAAAAGTAATTAAAATATCTCAAATCTGGTAGGTTTCGTAAGACATATTATAACTAAATTTCAAAGGTGTTTGACATAAGAGTGTAATGGACCCCAAATTTCTTTGAACTTTCTGGAATTACCCAATTGCTCTGCTAACATTTTCTCAAACTGATAGTACATACAAAGAGTTTCCCACCAAAATGGAAGATTTAGACGGTCCCATTTCTTCCAATTCCTTGTAATCATTTGCAGAGCAACTCCAGTCATAATGAGAAGGAGTCTCTAGAGAGTTTGTTGTTCCAATATTGTGGACAACTCTCTTGATATAAATAAAATCTACATCAGTAATATTAGTCTCCACAGGACTTGGATTCTCACCCATGAGGGTGAAGAACTACACAGTTATCTTCTTCCTATTGATATATTATTCCTATTGAAAGAGTAAGAATTTTCAGAGGAAGGAGTTGAATGGTTTAATGGTAAGGGTGGCACGGAATATATTACATTACATAAGTATTTATGGATAGCTAATATTCCCCTCAAGGAGGTCTATGCGATTTACATGAAGAAAAGATATTGGTCATACCCAGGAGATGATATTGTTACATTTGGTGCTTTCTTAGGGCTTACAATCTTTAACATGGGAGTTATGGCATCGTGATAGCTAGGAATGAAATCTAGAATTTCTGTGTCAAAGCCAATTGGACCCTCACCTTCCTAGCGTATGACTTGCTCGGATATGCTGACATGATTATTCGGGGCTATAGAGAACACGGGAGCTGGTGGGGGAGAAGGATCTCACACTTAGGGAAACATAGAAACATAGAAAGATGACGGCAGAAAAGGGCTATAGCCCATCAAGTCTGCCCACTCTACTGACCCACCCCGATAAGTCTAGATGCTAGTGATTCGTCCTACGTAGGGATCCCAAGTACATGTCCCATTTACTTTTAAAGTCAAGCACGCCGGTGGCCTCGACCACCTGCACCGGAAGCTTATTCCAGTGATCTACCACCCTTTCTGTGAAAAAATACTTCCTGGTGTCACTTCTAAATTTCCCTCCTCTGAGTTTAAGCGGATGGACACAAGACTTATGGAAGACCGGGATGGAGAGGAAGGGCAGTTTTGCATGTCTGCATATAGCCATGCCTGTGTCCAAATCCAAAATAAATCCTAAGGAAATCTCATCTCAAAGGAGCCAGGCAGCTGGTGACACGTTCCAGAGCTTAACTATTCTCCGAGTGAAAAAATATTTCCTCCTATTGGTTTTAAAAGTATTTCCCCGATGTAAGGCGTTTCTTCGAAAAGCCCTTATGTTTGGAAGAAAGAGTATTTTGACCTGTTGACTTTCTCCATTCCCACCAACATGACTCAATGGAGAGCACTCATGATACAACCAGTCTTCTTGGAACGGCGAGATATTCTGGATTTAGACTCGTGTGCTGGTCATCTTTTTGCTCAGTTTTGGACTCCTTTTAGTAATGCACTGATGTCCTATATTAGAGGACAAATTTGGTACTGATTTGATTGGATATTTCATGTTTTCCTGTACTGCTTCATAGCGTTTCACTTTGTCAAACCCATAGTTGCTACTGTACCTCTCCCCACATTTCAATATGTATTGCACCAACAAGAAATCCCGCAGAATCCAGTTGTTTACCTTCCCCTCCATAAAATCATGCCAGCTCAAAAGATTCATCGACAAAACCTTCGCCTTCCAGGCGGCCAAGCTGAACCCTTGGCTAGCCCAAATGATGCTAGAGGCCCCGACCTACCTAGACTTCAGAAAACTTCTCAAAACACACCTCTTCCGCGAACAAGACCCTTAGTCCTTACTCCCCGCATACACTCCAACCCCCCCCCACCCCCACCTCCCTCTCCCCCCCCTCTTCTGGTTTCCCACTCCCTCCATTTTATCCTCTAACCCAACTACGATAAACCTGTGCCTCCTTCCGCGCTACCTGCAATTCCGAAAAATTTTTTTGTAAATCCGGGTTCAGACCGGATCCTAATGTAACGAATGTAAACCGCCTAGAACTCTTTGGGTATGGCGGGATATAAGAACCTAATAATAATAATAATAATAATAATAATATGATTTAAACATAAAAGTATTTCCCAGTAACTTCATCGAGTGTCCCCTAGTCTTTGTAATTTTTGATGGAGTGAAAAATTCATCCGCTTGTACCTGTTCTTCACCACTCAGGATTTTGTAGACTTCAATCATATCTCCCCTCAGCCGTCTCTTTTCCAAGCTGAAGAGCCCTAACCTTTTTAGTCTTTCCTCATACGAGATATGTCTCTATCATATATCTCCCCTCTCCCGCTTTCCTCCAAAGTATACCTATTGAGATCTTTAAGTCTGTCCCCCATATGCTTTATAAGAACACTAGCTGATGCCCCGGCGTTGCACGGGTATTTAATTATAGCAATAACACAGTAAATGGATTGAAATAAAGATACTTTATAGTGGTGAATGAAATTATTTTTTTACAGCTTTATAAAAAGTACAATATTCAAATTATAATGTGAAATATTTGACAAAATGAATACAATACAACTAACACAAAACTTGATTATAAACAACATTTTTAGTTTCTCCTCCAGGAACAAGAACATATAAATTCTTGGGTGAACCCACCCTTGATCAAGCAACATAGAGTTGTCCATGGGAAAAACAGGGGGATCTTAAATCCACTCCACAGTATGTAATAGTCTGTCCCTGTGATTTGTTGATTGTGATAGAGAATGCAAGTCTCACTGGAATTTGCAATATCTTAAACAGAAAAGGAAGATCTGTTGGAATAAGTGGCATCCAAAAGTTTCAGTATTGATTTAAACAACTCAATATGTGGAAACTCAGGTTGAAAAGAAACTCCATGTAGTTTGTTCCCGGTTCAGAATGGAACCTGTGTTCCTAGTTCAGCATATGTGAGTACTCATGTAATGTAATAACATTATGAACTGGGGTGCATGAAGGAAACAGTTACAAACACAGTTCGAACATACAAACTCTATATGTATGGTGTCCGTGGTAGAATAGAAACGATGTCCCTAGTGGTTATAGTGTCATAGAAAGTGTTTTATAGTTGGAATTACTGTGAGAATGGCAGCTTTTTACATTTTTTCCATTGACATGAATGGGTGAAATCTGATTTTCTGTTTGTAGCTCCGCCCACGTGTGCAGGTGGGCCGCGAGACCCCCAGAACATATCACCCCAGGTAGTGAGAGATCTGCATACCAAGTTTCGTTCAAATCGGTCAAGCCGTTTTTGCGTGATCGCGGCACATACACACACACACACATACATACCTCCGATTTTATATATATAGATAAGAATAGCCTTACTGGATCAGACCAATGGTCCATCAAGCTCAGTAGCCCATTCTCACGGTGGCCAATCCAGGTCACTAGTTCCTGGCCAAAACCCAAGGTGTAGCAACATTCCATGCTACCGATCCAGGGCAAGCAGTGGCTTCCCCCATGTCTTTCTCAATAACAGACTATGGACTTTTCCTCCAGGAACTTATCCAAACTTTTCTTAAAACCAGCTACATTATTATGAAGACTACCAACCATTTTAGTAGCCTTTCTCTGGATCATCTTCATCCTGTTTATCTTTTTGAAGGTGCAGTCTCCAGAATTGTACACACACCCCAAAAAGTATTTTGTACATTTACACAAGCAAGTGGCAACTGCAGGTGCCCTTAACGTGTAAATCCTGGACAAGGAGCAGGCAAAAGGCAGATAAACTGGGAAGGTTGTGCATGCTTCCTGGTGAACTTGGTATCCTACTTGTCCAGTTCGTCAGTTTGATTAGATTGTAAGCTCTACTCACTGAGCAGGGACTGTCTTTTGAATGTTTTAATAATAAAACTTGACTGCCCCTCAGTAATAATACTCATTTGGACGTATATGGGCAACACAATCTTTATTTACCATTCATTGAGAGCACTACAGGCTACCCCTAGGGTCAAATGTCGCAGGAGCTCTTTCTTTGGAGGAAAGGCGGGAGAGGGGAAATATGATAGAGATAAAATAATCATATATCTTTTATTTTAAACCAGATTGAACGGTGGGCGATTGAGTTCAAATTAAAACTTAATTCTGAAAAAAACAAATTTTTCCTTGTGAGCCCTAATGACAAAATTAAAGATATTTCAATACTTCCGAATGGTCAGGATTTTCCTATAGACTATTCCATACAAATTTTGGGAGTGACATTGGATCGGCACCTTACTCTGTCTAGAGCAATTGCTCTCAACCCTGTCCTGGGGATCCCTCAGCCAGTCAGGTTTTCAATATATCCCTAATGAGTATGCATGAGAAAGATTTTCATACCTGTCACTTCCATTATATGCAAATCTCTCTCATGCATATTCATTAGGGATATCTTGAAAACCCAACTGGCTGGGGGGGGGTCCCCAGGACAGGGTTGAGAACCACTGCTCTAGAGCAGGGGTAGGCAATTCCGGTCCTCGAGAGCAGGAGCCAGGTCAGGTTTTCAGGATATCTACAATGAATATGTATGAGATGGATTTGCATGCACTGCCTCCTGGTCAGGTTTTCAGGATATCCACAATGAATATGTATGAGATGGATTTGCATGCACTGCCTCCTTGAGATGCAAATCTATCTCATGCATATTTATTATGGATATCCTGAAAACTTGACCTGGCTCTGGCTCTCGCGGACCGGAATTGCCTACCCCTGATCTACAGAAGGGGTGTCAAAGTCCCTCCTCGAGGGCCGCAATCCAGTCGGGTTTTCAGGATTTCCCCAATGAATATGCATGAGATCTATTAGCATACCATGAAAGCAGTGCATGCAAATAGATCTCATGCATATTCACTGGGGAAATCCTGAAAGCCCAACTGGATGGCGGCCCTCAAGGAGGGATTTTGACACCCTTGCTCTAGAGCACAGGTGTCGAAGTCGGTCCTCGAGGGCCGCAATCCAGTCGGGTTTTCAGAATTTCCCGAATGAATATGCATTGAAAGCAGTGCATGCAAATAGATCTCATGCAGATTCATTGGGGAAATCCTGAAAACCCGACTGGATTCTGGCCCTCGAGGACCGACTTTGACACCTGTGCTCTAGAGGAACATACAGATCTGTTAGTTAGAAAATGAAACTCCAAATCATTAAGAAATATTTTGATGCTGCATCGTTTCGCTTGTTGGTTCAGTCATCTATATTAAGCATCTTTGATTATCCTATATAATAAAACCCTAAGCGCACATGCGCACTTAGGATTTCGTGTTCCCTGCCGCTGTGGTGTGTGATCCGTGACAGCCAACCCAGCGGCAGTGAACATTCTGGCCACTCCCCTCCTCCCGCCCTCACTCACCCTGGAAGCCAGGCAAGCTCTCTCCCTGACTGCGTCCTCGGCAGGGAACACACCTCGGCCCTCACTCGCCGCTGCTGCTGATCCTCCTGTAAAGAGCAGCCTGCGATGGTGGCCGGCTTTAGCAAACCTCGCAGGCCGCTCTGCGACTAGATAGCACGGTTCCCTCTGACGCGATTCCCTCCGAGGCTGGAGAGCGGCCTGCGAGGTTTGCTAAAGCCGGCCACCATCGCAGGCTGCTCTTTACAGGAGGATCAGCAGCATGAGAGGAGCCGCCGGCGGCACTTTTAAAACTTGAAACAAAAACTTTCGGCCGCAGCAGGCCAGCCCATGAAAAGGGAAGGGGGAGGGGCCAAACGGAGCAGGCCAGATCGCATTAAGAGAAGGGAGGGGCCGAACGGAGCATGGTAAGAGAAGGGAATTGCTTTACAGGGACCTGGAGGGGAAGGGAAATACCGCTGCTTCTTCTGCAAAGGAAAGTGGGGGTGGGGTGGGGGAAAATGCTGCTACTACTTCACAGGGACCTGGAGGGGAAGGGAAATACCGTTGCTGCTTCTGCAAAGGAAAGTGGGGGGGGAGGAGAGACAGAAAGAAATACAGACAGACAAAGGAGGCCAGGGAGAGAGACAGACAGAAATAAAGACAGACAGGGGACCAGAGAGACAGACAGACAGACAGACAAAGGGTGCCAGGGAGAGAGAGAGAAAAATAGCAGGAGGGAGAGAGAGAGAAAAATAGCAGGAGGGAGAGAGACAGAAAGAAAGGAAGAAAGAGACAGGAGCAGGGAGAGAGACATAAATAAAGAAAGACAGACAGGCATATATTCTAGCACCCATTAATGTAATGGGCTTAAACACTAGTTGTAATATAATTTACTTGCAAACCTATAAGAAAACTCTTAAAAGACTTTGAGTTGTTCAAAATTCAGCAGTATGGTTGATTTTGGGTTTGAAAAAATGGGAGCATATTAGTCCCTACTACCAAAAATGACATTGGTTGCTGCTTGTATAGCAACTATAGTCCACAAATATAGCCTGTTACACTACTTACATCACATTAAACCTCCAGACAACATGTCAATTTTTAACAAACACCAACTGCTTCTAGGGATACTGTACTTAATCTGCTCCAAATGCTGGGGCAATTGAAGATAAATCCCCCTCAACCTATTCACACCTACCCCTCTTGGCACAGACCAGCTAAATTGACCAAATCAACAAGCTCCCACCAAATTCTACAAAACCATCCAGAACAAGGCCCATTTCAAATCCCAGTGATAAACACCACCCATAAACCCCGCAAGCCATACAGAAGCAAGACCAATAACAGAAACCTAAAAAAGCTAGTATGTTCAGAAACTCCCACCCTAACCAACTATGAAAACATTAAGGGATACTACCTAAATACTCGTTCCGTGAGAATCAAAGCGCACATAATAAACGACCGGACTTCCTGTTTCTGACAGAAAACATGGATGACCTCCGACACTGACATCATCATGAAAGAAATCCTACCACAGGGATACAAAATACTCCCACTATCAAGAAGCTGGCAAAAAGGAGGCGGCCTAACGATTATACTAAAAGAATCCTTTGACTTCATCAAGACAGACTCCAAATCTTCAGAAAACCTAGAAATACTAACTTGCAAAATCACAAACGCCCAATTAGAAGAATCACTGACTACAATTCTATTTTATATCCCACCCAAAAAATGGTCAAACGCCAGACAAGAATTCTTTGAATTCCTAACCATAAATACCCTAAAAGGATCGTACAATCTACTGCTGGGGGACATAAACATACACCCAGAACAAAAGGGAAAGCCAGAAGTAACCAAAATTACCAGCTTCCTAAAGTCACTCGATATTCCAATGCCAGACACAGAGATAACCCATGAAAAAGGACATAAACTAGACAGGATGGTCTCAGGACTCAAGGATCTCCCGTATGAGGAACGACTGGGTAAGTTGCAGCTGTACTCACTCGAGGAACGCAGAGAGAGGGGAGACATGATCGAGACGTTCAAATATGTCACAGGCCGTATCGAGGTGGAAGAGGATCTCTTTTCCCTTAAAGGACCCACGGCAACAAGAGGGCATCCGTTGAAAATCAGGGGTGGGAAATTTCATGGCGACACCAGAAAATATTTCTTCACCGAAAGGGTGGTTGATCGCTGGAATAATCTTCCACAACAGGTAATTGAGGCCAGCAGCGTGCCAGATTTTAAGAAAAGATGGGATTGGCATGTGGGATCTCTTCATGGAGGTAGTTAGGGGGTGGGCCATTAGTGTGGGCAGACTAGATGGGCCGTGGCCCTTTTCTGCCGTCATGTTCTATGTTTCTATAGTTACCTTTTCTCAAAAAGAAACCCTCGACCCAAAAATACAATACTATACTGGGGCCTGGGAAAAATGCATTTGGAAAATTATACATGCACTGGCAAAAATAGCGATCACACCCAAAATACAAAAGCAAAGACACAAAATCAATAACCAGCCGTGGTATTATAAACCCAACTCACTACGAGCTACGTCCCACAACCGACGAAATACAGGACTTCCAAACAAGATGGGGAAAGTTCAGTGAGGAACTATTAGATCAAATAGCTCCATACCAAACATACAAAAAGAAAGATAGAACTACTAACCAACAAACAGGAACTAAGAAAATTGGAGAGAACCTGGAAAAAAAACAAACAAAGAAATAGACAAGACAAACTGGAAACAAAAAATGAAAATATACAAAAATCTGATCAAAGAAAAACACACAGAAAATAGGTACAACAAAAATAAACAGTAAAGAATTGTTCAAACTAGTAAAAACGTTAACAGACACAACTCGAATTCTGAAAAAGAACAATGAGAGCACTCCATCTGCTCAAACCCTACCCAACTTCTTTAAAAATAAAATCACAGACCTAAGAGCAACTATACCTAGGCCCAAAACCAATACACTTCACTACTTTGAACCCCACGAACAGGAATCCAGAGCAGACATGATCTGGGACCACTTCGAGTTCCCAAGCTGGCATCAATTCCTAAATTTATTCAATAAATACACCAAATCAAACTGCCTACTTGACGAATATTCCCCTAAAATCATGACAGTTGCCCCACCAGACTTCAAACTGGAACTATTCACATGGCTAACAACTACCCTTACAAACGGAACATTAAACGAGGATATGGGACACATACTGATGACACCTATCCCCAAAAATCAGAAAATAATCTCTACAGCACTGACAACCAACTACAGACCCATAGCAAGCATCCCCCTATTCACAAAACTACAGGAAGGATTGGTCAACCTACAACTTGTAAACTACCTAGACAAATTTAACATCCTCAGTGAACACCAATCAGGTTTCAGGAAAGGATACAGCACAGAAACTGTCATGGCTTCCATACTAAACCACCTCTATGATCTTTTCAGCAAAGGCAAAAGCGCTCTAATTCTGCAACTAGACCTTAGCAGTGCTTTCGACCTGGTAGACCACGAACATAAGAACATAGACTGCGAGGGGATATGATTGAGACTTTTAAAATAATAAAAGGAATCGATAAGATAGAGCAGGACAAAAAGTTATTTACGATGTCAAATGTGACTGGGACAAGAGGTCATGGACTGAAGCTGAGGGGGGACAAGCCCAGGACAAATGCCAGGAAGTTCTGCTTCACACAGCGGGTGATGGACACCTGGAACGCTCTCCCGGTGGAGATTGCTGCGGAACCGACCATTCTAGGATTTAAGGGCAAGTTAGATGCACATCTCCTCAGAAGGCAAATAGAGGGATACCGGTGACTAAGTTTTCGCCAGGTCGCACCTGGCTGGGCCTCCGCGTGAGCGGATCACCGGACTTGATGGACCCAGGGTCTGATCCGGTGATGGCAGTTCTTATGTTCCCCACTATCACCCACACTGTTCAACATTTACATCGCATCCTTAGGTCATCTACTACAAAAATTAAACTTAAAGCATTACATATACGCAGACGATATATCCATCCTAATCCCCTTAAATGACATCACAAATGAAATTATAGATAACCTCTCACACACAATGATAGAAATCAAAAAATGGACTACCAACGTCAAACTGAAACTAAACACAGAAAAGACAAAAGTCTTCTTGGCAAGCCCCAACGACAAAATAACAAGAACATCGGTAAAAATAAACGACCACAAATACCCAATCTCCAAAGCCATAAAAATACTGGATATCATACTAGATACACACTTAACCATGGCTGACCACGCAAACTTACTGGTGAAGAAATGCTTTTACACGCTGTGGAAACTGAGACCTATTAAAAAATATTTCGACACAACATCCTTTAGATTACTGGTGCAGTCGCTGATCCTATCTATCCTGGACTACTGCAACATCGTCTACCTGGGTATCCCCAAAAAAAACAGTACAAAAATTAAGAATAGTGCAAAACACTGCAGTCCACTTGATCTTCGGACTGAGGAAAAAAGACCATGTTAGCTCCTACTACAAAAAATTACACTGGTTACCAATGGAGGCGCGAATACTGTTCAAGTTTGCTTGTATCTGTTTCAAACAGGTCTGGGGACTAGCACCTTCCTACCTGCTACCACACTTCACGCTACACAACCCCACATGAACAACCAGACACCGAAACATCTTTACAAAGATCACAGGCTGCAAATACAAATCCTTCCTGGACAGAACCTTCATGTTCCAAGCAAGCAGACAGCAATCCTGGCTGGGAAACCACATAAATAATAATAATATAATCTAATAAAATGCTAGGCCGCGCACGCGCACTCAAAAGTCGTGTTTCCTGATCCGTCGCAGATGCAGCGGCACGAGTGTGCATGCGCGCTAGACAAGCTTCCCTGCTCTCCTCCTCACAATACGGAAGTTTCTTTAGACGCTGACGATCGCCTCCACAAGCCTGCTCCCAGCCAGCCGACGATCGCCTCCACAAGTCGGGAATGGGGCACAAAGAGAGCCTCCTTCCCCCCCCCCCTGGAACGAACCGAAAAACTGACCCCGCCGCCCAGGACCCGAGTCCTTTGCCACCCCCCCTTCCCTTCCCGCGGGCCCGACTGGCGATTTAAGCAGCGTGTGCAGCAGTCTTCACACGCTGCTTCGGGCCCTTCTATTGCCCTGATTTGCTCTGCCGCGTCTCTGATGATGTCATCAGGGACGTGCCAGAGTAAATCAGGGCAGTAGAAGGACCCGAAGCAGCGTGTGAAGACTGCTGCACACCCTGTTGGAATCACCAGCTTTGTAGTCCGGACCGCGGGAAGGGAAAGGGGGGTAGAGGAAATGCTAATGTTGCTGCACAGGGCACCCATTAATGTAACGGCCTTGCTTTCGGGAGGGGGTAGGGAGTCAGAAGGGGGTCACGGAGAGACAGTCAGGCATGGAACAACAGATAAATGCAGGTAGGCAGGAGGCCAGGGAGAAAGACAGAGAGACATACAGAAAGAAAGACAGGGGGCCAGGGAGAGAGACAGACATAAAGAAAGACAAACAGACAGGGGGCCAGAGAGACAACAGATAAATACAGGTAGGCAGGGGGGGCCAGGGAGAAAGACAGAGAGACATACAGAAAGAAAGACAGGGGGCCAGGGAGAGAGACAGACATAAAGAAAGACAAACAGACAGGGGGCCAGAGAGACAACAGATAAATACAGGTAGGCAGGGGGGGCCAGGGAGAAAGACAGAGAGACATACAGAAAGAAAGACAGGGGGCCAGGGAGAGAGACAGACATAAAGAAAGACAAACAGAAAGGGGGCCAGAGAGACAACAGATAAATACAGGTAGGCAGGGGGGGCCAGGGAGAAAGACAGAGAGACATACAGAAAGAAAGACAGGGGGCCAGGGAGAGAGACAGACATAAAGAAAGACAAACAGACAGGGGGCCAGAGAGACAACAGATAAATACAGGTAGGCAGGGGGGGGCCAGGGAGAAAGACAGAGAGACATACAGAAAGAAAGACAGGGGGCCAGGGAGACAGATAGAATAAACACAGACAGACAGCAGAGAAAGAGAGAAAGAAAGAATGACAGACAAACACTAGCCAAGGATAGACAGAGAGAAAGAAAGAATGACAGACAGGGGGCCAGAGAGATAGACAGAAAGACAGACAGACAGACATCTATTCTAGCACCCGTTAATTTAACGGGCTTAAAGACTAGTAATAGTTTATATATCGCAATACCGTGAAGTTCTAGGCCAGGGGTGTCCAATGTCGGTCCTCGAGGGCCGCAATCCAGTCGGGTTTTCAGGATTTCCCCAATGAATATGCATGAGATCTATGTGCATGCACTGCTTTCAATGCATATTCATTGGGGAAATCCTGAAAACCCGACTGGATTGCGGCCCTCGAGGACCGACATTGGACACCCCTGTTCTAGGCGGTTTACAAAAGATTACAAGAGGTACAAAATGAGTGACCTGAAGAGAGTGAGAAATAGGTCAAGAAAATCATTGTTGAGAGTGGTGTGCGGGTCAGTTGTCCAGGTACTTCAGGAATAGGTATGTTTCTAGGCGCTTCCTGAATTCCTCGTAAGTGGAGGGCGAGAGCAATTGTTTTAGGCCTTTGCCCCCTAATGCTGCTTGATGTGAGAGAAGGTGATCGTGGTGTTTTTTTAGTTTGCAACCTCTGACTGGGGGGGGGGGAAACCAAGGTTAGGTGTGAGATTCTCTTGTGTTTGTTGGTGGAGAAGGTGAAAAGGTCTGTTATGTATTTAGGGGCTAGACCATATAGCACTTTGAAGCAGAGGCAGGCGAACTTAAACTTTACGCGTGCTTCTGTCGGTAGCCAGTGCAACTGCCGGTAATAAGGTGTTACGTGATCAAACTTCTTTAACCCGAAGATAAGTCTGACCGCTGCATTTTGCACAAGCTGCAGACGTCGCATATTCTTTGGGGAAATTGCTAAATAGGCGATGTTGCAGTGGTCAAGTTGACTTAGTACGAGGGATTGTACCAGGATTCTGAATGCTGACGTGTCAAAATATGACTTAACGGATCTCAGTTTCCAGAGAGTGAAAAAACCCCTTCTGATTAAGGAGTCCACCTGGTCTTTCATGGTTAGGCACTGATCTAGAGTTACACCCGGTATCTTCATGGTGGACTGAATAGGGTAATTAAGATCGCTGATGCATAGTGGGGTTTTGGTGTCAAACGGGTGAGGGGAAGCAATGAAGAATTTCGTTTTTTCTGAATTAAGTATGAGCTTGAAGTCTGTCATCCATTGTTCCGTCACATTTACTGCTTCTGTTGTCTTGGGAATGGTTTCCGAGATAGAGTTAGCAAATGGAGCCAGGCAGACCTATGGCGCATTCTGAAAATCAATTAAAACCGTTCTCTTTGACAAATTCATAGTCTAAACAGATGACCCTCCCTCACTATGATATTTCCCCTTTTCAAACCTGATGGAATTTCTCATGAAACTCCTATTTCTTATGTAACATTTCTCCTCTTGCATTCTGTAATTCGTCGATTGTCCGGCCTTCTTTCGATGTGAACCGCCTAGAAGACATTTGACTATGGCGGTATAGAAAAATAAAGTTATTATTATTATATTATTATTATTATTAAATTTCCGGGGAGGGGGGTTTCATTTAGAGGGAAGGGTAGGGGGGAAGGGGATGGAATTAAGGGGGGGGTGTAGAAAGGAATGGATTAGTTCATATGGAAATTTAGGGCTTCTTTTACGAAGGAGCGCTAGGGTTTTTAGCGCACGCACAAAATTACCGTGCGCTATAGCGTGCGGTAGCCAAAAATCTACTGCCTCCTAAAAAGGAGGCGGTAGTGGCAGGTGCGCTTGAAAATTTAATGTGTGCGTTAAGGCCCTAGCACATCTTTGTAAAAGGAGCCCTTAATTTGGAGGAATGATACAAAATATGTATGAAATATTATGAATCTTGATAATTTCTAAGCTAGATTATTGTAATACATTATACCAAGGCATAACACAGAAAGAAATACAAAGACTACAAATTATACAAAACACAGTAATAAAAATGATTACTAATTCTAAAAAATATGATCACGTCACTCCTCTTTTGCAAGAAGCACACTGGCTGCTTATTTCACATAGAATAACATATAAAATCGCATTGTTAACATTCAAAATTCAGAAAACTAATACTCCAATATTCTTATATCGATATTTAATACCCTACTCCCCAGTTAGATCTCTTAGATCAACAGATCAGTATTTGTTGACCATTCCATCATTGAAAGTAATTGGCACCAGAAGAACCACAACCTTTTCTATTTTCGGACCTCAGCTTTGGAACAAACTTCCAATCTATTTGCGCGCTGAAACCTCCTTAGAAAAATTTAAAAGTAATCTAAAAAGCTATCTTTATAAAGATGCTTATGAATCTTAGATCAGACAATCCTTTTGACTCTCCTCTTCACTTTTAGATCAGGTCTCACCTTAACAATTACCGTATTTCACGCATATAACGCGCGCGTTATACACGATTTTTACAAACCGAGTATAACCATGCGCGTTATATTCGTGAGCGGTTATCCCCCCTTTTTTTTTTACACAGTTCCCCCCCCCCCCGACGTCCGATTCACCCCGTAGGACCGCTCGCACCCCCACCCCGAAGGACCGCTCGCACCCTCACAGCCTCCCCCCCCCCATCATGTAGAAGCTGCCTACCATCGTCCTGCTGCTTCCTCTGCCGGCGGTCCTGCCCCTTCTCTTAGCCCTGCGTCTACGCTGCTTCCTCTTCCGGCGGTCCCGCCCTTTCTCTGGCGGGCTAAAGGAGAGTCGGGCTGGCCAGAGGAGAGTCGGGGCGGGCGAAAGGAGAATCGGGCAGCGACGTGAGAGTTGGGGCGGCATGCACGGTATAGGGGTGTGCGCGGTATATAAAAATTTACTTACATAAATTACAGTTTCCCGCGCGCTATACCCGTGTGCGCGTTTTACACGGGTGCACGGTATATGAGTGAAAATATGGTACTCTTAGACTGTCTTCATAAAAAATTGTTCTTCTCTAATTGTTCTTCTATTTTAATTGTTTATTTTAAATCAAATGTAATTTAACCTCTAATTCTTTATGTAT
The DNA here is from genome assembly GCF_902459505.1 of Geotrypetes seraphini. NCBI lineage: Eukaryota > Metazoa > Chordata > Amphibia > Gymnophiona > Dermophiidae > Geotrypetes > Geotrypetes seraphini. Next base: position 108,469,316 of record NC_047084.1, read on the forward strand.
CTTTAATGTAATTATGGATAAAATTGTATGTATATGGTTTTAAACTGTTTTATTTGTACCCCCCCAATTATTATTGTTATACGCATTGAAAATACTTATTGTATTTCTTATTGGATTCTTTCAATAAAAATTATTATAAATTAAAAAAAATAAAATTTGCTTGTATTTGTTTTAAATCAATGTTCAGTCGACCTAATTTCCCACTTTCTTCTAGACCGTTCTAATAAGTCCACACACAGAATTCATTTATTTGCTTATCCAACAGCAAAAGCCTGTCGTTTTAAGAGATTTCTTGCTTTCCAGGCAGGCAAAATGAATGATTGGTTGGGTATAATTATTACATGTGTTTCATCTTACCACTCTTTTAGAAAATTAGTTGTTTGATCGACTTGTAACCTAAAGTTTTACTATTTTTTACCTTCTTTTTCTTTATTATGCATTTCTGATGATTTGCACACGTCGTTCATTATTCAGTTTCTCCTGTTATAAACTGCCTTGAACTATTACGGCTTTGGCGGTATATAAGAATAAAGTTATTATTATTATTTAAATACCTGCATGGTGTAATTGCACATGAGTTGAGTCTCTTTCATTTGAAATGGCGCCATTTTTGAATCCTACCTGCTTTATTTCACAGATTGCTGGAAATATACGCTCAAGTGACTCAGTGCCATAGTTCCTGAAGAAGGGATTGATTGACCTTTGAAACGGAGCCCCGTTAGGACTTAAAGGAGCACTTGGAGCCGTCTTTGCAAATCCTGAGGTTTGTTTTTTTTCCATACCAGTGAGATAAGTACTGAGCTGAATTTTTATTTTTCTGGCATTTGGGCGACTGTGAAATTTTCCTATGGTATGGATTGCGGACACTGGTTATCTGTTCTGTTATACAGCGATAGCAGTTGAGTCTCACTTTTGATTTTTGCACTTAGTTGGGTGAACTGGTGGCTTTTTGATTTCACAAACTATTACCCTTGTGGGTTTGATAAGAGTAACAACTCTTTTTGATTGGAGAGAGGTTTACCCGGTTCCCCCGACTAAGAGTTGTGAAGACTGAGAACCCTCCCTTCATACACAAAAAATGTCATATTTTTTTTGTTTTTGTTTTGTTTAATTTGGTATACCACATTGGGCTCTTCTGCTATTCCTCTATTCTAGAAATGAGATAACAAATTATATTTTTCTGGCTGATTTTTTCATCTTTTTTAATTAGGTTTATTTGATTATAAAAATCTATGATTTTATAACCATAAAGCTCTATGACCTCACAATGCAGGTGTAAAGAGCCTTAGCCAATAGGGAGAGGAGGAGATAGTGTTTGCTGCAGATGGGCAGATTGGATGGGCCATTTGGCCTTTATCAGCCATCATGTTTCTATGTTTCTATAACCATAAAGCTCTATGACCTCACAATGCAGGTGTAAAGAGCCTTAGCCTATAGGAAGAGGAGATGCAAATGTTAAGAGCTTTAGCCAATAGGGAGAGGAGGAGATAGCAGATGGGCAGACTGGATGGGCCATTTGGCCTTTATCTGCCATCATGTTTCTGTAAAGCTTCCAAAGGGAAGAGATAAGGAGAAAAAGAAGAGCACCATTATCCCTTTGTTTTAGGTGAATCATAGTCTAGTTATGTAACGTGAACTGCCCAGATTCATATGAAGAGGCAGAAACGGGTTTAGCACTGAGGCAACTAGAAACTGAGGTTCCCAGGGTCATAGGGGGAAAGAAGATTTCCTGATTCATGGCCTCAGTTCTCACTGGGAGAATAAAATGGCCCCATTATGACCAGACATACTGTCACATGTTAGGCACAGACAGAAACGATCAGAAGTGGAAATAGAGATCTTTGCCCCCTTTACTGTGTTCACTTTGCCCCCTTTACTGGGTTCATTTTTATAGATGGCTCTTCCTGTGCTTTGTTGGTTTCTGAATGGCAGTCTTTTCAGCTAAGGAGAGATGAGACGGAGCACCTGTCCCATGGCCTAATCTCATTTGGGGGTGGGGTGGGGGGCGAAGAGATGATCTAATCCAGGGTTTGATATGCACTGATGAGCAGATGGGGCACCATCTATCACCTCAGCCCTTCAGCCAGCTGTCACAAAGCCACAGGGCTGAATTCCTGTATCCCTTCACCCTCCACGGCCGTCTGACGAGCTTGCAAATCAGGCACAGACTGTGTGTTAGGATAGGCACAGGAAACATCTTGTTTTGTTTTCAGATTTTTGGTCTCTTCCCCCCAATATTTGGATTTTTAAAAATCTCTTTTACAAGTCCGTGTTAATAAAAAAAAAACATGGGCCCTGATATTTAGCCAATGGCAACCAGCATTTTACTGACCACCACTGGTGTTGAACCCAGAAAGTCAATACCGGGTCATGTTCGGGCACCGACATTGAACTTCTAGTCAGTTAAGTGCGATAGCCAGCAGTTAAATGGCTACAGGTTACCACACTCATAAACATAGGACAGACTTCTATGTGGCTCTAGAGGTCAGAGCAGATGCTTAGATTGTGAGTTTGATTCCCACTGCAGCTCCTTGAGACTCTGGGCAAGTCAATTTATAACACTTAGAAACATGAAGGCCAAATGGCCCACCCAGTCTGACCATCCGCAGCATCCACTATCTCCGCCTTTCCCTAAGAGATCCCACGTGCCTGTTCCAGGAGACTATTCCACGTATCTACCACTCTTTCTGCAATAAACGTCTTTCCTTAGGTTACTCCTGAGCCTCTTAATTTCATCCCGTGCCTTCTCGTTCTGGAGTTTCCTTTCACTTCATTGCCCCTGGTACAAAATAAGGGGTGTCAGGTCAAAAGTGCGCCGGGACAAAGGCGCACGCAGACAATTGAGCGCAGCGCGGAGGTGCACGCTGCAGAAAATTACTGTTTTTAGGGCTCCAATGGGGGGTATGGGGGGGAACCCCCACCACTTTACTTAATAAAGATCGCGCCGCGTTGTGGGGGGTTATAACCCCCACATTTTACTGAAAACTTCACTTTTACCCTGTTTTTAGGGAAAAAGTTAAGTTTACAGTAAAATGTGGAGGGTTACAACCCCCCAAACCCCCCCCAACGGTGGCGCAATCTCTATTAAGTAAACTGGGGGGGCTCCCCAACAAAAACCCCTGTTGGAGCCCCTAAAAACTGTAATTTTCTTCGGCGCACACCTCCGTCTTGCGCTCAGTTGTCGGCGCGCGCCTTTGTCTTTCGCAGGGTTGTCTATGAACCAAATAAGGACCTGTCTAAAATATGTAAACTGCTATGATTGTAACCACGCAGAAAAGTGGTATATCAAGCCCCATACCCTTTATGAGGTGACCTTGGCTGGTTAAGTGCTGAAAATTGGCATTGAACTGGCCCAGTGCCAACTCCACCCTGGCACACCCCTAAAATAGCCAATTTTCAGTTTGGCACTAACCAGTCATTTTCAGCAGTATTAACTGGTTAAACGCTGCTGAAAGTTAGTAGTTCGTCCCAAGCAGGAAGTTTAACCAGCCAGGAGCTTAGGCATTGGTGGAATGAGACATTATGACATTACAATCAGAGCTCTGTTGCTACTTATGCTTTGAAAGTGTTTGTATTTCTTAGTATTGCAACAGAAAGTGAAACGACACAAAAATCCATACGAAAAAGGAGATTATCGCTGAAAAATAGCTGGAAAGCGATGACCACAAATGCTCGCAGTCTAAGCAACAAAGTTCATGATCTGCAAGCCCTGATATTAGAGGCAGATCTAGATATTGTTGCTATCACAGAGACATGGTTCAGTGAATCACATGGATGGGATGCAAACATACCGGGATATAATCTTTTTAGGAAGGACAGAGATGGTCATAAAGGTGGAGGAGTAGCTCTCTATGTAAAGATCAATATCCAAGCGACCGAAATGCAAGGGACCTGGGGAGAGGAAGAAGCGATATGGATTGCTCTGAAAAGAGAAGATGGAACTTCTATCTATGTGGGTGTAGTCTACAGACCTCCGACTCAATCGCAGCAAATTGATAAGGATCTGATTGTGGATATCCAAAAGTTTGGAAGGAAAGAGGAGGTTCTGCTGTTGGGAGATTTCAACCTGCCGGATGCGGACTGGAATGTTCCGTCTGCGGAATCGGAAAGAAGTAGGGAGATTGTGGATGCCTTTCAAGAGGCTCTGCTCAGACAAATGGTGACGGAACCCACAAGGGAAAAAGCGATATTGGATCTGGTCCTCACAAATGGAGAGAGTATCTCTAATGTTCGAGTGGGTGCTCACCTGGGTAGTAGCGATCATCAAACGGTTTGGTTTGATATAACGGCTAAAGTGGAGAGCGGCCGCACGATACTTAAAGTCCTAGATTTCAAACGTACGGACTTTAATGCAATGGGAAAGTACCTGAAGAAAGAGCTGTTAGGATGGGAGGACATAAGAGAAGTGGAAAGACAGTGGTCTAAGCTGAAAGGAGCGATAAAAATGGCTACGGACCTTTATGTGAAGAAAATCAATAAAAACAAGAGAAAAAGGAAGCCGATATGGTTCTCCAACCTAGTGGCTGAGAAAATAAAGGTGAAAGAGTTGGCGTTCATGAAATATAAAAAAAACCAAGAAGAGGAGAGCAGAAAGGACTACAGGGTGAAACTGAAAGAAGCCAAGAGAGAGATACGTTTGGCGAAGGCACAGGCGGAAGAACAAATGGCTAAAAATGTAAAAAAGGGAGATAAAAATTTTTTCAGATATATTAGTGAAAGGAAGAAGATAAAAAATGGAATTGCTAGGCTAAAAGATGCTGGGAACAAATATGTGGAGAGTGATGAGGAGAAAGCAAATGTGCTAAACAAATACTTCTGTTCTGTGTTCACAGAAGAAAATCCTGGAGAAGGACCGAGATTGTCTGGCAAAGTTACACGAGAAAATGGAGTAGATTCTGCGCCGTTCACGGAGGAGGGTGTTTATGAGCAACTTGAAAAACTGAAGGTGGACAAAGCGATTGGACCAGACGGGATCCATCCCAGGATACTAAGGGAGCTCAGAGAGGTTCTGGCGAGTCCTATTAAAGACTTGTTCAACAAATCTCTGGAGACGGGAGTGATTCCTGGGGATTGGAGGAGAGCGGATGTGGTCCCTATTCATAAAAGTGGTCACAGGGATGAAGCAGGAAACTACAGGCCGGTGAGCCTCACTTCAGTTGTTGGAAAAATAATGGAAGTGTTGCTGAAAGAAAGGATAGTGTATTTCCTTGAATCTAATGGGTTACAGGATCCGAGGCAACATGGCTTTACAAAAGGTAAATCGTGCCAAACGAACCTGATTGAATTTTTTGATTGGGTGACCAGAGAGCTGGATCGAGGACATATGCTAGATGTAATTTACTTGGATTTCTGCAAAGCCTTTGATACAGTTCCTCATAGGAGGCTGTTGAACAAACTTGAAGGGCTGAAGTTAGGACCCAAAGTGGTGAACTGGGTCAGAAACTGGCTGTCGGACAGACGCCAGAGGGTGGTGGTTAATGGAAGTCGCTCGAAGGAAGGAAAGGTAACTAGTAGAGTCCCTCAGGGTTCGGTGCTGGGGCCAATCCTGTTCAATATGTATGTAAGTGACATTGCTGAAGGGTTAGAAGGAAAAGTGTGCCTTTTTGCAGATGATACCAAGATTTGTAACAGAGTAGACACCGAAGAGGGAGTGGAAAAGATGAAAAAGGATCTGCAAAAGTTAGAGGAATGGTCTAATGCCTGGCAACTAAAATTCAATGCAAAGAAATGCAGAGTAATGCATTTGGGGATTAATAATACGAAGGAACCGTATATGCTGGGAGGAGAGAAGCTGATATGCACGGACGGGGAGAGGGACCTTGGGGTGATAGTGTCCGAAGATCTAAAGGCGAAAAAACAGTGTGACAAGGCAGTGGCTGCTGCTAGAAGGATTCTGGGCTGTATAAAGAGAGGCGTAGTCAGTAGAAGGAAGAAGGTGTTGATACCCCTGTACAGGTCATTGGTGAGGCCCCACTTGGAGTATTGTGTTCAGTTTTGGAGACCGTATCTGGCGAAAGACGTAAGAAGACTTGAGGCGGTCAAGAGGAGGGCGACGAAAATGATAGGAGGCTTGCGCCAGAAGACGTATGAGGAGAAACTGGAAGCCCTGAATATGTATACCCTAGAGGAAAGGAAAGACAGGGGAGATATGATTCAGACGTTCAAATACTTAAAGGGTATTAACGTAGAACAAAATCTTTTCCAGAGAAAGGAAAATGGTAAAACCAGAGGACATAATTTGAGGTTGAGGGGTGGTAGATTCAGGGGCAATGTTAGGAAATTCTACTTTACGGAGAGGGTGGTGGATGCCTGGAATGCGCTCCCGAGAGAGGTGGTGGAGAGTAAAACTGTGACTGAGTTTAAAGTAGCGTGGGATGAACACAGCAGATTTATAATCAGAAAATAATATTAAATATTGAACTAGGCCAGTTACTGGGCAGACTTGCACGGTCTGTGTCTGTGTATGGCCGTTTGGTGGAGGATGGGCAGGGGAGGGCTTCAGTGGCTGGGAGGGTGTAGATGGGCTGGAGTAAGTCTTAACAGAGATTTCAGCAGTTGGAACCCAAGCACAGTACCGGGTAAAGCTTTGGATTCTTGCCCAGAAATAGTTAAGAAGAAAAAAATTTTTTTTAAAAAATTTAAATTGAATCAGGTTGGGCAGACTGGATGGACCATTCGGGTCTTTATCTGCCGTCATCTACTATGTTACTATGTTACTATGTATATGTTTGAGGCTTGTGCATACGAGGACGGAGCTTAGGCATTGGTGGGATGAGGCATTATGACATCACAATCAGAGCTCTGTTGCTACTTATGCTTTGAAAGTGTTTGAGGCTTGTGCATACTAGGACGGAGCAAGGACAGGAACAGAACTTGCAGGGATGGGACAATGAGTTCCTGTGAGGACGGGGGAAAATTTGTCCCCGTGTCATTCTCTAGTCTGGAGTAAAGGGGATGGGACTTTAGTTCGTTCCAGTTTGTCCCTATCTGTCTGTATTCTGTTTTTTTTGTTTTTGTTGTTCCCTTTTCTTTTTTTTTTAATATTAACTTTGTAAAACCGCTTTGATTTCTGATAAGGCGGTACGTGAAATTTTAATAAACATGAACCATAATACTGCTTTTTCTGTGTAAGGTGCTGGTGCCCCTGCCCAGACAGCGCCTGGAGCAGTCTGCCTCCTGGCCCCCTTACAACCAGGGCTGTGGAGTTGGAGTCGGAATTGTGGATACCAGAAACTGAGGCGTCTTGAGTTGAAGGATTTATCTACCGACTCCACAGCTCTGCTTACAACACCACTAGAAGTGCCACCTTCATTTCCCTGCCATCTCTCACGTATGTAACACAGGAGGACAGAACAGGCACTAGAAGGGGAGCAGATTTAGGTATTTTCCTGATGGAAGTAGGTATTTTCCTGATGGAGAGAGGGACCTTGGGGTGATAGTGTCTGAAGATCTAAAGGCGAAGAAACAGTGTGACAAGGCGGTAGCTGCTGCCAGAAGGACGCTAGGCTGTATAGAGAGAGGCATGACCAGTAGAAGAACAAAAGTGTTGATGTCCCTGTATAGGTCGATAGTGAAGTCCCACTTGGAATATTGTGTTCAATTTTGGAGACCGTATCTGGCGAAGGACGTAAGAAGACTTGAGGCGGTCCAGAGGAGGGCGACGAAAATAATAGGAGGCTTGCGCCGGAAGACGTATGAGGAGAGACTGGCAGCCCTGAATATGTATACCCTAGAGGAAAGGAGAGACAGGGGAGATATGATTCAGACGTTCAAATACTTGAAGGGTATTAACGTAGAACAAAATCTTTTCTAGAGAAAGGAAAATGGTAAAACCAGAGGACATAATTTGAGGTTGAGGGGTGGTAGATTCAAGAGCAATGTTAGGAAATTCTACTTTATGGAGAGGGTAGTGGATGCCTGGAATGCGCTCCCGAGAGAGGTGGTGGAGAGGAAAACGGTGACTGAGTTCAAAGAAGCGTGGGATGAACACAGAGGATCTAGAATCAGAAAATAATATTAAATATTGAACTAAGGCCAGTACTGGGCAGACTTGCATGGCCTGTGTCTGTATATGGACATTCAGTTGAGGATGGGCTGGGGAGGGTTTCGATGGTTGGGATGATTAAGATGGACAGGAGTCAGCTTTGACGGAGATTCCAGTAGATAGAACCTAACACTGTGCCAGGCAGGGCTCTGGATTTCTGGCCCAGAAATATCTAAGAAAAAGGACCATTTTAGTTAAATTATTAATTTATGAAGCATGTACGTTTGGGCAGACTGGATGGACCATTTGAGTCTTTATCTGCCGTCATTTACTATGTTACTTTGTCCCCAAGAGCTTATAATCTATGTTTGTCCCCGAGGTAATGGAGAGTTTGACTTGCTTGAGATCACAAGATACATCAGTGAGATTTGAATACTAACTTTCTGAGTCACAACCCACTGCTCTAACCATTAGGTTAGGAAAGCTGTCGGGGGGGTCAATGTTTTTTTTGTTTTGTTTTTTTTTGTAATAATTTTTATTGAGAAAGCAGTCAAAAAGAACAAACAACAAGGCCCAATCTAAGGACCAAAGTACTAGTACAAAGGAAGAGTAAATCGCTGGTAAATACAAAACCGTACAACAGGAGAGGTGCATACGAAACAATCGCTTGGAATGAATACAAAATCCGCAAGATAAAATAAAAGGGGGAACCCGTCCAATTCGGGCTCAGAGACGTGCAGCAAAAGACTCTCCTAAAGATACCATAGACTGCAAAATCATTTTTCAAAAATAGAAATCCCCCACGCAACCATCCCTCACTCATCCAGCAGACAAAATCATCCCTCTCAATCAATCCACACAATCCGCACCAAACATACACCAAGCACCCCTCAATCAAACAACAAGCACCCGAGCTCGAGAGGCACCGACCAGTCCTGTAGGGCGAAATCCCATGAAGGCGGGCCCCCAAGTCTAACGGGGACCAGATTCCAGATTATGGCAAGGGAGCAGAGACTGCAGAGTCAGCTGCAACCTGAAACGCCCTCCATAAGGAAACATACAGTTTTTTGTCATTACTAATAGGAGCTGCATAGGTCTGGAGTTCGAATGCAGCTAGTTCCCGCATTTTGTTGAGCCACTGACTAAAGGAAGCCTGCGCCTCCACCACCCAATGTAGAAGCAAAATCTTTTTTGCCACCAGGAGTGGCGTATATAAGAACTTCTGGGAAGGTGGGGAAAATCCCGCATCAGACACCTCTCCCATGTCTCCCAGGAGCAAGAGGCCATAAGACCTGGGTACCGTCCTGCCAAGAAGGCCATCAAGAAAAGGGAGAACCTGGAGCCACAGAGCTGAATGGGGACACTCCAAAAACATATGTACTAGTGTGCCCGATGCCCTCCGACAATGAGAGCAGGTAGCATCGGCCCACAAGCCCACAAGCCTGTCCTCTAGCCCTAGAAATATAAGCCCGATGCAAGATCCTAAATTGCATCTCCCGGAGTTCCATAGAGCTCGTGAATTGGATAAGATTAGTAAAGAGGGCCAAAAATTTGGACTCATTATAGTCAAGGGCCAGATCACGAGCCCACTGGGCCGAAACCCTAGGCAGATAAGAGGTGGGAAGAGCAGTTTTTAAGAGCCTATACCAAGTGGCTAGGGTGTTAAGGTGAGAAGGAAGGAGGGCCAAACAGGCGTCCAATTTGCCAAAAGGCCACTGCTCGCCCCATTTACGTGTTAAGGAGAAATAGTAATGTCTGGCTTGCAAGTAAGCCCAAAAATGTGAAGCCGGAAGGTCCCACCGGGACTGCAGTTGTTGAAAAGTAAGGAATGTCCCCGCACCCTCAGCAGAGAGATGTCGCACGCTGACACAGCCCCGGGACTCCCACAGGTGAAACCCCGATGGACCCATTCCCGGAAGAAAATCAATATTACCTACCAGGGGCAAGAACGGAGAGGCCTGCGGAGCCCGCCGTTGCAGCCTCCGCCACCACCACCAGGCCTGACGAAAAGGTTTCAGAAGATGAAATCGGAAGTCCACCCCAGGGGAGGACCGAGGATGCAAATGCAATAAAGAGACAAAGGAGTGAGGAGCACACCAAGCCGTTATCCACCCCGGGGGAGAATGCCTAAACTGTCCCGAGATGCCCTCATGGACAAAACGCATCAAGGAAGCAACATTATATAGGCGAATATCCGGCAGATTCAGTCCGCCTTGCCTGGTGTCCAAGGATAAGGTAGCAAAACTGATTCGAGCCCTTTTGTTACGCCACAGAAAAGAAAGAAGGAGAGACCGAAAGGCCTGGGCATCTTTATTCAGGATCCAGAGCGGGATCGTTTGAAGCGGATATAAAAGTTTTGGCAAAAGAACCATCTTAAACAATGCCGCTCTACCCCATAAAGAAAGAGGCAAATCTTTCCACTTCTCACAAAGGTGACGTATAGTCTCAATGTGATGAAGAACATTATACTTATAGAGGAGATAATATTGGGTGCTCAAATAGACTCCTAGATAGCGCATGGGTTTCCGGACGGGAGGAATGGGAAGATTGTCATGCCACAGCTCATGCCTATGGGAAGCCAGGGGCAAGAGTTCTGACTTAGCACAATTAACTCGGAGGCCCGATATGGTCCCAAAATCTCGGACAAGTGAGAGAGCCACTGGGAGGTGTAAAGGTGCATTTTCCAAATATAACAAAATATCGTCCGCAAATAGATTAATGCGACTCTCTTTGGCTCCCACTTTAATACCAAGAAGGCGTGAATTGGAACGAATCTTAACCGCCAATGGCTCAATAGCCAGAAGGAAAAGAAGCGGGGACAAAGGGCACCCCTGCCTAGTACCGCGTTCCAGCGGAAATGGCGAAGAGAGTTGTCCGTTAACCAGAAGTCGAGCCTGGGGCAAAAAATAGAGACTGCGCACCCAGTCCAGAAATGCGCCCTCCAACCCGTAGTGACCCATAACCCAAAAAAGGTAGGACCAAGAGATGCTATCGAACGCCTTCTCCATATCAAGGCCCACTATAGCCACCCTATTGTCTCCCCCCCGACGAGAATAGATGGCCATCAAAGCTCTCGTAAGATTCATGGAGGCATATCTTCCAGGTACGAATCCTGCCTGATCTTCATGAATAAGAAGGTGAAGATAAGAGTTCAAACGTCGAGCAAGCAAGGCGGCTAGCAGTTTGGCGTCTTGGTTGAGAAGTGATATGGGTTTGTAAGAACCCACCTGAGATGGGTCCTTGCCCGGCCTGGGTAGCAAAATAACGTGCGCCATATTATAGCGGTCCACACCCTTCTGGGAATGCAAAGAATTAAAAGCAGCTGCCAAAGAAGGGGAGATGACGTCAGACAAAATCTTATAATATTCTGGTCCATAGCCATCAGGCCCCGGAGATTTAGTTAATTTAAGTGCCTTAATACCCAACTCCACCTCAAGGCGATCAATCGGGGCATTCAAGGCTTGAACCTGGGACGGTTGAAGTTTCGGTAAAAGGACATCCTTAAAGAAGAGGTCCCGATCCACATCCGCGAACGGCCGACAAGCATACAAATCCTTATAGTACTTCACAAATTGTTGCTGGATGTGTGCTTCCGTCGTGTAGGTTTGACCCTTTGGGTCGGTAATGGCCGTAATGATTTGACGCTTACGTTAGGGACGGACCAGACGGGCCATCAACCGGCCCGCTCGCCCCCCCCACCGATGTAAATTGTAACGACGAAAATACAGATCTCTCTCCGCTCGCTGGGTGAGGATCACATCAATTTGTTGTCGAAGAGTACGTATGCGGATACGATCAGCATCCTGCAGAGTCCGCTGGTGACGCCTCCGTAACTGCTGCAGTTCGCCCGATAACTGCAACAGATCCGCTTCCAATTTCTTTTTCTTTCCAGCGACATATGCTATAACGAAGCCACGCAGTACCGCTTTGGAAGCCTCCCAGAAGAGACCCGGGTCAAGATCAGAGGCATAGTTGGTACTATAATAACCTAGCCACTTTTCCCGCAGAAATCTACGAAAAGCAAGATCTTTAAACAGGTATCCCGGGAAACGCCAAGTCCGATCAGAGGAATCAGCAGTGATTTGGAAAGAGAGGACCACAGGAGAGTGGTCAGAGAGTGGGACCTCCACAATGTCAGCAGCATGAACGAGGGGCAACAGCGAGGGAGAGAGCAAGAAATAGTCAAGACGGGTATAAAGATTATGAGGATTAGAGTAAAACGTATAAGTACGTTCCATAGGGTGAAATAAGCGCCAGATATCCAGGAGCCCAAGCTGTGTGGTCAGAAAATTAACTCCCTTGGTCTCGAGGGATGCGCTTTGCGGGGGCGCAGTCCTGAGCAGGGTCCGCTGTGATATTAAAATCTCCCCCCAAAATAACTTGGTATCCCGGGTACTGTGTCAGCCGCGACAACATCCCTGAAAAGAAACCGTGATTATAGATATTAGGGGCATATACATTACCGAGTAGGTACTTCCGGCTCCAAAGCTCGCCCAACACTAGAACATATCGACCCTCTTTATCTTGTATAACCTTATGCAATTGAAACGGGAGTTGTTTGTGAACCAAAATAGCTACCCCCCGTTGACGGGCGCTATATGAGGAATAGTACACCTCCCCCACCCAGTCCCTCCTGAGTTTCTCATGTTCTACCGGCGTGAGGTGAGTCTCTTGCAGGAAAGCAATGTCTATACGTTCCCTACGAAACCAAGAAAGTATTTTCTTCCTTTTGATCGGGGAGTGGATCCCATCCACATTGAGTGTGGAAAGTTTTAAATTAACCATTGTCTGCCCCGCTTGGAACTGCAAGAGTAAAACGGGCAAGAGAAAAATACAGGGAAGAAGGCCCCCCAGCTAGGCCCACCTCCCACCGACCCCCATGGGATTCACCCCTCTGTGATAGGGAAGAAGCTCGCACTCTCGAGACTCCAATCACACATCCCCATGCATATCCTACCCGACACACTCCCCCCCAACCCCCTCCAATCCCTACCCCCTCCCCAGGAACAATCCAACCACCCAACAGACAACCCTTCCTGAAAACCATAAACGTAACCAATATCCCGAACCCCCCCCTCCCTCCATTAAACAAAGGTCCGCAAGATATTCAAGTAGTCAGCATAAGTGCAACAGGACCAAGACCAACAGTCTAGCTCCCGCCGGAGTGGGCAGAGGAAAAAATGCCCATCAAGGTCTCCGCAGCAGGTGACAGTCCAAGAGATGCTGCCCCCAGCAGGCTAGACACAGACCCATGCCCCGCCGTTCAATCATCAACCGAGACAGGGTCCAAGAATGCAGCCACGGGCAGGGAAACACTCAGGGAGAGGAGGCAAGATCCCCCCAGGGCCACCCTCCCCCCGGCGTAGTCTCGAAGGTGGAAGCAGAAATAAGCAGGTCCCCCTGCCCAGGAAACAAAGAGAACTCCATCCCCTATCCAGGGTCGCAGGGCAGACACCCAAACAAGGACTCCGCCGTCTTCAGCCCCTCAAGTGGCTGGCAGCCCCTCCAGATATGAGCGAAGCGCCGCCGGGGTATCCATGGTGACCACACTGTTGTTATGAGAGATGCGGACTTTAGCTGGATACTGGAGGGAGAATTTAACTCCCCTGGCATGGAGCTGGGTGCAATAGGGCGCCAGAGCCCGCCGGCGTTCAGACAGCTTGATGGAGAAATCCTGGAAAAGCAGGAGCTTGGTGCCATGGTAGTCCAGGGAGCGGGTGCGCCGGTAAGCCTCCAGTATGCGGGCTTTAATGGCATAATTTAGAAAACGGGCTATGACCGGGCGCGGCCGCGCTCCCTCAGCTCGCGGGGCCCCGATGCGGTGAACCCTCTCTACTTGTACTGGGCCCAAGGAAGATGGAAGTCCCAGGGTTTGGGGAAGCCACGTGGCCACCAATTCGCCCAGTTCAGAATCTCGGACAGCCTCCGGCACCCCAATTAGCCACAGGTTATTGCGACGGCTGCGGTTCTCCGCCTCCTCCGCCCGTTCTTCCAGCAGCTTAACTTGTCCCTCCAGGGCACTAATACGAACCTCCGCCGCCACTGCCTGCTCCTCATGCGCCGAAATGTGCTCCTCCGCCTGCTGCAGCCGCGCAGCATGGCCCGCTATGCTGTCTTTTACCTCCTCCATCACGGTGTGCAGTTTCTCATCCAGGAGCTTGGAGAGATGGCAGACGGAGACCTGCATGTCTGCATCATGCGGGGGCGGCCCTGGAAAGATCGGGCTAGCGGCGGCCATGTTGGGAGGCTTAGCAGATTTCTCTTTGCCGGGCCTCGTGGTCTTGATCGGCATCCCTGCCGAACGGAACCGAGCTGCATTGTTCCGGAGCTCCCGACGCAATGCCACAGCGTTCCCTAGCAGCGAGAGGCGAAATCGCCGGGGAAAAAACGCTGACTACTAGCACAGTATGTAGCGTTTATACTGAGGGAGAGCGGAGCCCGAGCCGGAGACGTCCGGTCAGCTCGCTACCATCACGTGACCCCCCGGGGGGGTCAATGTTAAACATACTTGGGCCCAGAACAGAAATTTGAGAAGGGGGGACCCTAAAGCCCATTCAGGAAGCTATACCTCTTATAGCTTAAAGCAGATTTGGAGCAATTGCCCTACTTGCCTCTAAAATCAGCCCTGAGGGCTATTACAACCCCTCACGTGAAATCCAACGTCACACTGGCAATTCATGGATTACCTAGAAATGTTGTACCTGTGCTCTCCAGACTAGAGAATGACACGGTGGCGGTTTACCCGCGGCCACCGCATTTTAGCCGCGGGTCACCCGCCGAAAACGGGGAAGAAAACTAGCAGTCGCTGCGGCGACAGGGACAAGGCCATTCACCGCCCGCGGGGCGGTGAATGGTCTTGTCCCCCGCAGTGAGGCATGAAGGATCGCGCGGTCCCCGCAGCTCACACCCGCCCGCCCAATCGATTCCAGTGTCCAGCCAGCTCTCTCCCCTCTCCTCACCCCAGTCCGCAGATCCTCCTCCTCGGCGACCCGCACGCTACCAGAGAGCCGCGCACACCCGCCGCTGCTCAGCCTCGATCTTCTGCTCTGACGCAACCGGAAACAGGAAGTTGCAGCAGAGCAGAAGATCGAACACTGAGCAGCCGCGCGTGTGCGGCTCCCTGGGAAAGCGCGCAGGTTGCCGAAAAAGAAAACCCACAAACCAAGGTGAGGAGAAGGGAGAGAGCCGGCCAAACACCAGGATCGACCGGGCAGGCAGGTAGTGGCCGCGGGGACGGTGACGGGGCGGTGAATGGGATGGCAGTGGCGGTGACGGGGCGGTGAAAGGGATGGCGGTGACGGTGACGGGGCGGTGAAGGGATCGGCGGTGACGGGGCGGTGCAGAGGATGGTGGGCCGGTGACGGGGCGGTGACGGGGACAGATTTTTTCCCCGTGTCATTCTCTACTCCAGACCAGATGATGATATCATTGTAATGCTTGTATTTAGGAATTACAAAATATAGATTACAAATAATACAAAAAACTTTTCTATTTAATGACGCATTCAATTTCAAATAATTCAAATTAAATAATCTTATCCCATTCCTTATGTTTTTTCCCCAACGTGGCTTTTTCTTTTCCCCTTAATTGAATAATATTAATTTTGTAACTTTTTCCCTGCTTTTTATCTTTCCTCATGTATCTGAGTTTGTCGTTTTTTTGTCAGATTGTCTTCAACCCCTTTTAAAGCTGTTTAAAATTTGAGAACTATTTAATATTTTAATTGTTACTCGCTTGGTATGTAATAAGCGATTTATCAAATTTAAATAAACTTGAAACTTGCATGAGTTTTCAATGACTCCAATTTTGAAAACAGCTCCATTGGCTACAGATAGAATGCAGGGTCCAATATAAAGTGATGCTAGTGGTTCATCAGGTTTTGCATGGTCAAGCACCGTTATATTTAAAACAAGCATAATAACATAAGAATAGCCTTACTGGGTAAGACCAATCCTAAACTAAACTAAACCTTAGATTTGTATACCGCATCTTCTCCACGATCGTACAGCGCGGCACGGTTTACAGGACTAAGATAGAATGGAACTCCAAAGGATGGTTGTGGATTAAGAGTAAAGGAGGAATAGAGGGTTTTAGAGTATCAGAGAGGGGGGAGGTGTTACATTTTTGAGAAAAGCCCAGTAGCCCGTTTATACAGCGGCCAATCCAGGTCACTAGTACCTGGTCAAAACCCAAACAGTAGCAACATTCCATGTAGAGAATGACACGGGGGACCGTTTACCGCAGTAAACCGTGGTCACCGCAGTAAATCCGCAGTAATGGGGACATGTGCAACTGGTTTACCTCAGGAATGGGGGACAAGACCTTTCACCGCCTCACGGGAATGGGGTTCAAGACCTTTCGCCACCCCGTGGAAGCAGTGAAAAGTCTTGCTCCTGTGGTAAAAAAATTGCTCCTGTGGTAAAAAAATTGCGCCCGTGTCATACTCGGCATCTCCTCCCCAGCTCCTCTTGCGCCTATTTTACCTTCAGGAGCCAGCCATGCCACGATGAAGACAGAAGGGACCAAAAACCAAAGACTGAGACCAATGTGATTTGAAGAATAAAATTACCAGATAACAAAAGGTAGAAAAAAAAAATTATTTTATATTTTGTGATTAGACTATTTCAGATTTGAAATATGTATCCTGCTAGAGCTGGCATTAGACATAACTAGGGACCGCAAAGTCCAGGCTGTGCTTCTTTAGCTTCCAGCTGGCTTAGGGCTCTCTCTGACCAGAAGGCAGTTGCCCTAGTTGCTCTCCAGTAACACTATTCCTGTCATATGTGACTGAAGTATTCTGTTAGCTTGATTTTTCTTTGAAGCATTCTGTACTAATTTGGTTAAGAACATAAGAATTGCCACTGCTGGATCAGATCAGTGGTCCATTGCGTCCAGCAATCTGCTCCCGCTGCAGCCCCCAGGTCAAAGACCAGAGCCCTAACTGAGATCAACCCTACCTGCGTACATTCCGGTTCAGCAGGAACTTGTCCAACCTTGTCTTGAATCCCTGGAGGGTGTTTTCCCCTATAACAACCTCCGAAAGAGCGTTCCAGTTTTCCACCACTCTCTGGGTGAAGAAGAACTTCCTTATGTTTGTATGAAATCTTTTCCCTTCTAACTTTAGAGAGTGCCCTCTCGGTCACCCTACCTTGGAGAGGGTGAACAGTATGTCTTTATCTACTAAGTCTATTCCCTTCATTATCTTGAATGTTTCTATCATGTCCCCTCTCAGTCTCCTCTTTTCAAGGGAGAAGAGGCCCAGTTTCTCTAATCTCTCGCTGTACGGCAATTCCTCCAGCCCCTCTGGACCCTTTCGAGTACTACTGTGTCCTTCTTCATGTACGGCGACCAGTGCTGGACGCAGTATTCCAGGTGAGGGCGTACCATGGCCCGGTACAGAGGCATGATAACCTGCTCTGATCTGTTCGTGATCCCCTTCTTAATCATAATAGTGGAGGGGATATTTGTGAAAGGGAGGGGAGACAGGGGTTTTGTTGATCCTTGTTCTGTATTATTTGTGCTTATAAAATGACAATTGTACAGAATAGTCTCTTTTTATACTTTAATAAAATAAGTTCAGTATAAAATCTTAACTCTTCAAGGCTTGTGCGGGTGGGATCTGACAGTTTGCAGGGCGGGGACGGGGGACTGAGCTTGCAGGGATGGGGCAGGGACGGGGCAGGAACGGTAATAAATTTTTTTCCCGGGTCATTCTCTAATTCCATGCTACCAATCCAGGGCAAGCAGAGGCTTCCCCTTTGTCTTTCTCAATAAGAGACTACACTTCTCCCTCGTTATTCACGGGGGATACGGGCCAAGCCGGATCGCGAATGGCGAAAAACCGTGATTATCCGGCTCTGACCCACCCCCCACCTCCCTGCCGCCTTCCCAGCCTTACCTGGTGGTCTAGCGGGCTTTCGGGGCAGGAGCGATCTTCCTACGCTCCTGCCCCGTGCAGATCGCCATGAAGAAATGGCTGCTGGGAGTTCCCGTAGTCTCTCGAGACTACGATGGGAACTCCCTACAGCCACTTCCTCATGGCGGTCTGCACGGGGCAGGAGCGTAGGAAGATCGCTCCTGCCCCAAAAGCCCGCTAGACCACCAGGTAAGGCCGGGAAGGCGGCAGAGAGGTAAAAAAAATATGGGGGTTTTTATTTTCCCCCTCCCCAGAAAAAAATCGCGATTATGTGAAATCGCGAGTGCAGAAACCACGAATGGGGAGGGGGAAGTGTATGGACTTTTCCTTCAGGAAATTGTCCAAACTTTTCTTAAAACCAGCTGCGCTATCCGCTCTTACCACAACCTCTGGCAATGCGTTCCAGAGCTTAACTATTCTCTGAATATTTATTTACCTAATAGGAACCTGAAATCAGAAATTGCTATGAGTTTGAGGACTGATACTGTACAATATGTGGCAACAAGTATATTTGTGACTCACCTAGGTATCAGGCGGAAGATAAATTTTAAAATAAATAAGGTGTCACAGACTGCAAAGAACCTACATTTCAAGCAGGACCAGTGCATCGATCAAAAGGCCAAACGACCTGCTTAACATAATCTGGCCTGGACTTTCCATGCTGTTTGTTTTTCCCACACCCCGACTGGCTTTCCAAGGGATCATGGAACAGACGGATGCCTTCCATCACTGGCTGTGCCCGGGCGGCTTGTGTCAGTGAGGCTCTGACAGACAGTTCCAAAGCAGGAATAACTCACTACGCTCTGGTGAGATCGGTGCTTGCTGAAGCACAGCAAAACAACAGACCCGGAGGGGGAGGGGGAGGCTTTCGACCACCTGGCAGCCTGGTCCGTTGTCAGAAAACAACAATTCAGTCTTCAACTCAAGTCTGGACAGAAGAAAAGAAAAATCACCAGGACCTGGCACTTCAGAATGAGGGAGGTTATCACTATTCTCACCACTGGCGTACCTAGGGTATGTGGTCTCCAAAAGTTAGTAAAAAAATGTATTAAAATTAGTCCAATAAAAAGATTACCTTATTTTCTCTTTCTATTTATAAATGTTTATCAATAGAGCTACAATATTACTTTATTCTAAAGCAACAAAAAAAAAATAAAATTTTTTTCTACCTTTATGTCATCTCTGGTTTCTGCTTTCCTCATTTTCTCTTCATTCTCCAATCCAATCCAATCTTAGGTTTATATACCGGGTCATCTCCTGTATCAGGGGCTCGACTCGATTTACATAATGAATTTTATATGAGGTAAAGGTTCTCCATTCCATCCAGCGCCCACTTTTCTCTATCCCTTCCATTTTTCTCTTTCTGTCTCCACTCCTTCCCCCATGCTCTGGCACCTCTCTCTTCACCTTTCCTTCATTACTTCCCCCCCCCCACCCAACTCACCCCATGATCTGGCATCTGCTTCCCTGCCCCTATGCCCTGGGATCTCTCTCCTCTCTCGTCTCCTTCCATCTCTCCCTCTCCCTCCATGCTCTGGCATCTCCTTTTCTTCCTTTCTTTGCTCCCCTCCCTTCTTTACCAATGGTCTGGCATCCTTACTTCCCCTCTCCCCATGTGCTGGCATTTCTCTCCTCTCCTTCCCTTCCATCTCTCCCCCCCCTCCCATGCTCTGGTATCTCCTCTCTTTCCCTCCCTTCTTTCTCCTTTGGTCTGGCATCTCCTTTCCTTCCTTCCTTTTTCTCCCTCCCTTCATTCCCTATGGTCTGGCATCTCTTTTTCCTCTCCTCTCCCTTCCCTGGTTTTCCTTCCCCAATCAAGTGTAGTATGTCTTTCCCCCTCCCTCTCTGTTTGCTATCCCCCAGTCGGCAGCACAGTGTTCAGAACTCTCTGCTCTTTCCAGCTTCGGTCCTTTCTCTCTGCCGGGTCCTGCCTACTTCCTGTTTCCACATAGGTAAGACCCAGCAGAAAGGAAAGCCCAAAGCTGGAAGAAATTCCTGGAGTTGGACTATCCTTGCTCGGAGCACCCTCTTATGGGCTGCACCTAGAGCGGACTGCCTCCCCCACCCACCCACCCTTGGTACACCACTGATTCTCACCACCCAATTTTTTCCCTGCTATATTAGAAGCTGAGGTTCAGATTCAGTTTATTTCACTAGTTCCTGGCCAAAACCCAAGGAGTAACAACATTCCCTGCTACCGATACAGGGCAAGCAGAGGCTTCCCCCATGTCTTTCTCAATAACAGACTATGGACTTTTCCTCCAGGAACTTGTCCAAACCTTTCTTAAAACCAGCTATGCTATCCGTTCTTACCACATCCTCTAGCAACGCGTTCCAGAACTTAACTATTCTCTGAGTGAAAAAATATTTCCTCCTATTGGTTTTAAAAGTATTTCCCTGTAACTTCATCGAGTGTCCCCTAGTCTTTGTCATTTTTGACAGAGTGAAAAATCGATCCACTAATACCCATTCTACTCCACTCAGAGAGATGTTGAAGCAAAATGGAATGGTGAACTAGGTCAAAAGCAACATTTAATCTAATGAGAACAATATGACATCTCTACCTCCATCCAAGATAGTCTTAATCAATTTTTCAAGACTATGAAGTGTTTTGTCTGTGGAATGGTGGGGCCAAAACCCTGTTTGCTGAAGGTGGAGAGCATCGGTCTGTTTGAGATGACCGCCAAGTTGGTTTGCCAAACTTTTTTCAACATCTACACAGCAAGAAGAGATTCGAGATGGGTCTGTAGTTGTTCACAAAGGCATGATCCCCTTTAGAGATTCTTAAGATGAAGCTGTACAACTGTCTGCTTCTAACTGTCATAACCTATAATGGTTTCAGGAAGACGATCTAATAGAATAGTAACACTTTGTCTAATCCTCAAACTAAACACCTCTACAGACTATATCATCAACATTATGTAACCAACGTCATGTAATCATCAATGCTATGTAACCACCTTCGATAACATGTATATGTTGTTACTCTCCATACGCTGTAACTTGAATCTGTTGTTATGTAACTTCTTCTGTAATCTTGAATGTATGGTAATTCTTTACTGTAACCTGTAATTTACTCTTCTCCTGTAATGCAATTCTACTGGAAATGCCCAGATATCTTCTATATTGTAATCTGCCTAGAACCGCAAGGCACAGGCGGAATAGAAATCTCTAAAGTAATGTAATGTAATGTAATGGATTTGTTCCCCTATCTTCTGTGGATTAATCCTCCCCTGTTTTTTTTTTACTTTTAGTTTTTTTGTTTGTTTGTTTGTTTTTTTAGAATTGTATTTATGTTAATTGTTGTTTACCGCTTCCCTCCTTATATGTAATATTGTATTAAGAATGAAGGTTTTGTTTGTTGGTTTTTATATTTTACATAACTTTGGAACTTATGTAAATCGCATTGGATATGGACTATGCGAGGTAATCAAAGAAACTAAATAAACTTGAAACTAAGTGTCAGGAAAAGAGCCAAATAAATAAGGCAGTGGTCACAACAGAATGCAAGTAAGGCAGAAGAGGACTGAGGAAGTGCAGCAAAAGAAATGGTGGCAAGGGATCTGAGAGTGGCGATACAGTCATTTTGAGCATCTGCGAATGAAAGGGAATGTGAAAGGCAGAGAGAGTAAGCCTTGGTGCAGTTGAGTGTAAAAGGCTCTGAAACGCGTTGCCAGAGGATGTGATAAGAGCAGATAGCGTAGCTGGTTTTAAGAAAGGTTTGGACAAGTTCCTGGAGGAAAAGTCCATAGTTAGTTATTGAGGAAGACAGGGGGGAAGCCACTGCTTGCCCTGGATCGGTAGCACAGAATGTTGCTACACCTTGGGTTTTGGCCAGGTACTAGTGACCTGGATTGGCCACCGTGAGAACGGGCTACTGGGCTTGATGGACCATTGGTCTGACCCAGTTTGGCTATTCTTATGTTCTTACGTGAGCAAAGTATAGGACAATGAAGCCATTGTAGCATCACTGCTGAGGTTGGCTCTAAGGCACTGTGGAATGAGACATTATGACATCACAATCTCAGCTCTGGAAAGTTGCTACTCTTTGGGTTTTGGCCAGGTACTAGAGACCTGGATTGGCCACCGTGAGAACGGGCTACTGGGCTTGATGGACCTTTGGTCTGACCCAGTAAGGCTATTATTATGTTCTTACGTGAGCCAAGTATAGGACAATCAAACCATTGTAACATCACTGATGAGGTTGGCTGTTAGGTATTGGTGGAATGAGGCATTATGACATCACAATCTTTGGAATATTGCTCATTGGGGTTCCGGAATCTTGCTGTTCTTTGAGATGCTGGAAAGTTGCTACTCTTTGGGTTTTGGCCAGGTACTAGGGACCTGGAGTGGCCACCGTGAGAACGGGCTACTGGGCTTGATGCACCTTTGGTCTTATGTTCTTATGTTCTTACGATGGGCCAACGTTCTGTCTCAGGTTGGCGATTTTGTCATGAAAGCCTGCTGCAAAGTCTTCAACACAGACACTGGAAAGATTACTTGTGTGAGAGACGGAGAACTAAAATTCCTGAGCCTACGAAAGAGGCAGGAGGTTGAAGACTCCTAATGCTAAAACAGTTTAGACAAATATTCCTGCTTAGCCTTAGCTAAACTAGATATATATATGAGTAACAATTAGATTTGTGGCAGCAGGATGACGCTGCTATAGGTGGAACCAGGTCTGACATGGGTGCTGGGGAAAATTAGAAGCTTATGTGTGCATCTACAGCTTCTTCTAAGGCAGTGCATCGCAAACTGTGCGCCTCCTGAGATTTCAGGTGTCCCGCGACACACGGGCGAGAAGGAGAGTCGTCCACGCCAGCTGACTGCCTACAGGACATCACGAGAGGCACCTGGCATCGCTCCTCCTCTCCCCGCACCTCCCAGGTCCCTCCACTGAAGCAAGTGGCGGCCAGAGGGGCTTCCGCGCGTGGACGTCGACGCGATGATGTCACACATATGCGTGATGTCATCGCGTCGACATCCGCGCTTTTCCGGGTGCCTTCCGGCCGGGGCACTGGATTTAGTGTGCCGCCGGCTGGAAAGTTTGCGGGACACTTGACTAAGGTATTGTTCCAAATACAGTATTTAGGTATCAGGGGGAAAGGATGAGAATATCAGATGGAAAATCATTCCAATTCCAGAGCAGGTTTTCAAGGGCTCGATATTCCAAAAAGCCATACGTCTAAATTTAGGTTCTTAAGAACATAAGAATTGCCGCTGCTGGGTCAGACCAGTGGTCCGTCGCGCCCAGCAGTCTGCTCACACGGCGGCCCCCAGGTCGAAGACCTGTGCCCTAACCGAGACCAGCCCTACCTGCGTTCGTTCTGGTTCAGCAAGAACTTGTCCAACCTTGTCTTGAATCCCTGGAGCGTGTTTTCCCTTATAACAGACTCTGGAAGAGCATTCCAGTTTTCCACCACTCTCTGGGTGAAGAACTTCCTTACATTCCCCTTTTAACTTCAGAGAGTGCCCTCTCGTTCTCTCTACCTTGGAGAGGGTGAACAACCTGTCTTTATCCACTAAGACTATTCCTTTCATTATCTTGCACTAGTCTTATAGCCCGTTACATTAACGGGTGCTAGAATATGTGTGTGTGTGTCTGTCTTTATTTTTTTCTCTCTCTTTCCTTAGCCGCTTTCTGTATTTCTGTCTTTCTTTTTCCTTGGCTGTCCACTACCATCCCGCACCCCTCCTGACCCGACTCCCACTGTCTTTCTTTCTGTCTGTCTCTGTCTCTGGCCCCCTTTGTCTGTTTGTCTTTCTGTATATGTCCCTGGCCCTGTGTCTTTCTTCTTTTCTTTCTGTCTCCCTTCCTCCCTCTGTCTGTCTGTCCAAAGCAGCATTCCCTCCCCCTCCATTTCCCTCCCCCCACACCAGTTCCCTGTGCACCTGCCCCTGTGTCTTTCTTCTTGTCTTTCTGTCTCCCTTCCTCCCTCTGTCTGTCTGTCCAAAGCAGCATTCCCTCCCCCTCTATTTCCCTCCCCCCACACCAGTTCCCTGTACAGCAGCATTAGCGTTTCCTCTACCCTCTTTCCCTTCCCACAGTGGCGACTACAAACGCAGGTCCGAGTCATTTGCCGCCGCCCCCCCCCCCTTCCATTCCCGCGGGCCCGACTGGAGATTTAAGCAGTGTGTGCATTAGTGTTCACACGTTGCTTCGGGTCCTTCTACTGCCCTGATTTACTCAGGCACGTCCGGAGCAAATCAGGGCAGGAGAAGGGCCCGAAGCAGCGTGTGAAGACTGATGCATACGCTGCTTAAATCGCCAGTCGTGCCCGCGGGAACGGAAGGGGGGGGGGCGGCGGCAAGTGACTCGGGTCCCGGGCAGCGGAAAGTTACTGGGCTCCGCAGGCCTCCCCACCCCACCATCCTAACGTCAAACTGATACCTGAGGCCGGCCACCACCACCACCACTTCCGCAGCTCGCTCACGCTTCGGCCGGTAGGTGGAGAGCAGGGAAGCTTTTGTGATGCGCAAACACGCAGCAGCAGGACGGACCAGAAGCCGCGCATGCGCACTTCCTATGTGTTGCTACAGCTCACGGAAAAGCGGCACACACTTAGGAACTGCGCATGCGCGGCCTAGCATTTTATTATATTAGATGTTTCGATCATGTCTCCTCTCAGTCTCCTCTTTTCAAGGGAGAACAGGCCCAACTTCTCTAATCTCTCACCGTAAGGCAACTCCCCCAACCCCTTAACCATTTTAGTCGCTCTTCTCTGGACCCTTTCGAGTAGTACCATGTCCTTCTTCATGTATGGCGACCAGTGCTGGACGTAGTATTCCAGGTGAGGGCGGACCATAGCCCGGTACAGCGGCATGATAACCCTCTCTGATCTGTTCATGATCCCCTTCTTAATCATTCCTTGTGATCAAAATCATAAGAAGCCACTGTGTAATTTGAACCCTGCCGTCCCATTCGACACATTCTTCTGTGCAGGACTCTGGATTCTCTATGGGACTTATCAGAATCTAAATACAGTACTCCCCCGAAATTCACGGAGGTTCCGTTCCAGGAACCCCCGTGAATTTTGAGAAACCGCAAATACGTTTTTTCGCCTGTCAAAAGGCAGGAGACGGCAGCCGGGGCGCCGGCGGGTGCAGAAAATCGCTCGCGGTATGCGCCGATCGCCTCTTCCTGTCACTAATGTCAGGCTACACCAATCAGGAGCCGCTTTGACACGCCAGATAGCGTGTCAAAGCAGCTCCCGATTGGCGTAACTATGACTTTAGTACAAGGAAGTGGCGGTCGGAAAAATCCGCGAATTACTCAGTCCGCGATTCGTGAACTGTGAATTTGCGGGGGTTTACTGTATAAACCCTGGAGCTCCAGTTCTATATCAGAAACTCCACATTCCCCAACAATGGAGCAAGACACCATAAGAACAATATTCAAATCATCACTTCAGGAATAACACACGTTCTTTCTACTTCCAGACACTTTGTTTAAAGCACATAAGTTTTTCTTTCTGTTGCGTCTCTACAGGACGCAAAGGTAAATCTCTCTCATGCATATTTATGCTTAAATCTTTTATTGATTTTTCAATTTAAATTTCAAGTGTTACACTTGTACAGAAAGCAATAATAGAATAGATATCAAATACAATGCAAATATAACTCATAAGTTAACAAATTTACTATTTACGCTCAAGTCCTCAACTTAGGATCCAAGAATCAAAGAAAAATTGGCGAAATAATAAAGAAAAATAATGATAATACATAAGAGACTGAGAGCTATAGCAGTGAAATGAGGTCATCAATAATCAAGTTATAGGGCTCAAAGATTATTTGCATTCAGACGAGACATTGCCACAAAGTTTGTCAATCGGGATGGTTCAAAAAACACATATTTAAGAGTACGGTAACACACAATGCATTTACACGGATATCTCAAATAAAAAGTCGCCCCCAAAGATAAAACCCCAGGTTTCAAAAGAAGAAATTCACGGCGGCGCCTTTGCGTCTCCCATGCCAAGTCTGGAAACATTTTTTGTGACCAAGAAAACTTTTTTGTCTATTTTTAAAGTAAAGTTTTAACAACCATGTTTTATCAATTGGCAAAGCTAAGGTAATAATCATAGTGGCTGATGATGCTAAATCCTTCTCAGATGTCTCTAAAATTTTTGAGATATTTAAGGGTTCTCATGCATATTTATTATACCACTCTAGAAAAAAGAGCTATACATTTAGCATAAATATTTTTAATAATTATCCTAACATTCACAATTCAATTATTTTTATAATTTATTATCTTCACAATCTTCATTACTAATTCATATATACATGATCTCTCCAAACACCAAACCACCTAAAAGTTCATCTCAAAGTGCATCAGTGTCCTTGAACCATCTGTTGTTAATTATCTTCTTTCTGTTGTCCTTTTCCTTCATATATCAAGCTTCATAAATCTTCAAAAACCACAAAAACATGCCCAACACAGGTCTGGGTTTCGCCCTTCGGCGGCACCAGGGACTTCAAGTTGTTCTCATATTCGGTTAGACACCAAAGTCTAAAACACATAATTTATTATTAGGGATTTCCTGAAAACCCAAGTGGCTGGTAGTCCCCCCCCCCAGGACTGATCCACAGCAGTAACCCCTTGCCCGTCAGGTTTTTAGGATATCCTCAATGAATATGCATGAAAGAAATTTGCATATAATGGAGGCAGTGTATGCAAATCAAATTTATGCGTGTTTATTGTGGATATCCTGAAAACCTGACCGGGGTACTCCAGGACCGAGTTGAGAACCACAGGACCAAGGCTATGGGATGATTTGACTATAAGAATTCTGAAAATTTTAAGTGCCGTGCTGAGAGGCTAAGGGATTCAAGTTAGAACTTCTGAAACAGGTGCTTATCTCCTGTACAAAAGAAACTCACTAATCTGCATGCTCTGCTACATAACGCCGAGAAACTGGACCGCAGTAAAACCCGAATTTGAAAACTTCATACACCAAAACTCTCTAACAGCAGAATACAACCTCATCCTACGAGACCTAAACCTACACCTTGAAGACCAAGCATCCAAACCAGCAGAAAACTGTCTATCGTTTCTCAATGCCTTATCCTTCCAAATCCTAAACCCACAAACCACTCACGAAAAAGGACACCAACATCGCAGCCTTCATGAACCCATCAACCATCCACCCCAGAAATTCAAACACCAAATGGAACCTGGTCCCCCATCCCTCTGGTCGGACCACTACACATACACCTTCAACATCAACCGGGCCAAGAACAAGACCACACCTAAACCCAGAAAAATGACCTACACCTCACGCAAACACATCGAGCCCTCCAAATTCTAGACAAAAATAGATGAAACTATCCAGGACTGCGACTCCAAAGACTTCATCTCACATTGGAACAACCTGACCACCAACATTCTTGATGAACTAGCCCCACTACAAACCAGAACCAGAAGAAGATCAGACCAATGGTTTGACAACGAACTACTCCAACTTAAAAGACAATGCAGATGACTAGAAAGAAAATGGAGAAAAACTAACCTAGATCACACAAAATCCGCCTGGAAAAAAATTAACTAACAAATGTGACAAACGGACGTCTTTCCCAAGGTTTGCCACAGGGAAATTAAGGAAAGTATATAAACCCCAGTGCAGAATAATAATAATAATAACTTTATTTTTATATACCACCAGCTATCTTGCGACTTCTAGGCGGTTTACAGTAAAAGAGATTGTGAATACAATAAAGAAAATGTAAATACAATAAAGAGAGGCTGACCAGGTCAGTGACCAGGACAATAAATTAGCTGACTACCTGGTGAGTGACAATGAAATGGAAATAGAACAGGAAGGCTTAGACTTACCTGAAGCAGTTCCAGAGCCAGGCAGGAAGAAGCTGCCTTGCTATTGTCCATTGCCTGTAAGGCAGAAAGCTCGTAGGCAGTTTCCCCTCAGAGGAACGGCATGGGCTGAGGAAGGAATTCCCTTCCCCCATCCAAAGCCAAGGGGGAGTGGTTCTTCCCCTCAGCTTAAAGCCAGGCTCGTTAGAGAGCAGAGGGAGGAAGGAGGAGGAGCAGAACGAGGCTTGGCAGTAGAGCAGAGGCAGGACGGGGCTGAGCAGTTCCTCAGCACTGACTGGGAAATGACTGAGGAACAGGCTGGTAATTTGGCCACTGAATTCCTTCCCCCAGAACCCATGGTGCTGGAGGAAAGTGGGGCTATACAGGAAAGCTGGCCAGAGGAGATGGAGAGCTGAATATCCTGAAAAGGTCTGTGAACAGAGGTCTTGTTTAGGCTGTATTTTGCTGTTTGCTCTTTGAGCTAATGACTGTGGGAGTTGCTAGGGAAATAATCCTGTACGGCAATTTCACATGCTGTTTTGCTGAAGTGTGGAAAGGATACAGTAATCTCCTCTGCAGGTTATGTGCACAGCTGAACCCAACGTCGGGCTGTAATGCTGGCTAGTTTTAAAGCCCAGAATTTCCTGACTTCCACACTGGTGAAAGTGCCCAGCTGTAAAGGAATTGCCATAGCAACTAACTAATTCAATTAGTCTGCCTGCCTCGTAGGAAGAGTGAAATTAACCCTCTCGGGGAAAAGCCTGCTTGTGACTAGGGAGAAAGTCCAGCCCAGCTGGAGAGATTAAGAGCACTGTAGGACAGCACAGAATATTTCTCAATCATAAACAGGAATGCCTCTTCTGTCAAAGCTACAGGAGAAAGTTATCAACGAAAATGATAGGAGGCTTGCGCCAGAAGACGTATGAGGAGAGACTGGAAGCCCTGAATATGTATACCCTAGAGGAAAGGAGAGACAGGGGAGATATGATTCAGACGTTCAAATACTTAAAGGGTATTAATGTAGAACAAAATCTTTTCCAGAGAAAGGAAAATGGTAAAACCAGAGGACATAATTTGAGGTTGAGGGGTGGTAGATTCAGGGGCAATGTTAGGAAATTCTACTTTACGGAGAGGGTGGTGGATGCCTGGAATGCGCTCCCGAGAGAGGTGGTGGAGAGTAAAACTGTGACTGAGTTCAAAGAAGCGTGGGATGAACACAGAAGATTTAGAATCGGAAAATAATATTAAAGATTGAACTAGGCCAGTTACTGGGCAGACTTGTACGGTCTGCGTCTATGTATGGCCGTTTGGAGGAGGATGGGCAGGGGAGGGCTTCAATGGCTGGGAGGGTGTAGATGGGCTGGAGTAAGTCTTAACAGAGAATTCGGCAGTTGGAACCCAAGCACAGTACAGGGTAAAGCTTTGGATTCTCGCCCAGAAATAGCTAAGAAGAAAAAAAATAAAATAAATTTAAATTGAATCAGGTTGGGCAGACTGGATGGACCATTCGGGTCTTTATCTGCCGTCATCTACTATGTTACTATTGGTGCTAACTGTTTCACCTCCTAGCCTCATGGAATATTAATGACTGTATGTGATTTACCAACCCAGTCCAGAGTTGATTACTGGGTGACTAAGAGTGAAATGAACTTTTTCTGTTGTTTTTGTATGAGGTGCATGCTACCAGGAAAACCCGGAGCGGCACAGTAATTCCACGGCCGGTGGCTGAATAAAAGCTTATGTTTTCACCAAGGCCATTCTGACAGTGTGATTTTTTTCCAAAATCCTTGGAGAATAAGCTTAGTGGGGCATTTGCCAGCGACTACCAACTTGAAAGGTGACCCTAATTCTAAAGGGACCACGCCAGTAGCAAGCTTCATGTCACTACCCGACGGCTCAAGGTGTTCTCAGAGAGCGAGGGTGTGACACAATACAAATTACTACTAAAGGACAAGAGAAAAACACACTACACCAATCTAATAGGAACAGAAACCCAAGATACCAAAAAACTATTCCAAATATTAAAAGAACTAAGACGCCAAACCCTACATGACCACCATCAATACCCTACCCCCCTCAGCCACCCTCTTAGCAGAACATTTCAAGAACAAAATTACAAACACCAGAGCCACCCTCAATTGTACCTCATCCCACCTAAACGAAATCACAATTCTTCCCACAGAAATAGAATCAACTGCAGCAGACAGAGCATGGTCCAAATTCCCCAGCATACAATGGCCCGAACTCAATAAACTTTACAAAAAATACAGCCACGCATCCTGTGACCTCAACCCTTCATATCTCCTTACAACCTCTAGCACAAATTCCATGCTCTACTTCTGCAATGGATACAAACCATGCTCACAGGCGGCCTTTTCCCAACTGACCTCGGCGAAATCATCATCACCCCAATCCAAAAAGACCCAAAAGGACCAACAGACCAACCATCCAACTACAGACCCATTGCCTCAATACCTCTATACGTCAAACTAACAGAAGGACTAGTAGCCAAACTCCTCACCAACTACCTAGAAGACCATAACATACTTCACCCCATGCAATCTGGCTTCAGAACCCACTTCAGCACAGAGACATTACTAAGCTCCCTTATTGACACAGCCAGACAACACCTTAGCATAGGAAAAAAATGCTTCTCATACAACTGGACCTGACCGCAGCATTTGACCTGGTAGACCATGACATCCTACTGCAAATTCTGGACGCAATAGTATCTCAGATAAAGTATACTCTTAGTTTGAAGGCTTCCTAAAATCCAGAACATACAGAGTAAAATCAAATAAAGATAAATCCGAACCTTGGTCCAACCCATGTGGCATACCACATGGATCCCCACTATCCCCCTACTCTCTTCAACCTATACACTGCCTCTCTCGGAACATACCTGGACAATCTAGGCATAAACCACCTATAGTTATGGAGATGACATTACCATTCTCATACCTTTTGATCAGCCAAAGACTGCCATGACAAACACACTACACCGAACGCTAGAAACAGTAGCGACCCGGATGAAAGATCACAAACGGAAACTCAACCCAGAAAAAACTAAATTCATCCTCCTCAAAAATGACAAAGTCCCAACCATAACCAATATAGAAATCAACTCAACCAACTATGCCATCCAAACCACCATAAAACTACTAGGAATGACTATAGACAGATGCTGCACCATGCAACCGCAAATCAATAAAACAATACAGAAATCCTTCGCAGTTATGAGAAACCTAAGACAAGTCCGGAAATTCTTTGAAAGAACACAATTCCAGCTTATAGTACAATCCCTAATCCTAGGCCTACTAGATTACTGCAACATCCTCTACCTCCCCTGCCCGGCCACTATGACCAAACAAATACAGACAATCCAAAATACAGCCCTGAGACTCATTGAGGAAACATGTCCATATTTCAGACGCATACATCAACTCACACTGGCTACCAATACAAGAAAGAATACTACTTAAATTCTAATGTTAAGAGCCTTAGCCAATAGGGAGAAGAGGAGATAATGGATGCTGCAGATGGGCAGACTGGATGGGCCATCTGGCCTTTATCTGCCACCATGTTTCTATGAGTTTGGAACACAACCACCACATCTCAGCTTGTTCACACTCCACACTACTCGTGCGGTAGGGGTGCAAGGATGAGGCCTAAAGCTAGGTTGCGAACCTGTTGGTGAATGAGAGGAATCCACAAGCGTGACTGAATCCAAGTATGCAGAAGAACCAGTCTAACCAGTTCTTCCAATAAGTAAGAATGACATTAGTTGCAGCTTTAATTTTACTCACTGTTCCTTCTCACACAGGCTAGCCAGCCCCTTTGAGACCAAAGGCCTGTGGACAGAACTTTAGAAGCAGTGAAAAAAATTCCAAAACAAAATAATCAATGAGAAAAAGAAAGGAAGTTCCAAAAAAGGTTCCAAGCCAGTGACAGAACGTTACCAGTCAGCAAACAAACTTCAACCCACTTGCAAAGCTTCAAGATCTGTTTTATCATTCCCTATAGAGTTCTCCCACCTGATCACTGATATAGATTTTATTTAATTTGTTTTTTTATCCCGTTCTTCCCAAGGAGTTCACAATGGGTTTTAGGTTAACATACATAATACACAGTTTACAGGTCACAATTTGCCATAGCTCTGGAACGCGTTGCCAGAGGATGTGGTAAGAGCAGATAGCGTAGCTGGTTTTAAGAAAGATTTGGACAGGTTCCTGGAGGAAAAGTTCATAGTCTGTTATTGAGAAAGACACTGGGGGAAGCCACTGCTTGCCCTGGATCGGTAGCACGGAATGTTGCTACTCTTTGAGGTTCCAGAATTTTTGTTACATTTTGGGATTCCAGAATCTTGATATTCTTTAGGATTCTGCATTGAATGTTGGTACTCTTTGGGTCTTGGCCAGGTACTAGGGACCTGGATTGGCCACCGTGAGAACGGGCTACTGGGCTTGATGGACCTTTGGTCTGACCCAGTATGGCTGTTCTTATGCTCTTAGGTGGCCCAAGTATTGGACAGTGAAGCCACTGTAACATCACTGATGAGGATGGCTCTGAGGCACTGTGGAATGAGGCATTATGACATCACAGTCTCAGCTCTGGAATGTTGCTCTCATTGGGGTTCCGGAATCTTGCTATTCTTTGAGATGCTGGAATGTTGCTACTGTTTGGGTTTTGGCCAGGTACTAGGGACGTGGATTGGCCAACGTGAGAACGGGCTACTGGGGTTGATGGACCTTTGGTCTGACCCAGTTTGGCTGTTCTTATGCTCTTAGGTGGCTCAAGTATAGGACAATGAAG
Organism: Geotrypetes seraphini; assembly: GCF_902459505.1. Classification (NCBI taxonomy): domain Eukaryota; kingdom Metazoa; phylum Chordata; class Amphibia; order Gymnophiona; family Dermophiidae; genus Geotrypetes; species Geotrypetes seraphini. Next base: position 108,501,839 of record NC_047084.1, read on the forward strand.
CCACTGTAACATCACTGATGAGGATGGCTCTGAGGCACTGTGGAATGAGGCATTATGACATCACAATCTCAGCTCTGGAATGTTGCTCTCATTGGGGTTCCGGAATCTTGCTATTCTTTGAGATGCTGGAATGTTGCTACGCTTTGGATTTTGGCCAGGTACTAGGGACCTGGATTGGCCAACGTGAGAACAGGCTACTGGGTTTGATGGACCGTTGGTCTGACCCAGTAAGGCTATTCTTATAGTTACAGTGCAACATTTGTCAATACAAGTTCATGTCCTAATGTGACACATACTGAGAAACTAGTACCAATACAGTACTCCCCCAAAATTCGCAGGGGTTCCATTCCTGGAATACACGCAAATTTCGAAAAACTGTGAATACGGTTTTTCAGCTGATCGAAGGCAGGAGAGGGCAGCTGGTGGGTGCTTAAATTGTACTTACGAAGCCGGGCACATTTTCTGACCGCCTCTTCCTGGTACTAAAGTCACGAATTGGGAGCTGCTCTGATACGCCAGATAACGTGTCAAAACCGCTTCCGATTGGTGCAACCATGACTGTAGTACCTGAAAGAGGCGGTCGGAAAATACCGCAAATTACTGAGTGCACTATTTGCGAACTGTGAATTCGCGGGGGTTTACTGTATATATTTCTTTCTAATCCATGGGTTGAAGGCAAGAGAGTTAGGTGAAGAGGAATGCTTTTAATGCTTTCCTAAAGTTTAGGAGGCCCAGTAGCGTAGCGAGGGTGAGAGGCACCCGAAGTAGTGGTGCCCCTCCTCTGCCCTCTTCTCCCCCGCCCCCCATATCTCTTTGAACTTCCCCGGCGCGAGCAGCATCACCAACTTGCTGCTTGCATTGGCATCGGCTCTCCCTCTGACATCACTTCCTAGATGCGGGACCCGGAAGTGACATCAGAGGGAGAGCCGACGCTGGCCGTGAGCAGCAGGTTGCAGCTGCTGTTCGTGCCGGCAAAGAGATAGAGGTACAGTGAGGGTGGAGTGGGGGAATGAAGTGGCGTGGGGGGGAGGAGGAGTGGGAAAGAAGCAGGGGGGCAGAGAGAAGGAGTGCCGATTCCCTCATCAAGACGGTGCACTGGGCGGATCGCCCTCTTCCCACACTTACTAAGCCACTGAGGAAACCTTCAACGGTTCTGATCTGGGGGTCAGTTGTTTCTAGTCGCTTGGTATGAGTAGGATTAGGAAAGTTATTTGGCGGTTTGCAGTTTAAGGGCACAACTAGTGGGCATTTTGAGGTATATTTCATCCTGGTAGCGGAGGGACTTGTTCAGCACGTAGGGAGGAAGTTTGGTTGTCATGTAGCCTGGCGCTTTGTCATGCAAGGAGTTAAACGCTAGCTACAGGCAGCCAGTAAGTTGACAATAGAGCCTGGGAGACAGGGTTGTATGTTCTTCACTGTGAGACCGTTGAATAGCGCATTGCAGTAGTCCATGCGGGAGAGGACTAAGGCATAGAGTAGTTGGGTGAAGTTAGACTCAGAAAAGTAGCTCCTTATTTTTCGGAGTTGTTGCAAGAAGTAGCGTCTAGAATAGATTATTGTAATTCAGTATATAGTGGAGTTTCTTCATCTAATCTACGTCGTCTTCTTCACTGTGAGACCGTTGAATAGCGCATTGCAGTAGTCCATGCGGGAGAGGACTAAGGCATAGAGTAGTTGGGTGAAGTTAGACTCAGAAAAGTAGCTCCTTATTTTTCGGAGTTGTTGCAAGAAGTAGCGTCTAGAATAGATTATTGTAATTCAGTATATAGTGGAGTTTCTTCATCTAATCTACGTCGTCTTCTTCACTGTGAGACCGTTGAATAGCGCATTGCAGTAGTCCATGCGGGAGAGGACTAAGGCATAGAGTAGTTGGGTGAAGTTAGACTCAGAAAAGTAGCTCCTTATTTTTCGGAGTTGTTGCAAGAAGTAGCATCTAGAATAGATTATTGTAATTCAGTATATAGTGGAGTTTCTTCATCTAATCTACGTCGTCTTCAAACTCTTCGGAGCTCAGCAGCGAGACTATTACACCGGCTTCCGGTACAGTTTAGATGTCAGTTTAAAATTTTGTGTTTAACATTTAAAGCTCACGAGAAAATTGTGCTGCGGCAGATTCCAGGTGTGCCGCGAAATGCCGGCAAGGAGGAGAGGTGCCGGCCAACTGCCTACATGACGTACCTCTCACGGCGAGAGGCACGTCCTGTAAGCAGTCAGCTGGCATCTCTCCTCACCTCTCCTTCTGTAGGACCCCCACCGGTGTAGCAATTGTAGGCTCAGGGCCTCCCCCCCACATGCACGGACATCGAAGCGATCACGTCACGCATGCGTGTGATGTCATCGCATCAACGTCCGCGCAATTCCGGATGCCCTCCAGCCACGGCGCCAAGTTTAGCGTGCTGCGGCTTCAAACGAACACTGGTTTACAAAGTCATCGTTAACGGAATTTGCACTCAGCACGCATCATCCCAGCACCTAACTGTTCTCTGGGTGCATGTTCGAGTCCAGAGCGCTATTCCGCGTCTGCAGATCATTGATAGGGTGTCATTAAAATATCTCCTGTCAAGCACTTTACCCTTCAGAATTAGGCTCTGATATGGTTGAAATCCTAAATTGATATTATCCATTAACTCAGGGGTGGGAGATTTCATGGTGACACCAGGAAGTATTTCTTCACCGAAAAGGGTGGTTGATCATTGGAATAGTGTTCCACTGCAGGTAATTGAGACCAGCAGTGTGCTGGATTTTAAGAGAAAATGGGATAAGCATGTGGAATCACTTCAAGGAAGAACTTAGGGGGTGGGTCATTAGAGTGGGCAGACTTGTTGGGCCGTGGCCCTTTTCTGCCGTCATCTTCTATGTTTCTATGATAGATAAGACCCTCCAAGGCTAAAATCCCTTCCCTCCCTTAATGTGTTTACCTTGAATGTTTCTTTGCTTTTAAAAAAATTGTAGTTCTCTCCCTTTTTTCCTTGTGTTTCTTATACGTTAGTATTAACATAAGTATTGTCTCTATGTCTTCTTTGTATGTATCATTTATTTTAATATAATAATAATAATAATAATTTTTTTTTTTTTTTAATAATAATTTTATTCTTATATACCGCCATACCCGGAGAGTTCTAGGCGGTTTACATCAGTTACAGTAGTATCTGCGTTAACACGCAGGTTTACAAACAGTTTGAACAATTTTAAACAATTTATCAGCAGTACACAATTTATCAGGTAGAAACAAATGTAAGAGCGGGGTTTACAGCATTTTATCATGTAAAGACAATTTATCCGATGTAAATAGTTTATCGGATATAAGCAGTGTTAATCGAACTTAACAGAGGATGACTGGCGGAGGGGAGATGGGGGAGAGGGGAGCAATTAAGGGGGGGAAGAGCGGGGGTGGGTGGGGGGGGTGTAGTAATGTAAGCAGGGGGGGGGGGGTTGTTAGGGGTCTTGTTTGCCGAATAGGTGGGTTTTGAGTGATTTTCTGAAGCCGAGGTAAGTGGGGGCCTCGAGTATCATTTGTGCAAGCCATGGGTTGAGCTTAGCTGCTTGGAAGGCAAAGGTTTTGTCTAGGAATCTTTTAAGGTGGCAGAGTTTTAGAGACGGGAAGGCGAACAGCTGAATTCTACGGGATTTCTTGTTTGTGTTGTAGAGGTTAAAGTGAGAATTGATGTAACTAGGTGCTGAACCATTTATCGATTTGTAGCAGAAGCATGCGAATTTAAAGAGGACTCTAGATTCAAATGGCAGCCAGTGAAGTTGGTGGTAGAAGGGGGTGATGTGTTCCCATTTCTTAAGGCCGAAGATGAGACGCACCGCGGTATTTTGGATTATTTTTAGTCTCATGGTGGTTTTCTTTGTGGCGTTGAGGTATATGATGTTGCAGTAGTCAAGGATGCTGAGGATGGAGGATTGTACAAGTAGGCGAAAAGAGGTGTCGTCAAAGTATTTTTTTTTATGGTGCGGAGTTTCCACAGTACGGAGAAGCTTTTCCTGACCATGAGATCGGTGTGGTTTTCTAAGGATAGATTTTTGTCCCGAGTGACTCCCAGTATCTTTAGCGTGGGCTCGATGGGGAAAGTTTGTCCTTTTAGTTGAATTGAAGTGTCCTTGATTTTGTCCTTGGGGGTGGCTAGGAAGAATTTTGATTTGTCGGGATTGAGTTTCAGTCTAAAAGATAAATCACTTAGAAAAGATCAGCAACTGACACTGGAAGCCCACACCAACATCCCAATTAAAAAATGCTTCTTCTTCTTATGGAAACTACGTACGCTAAAACCATACTTCGATTTCACATCATTCAGATCGTTGGTCCAGTCTCTAGTCTTGAGCACACTGGACTACTGCAACATAATTTACCTAGGATCTCACAAAAAAAACCATCAAGAAACTGAGACTCATCCAGAACACAGCCGTTCGACTAATCTTTGGCTCAAAAAAATCTGACCACATCACCCCGTACTACAAGAAACTTCATTGGCTACCTATCGAGGCCAGAATAATCTTCAGATTTGGGTGCCTCGGCTTCAAGACCCTCCTCGGCTCCGCCCCACCTACCTCCTACAACACCAAACTCCACCTCTCTCGCAGAGCATTACTGTTCACATTTCTTTCTCTCAAAGAATGCAGATTCAAAAGATTCCTCAACAGGACCTTCTCCTTTCAAGCAGGGATATGGAACAGCGCCTTGAGCAACCTAATCCTGAACGCACTAACTCATTCAGAAAAATACTAAAAACCCACTTATTGGACAAGTATATCTGATCCTTCAATTCTGCTCATCACCTACCTCATCTTACACGTTCTACCTCCTTCCCTTACCGCCCCATCACTCAACTTGTCTTCCACTCTTTCCCAAATCTAACTGATGTAATGCCACCTCGCTGTCCTACAGCTCTTCTTGTTGTACACCGTCTTGAACTGAAAAGGTATGACGGGATATAAATAAAGCTATTATTATTATTATCATCAAATTTTTAATAAAACTTGGAAACTCCAATTCACAATCGGGGCATTTCGCCACAGAATCACCTCAGCTTCACATCCACCTTCGTCACCAAATCTAGAAAAAAAGTTGCGGGTCCTAGAAGAAAAGAAACAGCCAGAAAACCCAACATTACTACTAGTCACCGAAGAAAGAGCTCAGCTGGTAAGCGCCTCCTATCTGTGCCATCCATCAGTTTCTGCATAGCTACGTACTTCTGCTAGCTCTCTGCCCCAAAGGGAAGCCTTCCGAAGTCAAAGGGATCTGGCAGGAAAGATTAGTTTTTGCTTCCCAGTAAGACAGACGCTACTCTCTCATTCCTTCGCTCCCTCCCTTGCTTCTGCTAGCCCGTCATTACCCAGTCCAGCAGCTTTCTTGACCTAGTACTTGTTTCAGCTTTCTGATTGGGTTTTAGCCTCCTTTCTACAGAATATAGTGGAATTAAAAAAGGTACAGAGAAGAGTGATGAAAATTATAAGGGGGATGGGACAACTTTCCTATGAGGTGCTTAAAGCAGTTAGGGCTCTTTAACCTAGAGCAGTGTTTTTCAACCGCTGTGCCGCGAGATGTTGCCTGGTGTGCCGTACGGTGCAGACACTGATTAGGCCTCAGGCCGGGTCCCGCACGCGCTCCCATGAGACTCCCCCGGTCCCCGCTGCTGTTCAGTTTCGATCTTCTGCTCTGACGCAACCGGAAACAGGAAGTTGCAGCAGAGCAGAAGATTGAACACTGAGCAGCCGCGCGTGCGCGTCGCCGAAAAACAAAACCTACAAACTAAGGTGAGGCGAAGGGAGAGAGCTGGCTAAACAGTAGGATCGATTGGGCAGGCGAGTGGTGGCTGCGGGGACCGTGCGATCGCTCGTGTTCCCGGCTCAAATTGGAAGGAGGGAGTGAAAGGGAAAAGGATTCTGGGCCAAGGGGATGAAGACGGAAAGAAAAACCCACAGCAGGAAAGAAAGGGAAGGACAGGCAGGTGAGCCAGATGCTAGAAGCAGGGGGGGGAAGAAAGAGGGAAAAAAGCTAGATGGGGTTGAAAAGAAGAGACACACTGGTATGGAAGAGGAAGATAGGGGAAATCTGGACACAGGAAGGTAACAGAAAGAGGGGAAATTATGTACATGGGGCATAGGGACAGAGACATAAAGGGGACATGCCATGGGGATGGTATATGGACACAGGGGGGGGGGCAATGACAGATACATAGGGGAGATATTAGAAATGGAGAAAATAGGAGCACAGAAGCGAGATGGTTTGTGGGGATGGGACAGGGACCGAGCTCGCAGGCTCCAGTGGCTTGCACAAATTACATTGTAACGTGCCATGAAAATAAGAGGGAGGAAGGTAGATAGATAAGCCACGTGAGAGAAGCTGAAGGGTAGTAGAAAGGAACAGATGGTAAAGGAGGGAGGGAAGGGTGGTGGTGGAAAGGAATAGGACAGACATTGAAGGAGGGTGGAGAGGAACAGACCCCGAAGGGAAATGTGGAAGACAGAGTGGGAAGAAGACAGATGCCAGACTATGGGGGAGCGGAGGGAAGAAGATGGGTGCTAGACCAATTGGGGGGGGGGGTGAAGGGAGAGGCACAGTAACAGCAAATGGAAAACGTAGAGAGAAGACACACAGTGGATGGAAGGAATTGAATGAGAAGATGTGGAAAGCAGAAACCAGACAACAAAGGTAGAAAAAAAATTATATTTATTTATTTATTTTTTGCTTTAGGATAAAATAGTATATTAGTTGTGTTGATAAAAATTTATAAACAAAGCCCTGCCAGCTGAACATCTTTCTCTAGTTCAGCAGAAGGAACTTTGATTTATAAGAAAGGAATAAGCTAAATATTACAGTACTAAGGCTTATATGGATGCAGCGGGGACGGTGACGGGGCGGTGAATGGGACGGCAGTGGCGGTGACGGGGCGGTGAAGGGAACGGCTGTTGACGAAGAGCTACGTGTGTGTCTTTCTTCGATTCCAGCCAGAATATCAGCTTTGTGTTCAGCCAAACAGGCCCAGGTTTCGCACTGAATAAAGTATTTTATAATTTTTCACTATTCTGTTTACTTAATATTTCATAATAAAGTAATTATAAAATACTTTCTTTGTGTTTATTTGATTCCTATTCAAGAGAATTACTTTATATATAGTCAATATAGGCACAGAGTTAAATTTTTTAACATTTTCTAATGATGGTGTGCCTCGTGATTTTTTTCATGAAACAAGTGTGCCTTTGCCCAAAAAAGGTTGAAAAACACTGACCTAGAGAATGTGGCATCCAGTCTGCCCATTAGTTATACCCATTAAAGAACCAATATTAAATTAACTTATCTCTTCTTTGATATTTCTGGGTCATAGACTGTAAAGTCCACCTGAGATTGTCCTGGGTTCCAACTGCTGAAGTTCCATCTATTCAAGCCATTGTGACATCACTGCTGAGGTTGGCTCTTAGGCATTGGTGGAATGAGGCATTATGACATCACAATCTCAGCTCTGGAATGTTGCTACTCTTTTGGTTTCTGCCAAGTAACATAGTAAATGACGGCAGATAAAGACCCGAACGGTCCATCCAGTCTGCCCATTAGTTATACCCATTAAAAATACATGATTAAATTAACTCATCTCTTCTTTGATATTTCTGGGTCATAGACTGTAAAGTCCACCTGGGATTGTCCTGGGTTCCAACTGCTGAAGTTCCATCTAATCAAGCCATTGTGACATCACTGCTGAGGTTGGCTCTTAGGCATTGATGGAATGAGGCATTATGACATCACAATCTCAGCTTTGGAATGTTGCTACTCTGGGTTTCTGCCAGGTAACATAGTAACATAGTAAATGACGGCAGATAAAGACCCGAACGGACCATCCAGTCTACCCATTAGTTACACTTACTCCAATTTCTTCATATGCATGTTCATATACCTACTGTGTTATGCACCTCGAATTCTCATTGTAATATGTCATTTCAATTGTCATTGTCTATATTTACAAAACCAATAAAACTTGTTCTGAACTAAAAAAAAACAAAACTGCATGATTAAATTAACTTGTCTCTTCTTTGATATTTCTGGGCCGTAGACTGTAAAGTCTGGTATTGTCCTAGGTTCCAAATGCCGAAATTGCCGTCGAAGCTTTCTCCAGCCTATCTAACCATCCTGTTTGCAGGATATCTACCATAAAGTCTAGTCGGTCACATCCTCATGTTCCAAGTTAGTGGAATTCCCATCGATGTTCTCCCCAGCCCAATCCTATACCAAATCTTCACACATCAAAATATTGGGAGTGACTATACATAGATACCTTACTTTGGAACAGCATACTGATTTATTACTTTAGAAATGTTTCTCAGTGCTTTGGAAACTTCGCACCATTAAGAAATATTTTGATGAAGCTTCATTTCGTTTGTTAGTGCAGTCTTCTGTTTTAAAAATCCTCGACTATTGCAATATCATCTAACTGGGCGCCTACAAGAAAATCCTTAAAAAAAAATTGAGATTGTTTCAAAACATCGCAGTCCGACTGATTTTTGGCCTAAAATAATGGGAGCACATTGCTCCCTATTATCAGAAACTTCACTGGTTACCAATTGAAGCTAGAGTCTTGTTTAAATTTATATGCATTTATTACAAATCAATCTTCGGCATGTCACCAGGCTACCTTGTTCCTTACTTTTCTTTGAACTATTCTAATAAGCCTACACGTAGAATTCATTTGTTTACATACCCTTCTATTAAATTATGTCGCTATAAGAGGTTTCTTGAGAGAATCCTCTCTTTTCAGGCTGCTAAATTGAATGTTTGGTTGGGAAAAATCATGCTAGGAGCTTCGTCTTATTTCTGTTTAAGAAAATGATTAAAGACACAACTATTTGATAAGTTTGCATCCTAATGCACTTTTTGCCTTTAAAATAATTATATATTTCTTATATTTTACAATTTGATGTATTTCTATTATGAATTGTATTTTTCACTTTATTTGTTGTAAACCGCCTAGAACCATTTCTGGTTTGGCGGTATATAAGAATAAATTATTGTTATTATTATATGGGACACAGACCATGCAAGTCTGTCCAGTACCGGCCTTAGTTCTTTAATTTACATTCTTCGTTTTCTAATTAGAGATCCTCTGTTTATCCCACGCTTTTTTGAATTCCATCACCGTTTTCCTCTCCACTTCCCTCGGGAGGGCATTTCCTAACATTGTTCCTGAGTCTACCATTTTCTCTTCTCTGGAAAAGATTTGGTTCCGTATTAACACCTTTCAAGTATTATATCGCAACTCTGCCCCTGCTCTGGCCAAATTATGCCCACAGGATGCCTATGTATTTACCCCTTAATTCTATAATCTTTGCACCTAACTGATTTCAGCATCGTCACGTGTATGACCACACGTATGTAAGCCTATGCCAGTATTCTGGTGATTTATGCATGTCTGTGGCGTTGAGAGACTGATGCAGCTGCTCTCGCCCCTCTAAATGTTATATCAATAAAGACATCCTGAGTCCTCTCTCTAATTTCTTCTACCTCTTACCCATCACCTGCCCATCCTACTCCACTCTGCATCTGTCCCAAGAAGACATATGTTTCATGACAATTTTCACTGCCGCTAGCCACCGTAGGCTATTCCAGGCACGCACCACTCTCTCCGTAAAATATGTTCTTCTATTTCCTCTGAACTGTTATTTAATTTCCTTCCTAGGTAGCTTTGCTCTCTCACCCATATTTTCCTGAAGGTTGCCAAATATTTGATTATTTCTATCATATCCCGCCAGTCCACTAGCGAGTGCATTTTGACTGTATTAAGTCTCTCTGTCAGATTTGTGTTGGACGCCGTGGGTCGCTTTAGCGGCCCTTGAGCTGCTCCCATGCTGACACTCTCCCAAAGGGACAGCCTCAACAACTGCACCTAGTACATATGGCGGGTAGCAGAATGGAAAAAAAAAACCCAGAAGGGTCAGAGCTACAGTTACCACATAGCTCCAGAAAAAGGAAGGATTGAGACATCCGGGTTTTACTTCCAAATAAAGCAATGGAAGAAAAACATGGATATCTCAATCCATCCTCCTTTTTCTGGAGCCATATGGTAACTCTAGTAAGAGCAGAGGAAGACTGGAGGTGGAGCTGGGGGGAAGCAGAGGCTAGCGGCCAATCAGAGGAAAACATGTGGGCAAGGGGCTGACAGCAAAGCAAAGGGAAGCACAAGGATAGTGGTGGATCAGAGGGAAGCACGGGGTTAGCGGTGGACCAGAGGGAAGCACGGGGTTAGCGGTGGACCAGAGGGAAGCACGGGGTTAGCGGTGGACCAGAGGGAAGCACGGGGTTAGCGGTGGACCAGAGGGAAGCACGGGGTTAGCGGTGGACCAGAGGGAAGCACGGGGTTAGCGGTGGACCAGAGGGAAGCACCGGGTTAGCGGTAGACCAGAGGGAAGCACCGGGTTAGCGGTGGACCAGAGGGAAGCACCGGGTTAGCGGTGGACCAGAGGGAAGCACCGGGTTAGCGGTGGACCAGAGGGAAGCACCGGGTTAGCGGTGGACAAGGAGGAAGCATGAGGTCAAGGGGCTGATAGCAGAGTAGGGGAAAATAGGCAGAGAGAGCATGCTAGCAGAGAAGGAGAAAGCAGGGAAGCTCTTTTCTCTGATTCTGCAGCTGTTGTCAATGATGTACCATCACTCGGAGACAGGAATTGGGGGGGGGGGGTCCCTGGGTGTATCCAGCTCAGATCCTTGAAACCTGGAATCATCTCCTCTGGTGAGATACCATAATGAAGCTGTCGTTTAGCTATGCAACCCTGAGCTTTTTAATAGAAACCCGAGCTCAGCAGAACGGGGCTCTTGCTCATTTTAAAATGAAAATAAGATGTTCCCTCAAAGTTGTGCGCTCGCGCCCAGATCACGAATCCTGTGTACATGGCAAAACATAATGTGCATGGTACAAGTCCAAAAAATCCAGATGCCAGAAATCCGGACCATAAGAAAATATGGACCCTGTAAAATTTCAATCCAGTCTGCCCAAGAATCCGAACTCTTGGAGAGCGAGAGCGATGATGGAGCTTTTACAGGAAATGTTACAAATAGGAAATAATGAACATTCAAACACTAATTTTACAATAAAATACCTGTATTTTCTATGACTCTCCTAATATGGTCTAATTCAGTAAGATATAAATATTTGTTTCTTTGTACGTTTCCCTGTAAAATATATCCATTTTGATAAATGAAGCATTCTGTATTTGGCTTCATCTCTTCTTCATTCCTTAAATTTGAATTTTAAAAATTCTGCCTAAGAATCTGGAAAATCCAGACTGACCCAATCCTGGAGCAGTCCAGATTTTTGAACTTGTACTGCATAATGATACAAGAGGATCGGTTTTTCACTATTTCAAAAATGACAAAGACTAGGGGGACACTCGATGAAGTTACAGGGAAATACTCTTAAAACCAACTGGAGGAAATATTTTTCATTCAGAGAATAGTTAAGCTCTGGAACAACATTGCCAGAAGTTGTGGAAAGAGCAGAAAGCGTAGCTGGTTTTAAGAAAGGTTTGGACAAGTTCCTGGAGGAAAAGTCCATAGTCTGTTATTGAGAAAGACACGGGAGAAGCCACTGCTTGCCCTGGATCGGTTTCATGGAATGTTGCTACTCTTTGGGTTATGGCCAGGTACTAGTGACCTGAATTGGCCACCGTGAGAACGGGCTACTGGGCTTGATGGACCGTTGGTCTGACCCAGTAAGGCTATTCTTATGTTCTTACGAGAGCCAAGACAATCGAGCCATTGTAACATGACGAGGTTGGCTCTGAGGCACTGTGGAATGAGGCATTATGACATCACAATCTCAGCTCTGGAATGTTGCTCCCATTGGGGTTCCGGAATCTTGCGATTCTTTGAGATGCTGGAATGTTGCTACTCTTTGGGTTTTGGCCAGGTACTAGTGACCTGGATTGGCCACCGTGAGAATGGGCTACTGGGCTTGACAGACCGTTGGTCTGACCCAATAAAGCTCTTCTTATGTTCCTACGAGAGCCAAGACAATCGAGCCATTGTAACATGATGTGGTTGGCTCTGAGGCAATGTGGAATGAGGCATTATGACATCACAATCTCAGCTCCGGAATGTTGCTCTCATTGGGGTTCCGGAATCTTGTGATTCTTTGAGATGCTGGAATGTTGCTACTCTATGGGTTTTGGCCAGGTACTAGGGACCTGGGTTGGCCACCGTGAGAACGAGCTACTGGGCTTTATGGACCATTGGTCTGACCCAGTAAGGCTGCTCTTACCTGAGCCAAGTATAGGTCAATCAAGCCATTGTAATATGACTCATGAGGTTGGCTCTGAGGCACTGTGGAATGAGGCATTATGACATCACAATCTCAGCTCTGGAATGTTGCTCTCATTGGGGTTCCGGAATCTTGTGATTCTTTGAGATGCTGGAATGTTGCTACTCTATGGGTTTTGGCCAGGTACTAGGGACCTGGGTTGGCCACCGTGAGAACGAGCTACTGGGCTTTATGGACCATTGGTCTGACCCAGTAAGGCTATTCTTATGTTCCTACGAGAGCCAAGACAATCGAGCCATTGTAACATGACGAGGTTGGCTCTGAGGCACTGTGGAATGAGGCATTATGACATCACAATCTCAGCTCTGGAATGTTGCTCCCATTGGGGTTCCGGAATCTTGCGATTCTTTGAGATGCTGGAATGTTGCTACTCTTTGGGTTTTGGCCAGGTACTAGGGACCTGGATTGGCCACCGTGAGAACGGGCTACTGGGCTTGACGGACCGTTGGTCTGACCCAGTGAGGCTGTTCTTATGTTCTTAAATATGGGGTCCTTTTATTAAGGCGTGCTAACCGATTTAGCACGTGCTAAATGTTAAGGCAACCATTATATTCTATGGCCATCCTAGCATTTAGAGCGCGCTAAATCGTTTAGCACGCCTTAATAAAAGGACCCCAAATTTAGGTGTGACAAAGCAGCACAGAGAATCTGAGCTACATGCTGCTTTCTAATTATTTAAAACAAATAAGATGCTAAAATAACTTAAACCCCTCCTCTCCCTTTTATCAAGCTGCGTTAGGGTTTTTATCGCAGGCTGCAGCGGTAAAAATAGGAATTCTGTGAGCGTCAGCGCTTTTACCGCTGCAGCTTACTGTTAAAAAAACCCTAACGCAGCTTGATAAAAGGGGGGGGGGGGGTTTAATATAGAATTACTTTCACTCAATTACTTCAAATTACACTTTTGAAATCCCAATAAAATTTGCATCATATTTGCACACGGCTCACAGTGTACAAAGAATTAATTCAACGTGAAAAGCGGCAGAAAACATTTTTTTCCCGCACGTAGCCTGGTCAGAAATTCAAGGGAACATTACAGCGCCCCAGAAATCCTCTGGTCATTAAGCGATTTTTAACATCCATATTAGGAAAAGAAATGTCCAGACAGGAGAGCTGGTCTGGCGAGTGGCGTGTGTTTGGCTTTTCCCAGGAGCCCCTGGGGCACCCCTGTTTTGTGTAGGGGGGTATATATTAGAAGAACATGACTCTTCTTTAGCCAGCAGTGAAATTCCTATGATGACACACACAATGGCTCAGCAGACACTGCAGGTCATGAGGCTGCTAAGGCCGCGCCCGAGGGCTGGCCAGTACATTGGATTAATGGTTTGACCTTTCACCGCCTGGGCTCAACCCTAGCTTGCATCTCTCGCTCTCCCCCTCCTCCGTGGAATGATGAATGGCTCCTCCCTAGCCTATGCAATTCTCTCTCTCTCTCTCGACTCTCAAGCCTTTCTCTGGCTCTTCTTGCCCTGAGAGTTCAACCAATGCATAAGGGTCTCTACTCCCTAGCAAAACCGGCAGCTCACCAGCAACCATTCTGAGATGTTTCCAGCAGGCTGCCAGTACATCAGAAGAGCACGCCGCAGGGCGAGGCTCTGTGAGCTCAAGCTCCAAGTCTGTCTCTTTTGACCTAAGAAATTTATTTTATTTTATTTATGAAGTGGTTTACATTCAGGTAATTAAGCATTTTTCCCTATCTGTCCCGGTGAGCTCACACTCTTATCTAATGTACCTGGGGCAATGGGGGATTAAGTGACTTGCCCAAGGTCACAAGGAGCAGTCTAGGATTTGAACCCATAATCTCAGGGTGCTGAGGCTGTGGCTCTAACCACTGAACCAAACACTCTCCTAAATCCTCTAAGCAAGTCCGAATAACCTCCAGCACTCCCCCCCTCACCCGCAACATGATTGTGTCCTCAAGATAAAACCTGCAAGGTGTAAACATTTTGCACATTCAGGGGCATATTCCCAGTTAGGGAGGAGTCTACGGGAGGGGCTTTAGGTATCTGGCCAATTGGAGTCTTAGGCCCCTCCCAGTGCATCCCAGAATGCACTGGGAAGAAGGCCTAAGACTCTAGTTGGCCCATGTGCCTAAGATCCCATCCTATGGGAGACGCCTTAGGCATCTGAACCAATCAGGGCCTTATGCTCCTCACCGGTGCATCCCAGAATGCACTGGGAAGTAGAAGGCCTGCCATTTTCCACTGCAGGTGTATGCCTCCCTCTGGCCAGACCTTCTGTTTACAAGGCACTGGGGGAGGAGATGGGGGTTGGTACCCCCTTTAGGGGGATCATCAGATAGGTGGGGGTGATCACCAGGTGGATGGGGGAATCGGTCGGTCGTCGAGTGGGGGGGTGTTTCGGAGGGGTGTTCTGGCAGGAGGGAGTGGCACAGACCAGGGTCCAAACACATCTTACCTGCGACCTGCGGCCCCAAAAGGTTCTCCCCTGCATTGCTGGGCTGAGCCTAGCTTTCCGGCGCGCAGCCCCCAGCCACCACCAATGAAACCCTCTCTTCTGCCGCACTTACGCGTCCCCAAAAAGTCTTCCGGACCCCCAGCGCCCACCAGGCTGGGATCCGCTCACCTGCCCGACGCTGGTGCCTGCTCCCTCCAGGCCCGTTCTGCTCTTCCCAGCCCTGGAGAAGTCTGCATTCTATTTGGTTTTACAGTTTGCCAATACAAATTGTCTTTGGATTCCAAGGCTTTTTCCCACAATTGCCAAAGTCGGTTTATTATATCTTGGGAAATCCTGGTCTAAGCCATGCCTCTCATTCTCTCAGTTGCTCTATGCCATGCCAATTACAAAAGGAAAAATAATACAATCAAACAAGAAATACTCATACAATTAATTTAAAACAACATAAAAATAAATAGTTAAAACACAGCTAAATAAAAACATACTAACACCTAGAATTCTATTTCGTCTACCCTGAATGCTTTCTGAAAAAAAATAAAAGGTCTTTAAAAGTGATTTCAACTTTAAAAAAGGCTACTCAGCCCGAATAAAAGGTGGAAGATTATTCCAAAATAAAGAAGTAAAAAAATACGCTGAGGAGTGTGTCTAAACTAAACTAAACTAAACTAAGCCTTAAGTTTATATACTGCATCATGTCCATGGAAGTGGAGCTCGACACGGTTTACAAAGTATAAAAATAAGGAAGAGAGAGGAGAAGGATTTACAAAAGCATGTAGGAAGGGGGATGTAAACAGGAGAAGAGATGTTATATGCTAGAGAAAAGCCAGGTTTTCAGTTGTTTTCGGAAAAGTTGGAGGGAGCCCAGGTTCCGCAGCGGGGCAGTGAGATCGTTCCAAAGGCCCCTGATTTTGGAGAGGAGAGATCTTCCCAGTTGACCTGCGTGGAGGATGCCGTGTAGAGAGGGGAAGGATAGTTTATGTCTGTGGGCGGATCGGGTGGTAGCAGGCGTCAGGGCGAGGAAGGTCGATTCATAGTGAGCTAGTCTTGGAAACGGAAGAATAAATCTATTGAAATCAAATGGACGCAATGAACACGGAGTATATGGCGCAGTAACCAAAGCTAAATAAGACGGCTGTGAAAAACGAAGAGCTTCAAATGTCACTACATTTCCCCCCTCAATATTCGCGGGGGTTAAGGGCAGAGCCGGCCCGCGAATATAAAAAAAAAAAACCGCGAACTTTATATGATAATGACGGGAATAGCTATCCAATTGATTACACATAATTGGAAGAGGTATGACAGACTAAATTACACGTTTTGGTGGACAAATGTTTGTACCACATATAAATATGAAAAAATGAATGCAGAGTGTTTGGGGTTTAGCTGTACATTTAATAGAGTGTGGACTCCATTGAATATATTTGTAACATCAGAATAATTGTAATGTATTTATTTTATTTTTTTTTAAGGTTGGTAGAATTCGTTACACATCCAGGGGAGGGAGGGGGGAGGGAAATATATTTTGTTTATTAAAATACTTAATTATAATATTATAATTACACAATTTGTCTGATTGTAGTAATTTGGTAAGGGGGGGAGAAAATGATTGTTCTAAGTATAAATTGTATGTTTAATAATGCGTTTTATGAAATATTTATGTTCAGATAATTGTATTGCATTGTCAAAGTTTAAAAATCAATAAAGATTAAAAAAAAAAAACAAAAACAAAAAAAACACAAATAACTTTTAAGGCTGGCTCTGACCCCCCCCCTCCCCGCCTCCTGGACCTTCCCCAATACCTTACCTGGTGGTCTAGTCATCAAAATGGCTGCCGTGAGTTCCCGTTGTAGTCTCGAGACTACAACGAGAACTCACGGCAGCCATTTTGATGATGGCTCTGCACGGGGCAGGAGCGTAGGAAGATCGATCCTGCCCTGCGTCGCCACTAAACCACCGAGGAAGGTCTGGGGAAGGTCCGGGATGCAGCGTTTCTGTTCAAACCACGGATTCAGAGGGAGAAGTGTACCAAAATCAGTGTTACTGTCCAAACTAGCTACTGAATGTAAAAATTTTTTTACTTGACAGAAGATTTCTTTAGCCAAGATTACAAATGGGAGCAAGAACTATTTTATTTACTAAACAAGCCTAGCTGAACAAGAACGTTCGCTGGTAGGGCGAGTCTCAGTTAGGGCGCTGGTCTTTGACCAGAGGGTCGCCGCATGAGTAGACTGCTGAGCATGATGGACCACCGGTCTGACCTAGCAGCAGCAATTCTTATGTTCTTATTTTCTTAACTAGCACAGTTAGATCAAGAAGCCACAAAGGGCTCAGAGAATTAAATCCTAGGTTCCTTGGATCTAGAGTTTAAACCAAGTAAAAAAAAAATTGAGGGCTTAAAGGACCCGCTGAGAAAAACCTTGGTTAACCTCAACGGTCGAGTAAAAATAAGTTAAAAAATCGTCCCAAAATAATCCAGACAAACAACGTGATAGCAAATACAAAAATCCCCCCCCCCAAAAAAAAAAGGAAAAATAGAGACAAAAGCCCCCACAGTACTTAGCTTTAGACGGTTGCAACCATGCTGTCAGCAATCCACACGTGAATATCAACACGCTGTTGAAACACACATTCCAGTCAAGCATCGGGGCTACGTCAAATCTTCCTCCTTCCTCCTGACATCTAAACTGTACCAGTGTAACAGTCTCGCTGCTGAGCTCTGAAGAGTTTGAAGACGACGTAGATTAGATGAAGAAATTCCACAATATACTGAATTACGATAATCTATTCTAGGCGCTACTTCTTGCGACAACTCCCAAAGCTACTTTTCTGAGTCTTAACTTTACCCAACTACTCTATGCCTTAGTCTTCTCCCACATGGACTACTGCAACGCGCTACTCAACGGTCTCACAGTGAAGAACATACAACCCTGTCTCCCAGGCTCTATTGTCAGGTCACTGGCTGCCTGTAGCCAAACGTTGTGTCTTGAAGGGCCTGATGCTAGCGCTGAAATCCTTGCATGACATAGCACCAGGTTACATGACAACCAAGCTTCCTTTATATGTGCCGAACGAGTCCCTCTGCTCCCAGAATGAAATATGCGTCAAAAAGCCCCCCCCCCCCACGCTGCCGGCACTAAAACCCGCTCTATGTATTCGTAAAAAAAGGGGTTAAAGATCTCAATAAGTACTCTTTGGAGGAAAGGCGGGAGAGGAGATATATGATAGGTATCATTTAAATACCTACATGGCATAAATGCATGAGGCTAGTCTCTTTCAATTGAAAAGCAAATTCTGCCATGTGGGCTGGGGGGGAGCATAGGATGAAGATGAAAGAGGAAAGAATAAGAAGTAACCTCAGAAAACACTTTTTCATAGAAAGGGTGATGAATGCATGGAATGACTTCCCAGTGGAGGTGGTGGAAACAATAAATGCATCCAAGTTCAAGACAGGTTCAGACAAGTGCATTGGATAAGCCCATAAGAGTTGCCATGCTGGAACAAATCAAAAAGTTCATCGAGTCTAGTATCCTGTTTCCAACAGTGGCCAACCCAGGTCCCAAGTACCTGGCAAGAACCCAAAGAGTAGCAACTTTCTAGAGCTGAGATTGTGATGTCATAATGTCTCATTCCACCAATGCCTAAGAACCAACCTCATCAGTGATGTCACAATGGCTTGATTATCCCTATACTTAGCTCACATAAGAATTGCCATTCCGGGACAGAGCAAAGGTCCATCAAGCCTGGCCGGCTCCCTCTTCCCTGTTTCCAACAGTGGCCAACCGAGGTCCCAAGTACCAGGCAAAAACCCAAAGAGTAGCAACATTCCAGAGCTGAGATTGTGATGTCATAATGCCTCATTCCACCAATGCCTAAGAGCCAACCTCAGCAGTAGGTCACAATGGCTTCATAGTCCTATACTATCCTAGGAATAAGCAGTGGATCTCCCCAAACCATGGCCTATGGACTTCTCTTTTAGGAAATTATCCAAACCTTTTTTAAGCCCTGCTAAACTAACCGCTTTCACCACATTCTCCTAATTACACATTGTATGAAGAAATATTTTCTCTAGTTTGTTTTAAATCCTCTGCCTAAATAGCTTCATTGCATGCCCCCTAGTCCTAGTATTGGGGTTTTTTTGGGTTTTTTTTTTTTTTTGAAAGAGTGAACAAATGATTCACATTTCTAAGGAAGAGGTATGGAGAGTAGATGCCTTGGAAACGCCATGTAGTCTTCATTTTACTACGTTTCTGTGATTATATTTATGTTTACATTTGATCATTTCACTATTGTTATGCTGTATAACAAAATTGGTAGATTTATGTTAAACTTCTGTACAAAATGGAATGAAAGATCGGGATGAAAATCAGTTTGTTCAATGGACAACATGAACAGTCCCAAAGAAAAATATGGTATTGTCAAGGAGAGACCCTTGAGTGAATCTCTTTATACAGGCAGTTAATAAATCCTAACAAAGAAATAAAAATGCTAATGTGTTTTACTGCTTTATCATGGATTAACATGGTTTATGCACATCATTTTAACCCTTTAATTGGCAGACGGTGAAACATTACATTACATTACATTTGTGATTTCTATTCCGCCTGTGCCTTGCAGTTCTAAGCAGATTATAGTTAAAAGAGATCAGGACATTACCGAGAGAATTACATTACAACGATTTAAGTAAATTATATGTTGTGGTATAGAAATATAAGTATAAGATATCTGGATTTATCGATAGAATAACTTGACAGGGTTCAAGTAGTTACAAGGTTCAGTGGGGAAAACAATATAGGCAACTGAAGAAAGATACCTAACTTTGAAGGAATCAGTTAAGTGGATACCTAAGGGAGATGCTTTTTTAGGAGAAGGTTAAATGGATACCTAAGGGAGATGCTTTTTTAGGAGAAGGTTAAATGGATACCTAAGGGAGATGCTTTTTTAGGAGAAGGTTAAGTGGATACCTAAGGGAGATGCTTATTTAGGAGAAGGTTAAATGGATACCTAAGGGAGATGCTTATTTAGGAGAAGGTTAAATGGATACCTAAGGGAGATGCTTTTTTAGGAGAAGGTTAAGTGGATACCTATGGGAGATGCTTATTTAGGAGAAGGTTAAGTGGATACCTAAGGGAGATGCTTATTTAGGAGCAGGTTAAGTGAATACCTAAGGGAGATGCTTATTTTGGAGAAGGTTAAGTGGATACCTAAGGGAGATGCTTATTTAGGAGAAGGTTAAGTGGATACCTAAGGGAGATGCTTATTTAGGAGAAGGTTAAATGGATACCTAAGGGAGATGCTTATTTAGGAGAAGGTTAAGTGGATACCTAAGGGAGATGCTTATTTAGGAGAAGGTTAAATGGATACCTAAGGGAGATGCTTATTTAGGAGAAGGTTAAATGGATACCTAAGGGAGATGCTTTTTTAGGAGAAGGTTAAATGGATACCTAAGGGAGATGCTTTTTTAGGAGAAGGTTAAATGGATACCTAAGGGAGATGCTTATTTAGGAGAAGGTTAAGTGGATACCTAAGGGAGATGCTTATTTAGGAGAAGGTTAAATGGATACCTAAGGGAGATGCTTATTTAGGAGAAGGTTAAATGGATACCTAAGGGAGATGCTTATTTAGGAGAAGGTTAAATGGATACCTAAGGGAAATGCTTTTTTAGGAGAAGGTTAAATGGATACCTAAGGGAGATGCTTATTTAAGAGAAGGTTAAATGGATACCTAAGGGAAATGCTTTTTTAGGAGAAGGTTAAATGGATACCTGAGGGAGATGCTTTTTTAGGAGAAGGTTAAATGGATACCTAAGGGAGATGCTTATTTAGGAGAAGGTTAAATGGATACCTATGGGAGATGCTTATTTAGGAGAAGGTTAAATGGATACCTAAGGGAGATGCTTATTTAGGAGAAGGTTAAATGGATACCTAAGGGAGATGCTTATTTAGGAGAAGGTTAAATGGATACCTAAGGGAGATGCTTATTTAGGAATAGGTTAAATGGATTCCTAAGGGAGATGCTTATTTAGGAGAAGGTTAAATGGATACCTAAGGGAGATGCTTATTTAGGAATAGGTTAAATGGATTCCTAAGGGAGATGCTTTTTTAGGAGAAGGTTAAATGGATACCTAAGGGAAATGCTTTTTTAGGAGAAGGTTAAATGGATACCTAAGGGAGATGCTTTTTTAGGAGAAGGTTAAATGGATTCCTAAGGGAAATGCTTATTTAGGAGAAGGTTAAATGGATACCTAAGGGAGATGCTTATTTAGGAGAAGGTTAAATGGATACCTAAGGGAGATGCTTATTTAGGAGAAGGTTAAATGGATACCTAAGGGAGATGCTTATTTAGGAGAAGGTTAAATGGATACCTAAGGGAGATGCTTATTTAGGAGAAGGTTAAATGGATACCTAAGGGAAATGCTTTTTTAGGAGAAGGTTAAATGGATACCTAAGGGAAATGCTTATTTAGGAGAAGGTTAAATGGATTCCTAAGGGAGATGCTTATTTAGGAGAAGGTTAAATGGATACCTAAGGGAGATGCTTTTTTAGGAGAAGGTTAAATGGATACCTAAGGGAAATGCTTATTTAGGAGAAGGTTAAATGGATACCTAAGGGAAATGCTTATTTAGGAGAAGGTTAAATGGATACCTAAGGGAGATGCTTATTTAGGAGAAGGTTAAATGGATACCTAAGGGAGATGCTTATTTAGGAGAAGGTGAAATGGATACCTAAGGGAGATGCTTATTTAGGAGAAGGTGAAATGGATACCTAAGGGAGATGCTTATTTAGGAGAAGGTTAAATGGATACCTAAGGGAGATGCTTATTTAGGAATAGGTTAAATGGATACCTAAGGGAGATGCTTATTTAGGAATAGGTTAAATGGATTCCTAAGGGAGATGCTTATTTAGGAGAAGGTTAAATGGATACCTAAGGGAGATGCTTTTTTAGGAGAAGGTTAAATGGATACCTAAGGGAGATGCTTTTTTAGGAGAAGGTTAAATGGATACCTAAGGGAGATGCTTATTTAGGAGAAGGTTAAATGGATACCTAAGGGAGATGCTTATTTAGGAGAAGGTTAAATGGATACCTAAGGGAGATGCTTTTTTAGGAGAAGGTTAAATGGATACCTAAGGGAGATGCTTATTTAGGAGAAGGTTAAATGGATACCTAAGGGAAATGCTTTTTTAGGAGAAGGTTAAATGGATACCTAAGGGAGATGCTTATTTAGGAGAAGGTTAAATGGATACCTAAGGGAGATGCTTATTTAGGAGAAGGTTAAATGGATACCTAAGGGAGATGCTTTTTTAGGAGAAGGTTAAATGGATACCTAAGGGAGATGCTTATTTAGGAGAAGGTTAAATGGATACCTAAGGGAGATGCTTATTTAGGAGAAGGTTAAATGGATACCTAAGGGAGATGCTTATTTAGGAGAAGGTTAAATGGATACCTAAGGGAGATGCTTTTTTAGGAGAAGGTTAAATGGATACCTAAGGGAGATGCTTATTTAGGAGAAGGTTAAATGGATACCTAAGGGAGATGCTTTTTTAGGAGAAGGTTAAATGGATACCTAAGGGAGATGCTTATTTAGGAGAAGGTTAAATGGATACCTAAGGGAAATGCTTTTTTAGGAGAAGGTTAAATGGATTTCTAAGGGAGATGCTTATTTAGGAGAAGGTTAAATGGATACCTAAGGGAGATGCTTTTTTAGGAGAAGGTTAAATGGATACCTAAGGGAGATGCTTATTTAGGAGAAGGTGAAATGGATACCTAAGGGAGATGCTTATTTAGGAGAAGGTTAAATGGATACCTAAGGGAGATGCTTTTTTAGGAGAAGGTTAAATGGATACCTAAGGGAGATGCTTATTTAGGAGAAGGTTAAATGGATACCTAAGGGAAATGCTTTTTTAGGAGAAGGTTAAATGGATTTCTAAGGGAGATGCTTATTTAGGAGAAGGTTAAATGGATACCTAAGGGAGATGCTTTTTTAGGAGAAGGTTAAATGGATACCTAAGGGAGATGCTTATTTAGGAGAAGGTGAAATGGATACCTAAGGGAGATGCTTATTTAGGAGAAGGTGAAATGGATACCTAAGGGAGATGCTTATTTAGGAGAAGGTTAAATGGATACCTAAGGGAGATGCTTATTTAGGAGAAGGTTAAATGGATACCTATGGGAGATGCTTATTTAGGAGAAGGTTAAATGGATACCTAAGGGAGATGCTTATTTAGGAGAAGGTTAAATGGATACCTAAGGGAGATGCTTATTTAGGAGAAGGTTAAATGGATACCTAAGGGAGATGCTTATTTAGGAATAGGTTAAATGGATTCCTAAGGGAGATGCTTATTTAGGAGAAGGTTAAATGGATACCTAAGGGAGATGCTTTTTTAGGAGAAGGTTAAATGGATACCTAAGGGAGATGCTTTTTTAGGAGAAGGTTAAATGGATACCTAAGGGAGATGCTTATTTAGGAATAGGTTAAATGGATTCCTAAGGGAGATGCTTATTTAGGAGAAGGTTAAATGGATTCCTAAGGGAGATGCTTATTTAGGAGAAGGTTAAATGGATTCCTAAGGGAGATGCTTATTTAGGAATAGGTTAAATGGATTCCTAAGGGAGATGCTTATTTAGGAGAAGGTTAAATGGATACCTAAGGGAGATGCTTTTTTAGGAGAAGGTTAAATGGATACCTAAGGGAGATGCTTTTTTAGGAGAAGGTTAAATGGATACCTAAGGGAGATGCTTATTTAGGAGAAGGTTAAATGGATACCTAAGGGAGATGCTTATTTAGGAGAAGGTTAAATGGATACCTAAGGGAGATGCTTTTTTAGGAGAAGGTTAAATGGATACCTAAGGGAGATGCTTATTTAGGAGAAGGTTAAATGGATACCTAAGGGAGATGCTTATTTAGGAGAAGGTTAAATGGATACCTAAGGGAGATGCTTTTTTAGGAGAAGGTTAAATGGATACCTAAGGGAGATGCTTATTTAGGAGAAGGTTAAATGGATACCTAAGGGAGATGCTTATTTAGGAGAAGGTTAAATGGATACCTAAGGGAGATGCTTTTTTAGGAGAAGGTTAAATGGATACCTAAGGGAGATGCTTATTTAGGAGAAGGTTAAATGGATACCTAAGGGAGATGCTTATTTAGGAGAAGGTTAAATGGATACCTAAGGGAGATGCTTATTTAGGAGAAGGTTAAATGGATACCTAAGGGAGATGCTTATTTAGGAGAAGGTTAAATGGATACCTAAGGGAGATGCTTATTTAGGAGAAGGTTAAATGGATACCTATGGGAGATGCTTATTTAGGAGAAGGTTAAATGGATACCTAAGGGAGATGCTTATTTAGGAGAAGGTTAAATGGATACCTAAGGGAGATGCTTATTTAGGAGAAGGTTAAATGGATACCTAAGGGAGATGCTTATTTAGGAATAGGTTAAATGGATACCTAAGGGAGATGCTTATTTAGGAATAGGTTAAATGGATTCCTAAGGGAGATGCTTATTTAGGAGAAGGTTAAATGGATACCTAAGGGAGATGCTTTTTTAGGAGAAGGTTAAATGGATACCTAAGGGAGATGCTTTTTTAGGAGAAGGTTAAATGGATACCTAAGGGAGATGCTTATTTAGGAGAAGGTTAAATGGATACCTAAGGGAGATGCTTATTTAGGAGAAGGTTAAATGGATACCTAAGGGAGATGCTTTTTTAGGAGAAGGTTAAATGGATACCTAAGGGAGATGCTTATTTAGGAGAAGGTTAAATGGATACCTAAGGGAAATGCTTTTTTAGGAGAAGGTTAAATGGATACCTAAGGGAGATGCTTTTTTAGGAGAAGGTTAAATGGATACCTAAGGGAGATGCTTATTTAGGAGAAGGTTAAATGGATACCTAAGGGAGATGCTTTTTTAGGAGAAGGTTAAATGGATACCTAAGGGAGATGCTTATTTAGGAGAAGGTTAAATGGATACCTAAGGGAAATGCTTTTTTAGGAGAAGGTTAAATGGATTTCTAAGGGAGATGCTTATTTAGGAGAAGGTTAAATGGATACCTAAGGGAGATGCTTTTTTAGGAGAAGGTTAAATGGATACCTAAGGGAGATGCTTATTTAGGAGAAGGTGAAATGGATACCTAAGGGAGATGCTTATTTAGGAGAAGGTTAAATGGATACCTAAGGGAGATGCTTTTTTAGGAGAAGGTTAAATGGATACCTAAGGGAGATGCTTATTTAGGAGAAGGTTAAATGGATACCTAAGGGAAATGCTTTTTTAGGAGAAGGTTAAATGGATTTCTAAGGGAGATGCTTATTTAGGAGAAGGTTAAATGGATACCTAAGGGAGATGCTTTTTTAGGAGAAGGTTAAATGGATACCTAAGGGAGATGCTTATTTAGGAGAAGGTGAAATGGATACCTAAGGGAGATGCTTATTTAGGAGAAGGTGAAATGGATACCTAAGGGAGATGCTTATTTAGGAGAAGGTTAAATGGATACCTAAGGGAGATGCTTATTTAGGAGAAGGTTAAATGGATACCTAAGGGAGATGCTTATTTAGTAGAAGGTTAAATGGATACCTAAGGGAGATGCTTATTTAGGAGAAGGTTAAATGGATACCTAAGGGAGATGTTTATTTAGGAGAAGGTTAAATGGATACCTAAGGGAGATGCTTATTTAGGAGAAGGTTAAATGGATACCTAAGGGAGATGCTTATTTAGGAGAAGGTTAAATGGATACCTAAGGGAGATGCTTATTTAGGAGAAGGTTAAATGGATACCTAAGGGAGATGCTTATTTAGGAGAAGGTTAAATGGATACCTAAGGGAGATGCTTTTTTAGGAGAAGGTTAAATGGATTTCTAAGGGAGATGCTTATTTAGGAGAAGGTTAAATGGATACCTAAGGGAGATGCTTTTTTAGGAGAAGGTTAAATGGATACCTAAGGGAGATGCTTATTTAGGAGAAGGTTAAATGGATTCCTAAGGGAGATGCTTATTTAGGAGAAGGTTAAGTGGATACCTAAGGGAGATGCTTATTTAGGAGAAGGTTAAATGGATTCCTAAGGGAGATGCTTATTTAGGAGAAGGTTAAGTGGATACCTATGGGAGATGCTTATTTAGGAGAAGGTTAAGTGGATACCTAAGGGAGATGCTTATTTAGGAGAAGGTTAAATGGATACCTAAGGGAGATGCTTATTTAGGAGAAGGTTAAATGGATACCTAAGGGAGATGCTTATTTAGGAGAAGGTTAAATGGATACCTATGGGAGATGCTTATTTAGGAGAAGGTGAAATGGATACCTATGGGAGATGCTTATTTAGGAGAAGGTGAAATGGATACCTAAGGGAGATGCTTATTTAGGAGAAGGTTAAGTGGATACCTAAGGGAGATGCTTATTTAGGAGAAGGTTAAGTGGATACCTAAGGGAGATGCTTTTTTAGGAGAAGGTTAAATGGATACCTAAGGGAGATGCTTATTTAGGAGAAGGTCAAATGGATACCTAAGGGAGATGCTTATTTAGGAGAAGGTTAAATGGATACCTAAGGGAGATGCTTATTTAGGAGAAGGTTAAGTGGATACCTATGGGAGATGCTTATTTAGGAGAAGGTTAAGTGGATACCTAAGGGAGATGCTTATTTAGGAGAAGGTTAAATGGATACCTAAGGGAGATGCTTTTTTAGGAGAAGGTTAAATGGATACCTAAGGGAGATGCTTATTTAGGAGAAGGTCAAATGGATACCTAAGGGAGATGCTTATTTAGGAGAAGGTTAAATGGATACCTAAGGGAGATGCTTATTTAGGAGAAGGTTAAGTGGATACCTATGGGAGATGCTTATTTAGGAGAAGGTTAAGTGGATACCTATGGGAGATGCTTATTTAGGAGAAGGTTAAGTGGATACCTAAGGGAGATGCTTATTTAGGAGAAGGTTAAATGGATACCTAAGGGAGATGCTTATTTAGGAGTTTGGATATTTTTCGTAAATGAGGTTCAAGGGGATGACTAGTGTGTTATTTGCTGGGGAGAGTGCATGTGCGATTGGGGAGGGGAATATTAAGTAAGGACGTGTTTTTTGAAAAGAAATGTTTTGATTTCTTTCCGAAACACTTTGATGTCTGTTGTTTTGATCATCAGTTTGGTGATGGTGGGGTCAATTTTCGCTGCCTGAGTTGCTGGAAGGCTGTCGTAAAGTTTCTTACGTCGGGTACCATTATGAGGGGGGAAGGTGAAAAGATTCTGAGTTCTTCTTGATCTGGGTAGTCGGTAGCGGCAAAGACGGTTGTTCAGGTAATTGGGGGCCATATCATGGGTTACTTTGAAAAGTAAGCAGTAGAGTTTGAATTGAGTTCTTGCTTTTATCGGAAGCCAGTGAGAGAGGGTGGATAGGGACAGATTCTTCAGACTGAAGGGGACAGCAAATACGAGGGGGCATTCTGAGAAACTGAAGGGAGATAGGTTCAGAACAAATGCAAGGAAGTTCTTTTTCACCCAAAGGGTAGTGGACACTTAGAATGCGCTTCCGGAGGAAGTGATCAGGCAGAGTACGGTACAGGGATTCAAGCAGGGATTGGATGGATTCCTGAGGGATAGAGGGATCGTGGGGTACTGAGTAAACCAACCTGGTCGTGCATGTGCAAGACCGGAGGGCTAGGACTTCGATAGGAGGGCAGAACTTAAATGGGAAACCAAGGTGACAGGGGAGCCCCTTCTGATGATTCAGACAGGCCTTGACCTGTTTTTGGCCACCGCGGGAGCGGACTGCTGGGCAGGATGGACCTGTGGTCTGACCCGGCAGAGGCACTGCTTATGTTCTTATGTTCTTATGTACATAGGCGGGTGTGACGTGGTCGAGTTTGCTGAGCGAGTAGATGAGTCTGATAGCTGTGTTCTGAACGGTCTGTAGTTGTTTTATCATAGCGTTTGGGCAAGGTAGGTAGAGGCTGTTGCAGTAATCTAAGGAGCTGAGTATGAGGGATTGTGCAATGATCTTGAAGTGTTCTTTGGAAAAGAATTTTCCAAGAAACGGCTGCTTTACGTAACTCGACGTTGAACGAGATCAACAGTGCCAGGCGAACAGGCTTTTGGAGATGCATCTCCCATAAGATATTATCAATTCAGTACCACTCAATTTTTTATTTAACCCCCCTCTTTTACTAAGGTGTGCTATGCTTTTCAGCACGCGGTAAATATTAGCGCGTGCTAAACGCTAATGCGCGTATGTTATCCTATGGACACGTTAGCGGTTAGTGCACGCATTGATTTAGCATGCGCTAAAATGCTTAGCACACCTTTGTAAAAGAAGGCCTAAGTCTTTGAGCATGGCAAACTTCATATACCCTATTTTTCGCTCCATAAGACGCACTGGACCATAAGACGCACCCTAGATTTAGAGTAGGAAGACAAGAAAAAAAACATTGTGAACCAAATAGTGCCCCCAGCCTCCCTCACTCTGCCAAGCTCTGCACCCAACCCCCACACTCCCTGCCAGGCTCTGCACCCTGTCCCACTGCCCTGCCCTGTACTCTCTCCCCATCTGCTCCTTGCAGTAATCCTCTCTGTCATCCCATCTTCACCCTTTACTTTCAACTCCATCACCCCACTGCCTTCCTGAATCCCTCCATCACCATCCTCTCCTTGTGCTACCCTATTCCTTGCTACGTCCTATCTCCTTACTATACCATCTTCGCCCCATCACTAGCCCCGTTTTTGTGCCCCCCACCTTTCATCCTCGTGCTAAGCCCGCCCCCTCCAGCATAGTGGAGCAACCACGAGCAGGCACACGCAGCCGACTTATCACACAGTGCGCTCCATGCCGCATGCTCATCCGAGCTCTGTTTCCAACAGTCGCGCTCTTCTAGAAAGGTTGGGTATCACAATAAAAGAAGCCCTTTAATTTCCACGGTATACGCAGTATATGGGCCGGCAGGAGCGCGCTGTCTGCACTGCTGCCTGGGCCCACCCCGCTTTCCGAATGTCTGCGGTCAGTTCTCGTGAGTCCCGCAAGAACTGACGCAGCCATTCAGAAAGCGGGCCGGGCCGAGGTAGCAGCGCAGACAGCGCGCTCCTGCCAGCCCATACACCGCTGGACCACCAGGCTTCGGGGGTGTTTAAAAAGGTACTGCAGGGCGGGGGATGTTTTAAACGATGGGTGGGCGGGCGGGAGGTGTTTTAAAGGAAGGGCCAACGGGCAGTGTTATTAAAGGGTACCGGGAGTGGGGGTCATCTTCACTCCATACGACGCACCCACTTTTCCACCCCCTTTTTGGGGGTGGAAAAAGTGCGTCTTATGGACCGAAAAATACGGTATATCCCACCAGTCTGATACACATTCAATATCTACCATGCAGGAAATGCTCTTAAAACATTCTTAAATCTCTCTTCAGATTCTCAGAAGCACCACTCTGGGTTCAAAACACCTTCGTAACACAAAGCTTTATGTGCTACCTCCTCACCGGATCTTGAATTAAATTTTTATCACCTTAGGTTTGCCGTTTATATTCTTTATATTATCATTATTAGTATTTTGCTTTACTTAGTTTTTACTCCATGATCACAACATTTTTTTTTAAAATAACATAGGCCATGATAGGCCAGAGCACGTTACAGGGCTTCAAAGAAGGTTTAGATAGGTTCCTAGAGGATAAAGGGATTGAGGGGCACAAATAGGAGTTGAGCTAGGTTATAGGAATAGTCAGGGACCACTGCACAGGTGATAGGCCTGAGGGGCCGCCGTGGGAGCGGACCGCTGGGCGGGATGGACCTCCTGGTCTGAACCAGCGGAGGCGAATTCTTATGTTCTTAACATTCTCTAGTCTAAAGGATACCGATGCACGATTGATGCGATTGGTGTCTTTTAGAGCAGTGTTCTTCAATCTTTTTGCACCTATGGATTGGCAGAAATAAAAGAATTATTTTGTGGACCGGCGGTTAAAGAACACTGGGCTAAGTCGTGGGCCAGACCCCACCCATCTCTACCCCAGGCTCCGCCCCCATAATAGTACTAATTGTAACACTATTTTTTCCATTCATTTTTCACAGATACACAATATAATCTTTTTAACAACACATAATGGTTAACCACAAAATTAAACTACACAAAGCACACTGACAGCAGATGTAAATTCTCAAAGTTGACATAATTCAATCATTAAATTCAAAAATAAAATTATTCCCCCTACCTTTGTTGTCTCCCTCCCTCCATGCTATGCCTTACCTTCTGGTCTGCTCCCGCCTGGCTATTTTATGCCGCCCCCGGTGTTATCTTCAGGCCGGCTTCCTCTTCCTCACTGATGCAGTGCACAAAGCAGCGGGCAGCGGCTCCTTGTGCGTCCCGTGCCTCATCTGGAAGCCTTCCCTCTGACGTTGCGACGTCAGAGAGGCGGCTTCAGGTTCAGGCGCAAGACGTGTGTAGGAGCCACTGCCCGTGGCTTTGTGCACTGAATCAATGAGGAAGAGGCAGCTGGCTCAAAGATAACGCTGCATCGATCACACTGTGGACAGGTGGTTGAAGAACACTGTTTTGGGCCCGATGCATGTGCTGGACCGGCAGGAAATTTCTGTGGACCGGTGGTTGACGAACACTGCTTTAGAGAATCAGGCCCTAAATGTTTCCAAGTACTCCCCCGAAATTCACAGGGTTTCCGTTCCAGGAACCCCCGCGAATTTCAAAAAATCGTGAATGCTCTTTTTTGCCTATCAAAAAGCAGGGGAGGCAGGAGAGGGCAGCTGGAGTGCCGGCGGGTGAAGAAAACCACTCGCGGTCTGCTCCGACCGCCTTTTCCTGTAGTGAAGTCAGGCTACATTACATTACATTACATTTGTGATTTATATTCCACCTGTGCCTTGCGGTTCTAAGCGGATTACAGTTAAAAGAGATCAGGACATTACCGAGAGAATTACATAACAACGCTTTGAGTAGAATACATGTTGTGATATAGAAGTACAGTTATAAGATATCTGGATTTATCGATAGAATAACTTAACAGGATTCAAGTAGATTCAGGGTACTGTGGGGAAAACAATCTAGGTATCTTAAGAAGGATACCTAACATTGAAGGAATAGGTTAAATGGGTACCTATGGGAGATGCTTATTTAGGAGTCTGGATATTTTTGATATAGGAGGTTCGAGGGTTGACTAATGTGTTATTTACTGGGGAGATTGCATGTGCGATTGGGGAGGGGAATAGTGGGTAAGGACGTGTTTTTTGAAGAGAAATGTTTTGATTTCTTTTCGAAACACTTTGATGTCTGTTGTTTTGATCATCAGTTTGGTGATGGTGGGGGTCAATTTTCGCTGCCTGTGTTGCTAGAAGGCTGTCGTAAAGTTTCTTACGTCGGGTACCATTATGAGGGGGGAAGGTGAAAAGGTTCGGAGTTCTTCTTGATCTGGGTAATCGGTAGCGGTGAAGGCGGTTGTTTAGGTAACTGGGGGCCATTTCATGGGTTACTTTGAAAAGTAAGCAATAGAGTTTGAATTGATTTCTTGCTTTTATCGGAAGCCAGTGAGAGTCTACATAGGTGGGGGTGACACCAATTGAGAGCTGCTTTGACACACAGCTCGTGATTGGTGTAGCCCGACTTTACTACAGGAAGAGGCGGTCGGAGCAGACCGCAAATGAGCAAGTCTGCGATTCACGAACCGCGAATGAGCGGGGGGGACATTGTAAATTCAATATACCACCTAATCAGACTTCAAGGCGGTATTAATAAAATCAGACATTACATTAAGAATATGTAAACTAATGAAATAAATAATAACATCACAAGTGGTCAGATAAACATATTACTTGGAACGAACTGAAACAAAAGGGAAGAACTATAATCTTGAAAGTAAAGGACGGAAAAGGAAAAAAACAATAGGGAGGGGGAAGTCCAGCACTGAACTTGCTCTCCTTAACCTC
Organism: Geotrypetes seraphini; assembly: GCF_902459505.1. NCBI lineage: Eukaryota > Metazoa > Chordata > Amphibia > Gymnophiona > Dermophiidae > Geotrypetes > Geotrypetes seraphini. The sequence goes on from NC_047084.1 coordinate 108,533,440, forward strand.
CCTTTCCCACCCCACACAGACTTGTCTTGTCATTTTTTTTTTTATGTTCCGCTTGTACTGCCTTCACTTTACACCTTTCTAGAACTTGATGCAAGGTCTCCTTACACTAACCCCCCCCCCCACCCCCCATCTTTCTATCTTCTTTGGCGCCTGTTGGGAAAAAAAGATCTCCTTTCTACAAATGCTTTAAATTCTTTTTCTTTGACGATTGCTTCCAAACCCGCAGAGCACTGCGCTATCCTACACCCCTTCAGTGACCCTTGCTAACCTCAGTGGCCAGTCAGGATCCTCAACCCTTTTATTCTGGGTTTTGCCTCATTATCCTCCCCTCTTTGGTAATGCGACACTTAAACCAGGAGGAATAACAAGACCCGCTCTCAGAATCAACTTACAGGGCACAGAAAGAATCCGAGGGGGCACAAAGCCTATCCAGTATTTCCAGTTTAACTAGTCCTTGGCTCTGCCGCATCCTCTTTTGTCTTATTTGTAAGTCTCCTTATTGTTATCCTGTATAGTTCTCATGCTTTTTTTTTCATTTTGGAATCATGAGCATACATATTTAAAATTATGATCTCCGTGCCAGATTTTAAAAGGAAATAGGATACACACGTGGGTTCTCTAGGGAGGTAAAATCAAGGGGGGTAGGTCATTAGAGTGGGCAGACTTGTTGGGCTATAGCCCTTTTCTGCCGTCATCTTCTATGTTTCTATGTTCCTATTTATACTGAATTAGTCTTTCGGTGTTGGGGTCTGACTGGGTCAAAGCAACACCCACTCATCTGTTCACACTCTCTCATCTAAGGGTCATAAAGGGAGTATCTAAAGTTATGATTAGCCCCCTCTAGAAATATGACAGGAAAGAAAGGCCAAGGGGCCCATCGAGTCTGTCCATCCGCAGCATCCATTGTCTCCTCCTCTCTCTATTGGCTAAGGCTCTTAACATTTGCATCTCCTCTTCCTATAGGCTAAGGCTCTTTACACCTGCATTGTGAGGTCATAGAGCTTTATGGTTATAGACACATTGTAAGATGATGGCAGATAAAGGCCAAATGGCCCGTCCACTATCTCTTCCTCTCTCTATTGGCTAAGGCTCTTAACATTTGCATCTCCTCTTCCTATAGGCTAAGGCTCTTTACACCTGCATTGTGAGGTCATAGAGCTTTATGGTTATAGACTCATTGTAAGATGATGGCAGATAAAGGCCAAATGGCCCGTCCACTATCTCTTCCTCTCTCTATTGGCTAAGGCTCTTAACATTTGCATCTCCTCTTCCTATAGGCTAAGGCTCTTTACACCTGCATTGTGAGATCATAGAGCTTTATGGTTTTAGAAACATGATGGCAGATAAAGGCCAAATGGCCCATCTGCAGCATCCACTGTCTTCTCCTCTCCCTATTGGCTAAGGCTCTTAACATTTGCATCTCCTCGTCCTATAGGCTAAGGCTCTTTACACCTGCATTGTGAGGTCATAGAGCTTTATGGTTATAGAATCATGATGGCAGAAAAAGCCAAATGGCCCATCCGCAGCATCCACTATCTCCTCCTCTCGCTTAGAGATCCCACATGCCTGTCCCACGTTTTCTTGAATTCAGTCACAGTTAGGGTAACTAGACATCCGGTCTTCCCCAGCACTTGGTCTGGGTTTTGAAAAGCTTCCAGCTAGGAGCAACATCCGGACGGCATCTGCGCATGCAACATGGTGACATCACGCTTGTGCATGCATGCGTCGACATTGCATCACACCAGCGCATGCGTAGCTGCCCTCCTGACAAGTGAACAGGTTGAGGGGGCGGGGCTGGGGGGCGGAACGGAGGACATGGTAAGAGCAGATAGCATAGCTGGTTTTAAGAAAGGGTTGGACAAGTTCCTGGAGGAAAAGTCCATAGTCTTGTTATTGAGAAAGACACGGGAGAAGCCGCTGCTTGCCCTGGATCGGTAGCACGGAATTTTGCTACTGTTTGTGGTTCCGGAATCTTTTGTTACTCTTTGGGATTTCAGAATCTTACTATTCTTTAGGATTCTGAATGGAATGTTGCTACTCTTTGGAGTTCCAGAATCTTTTGTTACTCTTTGGGATTCCAGAATCTTGCAATTCTTTAGGATTCTGAATGGAATGTTGCTACTCTTTGGAGTTCCGGAATCTTTTGTTACTCTTTGGGATTCCAGAATCTTGCGATTCTTTAGGATTCTGAATGGAATGTTGCTACTCTTTGGAGTTCCGGAATCTTTTGTTACTCTTTAGGATTTCAGAATCTTGCGATTCTTTAGGATTCTGAATGGAATGTTGCTACTCCTTGGGTTTTGGCCAGGTACTAGTGACCTGGATTGGCCATCATGAAAACGGGCTACTGGACTTGATGGACCATTGGTCTGACCCAGTAAGGCTATTCTTATGTTCTTATGATTGCACCACAGAAAGGGAGTGTATCACATTCCTTCCCTGGCATTAATAAAAAAGGAGTCCAATTCCTGACTCTGCCACTGACCGTGTGTGAAACTAGGCAAATCATTTCTCCCCAGCTGTCACTGGGTAAGAAGGATAATAATGTTCTTTTTTTCACCCATCAGGTTAGACTGGATCATATGTCAGACTCTCTTGTCGACAATCACTCTGTACAGGCCTAAATAATTCTTCTCGATAAGGTCGATGTTATATAATTTCCTAGGTATATAGTTATCATTCAGTCCAGCTTGTCACTCTGCCCCAGTAATGAGCAAAGCACCCTCCTGCCTTATTCAGCCAATGTCACTGAAGCATAGCACTGCTTTAAGGGAAGGATACGAGTAAAGGAAAAAAAGTTTTTAAATAGGGTCCTCCATATGCCATTCCCACCAGAGATACACCGTACACCATACACAAGACAGCCCAGACTGGATTTTTTCAACTGGCGTTTCATCATCGTATAGCAGGGGTCTTAAAGTCCCTCCTTGAGGGCCGCAATCCAGTTGGGTTTTCAGGATTTCCCCAATGAATATGCATTAAAAGCAGTGCATGCAAATAGATCTCATGCATATTCATTGCGGCCCTCAAGGAGGGACTTTGAGATCCCTGCCATAGAACATTTTTGTCACCTACTGCCCATTTGGGATCTCAAAGCAGACCCATTCTCCAGATCCTTCTCCTGTTGCAAGGATGAACGTATCAGACGAACGAAAAAAGGTCTCTTGTGGTTGCAATTTCTATCCCCTCCTCTATCGCCAAACTCCTACAAATAACAGTTACCAAGAGGGTTGGCAGCTGGCACCAACAGCCCCCTCTGCCATCCAGTCCAGATTTGGCTTCCCTGCGTGTAGTCTTACTTTTCTTAGGGAAATCAAAACTCCAGTTCCTTGGAAGCAAGGGTTATTTTTAAGTTTGCTTGCCTTTGCTTCAAAACCACAACAGGTTCATCTCCAATCTATCTATCCCATCATTTTGACTTTCCAGGCACAACTTGTACACATAGGCCCAGATTCTGTATAGGACGCCCGGGAAAGGAATCCTATACAGAATCGGGCCTACACTAACTCCGATTCTGTAACCGGTGTCCATGTTACAGATGCCGGTTACAGAATCAGGTTAGAATAGATGCGGCCGCTACACTTAATCATGGCAAGGGATCTCCCTGCCGCGATAAGTATAGTGGCTATGGCCGCCTGTCCAATCGCAGGCAGGAGGGTGCCCAACCTCTCCTGCCAGAGGACGCCTCCCTTCCGGACCCCCCAATGCTAATGCCCCCCCCCCGATGACCCCCCCTAGCCTCCCCCCAACTAACTTCCTCCCCAACTAACCTCTAATTGTTGACCAGCCAGACAGGTCTTGCTGTCGTCCTGCCGGCAGGCCCGTCTTGTCAAAATGAGGCAGGCAGGCCCGCCCCTTCCCGGCCTATCCCCGTTAAGCCTAAGGCCTGATTGGCCCAGGCTCTAGAAGCCTGGACCAATCAGACCTTAGGCATAGTGGGTCCGCCCATCCCCACTAAGCCTAAGGCCTGATTGGCCCAGATACCTAGACCCACTGTATCATTTCCTCTACCATAATTTCCCCAACCCTGCAATGTCCTGTCTAAGTTAGATTGTAAGCTCTTCTGAGCAGGGACCGTCTAATGTCAGATACCTAGACCCACTGTATCATTTCCTCTACCATAATTTCCCCAACCCTGCAATGTCCTGTCTAAGTTAGATTGTAAGCTCTTCTGAGCAGGGACTGTCTATCGTATGTTAAAATGTCAGATCCCTAGACCCACTGTATCATTTCCTCTACCATAATCTTCCTAACCCTGTAATTCCTGTCTAAATTAGATTGTAAGCTCTTCTGAGCAGGGACCGTCTAATGTCAGATCCCTAGACCCACTGTTTCATTTCCTCTACCATAATTTCCCCAACCCTGCAATGCCCTGTCTAAGTTAGATTGTAAGCTCTTCTGAGCAGGGACTGTCTATTGTATGTTAAAATGTCAGATACCTAGACCCACTGTTCCTCTACCATAATCTCCCCAACCCTGCAATGTCCTGTCTAAGTTAGATTGTAAGCTCTTCTGAGCAGGGACTGTCTATCGTATGTTAAAATGTCAGATCCCTAGACCCACTGTATCATTTCCTCTACCATAATCTTCTTAACCCTGTAATTCCTGTCTAAATTAGATTGTAAGCTCTTCTGAGCAGGGACCGTCTAATGTCAGATCCCTAGACCCACTGTTTCATTTCCTCTACCATAATTTCCCCAACCCTGCAATGTCCTGTCTAAGTTAGATTGTAAGCTTTTCTGAGCAGGGACCGTCTAATGTCAGATACCTAGACCCACTCTATCATTTCCTCTACCATAATCTCCCCAACCCTGCAATGTCCTGTCTAAGTTAGATTGTAAGCTCTTCTGAGCAGGGACTGTCTATCGTATGTTAAAATGTCAGATCCCTAGACCCACTGTATCATTTCCTCTACCATAATCTCCCTAAGCCTGTAATTCCTGTCTAAATTAGATTGTAAGCTCTTCTGAGCAGGGACCGTCTAATGTCAGATCCCTAGACCCACTGTTTCATTTCCTCTACCATAATTTCCCCAACCCTGCAATGTCCTGTCTAAGTTAGATTGTAAGCTCTTCTGAGCAGGGACCGTCTAATGTCAGATACCTAGACCCACTGTATCATTTCCTCTACCATAATCTCCCCAACCCTGCAATGTCCTGTCTAAGTTAGATTGTAAGCTCTTCTGAGCAGGGACTGTCTATCGTATGTTAAAATGTCAGATCCCTAGACCCACTGTATCATTTCCTCTACCATAATCTCCCTAAGCCTGTAATTCCTGTCTAAATTAGATTGTAAGCTCTTCTGAGCAGGGACCGTCTAATATCAGATCCCTAGACCCACTGTTTCATTTCCTCTACCATAATTTCCCCAACCCTGCAATGTCCTGTCTAAGTTAGATTGTAAGCTCTTCTGAGCAGGGACCGTCTAATGTCAGATACCTAGACCCACTGTATCATTTCCTCTACCATAATCTCCCCAACCCTGCAATGTCCTGTCTAAGTTAGATTGTAAGCTCTTCTGAGCAGGGACTGTCTATCGTATGTTAAAATGTCAGATCCCTAGACCCACTGTATCATTTCCTCTACCATAATCTCCCTAAGCCTGTAATTCCTGTCTAAATTAGATTGTAAGCTCTTCTGAGCAGGGACCGTCTAATGTCAGATCCCTAGACCCACTGTTTCATTTCCTCTACCATAATTTCCCCAACCCTGCAATGTCCTGTCTAAGTTAGATTGTAAGCTCTTCTGAGCAGGGACTGTCTATCGTATGTTAAAATGTCAGATCCCTAGACCCACTGTATCATTTCCTCTACCATAATCTCCCTAAGCCTGTAATTCCTGTCTAAATTAGATTGTAAGCTCTTCTGAGCAGGGACCGTCTAATGTCAGATCCCTAGACCCACTGTTTCATTTCCTCTACCATAATTTCCCCAACCCTGCAATGTCCTGTCTAAGTTAGATTGTAAGCTCTTCTGAGCAGGGACCGTCTAATGTCAGATACCTAGACCCACTGTATCATTTCCTCTACCATAATCTCCCCAACCCTGCAATGTCCTGTCTAAGTTAGATTGTAAGCTCTTCTGAGCAGGGACTGTCTATCGTATGTTAAAATGTCAGATCCCTAGACCCACTGTATCATTTCCTCTACCATAATCTCCCTAAGCCTGTAATTCCTGTCTAAATTAGATTGTAAGCTCTTCTGAGCAGGGACCGTCTAATGTCAGATCCCTAGACCCACTGTTTCATTTCCTCTACCATAATTTCCCCAACCCTGCAATGTCCTGTCTAAGTTAGATTGTAAGCTCTTCTGAGCAGGGACCGTCTAATGTCAGATCCCTAGACCCACTGTTTCATTTCCTCTACCATAATCTCCCCAACCCTGCAATGTCCTGTCTAAGTTAGATTGTAAGCTCTTCTGAGCAGGGACCGTCTAATGTCAGATCCCTAGACCCACTGTTTCATTTCCTCTACCATAATTTCCCCAACCCTGCAATGTCCTGTCTAAGTTAGATTGTAAGCTTTTCTGAGCAGGGACCGTCTAATGTCAGATACCTAGACCCACTCTATCATTTCCTCTACCATAATCTCCCCAACCCTGCAATGTCCTGTCTAAGTTAGATTGTAAGCTCTTCTGAGCAGGGACTGTCTATCGTATGTTAAAATGTCAGATCCCTAGACCCACTGTATCATTTCCTCTACCATAATCTCCCTAAGCCTGTAATTCTTGTCTAAATTAGATTGTAAGCTCTTCTGAGCAGGGACCGTCTAATGTCAGATCCCTAGACCCACTGTTTCATTTCCTCTACCATAATTTCCCCAACCCTGCAATGTCCTGTGTAAGTTAGATTGTAAGCTCTTCTGAGCAGGGACCGTCTAATGTCAGATCCCTAGACCCACTGTATCATTTCCTCTACCATAATCTCCCCAACCCTGCAATGTCCTGTCTAAGTTAGATTGTAAGCTCTTCTGAGCAGGGACTGTCTATCGTATGTTAAAATGTCAGATCCCTAGACCCACTGTATCATTTCCTCTACCATAATCTCCCTAAGCCTGTAATTCCTGTCTAAATTAGATTGTAAGCTCTTCTGAGCAGGGACCGTCTAATGTCAGATCCCTAGACCCACTGTTTCATTTCCTCTACCATAATTTCCCCAACCTTGCAATGTCCTGTCTAAGTTAGATTGTAAGCTCTTCTGAGCAGGGACCGTCTAATGTCAGATACCTAGACCCACTGTATCATTTCCTCTACCATAATCTCCCCAACCCTGCAATGTCCTGTCTAAGTTAGATTGTAAGCTCTTCTGAGCAGGGACTGTCTATCGTATGTTAAAATGTCAGATCCCTAGACCCACTGTATCATTTCCTCTACCATAATCTCCCTAAGCCTGTAATTCCTGTCTAAATTAGATTGTAAGCTCTTCTGAGCAGGGACCGTCTAATGTCAGATCCCTAGACCCACTGTTTCATTTCCTCTACCATAATTTCCCCAACCCTGCAATGTCCTGTCTAAGTTAGATTGTAAGCTCTTCTGAGCAGGGACTGTCTATCGTATGTTAAAATGTCAGATCCCTAGACCCACTGTATCATTTCCTCTACCATAATCTCCCTAAGCCTGTAATTCCTGTCTAAATTAGATTGTAAGCTCTTCTGAGCAGGGACCGTCTAATGTCAGTTCCCTAGACCCACTGTTTCATTTCCTCTACCATAATTTCCCCAACCCTGCAATGTCCTGTCTAAATTAGATTGTAAGCTCTTCTGAGCAGGGACCGTCTAATGTCAGATACCTAGACCTACTGTATCATTTCCTCTACCATAATCTCCCCAACCCTGCAATGTCCTGTCTAAGTTAGATTGTAAGCTCTTCTGAGCAGGGACTGTCTATCGTATATTAAAATGTCAGATCCCTAGACCCACTGTATCATTTCCTCTACCATAATCTCCCTAAGCCTGTAATTCCTGTCTAAATTAGATTGTAAGCTCTTCTGAGCAGGGACCGTCTAATGTCAGATCCCTAGACCCACTGTTTCATTTCCTCTACCATAATTTCCCCAACTCTGCAATGTCCTGTCTAAGTTAGATTGTAAGCTCTTCTGAGCAGGGACCGTCTAATGTCAGATCCCTAGACCCACTGTATCATTTCCTCTACCATAATTCCCCAACCCTGCAATGTCCTGTCTAAGTTAGATTGTAAGCTCTTCTGAGCAGGGACTGTCTATTGTATGTTAAAATGTACAGTGCTGCTTACGCCTTTCAGCGCTATAGAAATAATAAATAGTAGTAGTAGTAGCATATAGGGCTAAGCATTTAAATCATGTTAATGGCTGATGAATAGCAGAATCAAAATGGCCCCTTGATCAATATACTGGCACTTGAAAGCTTCAAAATTATATATTAGGGAATTACAGAATGAGGGCTAAACGCAGTGTTGGATTATGAGCTCAAAAGAGCCGATTTAAATAAACCAACTCTATTGCTCATTTCCATTTCCATGGCGGAACCTCTAATAGATTCTGCCGCACACCGTCACCGGGCGCTGGTGCGATGTAAACGTGACAGAGAGAGCGAATAATAGTGAACCAGAAATAATAACGATAAGAAATCAGAAGTGAAGGTTCAAAGGCGATGCGCCCCCGAGCTGTAGCCAAAACGGAACGGAAGTAGCCACCGGTCTTAAGGCCCACAAGAAGCCCGCTTCGCTGCAAAATCAGGTCCGGCGGCTGAAACGCCGATCACGACGGTTCGCGACAGAATTATCCGTGCTGTAGTGTCAATTTATTTGTCCCAACCAAGCTCCGTTTCGAGGCACACAGCCCCTTCGTCAGGAACCGGAGCTCCGACCGCAGGGTTACACTGCGGTAAAAGCCACCACGCTCACAGGAGTTCCACGAGCGCCAGAGCTCCGACCGCAGCGGCCAGCGATAAAAAAAAAAACCTTAATGTGGCTTGAGAAAAAGGGGCTTATATTAGTGAAAGTGGCTCCTAGAGAATCCGCGGTAAACTTCTACCGTGGCTTAGTAAAAGGGGGGGGGGGGGAGAAGTTACGAAAATAAATTTATATTACAGAACATCAATCTTTTGTATAAATAACAAACTCCATCACTCATTATCGCAGCGGTACTATTAAAATATACATGTAAGAATACTCGTGAAAACATTGTTAACATTTTCAGTGTGGTCCGTAATATTGTTGGAATAGAATCGACTTCACCCAAGTGTATTATCGACCCATTAAAAGGGAAGAAAAGTCAAAGGATGAAGATCAACAATTGCTAAATGTTTCTATGGTGTCAGGTCAAAAGCGCGCCGGGACAAAGGCGCACCCAGACAATTGAGCGGAGCGCGGAGGCGCGCGCCGCTCTAAATTACTGTTTTTAGGGCTCCGATGGGGGGGCGTGGGAGGGAATCCCCCCACTTTACTTAATTGAGATCCATATCCCAGTCTAATCTAGTTATTCCTTCCTTAAAAATAATTGGCACACGTCGAACCTCCATTTTCTCCGTAACAGCTCCTACGATTTGGAACGCTCTTCCACTGTATCTAAAAATGGAAAATACTTTAAAAACGTTCAAAAGCAACTTAAAATGTTTCCTTTTTAAAGAATCTTTTAACTAAAGTTTTATCATTCTTTTTTTCTTTTTTTTTTTTTTAAACTGATTTTAACTAAAGTTATTTTAGTCTTCCTTTTTTCTATTAATTCCTGCCCTTTTGTGCTTACCCTTAATGTTTCTCTCATTTACTATAGCTATTGTATTTCTTCCCTTTTTCCTTCATGTGTCTTTTGTTCGTTCGTCCTTAATTAACCTAGTATGTGTAGTAGTTCGTCTTAAAGTTTTTTTTTACGAAAGTATGTTATATTGTAATTTATGTTTGTTGAAATGTTATTTTATTTAATGCTTTGTACAACGCTTTGCAGAATCGATAAAGTGTTTAATCAAAAAACTAATTAAACAATAAACAATAGAGATCGCGCCGCGTTGTGGGGGCGTTGTGGGGGGTTTTGGGGGTTGTAACCCCCCACATTTTACTGAAAACTTCACTTTTTCCCTGTTTTTAGGGAAAAAGTTAAGTTTACAGTAAAATGTGGAGGGTTACAACCCCCCAAACCCCCCATTACGCCGGCGCGATATCTATTAAGTAAAGTGTGGGGGGGTTCCCCCCACACACCCCCGTCGGAGCCCTAAAAACTGTAATTTAGAGTGGCGCGCGCCTCCGCGCTGCGCTCAATTGTCCGGGCGCGCCTTTGTCTTTCGCACCGTTGTCTATGAACCTGTTTCTACACTGTTGGAACTTCCAGAGAGAGAACTAGCAAAGCCGGCAACACCACTTCTTACACTTGCCTTAGCGCCAGATAAAAACTGGCTATTAAGACATTTCTTTAAAAATAAACAAAAAAATTTTCTAGGGTATGAAATACAAATGTATCCAGACCTGACACGAGACAACACAAAAACGTCGACGCGCATTTCTCTTGTTAAAGCCAGGTGTTATAGCTCTTGGGGCGACTTATTTTCTTCGTCACCCGTGTAAATGTGTGACAGTGTATCAAAAGCAAAAAAAGGTTTTCTTTGATCCTTCTTGTCAGCGGCTCGACTGAAAATAGGGGGAGGAATATGAAGCACTCTTAAAATTGATTGTTTGATTTCCTGTCTCAGCCAATATAATTCTTAATTTTTTATTTTTTTTTTACTTCTTTGTTATTTTCGCTGATTCTACATTTTGGACCCATTTTGAGGACTTGAGTTAAAGTTATGATAATTTGGGTTATTAGATTAATAATCTGATTTGTAAATTTATTTCTTGTCTAACTTTATCTTTCTGTACAAGTGGATACTTGATATATTATTGAAAAATTATAAATAAATAATAATAATTAAAAAAATAAAAGAATCGACTTCGAATGCTTGCGGAATGCTTTGTATGACAAACCATCCTAAAACTCGGTAAGCAGCGAGTTCCAAAGAGCGAGTCCTACAGAACAGAAAGGTCTCTTTCTGGTTGTCTCCAATTTAATTTCTCTTAATCCAGGAATCACTAATTGTTCCTGCTGTGATGATCTTAAAAACCCTTTACCGGTTGATATTTACTCCATTTTTGATTCGAACACTCAGGAGACGAGATAAGCCAAGCTTGAAAAACTAAGCTTGAAATCGATCCGCTTGGATGCAGGCAGCCAGTGTCGTTCGAACAGAACTGGTGCAGTGTGATCGTTTTTAAGTGCCCCAGTTAAATGGCTGCTGAATTTTGAATCGACTGTAGGCGAAACAAATTTAATTTACTTGACCCCCCAAAATAATGCGTTACAATCAGCGGTGCAGCAAGGGTGGGAGGCGCCTGGGGCTGGTGGTGCCTCCCACCCTCCACTCCTTCCCTGCCCATCCCCCTCCGCCTTGCACTGCTGCCCGCGCCGGCCTCGGCTCTCCCTCCGACATCACTTCTGGGTCCCATGACCAGGAAGTAGCGTCAGAGCGAGAGCCAAGGCCGGCACGAGTAGCAGGTTGCCGCTACTGCTTGCCCCAGCAATGAATGAGAAGTACTGGGGGGGGGGGGGAAGTGAAGGCACGTGCGCATGGCGTGGGAGGGACAGGAAGGAGTGGAGGGGCAAGAGAGGAGAAAAGGTGCAGGTGTCCCCACCAAGACAGCGCCCGGGGCAATCTGCCGCCCCACTTTACTCCGCTACTGGTTACAATGGTCTAAACGACTAGCTAAAAGCATGAATCAATTTGGTAAGATTCTCCGTTAACTATTTTAATTGATGGAACAGTCTTAACCTTTTCATATCGTGTCCCCCGGATGATGGGACATTCCAAAAATGTCGTTGCCATCGTGGATAAACAGTCTGTACGGACTAATAAAGAGCCAGGAACACAAAATATTTGAATTGACAGACTTATGACTTATTTACATTATGTTTACAATAGCCGTAAATGATAACGGTGAATAATACAAAACTTTGCTCAAATAATTACGATTGGAACCAGCGTAACGTAAAATTTACTACGATAGGAAAAGGTTAAATGAAAGAAACACGTTTTAACAGCATGAGTTATTTGAAAGACGTAGACACATAGAAACATGACGGCAGATAAAAGGCCAAATGGCCCATCTAGTCTGCCCATCCACAATAACCAACAATAACGCCAGAGGTGGCTAGCGAAAGGCTGAGCGATTCCAGCTGAATATAGACCGCGAGGTTTATAGAATAAGATCATAATTCAGTTGCACACATAACTCCAAATTAGTGTTACATAGCACCAACTAAGCGCCAATTTGTCGTCAATTGGCTAGTTCAGTTATGCACATAAATGGAGCTATTCTATACCCCGGGCAGACAATGGTGCACCCAACGGCAGGCGCTATTTAGAGAACTGGTCGCTGGTCATCGTTATGCGATACACCACCCGGAATTAGGGGGCATAAGTGATAGGATTCCTATGCATTTAAGCGCGCACAGTACCAATGAAAAAAACATGCGCACTTATGCACCTAATCAAACACGGAGAACTAGGTCAATTTTCAAACGTCTACCAAGGCATCCGTTTTGTTTAAGCATGTGACGTGACGTGATGCTATGGTTTACGAGGACTTCTTAGTGTAGTTTTGACAATTGAGAGGGGGGAGGTTGTTTGTTTTATTCGGACCCCACCCTGGGTAAAGGAGGGCTGGCATGTCTAGCCCAAACACAGAGGGGTTCTTCGAAAAGCTTCCGCACTTTCATATTTGGGGCGGGAGACGTGGTAAGAGGGCGTGTCAAAGAATGTCACGTGACTAGTCAGTCAGGCAAGCCGGCTCACCTTGCAGGTAGTGATGTCATTTGCTTTTGAGATATTCAATAAATAGCGTTTAGAAAAATAAAAGCGCAGAAACTTTCTGAAGATCCCTCGTATACAATATACTGAACATATAAAGACAGACATGGGGATACATTTGTCCCATTCCCGCAGGATCTTTCTATTCCCATCCCATCCCATGAGCTCTGTCACTGTCCCTGCTCCATTATTGCAAGCTCTGTCCTCATCTGCACAAGCCTCAAATGCTTTTAAAATCCTAAGTGCCAACATTCTAGAGCTGAGATTGTGATGTCATAATGCCTCATTCCACCAATGCCTAAGCTCCGTCCTCATCTGCACAAGCCTCAAACGCTTTAAAATCCTAAGTGGCAACATTCTAGAGCTCAGATTGTGATGTCATAATGCCTCATTCCACCAATGCCTAAGCTCCGTCCTCATCCGCACAAGCCTCAAACACTTTAAAATCCTAAATAGCAACATTCTAGAGCTCAGACTGTGATGTCATAATGCCTCATTCCACCAATGCCTAAGCTCCGTCCTCATCCGCACAAGCCTCAAACGCTTTAAAATCCTAAGTGGCAACATTCTAGAGCTCAGACTGTGATGTCATAATGCCTCATTCCACCAATGCCTAAGCTCCGTCCTCATCCGCACAAGCCTCAAACACTTTAAAATCCTAAGTGGCAACATTCTAGAGCTCAGACTGTGATGTCATAATGCCTCATTCCACCAATGCCTAAGCTCCGTCCTCATCCGCACAAGCCTCAAACACTTTAAAATCCTAAGTAGCAACATTCTAGAGCTCAGACTGATGTCATAATGCCTCATTCCACCAATGCCTAAGCTCCGTCCTCATCCGCACAAGCCTCAAACACTTTAAAATCCTAAGTAGCAACATTCTAGAGCTCAGACTGATGTCATAATGCCTCATTCCACCAATGCCTAAGCTCCGTCCTCATCTGCACAAGCCTCAAACACTTTAAAATCCTAAGTGGCAACATTCTAGAGCTCAGACTGTGATGTCATAATGCCTCATTCCACCAATGCCTAAGCTCCGTCCTCATCCGCACAAGCCTCAAACACTTTAAAATCCTAAGTAGCAACATTCTAGAGCTCAGACTGTGATGTCATAATGCCTCATTCCACCAATGCCTAAGCTCCGTCCTCATCCGCACAAGCCTCAAACACTTGAAAATCATGAGTGTTCGAGGTAAGGCAGAGCTTATAGGAATGGGACAGGGAGAGGGACAGAGCTCACAGGGATACTGAGATCCCACAGGGATGGAGATAAATTTGTCCCTGTGCCATTCTCCATATAGGTGTCCAATATCTGCACCTATACACAGAGAGTGGGTGTAAAATGGGTCCTGCCAATTTTTCTGTACATATAAAACTGTGTGCTCCGATGTGCATGCCTAGTTTTACACATGTGCTTTTGCTGACAATGACTTACACATCTGGCACAGAAACAACTGTCTTAAATGCTGTTTGAAAACTGAACTTCTTGTATACCTCTGAAAATCTTCATGTGCATGCCCATATTTGATTGTAGAGATGTATCTTTACATGTGTATATGTGTGTATATACAGAGGTATAGATATACAGATGTGTGTGTGTGTTTATATATGTGCCTATGTATAGGGGTGTCCAGAACCTAAAGTCGGAAAAAGTGTGCAAATTGAAGTTCTTCCCATGAATTTGATTGTGCTTGATCAGAAAATAATTTTTAATAAATTTATTAAAGCCCATCCAGGGGTCCCTCAAAACCACTGATTACATAAAGCTCCATTTTTCTTCAAATTAGCTATTATTTTGGTGACGGGATAATCGCGCGCCAGACACCAGCACGCTGACAAGCCGGTGCTGACAATTCGGCGCAAGAAAGAAGTGCGCCGTGGGAAAACTTCATTTTAAAGAGCTCCGATGGGGGGAGGGCTTTACTGCATCGTGTTCGCGCCGCCGTTGGGGGGAGTGTGGGGGGTGCAACCCCCCACATTAGTGAGAAAACGGAACTTTTCCCGAAAAAAATCCGAAAAAGTTCCGTTTTCTCTATAATGCATGGTTCCAACACCCCCCCCCCCAACAGCAGCGCGAACACTATGCAGTAAAGTGGGGGGGTTCCCCATTCACATCCTGCTTCGGAGCTCTTTAAAACTAAGTTTTCCCGTGGCGCGCTTCTTTCTTGCACCAAATTGTCAGTGCTGGTGTCTCGCGCACAACAGACTATGGAGCAAAAATATTCTCATAGTCTCACGAGACCACGGGAACTCACAGCAGTCATTTTTGTGGACAGCTCTGCTGCCCCGCTTCACCGCTAAACCACCAGGTAAGCTGTATAGAGGTCCAGGAGGCAGCGGTGCTTCCGGGTTTTAAAAAACACTCGCAAATAACCAACGTCGCAAGTCTTAGAGATAAAAACACTAACGCACCTTTGTAAAAGGAGCCTTTAAATGCAAGAAGTGGGAGAGTGAAGTTCATTTAATGAAATACCGCAAGAGTTTTTGCATTTCTTTGTATTATTATTTGACGGCCAGGAGAAGGTTTTCCTATTCTTTTGTGGTTGTTCTAGATCAGTGCTCTTCAACCGCCAGTCCGTGGTGCGCTCAGTGCAGCGTTATCTTCGAGCCGGCTCTCTCTTCCTCACTGATTCAGTGCACAAAGCCACAGGCAGCGGCTGCTACGTGCGTCCTGCACCTGAACCGGAAGCCTTCTCTCCGACGTCGCAATGTCAGAGGGAAGGCTTCCAGATGAGGTGAGGGACGGGCAAGGAGCCGCTGCCCGCAGTTTTGGGCACTGCATCAGTGAGGAAGAGGGAGCCAGGCAGGAGCAGGCCAGAAGGTAAGGCATAGCATGGAGAGAGGGAGAGACAACAAAGGTAGGGGAGAAATTATTTTATTTTTGAATTTAGTGATTGAATTATGTCAATTTTGAGAATTTACATCTGCTGTCAGTGTGCTTTGTGGACTTTAATTTTGTGGTTAACCATTATGTGTTGTTAACAAGATTATATTGTGTGTATCTATGAAAAAAGAATGGAAAAAATAGTGTTACAATTAGTACTATTATGGGGGCGGGGTCTGGGGTGGAGATGGGGTGGAGATGGGCGGGGTCTGGCCCACGACTTAGCCCAGTGTTCTTCAATTGCCGGTCCACAAAATAATTCTTTTATTTCTACCGGTCCATAGGTGTAAAAAGATTGAAGAACACTGTTCTAAAGAATCCGACCCCACTTGTTCTAACAAGCATATTGGAGACTCTGTGGTATTATTTCTGTATTGTTCTTTTTCAATAAAACAAAGGACTTGACATAAAGTATCTTT
Organism: Geotrypetes seraphini; assembly: GCF_902459505.1. NCBI lineage: Eukaryota > Metazoa > Chordata > Amphibia > Gymnophiona > Dermophiidae > Geotrypetes > Geotrypetes seraphini. The sequence continues at coordinate 108,549,549 of NC_047084.1, forward strand.
TTATCAATGTATCATTGCCGAGTGTGAAAATGTAAAATTTATAGCTATAATATCAAGAAATTTGCTCTATTAAGCAAAACTAATAGCAAATTCTAAGAAAAACGGATCTTTACATCACTATGGTCATGTCGGGGACAGTGGAACTGTGGATTCTGGTTGGGGGGTGGGAGTTGGGGGCTTTGTTGTGTACTACCTCCACCAACTGAGAAGGATCAAACCCTACATCTCCACACCTGACCTAGCCCAACTCCTCTACGCCTATGTCCTCTCCAGAATGGATTACTGCAACTCCCTATTGAATGGAATAACCAAAAAAAGATCTCAAGCGCCTCCAACGGGTCCAAAATGCAGCTATCCGCCTCCTACACAGCCTCAACTACCATGATCCCATCTCCCCAGCACTCCGCGCTGAACACTGGCTCCCAATTAGCCAACGCTGTGCATTCAAGGCCCTGGCAATAGCACACAAAATAATTTATGCCACCACCCCCTCCTACATAAAATCCAAGCTACCCATCTACATCCCCACCCGCACCCTCCGCTCAGAAAAGGAGATACGCCTATGCATTCCCCCCGGAAGGTCCCTCCTCTCAGAAACCGCCCGCAAACGCTCCTACAGCCACTTCATTCCCCAACTCTGGAACCAACTCCCCCCTCAACTCAGACTACAGAACTCACTAATTGCATTCCTGAAAATGGTAAAGACCCTCCTCTTCAACTAAAGGTCACCCTCAGTCTACACCCAACCTCCTTAAACCCCACCTCTACCCTTCTTTCTCCATTCTAATCTTCTGCCTAAATTTCTGTATAGTCCACTCTCAGCCTATACTCAATTAACTTGTATCTAAACTAAACTACTTATATTTAATTTGCTGTATAGTCCCTATATTTACACTGCTGCACAGTCTCGTATGTCCAAGTATTTAAATCTACTGTATAATCTTGTATGTCCAATTCACTCCATTGTGAATGTTTACTTGTAAACCGTTCTGAGCTACTGGGAGGACGGGATAAAAATATAAATAAATAAATATTTCTTGAACAGATTTGTACCTTGCTTGCTATGTTTTCTCATTTATTTGTTCAACAAAAATTGATTTCATGTAAAACAGAGGTTTATGTAATCAGAGACTTCGAGCAACCCCGGGACGGGCTTAAAAAATGTTTACAAATTATTATTTTTTTTGGATCAAGCGCAATCAAATTCATGAGAAAAACGTCAATTCGCACAGTTTTTTTCCCCCAACTTTTAAGTTTTTCTGGACAGCCCTAACATACAAAGTAGCAGCACGTTTATGTCTGATAACGCTGTCAATCCCCCTCATTACGTGACATAAATACGACTCGCTCAACCACCTTTTCCGTAATGGCCCCGAAACTCTGGAATTCGACGCCAATCTCTTTAAGAGACGAAGCGTTGCTAGACCGCTTCAAGTCAAAGTGAAAAAACGTTCCGATTCAAAGATGCCTTTGATCTGTAAGGGGGTCTTTTAGGAAGGCGCGCGTGTTAAATGATAACGCGTCCATAGAATATGGGCACATTAGCATATAGCGCGCGCTAAACCAGCTAGCATGCCTTAGTAAAAGACCCCCTAAATTCTTTATCTTCGGTGACCCATCAATTGAGGGCAGGACAAAAGCACGCCGACAAAGATGTGCCACCAATCGCACGCAGGATGTATGCAAGCCGCCGGTCCCGCCGCTATAAACCCGTTATGTTAGCACTGTGACGGGGGTGGGAGGGACCCCCTTCATGTACGAGTCCTTGCGCTCCCATTGGGGGAGGGGGGGGGAACCCCCCAATACACTGAAAAACTCCCGAACTCTGAAAACAACGGAAAATTAAAGTTTTAAGTGTACTTGGGGGGGGGTTCACCCCTCCAAACCACCCCCCAACGGGAGCGTGAGTATTTCTACATGTACTGGGGGGTTCCCCCCCATGCCCCCTCACAGTGGTAACGTTACCGGGACTGACAGCGCGCATAGGCCCTACGCACAATTGTCGGCGCGTCTTTGTCGGCACACCAATGTCCGGCGCGCTTTAGTTACGGAACCTTATCTTCAGACCTTCTAACACTACCTCTCGGGTTAGCCCTACGTTGCTGTTTATCCCCAACAGGTCCTGTCGGACATTACCTACTAAAATGTACATATTACATTTTCGCTCAGCAAATTGTATTTCTATACTATTGCCTCCTGAGGTCTCTGATCTCTGTATTTCCTCTGAATATCTACTTATTGTATTTCACTGAATGTCCAGCACTCTGGATTGTAAACCACCTAGAAGTCGCAAGATTGTGGCGGTATAGAAGAATAAAGTTATTATTATTATTATTATATGTCTCTCTGTCCTATTTACCAATGTAGCTCTCCTTTCCCAATATACGTTAACGTACGTCTGTCTGTGTTCTTTTATTATCTACAGCCCGATTTTATAGCCTACGTACTCCGCTTAGAAATTTGATAAGCGGATTAACAAATTTTAAATTAACTTGGAAGGGGTAACGTCTCCAGTGAGGATTGGCTGTGTCCGATGTATGTATATTTGTATGTGGAAATTACATTAAGTTAAACAAATATGTTGGCATGTGTGTGCAGGTTTATACTGTATGAGACTGTATGTGCGTGCACAGGTAGACAGGTATACATGTGTATGATTGTATATATATTTTTTTTTTGTACATCTTTATTAGTTTTCAATTATTAACAGTGCAATGCAGTGAATTTAAACATAAACGAATCAAACAAAAGCACTTTAAATACACAGATATTTCAACAACAAACATTTTCACCCCCATCCTCCCCTTAACTAATGAAAATAAAACCACATGTATAATTTCAATAAAATAGATATAACGAATAATAATTCTAATGTTTTCCCATCTCCCTCCCTCCCACCCTGGATGTGTAAGGAGGACAGATAAAAAGAAAAGGTACATGACAGCTATTGCGACTCAATAAATGATGTCAATGGGCTCCACACCCTACTATATCCTCAAATTTCAGCGTTCATTCTCATATTTGTAGCTAGAACATAAGTTTGCCCACCAGAAAGTATAATTAAGTCGATCATAACTCTTCCAGTTGCGTGTTATCATCTGGATGGCTATTCCCGTCATTGTTAAGAAAACCCGGCTTTTATAGCGATCCAAAGAAGGTTTAACATGTAATAGAGTACCACAAACTATGGCTTCGTAAGTCAGTGGTAACGATGACCCAAGTACTACATTAATTTGGCCCCATATCGACTTCCAAAAATTAAGTGTCAATGGACAATAGAACAACAGATGATCTAACATCCCTATATTAACATGACAATGGCCAGCATCTATTAGACTTAGAACTGTCTATCTTTTGCAAACGAACTGGGGTCCAAAAAATCCGATGCAACAAGAAAAACCAAGTTTGTCTCATAGATGCCGACACTGTACATCTCATCCTCCAAGTCCAAATTCGTGGCCATCGAGATGCAGAAATATACTGCTTTATCTCCAGGCTCCAAATATCTCTAAGACTATTTTTTGGTTTTTTATTCAAAAATTCAGAAATTAATTTATACCATCGGGCGACCTGATGTCCTAGAACAGGGGTGCCCACACTTTTTGGGCTTGCGAGCTACTTTTAGGTTCAAACAATTTTTTTTATGCAAACAACAAGAATAGAATATCAAGGCAACCCGAAGGTGCACAGTACCAAACAAATATGCATCATAGAAATAGAATAACATACAAAGACAAAACAAGAGGATCAGCAACCAAACTCCCCCCTCCCCTCCCCCCCCTGCACACACTATTAAGAGCGTGCATTGGAAGGAGAGCGGAAAGACACTCCGAGGCCCTGGACTCTGATGAGCCCCAAAGATGCCACACCACTTCCCCCCCCTACTGAATCCCCTGTACCCTGTCCACAACAAAAGCCCAGAACCTATCCATATCCCTCAGCGAGCTACTTTTAAAATGACCAAGTCAAAATGATCTACCAACAATAAAATTTTTAAAAAACACAAAGCATGCTATACGCTGAGAAAATGCTAATTATCATTCCTATTTCGGGATTTTTTCAAAGAGGTCAAAGCAGATGACTCTATGCACTGTCACCTCAGTAACAACCATACAACAATAGACAAATACCCACCCCCTCCCTTTTTACTAAACCACGATAGCAGTTTTTAGCACAGGGAGCTACGCTGAGTGCCCCGTACTGCTCTCGATGCTCATAGGCTGCGCTAAAATCTGCTATTGCAGTTTAGGAAAAGGAGGCCATAGTGAAAAATATAGACAGCAGATATAAATTCAGACACATTTTGATCACTAAATTGAAAATAAAATCATTTTTCCTACCTTTGTTGTCTGGTGATTTCATGAGTTGCACTTTCTTCTTCTTCTAACTGTGCATCCAATCTTTCTTCCCTTCTTTCAGCCTGTATGCTTCCTCTCCTCCACACCTCATTCCCTCCCCCAACTTTTTCTTCCTTTCTCCCTGTCTCCCTTTCTTTTTTTCTCTCTTCATGCCCCCTTTCTTTTTTTCTGTTTCCCTTCTTTCTCCCTGCCCTCCACCAAGCCACTGCTGCCATCATTGGGGAACAGGCCCCCAAGCCACCACCGCCATCGGTAACAGGCCCCAAAGCCGCTGCCGCCCCAAGCTCTCCCTGCTTCCCTGTGTCGGACCGACCGGCATTCCTCTCCCCGACTCCGGCCCAGCCAGGCAGTGATTGGCTGGCCCGAACTTCCTCTCCGACAGCAGAATTGACATCGGGGAGAGGAAGGCTGATCGGCCCGATAGATCGCCAAGGCAAAGTGAGCCTATCACGGAGCCCGGGATGGGCTCCGCGATCGATTCACTTTGCCTTGGCGATCTACCTATTGGGCCCCCCTGTCCTAGAAGATCTGTCTGGAAGCACAGGATTTACAAGCTATAATGATTTTTGAGATTCTGCCTATCAAGTTTCAAGTTTAATATTTCTCTTGATTAATCGCTTAATCAAATTCTAAGCAATGAACAATTTAAAATACATTCAATGTATCAGCTAATCCACTCTGAATGTATATTTTTTAATGCATTTACTGTAAAACCTTGGATTGCAAGTAACTTGGTATGGAAGTGTTTGCAAGACAAGCAAAACATTTCATTACATTTTAACTTGATAAACAAGCTCTTGCAATACAAGTACACATATCACAATTGAGCCGATGGTTCTTCTCTCTCTGACACTGCGGGAGTGTAGTGACTGTTCTAAACGAGCAAAGTCTTGCAATACGAGTACATACGGTATACACGCGTCACATCATCGCAACTGAGCCGATGGTTCTTCTCTCTCTGACGCTGCGGGAGTGTAGTGACTGTTCTAAACGAGCGAGGTCTTGCAATACGAGTACATACAGTATACATGCGTCACATCATCGCAACTGAGCCGATGGTTCTTCTCTCTCTGACGCTGCGGAAGTGTAGTGACTGTTCTAAACGAGCGAGGTCTTGCAATACGAGTACATACAGTATACACGCGTCACATCATCGCAACTGAGCCGATGGTTCTTCTCTCTCTGACGCTGCGGAAGTGTAGTGACTGTTCTAAACGAGCGAGGTCTTGCAATACGAGTACATACAGTATACACGCGTCACATCATCGCAACTGAGCCGATGGTTCTTCTCTCTCTGACGCTGCGGAAGTGTAGTGACTGTTCTAAACGAGCGAGGTCTTGCAATACGAGTACATACAGTATACACGCGTCACATCATCGCAACTGAGCCGATGGTTCTTCTCTCTCTGACGCTGCGGAAGTGTAGTGACTGTTCTAAACGAGCGAGGTCTTGCAATACGAGTACATACAGTATACACGCGTCACATCATCGCAACTGAGCCGATGGTTCTTCTCTCTCTGACGCTGCGGGAGTGTAGTGACTGTTCTAAAAGAGCGAGGCCTTGCGATACGAGTATGCACTGCATTTTGAGTTTCCATTATTTCTTTTGGGGAAATTTGCTTTGATATATTCGCTTGGATTACAAGCATGGTTTTTGGAACGAATTTTACTCGCAAACCGAGGTTTTACTGTATGTGGTGAAGATTTATAAGTGTTTTCTGGTATATGCAAATATGTTTTGTTGGTAATTGTGCATGCCTATATTACCTCGTTTGCATGTGTGTAACTACACTTTGCACACAGCTTAGGGTTCTGGCAGCTGGCTGCCCCTCACTCTTCATGGGACAGATCATTTGCCCAGGTCCTACCTGCTTGAACTGCTCCTCGTAGGTCCATTCGTGATGCGAAGGCTGTGGTGCGGGGGAAGGGGAGGGACCTTGGGACTGGCCAGACAGCACTCGAGCGGCAGAACCCTGCTGTGGAGGAGACGTAGTTAACGCTTCCTCCTCATCCTCTTCCTCCTCATCCTCTTCCTCCTCATCCTCTTCCTCCTGGTTCTCGGGTTCCCGGGACAGGACCAGAGGCAGGCGCGTACGCTGCAGAGGCTCCCCTGCCGCCGCCCGCACAGCCGCTTGATAGTGGCGGATGGCCAGAGCCTGCTGGTGGATGCGGGACTCCATCAGGCAGCGCAGCTCCTTCTCCTTGTCGTGCCGCAATTTCTCTTCTAGAGCCAGGCGTGCTGCCTGCTGCCGCTGCAGGTTTTCCATCACCGCTTCCAGCTTCATGCCTGAGCCCAGACCTGAGCCAACACCCACGGCAGAGACTCCCACACCTGCTCCGGGCTGCACCCCAGAACTAGCCGACACTAGCAGTGGCAGTGAGGAAGAGGAGGAGGGGGCGAAGACAGTCTGCTGGAGAAAAGAGAAAAACAAGGCATCAGGGATGTAGGCGGGCATGGATACGCTAGACGGAGGACAAGAAATAAAGGAGAGAGAAATCACAGAGACAAGAGAGAAGCACAGAAAAACAAGAGATGAAAAAGAATAAGAAAATAGAACCTACTGGAAAAGAGACCAAATATGGGAGAAGGCGAGAGGAGGGAAGAGAAAATGCTAGAAAAAAAAAAAAAGTTAAAAAATGGGAAATAGAACTATGAAGGAATGGGAAAATATGAGGTAAGAAGAGAGAAAAATTATGGGTGATTAAAAAAAAAAATAGAGGAGGAAAAGAGATGCAGATGAAAACAGGAAATATAGGAGGGAAGACAGTAGGGAAAATGGAAAACTGTAGGGAAAAGAGAAGATAATGGAGAAAAAAAAGAGAGATAAGGGGAATAAAAGAAAAATAGAGAAAATGAGCAATACAAGAGAAAACAGAAAAGAAATGGAGAACGACAAAGGGAAAGACAGAAGAAACACAACTGGCCTATTTTCTTGTAGAAAACTAGAAAAGAAGGTATTTTAAGCGCTGGCCATCTCAGGAGCATGTGAAAAGACTGAACTGGCAGTCAAAGTGTACTCTACCACCAGTGGTAAAGTTCTGGGGCAAAAGAGCAGAGAATACCCTGGTCTTGAAAGGCCACTTTCCCTACGAAAACTAGGCTATGAAACAGAGAATGACACGGGGACAAATCTGTCCCTGTCCCCGTGGGATCTACCTCCATTCCTGCAAGCTCTGTCCTCATCGGCACAAGCCACAAGCGGGGAGAGGCGCAGGGATCGGGACACAGCTCGCGGGGACGGGATGGAGGAAGGGGACAAATTTGTCATTCTCTACTAAGAACAAAGGGAAGAGAGGCGATGCCAGAGGAGAGAGAATATACATGGCAGCTACAAACAAAAAAAAAAGATGGAGAGAGAAAATATAGACAGAAAACAGAGTGAAAAGAACATTCCAAGGGTGGGAATAAAATAAACAGAGTGTAAAAGAAAGAAAATACAGACAGGCCTATGGGTGAAAGAATACAGGGAAAGAGCAGACCTTCAGGATAAAAGACAAGATAAAGAAGAAAAATAAAATGAGAAGATACAAAAGGGAAAAAGAAAGCTGTTTTGGGAAAACAGAGGAAATAGAAAAGGATAAGTGAGAAATAAGTTGAAGAGGTAGATACAAGAAGTGAAAGAAAAAATAATAGGAAAGAGGAAAGAGAGGCGGTAAAGAAAAGAAATATGGCAAGAGTAAAACGAGAAAGAGGAGACCAAATACATGTAAGGAGAACAGATAAAAAGCAGGTGGAAGAGAAATCTAAAGGAGCACAGGATAAATGGGGATGATCCATACTGTGGATAGGAAAAGAAAACACTAGGTAAACAGAACAACAAAAAAGGGGAAGCTGGGACACAAAGAAAACATGGAAACAAAGTAGAAATGCATGAACAGAAGAAAATAAAAACAAGAGAACAAAATGGAAGACATTAAAGAAATCAGGAAAAAGTGGCAACAAGATAAAGGGATTAAAAAACAGGAAAGTTGAAGAAAATAATAAAAAGTGAAAACAGGAAAAGAAAGAGAGAACAAGTTGAAACAAAAAGCGAAAGAGAAGAATAATGGGGGGGAAATGACTGGAAAATAAGTCTGAGAGGAGGAATGAAATAAAAGAAAGAGGATAAAAGAAAAAAAAAGGCATGAAAGAGGTGGCGAAAGAAGGGAGGAGGGAACATGGAAAAAAAAGGTGAAGCACCAAGGAAACTTTGGAACATTTTGACTGTAAGAAATGATCAGTATCTGAACCTGACGCCTTTCAAAGCGTTTTGCTCTTTCTCGCTTACTTAAGAAAATGTTTAAACCCCAAAAGTGAAAGGGTTTAAAAAGTCACTTAGAGGGAGGGAGGGGGGGATTCAAGTAGAAACACATCAAGGCAAAAACATTTAGGGGGGGAAACATTTAGGGGGGGGAAGAAAGGAAGGCATCGAAAGAGAGAAACACTATAAGCTTCACTTGAGTTAGAGAAGCTTCCCCCGGTCTGAGGACGGAACTAACAAATCCCAACTTAGAATTTCCTAAACCAACGCTGCCGCCCCCGACCCAGTTTAAGGATGTTGCTAATTTGAACACAGATCTGCCCTTTTCAGGCTAGTTTATACTTCTTGGATTTTTTTTTTTTTTTTCTTTGTAGGCACTTTGCCATGCAGGGTGGTTTTGCGTGTGTGGTGGTGGTGGTGGTGGGGGAGGAATAAGCACCGCTGGCCCCCACCCCAAGATCCAGCCCCGGCCAGCGATCGACTATTATACCAACATTAATAACAGAATTAAAACAAAGACCAAAGCAGCGGAGAAATGCGCGTAAGCGTTACGCGATTTTCAAAAAGCATCAACTATCCGGATTTTTTTTTTCCTTTAAGTTGAACGGAGGGGGGGGGGGGGCGCAACCCTGCAAAATATGTACAAATCCCGACTTTCCGAGAAGCTGGTTTCATTCTCGGTGACTGCTTTTCCCAAAATACCATCTCCTCTCAAAATGTCTTGCGTGATTCAATCCCAAACTTTAGGCTCTCCCCGCCCTAGCCTAAAGCGGGGCTTTACAAGGCTGAGCTTACCAAGGAAGAGTTGCTGGCTACGCTGGTGTGATCGACCATGCTGCTTCTCCCTGCCCTCTCTCCTCTCCCCCGCCGGCGTGTTTTGCAAACGAAACGACCAAAGTGGCTCGTCCTGGAGAAATAGTCATGAAAAAGGCGTCTAAGACCGAGCCGAGTCCGGACCTGCAGCTTTTAGTCCTGCGCGCATAAGATCACGTCCAAGTATGTCCAATATTGCAAGACATGGTGGCGACTATTTTCCCTTCACTGGGCTTGCCTGCAGCCCCGGCTGCTGCTTTTTTTTTTTTTTTTTTTGCAACAAGTGGCAAGGCAGAGTCGGAGAATGACCCTTTCAGGGAGAGATCAGCCCTCTCCGCTCCCATTTGCTAACAACACGTCAAGGGAGTGATAAATAGAGGGGGCAGGGTTTACTGTCCGTCCAGGCTAAGGGGGGGGGGGGGGGGGGGAGAGAGAGAGGAAAAGGACAGCTAATGCTTCCCCAGCAGGGAGATCCCCCAAGCTAAGCCCCGGGGACCATCACCAGATGGGGGGGGGGGAACAGAATAAGGACAGATGAAATAAAAAGGAAAAATAGCTCCTATCCCCCTTTCTTCCATCTCCTAGGATTGGGGTTTAATGGCTCCTCCTCCCCTCCCCCCCCCCCATTGCACCCCGCTGTGCAGCCACACTGGGCATTACACATAAGGTACCCACCTGCTCTGCAAGGAAAAAAAAATAAAAAGTACACCCTGCCTCTTGTAGGCTGGATTCAGGCTCAGTGCATTTCCCTTAGGTCCACAGGGTCTATCCTGTCCTCTACAAAAAAAATTTTTAAAAAAAGTTTGATGTGGCTTGCACATTTAAACTTTACACTTCTCCCTCCGCATTCGCTGTGATAGGGGATTTTAACAGAACCGCAAATACAGAAAAACCGCGAGTAACTTTTTCATATGTTATTCGCTGTTTTCTATTAAAAAAAACCGTCATGAATATGGTGAAACTGCGAAAAACCTGGCCTGTTCCTGAAGGAGAGGCAAAACACGGTGACGAAAGTGCCGGGAATCAACGACTTTCTCTATGCAAGCTGAAGTCATTGGGGGGGAGCCAGGAAGCTAAAAAGCGCAAATAATCGAAACCGCGAATACGGAGGGAGAAATGTATTTTCAGTCTTCCGGGCTGTGCAAGGCAGCCATGGTAGTTGCTGACTTGATTATTTAAGGTGACTGCTAGGGACGAAAGGCCAGGAAATGTTGCTTTCCAAGTTTATTGAAAACTTTCTTATAACGCCTAATCAGACTTCTAGGCGGTGTACATCGGTAAAAAAAATAATTATACAAAATACACGTAGGGCTCCTTTTACAAAGGTGCACTGGCGTTTTTAGCACATGCACCAGATTAGCGCGTGCTACCCGAAAAACTGCTCAAGAGGAGGCGGTAGTGGCTAGCACGCACGGCATTTTAGCGTGCACTATTCCACGCGTTAAGGCCCTAACGCACTTTTGTAAACGGAACCCTTAGAGTTAAAACAAGGTTACAAAATTAATAAAGATTGTTTATTCAATAAGCAGATAATAAAAAAAACCAAAAAAAAAAACCAAGACGAACGTTGACAAAAGGGAAGTGGGGCAGAACTGCAATGAGGAGAGGAAAGAAAACGAAAAAGGGACAGACAAGAGGTAGGGAAAGACCATGTCCCCTAGGAGAATTTTGACTTTGTTTGACCTTCTGGGACCCTTTTCCAAAGCTGCAGTAGTTGCGTCCGGTTCAGTTCCTATGGACTTGATACCACAGCTTTGTAACCTTTGTCATTTGGTTAATGCGCGCTGTTTCAAAAAAAAAAAAAAAAAAAAAAGAGAGCCCGCGCCTTTTCTCTACAGTGCAGGCGTGCACGCTCAAGTTTACGCGTGAGCAGTGGTTCACGTATGCAAGGTTGTTCCACTGTTGGGAAAGGCTGCTACCCTCTTCCCACTTCGTCATTTGGTAAGGACATGCAATGGCATAGGCTGTGAGATTGTAAATGACACTCCGTCCCTAGTGATAAACTCTTCAAGGAAGAAAAAATCCAAACAAATCCCAGTGTAGTACAGTACTCCCCCCGCGAATGACCGGGTAGAAGAGGGCAGCTGGAGAGGCAGGAGAAGGCAGCCGGAGCACTGGCGAGTGAAGGAAATCACTCGCGGTATGTTCCGACCGCCTCTTCCTGTACTAAAGTGTCAAAGCAGCTCCTGATTGGTGAGTCCCGACTTTAGTACAGGAAGAGGCGGTCGGAGCAGACCGCAAGTGGTTTCCTTCACTCGCCGGCGCTCCGGCTGCCCTCTCCTGCCGCCCTCTCCTGTCTCCCCTGCTAAAAACCATAGTTGCGGTTTTTCAACGTTCGCGGGGGTTCCTGGAACGGAACCCCCGTGAATATCGGGGGAGTACTGTAGTGCCTGATGCACAGCACCAAGGGCAGGATTTTTAAAAACCCGCGCCGAGACGTTCTTAAAAAAATCACACATGCAGATAAGATTGGCAGACAGCAGCGAAGATTTCCTTCATTTGCATGTGCCCATCGCTGATGGGCACATGCGCAGAAAAACGCCGTAAAAAAACCCCACCACTCTCCTGCTGCACTATTGGACGAATGGAAGGGAGAGGAGGGGAGAAGAAACGCTGACTTTTTTCAATCGCGCCTGAAACATGCCTTTTTCTCCAAAAAATGACTATAATTCAAGTAAATCTTATAATTTTGTTTTAATGTAAAATTTAATCAAGACCCACAGCCAGAAACTCACAAGATACCTGCTCAAGAAGAAACGTTGGCTTTTAACAGGCGCGCATGAAACCTGCCTGTCGCTCCCAAAAACTCAAAAGAAGCGTGATTTTACTACTCTCCAATAAAAATATATAGATACACCGTTTGTTTGTTTTTTCATTAGCCACAGTCAAAACACGAGTGCCGGCACTGTAACGGCACCCCCGGACCAGTCGCTGCTTTTAGTCGCCAAAAGTCGACGCCGCTCTTCGAAAATGTCTCGGCGATTTTTAAAAATCCACCGGAGAGCCCATTTCAATGTTAAAGAGCCCATTTGCACGCCACTGTCGGAGACTACTAGAAACCTCGCTAAAGACAGAGATAATCCATTTTGATAATCTGCCGCTAAAATGCGTGCCGGCTAAACCGCCGGAAAACTGCTTAGACTGCCCTGAGGTACTGAGTCTCCCTCCTCCCAGGCTAAGCTTCCTGCTTCTGCTACGGCTGCGCCTTTTTCTGTGTGACAGAGAAAAATTGCTAGCCTGCTTTAATGGAGCCACCAGTTCTAATGGGAAACCTTCCCATCTGTTCCCAGGCTAATAACAGCCACAGTTGCCCTGCAGCGGAGGGAGAAGAGTGTCCGTCTGGGAGTTGGTCATACCAGACACCTCTCCTATTTCTGGAGATTGCTTTTTAAAACGTTGACATAAAGATTAACAAAATACAAGGTGAAATCTTCATACATGTTTTGGCTAGCTTTGGAAAACTGGCGCTCCCTTCCTAAAGTGTCCAAGGGGTTCATAGACAACCCCGCGAAAGACAAAGGCACGCGCCGACAACTGAGCGCAAGATGGAGGCGTGCGCCAAAGAAAATTACAGTTTTTAGGGGCTCCGATGGGGGGTTTTGTTGGGGAGCCCCCCCAGTTTACTTAATAGATATTGTGCCGGCGTTGTGGGGTGTTTGGGGGGTTGTAATCCTCCACATTTTACTGTAAACTTAACTTTTTCCCTAAAAACAGGGAAAAAGTAAAGTTTTCAGTAAAATGTGGGGGGTTACAACCCCCCAAACCCCCCACAACGCGGCGCGATCTCTATTAAGTAAAGAACCCCCCCGTCGGAGCCCTAAAAACAGTAATTTTCTGGGGCGCGCACCTCCGCACTGCACTCAATTGTCTGCGCGCGCCTTTGTCCCGGCACGCTTTTGCCCTGACACCGTCCAAGGAAGTGAAAAGCAGGAAGCTTGCAAATGGACATCCCTATCACCAAGGAATTCCTCGAGGACTGCATCCAGGACAGGCTTTTCCATAAGTCTCCTGTGAAGGGAACTAATGCCTGCCATCATGCGTTTGCATCATCTCTGTGTCCTCTTCCTATAGGGCCAATTATCTTTCTTTTCTAAACTAGCCGTAGGAAAGAGTTTGAAATGAACACAGTCATGACACCAAACTGGGCAATGTTGTGGGCACAAACACAACGGACGAAGATTCAATGTCCGACAACATGATACACGACCTGCTCCTCCTGGAGCGCTGGTCTAGGAACTGGCAACTCAGCCTCAATGCCAAAAAATGCAAAGTTATGCACCTGGGCGGCCATAACCCATGTAAGACTTACACCCTTAATGGCGAGATCCTAACAAGAACGGTAGCAGAACGAGACTTAGGGGTGATCGTCAGTGAGGACATGAAAGCTGCCAATCAAGTGGAGTAAGCTTCATCCAAGGCAAGACAAATCATAGGTTGCATACGGAGGGGTTTCGTCAGCCGTAAGCCGGAAGTCATTATGCCATTGAATAGGTCATTGAGGCCCCACCTGGAATACTGTGTGCAATTCTGGAGGCCGCACTATCGTAAGGATGTGCTGAGACTGGAATCGGTCCAGAGAATGGCCACCCGGATGGTCTCGGGACTCAAGGATCTCCCATACGAAGAACGGCTGGATAAATTACAGCTATACTCGCTCGAGGAGCGCAGAGAGAGGGGAGACATGATCGAGACATTCAAATATCTCACAGGCCGCATCGAGATGGAAGAAGATATCTTCTTCTTCAAGGGTTCAGCGGCAACAAGGGGGCATCCGTGGAAAATTAGGGGCGGAAAACTACACGGGGACACCAGGAAATTCTTTTTCACTGAAAGGGTGGTTGATCGCTGGAATAGTCTTCCACTTCAGGTGATTGAGGCCAGCAGCGTGCCTGATTTTAAGGCCAAATGGGATAGACACGTGGGATCTATTCACAGAGAAAGGTAGGGGAGGGTCATTGGGGTGGGCAGATTAGATGGGCCGTGGCCCTTATCTGACGTCTATTTCTATGTTTCTATGTTTTCATTCCTTTGCATTAATATGGGTGAGCCTCTGAGTGCCCATAAATCCACACTCAATACCCGCTATGCTCAGCCCCTCTCAGTCTGGCAGACATGGCGAACCCTGAGTGCACACAGACGCTCAAAAGCCACATCCAGCACTCCGTCTAATTTTAATGAAGGCTTGGGTTGGGCTGGAGCTAGAATTGTAGAGAGAATGGCAACAGAGCCTTATCTTAGCTCTCAAGGATTCCCGAAGTTCAGTGCTGGGTCACGACCTTTCTTCTGCAGGAACAGGAGGGTGTGACAGCTGGCACTGTGACAACACCCCCCCCCAAAAAAAAAAATTGATACCAAAACATAACTGTATTTATCACTCCATGCTCTGCCTCCTTCACACCACGCAGGCCCGCCCACGCCCACCCATGAATACCTATGTGCTGACTGCTTTCCAGAATAAAACAAACAAAAAAAAAAACTGGCTCCCTGCCGTATACTTCAAAGCCGAAAAGACATCCGAGCGAGGGACCCGCCCGGTTCTGAAACATTTCTCTACAACTCCTTCGGGTTGAGCAGCAGAAAAGCGCGACCTCCGAAATGCTCCTTTCACGGCGTTAAACATAGAAACATAGAAATAGACGGTAGATAAGGGCCACGGCCCATCCAGTCTGCCCACCCTAATGACCCTCCCTTACCTTTACCTTGTGAATAGATCCCACGTGTCGATCCCATTTGGCCTTAAAATCAGGCACGCAGCTGGCCTCAGTCACCTGAAGTGGAAGACTATTCCAGCGATCAACCACCCTTTCAGTGAAAAAGAATTTCCTGGTGTCACCTCGCAGTTTCCCGCCCCTGGCATTGTTACGGCATTCTGCACCTAGCGAGTCCCGATGCTTCGTCACCGCCACTACGTGTCATTTTTATGCCGCTACAATGCGTGCCTGTGTGTAGCGCCGCACAGAAGCCAACGGCCGTGGAATTGATGGCGACGACGGCCAAACTAGTGGAGTTGCCGCAGAGAGCTTTGTCGCAACGGCTCGAGTCAACGCGAGCCGCGTTTGGGCTGTAGAGTTCAAGCAAAGCAAACTACGCAATGAAATCAATAACTAAACCCCCCCCCCCCCTTTTACAAAACCACGCTAGTGTTTTTAGTGCTGGCGGTAACAGCTATGACACTCGTAGAATAGCTGTTACAGCCGTGGCCAGCGCTAAAAACGCTGGTTTTGTAAAAGACAAATAAACAAAGTGGAACCACCATGACATATAAAATAGACAATTACAAGTACTGTACAATCAAATAGTTTAACAAATTATTGAACAGATAAAAACCCAAAATAATTTATTTCATTTTTCTCTACTGTTCTCCCAGGGGAGCTCAAAACAGTTTACATGAATTTATTCAGTTACTCAAGCATTTTTCCCTCACAATCTATCTAATGTACCTGGGGCAAAGGGGGGATTAAGTGACTTGCCCAGGGTCACAAGTAGCAGTATGGATCTATCTAATGTATCTGGGGCAATGGGGGGATTAAGTGACTTGCCCAGGGTCACAAGGAGCAGTGTGGATCTATCTAATGTACCTGGGGCAATGGGGGGATTAAGTGACTTGCCCAGGGTCACAAGTAGCAGTGTGGATCTATCTAATGTATCTGGGGCAATGGGGGGATTAAGTGACTTGCCCAGGGTCACAAGGAGCAGTGTGGATCTATCTAATGTATCTGGGGCAATGGGGGGATTAAGTGACTTGCCCAGGGTCACAAGGAGCAGTGTGGATCTATCTAATGTACCTGGGGCAATGGGGGGATTAAGTGACTTGCCCAGGGTCACAAGGAGCAGTGTGGATCTATCTAATGTACCTGGGGCAATGGGGGGATTAAGTGACTTGCCCAGGGTCACAAGGAGCAGTGTGGATCTATCTAATGTACCTGGGGCAATGGGGGGATTAAGTGACTTGCCCAGGGTCACAAGGAGCAGTGTGGATCTATCTAATGTACCTGGGGCAATGGGGGGATTAAGTGACTTGCCCAGGGTCACAAGTAGCAGTGTGGATCTATCTAATGTACCTGGGGCAATGGGGGGATTAAGTGACTTGCCCAGGGTCAAAAGGAGCAGCCTGGGTTTGAACCCACAACCTCAGGGTGCTGAGGCTGTAGCTTTAACCACTGCGCCACTCTAGAAATCATAATGTAGTCAAAGTGATCCAGGTGTAGGAGAATCCAGCCATTGTGACATCACTGATGAAGTTGGCTCTTATTGGTGGAATGAGGCATTATGACATCACAATACCAGCTCTTAGAGGCTGAAAGTTTTCACACTATTTATTTATTCAGTTTTCTATACTGTTTTCACAGGGGAGCTCAGACAAGCTTATATAAATTTATTCAGGTACTAGAAGCATTTTTTCTTGTCTGTCCCGGTGGGCTCACAATCTATCTAATGTACCTGGGGCAATGGGGGGATTAAGTCACTTACCCAGGGTCACAAGGAGCAGTGTGGGTCTATCTAATGTAGATGGAGCAATGAGGGGATTAAGGGCTAGATTCACTAAACTTAGCGATCCTGTCCCGACAATCGCAAAACCAGTTTTACTGGTTTTACGATCGTTCCCCGACCCCCGACCCGATTCACTAAACAGCTTCCCGATCAATCTCCTACCTGATCCGTTCCACCCGTGCAAATGAGGGGAAATGGCATGCAAAAGTAGGAAGCCATCGATTCACTAAGCAGACGAAGAAACACCAATTGGGTTTGCCGATCCGAAAAGAAGCGACTGCAGAGGACCATTCGCTTACTATCCTTGCCGACTCTCCTGCCCTCTTCCGCCCTGAAATATCAGTATCGAGGTTACAACTCCATATAAAACAACCATCAAAATTAAAAATAAAACTGTAAAATATCTTTACATAAGCGTAAGAAATCCTTTTTTATATATTCTCTAAAAAGCGCATTGCGAGCCCGCGGTTTTAACCCACGGTTTTAAGTCTCGGGTTTAAAGCATGTTCTGTTCTATAATCTGGTTACACAAAATAATTCACCGCATCAGTCACAATCATTCCTTTTTAAAAAAATGTCCAAATCGTAGGGCCAGCAAAAGTAAACTGCAGCCGCCCCGCCCCCTTTCTTGCGAGCTCGCTTGTGCTTTGCCGCCAATGACATGCGGGCGTAAACCCCGCCCACTAACTAGGTAGTAAGGGTGACGAGCACGCGTAAATTGTATCAATAAACAAGGATAATCTGCGCATGCGTTTCGAACGCTCTTGCAGCGATCAGTGGAATCGCTATAGGCCGTGCGTCCGATCAGATCATTTGCATGTAGAATCTGTAGAGAATTGGTCGCTCGGCAAAACACGGCCAAGAATTAGCCAACAATGATCCAGTTTAGTGAATCTAGGCCTAAGTTACTTGCCCAGGGTCACAAGGAGCAGTGGGGATTTGAACCCACAACCTCAGGGTGTTGAGGCTGTAGCTTTAACCACTGCACCACTCTAGAAATCAAAATGTAGCAAAAGTGAGCTGAGTATAGAACAATCAAGCCATTGTGACATCACTGATGAGGTTGGCTCTTATTGGTGGAATGAGGCATTATGATGTCACAACAGCAGCTCTGGTTATCAGATGCTGAAACTCTTCACTCTATATATTATTCAGTTTCTTATACTGTTCTCCCAGGGGAGCTCAGAACAGTTTCCATGGATTTATTCAGGTACTCAAGCATTTTTTTCCCTGTCTGTCCCGGTGGGCTCACAATCTATCTAATGTACCTGGGGTAATGGGGGAATTGAGTGACTTGCCCAGGGTCAAAAGGAGCAGCCTGGGTTTGAACCCACAACCTCAGGGTGCTGAGGCTGTAGCTTTAACCACTGCGCCACTCTATTTTAAAATGGGAACAGAGAAAAACATCAAAATATAATACACAGGATTTCAAAGCATGCCCCAAATCCACCCTGAATCTGCCCTTAACTAGGCCTACTTGCTGGAAGGCGCCTCGTTGTAGATGCCTAGTTAATTTTTTTAACTCTTTTAAAAAAAAATTTTAATGGCATTTTCAATTCGTGGTTCCAATTAAGCCAATTAATAAAATTAAGTTAGGCTCCCTAGTTCAGCTAAGCGTGACGATGTAAACGCCTAACTTCAGGCTCTGTTTATAGAATCTGGGCCCGAAGGCAGACGGACAAGGCGAGGAGGTTTCAGGAAATGTGTCACAATGAGCGCGGTTCTAATGAAGAAGCCTACTATCGGGGACAGCCAAGATTTACGATAGAAATGCAACCTACAAAAGGTGGGATTTTAGGCAGAACTTGGATTCAGGGAGTCTATTCTGGTCATACAATGCTTAGCGCTATCGACCGATTGCAGTGCTGTACAGTGGTGATACGAGAGAAGCTCGTCCCTGCCCCCAGGAATTTACAGTCCAAGGTGTAAGATGGAAAGCGTGGCGTTAGGAGCTGATAACTGAATGCAAAGCTCTTGTTTCATAATGACTTGTGCGCTGGAACAGTCCCTTCCCAGCTCTTTGTAAGTGCGCAGGTGAAGCCAAGAAAAGATGCCAGGCAGATGACTTGAATCTAGAAGCAGGCCCGGAAGCCAGCTGAAGAGTTTGTAATCTGAGGTAGACGGCAGAGAGCATTATCCTCTGAACTCTCTGGTCCAGCTAAAGGGCAGGCCAGACTCTTCCGGCAAACCCCTAGGAGTGTTTAGGCCTAAAATAAATTCCAGATACAGGAGGAGAAATGTGCAGGGGCAGATGGCACTCATGAAGGATTCATGGATAAAGCAGAACCTCTTACTGGCGCAAACGGGAATCCCCCTGGTTCTCCCCCCAAAAAAAAAACAAAAACCAAATCACGTCAGGAAAACAGTTTCCTCAGACAATGCAGATAAATATCAAGTGCAGTATAAGTGTCTGTTTGCATATAAGAATAGAATTTGCAGACAAATGCCGGGGGCTCTGGAACAAACAGGAAGGCAGAAGACAAGTGTCACCACTTCTGTGGCCGAACAGAAGCCGCAATTCTGCATGGATGCAGCGCACCATGCAGAACGAGGATGAGGAAGGAAGAGGACCGGTTCTCGGAAATGAAACGTCCCAAGTTGAGCAATCGTGTGACTGGGTGGCGATGTGTGCCGGATTCTGGAGGGAACCACAGTGTGTGGCCCCCCCTGCCTGAGCTACGAGAGAAGGGCAAGAATGGGGAAAGCCCAGGAGAACCGGAAAATGGTGACGGGTCTCAGGGCCTATAACCACAACATCCCCATAACCGTTCTAGTTGCCGAGATGCTTATTCTGAGAGGCCATCCGTTTATTTATCCCCACCCCACGGGTTCTAACAGATTAGGTGATTTGAAGGGAGGGGTGGTGTGGCCTTCATAGTAAACCCCTTTAGAAATATAGTGACGGAGATGCCAATTTACTCAATTTCAGGCTGGAGACCTTTTGGCCAGCCCTGCTTTTAATTTTACAGTAAAACCTTGGATTGCAAGTAATTTGGTTTGCAAGACGAGCAAAACATTTGATTAAATTTTAACTTGATATACAAGCAATGTCTTGCAATACGAGTACATACAGTATACACGCGTCGCATCATCGCAACTGAGCCGATGGTTCTTCTTTCTCTGACGCTGCGGGAGTGTGGTGACCGTTTTAAATGAGGGAGGTCTTGCAATGCAGGTACGTATTTTGTATTAAAGTTTTTGGGTTTTGGAACGAATTGTCTGAGTTTCCACAATTTCTTATGGGGAAATTCGCTTTGACATACAAGTGTTTTGGATTACAAGCATGGTTTTCGGAACGAATTATGCTCGCAAACCGAGGTTTTACCGTATATCCCAAAAGCACTGAGGGATTTCTGGTGCCTGATCCCGACCTTTGAAATCAGGGTTGCAAGACCTATAATATTACACCAGGATGGGGTGATTAATAATCCAGGACTAGCCCCAAATCTAGCCTGCAGCTGGATAACTTGGCATCTCTGCAGTGAGCTGCGGGAGGAAGTGCTGGGGGGAAGGGTTACCGTTACAACAAAGGTCAAACCGTCTCCTCTCCTTCCCCTCCTCCCTCCAGACAGCTGCACTGCTTTGCAGTGTGCGTGTGTGTGCGTGCGCTTGTGAGCACATTTCTTATCTGTAATCAAAATTGGCAAAAGCCAGTTCTTCAACAAGCACCTGGATCCCAGGCCAGCAGGGAACGGCATGACTGGACAGGCCTAGAGACCTGAGCACAGAGTGGCTGAAATCCTGCTGAACAAGTCACGCGCAGAGCAGCCGGTCGGGACGAGTTGGCCATCGTCAGTTAACAAAATAAAGGAGACCTGTAAAAACGTCCTGAGCAAAGGTGTCGGTGTCTGTGACCCTGAGACCGCAAGACCCGGGGATCAGGGATTGTTACCGCTCGGTGCATAAAAGAGGCCGTGATCTCAGCACACCAAGTCCAGATGTGCACAAAATGATGTCGGTAAAGCCTGGGTCCATACAATATTAAGTTTGGAATAAAAAGACTGTCCGCATAAACCAGTGGTCTCAAACTCAAACCCTTTGCAGGGCCACATTTTGGATTTGTAGGTACTTGGAGGGCCTCAGAAAAAAATAGTGAATGTCTTATTAAAGAAATGACAGTTTTGCATGAGGTAAAACTCTTTCCTTTTGGCTAAGTCTTAATAATATTGTCATTTTTAGCTAGAGAGACATATGATCAAGAAACTGTTTTATGATTATGATAAACATACCGAGGGCCTCCAAATAGTACCTGGCAGTGTGCATGTGGCCCCCAGGCTGCGAGTTTGATATCACTGGCATAAACCTTTTCTGAAGTTAACCATAACAGTATCTGGGAAGGGCTGACTTTCATATGGCAGAGGAATTCTGGACTGCAAATCCCACAACGCACTGCAAGTTTAAGGGGGACCCCCCTCCCCCACACTGGCAATGAAGGACCCGATCCTTAACAGCACCTGGGTCATACCTTTATGCCTCTCTGGGAATTAGTTGTCTTTAGAAAGAGAGACATTACTCAGTAAATTTGAGTTGTGAATGAATAGCACGAGTTGATCTTGATCAGAGGCCCAGCAAATGTCATGAATACAGCACAGACAACTGATTTTCCTCAGACTCTGTGAATGGCTGATGCACATCAGGAAAACCTGAGTTTACTTAAGAGTCAAGGTCAGCTCAAGGTGAGGAATGGTCCCTGTTCCCAGAGAGTTTACAATCTAAGCAATGGGACGGTTAAGTGACTTGCCTAAGGTCACAAGGGGTCGTGGTATGATCTGAACCTAGTTTTCCTGGTTCTCTTCCATTCCGGTAACAATCTTGTCGGTTCTTCATAGAGAAAGAGAAAAGCCACAGTGTCGCTCCCCACTTTCCTCTCCCTACAAAGACACTGGCTCTTTGATTTACCATTAAGAAAGCAAAATGTAAAGCTCTACCAATAAGTGTTTTCTATACTTAATAATATGTAGCTAGAAAGTGCATTCTGTGTGCTAGCCTTTAGCAAGTTCTCATGTTTAAGTAGCTTTGACAATATAGTTTTGAACAAGGGATCTCAAAGTCCCTCCTTGAGGGCCGCAATCCAATTGGGCTTTCAGGATTTCCCCAATGAATATGCATTGAAAGCAGGGCATGCACATAGATCTCATGCATATTCATTGGGGAAATCCTGAAAACCCAACTGGATTCCGGCCCTCAAGGAGGGACTTTGAGACCCCTGTAAGGGACTGAGGTTAAGGATTCCCTCGAAGGGAGGAGGAGGAGGATCTAGTCCAGTGGTTCCCAATCCTGACCTGGGGGGGACAGACCCCCCAGCCAGTCGGGTTTTCAAGATATCCCTAATGAATATGCATGAGAGAAATTTGCATACTTGTCACTTCCATTATATGCAAATCTCTCTCATGCATATTCATTAGGGATATCTTGAAAATCTGACCAACTGGGGGACCCCCAGGACAGGGTTGGGACTCACTGATCTAGTCTGCACACTCCACACACTCCTCTCTCCAAAACTTAAAACTGGGATGTGTTTTAAATGAAAGGGAGCTGATTTGTTGCAATTTTTAATCTCTCAAGAAGGAACTGAGCATATGAATCCACTTCTCTTTTTTTTTTTTTTTTGTTCCTGCTGGTCCGCGCTTGCATCGGAGAAGAATTTCTTTCTCTGTATTTTTCCCAAAGGCTTAGGACCGCTGCTAACGTACTCCTAGGACTCATCCAGTGGGTCTTTCGAGCTCCCCCTTCCCACTTCGAAGCATCCCGCAGAGCTGACTCAGCGTGCAAAGCCTGGGCTGTTGCCCTCCACCACCTCTGCTCCAAAGGCGGGGTAGGGCGACATCTAGTGACAGGAACTGATTGATGCCTTGGGTTTCATGCAAGTTGGTCCGATGGGATGCCAGCCAAGGTGAAGAAATAAACACTCTTGGAGGGGGAAGGAATCCCGGGAGATGATGACAGATTGCGGTCCGGATTAGGAAAGCAAAGAGTTCTGCTGCCTCTGGTGGAATCCCAGTTACCATATGGCTCCAGAAAAAAAGGACAGATTGAGACAGAGCCGTTGTCCAGTATTTCTCAGGTCAGTTCTGGTCAGGATTTCAGGATAGCCACAATTAAGATGTGTGAATGCAGTGGCGCCCCTCCCCCACTCGCTTCTCCGCCCCCCCCTTTCCGCACACGTACGCCCCTTCTCTTCCCTTGTAATTTTCCCTGCGCGAGCAGCATTATGAACTTGCTGCCTGCGTCGTGTCGGCTATCCCTGGGCCCGGAAGTGATGTCAGAGAGAGGCAACACCGACGCGGGCAGCAAGTTCGTAACGCTGCTTGCGCAGGGAAAGTTAGAGGAACGAGGAGAAGGCGGGGGGGGGGTCAGAAAGGAGCGGGGGAGTGGAGAGGAGGCCCTCTACAAAGAGCATGCCTGTGACGGACCACCCTCCCCCCGCCCCCCCCCTTATTATGCCACTGCATGAATGAAATTTGCATATAATGGAAGCCGTGTATGCCAATCCAATTTATCCTTAAAACCTGACTGGCAAGGGGGGGAGGGGGGACTCCAGGACCGAGTTGAGAAACACTGCGCTAGTCTGCTCTCGGAATCTGAGCCGACTTCAGAATGAGCTGGGCAGGATGATCCAGGCCTGGGTTTGCTCACGGCACGCGGTCTTGCTTTTCTTAGGGGAAGCGATAGGAAAGTCCTACAATTACAGTTTTTATTTTTTAAATTTCTATACCGTTTTTAAAAAGTTTTATTTAGCGCCGCATTGCTGGCCGGTGACCTTCTTTTAAACAGGCAATTGTCTAATACCATTTTATTGCGTTTTTTTTTTTTTTTCAAACCTTAAAACATAGAAACATAGAAGATGACGGCAGAAAAGGGCTATAGCCCATCAAGTCTGCCCACCCTGCTGACCCATCCTCTTAAGTCTATACCTGGCGACCAATATTCTAGTTCGACCCTCGTAGGGATCCCACATAGGTATCCCATTTATTCTTAAAGTCCAGCACGCTGCTGGCCTCGATCACCTGTGCTGGAAGCTCATTCCAACGGTCAACAACTCTTTCTGTGAAGAAATACTTCCTGATGACAACCATGGACCCCTGAAGAAGGCATGTTATCCGAAACACGGACCGTGTCGGGTCTCTTGGTTTGTAATAAGGTGATAACATTTAACTGCATTAAATATTTGGTATAATAAACATAGCCTGCATCTTGTACGTATAGTCTGCGGTTTTCTTTTTGCTTCTCGCTTACAAATAGTTACAAACATAAAATATTATAAAAGTCAGAACACGGCAAGAACAAAACAAACCGATTCAATCCTTGCATAAGATCAATTTCTCAGAGCAATGCATCGACATATAGGGCTCCTTTTGCTAAGGTGCGTTAGGCCTTTAACGCACGGAAGAGCGCGCACTACATTGCTGTGCACGCTAGACCATAGTTCTACAAGCGTAGCGTGCGGTAATTTCCCGCGTGCGCTAAAAACGCTAGCGCACCTTAGTAAAAGGAGCCCATGGCTGCGTTTTCAGCGTTTTCCTGTCTCTACGTTTTCGGATTTGACCAATCAGGCCATTCCACAACTGAACCCCCTGCACATGTCAAAGTCACGGCCTCCGTCTCCACATATTTAGGGTTAACCTTCGTTTTCAGCAATGCTGAACTTTCGCAGCGCAGTGATCTGAATGGTTGATAGATATCAAACCCTTACAAAATTCAGGGATCGTACCATATAAAAATTGGTGACATATCATAATTGCTTTGTATTGAATTCTAAATGCAACTGCCGTTGTTGGAGATATGGAGTAATATGCTCATATCTTGATGTTCCAGTTATCAATCTTGCCTGGGTTTGTTTTTTTGCGGAGGGAAGGGCAGGATGCTTAAAGGACTGGATCAACCTGTCACACAAAATTTTAAAAACAAAAGGAATTGACCCCAAAATATGCACAAAGAAGAAAATCCAGAGAAAACAAAAAATAAAAAAACACCTCTGTGGAGTGACGATGTTCCTAAATGGACTTTATTTGAAAGTGTCAAAGTTCCAAAGGTCCACTGAAATCATCCACATAAAATAATTCCATCCATATAAAAATAAATCATCCACATAAGGGCCTTAAAGGACCTAGTCTGCTAGGGATACAGGACCCAACATGGTCCGCGTTTCGACAAAAAGTCTTCTTCAGGGGTCCCTGGGGGTCCTATAAAGGTGAGTACGTGGGAAACAATTGTGTGGTGAGCCGGAAGTGAGACACTGCTTGTGTTTGCAACATTCTAGAGCTCAGACTGTGATGTCATAATGCCTCATTCCACCAATGCCTAAGCTCCGCCCTCATGTGCGCAAGCCTCAAACACTTTGAAATCATAAGTAGCAAAAAACAAAAGGAATTGACCCCAAAATATCCACAAAGAAGAAAATCCAGAGAAAACAAAAAAGAACTCTGTGGAGTGACGATGTTCCTAAATGGACTTTATTTGAAAGTGTCAAAGTTCCAAAGGTCCACTGAAATCATCCACATAAAATAATTCCATCCACATAAGAGCCTTAAAGGACCTAGTCCGCTAGGGATACAGGACCCAACACGGTCCACGTTTCGACAAAAAGTCTTCTTCAGGGGTCCTATAAATAATGAGGGGTACATTAAGAATGCATATAAATTATGAATAGTAGTGGTGATAAAATGTGAAACTGTGAATGATATCTGACATGCAAAGAGTATGAAAGATATGTGATAAAGGACACAATTAAGTTTTTCACTTCACTCTGCATTTTGCATAGACTCAAATATTTTCTGTTTTCACATATTTTTGATATTTATCACTTTTTTCACCAACTCATTTTTATTAGTGCCATTTCCTTTCAAATAAAGTCCATTTAGGAACATTGTCACTCCACAGAGTTTTTTTTTTGTTTTCTCTACACAAAATTTAAGGCAGTTGATCATAGGTAATGTGACCATTTATTTTTTTCATCAAAACGGGATATCTATTAATATTCAGTCCCGCCTCCAACCCCACTCTAGCCCCACCCCCAATTTCTTCCATTCATTTTCATGTACACACAATATCTTATTAATTCATAATGGTAAACATAAAATATATAAAAAACCCACATGCACACTGTATGCAGAGAAAATGTTAATTATCATCTACGAGTTTCAGGGTTTTTTCAAAGATGTCAAGGTACATTACTTTAAAATATGCAATGTCACCTCAGTAACTATAGAAAAATAAACAAATATAGTGCAAAATATAGACAGCAGATATAAATTCTCAGAACAGACACATTTTGATCACTAACTTGATAATAAAATATTTTTCTTACCTTTGTTGTCTGGTGATTTAATGAGTCTCTGGTTGCACTTCCTTCAGACTGTGCATCCAATATTTCTTTCTTTCTTTTGCATTCAACATTTCTTTCACAATCCAGCCCCCATCCCCTTTGGGTCCAGGTCTCTCTCTCTTTTCCCTCTGTTACCCTCCCCAGATTCAATGTCAATTCTCCTTTCTTTGTTCCAGATCTCCCTCTCTCTCCCCCTCTGTTTGAACCTCCCATAGAACTGCATCTGCCTCCTGTCTTTCCCCTTTCGTCCAAGCCTTTTTCTCTGTAGTTTTTCTAATGTGTTTACAACCCTCCCCCTTTCTCTGCCTCTTTCTCTCCTTCTTTCCTTCCTCCCAGCAGATTTTAGCATATCTCTCTCCTCCTTTTTTCCCCTCAGATCTAGTATCTGTCTCCTTCCTCTTTTCTTCCTCCCAGGTCTGGTATCTGTCTCCTCTCCTTCCCCCCTGCTCTGGCATCTCCCTCTCCGTTCCCATCCTCCTGTTTTTTCCTGGTCTTCCTTCTCAATTTATTTTCTGCCTCTGTCTAAATTCTTTTTTTACTATTCAGTCCTCAATATCCCTCTTTCACTGTATCTACCTATAGATTGCTACCTCTTTCCCTCACCCCCTCCAGTAACTAACTCTATCCTCTTCCCTCAATCCTGCATATGCCCTTTTTTCTTTCTCCTCCCCACTTCCTTCCAGCATCTGCTCCCCCTGTCCCTCACACTTCCATTCAGTGTCTGTTTCCCTCTCTCTACTCCTTCCATCTACTGTTTACCCTCTATCTCGCCCCTTCCATTCACTGCCCTCTCTGTTCTTTCCATCCAGTGTCTGCCCTCTCTCTCTCTCTTCCATATGGCATCTTCCCTCTTTCTTTGCTCCTTCCATAAACTATCTATTCCGCGCCCCTTCTCTCCTTTGTACATGATTGATTTCAGCTCTGTCACCTCTCCATTTTTCTCTCTCTGTCACCACCCCCTCCCCTATGCTCTGGCATCTCTCTCTTCTCCTTTCTTTCCTTCCCACCCCACTGTCTGGCATCATCCCTTCCCTGATTCCCGGCATCTCTCTCCTTTCCTTTTCTTCCATCTCCCCTCCCCCTCCATGCTCTGACATCTCCTCCTTCCTTTCCCCCTTCCTTTTCCCTTAGTCTGTCATACCTTCCTCCTTCCCTCCATGCCCTGGTATCTTTTCTTCCCTCCAAGCCCTGGCATCTCCTTTCATTCCCTCCCTCATCTTCCTTCTCCCTCCAGTTGGGTACAGCAACACTCTCCCCCAATTCTCTCCCCCTCTGCTCCCTTTCCTCCTTCTGTCACCCAAGACCTGGTGTCCTGAACTTCATCGGGCAGCAGCAGCATTTACAATTCACTGCTGTTGCCGGCTTCAGGCCTTCCTCTCTGTCGGGTCCTGTCTTCATGAAAACAGAAAGTAGGCAGGACCTGGCAGAGAGGAAGGCCTGAAACCAGCAACAGCAGCGAATTGTAAACACTGCTGCTGCCCGAAAAAAGTAATGGCGCCAGGATTTGGAGCAACCGAGGCAGACCGCTTCTCCCCCCTCCCAGCCGAACCCCCGCTGACCCTCCTATCTACCTCCCAAGCAAACCCTGCTGACCCTCCTAGCGAGATGATCAAGCAGCAAACCTCCCTCCCTCCCTTTCTCCTGCCAGTGAGTCCTCTGCCGCGTCACTGATGACATCATCAGTGATGCTTCACCGGCAGGAGAAAACCTCGAAGCAGCCTGTTTAGCATGCTGTGGCTGCCAACGCTACTGGAGGAAGGTTTGCTGCTCGGTCATCTCGCTTGGAGGGTCGGCAGGGTTCGCTTGGGAGGGAGAGATAGGAGGGTCAGCGGGGCCCAAGCAATGATGATGCCGCTGCCGAATCCAGGCTGCGATCCCCTGTCCTGTTGTCCCCACTCATAGCTTCGGGACGCCCGCTCTGAAAACGGGACATTTCGGCGTCCCAAAGCTGTGAGTGGGGACAACAGAACAGGGGATCTGAAAAAGGGACTGGTCACCTTAATCATAGGTGTATTTTGCTTTTGCTTGCTTTCTTTGTTGGGGGAGAGGGGAGGAAGGAAAAGCAAAGGGAGGTTCTAAGTGCCGTGGAAAGGGACTCGTATACTACCTTTTTGAGGTTACACATGCAAAGCAGTTTACATATATACAGGTATTTATTTTGTACCTGGGGCAAAGGAGGATGAAGTGAGCAATGCTGAGATTTGATGATCTCACAACCTAATCTAATCTTTAGTTTTATATACCGATTTGTCCCTAACAGAATACCACAATCACACATGACAGGAATAGGGGAGTGCAACTAGGGCAACTGCCTCCTGGTCAGAGAGAGCCCTAAGACAGCTGGAAGCTAAAGAAGCACGGCCTGGGCTTTGCAGTCTCCACTTATGTCTAACACCAGCTCTAGCAGGATACATATTTCAAAACTGATATATCCTAATCACAAAATAGAAAATAAAATTTATTTTTTCTACCTTTTGTTGTCTCCTCATCTTATTCTTCCAATCATGTTGGTCTCAGGCGCTGGTCTCTTTTCTTTTGCCTTCTCTTAACTCACTTGCCAGGGTCTCCTGACCATCTGTACGCAGGTGAGGCTGGACTCATTTAGAGCACTGGTCTTTGACCAGAGGGCCGCCGCGTGAGCGAACTCCTGGGAAGGATGGACCACTGGTCTGTCCCAGCAGCGGCAATTCTTATGTTCTTCTATTTTTATGTATGTATTGTTCCCCAAGTTTAGCATCTCCGTTCTCTATGTCTCCCATAGGTCCCTTTCTAGTATAGTCCCTTTCCCCTGTGCCCATCTCCCTGCCTTCATCATCTCACCGTTCTATGATCCCTTGCGCCTGTGTACAGGGAGTGGGGGGAGAGAGAGAGATCCAGGGTGCATCTCTCCTATGCCCTCTTCTGCTATATCCAACATTTTCCCCTCTCTCAGCCCCAGATCATGTGCAGCATTGATCACTATTGCCCACCAGCACCATGCCCAACATTTCTCCTTCTATCATCCCTCTCCAGCATCATGCCACACCTCTCCCTCCATCACTATGTCCAACATTCCTTCTCTTTGCATCCCCTTCACTCTGCTCCCTCTCCACCACCATATCCAACATTTCTCCCTCTCATCCTTCTCTTCCCCATGTATCTCTTCCTCACTCTTCTCTCTCTCTGCCCAACAATTTTCCTCTTTCTTCCTTTCCCCATGTGCTCCATCTTTCCCTCTAACTTACACACTCATCCCCGACAATTCTCCCTTTCTATTCCCTTCCTTGTGTCTCAAGTTCATGCCTCCTCCCGTCCTTCTGTGTCCCAAGTTCATGTCCCCCTTCCCTGCCTTCCAACCTTTGTCCCAAATTCATGCCCCCCCCCATGTCCCAATGCGTTCCTCCCCCCTCCTTTTCTCTTTGTCCCACGTTATCCCTTCTCTTCCTTACTTGTTCAGGGCCATCCAGTTGGGCATGCCCCCCTCCGCTGAAGCCAGATCAGCCCTGGCAGCTACCCTCGCGCTCGCAGCTGCCCGCAAGTTCAGCAGGCACCCTCCTTCCCTATCGCCCACGAATCTGGCGAGGGGAGCTTCCAGTGCTGATCTGGCTTTGACGGAGGGGGCATGCCCAACTGGACGGCTCTGAACAAGTAAGGAAGAGAAGGAATAATGTGGGACAAAGGGAGAAAAGGGGGGAGGGGGGGGAGGAACGTGTACCAGGTCCCTCCTCCGCCAAAGCCAACTGGAGGGCTTCCCTCCGATGTCAGTGCTGATGTCAGAAGGAAGCCTTTCTGGTCAGCCAGGGATCCCAGGCAGTTACCTCGACTGTCGGACACCGTCTTCCTTTCAGCTTGCCTGCACGTGTTTGCTGAGACAGCGTGCAGCGGCTCTTGTATGTTGCTGACCCAATTGACATCTGTGCATCTCTGGGTGCCCTCAAGCCGTAACCCTGAGATTAGTGTGTTGCTGCTTAAAAAGTTTGCGACACACTGGTCTGGATGCTGGAGAGGTCTCCCATCCTCTCCAGGGCTGTACCGCTCTGTGACAACTTCTGAGCTATATCGCCAAGCAATTTTGGAATTGACTAGTCCCTCCCCCTCATCGCGGTCTATCACTCTTCGGACATGTTGCCGGCTGTGTCAGTGATTGAGACACCCACTGCCGACTGGCTCCTGAACTGGACCCCTTAATACGAGGGTTCTTCAAAAAAAGTTTCCGCACTTTCAAATCTCCGCGTGAAATGGCTGGGGCGGGAGAGGTGGTAAGAGGGTGTGTTAGTAGGACTGTGGGAAAAATGTGGTACTGTATTTTAAAAAATAGTGTTTAAAAAATAATAGTGAGGAAATTTTTTTTGAAAGTTCCTTGTATTTATCTAATCTAATCTAATTTAATCTAATCTTCATTTTATATACCGAATCTACTCCCTAAGGAGCTCGACTTGTTTTACAGTTTGTTAAGAAATGAAACATAAGAAGTAAAAGCTGTGGGATTAAAAACAAAACTTGGTTAGATTAGATGGATGGAAAAAGTTAGAAAAAAGTATGTTGAATTGCTTAAAATTACTATACGACAGCTAGAATCAAATTCACTATTGTGAAAACAACCAGGTTTTTAAACTTTTTCGAAATTGAAATAATTGATCTACCGGTCTTAGAGAATCTGGAAGTCCAGTCCAAATTCTCACCAATTTAAAAGTAAAAGATTTACTAAGCTTCCCAGTGCATTGAATACCTTTCAGAGAAGGAAATGCTAATTAGTGAATTGTTGTAATTCTTGAATAGCAGGATCTAAAGGAATTCCCACTATGGGGAATCAAAGAGTCAAATATTCCATAAAGGAGTTTGAAAACCGCACATGCACACTTGAACTGGATCCTATGATGGACCGGAAGTCAATGGAATTTTCTCAGTAATGGGGAAACATGGTCGTACTTTCTCTTTCCAAACTTTGGCTGCTGTATTCTGTATTAACTGGAGACAATCTAAACTGCCCTGATTAGTACCCAAATAGATAGAATTACAATAGTCCAACTGGGCCAACACAGTGGATTGTACCAGTGATAAATAATGTTCTTGATAAAATAGTGCCCTGACTTTCCTCAGCATGCACAAACTAAAGAAACATTTCTGTGCTAAGGAATTTATCTGGTCATTAAAAGTGAGAGAGGAATCCAGAATAATACCCAAAACTCTAGAAGTGAAGTCAAGTTGTAATATAATATTTGATTTCAATGCAATATTAGTAGGGAGATTAACTAATCTAGGTCCGATCCAAAGCAGCTTAGTTTTTGCAGCATTCAGTTTCATTTGAATGGCATTCGCCCAACTCTGGAGCTTAGAGATACAGCTATCTATGCCTGTAACCAGGCCACTGAAATCATGTTTGACTTCCAATAAAATAAAAATGTCTTACGCATAGGTAAAAATAGATTCTGCAGGCGAAAGACAGAAATTTTTTAAAGACGTCATATAGATATTAAATAACATAGGTGACAAAGGAGAACCTTGCGGCACCCCACATTTATCCTGAAAATTCTGTTGCTATAGGTTGAATGGTTCATGAGATGAGTATTTGATTTGTCTTTCTGTGATCAAATTGATTTTTTTTTTTTTTTTTTTTTAAAGAAATAAAATGTTAAAAATGAGAGGGATAGGGGGATGTTTGGCATGGGAAAGGGAGGGGGTGGGAGATGCTGGGCAATCAACTGGGGGAGGTGGGAGACTGTGCTGGAACCACTGCTATCACAGGAAATGGCTGCCTTGAGCTCCCATAGTCTCTCGAGCCATTTCCTGTGAGCGATCTGCACGGGGCAGGAGCGTGGGAAGATCACTCCTGCCCCGAAAACCCGCTAGACCACCAAGTAAGGCTTAAGGGGGAGCTTACAGGGCTTAAAATAGCCTGAAAAATTAAAATGTATTTTTACATTACATTACATTACATTAGGGACTTCTATTCCGCCTATTCCTTGCAGTTCAAGGCGGATTACAAAAGAGCTAACTGGACATTTCCAGTGAAGTTACAACAGTTTTTTTTTTTTGGTTACAAGGGAGGAGAGGTACCTGGATTAATTCCGGAAGAACTTGCAAATTGGATATTAAATTAACTGTACGTTACTGTGTGATATAACAAATAGATTACAGTTAGAGTACAAATAAGATTACGTTACATTTCAGGGATCTGAATACTTGGTTGGTGTTTTGGGGAGGAAGAGATTATTTAAGTGGAGGTTTTGGGGGAGAATTTAACTAGGAGGAGGGGGAAAGTTTCCTTTTTAATGATGCTTTTAGCGATTAACGATCTTTTATTATCTTATTTTTAGTAATTTTCCCCCCCCATGTTATTACCCTTTTTTTTTTTTTTTTTAATATGCATTGTAACCATTAATGAACTTTCCTTTTGTTTCTAATTAATGTCCAATAATCTATGTTTATTTTAATATTGTGATTTGTGTTTGTAACAGTATTTATTTATATAATATTTTACCTATGTTTTATAACTATGTGTTTTATTTTGTACATCGCCTTGAATTTTGATATGGCGATTAATCAAACTATTTAATAAACTTGGAAACTTGGAAGGGTTGGGTTAAGATATTTGGATGAATTTTTTGAAAAGCAGGGTTTTGATTTCTTTTCGAAAAGTTTTGAAGTCGCCCGTTGCCGTCAACAGGTTGGAGATGGAGTGGTTAAGTTTTGCTGCTTGCGTCGCCAGAAGGTTATCAAACATCTTTTTGCGCTGAGTGCCCTTGAGTGGAGGGAAGGCAAAAGGGTTCGGAGTTCTTCTTTGTCTTGAGGTGCGGATCTGGTTTAGGCGGTTGTTTAGATAGGGGAGTCGGAGCCGTTTAATGCTTTGAATAATAGACAGTAGAATTTGAATTGAATTCGTGCTTGCATAGGTAGCCAGTGAGAGTCTAGGAAGGCAGTTGTAATATGATCATATTTTCTCAGGGAGTAGATCAGTCGGAGGGCAGTGTTTTGTATAGTCTGAAGTTGTTTTATCATGTTGGCAGGACAAGGTAGATAGAGGGAATTGCAATAGTCCAGTAGACCTAAGACTAGGGATTGGACAATTATCCTGAATTGTGCTGGGTCGAAGAATTTTCTTATTTTACGTAGATTTCTCATAATTAAAAAAGCTTTCTGGGATGTTTTATTGATTTGGGACTGCCTTGTGCAGCATCTGTCTATCGTTACTCCTAGGAGTTTGAGTTCGGGCTGTTTCAAAACTGCGAATAAGCGAATCCATAGATACGGAATTCATGAATACAGAAGGGGAAGTGTAATGATAGGATTATAACAATCAATCAATCAAAGTCCCATTAAACTAATGAGATCAGTTTGGTTTTATGGAGGGTGGGTTGGGCTTACCAGATTTAAGATTGTATAATTTGGTGTGTCTCTTTCGGATTGGTTGGAGGGCACATCTATTTATGGCTGGTACGAATATGAGATTGCTCTTTCCTTGCCCTGGAATCTTCGTTTTTTATTGCATGCTCCCCGTAGGCTTGTCGTTCTAGTCTTCTACGGGGCCCTTTGAGAGTGGGCTGGCGGCTGTGGTTGAACTATTTGGGATGCAATCCGGAGGAATCTGATCAGCTGCCTATTTTGGGAAATGGGGCATTTCTGCCAGGAAGGGATAATAGGATGTTTGTTCATTGGGCGGATGGTTTTGCGCTATTTGATGATTTTCTGGATCGGGACTCTGTGATGCTACCATTTGATACGTTTCGGCAAAGAGTCACCCCGATCGGCTTTTCCTCTGATGCCACTTCCTAGGCGCGGGACCCGGAAGTGACGTCGGAGGGAGAGCCTAAGCTGGCGCGAGCAGCAGGTTACAATTGCTGCTCGTGCAGGTGAAGAGATAGAGGTACGGTGGTGGTGGAGGGAGTGAAGGCGCACACGCGGCGGGGGGAGGTGTGGGGGGTGGCAGAGGAGGCACCCTCACCTGGGGTGGACCGCCCACCCTTTAGTATGCCACTGAATCCACTGCTTATCTACTTTACTCTTTTGGGATTTGCGGGTTGGAAACAAGATACTGAGCTTGATGGACCTTCAGTCTGTCCTATTAGAGCAGTGCTTCTGTACCTCAATACCACAGGGATCCTACCTGACCTCTGGCCTTTCCTTCACTTTCTCAACACGAGGATCCTGGGTCTCTCTTGCTTCCTTACATCACACAAACAGAAAATAAAAATAGATAAAGGACCATCGGGTCCTGCAAATAAGCCTAATCCTGATGCAATACTGCAGAGCCTACTCCATCTCTGGCTTTACTGTTGAGTTCGGAGGTCCCTTGAGCTGGGCTGTCTTTCCTGTAGAAAATGCGCATTTGTTGGTGTGCATTCAATTTAGAAAATGTGTGCATGGTTCTAATTTAAATAAATAATATGCAAGGAAAAGCTCCAAATTAGCATATGTAAAGCTGATTAGTTTGTCCACATAAGTCAAATTTCATATACATTTATGAGTATATCTGAAACAAACCGAAAAAGTCCAACCAGTAAATATTTTTAAAGTTAGTGACATGATCCCTTCTGCCTGCCCCGGAAGTCTTCACTCTGCAGCGTCCCGCCTACGCGGGAACAGGAAGTGCTGCAGAGTGAAGACTTCCGGGGCAGGCAGATGGCAGAAGGATTGCTGCAGGCTACCGGCTGTCCAAAGCTTTTAAATTGCAGCACCGGAGAAGGTACTGTAAACAGGGGAGAGTCAGAAAAGCCATACCTGACTCCTGGGTAGGGGCTGAACTGAAGAAAGTGAGTCCAAACCAGGACAAACTCCCTTCCGTCCAGGAAACCATCTGGACACCCAGACAGTGTTAAGAGCGGATAGCGTAGCTGGTTTTAAGAAAGGTTTGAACAAGTTCCTGGAGGAAAAGTTCATAGTCTGTTATTGAGAAAGACAGAGGGAAGCCACTGCTTGCCCTGGATCGGCAGCATGGAATATTGCTACTATTTGGGTTTTGGCCTGGATTGGCCACCGTGAGAACGGGCTTCTGGGCTTGATGGACCATTGGTCAGACCCAGTAAGGTTATTCTTATGCTCTTAACCCTACATAGGACTGAGCACTATATCAAAATACTCCAAAATGTTCTCCTGCTACAAACAACTACACAGGAAAACCAGTGGCTTCTTCCCCTCAGGGAGATGTCTCCTTATCCAGACCCTCCAGCTGCAAAGCCCTCCTTTCTTCTTGCTGGGTGTATC
The DNA here is from genome assembly GCF_902459505.1 of Geotrypetes seraphini. Classification (NCBI taxonomy): domain Eukaryota; kingdom Metazoa; phylum Chordata; class Amphibia; order Gymnophiona; family Dermophiidae; genus Geotrypetes; species Geotrypetes seraphini. Next base: position 108,584,958 of record NC_047084.1, read on the forward strand.
TAAACCTGCCTGCCGAAATGAAGCTATCGATGTCCAGTCCAGAAAACATGTTGGGATCGCTATCCGCTAATGTTAGCTAGCAGCAATATTTCCGTAATAAAAGAAATCAATAGGGCAGAGAGGAGAGCTGTCCTGGGGTTTTGATTTTCTAATTTTGAATGGAACGCTTACTTACTCGCAGTGGTGTGCCGATTGGATTTTCATTACGCTGGAGTTTGCTGTAAGTGGAGCAGTATTGATAGGACGGCTGGTGTTTGCAGGACCCCCCCCCCCTCCCCATGCAAACCCGTTTCTGGATTATTTCCTCTTGTCATTTGTTAACGGCTGAGAAGGTAGACAGGTGGCCTGTACATTTTATATGTAAATAAAAAGATAAACTTTACTGGAAATGTGTTTGGCACAGAGACTTCACTCCCCAACTTGAAAATATTATGTACAGTCCAGCTTTTCTCTCTTTGCTTTGTTAGAAATTCCTGATCAAAGAAGGTTTTCACACAGAAATTCTGATTACTATGTTTATGAGCCTGATTGCTTGTCTTCAGGGCACATTAAGGAGCCCTTTTACTAAACATAGAAAACTTGATGGCAGGATAAAGGCCAAATGGCCCACCCACTATCTCCTCCTCTCCCTATTGGCTAAGGCTCTTAACATTTGCATCTCCTCTTCCTATAGGCTAAGGCTCTTTACACCTGCATTGTGAGGTCATAGAGCTTTATGGTTATAGAAACATGATGGCAGATAAAGGCCAAATGGCCCATCCGCAGCATCCACTGTCTCCTCCTCTCCCTATTGGCTAAGGCTCTTAACATTTGCATCTCCTCTTCCTATAGGCTAAGGCTCTTTACACCGGCATTGTCAGGTCATAGAGCTTTATGGTTATAGAAACATGATGGCAGATAAAGGCCAAATGGCCCATCCAGTCTGCCCATCCGCAGCATCCACTATCTCTTCTTCTCTCTAAGAGATCCCATGTGCCTGTCCTATGCTTTCCTGAATTCATAGTCTTTGTCTCCACCGCCTTTACTGGGAGCTTATTCCATGCATCTACTTTCTGTAAAAAAGTATTTCCTTAGATAACTACTGATCCTATCAGCTTTTAACTTCGTCCTATGCCCTCTCATTCTGGAGCTTCCTTTCAAATGAGACTCGCATCATTCGCATTTATACCATGTATGGATTAAAATTTCTCTATCATATCTCACCTGCCTTTCCTCTAAAGCAGTGTATCTCAAACGGTGTGCCTCCTGAGGTTCCAAATGGGCCGCGGCACATTGAGGAGGAAGAGAGGCGCCTGGCAGCTGACTTCCCTACACGGTACAGTGCCAGCGCTGCCCAATTCGCCGAAGGACTGCATGTTTCCCCCTTCTCTCTAGCATCCTCTGGCTTCCTGGACTCACCTTTAAAGCTAATTACAGCAGCCTGCAGAGGATCACCGGTAGGTAAAATGATTTTATTTTCAATATAGTGATTGAAATGTGCCAGTTTCGGGATTTTATATCTGCTGTGTATATGAAAAATGAATGGAAAAAATTGCACTACAATTAGTAAAGGGGGTGGGATCTGGGGCAGATCTTGGGTCGGCCTAGGGAGGTCTGTGGTTGGGGTACTCAGTTGACATTTCTTAGACTTAGCGGGTACTTAGCTTGAAGTAGTTGAGAAACACTGCTGTAGGTAATCAGCTGGCACCAGTGCCTCTCCTTCTCTCCGGCCCTCTTCCCTGCTGGCACCCCCTACTGGTGTCTCAGGGCCCATCTGGCGGGTCTCTGCAAATTCGTGGACGTCTATATGATGATGTCACATATATGTGTGATGTCATCATGGTGATGTCCGTGCACTTCTGGGTGCCTCAAGCTGTGGCCACTACCTTTAGTGTGCCCCAGCTCAAGAAAGTTTGAGAGATACTGCTCTAAAGTATACATATTGAGATCAGGATGTAGGAGTGATTCTTGATTCCGAGTATGCAGAGTAGGAAATATTGGAAGAGGTATGTGCTCCCTAGAAGGGAGAACCAATGTTGTCTGGGCCACCATGGAGCAATGAGAATAATGTTGGCTGCTTCTCGCTTGAGCAGAGTTCTCAACATGAGAGAAATTGGAGGGAATGCATATAGAAACAGGCCCGTTCAATCCAGGAGAAAGGCATCTGCTTCCAGACGGAGAGGAAAGTCTGGAGCAAAACTGGGGCAACTGGTGATTGTGAGGAGACGCAAACAAGTCCACTTGTGGAGTGCTCCATTGAGAAAAGATGGACTGGAGAGTTGCAGAGTCGAGAGTCTATTCATGAGGTTGGAGAATTCTGCTGAGATTGTTTACTAGGGAATTCTTCTCCTCTTAATGTAGATCGTTTTAGAAAAGGTTGCGAGTCCAGATTTTTGGGCTTCATGGCATAACAGGAGAGAGCCCGTGCCTCCTTGCTTGTTTATGTAGCACATTGCTACTTGATTGTCTGTGCGAAGGAGGAGGACTTGACGGAAAAGAAGATGAAGAAAAGCATTGAGAGCATAAAACATTGCTATGAGTTCCAGGAAATTGATGTGAAATTTGCATCATTGGCGGTACAAAGACCCTGAGTCTGAAGATCGTCCATATCTGCCCCCCAGGAATAAGGGGATGTGTCTGTCATGATGACCTTGTGATGAGGGGGCAAATGGAAAAGGAGACCTCTAGATAGATTGAAGATCATCCACCATCGGAGCGACTGCAGAAGAGATGATGTCACAGATATATGTTGTGAGAGACGATCTATCGCTTGAGACCACTGAGAAGCAAGGATTCACTGATGAGTGCGGTAGCCTTGCCAGTGGTGTCACATGGACAGTGGAAGCCATGTGGCCTAGGAGAACCATTATGTGTCTGGCAGAGATGGATTGAAGAGGGAGCAGTTACTGACACAGATGTATGAGAGCCTGAAGGTGATCTTGAGGAAGGAAGGCTTTCATGAGAGTGGTGTCTAGTATGGCCCCAATAAACTGCAGATGTGTTGGAATGAGATGTGATTTGGGGAAGTTGACTTTGAATCCTAGTGGGATCTGAGGCAGAGCTTGGGTGGGCCTAGGGAGGTCTGTGGTTGGGGTACTTAGTTAATATTTCTTAGACTTAGCAGGTACTTAGCTTGAAGTAGTTAAGAAACACTGCTGTAGGCAATCCTAGAATCTGAAGAAAAGAAATGGTCTGAGATGTTGCTTGGACCACTTCCTGAGACGACACAGCCTTGATCAACCAGTCGTCCAGATAAGGAAAGACTTGAAGGCTGTGGGAATGGAGAGATGCGGCCACTACAATCAGACACTTTGTGAAGACTCTGGGAGAAGATACCAGGCTGAAGGGGAAGAACCTTGTACTGGTAATGACAGCGATTGATTTGGAACCGGAGGTATCTCCTACCCTTGCTACACCACTGCCCAGGTATTAAAAAAAACAAACAACAACAAACCAACCCCTTGCATTGTGAACGCACTAGGGACTTCAAAAGTACCTGCTTATAATGTGTATGGTGGTGCATACAGCTAGTGCAGCAGTAGACTGGGATCCTACCCAAACACAGTTTTACAGCCAGTTACTAAGGCAGGAGGAATAAACTTTATGAAAAAGAAACCAAACCAACAAAATCTAGTTTGCCATCCTAATAAAAAGCCTCTTTGCTTCTAGTGATATATAGATGTTTAAGCAAACTCCCTCTCTGTGATACACTGGCCCACGTGTTGGTGAAGTTCTGCTTCCTTTTTTACTTTATCTGCTTCTTTTTCTTTTAACATAGATCCAGTCTATGCTTATGTGTAACATGTAAAGAAAAGCACTGCTTTCATGGGCAACAGCACCATCTAGTGGTCACAGGCTCTCACTTAGCTGTTCTTTTTTTTTGATCATCTTTCTTTTTGTGTAATTCTCAATGTGGCCTTCAGTTGCTGCTGGACTATACAGGTATTTGTCTACTATTATTACTATATTTCTTCCCTGTGTATATTCAGCTCAGAGCCACATAGCTGGCGGTAAAGAACAGACTAGCAAATAGGCTAGGCAGAATGATATAACCACACAAGTGGTCACTCAACATGAAACATAGAAATAGACGGCAGATAAGGGCCATGGCCCATCTAGTCTGCCTACCCTAATGACCCTCCCCTATCTTTCCTCTGTGAATAGATCCCACATGTTGATCCCATTTGGCCTTAAAATCAGGCACGCTGGGAGGGAGGCAAGATGGCGGCTTGAGCAGGACGCTGAGAGGAGCACTCCCATCTCGAAGGAGATATTTTCCTCTTTAAACTTTTGAAATACGATTTTCTCTATGCCTAAGAGAAGAGGGAAACCGAGGGGTATCCCTCCACCTACCTCTGGCTCCTCGACGCCGAGGCAGACTGTAATTACAGCATATACAGTCCAACCTTCCACTTCAAGCGTTTCTGCTGCTGTGGGACGGGAACTCCACAGCTTAGACGGCGAGATGCCGCTCTCGTTGAGCCCACGAGGACCGCATACCCCTCCCAAACCTAGAGAAATGTCGGCGGAGCACAACTGGCAGGAGGGTTCCCCCAGCGTGTGGGGTGAAGCACATTCTCTAGCCGCGATGGACCCGGAAGTGAATACAGCTACGCTGACCCCGGTGTTGGAGACGCAGCGTTTAGGGGGAGAGGAGCCGTTGGAAGCTAGCGGTGGCAAGGTTGCAGGAACCCAGAGTTTTTCTCTTGGTGCAGAAGCCATACAAAAGCCGGCTGATATCTCCCTCCCTAAACCGTTGGTGAGACTACAGGCTGTAACTCTGGACTCCATTTGGTCTGCGATTGAGAACCTTCACCTGGTATGCACTAACTTTGTTTCTATAACTCTAAATTCTACCTCCAGGATAAGTTCTTTAGAGACTATTACTCAGCAACACCAAGTGGACTTAAAAAATTTAGAGAAAGTGACAACTGAGAATAGAAATTAATTACCAAACAAACGACAGATAAAATGATGATTTTGAGGAAGATTGAAAACTTGGAAAACCAGCAGAAAAATTTGAATTTGAGGATTCTTAATTTTCCGGTTGCCAAGTTTATGCCACCTCAAGAACTGTTTAAGAACTTCATGTTGAATGTTTTAAATATACCAGAAGCAAGTCTTCCCCCGATACAAAAAATTTATTATTTAAAACAATTGCAGAAGGAAAAAGCTGTAGTAGATGAAAATGTTCAATTAGATGTTTCTGCTATCCTGCAGTCCTCTGATATTGAAACTCAGGGGAGGGCAACATTATTGGTCTCGTTGGTATTTCTTCAAGATAAAGAGATGTTGTTGAAATTTTATTTTAATTTAAAACAGATTACCTATTTGGGGGAAAGGATATATATATTTCCTGATGTTTCGAGGTGGACACAATCCAGGAGGAAAGAATTTTTGCTTTATAGATCAAAGGTGATTGCTTTGGGGGCAGGTTTCCAGTTGAGATTTCCTTGTAAATGTTTTGTCTCCTATCAGGGGAGTAAATATATTTTCTTTGAAAATGCCCAATTAGGTTTTTTCCTGGAAGGTAAAGGAATCTCTACAAAGCCCGAATGATACAGGTTACTTATGTAATTTTTGGATAGGATAAGATCTTAATACTGCTCTATTTTTCTAATATTTTGATTTTCTTTTGTATGTCCCCTTTCCCGAGGCTTTATTCATTTTGTCTCTTCTCCTCAGATTGTGGACTGTATTAGATGATTTGTTATTGTTGCTTATTTTTTTAGATCTTAGTTTGTATTATGATTAACTAAGAGAGTTTAATATTTCTGTATTTCCTTAAACATCTTTGTATATAGGATGTATTAAAATGATAAATAAATAATAATAAAAAAATCAGGCACGCTGCTGGCCTCAATCACCTGAAGTAGAAGATTATTCCAGCGATCAACCACCCTCTCAGTGAAAAAGAATTTCCTGGTGTCACCGTGCAGTTTCCCGCCCCTGATTTTCCATGGATGCCCTCTTGTTGCCGTGGGACCCTTGAAAAAGAAGATATCTTCCTCCGCCTCGATATGGCCCGTGAGATACTTGAACGTCTCAATCATGTCTCCCCTCTCTCTGCGCTCGAGTGAATATAGCTGTAATTTATGGACATAGCCTAGGACAGTGATGGCTAACCTTTTTGAGCCCGAGTGCCCAAACTGCCGCACAAAACCAAAGAATTTCCTCAAAGTGCCAGCACGTCAATTAAACCTTAATAACAAGATTTTAGTATCTAAAAACTCTTTATAAAGTTGCCTGAACTATGTAACATCATTTTTAAAGGTTAGAATCTTTGTATTGTCAGAGAATCAATTTGATTCACAATCCTTTGGTTTTCATTTCAATTTATTGGCAATTTATAATGTTTTAATGATTTCATTCATGGGCCGAATACACACATACTTTTCTCTGTCGCCGCACTCTTTGACCAAAAGATTTGTAAGCCTGCAACCACGTCAAGGTAGACTCTTTCAGCAGCTCCCCTCCCTCCCCCTTACCTTTGTGGCTAAGTCAAAATGATCTACCAACAATAAAATTTTAAAAATACAAAGCACGCTGTACGCAGAGAAAATGTTAATTATCATTTATATTCCGCGGGTTTTCAAAGAGGTCAAGGCAGATGACTTTATGCAATGTCACCTCAGTAACAACTATACAAAAATAGACAAATATTCCCCCTCCCTTTTTACTAAACCGCAATAGCGGTTTTTAGCGCAGGGACCTGCGCTGAATGCCCCACGCTGCTCTTGAAGCTCATAGGCTCCTTGCGCTAAAAAACGCTATTGCGGTTAAGTAAAAGGGGGCCATAGTGCAAAATATAGACAGCATATATAAATTCTCAAAACGGACACATTTTGATCACTAAATTGAAAATAAAATCATTTTCCTACCTTTGGTAATTTCATCAGTCTCTGGTTGCACTTTATTCTTCTGACTGTGCATCCAATATTTCTTCCCTTTTTTCAGCCTCCTGTATGCTTTCTCTCCTCCAGACCTCATTCCCTCCCCAAACTTTTTCTTTGTTTCACCCTGCCCCCTTCTTTCTTTTTCTCTCTCTCCATACCCCCTTTCATTCTGTATGTCTGTCTTTCTCTCTCTCTCCGTGCCCCATTTTTCTTTGTTTCACCTAGCCCTCTTTCTTTTTTGGCTCCCTGTCCCCCCCTTTCTTTCTTTCTCCTTGCCCTCCCCTATGCCACCACCATTGGGAAAATGCTGCCACCGCCACTGGGGAATAGGCTGCCACTGCCGCTATCGGGAACAGGCTGGCGCCGAGTTCGCCCTGCTTCTCTTCCCCACGGGGCCGACCAACTCTCGCCACTCAACGTCAATTCTAACATCGGAGAGGACGTTCTGGGCCAGCCAGGCAGCAATTGGCTGGCCCAGAACGTCCTCTCCGACATCAGAATTGACGCGGGTGGCGAGAGTTGGTCGGCCCCACAGGGAAAAGCAGGAAGAACTTGGCACCGGCCTGTTCCCAATGGCGGCGGTGGCACTCAAGTGGCTAAAGAGACGCAGTTTGCCAGCCTAGGGAGAACACTGGAGGGTGGCCAGCTGTGCACCCCCTTGGGGCGTAAAACCGGGGCAGACCGCCCCCACCCCCACCTTGGTATGCCACTGTCTGTACCTCACTCCCTCCCTATGACCAAAAATTCTTTCTTCTATTCCCCGTATACACAACCATCTCTTTCCCTCCCTTCCTCTCTCCCAAGTCCATGCCTTCTGTGTCCAAAAACCCATTCCCTCCCCCACCTCAGCATCTCTTTCCCTCCCTTCCTCTCTCCCAAGTCCATGCCTTCTGTGTGCAAAAACCCATTCCCTCCCCCACCTCAGCATCTCTTTCCCTCCTTTCCTCTCTCCCAAGTTCATGCTTTGTGTCCAAAAACCCATTCCATCCCCCACCTCAGCATCTCTTTCCCTCCCTTCCTCTCTCCCAAGTTCATGCTTTCTGTGTCCAAAAACCCATTCCCTCCCCCACCTCAGCATCTCTTTCCCTCCTTTCCTCTCTCCCAAGTTCATGCTTTCTTTGTCCAAAAACCCATTCCCTCCCCCACCTCAGCATCTCTTTCCCTCCTTTCCTCTCTCCCAAGTTCATGCTTTCTGTGTCCAAAAACCCATTCCCTCCCCCACCTCAGCATCTTTCCCTCCCTTCCTCTCTCCCAAGTCCATGCCTTCTGTGTCCAAAAACCCATTCCCTCCCCCACCTCAGCATCTTTCCCTCCCTTCCTCTCTCCCAAGTCCATGCCTTCTGTGTCCATAAACCCATTCCCTCCCCCACCTCAGCATCTCTTTCCCTCCTTTCCTCTCTCCCAAGTTCATGCTTTCTGTGTCCAAAAACCCATTCCATCCCCCACCTCAGCATCTCTTTCCCTCCCTTCCTCTCTCCCAAGTTCATGCCTTCTGTTCCAAAAACCCATTCCCTCCCCCACCTCAGCATCTCTTTCCCTCCCTTCCTTTCTCCCAAGTTCATGCCTTGTGTCCAAAACGCACTCCCTCCCCCTTTTGTCTCCCAGCCCATCTTAGCAACTTTCTCAGCAAAATGTAGCTCGAGCCACGTAGGCTTGTCTTCTATTTCCTGCCTGTCCCGCCGCGCACACATAGCCGATCGGAAATCTTCCCCGACTTCAGCGCTGACGTTGGGGAAGATTTCCGATCGGCTGTGTGAGCGGCAGGGCAGTCGGAGTAGAAGACGAAACTCGCGGCTCGAGTTATATTTAACCCCACGGGTCCCCCATCGTCCCCGTTCAGCTCTCTCCCCTGGTAGTACTGCCCTGATGGCGGCCCTGCGCGTGCCAGCTGCAAGGCCTTCGCGTGCCACAGTTGGCACGCGTGCCATAGGTTCGCCATCGCTGGCCTAGGACATAAGTGCCACACTGTGGGTGCCCAAGCATCCCTAATATTAATGTGATCGCATATGCACTACCGTAGTGCATACTGGGGGGGGGGGGGGAGCATCCACACCAGGTGCAGTTCATCAGGGGTGCTCCAATGCAATTATCTCTCCCTGTTTCAGCCTGCAAGCTTTTGGCCATCGGCAGCATTAATGAGCTGAACACACTGCCTGCCTCTGCGGGGACAGGAAGTTGAAGCAGAGAGAAAACGTCCATGGTTGCCAGAAGCAAAGTGTTCAGCTCATTAACGCTGCCAGTGACCCAAAGCTTACAAGCGGCAGAGAAAGAGGTATGAGAAAAGTTGCACCTAGTTGATTGGAGAGAGGAAGTGATAAAGGACAAAACTGGAAGAGAGGAAGGAAGAAAGGACCATCAGGGAAGGGAGAGGAGATAGGCCGGGCCATAGGGAAGGGAGGGAGGAAAAGGGAAGCAGAGAAGAGAGATGCAAAGGGACAGAGATTCCTTACCATGGGGTGGGGGCTGGGACAAGAAAGAAAAGGGAAGGGTGAGGAGAAAAGAGATGCCAGACCATGGGGAGGGGAGCATAGGAGAGAGATGACAGAGCATGGAAAGGGGGAGACAGGGATGTCAGACCATGGGCTATGGGGAGAGAGAGGGAAGAGATCCCAGTGCATGAGGGTTGGAGGAGATATGGAAGGGGGTAGAGATGCAACCATGGGAGGAAGAGAAAGAGACAGAGATGCCAGACCATAGGGTGGTGATGGAAGGGGAAAGGGTAGACAATATATGGAATGGACAAAGTAAGAGGGCAGATGCCATATGGAAGGGGCAGTGAAAGATGGAAGATGTTAAATGGAAGAGAGTGAAAAGCAGAAACCAGAGACAACAAAGGTAGAAAAAAATATTAGTTTTCTTTTTCTTTGTTGCTTTAGGATAAAGTAGTATTGTAGCTTTTGTTGATAATGGAAGTAAGGCAGGGGTGTCCGATGTCGGTCCTCGAGGGCCGCAATTCAGTTGGGTTTTCAGGATTTCCCCAATGAATATGCATGAGATCTATGTGCATGCACTGCTTTCAATGCATATTCATTGGGGAAATCCTGAAAACCCGACTGGATTGCGGCCCTCGAGGACCGACATTGGACACCCCTGAAGTAAGGTATTGGAAAAGTAGTACTGTAGCTGTGTATATAATGGAAATAAAGTGATCTTTTATCAGACTAATTTAAATATATTTTCAGCTTTTGGAGGCCACAGCTCTCTTCCTCAGGTCAGGATATCATAACTGCAGTACAATACTGTACTGTCCTCAAGAAGGCATCTGAAAGCTAAATGAAAAATGTACTAGTCTAATAAAAATGGTATTATTTTCCATTATTTCTGCTTGTTAAATAACAATCACCACTTAATAAATTATCTTTTTTTTTTTCAAATTTACATCTGCTATCTTTATAATTTGCACAGTATTAGGAGGCATGCATCACTGTTTCTGTGGTGTTGCATTGTATGCAGATTCTGGCTTCTTGGTGGTTCAGTTTAACCTTTGTCTACATATTTCTAATTTTAGTTTATTATTTTATTGTAAATCTCTTAGAAATCACTTATAAGCATTTTATCAAATTTTTAATTAAACTTGGAAACTTGATTACTTATTCCATTCTGGATGAGGCTGTATCTGTGTTTTGTGTGAATGAAAAAGACATTGATTGTGCACAGTCAACGCCAACAGAAACCCATCTGTACTAATCTGGCTTACCAAGATTTGTAACAGAACAGACACCAAGGAGGGTGTGGAAAACATGAAAAAGGATCTGCAAAAGTTAGAGGAAAGGTCTAAAGGCAAAGAGGCCGTATGACAAGGCAGTGGCTGTTGCCAGGATGCTGGGCTGTGTAGAAAGAGGCATAGCCAGTAGAAGATAAAAGGTGCTGATGCCCCACTTGGAGTACTGTGTTCAATTTTGGAAACCGTATCTGGCAAAGGATATATGACTTGAAGTGGTCCAGAGGAAGGCGACAAAAATGGCAAGTCTGCACTAGAGAACGACACAGGAAAAAAATCTGGCCTCTTCACCGCCCCGACACCACCATCCCCTTCACCGCCCTGTCCCCACAGCATCCATACAAGCCTCAGTACTGCAATATTTAGCTTATTCCTTCCTTATAAATCAAAGTTCTGTGAATTGGAGAAAGAGATGTTCAGCTGGCAGGGCTTTGTTTATAAATTTTTAGCAACACAACTAATATACTTTATCCTAAAGCAGGGGTGTCCAATGTCGGTCCTCGAGGGCCGCAGTCCAGTCGGGTTTTCAGGATTTCCCCAATGAATATGCATGAGATCTATTTGCATGCACTGCTTTCAATGCATATTCATTGGGGAAATCCTGAAAACCCGACTGGATTGCGGCCCTCAAGGACCGACATTGGACACCCCTGTCCTAAAGCAAAAAAAAAAAAGAAATAGAATTTTTTTTCTACCTTTGTTGTCTGGTTTCTGCTTTCCTCATCTTCTCATTCAATTCCTTCCATCCACTGTCTGTCTTCTCTCTGCACCTTCCATTTGCTCTGTTACTATGCCTCTCCCTTCACCCCCCCAATTGGTCTGGCACTCATCTTCTTCCCTCCGCTCCCCCATAGTCTGGCATCTCTGTCTTCTTCAATTCCAGCGTCTTCTCCCCACTCTCTCTTCCCCATTCCCTTCAGTGTCTTTTCCCCACTGTCATCCCCATTTCCCTTCAGCGTCTTCTCCCTACTTCCTCCACTCTACCTTCCCCAGGTCCCTTCAGTGTCTGTTTTTCTCCCTCCTACCTTTCTTCCCTTTCTCCCTCCCTGCCCCTTACCTTCGCTGCAGGGAATTTCTAAATGTTTCCTACCAGCAGCCGGAGTGTGGGTGCAGGAAAGGTCGTCTCTGATGCAACTTCCAGTTGCATCAGAGATGACTTAACAGCAGCCACATGTGATTTCAATGCTTCAGCTGCTGGTAAGAAGCACATTTAGAGAAATTCCCTGCCGCAAAGGTAAGGCAGGGAGGGAGATGCTTGGGCGGTGGCAGCAATCAGGATGGAGGGAGGGAGGGAGGGAGAAGCTTGGTCAGCGGCAATCAGGAGGGGAGATGCTTGGGCGGTGGCAATCGGGCGGCGGCTATCAGTATGGAGGGAGGGAGTGCAATCGGTGACCGCGCGCATTCCCTCCCTTCACTGCGGAAACAAGGCCATTCACTTCCTTTCTCTCCCCCAACAACCACTGTGTCATTCTCTAGTCTGCACTAAAAGACAAATGATGAGAGACTGGAAGCACTGAATATGTATACCCTAGAGGAAAGGACAGGGGAGATATGATTCAGATGTTCAAATACTTGAAAAGTATTAACGTAGAACAAAATCTTTGCCAGAGAAACCAGAGGGCATAATCTCAGGTTGAGGGGTGGTAGATTCAAGAGTAATGTTAGGAAATTCTTTACCGAGAGGGTGGTTGATGCGTGGAATGGTGAGAGTTCAAACAAGCATGGGATGAAAACAGAGTATCTCTAATCAGAAAATAATGGGGTATGCATCGAAGGAACTAAGGCCAGTAGTGGGCAGGCTTGCATGGCCTGTGTCCTGTATATGAACATCCAGTTGAGGATGGGCTGGGATGGTTTAGATCAGGGATGTCCAACTTGCGGCCCCGGTTGAGGGCGATGCAGCGTTTTCCTCTGCTGCCCCTGGGTGTTTACCGTCTTGCTGGTTCCCTCCTCTATCTTGCTGCAGCGTTTGCGCGACCCCAGAAACATTTTTTTCAGCCAATGCGGCCCAGGGAAGCCAAAAGGTTGGACACCCCTGGTTTAGATGATCTGGAGTGAGCTTTGACAGAGACTCCAGTAGATGCACAATACTGGACAGAGCTCTGGGTTTCTGGCCCAGAAATATCTAAGAAAAAGAACAATTTAAATTAAATGATAGAGAGTATATGCATGGGCAGACTGGATGGACCATTCAGGGCTTTATCTGCCATCATTGACCATGTCATTTCAATTTCCATATCATTTATAAATAAGTTAAATAGCACTGGTCCCAGTACAGATCCCTGTAGCACTTCACTTTTACTCTCCTCCATTGAGAAAAATGACCATTTAACCCTACCCTCTGTTTTCCATCTGATAACCAATTTCTAATCCACAATCGAACTTTGCCTCCTATCCCATGATTCTTTAATTTTCTCATGAGCCTTTCATGAAGAACTTTGAAAAAAAAATACTATATCAACCTGCTCACGTTTATCCACATCTTCAAAAAAAGTCCAGCAAATTGGTGAGGCAAAATCTCTCTTGGCTAAACCCATGCTGACTCTGTCCCATTAAATCATTATAATTGTTTCCACTATTTTGCCTGGCACTGAAGTCAGCCCTGTTTCCAACAATGGCCAATTCAAGTCACAAGTACCTGGCAAGATCCCAAGCAGAAAAACAGATTTTATGCTGCTTATCCTAGGAATAAACAGTGGGTTTCCCCAAGCCTCTTAATAATGGCTTATGGACATCTCTTTTAGAAAATTTCCCCCCCCCCCCCCAATTTTTAAAATCCTGCTAAGCTAACTTCTTTCACTACATTCTCTGATAACAAATTTCAGAGTTTAATTACATGTTGAGTGAAGAAATATTTTCTCTAGTTTGTTTTAAATCTGAGAAAGATAAGAGCAGAGATTCTTGAAGCTGGTTCTCTAGACTAGATCAACCCCTCAGAGGGCTGGTATTTAAGCTAAATAAAATTTGCAGATTAACCTGGTGATTACACCAATCAGATCTTTTCAAGATCTGGTGGGGATATCCTGAACAGCAGTTTTACTTAGTGACAGAGGATGATATTTTATTAAGGGTTGATAAACAGCCACATGACAAGAGCCCAAGTTGGGAAACCCTAAGGGTTACGTGTCTCATCGGTACCCTTCTCCTCTACTGCCAACTCCAAATGCCGACCCTTCTATCTTGCTGCACCATATGCCTGGAACAGAGTGCGCGAGTGCAGATCACTCTCAGGCAGTGTTCAAATCTAGGCTAAAAGTCTACCTTTTTGAGGCTGCTTTTAGCTCCTAATTCTTACCAGTGTCTGTTTTACCATTCCCTAACTCCTATTAGAAGTTTATTTATTTGATAACTCACCATTTCACTATGCAGAAGTATAAGCGGTACCCAATATATAAAAAGTAAATAGTAAAGGCCCACCCAAAAGAATCACATTTGTCTGTTTTGATGAGACTGAAAGCTCTATCGAGTAGAGATTGTCTCTTATACACAGCGCTGTACATTAAACGTATGTCTAGCAGCGCTATAGAAATTAGTAGTAGTGGATAGATGTTGCATGAGAATACCTGACGAATGTAACAAAAAAAAAAAAACAGCAGTGGTACATTAGTGTGGTATTATTTACAGCACAAAAGTATTAAGGCTTTAAACAACACAGAGCATGAGAATACCTGACATTACAGTCTGGTGTGGCTTCCGTTCCCTTTTTATCCTTTCCCTCAACCTCTCTCAGCTTGTCCCAAAATGAATAAAAATCCTTTAGGGGTATTAGTAGGTTTTGTTTTTACACATCGAAAATGCCACTGCTCCTAGTATGGTCACTATTGGCTCCTATATGCAGGTCCCTGAAGTTGTGCATCATGGGCCACTGCAGATGGGAAGCAATGAGTTTCTCCACGGAGACCTGGAGCTTTCCAAATTCATCGTGTCTACCGCCCCCCTCCTCCCCCCCCCCCCCAACAGATGTTAGGCAGCTTCTCACACGTATATAAAGTCTCTTTTCTGCAACAAGTCTTCTGGTTGGCTAAGCCCATATCGTGATTCAAAATAAAATAAGGCTATGGTTCCCACAAGAAGGCAATTCCTGATCAAAAAAACAAACACACAGAAGCAGATTACACCATCTAACAGAAAGACTAAAGAAAATCTGCTAAGCAATATCTTATTCTGTTCTCTCTTTTGTTTATAGAACTACAGCAGCAATGTCTGGGAATAGATGCATTTATATAGGTGCATATAAATCACCTATACAAACACAGTAACAGCACCAGATCCCACACCCACTCTGGAACAGGCTTCAAGATAAACATTCAGTCCTTTCAGCCATGCTTTCCACAGAACACTTACAAACATGTACAGTATTACAATGTTATATATACAATATATGTGAATGTACAGTATATTCTCATAATAAATATACTATACAGTATTTGTATAAAAAAACAGTCCACATTTTTGTATTGCTTTTCTTGTCTTTGATACTTTGTGAAAATAATCCAGCTTTCTCGTGCACACAGAGACGGAGTTATTGTGAGCTTCACAAGATGTTACATGAACTGTGCAGGAAAGTTTTGATCCCTTTTGGGAAAGAAAATTGATTGAGCACTGGTTGGAAAAATGACTGCAGTAAATTCAAGCCTTGTAGATCTTGATGCACACCTAGCACATAATAACGAAGAGAGGAAAGAGACCATCTTGCAAGCATACAGCAATGGCAGCCATGTTTCAGAAGACCCCTATCTCCATGAGGTAAGTGCTGGTTTCTAGAAGCATGGCCCTCATGTAGACTCGGAGGGTGTAGAAGAGTGTCAGGAAGTCCTGAGTACTGAAGAATGTGTCTCCCAGAGCAAATCCCAATGTAGAAGGAATAAATCCACGGCCATACTCCACCATCCATGTGCCAGCAGTCCACTGCACTGAGGTGGCTTCCCCTATTGTGTGAATTATAGTGTCACCTGCAAGTACACAAAGACAAATGTTATTAACTCTTGAAATGCAGGTAATATGCTATCTGCTCAGGGTTGTAAAAGTAAGAAATCTTTGAATCGTACATTAGCATTCCAAGCTGCTTTCTACGATGAATTTCAACCGTTGTTGCATAGTGCTTGCTCTTACAAACATTTTAGAACCCTGTTGAAAACTTACCTTTTCTCAAAGTACTTGGCCAACTAGTTTTATGCGTTTGTTATTTTTATTATTAATCTTTTGTTAAAGGCATTGAACTTATGGTTACGCAGTTTATAAGTATGATGTTATGTTATGTAAACTTTCTAAGTATCTAATCACCCTTCTCCAAAAAGCTTTAATCCTTGGGCAACAACAAAAAGCATGGATGAAGGACTTATCATTGCACTTACACCTCTCACACTGGGATGATTCCGACAGACCCCAACTTAAATAGTTCTATGTAAGTAAAATATACTCTATGTAATACTCGGAATTGACATTCACATAGCTCAGCTGAAGTTGATAAAGACGTAATACGACTGATGAGGCACCCCATTTCCAAATCCTGAGGTGAGATACCCAGATCCGGCATCCAGCGGACACACAAGGGCACCCATGATTTACTAGGGGAAATAAGATATAAGGCTTTTATGTTAGAGAATGACACGGTGACAAAATTCATCACCGTTCCCGTCCCCGCAGATAACTGCGGGAAATAATCCCATGTCATTTTCTAGTGTCTATTTCAATCTCAGTCCTCCTACACCAGCATTCTTCAAAGCAAAGCTTGCGGGTCAGTGGTTGTGGCCATTCATACTCTGATTGTTATGTGAGCCAAGGATAATGAAGCCATTGTGACATCACTGATGTCACTGGTGGAATGAGGCATTATGACATCACAATATCTGCTCTGGATACCAGAGACTGTCATTCTGTAGTGTCTGTTTCAACCTCAGTCCTTCTACACCAGCATTCTTCAAAGCAAAGCTTGCGGGTCAGTGGTTGTGGCCATTCATACTCTGATTCTTCCCTCTCTCCTTAAAGAATGACATGAAGATGGTTTCCCGCGGTTATCCGCGGGGACAGGAACGGTGATGAATTTTGTCACCGTGTCATTCTCTATTTTATGTATCATCTTCAAATCTATCAAAAGTCTTTGAGCTTATCTCCCAAGCCGACCTTCAGACCTTCTATATTTAAGAAGTTAACATAATGTTTCAACTGGAGATATGCAAAGTAGTCTCTAGCTTCGATCTCCTCCCTTTGCTGAAGATCCTGCCAAAATGTCAGGGACCCATCATTCCGGAGAACATGGGATAACAAAGTCAGACCCAGTTGTTCCTATCTCTGGAAGGTGGACTTGTCGCGACATGGTAAGAATTAAAGATTTCCACGAAGAGGTAGCTGGTCGGATACTCCTGGCATCCCCCCCTCACTATAACTCTCCAAGTGTCTCGCAAAGAACATATCAAGAGACTGGAGCGTAAATGAGTAAGGAGAAAAGACCTGGGGGCCTGAAGAGAATTCAAATGCCATGGGTAATACCATGCTAATTCATAATCAAAGCAAGTATATGTTTCTCGACCTATGATCCAGTCCCCAAGATATCGAAATAAACATGCCTGATTAAATTTTTGCATATCTGGAACTCACATCTCCCTTCCCACCCTCCCCACCCCAAGACCAGGACTCCAGCAAAGAATGAAAGGCCACACAGGGCTTCTTGCCTCCCTAGAGAAATTTGGACAAAAGGTCATTTAAGGCTTGCAGATCCTTCTTCAACAAACAGAGCGGTAAAATCTGTAAGACAAAGCCATTTTGGGAAAATTATCATATTAAATAACTGAATTCTACCATGAAGACCTAAGGTTTAGTTTAGTTTAGATAGGAAAGAGCTTCCAGGAGTCCAAGTGGAGGCAGGTATAGTCCAGTAACAAAGTCACATTAGTCTCTTTAAGATGAGTCGTAGACGGTGTTAATTGCACCCCCAAGTAGCGAAAGGAGTGGTCAGCCCATTTCAGGAGATGTCCCCTCTCCAATTCTCTCTCAGACGTTGCAAGGGCTAAAGATTTATCCAAATTCAATCCAGATTTATCCAAGTTTAATCCAGAGAAATCTCCATACTCTGTCATCACCTCCAACAACGCGGATAGAGAACATCCCGAGTCTGTGATGTGGACAGGAGATCATCCGCAAAAGCGGAGACCTTGAATTCCACTGCACCAATGCATACTCTGTGAACATCCGGGGTCTGCAAAATATCTCGTATCAAAGGATCCAAAGTAAGGATAAACAAGAGAGGTGAGAAGAGTGAGCATCCTTGATGAGTGCCTCATCTAATCTCAAAGAATTCTGCCATTGACCCATATGGAAGCTAACAGTGATACATAAAGCATAGAAATTTCATCGAAGAAAAACCCCTGGAAACCATAATGTCTCAAAGTATCAAACAAAAACTCCACGAGACACAATGAAAAACTTTTTCCACATCAAAACTTATGAGCAAAGATAATGAGCAACGTGCTCGAGTGAGGTAAGTATTCGTCGGAGATCACAGGTTACCTTTCGATCTTAACAAAACCTACCTGGGGATCTGCTATTAAATCAGGTAAGACACGGGCCAATCAATTAGTTAGAATTTTTGCAAACAATTTTGCCTCTATGTTCAAAAGGGATATAGGCCTATAAGAACTAGGTAAATTCAGATCCCGTCCTGGCTTCAAAAGAGCAATTATATGTTGTTCCCGTTAACGATGGACAAAGTCACACCCCATAATCATGGCAGGGATCTGATGAAGCACACTTGTTGTACCACAAGAGTCCCTAGATTCAGAAAGCAGGTGTTCTGCGCCAGATTCCAGAATGGCCACTCTGAAGCCCCCAATATCTCTCCTCACTTATCTCCCTCTATGCTCCCCCCCCGTGATCTCCGCTCATCGGGCAAGCCCCTCTTATCTCTACCCTTCTCTTCCACTGCCAACTCCAGACTCCGTCCCTTCTTTCTTGCGGCACCATATGCCTGGAACAGGCTACCTGAATCAATACGTCATGCTCCATCCTTGGCAGTGTTCAAATCCAAACTAAAGGTCCACTTTTTTGAAACTGCTTTTAACTCTTAACTTCCCCTCACTGCTGTCGGATACCTAGACCCATTGTATCATTTCCTCTATCATAATTTCCCCAACCCTGAAATGTCCTGTCTAAATTAGATTGTAAGCTCTTCTGTCAGTAACACGGCAGAGTGAAATCCCCGACGGACAAGGCCTAGCAGCCTGTTTAGAGTGCTGCCGGCCTGACGCTACTTCAGATGAAGGTAGGGCTCGCTCACGGATGGCGGGGAGGGAAGAATGGAGGGTCAGTAGGGATTCAGCTGCGTGGTGGGGTGCTCAAGGGTTCTGCTGCACAAGGGATGGGAGGGAGGGAAGGATAAAAGCTGAGCAAACTTCTGCTGCACAGGGGGGATGGGAGGGAGGGAGGGAGGGGAGGAAAGATGCTGCACATATGGGGGAGAAAAAGGAAAGAGGAAGAATTGGGGTGAAGGAGAGGAAGGGAGAGATGGTCATGTGCATACCCTGAAAATAAGACCTAGTGCCTTTTTTGGGCCCCAAATGAATGTAAGACACTGTCTTATTTAAGGGAAAACACGGTAGTAGATTTAAAAACAAAAAACTGAAGAAAATATTTCTTCACTCAATGTGTAAACTCGAATTCATTGCCAGAGAACATGGTGAAAAGCAGTTAGCTTAGTAGTGTTTAAAAAAAACCAAACAAACATTTAAAAAAAAAATAATTTCCTTAAGAAAAGTCTATAAACTATTATTAGGATGGAGTTAGGGATATCCACTGCTTATTTCTAGGATAAGCAGCATAAAATCTGTTTTATTTCTTAGGATCTTGCCAGGTACTTGTTATCCGGATTGACCACTGTTGAAAACAGGATACTGGGCTTGATGGATCTTTGGTCGGATCTTTGGTCTGTCCCAGTTTGGCATTCTTATGTTCTAATCTTAATACTTTGTTAAATTTCTATTTACATGAATACAATCAATTAAATACTCTTCTATGCTACTGCATACAGTGAAGTTACAAAGCATATGTCCAACACTGCTCTCAATTTGGCCCAAAAATCCCCTTGAAACTGATTCACAAGAGTGGAATTTCCCTTTGTAATTACCCCTTCGGTGTTTTGTTTTGTGAGTGAGGAAGGAGGAAGAAGAGCACGAAAAATTTAAGCAAAGGAAGGGAGGGACCCGACACCATCAAGTATATTCCCTAAAGTAGGCACCAGCCAGCCTAAACAACCTCAGGCTCTACTGAATCAGGAAACCTAGAAGAGGAGCTTGTGAGAAATTGAACATCGCCCGATGGACACAGATATAGGGCCCAATACGTATTCAGACTATGGGAGACAGCTGGCTCTCATGGTCTGTGGTGAACCTGGAAATTAAATACTGGCATTATATATGGCGACTGGCAATGAATTTCTGGTCTATTTTTGGCCAGCAGAGACATAGCTGGCTAAGGCAATATTTGGTTGCTGGCTGGCTAAGTCTTTGTGGTCAAATACAGACCTACTGGCAGGCTGCTGAATATTGGCGGTAACCAGCTATGTCACATGACATAGCTGGCCACTTACTTATTTGCTGAGCCAAATATTCAGCAGGAGATAGTCAGTGGATAGCCGGCTAAGTGCTATTTGGACGGCCAAATAGTGCGGAATTTGGGCCGGATAGTAAATAGTAAAGGGGAGGAAGAGAGTTACTGCATGTAGGGGGGAATAGAGAGGTTTGACCCAGGGCACGAGGGCGAGAGAGAGATTGTAGACAGTGGGAATGATACAGAAATTCGGGCGCCATTTTGTTTTACAATTGTTGCTGGCAAAATAACTCAGAGCTACACCGCAGGCAAGTTATATATTTTATTCAAATAACATTTACATTGTATTGTTTGTTTTGTTGCTTGCGGTTTTATTTGGTTTATTGACAGAATATTCTTACACGTAGCACCAACAGTCATAACATCATTATGTTATTAATATGAATATGTCCTCATTTGTCGTAAAAATATCGATATAATATTCTTTATTTTTCTCTCTTTTTTCAAGAAATTTTGAGCAAAGTGTATACCGGCACCTTATTTCTTATCGTTACCCCTGAAGAAGCCCGTTGAGCGAAACGGTTGGGCCTCCGTTGGGATATTAAGATAAGTGCTTGGTTCATTTCACATTATAGAAAGCCTGAAAATAAATCTGCCGGCTTTAACTTGCTCTTTAGCAATTTGAGAAATTTTAAATCACAATATTACAAATTACTATATATCACATATTGCATTATGAAAATGAGTAAAAAAATATTTTAAATTGCTCACACAGTGGTTTTGGACTGGTGATGAAAACCTAACCCCGTTTGGTTATAACTTTATTGACAGAGGCAGAGGAAGAGAAGGTAAAGATGGATGGTGAGCACAAAGAAAGAAGAAAATGTCAAATGGGCAGTGAGTTAACAGAAGAAAGAAAACAGAGCCTGGGACAAACATGATATGAATAATTAAAATGACCAGACAAAAAGGTAGAAAAATAATTTTATTCTCTATTTTGTGATGTACAATATGAAATGTGTAGCCTGCCAAAGCTGGTGCTAAGGCAGCGAGCATGAGCTAGGACCTAACAAAGGAAATGCCTTTTTAGTTTGGTTTTAAATCACAGCGCCGGCATGGGGTTGGAGAGGGCAAAGGGGGGTGGGGTGGGTAAAGAGGCTACAAAATAAACCCGCCAGGACATTTTGAAAAAAAAAAAAAAAACCCACCCGATTGGGCGGGAAAAGTGAATCGAATTGATCAATTCAATGGGCCAAATGGAATCAAATGATTTTTCCCTGAATCAGGCATCACTGCCTTTCAGTGGACTGATGCATTCTTACTTTAGGCTTCCCCAAAACTCAACGAGGGGGGGGCCCATTTTACTTGCAAAGCTTGTCAGAAAAACATCCCCTACTGTTTGGCTCAAACTAATCTTCCATCAGTGCAATCGGTAGAGTTGGTAGAGAAACACACAAGAGCTCTCCCAGTAGTTAGCCCCAACCTATAAAAATAACCTGGCAGTGGACTGTTTACAAGTTTGGGAAGAGACTAAAGATGCTCCTCTTTCAGGATGCCTTTAATAGATAGTAAGATTAGAATAACATAACTTAACAGCAGATTTCTAGAACGCATAACCCTTAGTTCAATGCGGTTAACAAAAGATTATGGAATAAAGTGATATACAGAAATTTAGTTAACCAAAAATTTGGAAAAAAGAAAAGCTTTCTATAAGGTTCATAAGATGTCGATCTAATCAATAATGGATGTAAATCTTTGTCGTAATAAGCTGCTCGATAGGAAAGATAGTGCCCATGATGTTTCTTGCTTTTACAACCCTTAGCTGAAGGGAACGTAAATAGGGCATGGGATTTTCTACTCTTCTCATGTGCCATGATAACACCAAAAGCGACTTTTATAAAAACAGTGAAACCTCAGTTTGCGAGCAAAACACTCAGCAAACTTTTGTCTCACAAACCGAGCACTGCCCTGATACACGAGCACTTACAGCTGCAGGAAGCGCTGCTTCAGGAGGGATTCCTCTTCCATCTGCCAGACAGCCTTCCACGTCAGGTGCCTTCCGCATGTTAGAGAGCCTCTATTTGAGCCTAAGCAGCCAAGTGCCGTCCCACCTGCACGTTGCATATGATCACGCACAATCTCAATCATCTACGCAGTGCGTGATCGTATGCAACATGCAGGTGGCTCAGCACTCGGCTGCGTGGGCTCTCTTGGCCCTCCAACATGTGGAAGGCACCCAGCGTGGAAGGCTGACTGGCGGACGGAATCATAATACCCCTGACGCGGCGCTGTGTGGGCTCAGGGGTTCTTCAGCGGCTGGCGGACAGAAGAGGCATCCCCACCCCCCGAAGCGGCACTGCGGGGTTCTCCAGCGGCTGGCGGACGGAGGAGGCAACCAACAGATACACATCCCTGGGCCACCCCTCACCACTTCCTCGGCACCTTTTGGGTTCTGGAACAAATTGTCAGCATTGCCATTATGGCCTATGGGGAAAGTTGCTTTGATATACGAGTACTTTGGATTATGAGCATGCTTCTGGAACGAATTATGCTCGTAAACCAAGGTACCACTGTATAAGCATCCCAGCTTAAAGATCAGCAAGTTGAAGACCACACTGAGTTGTTTTGCCTGTAATCTAGAGGCAGTCCTGGGCTGTAGCATTTTCTATTCCTCTCAGAATACCATGGTAAGTGTGTGCTCCAAGCCACTGTGGTCTCATCCTTCACTGGCAACTTTTTCCTGCTAATGCCATAAAGGCTCCTCATATATAAGAGCCTGTTAACTGAATTATCCAGGGCTTAATCTGTTCTGAAATGCAAGCACTCCCTTCAAGAACCACTAGGTCTATAAATACCTCTTTTCAGAACAGCACAGCCAAAATTTTGCATCATCTTCCCTGGGATATGTGGACTAGAGAATGACATGGGGACAAATTTGTCCCCATCCCTGCAGGAACTCAATTTCTGAACCCACGAGTTTTGTCGCTGTCCCATTCCTGTAAGCTCTTCCTTAACCACGCAAGCCTCGAACACTTATGATTTTAAAATGTTTTAGGCTTCCGCAGGTGAGGACAGAGCTTGTAGGAATGGGGAACAGGAAAAGAACTCGCAGGGACGGGACGGAAAAATGATTTCCAACAGGGACGGGGAAAAATTTGTCCCCGTGTCATTCTCTAATGTGGACAGGATCTGATCTCATGGACTTCTGTCAGGAAGGAATATAGATCAATCACTGGGCATCAATTAGCAACACCAGCTGGATCTTTTCTTTAATGGAAATATATGAAAAGCAGACTCGCCTGGATAATAAACTTCACTTTTGGTTGTCCCTTCCTTCCACTGTCTGAAGGTCCCCGAGATGATGGTGTCTGAAATCTCCACCCAGTATCGCCCTGTAATAGACATTATGGCATAATATGCTATTTAGAATATTATCACAATACATAGTAAAACATCTTAATAGACAACATGGGATGTAAGCATAAAAAGTATGCAAACATATACAGATAAAGCACAGTTACTTACATGTAACGGGTGTTAACGGAAGACGTCAGGCAGATATTCTCACATGTGGGTGACATCCACAGAACTGGATATGGACAGTTTAAACTTTTCAAAATCTCGAGACTGCCCATACCACGCATATGTCGGTAGCTTCCCACCTGAGGTAGGCTCACGGGACCATGAGTTCAGTAAAAAAAGCTAAGAAGCCAACTAGGGGAGGTAGGAGGGTTGTGAGAATATCTGCCTGCTGTCCTCAGATAACTTGTGAAAGAAAAAGTTGGTGAGGTACCATATGTGGAGCTCTTAATGGACACTGAAGGAAAGTCAAGGGGATTCATGGTTGAGTTTAAACAAGAAAATATGAGAAAGGCTGCTGAAGTTTTGAACAAATATATGCTTTTCTCTCCTCAAAAATGGATTTCCTGTCCTATTAACCCTCTTTCTTCCTCCCCTCTTAAAGTCAATCAATTTGTACTTTTGCTTAATCTTTGTAAACCGCATAGAACTTCACAGTATTGCGGTATGTAAGCTGTTATTATTATTATTAATAGAAGACCTCTGAAAGCTAAAGAAGATCCTGATGGAGAACATGCCAGAAGATCAGTGCACAAAATGATAAACAGCATGGGAGGCCCTGGTCCTAAGGGTTTCGTGGGTCCAGGTCCTATGGGAGAACTTGGTCCCATGGGAAGACCACTTGGACCTGGTGTCAACATTCCCCCCCCCCCCCAGTATCCTCAATAACTGTAACATTCCCAATGAAGTCATCCATGCTTTACAGACTGAGAGGCTTGGCAGTACAGTGTTTATTGCAAACCCTGACTATAAGGTTACTTGGAAGAAGTTGAAGGAAGTATTCAACATGGCTGGTGCTGTGGTGCGAGCTGAAATACTAGAAGCCAAAGAAGGGAAAGGTCATGGAATTGGCAGAGTTACTTACCTAGGAAGAAGTCAATGAAGCTGTGCAAGCTATCTGTATCCTTCTAGCTTTGTGTAACTTTTTTTTATATAATTAGTCTCTAATAGAACATTTGATTTTGTAATTGCTTAAAATTCAATTTACGTGCTAATTAGATGTGCCATAAATACTGTTCACATTTATCAACCTGCTATCAAGAGCTTTCAGCACATTGCAGTCACAGATGTTCAAGTCAATAGTCTTTGTCTGGGATGTTTTAGTGAAACAAGGATTTTATACATGCTAACTTTGTTACTAATTCCTCTATTATGTATGTTTAACCTGTAACGAAAAACAAAGCAGGAACTGCAGACTATGTACAGGATGCAGGCAAAGAAATGCAGTAAATCTACAACCTTATTACCAACCAAGGGATTCACACAGGCACTTGTTTGATTTTTTTTCATTGCGGTTTGTTTCAATACCTTATCCACCATAGACCCCTGATGAAGGCGTGTTATCCGAAACAACAGACCGCGTCGGGTCCCTTGGTTGGTAATAAGGTTGTAGATTTACTGCATTTCTTTGCCTGCATCCTGTACATAGTCTGCAGTTTCTGCTTTGTTTTTCATTTTGGTGCTCGGTTCACTGCAGATCTGG
Organism: Geotrypetes seraphini; assembly: GCF_902459505.1. Lineage (NCBI taxonomy): Eukaryota > Metazoa > Chordata > Amphibia > Gymnophiona > Dermophiidae > Geotrypetes > Geotrypetes seraphini. The sequence continues at coordinate 108,610,156 of NC_047084.1, forward strand.
TTGGATATTTTCTTTTTTGTGCTTAACCTGTAACCCATTCTGAGCTCTTTGGGGAAAACGGGATAAAACACAAATTTAAATAAATAAAATATACAACAAGCAGGCAGCATATTCTCACATGTGGGACTCCGTACCTGAAACCAAAGGGTTGGAGGGAAGCTGGGTTCATGTAGAGAATAAATTTTGCAAAACTGCTCGGCTGAACAGACGATCACGGCTGGAAAGATTTTCTAAACAGTAATGGGATGTGAAAGTATGAACTGAGGACCAAGTAGCTGCTTTACAGATGTCCTCAATGGGAGTGCAACGTACATGAGCTACTGAAGTTGCTACTGCTCTAATGCTAGCATAGCAAAAACATACAGCCCACGAACCATGTGGCAATTGTCCTCTTGATAACTGGAGCTCCAAGCCTGTTAGGATCAAATGGCCAGAACAGCTGAATGGATTTTCTGTGAGGTTTTGTCCTATCTAGGTAATAAGCGAGAGCATGTTTACAATCCAATGTGTGGAGTGAAGCCTCACCAGTATGAGAATGTGGTCTTGGGAAGAAGACAGGAAGAACTTTAGGCTGGTTCAGATGAAATTTGGAGACAGCCTTTGGGAGGAATTTAGGATGAGTTTGGAGAATGATACTGTCGTGGTAGAACGTTGTATATGAAGTGTCTGACACAAGCACTTGTATTTCATACGCTGACTTCAGAAAATCTCTGAAGACCCGTCTCTTCAACACCACCTAAGCTCTCTCCCCCCACCAGTTATAATCCCCCTCGAAAGTCCTTCCCCTTCCTTTTCCCTTCCCCCAACGCTTAATGCTGTACACCTCTCTTACGCACATTGTATATATCTAGCTGTAAACAGCATTGATCTCTTGTATACTGTTCATATGATATCATCCTATATCTTAGTGCAGTGATTCCCAATCCTGTCCTGGAGGAACACCAGGCCAATCGGGTTTTCAGGCTAGCCCTAATGAATATGCATGAGAGAGATTTGCATATGATGGAAGTGATAGGCATGCAAATTTGCTTCATGCATATTCATTAGGGCTAGCCTGAAAACCCAATTGGCCTGGTGTTCCTCCAGGACAGGGTTGGGAACCACTGTCTTAGTGTAACATCCTGTATCTTATTGTAAACATCCTGTACCTGTTCACTTGTTAATATCCTGTACCTTATTGCAAACACCCCTAGTACCTGCTCACTTTGTATTATCCTGTATCCTATTGTTAACACTGTACTCTCTCTAGACACGACTCTCATTGTAAACCACTTCGAACTTAGGGTATAGCGGTATATAAGAAATAAAATTATTATTATTATTATTTCACTGACTCGACGTGGCGAAGTGATGGAAATGAGGAAGACCACTTTCCAAGTGAGATATTTAAAAGACTAAGACATTAGTGGTTCAAAAACTTAAATTTTCTTAAAAATATTGTTTAGGGCTGGTCTGAACAGCTAGAAAGCAAAGCCTAATTTGGAGGAGACTGTGGCGCAGTGGTTAGAGCTACAGCCTCAGCCCCCTGAGGTTGTAGGTTCAAACCCCACGCTGTTCCTTGCGACCCTGGGCAAGTTACCTAGTCCTCCACTGCTCCAAGTACATTAGGCAGAGTGTGAGCCCACCGGGACAGATAAGAAAAATGCTTGAAATACCTGTATGCAAACTGCTTTAAATGTGGTTGTATAACTACAAACAGTTCCTTTCCCTTTCCCAAATTTGACCTAACTTCCCTATAGCCTACAGACCCAAAGCTACCCCAGAACTAACCATAGCACCAGCAAAAACAGCTAAAGCCTCAACTTTGAATCAGTGAAATCAATAGAGCCATAAAAATATTACACAGGACAGAGGTGAGTACTGAGTCTTGTGGCATCCCATACTTCAGAAGGCGAGGATGAAAAATTAATGTGAACTGTGAATGTGGTGTCTTAAAGGAAGTAAAGCCAAATAATTTGAAAAACATTCTGCAAAAGTCTTAAAAGGGAAAGATAAAAGATCAGTAGAGGGTGGTCTATCAAATTAAAAGCATATGTAACACGATGGCTATAGCAATTCATACCTTGTCCCCGGTCAGAGATCAGGAATAAATTTGAGATGAGAGAAAGATCTAGATTTGGTTTCTTAAAATGTGTTCAAAATGAACAGACATTTTCAAGATAGGAAGAACAAGATCCAAAGTAAGGCTGGAAGGGAGCACAGTCCTAACAGAAGGAAGCAGAGCAGGAGAATCTTTTGCCCTGGCTCAAATAGAAACCAAGACCTGTTTGGACAAAAAAATAAAAAAAAATCTCAATTTATAGTCAGGTATACATGGTTTTCAAATTTCTCAGCCTCCCATCTACTGATACAGGAACACAACCCATTTGTTCAGGCTGCTCATCTGTAGAACAAAAATGATGGGGAAGGGAGGAGACATATCAACCTACAACCTGCAATAGTCCATGGTAGCTCTGAAGGGAAACCAGCTCTCAGCCAACAAATAGGAGAAAAGAGAGGAGAGAGAAAGTGCGAGTGAGCAAGCAGTTATGAAAAACAAAACCTAATAAAGCTTATTTTTCTTCATACCGTATTTCCCCATATATAGGCCGCCCCTTTGTACAGGCCAGGGGTAGGCAATTCCAGTCATCGAGAGCTGGAGCCAGGTCAGGTTTTCAGGATCTCCGCCATGAATATGTACGAGATGGATGTGCATGCACTGCCTCCTTGAGATGCAAATCGATCTCATGCATATTTTTTGTGGAAACCTGACCTGGCTCCGGCGCTCGAGGGTCGGAATTGCCTACCCCTGGTAAAGGCTGTAGGAAATGCTGATTTAAGTTTTAAAACTCTTAGATAAGCCACCCCCTTGTTACTAGCCACGGCTTATCTAAGAGTTTTAAAACTTAAATTGGCTTAAACAATGGGGTGGCCTACACATCACCCCTCCCCCCTTTAAATACCTCCCTCACTGGTAAATACCTCATGGACAGCTGTCGGCTGTTTCACCCTGCGCCCCTTCCTGATTGTCTGGTGTCGTGAGAACCGACAGCAGCCAATCAGGAAGGGGCACAGGGCGAGGCTTCAGATCACAAACATCGCTCCTGCCTTGCACAGTGTGATTGGAAGAAGGAAGCCGTCCATGAGGTAATTATCAGCGAGGAGATGATGTATAGGCCGCCCCATTTAAGCAAGCCGCACCCATTAAGCCGGTTTGCAAAACCCATGTATAGGCCGCGGCCTATATATGGGGAAATATGGTACTTACGTAATGGTATTCTTTCCTGCACGGTATTTATAGAAGATAGAGGGCTGGATTTACACCTCATGCACTTGTCAATAGAAGGTCTTCTAATCTTCCCCAAGATACTTTCTTCACTACCACCAGGAGGAAAGTAGTGTTCAACTGCGGCTGCTTCCTCCTCCTCCTCTTCAGTCAAATTCAATCTGAGATCTGGATCATATGCTGCCTAGATGTCCTGTGACACAATAGGCCCTATGCAGCTCAGACTTCAAATTGAAGCTGAAAGAAATGACACATACAAACTTGTTCTTCTCCATCTGGCTAGACTGCAGGGATCTCAAAGTCCCTCCTTGAGGGCCGCAATCCAGTCAGGTTTTCCCCAATGAATATGCATGAGATCTATGTGCATGCACTGCTTTCAATGCATATTCATTGGGGAAATCCTGAAAACCCGACTGGATTGCAGCCCTCAAGGAGGGACTTGGAGATCCCTGTGCTAAAGGGAAGGAAATTTGTGGAACCACACTGATTGTGCCCTTCACACTACAAGCACCCCTAGGCATATGTCTGTTGTGCCTAATGGGAATTCCAGACCTAAGGACAGGTTAGTCAAGAGGAGTGTGGGGACGACGACATGTGGTAGGGAGACAAGACTATGAACCAAGTCAGTGTCTGTTACCTGAATGTCCCCCAGTGTCGACAGCAGTACCAAATAGCAGCACATATTCTGTAAGCGAAGCATGTAGCAGGCACATGGATCCCATCCAACCTCCGGCATTCACAAACACCCACTGCAAGTCTTCATCCTTCAGTATATGACCTGGGTGCTTCTTTCGCAGCTCTGTAATGATCTTGGAGAAAGCCACTTCATAGTCCAGACCTGAAATGGAATGGAGGCGTTTCAGAAACCGTAAACCTCCTCAACTTAAAAAAAATTCATAAATTACCAAAACAAATTAACAAGGTTTTCGCTAGTGTGGAGAAACAGGCGGGTGCAAATATCAGCTGGGAGATGGGACGGTCGAAACGCACTAGAACTGGCCTTGAATATAACTTGCAGCATTTACTTTAACCTACATTAGGTACCATTAGGTGTTGTCGATTGAAAACGTACTAGATTATAAAAGCAGGGACCAATCCTGCTGCTCCACTTGCTCATACATCTCACCTAACTAGAAATCAACTGTCAGTGGGCAGCAGTCTACCGGTGAACTTCTCAAACGAGTCTCTAAACAAAACACTAAGGGCTTCTTTTACGAAGCCGCGGTAGCGGTTTAATGCGCGTAATGGCGTGCGCTAAAATGCCGGCCGCGCTGGCCGCTACCGCCTCTTGAGCAGGCGGTAGATTTTTGGCTAGCGCGGGGGTGAGCGCGTGATGAAAAGTCGCACGCGCTGAAGCCGCTATCGCGGCTTCATAAAAGGAGCCCCAAGTTTTGAAGCTCATCAAGTGTGTCACTGTGCAAAGCTTCGGCTTAAAGTGGCCCAACAACGAGTGGACGCAGTAAACCCCGACTGGGGTGGGTGGGGGGAAGGGCGATCGAGCACCAAAACTTGGGAACTGCGGTTTTAACTAGTATTAATTTCTAACCCGCCTAGCCACAAATCTAAGCGAGGAACAGAGAGCAACATGCTAAAAACAAAACAGCATCACATACAAAAAGATACAACGAAAGAATTTAAGGGCTCCTTTTATGAAGCCGGGTCAGCGGCTTTAGCTAGCCAAAAAACCACTGCCTTTCTAGATGAATCATCGTTGAATATTTTAATACATTCGCTAGTCATATCAAAAATTGACTACTGCAATGCCCTGTATAAGGGAGCTACCTTAAAATAAATACGTAGACTACAAATTCTCCAAAACACAGCAATAAAAATAATCACTAAAAGGAAAAAAATTGATCATGTAACTCCCCTTTTAAAAGAAAAGCATTGGTTACCTGTAAACCACAGAATCACATACAAAATAGCATTACTCACACACAAACTATTAATAAACAAGGACCCTGCATTCTTAGAAAAATTTCTAATCCCTTATACTCCTACAAAATCTTTTAAGATCTGAAGAAAAATCTTTACTTAGTAGTCCCCTCGCTAAAACTCATTTATTCAAGGAGAGAGATGATTTTTTTTCAGTTACAGCCCCGCAAACCTGGAATTCACTCCCGATCAATATAAGAGAAGAAAAAGTACTTAGCAAGTTTAAAAGTCTTCTAGAAAGCTGGCTTTTCAAGGACGCTTTTAACCGATTCATTTAAATTTCACCGTAGTAGGATATTTCAGTGGCACAGAAGTACTGTTAAATGAAAATTAAGTGGGTATCCTTCCCCAACCTCATGTTTCATTACCTACCCCTTTTTATTTGTTTAAGAATTGTATTTATTCCTTTTTTTTCCCTCTCCTCCCTTTTCAAACGTATTATTTTATAAAAACTGTATTAATTGTCTTGTTTTTTTAAATTTTCTATATTAACTTAATTTTTAACTAAACGTAAATCGCATTGGATTTGGATTTTGCGATCAAATCAAATATTTTAAATAAACTTGAAGAGGAGGCGGTAGCGGCTAGCGTGGCCGGCGGTTTAGCGCGCGCTATTACGCATGTTAAAGCGCTAACGCGCCTTCGTAAAAGGAGCCCTAAGTACATTGCATTAGAGATTTCTATTCCGCCACTGCCTTGCGGTTCAAGGCCGATTACAAAAAAACATATTACCAAAAGAAGATATCTGGTAATTTCTAGAGGAGACAAAGGGTTCTTGTTACTAAGGTGCGCTAGCGTTTTTAGCGCACGCAGGAAATTACTGCGCGCTACGCTCAATGCTGGCTTTAAGGTCTAGCGCGCTATTCCGCGCGTTAACGCCCTAGCGCAGGGATCTCAAAGTCCCTTCTTGAGGGCCGCAATCCAGTCGGGTTTTCAGGATTTCCCCAATGAATATGCATGAGATCTATGTGCATGCACTGCTTTCAGTGAATATCCATTGGGGAAATCCTGAAAATCCAACTGGATTGCGGCCCTCAAGGAGGGACTTTGAGACCCCTGCCCCTAGCGCACCTTGGGGCTCCTTTTATAAAGGTGCGCTAGCGTTTTGCACGCATTGGATTAGCACGCGCTACCCGAAAAACTACCGCCTGCTCAAGAGGAGGCAGTAGCGGCTAGCGCGGGCTAAGACCATAACGCACCTTTGTAAAAGGAGCCCAAAGAGTAGATAAGGCTGCTTTGGGGAATTGGGAAGGAGCTAGCAGTATAAAACGCACATACAATAGGATATGCGGACTATAAATTATTGAAATCAATAAGTCTTCCACCCTTTCCTAAAATGTAAAAGCCTAGTGGTTTGGCGCATTCCAAAGTAGTAGCTGTCGTTCACTATTGAATTTCTTTTCAAACACTTCAAAGCAACGCACGATAGTCAGGAAAACAATTAAATTTATTGATAAACTAACAGATGTTCCTATAATGAAATCTACTTTGCAGTCCTTATGGTTAAACTCTAAGATTCAAATAGGCGGTGCTAGGATCGCCTGGAATAATTGGATGCAGGCAGGTATTCGGACATTGGATGATGTTATAGCTAATGGGAAACTGCTTGATTTTTCACGGCTGCAGCAATCATTTGGCATTTTAAAATCTCAACAATATAGGGGGTTGCAGCTGAAGCAGGCCATTCAAAGTGGGTTCCCTGAATGGAAAAACTTAAAAACTTATTATAGCTTGCAGATCCTTTGCTACCAGAGAGATTTAGTAGGACATCAGGCTGCCCAGTGGTACAAATTAATTTTTCAATTCTTGAATAAAAAGCCAAAAAATAGTCTCAGGGATATTTGGAGCATGGAGATAAAACAGTATATTTCTGTATCTCGATGGCCACGAATTTGGACTTGGAGGTTGAAATGTACAGCGTCAGCATCTATAAGGCAAACATGGTTATTTTTACTGCATAGGATTTTTTGGACCCCCAGTTCGATTACAAATATTGGATAATTCTAAGTCTAATTAGTAGATGCTGGCATTGTCATATTAATATAGGGACTATTTGATCATCTGTTATATTTTTCTCCATTGATACTTGATTTCTGGAGGTCAATCTGGGGACAAATAAATCTTATTCTTGATTCATCTATTCCATTATCTTATGAAGTCGTAATTTGTGGCACATTGTTACAGGTAAAGCCTGTTTTGGATAAATATAAAAGCCGTCTTTTATTGATCATGACAGGAATAGCCATCCAAATGATCACGAAAAACTGGAAATGTCATGACAGACTCAATTACACATTCCGATGGGCAAGTGTGTGTAACACATATAAATGTGAAAGAATGCATGCGGAATGTTCGAGTTTTAGTATCGTATTTGGTTCATAGTCTTAAGCACGCGAGACAGATGTGCGCTGACAAACGAGCACCGACAATTCAGCGCGCTGCAGAAAAACTTTCTTTTAAAGTGCTCTGACGGGGGGTGTTGGTGGGGAACTCCCCCACTTTACTTAATAATAATAATAATTTTATTCTTATATACCGCCACAATCTTGCGACTTCTAGGCGGTTTACAATGAAGAGAAACTGTACAGACAGCGAATTACAGAGTATAGCATTGAACATCTAGTGATAGTAACAGGAGAGTTACATGTTCTGTGTATTACACGGTTTCACAATGAGTAGCATTATACCGTCGACGGTATTCAGAGCATTAGTAGCAATAGTGATCACGCTGGCGTTGGGGGAGGGTTGTAACTGTACATTATACTAGAAACTTAACTTTTTCTCTATTTTTTAGGAAAAAAGTTAAGTTTTCAGTATAATGTGGGGGGTTACACCCCCCAACACGGCAGCGCAATCCCTATTAAGTAGAGTGGGGCCGTCAGAGCCCTTTAAAAGAAGGTTTTTCTGCAGCGCGCCTCTGTCTTGTGCTGAACTGTCAGCGCTCGTTTGTCAGCGCGCCTGTCTCGCGCGCTTAAGACTGGTCACCACGTATTTAATAAAGTATGGAGCCCATTGACTGATTTTGTTAACATACAATTTAGGATTTAGGAGTGATCATTAGCAATGATATGAAGGCTGCTAATCATGTGGAGAAGGCTTCGTCCAAGGCAAGACAAATGATGGGCTGCATCTGTATGGGTTTTGTCAGCAGAAAACCTGAAGTCATAATGCCACTATACAGATCCATGGTGAGACCTCATCTCGAGTATTGTGTTCAGTTCTGGAGTCCACACTACCGGAAAGATGTGTTGAGAATTGAGTCGGTTCAGCGAATGGCTACCAGGATGGTCTTGGGGCTCAGGGATCTCACGTATGAAGAAAGGCTAAAAAAACTGCGGATGTACTCACTGGAGGAGCGAAGAGAGAGGGGGGACATGATTGAGACCTTTAAGTATATCACGGGGCGTATAGAGGTGAAAGATGATATCTTCAGTCTTACAGGGCCCTCGGTCACCAGAGGACACTCGCTGAAAATCAGGGGAGGGAAATTTCAAGGTGATGCTAGAAAGTACTTCTTCACCGAAAGGGTGGTCGATCACTGGAACGAGCTGCCTCAGCAGGTGATTGAGGCCAACAGCGTGTCAGATTTTAAGAGAAAATGGGATATTCACGTGGGATCTATAGGGAAGTAAAAGTCGGGGAGTGGGTCATTGGTATGGGCAGACTCGATGGGCTATGGCCCTTTTCTGCCGTCAATTTCTATGTTTCTATGTTTTCTTTCTTAGATTTCCTTGCACATCCAGGGTGGGGGGAAGGAAGGGAGGGTTTTTAAAAAAAATTTAATTATCATCACTGCACCATCACTGCACTAATAATAACAAAAGAACCTCCACTATGACCACCTATTAATTCTTTTACAAACCACCTCACCCTCAACAACCCGTTAAATGTTTAAAAGATCTACAACTTACCTCTCTAGCTAATCATTGTAACTCTGTTTTTTATTTAAATTAACCTTTTGTAATCCGCCTTGAACTGCAAGGTAATGGCGGAATAGAAATCCCTAATGTAATGTAATGTAATAATGTTGTAATACATAATATGATTTGATATAAACTGATCCCTTGAACTGTTAATCTCTAGCTTTCATCCTGTTAAGTTCAATCAATTTGTAGCATCTTTTAATCTTTGTAAACTGCACATAACTTCACAGTCCTGCGGTATATAAACTATTATTATTATTATTATTATTAATAGTTGGAAGAAGGGTGGGGAAATTGATTGTTTTCTTTAATATTTGTGTGAGATGGTGCATTTGATGTAATCTTTTTATGTTATATTATTTGTAATGCGCTGTCAAAGATTGAAAATTAATAAAGATTTATAAAAAAAAACAAAAAAAACCATCCACCCTTTCCTAGTGGTTTGGCCCGTCGTTCACTATTGCATTTCAAAGCAACGCACGACAGTCAGGCCCGTCGCTCGCGTTACGCCTCTGGCGCCCTGCCCCGAGCGCTTTTTCCCTCCCCTTGACAGCCGCCGCCGCCTCTTACCCGCGTGCTTCCGGGCCAGCGAGGCCACCTCCTCGTGACAGAAGACGTACGACTTGGTGCCGAGCCACAGGCGGACGAGGTGCAGCGTCAGGAGGCCGAGCGCGAGCAGCAGCAGCGCAGCCCGCAGAGCGCGGGAGCCGAGCAACCACATCACCGCCGCGTGCAACGGCCGGCGCGCGCGCCGCCAAGGTCCAGGGCCGCTTTTTTTTTTTTCCAACACAGCAGGAAGAAGACCGGTCCAAGTGCTGTGCGCGTGCGTTCCAGCCAATGGGGGAAAAAGGCGGCGGCTGAGGCCACCAATCCAGGGCGACGACGGAAGCCGCGCTCCGCCCTAGAAGAGGCGTGTACCCTGCGCGGGAGGGGAAGCTAGGCCGAAGATAAGGGTTTGGTTGAGAGTGCGACCGGAAGCTGGCAATGGAGTCTACCACCAGTTTCCAGCCTAGCGGTATTACTCTATAACGGATGTGTAGCTGTCTGCTTCTCTCCCTATGCCTCTTTGCCTTTAATGCCTTTTCCCTTGTAGGGCCGCAATCCAGGCGGATTTTCAGGTCTCTGCATGCAAATAGATCTCATGCATATTCATTGCGGGGAAATCCTGAAAGCCACCCCATGGGCTATCTGGGAAATGTAGTTCTGCATCTGAGATGCTGGTTCTTCTCTCCTGTCCCCTGAGAATTCTAGGAAGCATAATTTGCTGTTCCCTACCTTTCTTCTCATGAGCCTTCTGGGAAATGTAGTTCTGCATCTCCTATCCCCTGAGCTTCTAGGAAGCATAGCTTGCTGTTCCCTACCTAGGAGCTTCTTGGGATATGTAGTGCTTACCTTTCTTCTCATGAGCCTTCTGGGATATGTAGTTTTCTGTTTTGTGCCTCTTCCTTGTATTCCTTTGTCGTTTCAAAGGGTTGTAGTTTCGCTTCTTTTTACCTTTTGAGTTTTCTGGTGTCTATTGTTTCGCGCAGGGCTGTCCAATTCCAGTCCTCGAGATCTACTGGCAGGCCAGATTTTCAAAATATCCACAATGAACATGCCTGAGAGAGATTTGCATACCAAGAAGGAAGTGTAGACAAATCTCTCTCGGGCATGTTCATTGTGGATATCCTGAAAACCTGGCCTGCCAGTAGATCTCGAGGACCGGACTTGGGCAGTCCTGTAAAAATTCTTGCTCCCCACCCCCCTCGGCCCTTAGGGGCTACAGAGATACTAAGTTACTTGGTTGTACACAGGAGATAGTAATTAATTTTGCTCCTAAACCAAGATAGGTAGAGTATGATCTCGCGTTCCCAAACTTACTGCTACTATTGTAGTACTTGTATCTTGCCAAAGACCACTTCCTTCTGGAGGTCACAAGATGTAGAGTGTGGCACGGTGGTTAAAGCTACAGCCTCAACACCCTGAGTTTATGGGTTCAAACCCACACCGCTTCTTGTGACCCTCGGCATGTCACTTAATCCCTCCCCCCCCCATTGCCCTAGGTATATTATATAGATTGTGAGCCCACTAGGACAAACAGGGAAAATGCTTAAGTACCTAAATAAATTCATGTAAACCTTTCTGAGCTCTCCTGGGAGAAATGGTATAGAAAACTGAACAAATAAATATATTGTGGAGCTATGAAACTTATAAGTTATTCCACTTTTTTTCTTCGCTACATTTCTGCCTTTTGTTCCACATTGTGAGCTTTTGCGTTATGTGCCTTAGTTCTGGGTTCTGAGCATCTGCCCCTTGATTCTGCGTGCATGGAGAGGATTGAATCCTTTCTTTCAGGACATTGTGGTACAAACATTTGTACTATTTAAGACTTGGCAAAGGTTGGACAGAAGCCTCTTCGGTAGGAGCCCCCACGCTGTAGTTAATTCTCTATTTGGGTGCGGACTTGGCTCTTCAGTACCTGCTGAGATTAAATTAATTTTTTATTTTTATTTCTAATTGTAATTGCTAGTGTGTGTGTATGTATGTGTATAAAGTTGTTCAACCCTGTGGGGGTGAATTATTATTTTTTTTCCATTAAGGGAGTTTGTAAGTGAACTTCGGTTTGTCCTTAAGGATCCAATTATGTATATTGGAGAGAAAATGGAATATTATGGACACATACAATTTTAAGGGCTCCTTTTACTAAACCGTGCTGGAGATTTTAAACATATGAGTGTTGAAGCATTTACCTTGCCTGTCCATGACATTTAGTAAAAGCCTAAATACTGCAACTAGCTAGCAGTGCACTTTAGTGTTAATAGCCCTGAAGGTTGAAGGGGCTATGGTCTCAGAATCGGAGCCTACGCATCGCAATAGCAGTCACAGGCTAAGAATAGTCTGCGTAGTATACTCGCTCCTGCTCCAATCATCGGCCGACACCAATGCAAAATTTTTTTAAAGAATTTTCAAAAGCATATAAATCTACCACCCCATATATTTATATGAGATAAGTGCAAGCTATAATGTAAAGAAACAAAGACCAAAAAAGCAACGCAGCGGATGACTTAAAACAATAAAACTCCGCGAAACACTGGCCGCGTCGGCATACGAACACTAGTGACTGTTACTTCCTGTAAAGACAAATCAGCTATAAAGCTAAGTTGCTTTTTTGGTCTTTGTTTCTTTACATTATGGCTTGCACTTATCTCATATAAATATATGGGGTGGTAGATTTATATGCTTTTGAAAATTCTTTAAAAAAATTTTGCATTGGTGTCGGCCGATGATTGGAGCAGGAGCGAGTATACTACGCAGACTATTCTTAGCCTGTGACTGCTATTGCAATGCGTAGGCTCCGATTCTGAGGCCATAGCCCCTTCAACCTTCAGGGCTATTAACACTAAAGTGCACTGCTAGCTAGTTGCAGTATTTAGGATTGTTTTTCATTATATATTTATATACTGCTGGGTAATTAGATTTAGTAAAAGCCAGCATAAATTAGCTAAGATATTTGGAACACCTTTTTTATTGGAAAAAAAATTGTAGAACAGGTTGTAAATGTAACTTTAAGGTTAACATTGTAAGAATTTTTTCTTCACCATAGTGGTGGTGGATGTATAGAACAGCAGCCTCTAGGAAAGATTTTGGAGGCATACAGTTAATTTAAATAAGACCAGCTGATTGAAAACAACTGTAAAAATTACCCCCCCCCCCCCCCATACAGTGTGAAATTAAGCTGTGGGATTCAGTGGAGGTTTGGACAAATTCCTGGAGGAAAAGTCCATAACAATTTAGCCAAATGGACTTGAGCCATTGTTCATCCTCGGAAATTCTAGATTCAGTAATTGTGGCTCTCATTGGTTTCAAAAACTAGATCTTGCATCACTTTGGACACTGGCTGACCTTATCAGTTGTTTTGCTTGGCCCAGTTCCTCTGGCAACTGTTGGCAAGAAATCCAGCTGACTTCTCATCCCAGACTGAATGGTGGATAAATAAGAGCATAAGAATTGCCGCTGCTGGGTCAGACCAGTGATCTGTCATGCCCAGCAGTCCGCTCCCGTGGTGGCCCTTAGGTCAAAGACCAGGGCCCTAATTGAGTCTAGCCTTACCTGCTTTTATTTTGGGGGGGAGGGAGGGATTCAGCTAGAAATGGCAGCAGTTTGATTCATCTGATCTACATAAACTAGTACTACTTCTATTTATCACTTCTATAGCACTGAAAGGCATACGCAATGTTTGCATTTAACATTTAATAGATGGTCAGAAGAACTTACAATCTAATTTGGACAGATAGGACATCTCGGAGTTGGGGAGATTCTGGTAGAGGAAATAGGTAGGTATAGGTTAAAGAGTTGAAAGCAGTTTCCAAAAAGTGGGCTTTTTGCTTGGATTTGAATACTGCTAGAGCAGGGGTGTCAAAGTCCCTCCTCGAGGGCCGCAATCCAGTCGAGCTTTCGGGATTCCCCCAATGAATATGCATGAGATCTATTTGCATGCACTGCTTTCATTGTATGCTAATAGATCTCATGCATATTCATTGGGGAAATCCTGAAAACCTGACTGGATTGCGGCCCTCGAGGAGGGACTTTGACACCCCTGTGCTAGAGTATTCAAATCCAAACTAAAACTCTTCCAGGCATAATGTGTAGCAAGAAAGAAGGGACGGAATCTGGAGTCGGCAGTGGAGGAGAAGGGTATAGATAAGAGGAACTTAGCTGATGAATGGAGTTCACAGGAGAGGGGAGCATAGAGGGAGATAAGTGCAGAGAGATATTGGGGGGTGAGGGCTATAGAGCGAATGCACTTGTAAGTCAGTAAAAAGAGTGACAGTTATAGCCTTTAAAGGGCAATAGTATCTCTTCCAGGTAGATTAGAGATCCAGGGTAAGGGAATCTAGGTGTTGAATTCCATATGGTAATTTTTTGTGTGTCTACTCAAATTGGCTAAGTCTGTCCAGCAGTGGCTGTCTCCCCTCCACTTACTATTTAAGCATATTGCAGGTTGATGTTTTATACATGTGATGATCCTTAAGTCCATTAATACAAAATGACTCTTCTTTACTCTGTGCAGAACACCAGCATATCCGCTATAATCCACTGCTGAATGACTGGGTGCTGGTATCAGCCCACAGGATGAAGCGACCCTGGCAAGGCCAGCTGGAAAAACCACCTGAAGAGGATATCCCCCGCTATGATCCCTCCAATCCACTCTGTCCTGGAGGGAGAAGGGCGAATGGCGAGGTAATGTGCATGGCTTAAGTCTAGGAAATTTTATATGTACGGGTAGTCCTCGGGTTAAAACGAGTTACGTTTTTAAAGCTGTTCTTAAGTCGGATTTGTATGCAACTCAGAACTTGCAGATTTTCAGATTCTTGCTTCTTACCTCTGCTCCGAGCTGACCAAAGGGCCAACTGTCCCTACCAGTGTTCCCTCTAAGGTACAACAGGCCAACCACACACTATTCTTAATGTGGCCATACATCATTCCTGAATTTGCTGCAGGAGAAGTGTAGGAGTCCATTTCACTGGAAATACTGCTCAGTGACATCAAAGCCACAATTGCGTTCTTAAGTACGAGTCGTACTTAAGTCGGGTGTCTGTAACGTAGGGACTGCCTGCATATAAAACAGTTTCTCGTAAACTCTCTGGCCGGCGGCACACTAAATTCAGTGCCCCGGCCGGAAGGCACACGGAAGTGCCCGCGATGTCTTGCTGCAAGAGGCACATCCTGTAGGCAGTCAGTAGGCGTAGACGACTCTTCTCCTGGGCTTGACGGACCTTTGGTCTGTCCCAGTATGGCAACTCTTATGTTGGGAATGTGTACTAGTATTTCTCTAATTTTTTTTTGCATTCATCCCGTGATGCCTGTGTTTTACCTGTCTCTAGTGGGCTCTTTGGTATCAGCTCTCTACCTTTTTCATATGGCATAACTCTTCTCTTGGTGTGGGTTCTTGTGCTTGTCTTGTGTGACTGTCAACCTGTTAGCAGACAAAGTAACTCGGCTTCTCTGGTCTCTTGTTTTGTAAAGGTGAATCCTGTATATGAGGGTACCTTCCTGTTTGAGAATGATTTTCCAGCCCTGCAGCCTGATTCCGTAGAACCTGGTAAGAAAGCATTAGTTTCAGCAACAGGAGCCAATGTGAGCGGGAAGTGACTGGGGCTTAGTCTGGATTTTGGCACAACAGCCAAATGTTTTGAGGCCAATGGGATATTTGTTGCTGAGCCCTGGAGCCATCCACCTGCTTTGTGAGTTTGGCATAACCAGCCCTTCTCTACTGGTGTCTTCAGGGGGAGACATTTAGCTGACCCCCATGGCTGAGGTAGATCATTGCTGAAGGAGTAACTAAGAGGGGCTGGTCTCCTTTTGGGAACTCTTTTTCAGGAGCAACTGGAACCTTTAAGCTCTTCAGGGGGATGTTTGGGCTTTTGGGGGGTGTTTTGGCTACATGAATTGTTTGAGCAGTGGGGTTGCTTTGAGTTATATCTTTCCGTATTGTCCCCAGAAACATTTGCCAGCCAGTTGGCACGGGGGACTACTGCATAGTACTTTTTCTGTTAAATGAACTGGGTGGTCAGTAAAATTGGCCAGGTAATGCACTTGAGGAGAACAGTCTTCAGCAACTTACAGCAACTTGCAGCCACTGCTGACGGAGCTCCACCACCTCACCGGCCCAAACCGCCGAGGTCAGGCCGGCCGCGAGTGCCTCGCGGCTGGACCAAATTGTGTCACACTCCCCTGGAGAAGGGTACAATTGCTCCATACGCGACCTAGCTAGAAACAAAGTGCTGGTTAGATCAAGTTTCAAGTTTATTAAAAAAATTTGATAACGCTTATTCAAATTTCTAAGCGCTGTACAGCAATAATAAAAGAGAAATCATTAAAAGAAACAAAATCAGTTAGAGTTAAAATATTATACAATACGGTATCAAGTTAGTAGACTTTAACATAAACACATATACTAACTGGACACAATTGGGAAAGTAGGAAAGAACTACAATAATTTAAGATAAAGCACACTTAGGGATAAAACAACAGGTAGGGAAAGGGACTGTAGTTAGTTTAGTCCTAAAAAGCACAGTTTTATCCAAAAGCATCCTCAAATAAAAATGTTTTGAGTTTAGCTTTAAACTGCTTTATTGAGGTTTCCACACGTAAGTGATTGGGCAATGAATTCCATAGGGTGAGTGCAGTAACAGCGAAATTATTAGATCTCAACGTATTAATTAATTTCAAAGACGGTTTTGTGATATGGAACGAAGAGATTTAGTGGGGTGATAAGGAGTAAGCAGTCTATCAATAAACTCTGGTTGGCTGTATGAACGAGTAGTAAATGTTGATAGTAGAATTTTATAACTAATTCTATGTTTGATAGACAGCCAATGAGCATCGATTAGAAGGGGGAGACATGATCGTGTTTCTTAACGCCATAAATGATCTTAACAGCAGTATTCTGTACTATCTGAAGGCGTCTTATTTCCTTTTTGGTGATGCCTTTGTACAGGGCATTACAATAATCTATACAGGAAATAACCAGAGAGTGGATTAATGTATTTAAAAATGATGGATCTAGTAGATTGGCTAGAGACCATATCATTCTAAGACGGTGGAAACATTTCTGAACCACCGTACTGATGTGATTATGATAGGAGAATTTACAGTCAAGTGTAACTCCCAAGAGTTTTAGTGTGGGAACAACTTTAATTGGGAGGGATTCAAATTTCAAAGGGGCCTGAAGAGTTAGTCCCTCTTTAAAGGGAAAAATCATTAATTTAGATTTATTAATTTTAAGTGCTAACCTATTTAAATCCAACCATGATTTGATTTGTTCAAGTTTCTGATTGATGGAAATGATGTCCCCAATGTTATTCAGATCGATGGGATGAATTAGTTGCATGTCATCGGCATATGTGAAGGTGGTGAAGCCGATAGATTGACCTACTGTCAAAAGAGGGGACAGAAAGATATTGAAAAGGAGGGGTGATAAGATGGAACCTTGCGGGATTCCATGTGTAGTGGAAGAAGATTCAGAAGATGAATTGTTAAAGATGACCTTAGATGATCTGTCTGAGAAGTAGGAAGTGAACCAGTCCAAAACTTGACCAGTTACACCTATTTCACGAAGACGAGATAATAATAAACTGATCAATGGTGTCGAAGGCGGAAGAAAGGTCTAGGGAAATAAGCAGAACTGATTGGTGATGGTCGAGGTGATAAAGTATTTTTGTGGTTAATCCTAGCAATGAAAATTCAGTGGAGTGGTGATGGCGAAAACCAGTTTGATTGGGATGCAGGACTTTTGTTTTCTCAATAAAGTCGGATATTTGGTGGAACACAATTTTTTCTGTCAGTTTAGCTATAAATGGTATGTTAGCTATGGGATGATAGTTGGACACGTCTTGAATGCTAGAAGTGTGGTCCTTAACAATTGGGTATATGATTGATTGTTTCCAAGATTTAGGTAGTGAGCCCGAGGATAGGCTGGCATTGACCAACTCTTTAATGTATGGACCGAAGATGGAGAAGAAACGTTTTAAAAGAAAAGGAGGAATGGCTTCTGAACTGGTGCCTTTTATGTTGAGTGAATTAAGACATCTTTGTATTTCCTGTAAGGTAGGGAGAGTGAAACTAGAGCATATGGAAAAAGGTAGATTGGAAGCAGTAGAGTCAGTAAAATCTTTGGCACTGCTGGGGGTAGGAATTTGTGAAAAGTTCTCTCTGATTCTTTGTACTTTATCTATGAAGTAGGTAGCAAGGCTTGTGCTGACGGTGCTTGATTAATTTTGCTTATTTATTTTTTCTTCGAAGTTAAAAGATTTGACTATTGCAAATAGTGCGGAGGTATTTTTTGCTTTCTTGATTAGTTTGGAATAATACTCTTTTTTTGCTTTATTGATTTCAGATTTGTAGTATGCTGCATGCTCCTTAAACTTAAGATTGATGAGAGTTTTGTTCCGTTTCCATTTACGTTCAAGGGAGCGTAGCTGTTTTTTGATTAGATTCAAATTGGCTGAATACCAGGGATTTTTCAGTTTACGAGGGGAGATTGTAAAGGTGGTAACAGGTGCAAGTGAGTCTAGGAGCTTGGTGACAGAATTATTCCATTCTAGGATTTTGTCATCAATAGATAGACTGGAAAGTTTATTTGAGGTAAGATCAAAATTAGACAGAATAGAAGCAGCTTCCAAGTTATTATAGTTCCTAGAGGTTATTGTTTTAGACTTTAATATTGGACTGTAATCTAAGGTTTGTTGTTGAAAAGAGATTAGGAAATGATCTGACCAAGGGACTTGTATGGTGGAAAAAACTTGGAAGGTGTTATAAAGAGAGGCTTGTACTAGTACCATATCCAAGGTATGACCAGCGATGCGAGTGGAGTTAGTTATTAATGGCAAAATTGAGGTAAAGACATTGCTGCTGTTAATTGGAGAAGTAATAATAAGCTAAGAAGGAATAACTTACAATTTAGAAAAAGTAAAAGGGAGGCACTCTTAGGAGACGCACAAAGGAGCGCATTAAGGAGCAGGATCTGCTCCTTTGGCGTGCGCCGCAAATAAAGCCAATAAATAATGCATGTACCGGCACGCAAGCAAGGTGGGTGGGGTCAGCAGTGCCGCCGCTTTGTGGCGGCAGAGGAAACATACCAGCACTACCTCAGGATTTTTTTAAAATTTTTTTTACAGAACAGACTCCACAGGCTCTCGAAGCAATATGCCTTGCTTGATTTAGGGGGCAAGGCTTACTGCTGAGGCTCCTCTAAAAAAATGTGGGGAGGTGGAGGAAGTGGGGGGAGGGACCCCGCTCGAGACCCGCCGAGTTTGACACCCCCGAGATTGGACGGACCCCAAAAACAGGGCCCGCTCAAGTTCTGTCCTGCCAAAAACAGGGACTAGAAACCCCCTAAACAAATTCCAACAGCCCTACCAAGGGAGATGGGTACAGATCATTCAACACCTGCTGGAGACTGAAAGAAGACTGATGAGAATAGAGAGGGGAATATATTATATACTATTCCACAGTTTTGTTTTCAGTCTCCACCTGCTGGTCATGATTGGATATATACCCATTCGTAAAGATTAACCTCTACTGGTCTGGAGAGTGCTAAAGAATAACCATTGTTGGATCATTTTATTAAAGTAGTATAGTATTTAATGAATAATGCAGCACAGGATGTCTTTGTACATGCCAGACTGGGACAGGTGACCATGGCAGACTGCCAGTACAATGGAGCTGCCTTCAACTAGATATGAAGACTTTCTTTGATGATCTTAACTTACTTCCATTAACATCATCACCTACTCATAAAGCATGCCATACACTTGACTTGGTGTTGATATCTAACACAGCAGTATTCAATGTCTCACCGATTTCTAATACTTCAGTACCTTGGTCGGATCATTCTTTGCTTACTGTTTCTCTTTATTGGTCACTGAATACTTCTCCCCCAACCCCAAACCAATAAGTCTAAGAGATTATTCAAAGTTGGATGCACCTTCCATTGCCTCTAACATCACCTTTTGTAATGATACTACTCTGAATTCCAACATTGATGGCCTTTTATCAGTATGGAATGACTCTGCTCTTACATTTTTAAACAAAGTTACTCCTTTACAAACTCAGCATATTTCTCATCATCACCATAAGAATCCGTGGTTTTCCAAAGAACTACTACTAATTAAAAAACAACTACGCTCATTGGAGCTGAAATGGAGGCATAGCAAATCCCTCCTTGACTTAAATAATTATAAGGAACATGCATTCTATTACAAATCAAAAATAATCAAGGCAAAATCTCTTTACTATTCTAAAAAGATTTCTACATCAAAAAACATAAGAACATAAGAACATAAGCAGTGCCTCCGCCGGGTCAGACCATAGGTCCATCCTGCCCGGCAGTCCGCTCCCGCGGCGGCCCAAACAGGTCACGACCTGTCTGAATCACCAGAAGGGGCTCCCCTGCCACCTTGGCTTCCCATTGAAGTCCCATCTTCCCATCGAAGTCCTAACCCTCTGGTCTTGCGCATGCACGACCTGGTTGGGTTTCTATACTTATTAGCTTTCTATACTTGTGTTACATCCCAGCTCCTCCCTCAGTATCCCACGATCCCTTTATCCCTCAGGAATTCGTCCAATCCCTGTTTGAATCCCTGTACCGTACTCTGCCTGATCACTTCCTCCGGTAGCGCATTCCAAGTGTCCACGACCCTTTGCATGAAAAAAAACTTCCTTGCATTTGTTTTGAACCTATCTCCCTTCAGTTTCTCCGAATGCCCCCTCGTACCTGTTGTCCCCTTCAGCCTGAAGAATCTGTCCCTATCCACCCTCTCTATGCCCCTCATGATCTTGAAGGTCTCTATCATATCTCCCCTGAGCCTCCTTTTTTCCAGAGAGAAGAGTCCCAGCCTATCCAACCTCTCAGCGTATGGGCAGTGTTCCAGCCCTCTTACCAGTTTCGTTGCTCTCCTTTGGACTCTCTCAAGTACCGCCATGTCCTTCTTGAGGTACGGCGACCAATATTGAACGCAGTATTCCAGATGCGGACGCACCATCGCTCGATACAATGGCATGATGACTTCCCGTGTCCTGGTTGTTATGCCCCTCTTTATGATGCCCAGCATCCTGTTGGCTTTTTTCGAGGCTGCTGCGCACTGTGCAGATGGCTTCAGTGATTCATCCACCATCACACCCAAGTCTCTCTCAAGACTGCTGTCTCCCAACAATGCCCCCCCCAATTTGTAGTTGAACAATGGGTTCTTTTTCCCTATATGCATGACCTTGCATTTTTCCACGTTAAAGCACATTTGCCATTTGTTTGCCCAGTCTTCCAGTTTGTCCAGGTCCCTTTGTAGGTCCTCACACTCCTCCCTGGACCTAACTCTGCCACACAGTTTAGTATCGTCTGCAAATTTTATAACCTCGCACTTTGCCTCCTTTTCCAGGTCATTGATAAATATGTTGAAGAGTAACGGCCCCAGCACCGATCCCTGTGGCACACCGCTTGTGACTCCCCGCCAGTCAGAATATTGTCCCTTTCAGACACTAACCAAGATTGTACGTTCATTGACTACAGATTATCAAAACCATCCTGATTCCTTACAACTCCCTTCAGCACAATCTTTGGCAGATCATTTTACTAATAAAATCCAAAAAATCTGTGCTTCGTTTCAACCCTCTACTCATACTAACTTGGATTTTCAACCCTCATGCTTATCCCTTTCAAAGTGTTCTTAATTCAGAATTCCTACACGTTCCGAGATCCAGCGAATCATTAACTCGATGAATATAAAGGGTTCCAGTACAGATGTCATCCCTCCATTTATTCTCAAACGATACTTTGCAATCTTTGGATCATCCATATTTGACTTAGTTTCCACTAGTTTAATCACAAGTTCTATACCAAAACTTTGGAAAGAAGCCATTATTCACCCAATCATCAAAGACTTTAAAGTTATTGCTACTAACAACACAAATTATTGCCCAATTTCCAATATTCCCTTCCTAGCCCAAATTACCGAGCAGGTGGTCTGTAACCAAATTTCTGACTTTGTGGAAACCACCAATGCCTTATACCCTAACCTCCGGATTCAGAAAACATCATTGTATTGAACTTTCCCTCATTGGTCTTCTTACTAATATCACTTATCACTTGGATCATTACAACTCAGTCATTCTCATCTCTTTAGATCTATCCTCAATTTTGACACAATTGACCACCACTTCTCATTCATCGATTACAGGAAATAGGAATATCAAATCAAATATTAGACTGGTTTATCTCATATTTTAAAGATCGTTCTTCAAAAGTAGCATTTAATGGCTCCTTTTCTGAATCTTACCCAATCAACCTTGGTATTCCTCGGGGATCAATCCTCTCTCCCTTGCTTTTTAATATTTTCATTGCTCCCCTGATTACCCTTGGACAATTAATTGGCTTCGTTATTTATGCCTACGCCGATGATATCCAACTAATTCATCCCATTAACTTGGACAACCTCGAAGACGTCTCCAATATCAATCAAAAGCTGGAAAAAATAGGTGAATGGCTTAACACCAATATGTTATCACTTAACATCAATAAAACCAAAGCTATGGTTTTTCCAGTTAAGAAAGGATCTTCTCTGATCTCCCCAATTAAATTTTATTCTGTTCCAGTACAATTAGTCAAATCAATTAAACTCTTAGGAATTACTCTAGATGAGAACCTCAACTTTCACGACCATATAAGCACAGTAGTTCGAAAATGTTTTTATCGCCTCCGGATGATTCGCTCTCTAGTTAACCCCCTTGATAATTCTGCTCTAAATATTCTTATTCATTCTTTGGTTATCTCCTGCCTGGACTATGGTAACTCATTGTACCATGAATTACAAAAAAAGAGATCAGATGTCGTCAGATAATCCAAAATACTGCGGTCAAAATCATATTTAAGGCCAAGAAATTTGACCCTGTCGCTCCCCTCTTAATCAAAGCCCATTGGCTCCCCACCGCCCACCGTATCACTTATAAAACATTACTGCTGGCATTTAAAACAAGAAAAATCAGACAGCCGGAATTTATTAACAAACTTTAGATTCCAAATTCCCCTTCACGTATCCTCCGATCTTCAGATCAAAATTTATTAGTAGTTCCATCACTCAGACACATCGATATGAGGAGAAATTCCATTTTTTCGGTTGTTGCTCCCTCCCTTTGGAATTCAATGCCTAACCATTTGAGAGAGATGACGTCCATGGAGAAATTCAAATATTTTCTTAAAACATTCCTTTTTAAAGACGCATTCCAAGTTTGATTGTCCTTTTAAGGATTCTATAAAAACATACTTTTAGCCCACTTAAGTTGGACTGCTATGTGTTACCCTCCCCTTTTGTATTTGCCAATATCTCTTTCCTATATTTATATTATAGTTCTCCCTTTTTCCATTCATTTCAGTATGTCCTTTTGCCTTATTTGCCCATTGTCTTAATTGTTGATGTCTTTGTTATTATTTGTCCTCCCCCTGATTTTATTGTATAACCACCTTGAAACTATTGATAAGGCGGTATATCAAATTTAAAATAAACTTGGAATATATTTATATATTGTAAACTGCTTTGGGTTGAGCGTTTTGTTTAGGAAGGTGATCTATATCAAAATAAGACTTGGTTCTACCTTGTTCCTCCTCCTCTACAGAGCGTGTCGTCTAAAATACTGGGAGTAACTAAGAACTTTATTTTGCATTTCAGAACTGATGAGTGGCAGGAAAAGAACATTGAAAAACTTTAAGGTGCAGATCAGCCAGCTCAATGCTCCCAGAAACGAGGCAAGATGCACCTTGCAAACATCTCCAGGGCTTCCTTTCATTCTTATTTCACTGTGCTTGTTTTCTCAGGTCCCAGTGAACACCCTTTGTTTAGAGCAGAATCTGCCCGAGGAGTTTGGTAAGGAAAACACAGTTTCCGTTGACATTACCCAAAATGTTTGTCCCTTAATGTCTGGTATAAGTGCGCAATCTGTGCCAAAGACTTGACTGGGCTTAAGGCAGGGTCAAACACTAGGATGTGTTCATGTACTTGGGAACATCAAAAAGGAATCTGAAAGGATTACAAACTATGCAAAACACTGCGATAAAAATTTTGGGGCTATAAGAAAAAGTTTGATAGGGTTACACCCTTCTATTTGCAATATCATTAGTTACCTGTCCACTATAGAATTCGATTAAAGCTTAATTCTTGCACATCGCGTTTTCTATTCACTACTGCATTCTTTTCTAATTCCTTGTTCACCTTCAAGAACCTTGAGATCTATTCAAGGTAACAGGTTAGTACTTCCTTCGGTTAAAAGAGCAAGGTAGAAGTCTACACGAAATAAAGTATCTGAATTCAAGAGGGCCTGGGATAGGCACGTGGGATCTCTCGGAGAGAAAGAGATAATGGGATGGGCAGACTAGATGGGCCATTTGGCCTTTATCTGCCATCATCTTTCTATGTTTCTATTTTGCAGTTCCAAACTTATGGAATCATTTGCCCCAAGAATTAAGATTAGAGGAAAAATTCAAATCTTTTAAAACTGTTTAAAAATGTGGGGGTTGTTTTTTTGTTTTTGAAAGAAGCATTTGAACAAGGTTCAATCCAATCTGAATTAACCCATGTTTTTTTTAAAATGATTTGCGAGTCCTCTTTATTTAGGAGTGAATGTTATCCCATATGTTTGTTGATGTACGAGTTAGATCTGTTCTATCTAATAAAGGAGTTCTTTTTTTTCTTTTTGGTTTTTATTTGATTGTATCATGTAAACTGCTTGGACCAGTAAAATGAACGAGTGTATAACAAGATTAATAAACCATAAGTATCCCTCATCCAAATCTGTTGCCTTGCTCCTGGACATTAGTGATTTGGAACTAGGCCTGGCTCTTTCACGTCTGTTGCTGTGTATTCTGTAATGATTTTGGTGGTAAACACATTTTGAGAGGTTTCATATCCAGGTGATTTCCTTGCTCCAGCTGGCCTAATGGCAGGGCTTCTCTGTTATGAACGGTGGCATTTCCCAGTTTGTCTATGTTTTGGGATCTCAACCTATATGGGACGCTTTCTGACTTTTCTCCTCTTCTGTTGAGACTATGCAATTGAACGTTTACTCTTTCATCTTCATTAGTGAATCGATTATGACTAAAGTGTGTTTATCAACTATTTTCAAGCTCCTGCTTATTAGAATGTTTTTGCCTCCTAAATATTAGGCTATTTTTCCTTAATTTCTTGCCTCTTTCCTGGGCCACCACTTCACCTCATTTAAATGTCTTCAATGATTCATGCCCTTTGTACCAGAAATAGTTGGAAGGAGGAGCCCCTTAGAATCCAGACTTCTTGGTGCAGCCTGGCCTTGACTTTTTCAAAGTCAGAGTAATGACTTTGTTGGACATGAACACTCTGTTTGTTTGTTTGGATTTCTATCCCGTTCTCCCGGGAGGTCAGAACGGGTTGCAATTGACATTCACAATAAAGTTACAGGACAATAAAATTATAGGCATTCGAAGAAAAGACAGGTGAGAAGATGTTGAGAGAGCAGGGGAGACGAGGAGGGTAGAGATGGAGTGGGAAGGGAGCAAGGAGTTAAAGGAAGGGGCGGGGGAGGAGCGAAAGAGATAAGGAAGGGGAACTAGGAGGAAGTTGTCTGTTAGCACGGTTCAATTGAAGAGATAGGGCTTGATCTGCATGAAGGATGTACCTCAGTAGTGGCACTGTGCAGAATGCCCTGGGTGCTGGGACTTCTGGTCTTTCTAAAGTCTCCTTTGTTTTACAGCAAGGTCATGTGTTTCCACCCATGGTCTGATGTGACACTTCCCCTGATGTCACTGGCAGAAATCCGAGTGGTCATAGACAAGTGGGCAGAAGTCCTGGTGGATCTGGGAAGCACTTATCCATGGGTGCAGGTAAAGAATGTTTCTGGGTTCTTGTCCAACTGGTGGCATAAGACTACAGTACATTTTACTGTACACTAAAGGCAGCCTTCATACTGTCTGCATAGCTTGCAAGTCCATACTTTTCATTTTGAAAATTGTCAGCTTGTGTGGCTATTTTTTTTAACTAAAGGTGTACATGTTTCCAAAAATATATACTTTTTTTAACCATATTGCATGCACTGCTTTCATTGTATGCTAATAGATCTCATGCATATTCATTGGGGAAATCCTGAAAACCTGACTGGATTGCGGCCCTCGAGGAGGGACTTTGACACCCCTGCTCTGCTCTAGAGGAATAAAAAATAAAACTCTCAGAATGTGTTCCCACACTACACTGCCATCAATTCACGCATTCAATACAATGCTTGAACTTACTGTTTTAAAATAATGTCCATGCCTGATTTGAAGTCGTAGCCTTTGCCACTGATCCTTTTAGCTTATTAACCATTTTCTTAATTTTATCGTAATTGCCCTTTCAAAACTGAAATGGTGCTACAGATTTCTTTGACTGCTTCAGATCGGCTCAAATTTGATAATGTTACCACTGTTTTCCAGGTTGCCTTTTGTACTATGCTCTGCATTCCACTAACGACTAAATCTGAAATAGCTCCTCCTCTCATCTGTTCTGCACCAGTTGCTCTAAGAAGCAGTCATTTATTATGTCTAGGAATTTTACCCCTCTAGCACTCCCTGATAGGAACATTTATCCAGTCAATATTGGGGTAATTCTAAATTGAGCAACATGGGATTTCAAAGATAGGAAAGCTGGCAAATATTTCTTCATCTGTCTGCTTATTCTGTCCTGGGGGGCAGGAGTACCTGTATACTCTTTCCCTTCACACATGGAATTTCAATCTACTATGGATTCCACACTATCTGTCATGCAGAATGCTTCATTTTTGTGGGGTTTGGGGTGTTTTTTTTTAACCAATGCCATCTTTAACATACAGCACAAACCCCCTCCGATTTGATCTACTCTATTGAAGTAAAAGGCAGCTTACTTTACCTCACTGGGGATCCGTCGTGAAGGGGAAACCTCCCCCCCAAATAAAAATAAAACCCATAAAATTACATTGTATATTCCAAAGCAAATATTATTCTAGTAATAAATATTATAGCAGCATTTGTCAAATCAGAAATAAATCAGTTTGGACATATACAACGGAGAGAAAAATAGAAACATAGAAATAGACGGCAGATAAGGGCCACGGCCCATCTAGTCTGCCCACCCCAATGACCCTCCCCTACCTTTCTCTGTGAATAGATCCCACGTGTCTATCCCATTTGGCCTTACAATCAGGCACGCTGCTGGCCTCAATAACCTGAAGTGGAAGACTATTCCAGCGATCAACCACCCTTTCAGTGAAAAAGAATTTCCTGGTGTCCCCGTGCAGTTTCCCGCCCCTGATTTTCCACGGATGCCCCCTTGTTGCCGCGGGAGCCTTGAAAAAGAAGATATCTTATTCCACCTCGATGCGGCCCGTGAGATACTTGAATGTCTCGATCATGTCACCCCTCTCTCTGCGTTCCTCGAGTGAGTACAGCTGCAACTTATCCAGCCGTTCCTCGTACGGGAGATCCTTGAGTCCCGAGACCATCCGGGTGGCCATTCTCTGGACCGACTCCACTCTCAGCACATCCTTACGGTAATGCGACCTCCAGAATTGCACACAGTATTCCAGGTGGGGCCTCACCATGGATCTATACAAAGGCATAATGACTTCAGGCTTACGGCTGACGAAACTCCTGCGTATGCAACCTATGATTTGCCTTGCCTTGGATGAAGCTTGCACCACTTGATTGGCAGTCTTCATGTTCTCACTGACGATCACCCCTAAGTCTCGTTCTGCTTCAGTTCTTGTTAGGATCTCGCCATTAAGGGTGTAAGTCTTGCATGGATTATGGCTGCCCAGGTGCATACAATAAGTGCCAGCATATTTCTGTAAGTATGGCGCAGCTTCTCTAAAGAAACTCTGCCAGAGCATGGGGGTTTTATACAGAAGGTGTCATAGGCTTAGACAATTCCCCTGGCTGGGACTATGTATCGCCCTATTGGATAAGACCAACTGCCTATCTTACCCTCTCCTAGTCCATGCCTCCATTCTTCCTTGGGGGGCCCTGGACAGGCAAAGCTTCTAGAACTTTCTTCTTCTTGAAGTTTCCATTCTTCACATGGATACATCAATATCAGTGCCTTAGCACATTAGCTTGGCATCATTTTATCAGTTCTTAGGTTCCCGGATGATGGAGTGTCTTGCTGACTAGCATTTTCTTTCAGCACTGTTAAATAGCTCATTGTCTTTCTAGCACTGGTTGGTGCCCTTGAGAAACTTCAATGCAAGAAATCCACACACTCGCATGCCGCAGATTAGCATCTCAGCATCTGAACTGAAACCAGTTTGCACAAGCCCGTGACTTCAGCAACTTCAGCAAAATGCAGGAATAGGTCTCGCAACCTATAAAAGTCTCCCATAGGCTCCTGTCATCTATCTCACTATTATTGTGATATAATTTATACCCAGGTAACAATGTCCCATTGATTGTCCTCCTTCTACCAGGTCCCTTAGAAGCTTAGTATAGCTACATCTTTATTTAGTGCTATATAGTCTAACTCTCCCATCTAATACAAATGCTAGAAGCCTAAAAAATGCACACCTTCAAATTGTGTTTTTCCTTGCATTTACAGCCTGCTTAGAATTGATGGGGATAATTTGCATCCTTTAGTCTGCTTTCCTCTTAAAACACTCCTTGCTTTTCACCATTATTGAAACCCCTCTATTGGGATTCCCTAAATATCCTGGTTCCAACAGTACCTTTCAGGGATTCTCCACATCAAACCATCCACTCTTAGGTAACAGTCCCTTCCATATCTTAGTTTAAAAGTTACTCTATCTCCTTTTAAATGTTACTGCAAGCAGCCTGATTCCATCCTGGTCAAGGTAGTCCATCCTTTCAGAATATGCTCCCCTTTTGCCAGTACATTGAAATATCTACATAAATTGCATGTGTTTTTTCTTATACAAATGAAGGAATCGGCTTCACAAAGGGACATAATAAGCTTTTATTTAACCTTTCTCATAATTAATCTAGCATTAACAATCGGGATACCTTCGATGGGAAAGCATAGCATCCAGAAATCTTGGGAAACCACAAAAACTTGGGATTTAAAAACCCAAATACCTGCTGATCACTCTTAAAACTTTACATATGGCATTTATGTTCTTATCCAGTGTTATGTTAATCTCTAGGGGGTTACATCTTGTAGTTAACTTCTGCCACATATTCCACTGTCTTACAAAATCATTGCTTCACCTTTGTCAGCACCTCTGACAGTGGTAAGGTCGTCTTTTAATAATTACACATCAAATATAAGGGACCTTGTTTCTTCAAAGGTGATAACCATATAACAATTAAAAAAATAATCACCTTGTTTCCACATAAATAAACAACCAAATACTTTTATGGTCACACAGTGACTCTAGATTTCTAAGTGAACGCTCAGACCCATAACCAAACTCGAGTGAAAAGTCACGGAGTCAGTTATAATAGAGACCATCACAGCAAGTTCACTGTCTCTGCCACCTGCTAATAACATACAAGGAAAAAATAGATAACTTATCTGAATGCAGGATGGCACTGCTGTTGCCCTTTCACTGCTTTAAATATGTATCCAGAGCAGTGAAAGAGCAACAGCAGTGCCATCCTGCATTCAGATACGTTACTTATCTTTTCCTTGTATGCAGAGACAGTGAACTTGCTGTGATGGTCTCTATTATAACTGACTCCGTGACTTTTCACTCGAGTTTGGTTATGGGTCTGAGCGTTCACTTAGAAATCTAGAGTCACTGTGTGACCATAAAAGTATTTGGTTGTTTATTTATGTGGAAACAAGGTGATCATCTTTTAATAATACCATGTCTTTTTACACTCCAATTTCTCAATATCCCTTAATATAAGGTCTTTATTTTCTCGTGAATCTCTGTAAAGTTTCTTGACTTAACTGTTTCAGAAAAAAAATTGATTTTCATTGAATCAAATCTTTTTTATATTTTATCTTTAAAACTTTTAAAAAGGAACCTAAAACCAGTAGGTACAAAGGTTAATCCTCGTGAAAGCACCTTCAACTCAACCAAGAACGGTATCTTATCTACTTTTTAATACATTTTTCTTTCATGTGAATTCTAAATAATGGAGAAAGACCTCGGTATTGGGCATTTATACGGTGTCGACACACTTGCGTATTAAATGACAGCAGGTACTGAATGGTCCATCCAGTCTCCCCACTAGTTACATGCATTATTAAAATTGTCTCTCTTTGATATTTGTGGCCGTAGACACCTGCCCAGTACTGTCCTTGGGTTCCAGCTACTGGAGTTGTTGGCAAAGCTCACTCCAGCCTATCCAAACCATTTTGTCACTTGCAGGATGTAGACTGTAAGTCTGCCTGGCACTGTTCTCATGTTCCAAATTACTGGCGTTCCATCGAAGCCCTCTCTAGCCCATATAGGGGACACCTACCCTGAAAGTCTGCCCAGTACTGGCCTTAGTTCAATTTATACCATTCATTTTCTGCTTAAAAAGACCCTGCTGAGTCAGTGGGAGGCTGGGAAGGTGGAGGTGGATCCCTTGGTGGAGTCCCCCGGAATAGCTGCACCTGCTCCCCTGATTAAGCCAGTGGTGATCGATATGGAGGCATTATGGAGTGCTATGGAGACTTTACATAAGGTGTGCTCTCAAATTGTACTTTCTACACAAAATACTAAAAGTAAATTTAAAACTTTGGAAGAGAAACTTTAGCAACAGTCTAATAGAATGGACAAATTGGAGAAATCTGTGGCAGATGGGAAGATTACCACTAATTTACAACTTAAGGAAAAAGCTTTATTTGCCAGGAAAATTGAGAATTTGGAAAATGCCAATAGGAACTTAAACCTGAGATTTCTAAACTTTCCTATCTCCAAGTTTCAATCTCCTAGGGATCTATTTCAGTCCTTTTTGAATACCGTCCTGAAATTTCCTGAAAACAATATGCCACCATTACAAAAGATATATTACCTAAATTTACCAAAGGAGGACAAAGATAAAGGGAATGCTATACCAGGAGAATTGGATCTCACTGGTATGCTGGAGACATCTCAAGAAGATATAACGAATAGAGCTACTTTATTAGTAACATTTGTCTTTCTTCAAGATAAAGAAGCAATTCTTCGCCTATTCTATAGGACTGATAAGGTGGAATTTCATGGATCAAAAATTTGTATATTTCCTGATGTATCTAAATGGACACAAGCCAGACGTAAGAAGTTTCTGGCTTGTCGTCAATCTGTTTTGAGTTTAGGGGCAACCTTTCAATTACGTTTCCCCTGTAAATGCTGTATTACCTATCAGAGTAATAGATATATTTTTTATGAACCCGATCAATTGCAGTTTTTTCTTGAAGGTAAAGTAACTACAAGAATTCCAGATACCTCCATGGAATCAGCCCAGCAGGCCATTAGTTAGTTAATTCCAACTGCACTCTGTATTTGTAATTTAGTTTATTTCTTGGAACCAACTTCCCTTGGAAGTGATTGATTCCTTCTTCTCCCAGATTGTGGACTTTACTCATAGTTACTATGTGTTATTATTTTATAATTAATACTTGTATTTCCTATTAGATGGTTATATTTCCTTCATATATTGATTGAATGTTAAACTGTAAAAGTATAAATAAAAAATTATAAAAAAAAAAAAAAAAAGACCCTGCTGAAACTTAGAGGTCCTTTTACTACTACTACTTTTAATAACAGTTTATATACTGCAGGACCGTGAAGTTCTATGCGGTTTACAATAATTAAAAGATGGTACAACTTCAGTGGAATAAACAGAGTTGGTGATTAGCAGGTATAGATTAACAGTTATTTTGGACTAAGAATTGTACAGGTCAGCTGCCTAAATACTTCAGGACCAGATATGTTTTTAGGCGTTTCCTAAATTCCCCATACGTAGTAGGCGTAAGCAATTGATCTCAAAGTCCCTCCTCGAGGGCCGCAATCCAGTCGGGTTTTCAGGATTTCCCCAATGAATATGCATTGAAATCTGGGCTTGCAAGACGAGCAAAACAGTTTTTTTTAAACTTGCAATACAAGTACCTATATTATTTTGCATTAAAGTTTGGGGGTTGAGTTTCCATTATTTCTTATGGGGAAATTTGCTTTGATATACAAGTGCTTTGGATTGCAAGCATGCTTCTGGACCGAAGTATGCTCGCAAACCAAAGTTTTACTACAGATCATAACATATTTCTTCACCAAAAGGGTGGTTGATCGCTGGAATAATCTTCCACAACAGGTAATTGAGGCCAGCAGCATGCCAGATTTTAAGAAAAGATGGGATTGGCATGTCGGATCTCTTCATGGAGGTAGATAGGGGGTGGGTCTTTGGTGTGGGCAGACTGGATGGGCCGTGGCCCTTTTCTGTCGTCATTTGCTATGCTATGTTTCACATAGATCTCATGCATATTCATTGGGGAAATCCTGAAAACCCGACTGGATTGCGGCCCTCAAGGAGGGACTTTGAGACTCTCTGATCTAGATCTTTACCCCATAATGCTGCCTGATGTGAGAGAAGGTGATGATGTCTTTTAAGTTTACCTCCTCTAACTGGAGGGGAAACAAAGTTCAAGTGTGAGCTTCTCTTATGTCTGTTGGCTGAGAAAGAGAAAAGGTCAGTTATATATTTAGGGGCTAGACCGAATAGTGCCTTAAAGCAAAAACAACCGAACTTAAACTTCACACGCGCCTCTATTGGCAGCCAATGCAGTAGTGAGTAGTAAGGTGTTACATGATCAGACTTCTTCAGTCCGAAGATCAGTTTAATCGCTGCATTTTGCACCAGTTGTAATCGTTGCATATGCTTTTGGGCAACTGCCAAATAGGCGATATTATAGTAATCAAGTTGACTTAAAACGAGGGATTGTACCAGAATTCTAAAAGCTGACATGTCAAAAAATATGCTCTAATGGACCGAAGCTTCCATAGAGTGAAAAAACTCTTTCCGATTAAGGTGCACTAGTTGTTTTAACGCGCACTAAAAGCGAACGTGTCCGTTATATTCTATGGATGCGTTAGCATTTAGTGCACGCTAAAACAGCTAGCGTGCCTTAGTAAAAGAGGAGGTTAGTGCATGGTCCATTCAGTCTGCCCAACAAGGTGAGCAAAGGTGAATCTGATGCTCTGCATAGGTTCCACTTTATAATTAAATGCTGGTCTGCTTAACCTCTCTTCTGCCAATTTTGGGGTACAGACTCTAGAGGTCTGCCCAGCATGAGTTGTACTTCCCACTGCAGTCAAAAAGTCCATTCAGCCTTGTTCCTTATCTGCTTATAGGACAGAGTACGGTTTTGGGGTTCAAGAAGGGATTGGATGATTTCCTGAAGGAAAAGGGGATTGAAGGGTATAGATAGAGGATTACTATGCAGGTCCTGGACCTGATGGGCCGCCGCGTGAGCGGACTGCTGGGCGTGATGGACCTCTGGTCTGACCCAGCAGAGGCACTGCTTATGTTCTTATGCTTTACCAATTTTGGGACCCAGACTGTAGATGTCTGCCAAGCATGGGTCTTAATTCCCAAACTCTAACGAACATTAAAGAAATTGAGAACAAATTAATATATGGTTAAAATGATAAGGACATAAGAATAGCCTTACTGGGTCAAGTTCTCACGGTGGCCAATCCAGGTCCCTAGTACCTGGCCAAAACCCAAGGAGTAGCAATATTCCATGCTACCGATCCAGGGCAAGCAGTGGCTTCCCCCGTGTCTGTCTGACTATGGACCTTTCCTCCAAGAACTTCTCCAAACCTTTATTTTTTAAACCAGCTACATTAATTGCTCTTACCACATCCTCTGGCAACAAATTCCAGAGCTTATTCTCTGAGTGAAAAAATATTTCCTATTGGTTTTAAAAGTATTTCCCTGCAGCTTCATCGAGTGTCCCCTTAGTCTTTGTAAATTTTGACAAGAGTGAAAAATCGATCCATTTATACCCGTTCTACTCCACTCAGGATTTTGTAGACTTCAATCCTATCTCCCCTCAGCCTTCTCTTTTCCAAGCTGAAGAGCCTTATCCGTTTTATTCTTTCCTCATACGAGAGGAGTTAGTTTCTTTTAACCATATCAGGCAGTCTTTATCTAATTTTGTAATTCATGCAGCTTATTGCATAAATGTATGGGGTTTTCTAACTGGCTTCCTTGAAGCGCCTTTCGTCAGAGGGCATTTTTTGGTGGCTGTTAGCTTGTCCGGAAGACTCTCTCTGAATTGCAGACCCTTTCGTGCAGAGATTCCTGTTTGCTTCTGACTTTTCTGTTCTCATGGTGCTTTTTTTTTTTTTTTCCCTTGGCTAAGATGCACTGCCCCTTTCATACGACTTGCTAATTTCTCTTCTGGTTGTGTTTGAAGAGTTTCAAAAGAGGGTCAGCAAAGACACTCCATAAATTGAATATTTGTAGAGTACTTATTTCCTGAAACTCCTTCAGGAACTTTGGGCTCTGTTTCCTTTAGTGGACTTTGCAAGAGGTAGGCAGCCTTGAAGTCCTCATGGTACACACTGGATTAAGGCAGGTGGTATATATTCTTAATTAGTGAAGTGGTGCGGTATGAATGTACAGAGATGGTGAGGCCTCATCTGGAATATTGTGTACAATTCTGGAGGCCACATTACCAAAAAGATGTGCTGAGAGTTGAGTCAGTTCAATGAATGGCCACCAGGATGGTCTCGGGACTCAAAGATCTCCCGTATGAGGAAAGGCTGAATAAGTTGCAGTTATACTCACTCGAAAATAGGTACAATCAGGGCAAAATGGTACAGGGAAGAAGGTCAAGACAATCTGCGTAAAGGATCAATCTGAGAATGTAGGTATAACAACAGGGGGTGCAAACAGCAGGTGAAGAAGCGGTTTAAATATATCACGGGCCGTATTGAGATGGAGGATGATATTTTCTTTCTTAAAGGTCCCTCGGCCACAAGAGGGCATCCGCTGAAAATCAGGGGTGGGAAATTTCATGGCGACACCAGGAAGTTCTTCTTCACCGAAAGGGTGGTTGATCATTGGAGTGAACTTCCACTTCAGGTGATTGAGGCCAGCAGCGTGCCAGATTTTAAAAGGAAATGGAATACACATGTGGGATCTCTAGGGGGGTAAAATCAAGGGGGGTGGGTCATTAGAGTGGGCAGACTTGATGGGCTATGGCCCTTTTCTGCTGTCATCTTCTATGTTTCTAAAGGTATCATATTTTCTTTGCTTTGCTTTTATTTCAATTTATCTTTAATTAGAAAATAGTACTGGAAAGACTCTTGGGCTCATTTTGACTAGGTCTGAGACCTCTTGGGCAAAGGCCCAGTGGGTGGCATAGAGGACATTGTGTAAGGTGGTGGCGTATCATTGCTGCATTCTTTTGTCAAACATTACAAAACTGATATCTGGGCTAGGGGTGGTGGAGTCTCTCTCTCTCTCTCTTTTTTTTTTTTTTTAATTTTTTTGGCAGAGTAGTTTTGGGGGGAGTTTTGTGTTTTGCCCTTTGGGATAAAGCTTTTTTTATATCCTGTTGTCAGGATTTGTTTAATAGGATGGAAAAAGGCAAAATCAAAATTTTTTTTTTTTTTTTTTTGCTAGACCAGTCCAGGGCCTATCTAGGAAGACTGGTACTAAAAAAAAAAAAAAAAAAAGTCTGAGCCATGTATCTTGATTTCAGCAGTCTTTTTTTTTTTAAATTCTAAATTTTAAATTCAGAAATCTGCCAAGGGTTCCCTTCAGTAGTGGTGAGGTTCCTGGGGGCTGGGATGCAAGTTCCAGACTGCACCACTGATTTCACTAGACACGTCGACTTATTTACATCCGTCTACTCTCTGATAGGGAGACATAACTTGATGGTCTGGATTGGTTTAGCAGGAATCAGGGAAAGAATTATCAGGTAAGACCAAATGTCTTAAAAGCTGTCCCTCTAATCCATACTTTGTTCTCCATTTTTTTTTTTTTAACTGCAGATTTTTGAGAATAAAGGTACAATGATGGGCTGCTCAAACCCCCATCCACACTGTCAGGTAAGAATAGCTGATGGCAGAGGGATTCTGTTCTCCTCCTGGGCTTGGATGTAGATGAGAAAATAGTTAATTGGGCTGTTGGGATTATAGGGGAGGTTGGTGGCATCCTTGTTGTCTCATTTTGACATTGATGGTGTTTCTGCGTGTATGCTAGATCTGGCTTTTGCTTTGCTTTTGAGGGCAACTTTTTGCTTGATAGCTCACTTTTTCCTTTATTCCCTGCCTAGATTTGGGCTAGTAATTTCCTCCCAAACGAAGCCAAGATAGAAGATCAGACCCAGAGGCAGCACCAGCTGAAATATGGCAGGTCGATGCTGGTGGAGTACAGCCAGCAGGAAATTCTGCGAAAGGTGTGTTACCATGGGGTGCTATTGAGTTGTTTAGTGCAATGGCAATGGAGGATGGGCTTTTACCTCAATACAATTCAGTCAGAGGGGATTCAGAGTAATAGGAAAAAGGAAATGAGCTTGCATTCAACCAGTTCCTTCCATCTCTGTCTGTGCACATTGAAGGGCAAAGTTTCCAGTCTGTCTTCTTTAGGAGGGGCACAATCTCATATTTGACCAACAATTCTCATGATTTGCTCTGGTCTTCACTTACCGCTTTGTATCTGGGACATCTTTGCCCAAATCTTACTCTATTTGAGAGAGGGAGTGGAGAGCATACAAGTCCTGCCTAGCAGGGGAGGCACAGTACATAAGTGCTGCTGGAATATATTTTAATATGCTGTCAACATATCTTCTGTGCAACTGCATAAGGACTTCTGTTATTCGATATGAAGAGAGTATGGTGTAGTGGTTAAGAGTTATAGACTCGACACTGAGGTGCGTTCAAACCTCACGCTGCTCCTGGTGAACCTGGGCAAATCACTTAATCCAGGTCCATTAGACAGATTGTGAGCCCAGCAGGACAGCTAGGGGAAATGCTTGAAGTACTGTAGGTAAACCGTTTTGAATGTGGTTGTAAAGCTACTAAAAGGTGG
Organism: Geotrypetes seraphini; assembly: GCF_902459505.1. Taxonomy (NCBI): domain Eukaryota; kingdom Metazoa; phylum Chordata; class Amphibia; order Gymnophiona; family Dermophiidae; genus Geotrypetes; species Geotrypetes seraphini. The sequence continues at coordinate 108,646,751 of NC_047084.1, forward strand.
TATATAAGTCCCAATTCCTCTCCTTTATTTAGCCCACTTCATATATGTAATAGTACAATTATAGCAGGTCTAGTATTCCACTTAAATCGCAGTTCTAGAAGAGAATGTGGGCCTAATCAAGCATTGTCTTGAAAGAGTGATGGATCTTGCCTGGTAGAATGTAAGCACTTGGGTTGACCTCCAAAGCTTATGGCTTGGTGCTGCTGTGAGCCCATCTGCATTTGCAAGGCTGCTGGGTCCAAGGTTTGGGAAGAGACCAGTGATCCTGGTGGTACTGAAACGTTGCTCTATTGAGGGTTATGAAACCAATTGGAGTGTAGAGTACATTTAAACACTAAAGAAAGCAAGGGCACAGCTACCATTGAGCAAATCCAGCCAAAAGTCTAGGGCTGCCTATTACTAGACACCTGAGGCCTACTGAGATATCCCACCCCTGCCTTTCTTGATGGTCCAGCATCTCTCGGTCTCTCAAATTTCCCCTCCACCCCATCTATTTATTTTACTACTAGAGATAACCAGTAGCAACAATGCTTCGTTTCACTTCTTTCTGCAGCTGGCTTGAGCTTTCCTTCTGACATGTTCTGATCCAATTGATGTACCTTTTTGTTTCTTTATAGGCAGGATGCCTGGAAGACAACCCCAAGGAAGGCTCTAGGGGAGTCTTCCAGGTGCAAGTATGATACGTTGCAGCTGCTGGGGCCCTTTAGTGATAAGACAAATTTGGAAAGCAGATGTATGTAGTAGGGTGGGTTTGGTGGAGTTTGAGAGAGGGAGAGAGAGATGCTGGACCATGGAGGTTGGGGAGGGGTGAGGAAATGCAACTTTCCCTTCATTTTTCTCTTGCCTCCCATTGGTTCAAGATTGGAGACACCTGGCAGAGAGTTTGTTTTTCCAACATTTCTAGCACAACAGGGAAATATAATGTTCTGTTGTCTACCTGGAAGCATAGGAGTAATTGCAATGAATAGAGAGGAAAGGGAGACATTAAGGAACAGGATTTATCCAACTCTAAACCTTTTTTTATGACTATATCTCTGATTTTTTGCTCATAGGAGCGTCTAGTGGTTGAAAACGAGGACTGGATGGTGGTGGTTCCATACTGGGCAGTTTGGCCTTATCAGACTCTCCTGATGCCCCGACGGCATGTGTTACGGCTTCAGGATCTTGATGATCAGGAGAGAGACAGTGGGTAGTCCTTAATTTACTTCCAGTTTTCATATTCTATATTACCATGTGACCTCTCGGGAAGAAATGATAAAAAGTGGATATTTGTATTAGATATAGATTTCTCCTCTTTTTTATTTTTAATGTAATATTCATGAGCTTGACATGGAATAGAGTCATTGTCCCTCAAGTCGTTCTATCTTGGCCATTTTAAGATGCTCATCTGCTTTGAAAATGACCACCAAACATCCATTTGCCAAAAACGCTCAAAATGTGATTTTTGAAAGGCAGTATTTGGACGTTTCATATTGTGGTTCATCCAAATAGCAAGTGGGCATGTTGGAGATGGGTGGCCTAGGGTGGACCCAAAATTAGGACCTCTTTCAGGAAAAAAATGTCCAAGGCAAAAATGATCAAAACCCATTTCAATCACATCTGACTCCTTACCCCCCCACCTCCACCCCTAAAGAAATAAAAGCGACAGTGGATGCCACGTTCTGACAGCCTCGGGTTAGGCCTATCCTGCCTAACCATGCCATCCACTATCCCCCTCGTCTCTTAACAGAGCAGCCTAGTGGTTGGTGCAGTCGACTTTGAGCAATGGGGCTCAGGTGTAACTCAGGTGTAATTCTTATTTTCAGTTGCAGCACGGTCGGTATGGCATCCAATGTTTTAGCATTGTTCTACGACTTCAGACTTAAGAACATAAGCAGTGCCTCTGCTGGGTCAGACCAGAGGTCCATCATGCCCAGCAGTCCACTCACGCGCGGCGGCCCATCAGGTCCAGAACCTGTATGTAACCCTCTATCTATACCCTTCTATCCCCTTTTCCTTCAGAAAATTGTCCAATCCCTTCTTGAACTCCAATACCGTACCCTGTCCTATCATGCCCTCTGGAAGCGCATTCCAGGTGTCTACCACCCGTTGGGTGAAGAAGAACTTCCTAGCATTGGTTCTTAGCAGCCGTGTTTAGAGGGTGTGTGTATCTTCATACATTATATGTTTTTTGATACACCTGTTGAAGACTCACAAGACTCCTGAGGCAGGCCGGTTAGGCCGAACCATGTGCATGTCGGGTCATTGAGTCATTGGATGAATTTATGAGACCTTGGATGAATAAAGGCATTTGAATTTATCAGATGAGTTGAAGGACACTTTATTGGTGCGAACCATTCTGATTGGGACAATTCCACTCTGTTTCTGTACTCTTATTTCTGTACCAGTGTAAGCCCTCCTGGAACATTTAAACTCAAATACAGTAGGTACTTCTAAGGCACCTGCAAGCATGATAGCTGTTGAAATTGTGTGCCTTTAGGTACGGTAGGTTTTTCTATTCTTAAAGGCTCACAGTAATACTTAAGGTGGGATTTGTACCTAGGTCTTCGTTGTTTTAAAAGTCCACTGCACTGATCACTAGGCTGTCCCTTTGTTCTGCAGGGACACCTACCATCTTTGTACAAATTATGCCAGATGGGCACTTTTTTTTTTTTTGTGCCTGCTATTTTGGTGTTCATATTTTGGACCCTTCATTTTGGAAAATAGCTGTTCATTTTGGATGTCTTCAGTGCAAGAACATCCTCATATTTTTCAAAACACTTCATCCCAATGTGTTTTCCTTATTTATAAATGGCTGCAAGATGGATTTTGAGCAGAAAATGCCTCTCCACATAAATAAGTTCCCAGTGGCAATTGTCCATTTCACTAAAACTGCAGTTAGTTTGACAGAAGTTAGACTGCGTAGAATTAGAAATCAGAAGAGGGCTAAAGCAGACTTAAGGTAGCAAGCAGCAGGAGGGATACTGCTACAGTACATCTCTTCTCTGGTTAAATTGAAGCCTTCCCTGGCACCTTTCAGGAGTACTAAGTATAGCAGGAAAGAAATTAATGGACTGAATATTGCTTATATTCCCACATAGATTGGAGTAGTGAACTAAGAACTAGAGAAACTGCTGATGTTAGACTTTGGGTAAATCCATTTTCTCCTCTGGTGTTCCAGGTAATCAGATTTTAAGCTGTTTTGGGCAGGGACTTAATGTGCTGTGGAGAGAGATCTTTAAGATGAGCGCGTAACAATTCAAAAATAACTTTGGGTCTTAATATTGATTTTGTCACTTTCTCATTTCAGGCCTGGCATCTATAATGAAAAGATTGCTCACCAAATATGATAACCTATTTGAGATCTCCTTTCCCTATTCCATGGGGTGGCATGGTAAGAAGGTGGGTGGGAAAGGAGGGTTTACTGGTCAATTATTTACAGAAATTCTAACCACTAACTTTACATGATTCCTGAATGAAACCAGAAGCATCTCGCTTCCTCACACCCAAAGGCTTTTACCAGACTGGATGGGCCATTTGGCCTTTATCTGACATCACAGAGACACAAATGGGCTGTTTGGTAGTGTGTGTTCTGTATTATAAAAATGTGAAAAATATTTCAAAGTGTTTAATATTCTCTTAAGAACTACTCTACTGGGAAAAGGAGTTGGGAAAGAGAAGGATCAAGGGTGCATCTCTCCCATCCCTATTTTCATTTGTTGACATAGAGTTCAGGATCCTACAGATTCAATGAGACTGCACTGTCTGATTAGTATTGTGCAATTTCCCTGGTGGCATTTCACACTCTTTCCCTTAGACTAGGTAACATGCTCACCACATTCCACACTTGAGCATCCAAGTTATTTGTAGAAGTAAATATTGTGTGTTGGCTTGGCTGCATACGTCAGGGCTCAAGGAGCATACCAGCTTTCGCTCCTTGGCATATCGTCTTTAAGAACTTCTAACTTCAGATCCTATTGTCTGACTGGAATTTACTTTATTTCATTTCATTTATTTTTATTTATTGTTTTCTCAGGTACTTTAGCTAGATTGTGAGCCTTCGGGACATCCAAAGTACCATTTTTATTTATTTTATTTTAATGTATCTTTAATCTATCTTCATTGTAAACCGCTTTGAACCTCACGGTATAGCGGTATATAAGAAATCAAATCAAATCAAATCAAGTAAACTTATTCTCCCCTTCTCATGAGGCATTCTAGGAGAACTGAAGTTTGATCCCCATAAGAAATAATGGAAACTCGGATGATTTGATCCACAACCCAAAAATGTTAATACAAAATACTGTATTGCACAGAACATTCACTACTGAGGAGTAGTGGCTCGTGGTCAGTAGGGGGTGATGTTTATGGGACGGTAATGGAATGGATATCAGAGCATGATAGTGCAGTATTAAGTGCCTGGTTTTTCGTATGATTCTGGGTAATTCTAGTTAGATACAAGCATATGCGTCAGTTAAGGCCACGCCCAATAGAAGCGTACGACAAACTGGTGAATAAAAATCTGAATATGAATGAAGCTAAAGCCAGAAAAACACACTACAGATTAATATAAGGAAAGCTTAATAATATTCTTTTTATGTACTTTGCTATTAGGCTAGATCATGAAGGAAAACAGGGTATACATGGACTCCATTATTGTTTTGCTGTCTTTTCTATATCTTCTCTGTCTTTGGAATCCATTTTGTGGTCAGTTGTGTCCAAGTCTTTGTTCTCAGCATCGTGGTGTTAATTGATACCAGATGTGCTTTAAGATAACGTGTCCTAAACTAAGATATAAAAAGATTCAATATGGATGAATCAAGTTATGAATGAAGGGGCCTCGAAAGTGTGTGATTATGTGTATTGTGTGACTGTATTGAACTAAAGAATGGATTTTGAAAAAACATAATATATATTTGCAACCTAAAGAAATTCAAAGGGCACAACATCTGGAAATTAGCAGTCTCTAGTATAGAGAGGGGGAAACCAGCCCCTCCTCCTCCTTTTCTAGGAAGGCTTCTGTGTAAAGACAATGAAATTTGAAACTGTCAGCTCATGGAGAGGGCTGAGAATATTTCAGCACCTATTCAAATTTCTCTTAATACGCTTTTTTGGAAAGGATAAAAAAGAATATTGATTGAAAATGTTATAAAATGTAAATGTATATTCAGAAATGAATATAAGCAAACAAATGTAATTTTCTGAAACTTTTGAACGTAGAGGAATTTATTTAACTTTAAACACCACCTCTGATATTTTATTGGTTGTCAAACTGATGATGTCACACTGAGCCAAAAGTATATAATAGAGTGACTTGAGATCTTAAACTGAGCACGTTATCAGAATGCCAGCATTTTGGCAACTATAATGTTCTCCCGCTAATGCAACGGCTAACGCAATTATGCTTTATTCTTTTGGTGTCATGATTGAACAAATAAAAACAATAATTATATTTTGGAAACAAAACCTTTGCATTTAGCGTCAATTTGCATGTTTTTATTATTTTTCACACCTTGAGCTTATGAGTGCGCCAGTGTCAAATGTCCCTTGCTCACTACACTCCCACAGTGTCGGAGAAAGAGAAGAACCATCGGCTCAGTTGTGATGACATGACGCGCGTATACTGTACGCACTCGTATTGCAAGACATCACCCGTTTATCAAGTTAAAATGAATAAAACATCTTGCACACACCAAGTTACTTGCAATCCAAGGTTTTACCGTACTAAGTAGTAGATTTAAAATGGATCGGAGAAAATATTTCTTCATACAACATGTAATTAACTCGGGAATGAATTGCCAGAGAATGTGGTGAAATCAGCTTAGCAGACTTTTAAAAAAGGTTTGGATAATTTCCTAAAAGAAGTCCATAGACTATTATTGAGATAGCTTGGGGAAATCCACTGCTTATTCCTAGGATAGGCAGCATAAAATCTAATTTTACTTTATTTTGATTGTTTTACTACTTGGGATCTAGCTAGGTACTTAGGACTAGAGAGCTGCACGGGAACATTGGGAATTCTGTGGGGTTGGAGGCACTGTGAAGGGCACGAATACCTTAGTGTACCTCCTTTTCCTGCCCACCAGCCACACTCGCCCCTCCACAAAGCAGTATGCAGCGCTTTCAGCATGCCACCTATAGCTGACATGGAAGCCTTTCCTCTGATGTCAGAGCATACCTTAGAGGGAAGACTTCCAGATCAGCAGTGTGCAGGGTCACTACCCTACAAAGAAGTGCGGCTGGAAGGCAGGAAGGAGATGGCCATGCCACCCCATGGATGGCTCACATACAGTCTTGCAGGAGGGGGGTACTGGGGTAGGTGGGCCACAGAAAGGAGGGAGCAAGTGAGCGCACATGCACGCATGTTGGACCAAGGAAGGGAGAGAGAGGGCACAGAAGGAAGGGAGCGCATTAGGACAGAGAAGGGAGAGAGGGGGGCATGAACTTGGGACAGAGAAGGGAGAGAAAGAAAGAGGGCATGAACTTGGGACATGGGAGGGAAGGAAGGAAAGAGATACCAAGGTGGAGGAGGGAATAGAAAGGGAGAATCGGGAATGAGTGTGTGAGTGAGAGGGAAAGAGATGTTGCACACAGGGAATGGAAGAAAGAGGAGAATTTTTGGGCATACGGAGGGAGAGGAGTGAGGTAGAGATGCATGAGGAAGAAATGTTGAATATGGTGGTGGAGAGGGGGCAGTGGGATAGATTGAAAGGGATGCAAGAGGGAGGAATGTTGGGCATAGTGATGGAGGGAGATGTGTGGCATGGTGCTGGAGAGGGGTGATAGAAGGAGAAATGTTGGGCATGGGGCTGGTGGACAGGGACAAAAGATGCACATGGTCCTGGGGATGAGAGAGGGAAAAATGTTGGCTGTGGCAGTAGAGGGGATGGGAGAGATGCCCCCTTGATCCTTCTCTTTCCCAACTCCTTTTGCAGTAAAGGAGGGAATGAGAGAGATATTTGACAGAGAGAGAGGAAGAAATGCTGTGCAGGAGTAGGAAGGGGAAAAAGAGGGAGATTGATCTATGAAAAGGGAGAGAGGATGTTGTACAGTGGAGAGAGGGAGAAATGCTGGACCATGGTAGGAGGAACCAATGGACAGCAACAGAAGACTGAGGAATTTTTATCAGGGGCAGGCCAAATTATTTCAGACTAGTGGGTTCTAAAAGTCATTCGAGAGGGCTATGCTATCGAGTTTGCTCGCCTATTTCAGGACATCTTCACAGAGTCTCCCTGTTGAGCTCTAAGGAAGGTGTGAATGGTGAGGGGTTCTAGCTTTGCAGGCAGTGGTTCCTGTTCCGCAGGACAAGAAGGGATTCAGCTGTTATTCAATCTTATTTTGTGGTTCTGAAGAAAGGGGGTTCTTTCCAAACGATTCTCTACCTAAAAGGGGTAAATTGTGTGTTCTAGGTTCCTTCCTTTTGCATGGAAACCTTGCAGTCAGTGATTGTAGTGGTTCAACCTGGGGAGTTCCTTGCTTATCTGGATCTCAAGAGGCCTACCTGCATATTCCATCAGATGTTCCTTCGCTTTGCTGTTTTAGGACAGTATTATCATTTCTGTGTGCTCCCTTTTGCTCTAGTCACTGCACCTTTTCCAAAGTAATGGTGATAGCGGCGGCTCTATGGAAGGAGGGAATCTTGGTGCACCCTTATTTGGATGACTGATTAATTTGAGCAAAGTTGCTTCAGGAGAGCACCACACGATCAGGATTGTGCGATTCCTGCAGTTGCTAACTTGGGGAGTGCTGCTCAATACCAGGATGGGCCTAACCTAGCTGAGAATTTGAAAGCTACAGTCACGGATCAGGTCTTTGCTTCGGCCTCGCAACCCTCAGGCTTGGGAGTTTCTGCAAGTGCTGGGGTTGATGGCCGCTCTTTGGATGTAGTGAAATGGGCCAGGGCTCATATGAGACCTCTTCAAACGGTTCTTCTGGCCAAGTGGTCTCTGCATCTTCAGGAATTGGATATCCTGGCTTTTTTTTCCAACATTATTGAAACCTTTCTAGTGGGATTCCATAAATATCCTGCTGTATCTCCTTTTATAAATGTTATTGCTAGCAGCTTGGTTCCATCCTTTCAGAACAAGTTCCCCCTTTCCCAGAAAGTTGCCCAGTTCCTAACACATCTAAATCCCTGCATCATCACCTCAACTGTGCATTGAGACGTCAGAGCTCTGCTTGCATCTTGGGTCTTGCGTTTGGAACGGGGAGCATTTCTGAAAATGCTACCCTGGAGGATCTGTATTTCAGCTTTCTACCTAAGAGCGAAAAGGGCGACCTACAACTAGGTGACAACTACTATGGGGATGATAAGAACATAAGCATCACCTCTGCCAAGACAGACCACAGGTCCATCATGCCCAGCAGTCCGCTCCTGCGGCGGCCCCCCAGGTCAATGACCTGTAAGTGATCTAATGCTCCAAAGCATTTTGTACTGTATAGTAACCCTCTAATTCAGGGGTGTCCAATGTCGGTCCTCGAGGGCCGCAGTCCAGTCGGGTTTTCAGGATTTCCCCAATGAATATACATGAGGTCTATTTGCATGCACTGCTTTCATTGTATGCTAATAGATCTCATGCATATTCATTGGGGAAATCCTGAAAACCCGACTGGATTGCGGCCCTCGAGGACCGACATTGGACACCCCTGCTCTAATTGTACCCTTCAATCCCCTTTTCCTTCAGGAACTCGTCCAACCCCATTTTGAAACCCAAAATCGTACTCTGCTCTACCACCGCTTCTGGAAGCGAATTCCAGGTGTCCACCACCCTCTGAAGAACTTCCTAGCATTTGTTCTGAATCTGTCTCCCTTCAATTTTTTTGAGTGCCCTCTAGTTTTTGTTGCCCCTGCCAGTCTGAAGAATCTGTCCCTCTCTATCTTCTCTATACCCGTCATAATCTTGTAAGTAACTCATTGCACTAACACTTGACCGACTTCTTTTTGGATCTTTAACTCATCAAGTTGCTAGAACTTGAACCCAAGTCAATGGCACCTAATGTTCTGCTCCCACTTTATGTGGACATTTACTTAGTTCTTGTATATACAAGTGTATTAGTAAAGTATACTCTGTGGACTTAAATCCCCAGAGGGCTTTGCTTCTTCCTGAGAGCTAGGCTGCAACCACAGAGCTTAAGCCCGCCCCTCAGTCTGAGAGAACAGTTGCCATATTTGTCAGACCACATGGCTGTTCGAACAATGCTAGATTCAGATTCTCCCACAGAGTTTTTACCTTTTTTTTTTTTTTTCTAACAATCTAACACATCTTGGATTCTCTATCTAAGGACTAGATCAGGGGTGGACAACTCTGGTCCTTGAGGGCTGGAAACCAGTCTGGTTTTCAGGATTTTCCCAATGAATATGCATGATATCTATTTGCATGCACTGCTTTCAATGCATCTTCATTGGGGAAATCCTGAAATCCCGACTGGATTCCAGCCCTCGAGGACCAGAGTTGCCCACCCCCCTGGGCTAGATGCACTAAAGTCAGCGATCATCGCTAAATCTGTTTTCATAGCTTTAACGCAGTGTTTTTCAACCTTTTTACACCCGGCAGAAATAAAAGAATTATTTTGTGGACTGGCACACTACTAGGACTAAAATTAAAAACCCTGTTTCTGTCCCATCTCCGCGAGCTCGGTCATCTAAGTAACTATAGAAAAATAGACAAATATAGTGCAAAATATAGACAGCAGATATAAATTCTCAAAACTGACACGTTTTGATCACTAAATTGAAAATAAAATCATTTTTCCTACCTTTTGCTGTCTGGTGATTTCATGAGTCTCTGGTTGCTTTTCCTTCTGTCTGTGTATCCTTTCATTTCTTTCTTTCTGCACTCAGGCCCAACAATTGTCCCTTTCTATTCCCTCCCTCTTTCCTTCCCATGTCCTTAGTGCCCCCAGTGCTTCCTTCCCAAGTCCTTAGTGCCCCTAGTGCCTCATTCCCATGTCCTTAGTGCCCCTGTGCCTCCTTCCCATGTCCTTAGTGCCCCTTCCTGTCTTTAGTGCCCCCAGTGCCTCCTTCCTATGTCCCTCTCTCTGCCTTCCACACTTTGTCCCACACCCACCCCTGAAGCCAGCCTGTCTACCTCTCTTCCTCCCTCCCTCCCTGGCCAAAGCCAGCCTGCTTGCCTGACTACCTCCTTCCCTCCTTGCCAGCAAAAAAAAAAAAGCCTCCCTCCTTGCTTTCCCCTGCTCTTACCGCCCTGCTGCTGCTGCTAAACCCGACAGGAAATCTTCTTTCCGACGTCAATTCTGACGTCGGAGAGGACGTTCTGGGCCAGCCAGGCAGCGATTGGCTGGCCCAGAACGTCCTCCAACGTCAGAATTGACGATGGAAAGAAGATTTCCTGTTGGGTTTAGCAGCAGCAGCAGCAATCTTGCTGGCCCTCCGCGGATCGGCAGAAATTTCCTACGGACCGGCGGTTGATGAACAGTGCTTTAACGATCGCTGTTACTGACCCGATTCACAAAACGGCTCACCGTGTGTTTTTCCCCTCGATTGTCCATTTTCTGACCGGCCATGAAAATTAGCTAAAACCCCATGCAAAGTAACCAAGCGATTTGATGCACTAACATCGCTTGGCTATGCATCAAAATAAAACGGGTTTAGCTGGGAATGTTAAACATACCCAAGTGATATTAAAAGGCAGCTTCATCAGCTTGGTTCCAACTGGGGAAAAAAGCATTCGCAAAGCAACCAGGCCGTTCATATATAACTAGCGTTCAATACAGTATATACCAAAAGGCAATTGCACTTAACTGATTCTTCTCCACCGGGTGGCAGCATAACCCAACACATTCTCTTGCTGAAAGCTGTTGCAGAGAAACATTTGCAGACTTTATTCTGTGAAAGGGGTCTGAGGTCACAGAGCTACAGCTACTCAAAAAACCAAAATAGAGGCTAAGATTAATTTCCATAGATTCTGGGCAGCAAATATCATTTAGCTATAATCCAGTGCTGCTTATAAAAATATATCATAAAGCAGATTAGTCTCCGTGACTGCTCTTATTGCTCTTCGTCCAAGGCAAGACAAATCATGGGCTGCATACGAAAGGGTTTCGTCAGTCGTAAGGCGGAAGTCATTATGCCATTGTATAGATCCATGGTGAGGCCCCACCTGGAATACTGTGTGCAATTCTGGAGGCCGCATTATCGCAAGGATGTGCTGAGACTGGAGTCGGTGCAAAGAATGGCCACCCGGATGGTCTCGGGACTCAAGGATCTACCATACGAAAAACGGCTTGACAAATTACAGCTATACTCGCTCGAGGAGCGCAGAGAGAGGGGGGACATGATCGAGACGTTCAAGTATCTTACGGGCCGCATCGAGGCGGAGGAAGATATCTTCTTTTTCAAGGGTCCCACGACAACAAGAGGGCATCCGTTGAAAATCAGGGGCGGGAAACTACGAGGTGACACCAGGAAATTCTTTTTCACTGAAAGAGTGGTTGATCGCTGGAATAGTCTTCCACTACAGGTGATTGAGGCCAGCAGCGTGCCTGATTTTAAGGCCAAATGGGATCGGCACATGGGATCTATTCACAGGGCAAAGGTAGGGGAGGGACATTAATGTGGGCAGACTAGATGGGCCGTGGGCCCTTATCTGCCGTCTATTTCTATGTTTCTATGTAACACATCCCCACCAAAAATGCTGCAGTTTTAAAGAAAAATTTAATCAGTTCTTTGTGAAGAGCAACTCCACAAATGTTTGATATACCACAAGCATATTACAGATACAAGCGGTTTACAATAAAATACATATACATTAGGAAAGGAACTCCATCAGAGATAGGAAAGCTAGAGATAAGATAGAGAGAGCTTATATTAAAAGATAAATTGGAGGAAGAACTCTCAGAGAAAAACATTATAATATAACTACAGGGAGCCCCAAAGTATCCAGAAAAGATAAAAATAAAAGTTGCATTACAAAAAATAAATAGTAACAAGATGAGTATCTAATATAATAAAATCCTTACTGCACATGCGCAGTAGAAAATCTGTGTTCCCTGCATATGTGAGACCTGCCTCCCTGTCGAATTAGATTTCCGGCGCATGGGGCGGCTTGCGGCGCGTGCAGTGATTTCAGCGGCAGTGGCGGTTTGACTACTGCGCTGCCGGGATGCCTCTTCTCACCCCCGGACCAGCAAACGCAGCAGCCACGGGGCATTTGCTTGGCCAGCCCACTTCGATAATGCCTAGCAAAAGCCCCGGGCTAGCGGATGCTGGACAGGGGGAGCAGGGAAGGGGTGGTGGTGGACAGCCGAGGAAAGAGAGACACAGAAAGAAAGACAGACAGACAAACAAACAGAAAGCAGCCAAGGAGAGAGAAAGAAAGAAAGACAGACGCATACATCTATTCTAGCACCCGTTAATGTAATGGGCTTAAAGACTAGTATGAATTATAATCAAACGGAATAAATAAAAGAAAAATTAAAACAACCTCAATAAAAAAATAGACTTGTCAGAACAGTCATACAGGTCAAATTAATGCGTTCCAATGTCCTTTCTGGTGTTGACATTTTTGGAACGCATCAATCTGACAGTCTTAGAATTTGGGTCCAAGCTATTCCTATTGTGTTTCTTTCAGTCTTGGTTTTCACAGCTAGTAATACAGATGAGACAGACTGCACGGTCCATCCAGTCTGCTCATTAAGAGAAACTCGTCGTAGCATCATAGTATATGATGCAGTATAACATATTGATTATGATCTGTCCTTGCAATTTTCAGGGCTCAGACCATAGAAGTCTTCCCAGTAGTTGGAGAACATGTCCAGTGCTGGAGTCTGTGTCTAGATGTCAATAGTCAAGAAACACCCTTGAGTATTAGCTAGATACAGACCCAGACTTCTCTGCTGGGGTATTCTTCTGGATCAGAATCTGATCATTTCTGGCGTTGATGGATGGCCAGGCAGTTGAGAGGAGGGATATGTTTCTGAGTGTGAGGACAGTCTTGGTTTGGAAGAGTAGAGAATACCATCTTTAAAAAAAAAAAAAAAATTTCTATTACGGCACAGACTTCCTCTGCAGGCGGATGTTATGCTGTTTTTCACAATTTTCTTCTCTGGGACTGTCTAGGGGTCATTCTCAACTGTTACAAAAAGGAAATGTATTATTTTATTGTGAAGACAGGCTGAAGTACCTACTGTTACCCTGTGGAGAAATGAGGTGTTTCTTTTGTTAAAATATGAATATTTGGATGTTAAACATGGTGGTTCTGGACGTTGGAGGAGATTTCGGGCTATTTGGGTGCTTGTTTGGGACAATTTATCCCATAGAGCCCAAAGTGCTCTCCTGAATTTTTGACACTGCAGTGCTGGGGGTGGGGGTAGTTGTTTTGGATTCTTTAAGGTCTGCGGGAAGAACAACATAATAAATTTTCTTATCACTTGTTTTCTGTTTAGGCTCTGTTTCGGACTGTTTCGGACTGTTGTGGTTTTGTTTTGTGTTCAACTATTTCTAAATTAAAAAAAAAAAAAAAATTTTTTTTTTTTTTTAATTTCTTTATTGAAAATTTTTCAAAACCAAACTAGCAAGGATTTGTGTGTTGCCCTAGAATGTCATCTTTTTAATAATATAATCCAAAGTTTATAGTTTACCTCTGTTCTAAGCAGATTACAATTGGAAGACTGGACATGATTAGGAAGTACAAAAGATTTAAGCCCTGATTCTGCAAAGTGCGTCCTGATTGTCTAATCATCCAATCGGGAGGCACGTTTTCTAAAAAAATGCTCCCCAGGCAGGCTGCCTATATTGAAGGCGCCTCCGGGAGCCTAGGAAGGTTCGCAAGCCCGCCTAAGCTCACCTAAGGCTAGGCGGTAGCCTTAGGCGAACCTAGGTGGCCCTAGCAGAGCGGGAGACGCTTACAATATAGGCTAGCAAAATGCTGGCCTACATGGTAAGTAGACGCAGCCGCTATACTTTATCGCGGCAAGGGATCTCCCTGCCGTGATTAGTATAGCGGCCGCGGCTACGGCTGCCAGTCTCCCCAATCATCCCCCTGACATTTGTGGCAGGAGGGTGCCCAACCCCTCCTGCCGACAACACCCACGATTGCCGGCAGGAAGGTGCTTAACCCTTCCTGCCGGTAGGCCCCACCCCTGATGATTGCGGCAGGAGGGTACCCAACCTCTCTTGCTGGACACCCCCCCAACGACATGCCCCAACCGCCCTCCCCGGACCCCCCCAATGGCCGCCCTGAAGATCGATGGCAGGAGGGTGCTCAACCCCTCCTGCCGGGGGCCTTAGGCATTTGGGCCAATCAGGCTGTAGGATCCTGTGGGTTGGGCAGGGGAGGGGCAGGCCGGACGGTGCAAAGACCCGTCCGGCCAACTTGGAGGTAAGCCTGAGGGGAGGTTCCGGGGTGGGGGTTTTGTTGGGGGGGGGTCAGGCAGGAGGGGTTGGGCACCCTCCTGCCAGCGATCTTCAAGGGGGGCGTCGGGGGGTCCGGCAGGAGGGGTTGGGCTCCCTCCTGCCGGCGATCTTTGAGGAGGCCGTTGGTGAGGTCCTGGGAGGGCGGTTGGGGCATTTTGTTTGGGGGGGGTCATTGGGGGGTCCGGCAGGAGGGGTTGGTTACCCTCCTGCTGGCAATCTTCGGGGGCGGGTTCTGTCGGCAGGAGGGGTTGGGCACCCTCCTGCCACAATCGTCGGGAGGGGGGTGGGGCGGGGAGAGGAGACTATACTAATCGCGGCAAGGAGATCCCTTGCTGTGATTAACTATAGTGGCTGCATCTAAACAAACCCGATTCTGTAACCGGCTTCTGCAACATGAACGTCTGTTACAGAATCGGGTTTACTTTGGGCGGGGTTTTTTTTTTTTTTTTGGATTTGGTATAGGATACTAATTAAAATGACACTAATTAAAATGACAATTCATTGTGCAATTCTAATTTCTGGAAAAGAAATATTTTGATATTGTCCCCGATGCTATAAAAGGTGCCTAGATTGGGGCACCTCGCTGATCCAGGTGGCTAACTTAGGTCCCCTGTTGTCAAGCTGCGTTAGCTTTTACCACTGCAGCCTGTGAGACGCTCAAATAATTTCTATGTGCGTTGGAGCTTTTACTGCAGCAACCTGCAATAAACCCCCCCAAAAAAAACCCTAACGTAGCTCGATAAAAGGGGCCTTAATTTTTTAATTAGTTCAATTGAACACCACCATTTATTTATATCCTATCATACTTTTTAGGTTCAAGATGGTGTGCATCAAGAGGAGCTGTAGGACAGTGAGGTGGTATTACATCAGTTAGATTTGGGAAGGAGTGGAAGATAGTTGAGTGACGGGGCAGTAAGGGGAAGGAGGTAGACGTGTAAGATGAGGTAAGTGATGAGCAGAATTGAAGGATCAGATATTCTTGTCCAATAAGTGGGTTTTTAGTATTTTTCTGAATGAGTTAGTGCGTTCAGGATTAGGTCGCTTAAGGCGCTGTTCCATGTCTCTGCTTGAAAGGAGAAGGTCCTGTTGAGGAATCTTTTGAACAGCAGTGTTCTGTGAGAGACATGGTTAGGGGAGGAGTTGGGTGCCGGTATTTTAGGCCTAGTATCTAGCACCTAAGTTAAATGCCTACTGGTGCCTAACTTGAATTAGGTGCAATTTATAGAATCGCACCTAACTTTGAATGATGTGCGGTAGGTGCCGTTCTTGTAGGTGACTTCTGATTGAAGTGCCATTTCCAGAATCTGGCCCATTTTTCCTAAAATCTTTAATTAGGGGAAGTTGGCCAAATACTTTATCTCTGTCTCTAGTCTAACCATTCAAAATGTGATTGAGCTAGCAACTAATTTCACTCTTATTGCTGTTTACAGATAGGAAAAAAAAATTATACTGGTATTTTTCTTTTTCTTCAGACTTTGGAATTGTAAAACTGAAAATGATCATATAAATTGGTATCTGTAACACTTTTTATAAAGGAAACAAACATGAAAAATTGAAAAAAACTCTGGTTTCTACCAGGAGCCGAAGAAGATTCTCATAGCATTGGGAAACTGGAACAATCAATACCCCATCCCTGAACAGCAATAAACTATTCAGACTAGTCAACTCCTTATTTGACATCAACTCATATAAAAGCTCCCCCACAGATTTTCCACCCTCCCCAACAAACCTAGCCAACTACTTCGCCAAAAAAATTCATAACTTAAAAACCTCTCTTGCAACAAAAAACACCAGCCCACCAACCCACCTACCTACCTACCCCAAACAATGAAGGTTCAACCGCCGACATGACTTGGAATCGCTTTGAAAACCCAGATTGGAACCTATTTTTCGAGCTATACTCTAAATATTCCAAATTCAACTGCCTACTAGATAACTGCCCACCCTCCATCATGAAAATAGCTCCCCCCCTTCAAAGTGGAGCTTTTCAACTGGGTCACTCTCTGTCTGTCCACCGGTTACTTCCCGCTGGAACTCGGCCACATCCTCATATCTCCAACTATCAAAAACCTCAAAGAACCACTCTCCACAGCCACCAACTACAGACCCATTGCCAACATACCCTTCTTCCTCAAAATCATGGAAGGCCTTGTCAACCGGGACCTCATGTCATACCTCGAGAAGTTCGACATCCTTCATGACTCCCAGTCTGGATTCCACACTAACTACAGCACGGAAACCATCCTAGCGTCACTAACCGACTACCTCCTCCAACTATTCTCCCAGGGAAACAGCGCTCTACTACTCCAGTTTGACCTCAGTAGTGCCATTGACCTGGTAGATCAAGTCCATAATGAGGGAACCTACTCCCATACCTAGTCCAACTCCTGTGGAGTTCCACAAGGCTCCCTCCTATCACCTTTCCTATTCAATATCTACATGGCATCACTGGGACACATGTTATCTGCCCAAAAGCTGAAATCCTATGTTTATGCAGATGACATTACAATTGTCATCCCCATCTCCTCACTGTCACAAGAAATAGAACAGCACATCTCTTCAGTACTCACCATGGTCGAACACTGGACCACCCGGTTCAAACTAAAACTAAATCCAGAAAAGACTAAACTCTTCCTTGCAAGTCCCAACCTCAAATTAACGATCACCACCCTACAACTCAACGGTCTAACTTACCCTATCAATCCCACCATCAAAATCCTTGGAGTTATCCTAGATCGCTGCCTGACCTTCGAAGACCACACCAATGCTCAGATCAAAAAATGCTTCTTCACCCTCTGGAAACTCCGTACCATCAAACATCACTTTGACTTCCCCTCCTTCAGACTGCTGGTCCAATCCCTAATCTTAAGCACCCTGGATTACTGTAATATCATATATTTGGGCTCCTACAAGAAAACCATCAAACGTTTGAGACTCATTCAAAACACAGCCGTCCGCCTAATATATGGCTTCAAAAAGTCAGACCATATCAGTCCTTACTACAGAAAACTTCACTGGTTGCCAATAGAAACGAGAGTCATCTTCAAATTCGCCTGCCTCTGCTTCAAAACCTTAACTGGCCTGTCCCCGATATATCTGTCTTATCACTTTGCGTTCCCAGGCACCAATCGAACTCGCAATGCCTATCTGTTTACTTACCCATCCCCAAAGGGATGCACCTACAAAAGATTCCTTAATAGAACTCTCTCATTCCAAGCTGGCAAATGGACAGATTGCCTGACTACCCTCATCTCATCTGCCCCATCTTACTCATCCTTCAGAAAATCTCTCAAATCTTACCTCTATGATAAATTTCTCGAACCCCTCCCCTCCAATTAACCAAACCCTACCACCTCTCCTTCCCCCGATCTCTCCTTTCCTCCCCCCTCAATCCAATACTTCCTTCCCTCCTACTTACCCCTCCCCCCGGCACCCTCCCGTAACTGATACTGGTTGCACTCTCTGGCCATTCACCACTCGGTATCCTCGCTATATATGTAACTATCTTTGCATAGTAATCCACTTAACTGCATTATACAGTCTCTTGCATCATATTGTGCTCTACAAGTCCCTCGCACTGTATTTTCACTGTATAAATATCTCCGCTGTATATGTACAGTTTCTTGCATTGTAAACTGCTCTCAACTGCATAGTACTTTCCCTGGCATTGTATCTTCGCTGTGTATGTACATCTCTTGCATTGAAACCGCTCTGAACTGTTTGTGGTATTGCGGTATACAAAAATAAAGTTATTATTATTATTATTATTAAAAACTAAAGTGCATAAGAAAAATAACTATAATATTATCATTTCTTTGAGGTTGTAGTTAAACCAGTTAAAAATTGCGAGAACAACCAAATTTTCAGGGATTTACAAAATAATTGCATCTAATCTAATCTTTGGTTTATATACCGGATCATCTCCCAGTGGAGCTCGACTCGGTTCACATATAATTAAGACTAGAGTACATAGCAGAAAACATAAGAGAAGGAAGAACGAATTAAAAACTAAAGTACATAAGAAAAGCATAAGAAAAAATAACTATAATATTATCATTTTGTTGAGACTGTAGTTAAACCATTTAAAAATTGCGAGAACAAAGTTTTCTGTTGGTTTGGAAAGAATAAAATGGTGCCCAGATGAGACTTAATGCTACCGGATACAAATTTCCCTTTGTTTTCTTTTCTTTGTTAAAAAAAATGTGCTTAAGGAGCCCTGATTGTCCTCAGAAAACATTCTTATCTATCGCTCTTTTAGAAACCGAGGAGCTGTTACATGATGCTGCAGTGTGGGAAGGCGTTTTCACTTGTAACTCGCGCTTCCGTTGAACAAAATATTGAGTCAGGATGGTGCGTGGTAATATTGCAAGAGGGGGCTGTTCTTGATAAAGGCTAATGGCGAAACATGTTGGCCAGTCCCTTCCCGGCACTAATAAGAATTTAACAGAGTACAACGGAAGTTTGAGTTTTTAAAGTGAAAATGGTTTAAAAGCTACGTTTTTCAAGGCTCTTTATTCATCAAATTTATGGAAAATGTTGGAGCAAAATATCTATGGATTTAGAGCATTTTTTTTAGATAATAATTTAAAATTTAATATAAAAAAGTATAAAATAAAATTAATCAAAAAATATATTAAACAAAAGCAGATAGGCTGATGATGATAATATATGCCTATGGTGATCTGTATTGATCTACAACAGCCACGACAAATAATTGAGGCTGATGGTGGCATATCTGATATATCTGCTAAATAATAGGATGCTTTGAAGCTGATGTCCTAAGAATAATAATATTGCTATATGTTGATTGACGATTTAACTGCTTGGCAATATAAAGAGTCAGTAATTTACAGTGGCTATTATAGAATTCTGTAGCAGTGTCGCAGCTGACGTAGAAAAATTGAATTGAATCTTTATCTGGGACAAGCAAAGCTGGGTTGTTATAGGCCATATCTCATTTTAGCAGGGCAAGTTAACACACTAGTTCTATCACTTGCGAAAGTGCCATAATAAACTCTTAAGCACAATTCTATAATGCAGCACATACACGGTTGAGTAACATGGTTCATAAACAACCCCGCGAAAGACAAAGGTGCACGCCGACAACTGAGTGCAAGATGGGGGTGCGCGCCGAAGAAAATTACAGTTTTTAGGGGCTCCGACGGGGGTTTTTGTTGGGGAGCCCCCCCAGTTTACTTAATAGAGATCGCGTCGGCGTTGTGGGGGGTTTGAGGGGTTGTAACCCTCCACATTTTACTGTAAACTTAACTTTTTCCCTAAAAACAGGGAAAAAGTTAAGTTTTCAGTAAAATGTGGGGGGTTACAACCCCCCACAACGCCCCCACAACGTGGCGCAATCTCTATTAAGTAAAGTGGGGGGGGTTCCCCCCCACGCCCCCCCCCCCCCGTCGGAGCCCTAAAAACAGTAATTTTCTGCGGCGCAAGCCTCCACACTGCGCTCAATTGTCTGCGCGCGCCTTTGTCCCGGCGCGCTTTTGACCTGACACCGAGTAACATTATGACCACCACCTACCTCTGATATCAGGGATGCACAGCCAATGAACAAATGCATGTGTCGGCGCACAGACTTCATGGGTATATAGGGTGGGATGTCAGCAAGTTGCCATCATAGCAACTGTGGCTGTCATGGGGGGGGGACAAGTGCGATTTTATCAGACATTGAAAAAGGCATGATCATAGGTTACTGAGGCAAGGGTGGCAGCATTTTGTTAACAGCGGTGTTTGTGAACTGTTCATGGGCTGCTGTGATTAAAGTGTACCAAAAGTGGACAAATAGAACTTTTTCGACGACCCAACTTAGTAACGGGAGGGGTGAGGGGGGGCGGGGGGGCAGCACGAAGCAATGATGCAAGAGGTGAATGTCTGCTGCGCAGGTTGGTGTGGGCTGATCGGCCGCAT
This sequence comes from Geotrypetes seraphini, assembly GCF_902459505.1. Classification (NCBI taxonomy): domain Eukaryota; kingdom Metazoa; phylum Chordata; class Amphibia; order Gymnophiona; family Dermophiidae; genus Geotrypetes; species Geotrypetes seraphini. The sequence goes on from NC_047084.1 coordinate 108,667,023, forward strand.
TACCGAAAGGATGTGCTGAGACTAGAGTCGGTCCAGAGAATGGCCACCCGGATGATCGCGGGTCTCAAGGATCTCCCGTACGAGGAAAGGCTGGATAAATTACAGCTCTACTCACTCGAGGAACGCAGAGAGAGGGGAGACATGATCGAGACGTTCAAGTATCTCACGGGCCGCATCGAAGTGGAAGAAGATAACTTTCTTCTCAAGGGTCCCACGGCAACCAGGGGGCAACCGTGGAAAATCAGGGGAGGGAAACTGCACGGTAACACCAGGAAATTCTTTTTCACTGAAAGAGTGGTTGACCGCTGGAATAGTCTTCCACTTCAGGTCACTGAGGCCAGCAGCGTGCCTGATTTTAAGGCCAAATGGGATAGACACGTGGGATCTATTCACTGAGTTAGGTGGGGAAGGGTCATTGCGGTGGGCAGACTAGATGGGCCATGGCCCTTATCTGCCATCTATTTCTATGTTACCGTGGAGCAACTTGCCAACCAAACGAACCAGGAGGCTTCGATATGTGTGTCCAAAATGACTGTGCAGCAAACCCTGCTGTGATTGGGGCTCTGGAGCAGACGGCTAGTGACTGCACCCATATTCACGAGGGTTCATCGCAAACTGGCTGCAATTTGCACATGAGTATCGTCATTGGACTTGCACCGACTGGCATAGGGTTGCTTTCTCCAATGAGTCACGTTTGATTTCCATCGAACTGATGGACGTTGGCATGTTAGGTGTGAAACCACCGAGAACAAACACCTAGCAACCATTGGTGGACATACACAAGCTGGTGGTGGCAGCGTTAGGGTCTGGGGAATGTTTTCTTGTGGTATGGTCTGGGTCCCTTGATACCTCCTTGAAGGCACTCTCAACTGATATGGATATCTCTCCATCCTTGCCAATCAAGTACACCTGTCCATGTTGATGGTCTTCCCTGTGGCTGTTGGGATCTTTCAGCAGGTCAATGCGACATGTTATACCGCCAGAATTGTTTGCGAATGGTTCGCAGAGCACAACCAAGACTTCCAGCTACTTCTCTGGCCTCCAAATTCCCCAGACCTTAGCCCAATTGAACACATTTGGGACTACCTCGATCAACCAATGTTCAACCGGATCCACCGCCACGTACCTGCCACCGCCACGTACCTGACTCAACTGTATAAATATAAGGGGTGCCGGTCTCAGTTACAGAATTCTGTAACTTACCCTTGCCCTGTCACATTTATGCAACTGCAGTTACAACAGTTTTATGATTGCTGGAGTGCCTAAATGGAGGTGCTCAGTTGTAGAATTGATCCCTCGTGTGTGTGCTGCTGAAAATACATTCCTATACTTATATTGGACTCATTGTCTACATTTGTTTGGCTTGGCCACTCCACTCTAGGTTTTGGATGTCCAGACCAAACATGTAGACTAGATACATTGATGCTCAGTATTGGTGCTTACATGTGTGGGCCTGCCTCACAACAACTTTCTCACACATTTCTGCATGTATGAAACCCGAGTGTACATATGGCTTCATAAATGCATATCTGCTAAAAATGAAGCCAACAAAACTAATCCCCTCAAAGGAATAAAACCAAAAAGGGGAAAAAACTCACTTAATATATAGTTAATTGTCACCATACGCACTACACACAGGATAGGAAGAGCCTTGGAAAAATACACAGGAGTCATAGAGGCAGTATAAGAACTTTCAAAAGCTTCCTTACTTCAATCAACGGCATAAAAATCCTCTGTTACATTAAGCAATTTAAACATTCTTCTGTTTTCAAAAATTTCTCAATATCGAAAAGTTTGAAAAACGTTTTTAATTTCAAAACTCTTAAAATGTTGAACAGTTTCATAGATGGCTATTCCCGTAACCACAATGGAGAGGTTATAAATCCATAACTGTCCATCAGTAAATCACAAGCTATTCCTTTAGTTTATTTTTTATGAGGCAATATGCATAAAAAATCCCAAAAAGTGGAGATGATGTACTTAACTTTTATAAGTCCAAAGCTGTCTTGCAGTGTCTCAAAGTCTTTCAACCAGTAACGGTTCCACTTCTAGCAATCTTCGCCTACTCCCAAGCAGCACTGGTCTGGTACTGTGCCACTTGAAAATTTCTTTGTATTTGGACAGATTTGATGCCTAGTATATAGATATGCATTGTTTGCTTCTGCTTAAATTCTGCTTTGTTGCCCTGATGTGTTTCTGATCTTTCCTCTGGCAGGTGCTCCCACAGGCCCTCATTTGGGAGAGGACTGCAGCCACTGGCAGCTCCATGCTCACTACTACCCACCCCTTCTCCGCTCTGCTACAGTCCGTAAGTTCTTTGTGGGCTATGAAATGTTGGCACAGGCTCAACGGGACCTGACTCCAGAACAGGTGCGGAGAATCTACTGTGAATTGGCGTGCATGTGGCTTCGTTGGTTTCTGGGAATACATGGCTATGTCAAGTAGACAATTGTTGCCATCATAGAAGTGGAATTTTATGATTACAAATTATCACCGAGGGAAGCTGATCACCGACTTCCTCTGATACAGATTAGAGAACGACAAGGTGATGGTTACCCACGGGTAGCCATGGGTAACCCACTGTAACAGGAGAAACAATTAACTGGTGCTGCAGGTACAGGTACAAGGCCATTCACCGTCCCACTTTGTGGAATGGTGAATGGCCTTGTCACCGTAGTAAAGGATCTGCCAAGTTGCCACCCTTCCTTCCCCTCCAGATCAGCATCTCTCCTCCTGATCACATGTGCAGCAGCCGCCCTCCCCCCCTCGGAAGTCCATCCACCCTCCCTATCACGGGTGGAACAGTCCCCCACCCTCGCACCCAATGTGTTTGCTGCCAGGGATTCCATTTATAAACAGGCTCCCCTCTGCCGAAGCTGAAACGAGGGCTTCCCTCCAATGTCAGAGCAAACGTGGCTGACCTGGAAGCCACTGGCAACATTCCTGGAAGCCATCGGTCAGCCATGTGCAAGAGCTGCTGCCTGCTGTCCCGGCAAACAAGTGCGGCTGGCGCTGAAGACAAGAAGGAGTAGCCAAGCTGGAAGGAGGTCGGTCGAGGTAACTGGGATTCCCGGCTGACCAGAAAGGCTTCTCTCTGACATCAGAGGGAAGCCCTCGTGTCTGCTTCGGCGGAGGGGGGCATGCCCAGCTGGATGGTCCTGAAGGGAACAAGTAAGGGAGAGAGGGGATAACCTGGGACAAAGGGAGAAAGGGGGAGGGGGGGAAGGAGCGCATTGGGACATGGGAGGGACACAAATTTGGGACAAAGACTGGAAGGCAGGGAGGAGGACACAAACTCGGGACACAGAAGGAAGGGAGGAGGCATGAACTTGGGACACAAGGGAGGAAGGGGGGGCACTAACTTGGGGCATAGGAGGGAGGTAGGAAATAGAAAGGGAGAATTGTTGGGTATGTAAGTGAGAGGGAAAGAGATGGGGCACATGGGGAAAGGAAAATTGTTGGGCATAGAGAGAGGAGTGAGGTAGAGATACATGGGGAAGAGAAGGATGAGAGGGAGAAATGTTGGATATGGTAATGGAGAGGGAACAGAGGGACAGATTGAAGGGAATGCAAGGGGGAGGAATGTTGCTCTGGGGATGGGGACAAATTATTTCCCCGTGTCATTACAGATGCCTGCTCTTAGATACAGTTCTCATTTTAATGAGTGGTACTGTTAAAACATTACCACTTGTATCTATGGCCATCATCTAGCAATGGCCAAAAATACAAGGGAAGATTGTAGCATTGCAGCATTCTAGGATACACCAGGACACTGGGGAGATGGCCATTTGTAAACTAACTTCCTGAATTTGAGTGGCACCTGGCATTTCAGCATCCTGTTCTATGAGGGTTCATCAAAATGTTTCCACACTTTCATATTTTTTGCGCTCAACCAAAAACGCTGTTTTCTGATGACATTAAGAAGTTAGTAAGACGCTGGGAAAAATGCATCGCAAAACAGGGTGATTATGTGGAAAAGCAAAAACAGGGAGATTATGTGGAAAAGCAAAAACAGGGTGATTATGTGGAAAAGCAAAAACAGGGAGATTATGTGGAAAAGCAAAAACAGGGTGATTATGTGGAAAAGCAAAAACAGGGTGATTATGTGGAAAAGCAAAACAGGGTGATTATGTGGAAAAGCAAAAACAGGGTGATTATGTGGAAAAGCAAAAACAGGGTGATTATGTGGAAAAGCAAAAACAGGGTGATTATGTGGAAAAGCAAAAACAGGGTGATTATGTGGAAAAGCAAAAACAGGGTGATTATGTGGAAAAGCAAAAACAGGGTGATTATGTGGAAAAGCAAAAACAGGGAGATTATGTGGAAAAGCAAAAACAGGGAGATTATGTGGAAAAGCAAAACAGGGTGATTATGTGGAAAAGCAAAACAGGGTGATTATGTGGAAAAGCAAAAACAGGGTGATTATGTGGAAAAGCAAAAACAGGGTGATTATGTGGAAAAGCAAAAACAGGGTGATTATGTGGAAAAGCAAAAACAGGGCGATTATGTGGAAAAGCAAAAACAGGGCGATTATGTGGAAAAGCAAAAACAGGGCGATTATGTGGAAAAGCAAAAACAGGGCGATTATGTGGAAAAGCAAAAACAGGGCGATTATGTGGAAAAGCAAAAACAGGGCGATTATGTGGAAAAGCAAAAACAGGGCGATTATGTGGAAAAGCAAAAACAGGGCGATTATGTGGAAAAGCAAAAACAGGGCGATTATGTGGAAAAGCAAAAACAGGGCGATTATGTGGAAAAGCAAAAACAGGGCGATTATGTGGAAAAGCAAAAACAGGGCGATTATGTGGAAAAGCAAAAACAGGGCGATTATGTGGAAAAGCAAAAACAGGGCGATTATGTGGAAAAGCAAAAACAGGGCGATTATGTGGAAAAGCAAAAACAGGGCGATTATGTGGAAAAGCAAAAACAGGGCGATTATGTGGAAAAGCAAAAACAGGGAGATTATGTGGAAAAGCAAAAACAGGGCGATTATGTGGAAAAGCAAAAACAGGGCGATTATGTGGAAAAGCAAAAACAGGGCGATTATGTGGAAAAGCAAAAACAGGGCGATTATGTGGAAAAGCAAAAACAGGGCGATTATGTGGAAAAGCAAAAACAGGGCGATTATGTGGAAAAGCAAAAACAGGGCGATTATGTGGAAAAGCAAAAACAGGGCGATTATGTGGAAAAGCAAAAACAGGGCGATTATGTGGAAAAGCAAAAACAGGGCGATTATGTGGAAAAGCAAAAACAGGGCGATTATGTGGAAAAGCAAAAACAGGGCGATTATGTGGAAAAGCAAAAACAGGGCGATTATGTGGAAAAGCAAAAACAGGGCGATTATGTGGAAAAGCAAAAACAGGGCGATTATGTGGAAAAGCAAAAACAGGGCGATTATGTGGAAAAGCAAAACAGGGTGATTATGTGGAAAAGCAAAACAGGGTGATTATGTGGAAAAGCAAAACAGGGTGATTATGTGGAAAAGCAAAACAGGGTGATTATGTGGAAAAGCAAAACAGGGTGATTATGTGGAAAAGCAAAACCAGGGTGATTATGTGGAAAAGCAAAACCAGGGTGATTATGTGGAAAAGCAAAAACGGAGATTATGTGGAAAAGCAAAAACGGAGATTATGTGGAAAAGCAAAAACGGAGATTATGTGGAAAAGCAAAAACAGGGCGATTATGTGGAAAAGCAAAAACAGGGCGATTATGTGGAAAAGCAAAAACAGGGCGATTATGTGGAAAAGCAAAAACAGGGCGATTATGTGGAAAAGCAAAAACAGGGCGATTATGTGGAAAAGCAAAAACAGGGCGATTATGTGGAAAAGCAAAAACAGGGCGATTATGTGGAAAAGCAAAAACAGGGCGATTATGTGGAAAAGCAAAAACAGGGCGATTATGTGGAAAAGCAAAAACAGGGCGATTATGTGGAAAAGCAAAAACAGGGCGATTATGTGGAAAAGCAAAAACAGGGCGATTATGTGGAAAAGCAAAAACAGGGCGATTATGTGGAAAAGCAAAAACAGGGCGATTATGTGGAAAAGCAAAAACAGGGCGATTATGTGGAAAAGCAAAAACAGGGCGATTATGTGGAAAAGCAAAAACAGGGTGATTATGTGGAAAAGCAAAAACAGGGCGATTATGTGGAAAAGCAAAAACAGGGCGATTATGTGGAAAAGCAAAAACAGGGCGATTATGTGGAAAAGCAAAAACAGGGCGATTATGTGGAAAAGCAAAAACAGGGCGATTATGTGGAAAAGCAAAAACAGGGCGATTATGTGGAAAAGCAAAAACAGGGCGATTATGTGGAAAAGCAAAAACAGGGCGATTATGTGGAAAAGCAAAAATAGGGCGATTATGTGGAAAAGCAAAAACAGGGCGATTATGTGGAAAAGCAAAAACAGGGCGATTATGTGGAAAAGCAAAAACAGGGAGATTATGTGGAAAAGCAAAAACAGGGAGATTATGTGGAAAAGCAAAAACAGGGAGATTATGTGGAAAAGCAAAAACAGGGTGATTATGTGGAAAAGCAAAAACAGGGAGATTATGTGGAAAAGCAAAAACAGGGTGATTATGTGGAAAAGCAAAAACAGGGTGATTATGTGGAAAAGCAAAAACAGGGTGATTATGTGGAAAAGCAAAAACAGGGTGATTATGTGGAAAAGCAAAAACAGGGTGATTATGTGGAAAAGCAAAAACAGGGAGATTATGTGGAAAAGCAAAAACCAGGGTGATTATGTGGAAAAGCAAAACCAGGGTGATTATGTGGAAAAGCAAAAACGGAGATTATGTGGAAAAGCAAAAACGGAGATTATGTGGAAAAGCAAAAACAGGGTGATTATGTGGAAAAGCAAAAACGGAGATTATGTGGAAAAGCAAAAACGGAGATTATGTGGAAAAGCAAAAACGGAGATTATGTGGAAAAGCAAAAACAGGGAGATTATGTGGAAAAGCAAAAACAGGGAGATTATGTGGAAAAGCAAAAACAGGGTGATTATGTGGAAAAGCAAAAACAGGGCGATTATGTGGAAAAGCATGTCATTTTGCTTTTGAGATATTTAATAAATAGTGTTTAAAATAATAAGTGAGGAAACGTTTTGAAGATCCCTCGTATAATTTTTTTTTTACCAATTCAACCAAGAGCTCAAGGTGGTTTACGGTTAAATGACTTCCAATTAGGAAGCCAAATCATGCCACACAGTCTTAGCATTAACATCAGGCTCTATTCTAGCTTGCTGTTAGGGGGTTAATGAGCGACTGTCAATTTTCCAGAGTATTTTGAGCAGAGCAAAGAGGAAGTAATTGGTGCAAAAATTAGATAAACTTTCTGTATGCCACTAGGCAGCGGAGCGCCTGAGGAACCTGCCTGAGGAGCATTACAAGCTGAAGCAGACGGGGACGGCACAGTAGGAAAGAGCTGGTGGAAGCACTTCGTCACTGGCAAATGAAGGAAGAACCTCGGCTGCTGTGCAATGGGTCAAGTCTCGTGGGATTGTCTGCTGATGGCTTTCAGCTGGCAGCACAAGGGGTTGGAGGATTGGTTCCTACACACTTTTATTTGAGATTAGAGAATGACACGGCGACAAAATTCATCACCGTCCCCGTGGATAACCGCGGGAAACCATTTTCATGTCATTCTTTAAGGAGAGAGGGAAGAATCAGAGTATGAATGGCCCCAACCACTGACCCGCAAGCTTTGCTTTGAAGAATACTGGTGTAGAAGGACTGAGGCTGAAACAGACACTACAGAATGACAGTCTCTGGTATCCAGAGCAGATATTGTGATCTCATAATGCCTCATTCCACCAGTGCCTAAGAGCCAATCACATCAGTGATGTCACAGTGGCTTCATTATCCTTGTTTTTAACTAATCGGGTGGGGGGGGGAGGGGGGAGGGAGGTGAGAGTTGTTAGAATCATCCAGGGCAGGAGGGATTCCTCCTATCCTAGCTCACTGCTGGACCACCAGGGCTTACGGTAGGCCTGGTGGAGGGCTGCAAAGAGGCATCGGGGGAGAGGGGGGACAAGGTGCAAAGCCAGGGAGGGAGGGAGGGAGGGAGGATGGGGTGCAGAGCTGGGCAGTGTAATGTAATGTGGGAGGGGGGCTGGGTGCAAAGTCTGGCAGGGCACATGAATATAATCCTCCCCTCCCCCCTTTATATTTTAGTCAACCCTTTTCCTCCTTTTGGGGGGGAAGGGTTAACTCGGTTTGTATTTGGGTTGGTTTATATTTGAATATATACAGTATTAGAGGATGATTGTGCCACTTACGTGGTTAGTTAACTTATCTGGATTGTGTTTAGTTTTGGAGCCTTACCTCAGAGAAGGGCCATCTATATCCTTCCAGGACTGATGATTCAACTATGCTCAAATGGTGAGAGTCTACATTTCGAGTCCTATGAAATGAGGGGGGGCTGATGTAATAGAGGCATTTAAATACCTAACAGGTGTTAATGAGCTTCTGAAAAGGCTTGAGCATGAAATGTCTTCCACCAGGGCTGTGGTAGCAATTAAGTAGTAATGGAATTTGAGGGCATGGAAAAAGCAGAGAAACATGATGGCAGATAAAGGCCAAATGGCCCATCCAGTCAGCTCACCCACAGCATCCACTATCTCCTCCTCTTCCTATAGGCTAAGGCTCTTTACGTCTGCATTGTGAGGTCATAGAGCTTTATGGTTATAGACACATTGTAAAAACATGGGCCAAATGGCCCATCCAGTCTGCCCACCCGCAGCATCCACTATCTCCTCCTCTCCCTATTGGCTAAGGCTCTTAACATTTGCATCTCCTCTTCCTATAGGCTAAGGCTCTTTACACCTGCATTGTGAGGTCATAGAGCTTCATGATTATAGAAACATGATGGCAGATAAAGGCCAAATGGCCCATCCAGAGCATCCACTATCTCCTCCTCTCCCTATTGGCTAAAGCTCTTAACATTTGCATCTCCTCTTCCTATAGGCTAAGGCTCTTTACACTTGCATTGTGAGGTCATTGAGCTTTATGGTTATAGAAACATGATGGCAGATAAAGCCCAAATGGCCCATCCAGTCTGCCCATCCATTGCATCCACTAGCTCCATAAGAGATTCTCTGGACCGACTCCATCCTGTTTATATCTTTTTGAAGGTTCTGTCTCCAGAATTGTACACAATATTCTAAATGATGTCTCACCAGAGTCTTGGACAGGGGCATCAATACCTCCCTTCTTCCTACTGGCCATACCTCTCCCTGTGCACCCTAGCATCCTTCTAGCTTTGACCGTCACTTTTTCAACCTCTTTGGCCACATGCTATCGCACCCAAGTCCTATTCCTCTTTCGTGCACAAAAGTTCTTCACCCCCTAAATTGTACTGTTCCTTTAGGTTTTGCAGCCCAATTGCATGACTTAGCATTTCATAGCATTGAATCGTAACAGTTGACAAAATTTCAGATCATTCTTCAAGCTTCGCTAGATCTTTATCATGTTGTTCACACCACCAGGGTGTCTATTGCAGGTTTTGGCATCCTCCGCAAAGAGGCAAATCTTGCTTGACAGCCCTCCTGCAATATTGCTTCCAAAAAAATGTTAAAAACAGGCCCAAGAACTGAATCTTGAGGCATATCACTGGTAACATCCCATTCCTCAGAGGTTCCTTGTTTACTAAATGTGGCAAAAACAGTGGCACTTGGTGACAAGTGTTTGAGAGTTTATAGCTCTGTAGTCTGATTTGGTAGTGGGGATCAGAGCCACTTAGAATATGATAAAATCAGAAATATTGCAAGTCAGTATTGTGGCTGGGAGGCCTGGCAGGCTGTGACGGTTGAATAAACTGCAGATGGGACTGTCTGGAAAGCTGCTTTTTCTCTAGAAATATGTGAGAATATAAGTGCTCATTTAACCAGGCTTTTCTTGGCAGACTACATAAAGGACTTGAGAGGCTTATAGCAGCTATTTAGATCATTCTGTGATGAAACCAAACTAACAGCTGGATCTATCTGGCATGTTGGATATTCTGAAATAACTTAGTTCTAGCAGAAATGCAATTGCTTATGGAGGCAGGTCTGTCTAGCAGGCTACACAAGGAACTTTTAGCAGGCTGGATATTGAAGACCCTAGGCCTTCACAGACAGACCACTCGACTCCCTTTATGCTGGTTTAAACATTATGAGTTTAATAATCAAATGGTAGCTTACAGGAACAAATCACACAGCATACAGAGTGATAGAGCATACATCAGGCTGTTATTCGCGGTTTTGGGAAAGTGCCGTCGTTTTCACTATTGAAACCGTGAATAACTTTTCAGGGGCAGGCAAGCAAGCAGCGATTTCATGCATGCTGGGAAGAAGCCTTTCTCTCTAGGGATGCTGGGAAGCAGAGTTTTTCTCAGTGCACATTGGGAAGCATGGAAGCAGCAAATTTGTGGGAGAAAGCATGGCAGCAGCGATTATCAGAGTTACAGTAAGGTAATGGTAAGTGATAAACTTTTTTATTGGTACTGTACAGTAAAAGGAAAAAACTTTAGTGATGATGTTTTGGGGGGGCGGAGTCAGCAGCCGAAAAATCGCGAATAAGCGAAACCGCAGATACGGAAACCGCGAATACGGAGGGAGAAGTGTACAGACAACTGAAATGGTAACAATAAGAAGTTCAAGTCTGCCTCCACGGGAGAAAGAGTCCTTACCAGTTTGTACTGTACCTTCCACTCTCCCCCCCCTATAAGTGCAAGCATTTCAAAATGATTGGGGAAGGGGGGGGCAAAATCCCCAATTATAAATTACTTTCCTAGAACACAAATCAAGCTTGCTCAATGCTAGAGGGTGCTCAGCACCCACAGACTTGGCTCCTATACCCCCAACTTCCCACTCTTTCTGGCAGATGCCTGCTGCTCTGAGGTCCAAAAATACTACCTTTTCTCATACCGGAAGTCATCTCATCTAGAACATGGATCAAGGCCATCCCTCCTCCTCCACATTGCCCAAAAAAGAATATAGCGCTAAAGTTTCCAAGTTTATTATTTCTTTGATATACTGTCCATCAAAATTTATCTAGACCAGGGGTGTCCAATGTCGGTCCTCGAGGGCCGCAATCCAGTCGGGTTTTCAGGATTTCCCCAATGAATATGCATTGAAAGCAGTGCATGCACATAGATCTTATGCATATTCATTGGGGAAATCCTGAAAACCCAACTGGATTGCGGTCCTCGAGGACCAACATTGGACACCCCTGATCTAGACGGTTTACATTCAATAAAAAATGAAAAACAAAGAGGGAAAAAAAAAGAAAGAAGAAAGAAATAAAGATACCTAGCTGCCCCCTTCTGAGCAGATTCCGTACGAATATAAGGAAGTTCTTCATCCAGAGAGTGGTAGAAAACTGGAACACTCTGCCGGAGTCTGTCATAGGGGAAAACACCCTCCAAGGATTTAAGACAAAGTTAGACAAGTTCCTGCTGAACCAGAACATACGCAGGTAGGGCTAGTCTCAGGGCGCTGGTCTTTGCCGCGTGAGCGGACTGCTGGGCATGATGGACCACTGGTTTGACCCAGCAGCGGCATTTCTTATGTTCTTAGATCATGTTAAAAACACCATGAGAGCTTTGTTGGCCTCAGTGGCCCTTCCATGGGGAGTAATAGTGGCCACAGCACAGCATTCTCCCTTCTCTTCTATCCAGTATTTGACTTTCTCTCCCTCTTTCCCTCTCTCTTCTGTACAGTATCAACCCTCTGACACATCCCTTCAGCAGCAGTGATTCCTCACCATGTCCTCGGTATTCACATTGTCTTCCCCTGGCCTCCTTCATCTTTCTCTTCCTGCCCTCTTGCAACCCCAAAGAACTCTTCCTCTCCTTTCCTCCTCACAACCCACGTTCCCGTTATACTTCCTCTTTCCTCCACTCTCTGCTCAGCATCGCCCTCTCCTCCTTTTACACAATATCCCTGTTTCTCTCATCTTTTCACACTTGCTCAAGCACCGTGCACCCTTCAGCAGCAGAAGCTCAGATACATCACTCACTACTATCCCTATGGCAACTTTCTGTCCAGTGCCCCCTCCTGATACACTCACACCCCACCCTCTTGCTTTTGTATAACCCCTAGATGAAATTAATTGGGGATTTGTTTTGTGAATCGCGTCCCTGCCTACTTTGCATGCCATTCCCCTCATTTGCATGCGCGGATCGGAATCAGATCGGCAGAGAGGTAAGTGAATCGGGCCAGTAAAATCTGGTTGCAAAACAATCAGTTTGCTTAGTGAATCTAGCCCTAAGTCTTATGTCCCATTGTCTAATTGTCAGCTGTTCTCCAACTCCAGCCGAGTTTCGAATACGTGATCAGGGAGAACAAACGACCTGCCAATCCTGACACTTTCTCACACCCTCGCCCTCCTGCTTCTATATAACCTCTCCTAGTTCAATTGATCTCAGGTCTTGCTGTTTAGCTGTATTTGTTTCCTTTCATTTGTATTCTTTGACACTTTACTATTGAAAGATATGTTTGTCATCCTTGCTTGTCAAGACTCTAACCTCCTGGGGTGACTTTAAAGTTGAGTACTTCCTGAATGTTGCTTATTAGCTGCTACAAATATGATTCACGTAAACAATGCCGTTGTCCAGGGTCGATAACCTATAGTCTAATGCAGGGGTGTCAAAGTCCCTCCTCAAGGGCCGCAATCCAGTCGGGTTTTCAGGATTTCCCCAATGAATATGCATGAGATCTATTTGCATGCACTGCTTTCATTGGATGCTAATAGATCTCATGCATATTCATTGGGGGAAATCCTGAAAACCTGACTGGATTGCGGCCTTCGAGGAAGGACTTTGACACCCCTGGTCTAATGTGTCTAAACGTATACATATGCGTTTTTATTTTAGAGGAGTCTGGAAGCCAGCGCTAGTGTCACATGCTCTAGAAGAAGATAGATTAATCTCTGCTGGGTAAGGACACTGTGAAGCTTTACTCAGGTTTGGCTCATCTGTCACTGTCTGTGACAAAAGGGCTCCTTGATTACCAATGAACCGATAAAGAATATCTCAAATCCTTTCCTCTCGTTCACGTCTTGGGGATTGGTGGTTATGAATTGATTGTATAAAGCGTGTTATGTAAGGTACTGTGCAGAAGATGAAGATAAATGGACTTGATTTTTAAAGAGACAACTGGAATCATACATTTAAAAGTAGCTGTCAAAAAGTACAGCCACCTCTGGTGTAGAAACTGATTAGCAGTTACCTACATGTCAGTACATTGCATCACAGCAGGAGAGGATGCAGCCCTGGTGGGGGGGAAATCAATTTTACAGTGTGGATTTTAGATTCATTTATTCACCATCCAAACTAGAAGGGAGTTTCTTGTAGGTTTAATGTACAGTGCTGTATACATCTAAGAGAACTGTGGAAATGATTAATATCAGTAAGCGAGTCACGATTCATTTACACGAGTTATTCCCCGTGCAAAGAGGCTCACAATTTGTTACACACAGAAGGGAATGTTAGCAGTAAAAGGCAGGGTACGGTTTCTACTTTCCTGCTCTAACCGCTTGGCTGTTCATCCACTGTGTTTTGGGCGGCACCAACTGAGGGTTCCAAGAAACCGCAGAAGAAGGTGCTCAAGAAAAAGGCAAGTTACGCAGCATGCTTCTTAGCTAAATTATATAAATAATTTTTCAGCTATTGAATGTATGTACAACACCTAACAGGTCTTATGTACAAGTATGACTGAGCAACTGACCCCCCCCCTCCCAATATTTCACTTTTCCTTACATCTGCAAGTGCCAGCATCACTGTTTTAAATTGGATTTATACTGCGCTTGAAATACCTGTGTAGACTAAAACCAGAAAGCTGTGGTTAGTTTAGGACTTCTCTTTCAGAAAGGAGAGTAGATGCAAGGGCATTTCCTGTGGACATAGTGGAAGCAAAAGCTGTTCCAGAATTTAAGAAAACCTGAGAAGGTCACATAGCGACTTAGTAGATGTAATGCAATTTATTTCTTATATACCGCTAAACTCCGTTAGGATTCTAAGCGGTTTACAGAAAATAGACAATAGTGTGCATTAAAATTATAAGTAATATAGGTTTACAGAGAAATATACATTAAAGGATACAATAAAAATAAGATAAATAAATAAAGAATAGGTACTTAGAAATTCCCTTACTGTCCCGAAGGCTCACAATCTAACTAGATGATGGCAGATAAACTGAAATAGCCTATCCAATGTGCCCAGAGGAGTTAGGGTTGCATAGGGTTAAACTAAACCTGAAGCTTATAGACCACATCTTCTCTATAAAGATAGAGCTCAGCGCGGTTTACAAAAAATTTAAAGAAAGGAAAAGATAAGAATTGGTGATTTGTCTTTGATTACACTGATTCAGTCTGGTACATTGTTTTGGTATTTTTGTATACCGCCTTGAAGGTTTAATTAGGCAGTATAAGAAATTTTAAATAAACTTGAAAGTAGAGAGCGCCGAAATTTACATTTTTGAAAATAGCCAAGTTTTCAGATGTTTTTTGAAATAATTGAAAAGAGCCCAAATTACGCAGCTGGACAGGAAAATTGTTCCAAAGCTCAATAGTTTAAAAGTAAAGAGATTTCCCTAATTTTCCAATATAGATAACGCCTTTTAATGATGGGAAAGATAATTTATGCTTTCGGATAGATCTGGTAATATCAGGTCCTGCAGAATTCCAAGATAGAGCAATTAAAGAGGAAGAGTACCATACAAGATCTTAAATGTTAGGCAGTGAACCCTAGAAATTACTGGGAGCCAGTGAAGTTTTGACAAAAGTGGGGAAACATGATCAAATTTGCTTTTGGCTAAGATCAACCTAGCCGCAGTATTCTGTATCTGCTGAAGTCTTTGAAGACTTTTCTTGGTTAGACTTAAATAGACTGAATTACACTAATCCAACCTCAAAAGAATGATTGATTGTACAAGGACAGCAAAATGTTGTTGGCAGAAACATGATCTCACTTTCCTCAACATATGGAGACTAAAAAAACTTTTTTTTTTTTAACCAGAGAATTAAGAGTTACCATATTTAAAATACATATAAAACAAACAGAAAAAATTTTCGGCCTCTTTTACAAAGCCACGCCAACCGCCCCGAAGCCCATAGAGCAGGGGTGTCCAACCTTTTGGCTTCCTTGGGCCGCATTGGCCGAGAAAAATGTTTCTGGGGCCGCGCAAGCACTGCAGCAAGACAGAGAAGGGAGCCGGCGAGACGGTAAACACCCAGGGGCAGCAGAGGAAAACACTGCATCGCCCTTAACCGGAGCCGCACAAAATACTTCACCGGGCCGCATGCGGCCCTTGGGCTGCAGATTGGACACCCCTGCCATAGAGATTTAAAGGGCTTCGGGGCTGTTGCCGCGCAGCAGCTGCTAGCGTGGCTTTGTAAAAGAGGCAATTTAAGTGAATGAAATTTCTCCGTCATTAACACCATTTAGCACTGACAACAGTGAATCAAACATGGTGTTATCAAATGCATCATAGCACTCCCTTCCTGCCTCTTCGAATGTTCAAAATGCATCCGTTGAAAGCCAAAAAAACAAAGAAAAAACACTTATCTTTGCATGGTTTGGGGTGAGCTTCGGCAACTGAATCTACTGTCTATGATGCTTGCGCTACCCTTACAAAGCCTGCAATCCTTCCGAATTATATAGGCAAGACCATACAAAGATAAGTGCTTTTTCTTTCCTTTGTTTTTTGGCTTTCAACTGATGCCTTTTGAACATTCAAGGAGGCAGGAAGGGAGTGCTATGATGCATTTGGGGCTCCTTTTAGTAAGGTGCGCTAGTATTTTTAGCACGCGCTGCCCCCCCGCGCTACGCGTAAAAACTAACGCTAGCTCAATGGTGGCGTTAGCGTCTAGCTAAAACCGCTAGCGCAGCTTAGTAAAAAGGCGATGGTGCGCCCGCATCTGGAATACTGCGTCCAATATTGGTCGCCGTACCTTAGGAAGGATATGGCGTTACTCGAGAGGGTTCAGAGGAGAGCGACACGTCTGATAAAAGGGATGGAAAACCTTTCATACGTTGACAGATTGGAGAAACTGGGTCTCTTTTCCCTGGAGAAGAGGAGACTTAGAGGGGATATGATAGAGACTTACAAGATCATGAAGGGCATAGAGAGAGTAGAGAGGGACAGAAAGAGAGACAGAGAGAAATAGAGAGAGAGAGATAGAAAGAAAGAGAGAGAGAAAGAAAGGGAGAGAGACAGAAATAGAGAGAGATAGAGAAAGATTGGAGAAACTGGGACTCTTTTCCCTGGAGAAGAGGAGACTTAGAGGGGATATGATAGAGACTTACAAGATCATGAAGGGCATAGATAGAGTAGAGAGGGACAGATTCTTCAAACTTTCTAAAAATAAAAGAACAAGAGGCCATTCGGAAAAGTTGAAAGGGGACAGATTCAAAACAAATGCTAGGAAGTTCTTCTTTACCCAACGAGTGGTGGACAACTGGAATGCGCTTCCAGAGGGCGTAATAGGGCAGAGTACGGTACTGGGGTTCAAGAAAGGATTGGACAATTTCCTGCTGGAAAAGGGGATAGAAGGGTATAGATAGAGGATTACTGCACAGGTCCTGGACCTGTTGGGCCGCCGCGTGAGCGGACTTCTGGGCATGATGGACCTCAGGTCTGACCCAGCAGAGACATTGCTTATGTTCTTATGAACCCTTGATGAAAACAAAAGAAACAATCCAACTGGTCTGCAGTGAAAAGCAATCAGAACAAACAAAGAAAAATTGCGGACAAAAGTACAAGATGCAGGCTATATTTATTGGAACAATTATATGTTGCGGTTAGTGTCGCCACCTTTGTACAAACCAGGGGACCCGACACAGTCCGGGTTTTGGTTAACACGCCTTCATCAGGTACAACCGCAACAAGGGAACCAGGGTTGCACTAGAATCGACGTCTCCACTTGCTGTCAAAGCTAATTCCTCTACCTTCAAACGTTGAAGATTTCCTTCTGTGGTGGATTCATGACATTTTTTTCTACAAGAATGCTGTCCGTTCCAGCTTCCGCAGCCTTGCCCTATCGTAACTACCGATGCCAATTAAGCCTGGGGGGACACATTCTCAACAACCTCAAGACTCGGGGTAAGTGGTCAGTAAACGAACATTTCCTGCACATTAATCTTTCAGGGCTCTAAGCAGTTATTTTTAAGCTCTTCAATCCTTCCATCTATGGATTTTCAAACAAAATAAAAACTCAGTAGGCTCAGTCAGAGACTTCACCATCAAGTGAGGTGCATTCCCCTGCTGTCTACGGAGAACATCCAAGAGAACATCACATCATGCATAATGAGACTTCACGCCTGGTCCCTCTCAGTACAGATGAAATTAAATGAATCAAAAACAAAATTACTCTGGCTCGGCCCAAAATTAGCTCACCTGCCCGCCCTCTTCACCCTACCCACAGGCCCTGCTCTACACCTTGAGTTCTCAAGCAAGGTCCTTGGCATCACTATCGACTCCTCCCTTTCCCTCAACGATCACCTGAATTCCCTGGCAAAATCTTGTTTTTTCAGCCTCCACATGCTGAGGAAAGTTAGATCCTATTTTCACCAAAAGCATTTCACCGTCCTTGTACAATCCATCATCCTATCCAAACTCGATTATTGTAACGCCATCTACTTAGGCCTAACGAAAAAAAGTCTTCGCAGACTCCAGCTTATCCAGAACACTGCGGCTAAGCTGATTTTTGCTAAACGCAAATATGACCACGTCTCCCCTCTACTTACCAATCTTCACTGGCTCCCAGTACTTTCCAGAATTCATTTCAAATGCTCCTGCCTGGCTTTCAAGATCATTCACGGCATCCTTCTGCCCCTAATCCCTCTATCCTTCCTCGCCCCGACACCAACTACCACCAGATCTGCCCACAGACATAAACTATCCTTCCCCTCTCTACATGGCATCCTCCACGCAGGTAAACTGGGTAGATCCCTCCTCTCCAAAATCACCGGCCTCTGGAACGACCTCACTGTCCCGCTGCGGAACCTGGACTCCCTCCAACTATTCAGAAAACAACTGAAAACCTGGCTTTTCTCTAGCATATAATAATCTCTTCTCCTGATTACATCCCCTCTTTTTATGCTTTGTAAACTTTCTCTTCCCATATTTTTTAAACTCTGTAAACCGTGTCGAGCTCCACTTCAGTGGAGAAGATGCGGTATATAAACCTAAGGCTTAGTTTAGTTTAGTTACAGGTAAGCAACTTTGCTATTTAATCACAGTTTGTGGAATTGTTTGTCATTTTTTTGTTACATAAGCCCTTTTTGGTAGACCAGCGCAGTGTATTGATGGCAGCTGGGTGAATTACTTGAGATTTGTTAGAAAGAGAAGGGTGGAAAGAGCCTGCAGTGGTGTAATATTAGTTGCCTGCCAGATATCCTTCAATTAAAGGTTTATCAACTATGATGCAGAAGTTGGTAGTACTTATAGACTAACAGACTTATCAAGGCATAAGATTTAGGGAGCAAAATCCACCTGAATCAAATGCAGGAAGAATGACAAAGAATTCAATTAGCTGTACACACAACAGATCTTGAGGGAATTTGGGGCTTACAATGCCATGAATCTTGAAAGGAGAAAGTGTAAGGTTAACATTTGGCTGCAGAAAAAAAAGGATTGAGACGTCCGGGTTTTACTTCTATTGCTTACAATAGAAGTAACACCCAGATGTCTCAATCTGTCCTTTTTCTGGATAAATATTTAAGAGATCTCTTGTGAAAATATAACTATTGCTGTATAAATATACTGGGAAAATAGCTTATTATCTTTTAAAACCAAATGCTCAGAGATGTGTAGCCCTGCCAAGAGCCATAGCAGGACCCATCACCCAATCACTGCGATTGTGGTAAATCAAAAACTTAAGTGTACTTTTTCCAAATCTTACTTTCTAAATATTTGTGAAAAACACCATTTAGCTCTTAAAAAATGCTTAAAGGTCCCTTAAAGATTATGAGCTAAGCGGTGTTTTTCACAAATATTTTTGATATTTAGAAAGTAGGATTTGGAAAAAGTACACTTAAGTTTTCGATTTACCACAATCGCAGTGATTGGGTGATGGGTCCTGCTATAGAGGCATCTCTGAGCATTTGGTTTTAAAAGATAATAAGCTATTTTCCCAGTATATTTATACAGCAATAGTTATATTTTCACAAGAGATCTCTTAAATATTTACACACTGTACCTTGCAAGATCTCCATTTTTCATAATAGTGACAGTTCCTTGGCCCTCTATTCTAAGGCTCCTTTTTCTGGAGCCCTATGGTAACCCTAAGAAACTGGGCCTAAAATATACAACAACACAATCTCTTTTGGGAAATATGAATTCCCCTTCAAATCACACGTCATGAACCTTGTAATACAGCCGGTCTCAACATTTGCACTGATCTCCCAAATCCAAGCAACCTTTGAGAGCTGCTTCTATCATTTGTGACAACTACACTGCTTCTCTCCTTATAGTGAGAAGGCAAGTCTGGTCACAGTTGTTCACAGGGCCCTAGGCCAGGGGTAGGCAATTCCGGTCCTCGAGAACTGGAGCCAGGTCAGGTTTTCAGGATATCCACAATGAATAAGTATGAGATGGATTTGCCGCCTTGAGATGCAAATCTATCTCATGCATATTTATTGTGGACATCCTGAAAACCTGACCTGGCTCCGGCACTCGAGGACCGGAATTGCCTACCCCTGCCGTAGGCAAACATTAAGGGGTCCTCCTACCAGGATTTTGCCTTTCCTATCTCACTGATTTACTTCTCCACCCCATCCATCATTTCACTTCTCCAGATGTAGCAAGGAAAATGCAGAGCCCATCAGTGGGCATGGTGGTGGTAAACTCTAACCTTGTTTTTCTTTTCTCTCGGCGTTCTTCAATTTTTCTTCCCCTCTTCATTTATTCTTACTCTATAGCAGGGGTGTCAAAGTTAGAAATCCAATAAAATAATAAAATCCACATACATGACATACACTGCTAATTGACAATAGAACATTAGGAGGGGAGGTAACTTAATTACAATAATAAAAAAATAAAAACAGAAATAAAATCGGGTATAGGTTTAGGACAAATGGGTTGGGACACAAATACCCACATATTTCTATGACCTCCTCATCCTAACCTAAAGTATAGTAAGACTGGTCTATTAAAAAGCGTCTTTAAATAGCCAACTCTTTAGGAGACTTTTAAATTTGTTCAATAGTTTTTCTTCTCTTAGGTTAAGTGGGAGTAAGTTCCAGATTTGGGGAGCTGAAACAGAAAAAAATCATGTCTCTCCTAGAGCATATAACTTTTAAAGAAGGGACTGTTAGTAGGACTTTGTCTTCTGATCTTAAAGATTTTAAGGGGCTGTATGGTATTAAATGTCTTTCTAAGAATGCGGGGGCTTTATTTGTGAGTATTTTATGAGTAAGTAGTGCTATTTTATAGGCAATTCTATGGTTTACTGGTAGCCAGTGTTTTTCCTTTAAAAGTGGTGTTACGTGATCAAAATTTTTTCTTTTTCATAATTATTTTTATTGCAGTATTTTGAATGATCTGGATTCTGCGTAATCGATTTTTGATATTACCAGTGAGTGTATTAGAATATTTAAAGCTGATTCGTCTAGGAAAGCTGATAACGATCTGATCATTCTCAGCCTATAAAAACAGGCTCTTACTAGGGCACTAATTTGTTCCTGGTAGCTCAATTTTTGATCTGAAACCGTGGATTGAAGACAAAGTTTTATTTTATTTTTCTTTCCAGCTTATGATTTATCTTTAATCTTATCTATTGTTTTGCCTTTTGTCTTTGTTTTGTTCTATTTCTATCATTTAAATTTCTCCAGAATTCTACTGTTCAACGGCTCCCCCTTCTGCTTCTATTCCTTTCTCTCCTCTCTTCTACCTTCCAAAGTATTTAGATCAATGCTGTCTTGTTAAAATGTTTATTTTATTTTTATTTTTCCTCTAACTCTACTTTTCACTTCTCTATTACCCTCCAGGTACTTTAGTTAGATTGTGAGCCTTCGGGACAGTAAGGGAATTTTTCAAGTACCTTTCTTATTTCTAATCTTAATGTATATTTTCTGTAAACCGCTTAGAACCTAACGGATGTAGCGGTATATAAGAAATAAATTACATTACATTACATTACATCTAGCATAACTCCCAGAATTTTTACTTTTGTAACTGCTTTGAGGATGGCTGTATTCATAGTAATATCGGTTCCTAGTTCCAGCCTCTCTCTACATGGGAAGAGTATGATTTCTGTTTTGAATGTATTCAGTGCTAGCCTATTGTCCTGTAGCCATCGAGTAATTTTCGAGTAATTTTTGAGAGTTTAACATTGATTTCCGTGATGTCTCCAGCTACCTACACCTTTTATCTCTTCTCTCGCCCCACACCTCTCATTCCCCCGTCTTTCACTAACTCTGTCTCCTCCCCTTCAGCATGTCCTTCTCTTTCTCTCTTCCCACTTGCATCCAGTGTACCCCCCTCTTTCTCTCCCAGACGGTGCCCCACGCTCTCTCCCTCCATTTCCATCCAGTGTGCCGCCTCTCATGGGTCTTTCTTCACCTCACTTCTACGTAGCCTAGTGGCTAGAGCGACACAGCCTCAGCACCCTGAGGTTGTGGGTTCAAACCCCGCACTCCTCCTCGTGACCCTGGTCAAGTCACTTAATCCTACATTAGATAGATTGTGAGCCCTCTGGGATAGATAGAGAAAATGCTTGAGTAACTGAATGTGATCTATTACTAATACTAGTAATTATTTCTATAGCGTTACCAGACGCACACAGCGCTGTACAGATCTTACTGATAGTGTATAATAAAAGTGTTAGAAATACAGTGGAACCTCGGTTTGCGAGTAACCCGGTTTGCGAGTGTTTTGCAAGACGAGCAAAACACTCAGCAAACTTTTGATTCGCAAACTGAGCACTGCCCCGATCAACGAGCACTCACTAGGGTGGCCCAGGGGTGGGTGGGTACCTGTCTGTGGGCTGAAGCCCTTGCAGCATGGTGGTTTCCTTTCCCCGGGGTCCCCTTGCGGCTCTCCTCCGTCTTCGGCGATGCCTTTACCGTTAACCAGCGCCTCCTGGCTTCCGAATCAAGCCGGCCATCCTCCAGACGCTTGCGCAGGAGCTCTGCACTCCCCTGTCAAGCTGGTGCCGCTCCAACAACACGCGCACCACGTACAAGCACGCAGGACCGCCGGCTTGACGGGGGAGTGCAGAGGTCCTGCGCATGCGTCTGGAGGCTGGCTGGCTTGAATCGGAAGCCGGGAGGCGCTGGTTAACGGCAAAGGCATCGCCGAAGAGGGAGGAGAGCCGCACGGGGACCCTGGGGAAAGGAAACCACCACGCTGCAAGGGCTTCAGCCCACAGACAGGTACCCACCCACCCCTGGGCCACCATAGTAAACCTTGGTTGTGGAACAAATTGTTTCAGTTTGCATTGTGGCCTATGGGGACATGTGCTTTGATATACGAGTACTCTGGATTACGAGCATGCTTCTGGAACGAATTATGCTCGTAAACCAAGGTACCACTGTAATACTTTCTGGGTGAGCAGGAGCAATTTGTGTGTTCACTGAATCTTTCAAAAGTGCAAAAATTCAGAAAACGGGCCGAGAAGTCATAGCAACAGGGAAACTGTTGGCACATTCTATAACTCCTCCCACTGCCAGGGAAAGAGAGCTGCT
This sequence comes from Geotrypetes seraphini, assembly GCF_902459505.1. Classification (NCBI taxonomy): domain Eukaryota; kingdom Metazoa; phylum Chordata; class Amphibia; order Gymnophiona; family Dermophiidae; genus Geotrypetes; species Geotrypetes seraphini. The sequence goes on from NC_047084.1 coordinate 108,689,683, forward strand.
ATTGGCTGTTTTCAAAGGTTGAGAGTTTGTTTGTTTTTTCCCAGCTTGAACATTGTAGTCAAAGCGGTTGGAAAGCAGTTGGTGTTAGAAAGGGGGAGGGAGCAGTTGGTCTCTCTGATTCCTCCTCGCTTCTCTCTCCTTATACACCTCCCAGAGAACTCCGTTCCTCAGATAAGTCGCTCTTAGCGTTGCTCTTCTCCTCCACTGCCAAATTCCAGACTTCGTTCCTTTCATCTAGCTGCCCCCTATGCCTGGAATAAATTACCCGAATTTGTCCGTCTAGCCCCATCCTTAAAAGCAGACTGAAAACCCACCTTTTTGATATAGCTTTCAATCCTTAACCCTACTCCTCTGCCCTCCAACCCAGCCAGCAGATTAACCGTTCCCCTTAACTGTATCCATGACATCTTGTTTCTTTAGATTTGTAAGCTCTTTCAAGCAGGGACTGTTTTCTTATTCTTTATGACTCTGTGCAGTGCTGTGTGCCTCTGGTAGCACTATAGAAATAATAGCAGTAGTAGTAGTGGGAGCCGGAGGAGAATTTCTCTAAGCAGCTGTTTCCCTCTCTCTCTCTCTCGATATATTATTATTACAATTATTATTATCTCTATAGACTATATAGATAGATAGATATAGATAGATATAGATATAGCTATGGGGATCAGTATCCCAGAATAATAATAATAATAATAATTTTATTTTTTATATACCGCCAAAGCCAAAGTAGTTAGAGGCGGTTCACAACAAGAAGAGCTGGACAGTCAGCGAAGACATAACAATGAAGTCCTTGAATACAATGAATATTTAGAATAACAGTGATGTCTTTGAATACATGCATATTTGTGGGGAGGAAGAGAAACAGAGTGAAAGTCACATTATAGGGACGTCAAGTACAAGTAAGTAGAATACAGGGGGGAAGTCTTTAAGAGTTCTTGGTTACAAATCGGTTAAACAGGTTGGTTTTGACTAGTTTTCTGAAGTTAAGGTAGGATGAAGAGTGCGTGATAAGATTACCTAGCCAGCCGTTCTGTTGATATGCTTGGAACGCAAGAGTTCTGTCAAGGAATTTTTTGTATTGGCAGTTTTTTTATTATTGGGTAGCTGAATATTTGTATTCTGTGTTTTGGCCTGGTGGAATAGTCCAATTTAAAGTGGGTGATCAGGTATAGGGGGGTCAAACCCAGAATGGATTTAAAACAAAGGCAGGCAAATTTGAACAGCACTCTTGCTTCTAGAGGTAGCCAGTGGAGTTTTTGGTAGTAAGGGGTTATGTGGTCCCATTTTTTTATATTGAAGATCAGTCGCACTGCTGAATTTTGTATGATTCGGAGTCTTTGAATGGTTTTCTTGAGAGACCTCAGATAAATGATATTACAATAGTCGAGCAGGCTTAAGATTGAGGCTTGCACCAGTAGGCGGAATGAAGCTGTGTCGAAGAACTTTCTGATGGTTCTTAATTTCCATAGTGTTGAGAAGCCTTTTTTGATCAGTAGCTCTGTGTGAGAATCAAGAGTGAGGTGATGGTCCAGCGTCACTTCCAGGATTTTTATGGTGTTGACAAAAGGGAAGTTCTGTCCGTTCAGGGAAATTGAAGTGTCTTTGATTTTGTCGTTCGGGCTGGCCAGGAAGAATTTGTTTTTTTCGGAGTTGAGTTTCAGTTTATGTTTCAATCATTTATATTGAAAGTCACCAAAATAACACAGTATGTCAAACAGTACAGTTTTACATCATAACAGCACTCCAAACCCCACCCCCCCAACCATCCACCCTCCCACCCTCCCTCCCACCCCGGCAGCAGCGGCAACGGCAAATCTACTAAGGTATAAGCAATGGGTACAAGAGGTCCATTAAGAAGTCCAAATTCTTTGTTGAACATATTGCGTAAAAGTCAAGCTAAAGGGGTACCAGCAAAGGTGGAATAATCATCCCGCTTTAGTCGACATGTCCACTATATCTCTACGTTCCAAGAGCATTTGAGATAACATTAAGGCTCTCCATTGAGAGATAGTCGGAGGGTGCGATGAAAGCCACTGCAGCAGTATACATTTCCGTCCCAATAGCACAGTTTTAAGGAGAAAGGCTGCACAGCCAGGTCTAGGAGGATGGAAACGAATCTGTAAGGTGAAAAGAAAACTGGGATGTAGCCTCCAAGAGCACTTCCAAATCCGCGCCACCCAAGAGATCAAATGAGTCCAAAAGGAAGAAATCAGTGGGCATGTCCAAAACATATGTCCAAATGATGCCTCCGGACCAGCACACTTCTCACAACCAGGTCCCGCATTGAGTCCCATCACATGTGCTCTCTTTGGCTTGTAAAAGGCACGTAACAGAAATTTATAATTCCTCTCACTCTCCACTGAGGATACTGTAGCAGCAGAGCCTAGACGGAGTCCCTTACGGATCATTTCTGCTGAAATTGGCAATTGGAGATCTGTGGTCCACTTCTGAGCTAATGTGGAAAAGTCCAATTCACCTGCATGTAACAGAATCCACTTATGGTAAAATCTGAGTGGTACGGGTTCCTGAGCTGTGAGGAATAGCGCCTCCCGCATACTTTCATGCACCTCGTCCCGCAGCTTCATCTGAGTCAAGGAGAGTAGATAGTGTTGAAGTTGTCGGAATGCCAACCAGTCCATGGGCAATAAACGAAACTGCGTTTGCAAGTCAGCAAAGGATAGAGGAGCTCCTGTAGAATTTACAGCCTGAGACACATATTGGAGGCCCGCAACAGCCCAACGCCAGAACACTGTTGACTCCATACCAGGTAAAAAGTCTCCATTGCCAGTTATGGATAGACAAGGTGTGGTATGTGGCGATATCCGCAATAATCTACACAGCATCTTCCAGGCAGTGCGCATAGCTGGTAGTAGTGGGTGAGAGCGCAGATGAGGTAAATCCGGCAAGTTGTGAATATGTAAAAGGTAACTGAAGTGGTAAGGCTGGAAAGAAAAACATTCAAGCTCTGGCAGTGAAAAGTCAGTTGTAGAACTAAACCAATCATGAATATGGCGTAGTTGACATGCAAGGTTAAACCTAGATATACATAAAAGTCCCATCCCCCCCTGTTTAATGGGCAGCATCAACCTGGGTAAAGAAATCCTAGCTTGTTTACCCTGCCAAAGGAATGCTGACAACTGGGATCTATGTAATGATAGATGAGACTTTGTAATCATAATGGGCAGCATTTGTAGTATATATAACCATTGGGGCAAGATCATCATGTTATAAAGGGCTATACGGCCCTTTAACGAAATAGGGAACTTCCGCCAGCCTGCCAACGTAGTGGAAGTGCGACGAAGCAGGGGTAATATATTAACAGTATAGAGTCTAGTTAAATTTTGGGGAATGATCACTCCTAAGTATTTCAATTGAGAGGCGGCCCACTGCAAAGGAAACTCTCCAGGCCAAGTCTGCTGTATGTCTGCGGTAGTGGGGAGTGCCAATGACTTCTGCCTATTCAGTACTAATCCTGAATAAATATGAAATTCGTCCAAGATTTCTAAAGCCCGAGGCAATGATCTATGTGGATTTCCCAAAGTAAGCAAGAGGTCATCGGCAAAGGCAAGAACCCTCAACTGTGAATCTCCCTCAGATAGGCCCAGGATCTCATCATCTCTTTGTAGAGTATGCAACAGGGGGTCCAAATACAAAAGAAAAAGTAAGGGGGATAATGGACAGCCCTGTCTCGTACCCTTATTAATGGAAAAAGGAGAAGATCGCACCCCATTGACCAATACCGAGGCTGTAGGTCCCGTATACAATGCCCGGACTCCTGTCAAATACTTGGCGGGAATCCCTACATGTTGTAACACCTGGAACAAGTAATGCCATTGGACTTTATCAAAGGCCTTTGCCGCATCCAGCCCAACCAGTAGGCCCGGACTCCGTTCAATCTGTGCCCGAGAAAAAGCTAAGAGAGTCCGTCGAACATTAAACACCGATTGGCGATTCCGGACAAAGCCCACCTGTTCCTGAAAAATAATAGAAGGTAACATAGAAGCCAACCGATCTGCCAATATTCTGACAAAGATTTTTACATCTACATTTAGTAACGAGATCGGTCGATACGATTCCATGTCTGTTGGGGGTTTAGCGGGTTTCAGAATTAATGTTATCAGGGCTTCATTAGCATAGCGTGGGAATTCCCCGTGATCTTGAATAGACCGATAGTAATTTAGAAGGGAACTACTTATGGAGAAAGATAAGATCTTATAAAACTCTGGAGAGTAACCATCCGGTCCCGGTGCCGTGCAAGGCCTCAATTTCTGTATTGCCAGTAACACCTCCTGTAATTGTAAGGGCCTATCCAGTTTAGACATCTGGGACTCTGTCAGTCGGGGCATGTCCGCGTCCTCCAGGTAATCCCTCACATCCGGACCCGTGTATGGGCCTGGAGACTCGTAAAAGGCTTCAAAATAGTCTCGAAAGCCAGTCAAGATAGCAACCGAGGTTGTTAAAGCCCTTCCCTTGGTGCCCTGTATCATAGAGATATACCTAGATCCTTTCCAACTTTTGGTTATGGATGCCAATAATTTCCCAGCTTTATTACCATACTTATAGAATTGGAACTTTCGATAAAATAACAATTTCTTAGTACGTTCATGAATTAGGGAGTTTAATGATATTAATACCGCCTTATAAGCTTCCTTGTTACCCTCCGAAGGGTCCTGCAGTAATACCCGTTTCATCGATCCCAACTGTTGTTCGAGTTGTATAATTTTGTGTGCAATGCGTCGAGTTCTAGTCGCGACATAGGCTATAATATCTCCACGTAAAACAACTTTAGCAGTATCCCAAAACAAAAGTGGTTGGTCTATATGTTGGGCATTGTTAGTGCGATAATCCTCCCACTTCTCAGTCAAATATGTCTGGAAATGGGGATCTCCATGTAGGTAGGAGGGAAATCTCCAACCTAATCCTGGGCCTACAGGGCCACCCAGCGCAACATCAATCCAAATCATGTTGTGATCTGAGACCTCAAGGGGGCCTATCGTGGCTTCGGAGACCTGAGCAAATAATGTGTTAGAAATTAAGATGTAATCAAGCCTGGAAAAGGAGCCATGGGCTCTGGACTGGTGGGTATAATCTCGTTCAGTAGGGTGGAGCAATCTCCAAGGATCCACCAATCCCAGCGCTCGACAAAGGTAAGGAATGCCCCTAGTCAGTTTCACGGACACCCCCCCAGAAGTCCCAGATCGGTCCACACCCGGGTCCATCACCTGGTTCAGGTCGCCTACCAATACTAAGGGGCCGTCAGGGTCTTGTAAACAAATATTAACCAAATTTTGAAAGTAGGAATGATGATAACTGTTAGGGCCATATCCCGCTAGAAGTCTAAAGGTGCCACCCGGTCCCCGCACCTTCAACAGAAGATAACGGCCCTGAGGGTCACGTCTTAAGACCTGCACTGTACATGGGAGACCCTTACGGATCAGTATGGCCACCCCTGCCCTCTTCCCAGGCGACGATGCGTAATGTAAGTCACCAACCCAACCTCTCCGGAGTTTCTGATGTTCACTATCTGTAAGCCTAGTCTCTTGTAAGCAAGCTATGTCTGCAGAATGATGTTTCAATTGGGATAGTATTTTAGTACGTTTCACTGGCGATGTTATTCCAGATACATTCCAGGAAATTATACGTAACTGTTTAGCACCCATTAGGACTCCCACCCCTCCTATTAAAGCCACTATGCCAGCTAAATTGAAGTGTCCCAGGGCGCCCAGCCTCACCCCAAGACCACACAGACATCTCCCATTCAGACCCCCTAAGCAAGTGTAAATCAATGAGCAAAGAAACATAAAAAGCCGCATATAAATGAACTTTGCCACCCTGTACCGCTGCTGCCCCCAAATAGTCCCCTACCCCAACCTCTCCAACATCCCTAGAAACCAACCCCAGAACCCCCATTTGGGGAGAACTAGTGGCCACAAATATTGTCACCTCCGGGGCCACCCTGTCCCTCAAATAGTAGTCCTCATCCGAGGCCTCAATAAGACACTCTGCCTTCAAGTGTAATTGTCATCCTTGTCTCAAGCAGCCACAAACCCTTCTATGTCTGTGTCCGAGAAGGTGTTCAATTCGCTCCAGTACTCGGGAGACCCAGTTGCTTTATGTATTCATCTGCCGCTTCCGGGGTCTGAAAAGATTTCCAGACTCCATTGCTTTGAATCCGCAGCAAGGCTGGATAATTAAATTGGAAGCGTTGTTTCAAGTCAGCCAAGCGCGCGCACAAAGGATAGTAAGGTCTCCTCCGCTCTTGCAAGGCTACTGAAAAGTCTTGACTGAGGCGGACTGGGTTACCATCATATTTCAAATCCTCTTTCTTAGTTCGGTATTGACGTAGCACTTCCACTTTGTGGCGAAAATTCAACAGTTTCAGAATCACAACATGTGGGCGCGTCTCCAAGCCAGGTCTGGGGCCCAAACGATGTGCTTGTTCTATGCACAGCGGCCCCAGCGAGGGTGACAGGGTAAATTCCGCACGAAGCCAGCTTTCTAATTGTTCAGGTAGCAAACGCTCAGGCAGCGTTTCAGGAATTCCCATCAGGCGCAGGTTAGAGCGGCGGGACCTGTTCTCCAGATCATCCAGTTTTTCAGCCTGAGCTCTAACCTGCGCCTGCAGCGCGCCAAGATCCGTGTCCCGCGCCGCAGAGGAGTCTTCCAGGTCAGACACCCGTTTTTCGAGTTCCGACGTGCGAGCCGCGGCTGCAGCTAGGAGTGTTTCCACATTAGCGATTTGGGCAGTGAGCGTGTCCATCTGGGGCCCCAATACCTGTGCCAATGCTGCTTTTATGTCACTCAGGGCCGATTCTGAAAGGTTAGAGACCGCCGCCGCGGGACTCGCCGCCATCTTGGATTCTGTCGGCCGTGCACGTTCTCACTCCTTTCGTGCTGATTTCGGCTGCATCGATTCCTGTGATCTCGTTAAATAACGGTCCATATAGGTAGGAATCCTCCCAGACACCACTCGTGTGGAACAGGTCAGGAGAGCGTCTCAAAATTGTAAAATGTCGGCAGGGCTATCCCGGAGTGAACGAGGAGACGTCTTCACTCGTTCATGACATCACGTGACCCTTTGAGTTTCAGTTTAAACTCAGTCATCCATGATTCGATTTGCTTTAAAGTTAGTTCTAGATGTTTCTTCATCTCAAGAGTCAGGCTTGTTAGGGGAAGGATTATGGTGATGTCATTGGCGTAGATGTAGAACTTGATTTTTAGTTTTTGTAGTAGATTCGCCAGTGGGGAAAGGTAAATGTTGAATAGAGTGGGAGATAGGGGGGAACCTTGTGGGACTCTGCATGGGTTTGCCCAGTTGGAGGATTGATTATCATCGCTATAGACTCGGTACAATTGTTTAGTCAAGAATCCTTGGAACCATTTTAATACATTGCCTGAGAGTCCAATTGTCTCTAAGCAGTCAAGTAGGATAGCATGATCGACTAAATCGAAAGCACTACTCAGGTCCAGCTGGAGGATTAGTGCACTTGAACCTTGGCTGAATAGATTCAGGAGGGAATCCTGTAAAGAAGCAATAACTGTTTCCGTGCTGAACCCGGAGCGAAAACCCGATTGGTTGTCATGAAGCATACTGATTTTATCTAGGTGTGTTACTAAGTCCTGGTTTACCAAGCCTTCCATCAGCTTTACAAAAAAGGGGATGTTTCCAATGGGTCTGTAATTTGATGTCAATTGGATAGATTCCTTGGGGTTTTTTAAAATCAGTGTGATTAGAATCTGACCTAATTCCTCGGGGAATGTACCAGACAATAGTAGAGAGGAGAGCCAATCGTGTAGCTTGGCTTTGAAGGTGACTGGAGCAGCTTTCATGACGTTTGGTGGGCAACTGTCCAATCTGCAGAACGAATCGGCGTATTTCGAGTAGAGTTTGCAGAATTGATTCCAGGTGGGGGTGGAAAAATTGTTCCAGTACATATCTACCCTGGGTTCATCAATGTGTTGGGCGACTGGGTAGTTCAAATGGTTGGATGTGGAGATCGATAGGTTGGATCTTAGGTTGTTGATTTTGTGGTTAAAAAATTCAGCTAGCGCATCGGCTGATGGTGGGGGGTCTGTAGTGGGGCAGGAAAAGGCCTGTATATCGTAGAGATTGTTGACAAGTTTGAATAGGGTCTTGGTGTTGGTGTAGCCTATTTTTTGTGCATAAAAATTAGTGCGTTTTGTAGTTATGAGTTTTTTGTATTCTTTTAGCTTTAGTCTCCAATTTGTTCTACTTGTATTATCTCTTGATTTCAGCCATTGTCTTTCCAGTTTTCTTAGTTCACGTTTTGCTGTTCCTAACTCGGCATCGATCCAGCCGTCCAGATTTTTGTTTCTAATTTTTCTTAGTTTGATGGGGGCCAACTTGTTTAGAATTTGTGTGCTCGTTTAAGTCCAAGAGTCTACAGAGATGGAGTCTGAGTCTGAGGAGATGTCGTAGTGTGTCCAGAATTCCACTGGGTTTACTAAGCCTCTGGTGGCTGTCATTTTTCTAATCCTTTTAGCTACCTTGGGTTTGGATGGGGAGGGTTTGGATTGCCAGTTGAGTTGGAAATTGCATAGACGGTGGTCCGACCATAGGGTATCGGTCCAGGTGGTTTGGTGCCAGAATATTTTGGGGTGGATAAGGTTTTTGGATGAAAAGGTGACTAGGTCTAGTTGATGTCCTTTTTGATGGTTTTTTTCTGGGAGAGGCACAAGGAAGTCTAGCGAATCGATAAAGGATAGTAATTCTTTGGCATCGCCCTGCTCTACCTGCTCTAGGTGGATGTTCAGGTCACCAGTTAGTAAGTTGTAGGGACCAGTGATAGAGTTTGTAAGGAGGAATTCAAAGAAGGCATCCTTGGCAATGGACCATTTCTTGGGAGGAATGTAGAATAGTGTGATGATTAGGTTCTCTTCTAGTTGGTCTGATCAGAGTTTACACTGAATGTACTAGTAAAAAGGGAATTTGTTTGTCCTATTTGCCTGACAGTGTTCTGGCCTGCCTCCTGTGCACATTACCACCATATTGGACTATTGCAAAATTGTTTATTTGGGAGTACCAAAGAAAATATTGAGAAAACAGAATAGTGCAGAACACGGCTGTCCGTCTGATATTTGGGTTGAGGAAAAATGAACACGTCAGTCCTTATTATCGAATGCTGCACTGGTTGCTAGTAGAAGCACGAGTAATATTTAAGTTCCCTTGTATTTGTTTTAAGTTGGTTTGGGGACTGACCCCTACATACCTGTTATCTCATTCCGTGCTATTCAACCCTACCAGGATAACCAGGAATTGCAATATATTTACCTATCCTAGGATCATTGGCTGTGGATACAGGTCTTTTTTGGATAGGATGCTAGCATTCCAAGTAAGTAAACAACAGTCCTGGTTGGGCAATTATATTAGCGGAACCATGCAATCTTACAGCGCATTTCGAAAAGGGATTAAGACTGTACTATTTGATAAATTCATTTCTTAACTGAAGTTTTATTTTTAACAATAATTTTATACTGTCTATACTTTAGATAACATGTACTTTTATTCTCAATACTTTGAGCTCTTTTTATCAAGGTGCACTAGGGTTTGAGTTGGAGACCACTGGCTTAACTGTAACCATGACATCCTGTTTGTCTTTGGGAAGCAGAGCTGAGATTGTGATGTCATAATGCCTCATTCCACCAATAAGAGCCAGCCTCATCAGTGATGTCATAATGGCTTGATTGTCCTGTTCTCCCCTCTGCCCTCCAACCACGCCAGAAGATTAACCCTTTCCCTTAACTCAGTGGTCTCAAACTCGCAGCCCACCAGGTACTATTTTGAGGCCCTCGGTATGTTTATCATAATCACAAAAGTACAATAAAATAGTTTCTTGATCATATGTCTCTTTAGCTATAAATGACAATATTTTTATTAAGACTTAGCCAAAAGGAAAGATTTATAAACTATAAAGAGTTTTACCGCATGCAAAATTGTCATTTCTTTAATAAGACATTGACTATTTTTTTTCTGCGGCCCTCCGAGTACCTACAAATCCAAAATGTGGCCCTGCAAAGGGTTTGAGTTGGAGACCACTGCACTATGCTAACTAAGGGCTCCTTCTACTAAACCATGGAAGAGCTTCTTATCACAGACCAGTTAGATAAATGCTCTTGACAGTCATTCAGTTCCTGTGAGCTTTAGAGCATTTCCCTCGCTGGCCTGCGGTAAGAAGCTTTTCTGTACTTTGGTAAAACCTAGCATAAATAAAAGGTTAAAAGACACGCTCGTATTTGCTTAAACTGAGGGAGAGCTGGGAGAACTTTGACTTAAAACCTTTCACTATTCAATTAGCACTTTGGAATTTCTTCTGGAGTACACAAACTTCATTACACTAAAAACTGTCCAAGACCTAGTGTCTTCTGGAGGCGTTCTTAAGATACCGAGACTTGATATGAAATATTTATTCTGCTCTGGAGAATTCTGCCTTTATATTTTAAGATTTAACCAGACTGACTTTGTATTGGTACCCTACACTTTAGTTTTTCCTAAGCAGAGGGTAGGACAGAGAGGGAAATGGGGATCGAGAAGAAGTGCAGTGGTGGGAGGGGTAAAAGGAGCAAAAAGGGGGAGAGTGTAGTAATTTATTTACTTATTTAAAACATAAAGCGGCTCCATACACAGTAGAAATACATCGCATTTCCACAATAATTTTAAACAATAAAAATTAAACTAATAAAACTACAGAAAGCTTTACAAGAAAGATGTCAGATAGAATTTTGAGATCCAATGAACAGCATTTGCTAACAATTCCCTCTCTCAAAATTATTAATTCAAGGCGACATATTATTTTTTTCTGTTACGGCTCCTCAAGCCTAGAATTCTCTTCCTATTTACTTGAGGGAAGAACACAATTTGGAAAAATTCAAAAGTAAATTGAAGAGTTTTCTTTTTAAAGACGCATTTGAAAATTAGTTATCCAGTCAATTTTAATCTGATTCTAATATTTTATTGAAGCTTTTTAACTTTACCCCCCCCTTGTTTTTTCCCTAAATGTCTCGCTTTCTGTCAAATAACTTGTAGTTCTTTTCCTTTTTCCTTCTGTTTTTAGTTTTGTCAAGTTTGTTAATAGTCCCGTAGGACTTTGTTTTTGTCATGCATTGTTTTGTTTCCCCAACACTGTATTTTTATTATGTACATCGCTTAGAATCAAGATTAAGCGATTAATCAAAATTTTATTAAACTTGAAACTTGATACATTATCTGAAAGTATTCTAATCTGTTCATACGAAGCAAAGGTAAATGGAAGAGACAGCGGGGAGGGTATGATGAATGTACAATTAGAATGCCGGCCCTTTTTGGTAGACCAGTACAGTGCAGTGATGGCAGATGGGTAAATTACAAAACAAAGCAAAATCCAACAGATCTGCAGTAAAAGGCGAACACCAAAAACAAAGGCCTGCAGCGTGGAATGTACAAGGTACAAGTATCTTTATTAAAAGTCTATGCAAAATTGTAATCCATAAAAATGGCTCTCGTATACATGGAGTATATAGCCTACACGGTCCATGTTTCGGAGAGACACTTCTTCCTCAGGGGTTCTGGGTTTCTTTCAGGTCATCAGGGAGTGCAGGAAGACGAGCATGTGATGGGAAGGCGGGTTGGATGGGGGCAAGCGCAATGACAGGAAAGGTAGAAGATGAAATAGGTTGGGCAGAAGGTGACAGTGTTTGGATGCAGCTTCCTCTTCCTCCTGGTACAGCCCTTCTGGTTGTTCCTCTCCTGCCTCCTCCTCGGCCACTTTAGACTGGATGGGACCAGCAGTGTCACCTTCTCCAGGAGGTTCTTCTACTGCTGCTTAAGCTAGAGAAGAGAGAAACGTGGAAATAGGATATGGCCAGGTAGTGTCAACTACATTTTTGAACATAACATTTGAAGAAAAAGAGCAGCAAACAATATGTTAATACAACCAGGTACATACAAAGAACTCCACTATAGGCCACATTAAGGAGCCCTTTAGTATCCCTGGTGGTCCAGTGGTAAATCGTGGCAGGAGTGACCTTCCTTCGCTCCTGCCCGTGCATAGCCGCTAGCTAATTGGCTGCAGGGAGTTCTCGCAGTACCCATGGGCAGGAGCGAATGAAGGTTGGTTTTGCTGCGATTCACCATGGACCACCAGGGAAACTAAAAGTACGCAGGGGAAGTGGGAGGGAGAAAAAAAAAAAAAAAGAATTGACTGGGGCAGGAGGCAGGAATGATTGCTCCTGTCCTGGCCAGCACTGGACTACCAGGTCTTGTGGCAGGTTTGGGAAGGGGGTGAATCAGCGCTGACCCGAATATAAACCAAGACACCCATTTTTGGGCCCAAAAATCTCTGTTTTATATTTGTTTTAGTTTCTTCTAGTTGTGCTAAATAACTTATAAGAAAACATATATCTGATGACAATACATTATCTGAGCCCAGTTTAGAGTACCTACAAGGTTTTCCTCCGATTACAGAAGATGTTCTGCTAATTATGGCTCTTACCTCTATTGTACACTTTAGTGAAGCTTAATTTGAATAGACTAATTGTTAACACAACACTTCACATCTCCCTTTCTGATTATTAGCTAGTTAGGCTTGGAAAAGACGTTGTTTATTTCTAGGTCTGAACTATACGGAATTAATCTACTCTTTAAAATGTTGCTTGATACCTGTGACCTGCATCGACCACTGCTGGAGAAAAAATGCTAGGGTTGAAGGACCTTTGCTCTGAGCCAGTATGCAACATCTTAAATGGTCCTACCCTTTGGATGGGAGGCTGAATGGGGTTTCGGTGTGCCGGGGAGAGGGGCGAAGACGCCGACGATGACCATTACAATTTGGGCCTTGACTCCCTTAGTTCTGACCGAAGTTAGTTTTAAGTTCTAAGCCACGGCAGCAGCTTCTCTCACGATCCCTGCCTGCGTCGGAAGCCTTCTCCGACGCAGGTGCGGCTCGTGAGCGGAGCCGCCGCCGTGGCTTAGAACTTAAAACTAACTTCAGTCAGAACATTACCTTGGGTTCCGCGATCGGGTTCTGTTTGGTTTGCCACTGCCTGGAGGAGCTGAAGAGCAGGGAGTCCCGCGTACAGATTCTCTGCCGGCCACTGTCACAGCTAGGCGCGCATGCGCACTCCTGCGGCCACAGACCTACAGATCATGGAAGCACGCAGTTCAGAGTGCGCATGCGCGGTAGGGTTTTATTTTTAAGATAATCGCAGAGGAGACATGAGTTTCCATTCCAACCACAACCAATCAGGGAGCTTTTCCATGAGCTCTGGGAGGACCCAATACATACCTTGGCGCATAATATAGGATTCATGATACCTATAAAAATTGGGAAAATTTACTCCTCCCTCTGTAATTGGCTTTTGCAGAGACACTAAAGTAATTCTAGCAATTTTACCCAGCCAAATAAATTTTGTAAGAATACTATTTAATTTTTTATAAAAGGACCCTTGAAAAAAAACTGGTATCATACCCATTTGATAACAAACCACAGGCAAAATCATCATTTTAATAGTTTGGACTCTCCCCCACCAAGACAGATATAAAGGATTCCATTGCTCACACATTTCTGTTACCTTCTGTAATAAAAAATTTTCATTCACTTTCATTGTTTCTTCCAGCGTATTTTTTATCCAAATGCCTAAATATTTTATTCCATCCTCTTTCCATAGAAAGGGAAATGAATCAATAAACCTTTTGCACAATGCACATTAAGTGGAAGAACTTCTGATTTACTCCAATTTATCTTGTAACCTGAAAATTTTCCAAATTTCTCTATTAATTCAATTAAGCATGGAATGGTTGTTTCAGGATTTCTCAAATGAAGCAGTATATCATCTGCATAAGCAGAGACCTTGTATTCCTGATCTGAATAAGGAATACTCTGTATCTCCTTCACTTGCTAAATAGCTAATAACAAGGTTTTAATACAATATCAAAAAGCAAAGGAGACAAGGGACAGCCTTGTTTAACCCACCTCTACAAACTAAAACGCTCGGAAAAATTATTATTAATATGCAGTCTAGCAGCAGGGGAGCTATACAAGGTTTGAATCATTTGTATAAATCCCGAACCTATACCGAACCAATCCATTGCTTGATATATTCCGGAACTTGGAGGCGAGGAGGATGGCAGTTTGAATGCAGAGCTCCTCTCCCTGGACAATCTGCCTGCTTTTAAATATCAGCAGCAGTGGGAGATCAATTGCTTTTACACCTAAGCAGCAACGGGACCAACCCACCAAAAACCCACAGTCCCGGTCCTGCAAAAATATGAGCTCCACCCTCCCTGCAGTTCGCTAGGAAAATCAACTGCTTTTACACCTAAGCAGCAGCAGGACCAGCCACCACTACCAAGAGCCCTTTGCCCCGATCCAGCCAGGCATGTGAGCTCCTCCCTCTGTAGTCCATTGGAGAGATCAATCTACCTGCTTTTAAATATCAGCAACAGTGGGAAATCAACTGCTTTTACACCTCAGCAGCAGCGGAACTATCCGCAACTACCAAGAGCACACAGACCCGATCCAGCCAAGAGTGTGAGCTCCACCTCCCCCTGCAGTCCACTAGGAAGATCAACTGTTTTTTACACCTAAGCAGCAACAGGACCAGCCACCACTACCGAGAGCCCTTTGCCCTGATCCAGCCAAACAAGTAAGCTCTTCCTCCAGCATTCCGTTGGAAAAATCAATATGCTTGCTTTTAAATATTATCAGAAGTAGGAGATCAACTGCTTTTACACCTAAGCAGCCTATAATAGGAGCCCTTGCCCCGATCCAACCAGGCATGTGAGCTCCTCCCCCTATATCCCGTTTAAGAGATCAATCTACCTGCTTTAAATATCAGCAGCAGTAGAAAAACAACTGCTTTTACATACAAGCAGCAGCGAGACCTACCGCAACCACCAAGAGCCCACAGACCCGATCCTGCCAGGAGTGTGAACTCCTCCCCCTGCAGTCCATTGGAGAGATCAATCTGCCTGCTTTTAAATATCAGCAGCAGTGGAGATCAACTGCTTTTACACCTAAGCAGCAACGAGACCAGCCACAACCACCGAGAGCACACAGACCCGATCCTACCAAGAGTGTGAACTCTTCCCCCCATGCAATCCGCTAAGAAGATCGACTGTCGGCTCCGGGCGGCTTTCCCGCAGAGGAGAGAATCCTGCATTCACCGTGGGCCTCATCTGGGGCAGCCTCCTTGGAGCGGCTGGGGCACGGGCAGTGTGTCTGGGAGGGAATGCATGGATGGGAGAACATCGCAGGGGAGGAGACATAGGCATCCTGGGACTGTCTGCCAAATCTCTTCCCTGAAGAAGCCCTTTCTGGAAACGTCAATCGCTCCTCCTAAACTTACTTGCTCCACTTCATCACTGACGCTGAAACCGTGGATTGAAGACAAAGTTTTATTTTATTTTTCTTTCCAGCTTATGATTTATCTTTAATCTTATCTATTGTTTTGCCTTTTGCCTTTGTTTTGTTCTATTTCTATCATTTAAATTTCTCCAGAATTCTACTGTTCAACGGCTCCCCCTTCTGCTTCTATTCCTTTCTCTCCTCTCTTCTACCTTCCAAAGTATTTAGATCAATGCTGTCTTGTTAAAATGTTTATTTTATTTTTATTTTTCCTCTAACTCTACTTTTCACTTCTCTATTACCCTCCAGGTACTTTAGTTAGATTGTGAGCCTTCGGGACAGTAAGGGAATTTTTCAAGTACCTTTCTTATTTCTAATCTTAATGTATATTTTCTGTAAACCGCTTAGAACCTAACGGATGTAGCGGTATATAAGAAATAAATTACAAATTACATTACATATATGAAGACCCATTCCACTTGATCAAAGGCCTTCTCTGCATCCAAGGATACAGAAAAGGCCAGATCTTTCATGGCTTTTGTTAAATATAACATGAAAAGCCAACCTGGTGTTATTAGAAGAATGTCTCTGAGCAACAAACCCTGTTTGGTGTATACCAATAATATAAGGGAGAGCCTTGGCTAAGCGTAAAGCCAACAGTTTAGCTAAAAGTTTTCCATCTACATTAATTGAAGAAATAGGCCTGTAATTTGAAACCAACATAGGGTCTTTATTTGGCTTCGGCAAAACTATAGTTAAAGATTCTGCCATAGTGCCTGTAATGCAACCTTTATTCAGTTGAGCCTGATATAAATTTAACAGATATGGCAATAGGGTATTTTGAAATGATTTATAAAACTCTACCGTCAAACCATCATCACCAGGAGCGGATCCTCTCTAAGAGATTTCAACACTGTTTGTAATTCGTTTAGTGATATAGGCTCTTCTAGGTCCCTCTATTAATTTTAAAAACTCTAAACCATCTTTTTCCTTATCTAAATAAGGCTCAGAAGAATAAAGAGCTTTATAAAAATTTAAAAATTGTTTTAAAATAGGTCCAACTTGAGAATAAGTATCCCCTTTATCATCTTTAATTGCAATTATTTTTGTCTTTCTTTTTTTTGCTTTGAGATAATTTGCCAATAATCTTCCCGCCTTATTTGAATTTCCATAATACAAAGCTTGTTGAGAAAATAAATCTTTCCTTACCAATTTAGAAGTAATCTCATTATACTTACATTTAGCTTTTAAAAGAGCTTGTAATGTAGTGTGTTCCCATTTTCAATCAATTTCGACTCCAAAACCTTAATTTCTTGTTCCAAATTGGAAAATTGTTTTAACCTGTTTCCTAATATATGCTGAAAATGAAATAATTTGACCTCTCATGGTTGCCTTAAAAGCATCCCATAGAGTTTCCAAGGAGATATCTTCTGTATTCTTAATTTGAAAATATTTGTTCATTTTTTACTGAAATTCCTCAAAAAAATTTGGTTCTGCAAGTAATGTATTATCAAATCTACATACAGATCTACTATTATCCTGATCAACTCTTTTAAATTAAACCCACACCCCTCCATGATCAGACAAAATGATTGGATCATGTTGAACTAATTGATTTGAAACAAAAATGTAATCTATTCTTGAAAAGGATTTGTGAACATGGGAACAAAAAGAAAATTTCCGCTCATTAAAATGAAGTATTCGCCATATACAGTAGTACCTTGGATTACGAGTATAATCCATTCCAGGAGCATGCTCGTAATCCAAAATGCTTGTTTATCAAAGCGAGTTTCCCCATAGAAAATAATGGAAACTCGCTTTGATGCGTTCCCCCCCCGAGAACCGGCATTGCTCCCCTCGAAGGCCCCCCCTGCGATCCGGCACCCCCCCCTGCCTCGAACAGGCACCCCCCCGCCACGATCCGACCCCCCCGCCACAATTGGGCACCCCCCTGACACGATCCGACCCCCCCGACACGATTGGGCACCCCCCGCCACGATCCGACATCCCCCCGACACAATTGGGCACCCCCCTGCCGCTTCTTACCCTCATCTGGGCACTCTTGAAGCTCGGCCTCCTCGTCTGCTGGGCCTTGAGCATCTGAGCATGCTCAAGGCCTGCGAGTTCACGTTCACATTCAGAAATCGCAGGGGGGGTGCCGGATTGCAGGGGGGGGTGCTCGTAAATCGAGCCATGCTCGGTTTCCGAGGCACCGATTTTGCAAATGTTTTGCTTGTCTTGCAAAACACTCGCAAACCGGTGCACTCGTAAACCGAGGTACCACTGTATCTTTCAAATCACAAGTCTGTGTCAAATTATCCAATCCTAATGACTTCATAATTTTACTAGGTTTTTTATCCATTAAAGAATCCATAACAGCATTAAAATCCCCTGCCATAACTAAATTAGAAGCAGACAGTGGTAGTAATCAATTGTTGTAGAGCTTTAAAAAATCCAATTTGATTCAAATTAGGTGAATATACATTAAAAAGCGCCATCATATGATTTCCCATGTTCATATTTACATGTAACCATCTACCTAAAGGGTCTGAAGCAATCAATTTAAACATAGCTGTACACTTTTTATTCACCAAAATTGCCACTCTAGCCTTCTTTCCCACAGCAGGGGCAAAAAAACCCCACAGTGTTTACCCACCCTCCTTCTAATTTCTTGGATTCACTAGCCGACAAATGTGTCTCTTGAGTATAACATATATCTGCATTCTGCTGTTTCAAAAACAAAAGTGTTTTCTTCCTTTTAATTGGATGATTGAGGCCATTAACATTTAATGAAAATATTTTAAACTCCATTATAAAACTTTCCTACATTGCATATAAACCACATAAAATATATCAAATTATTCTGAAATTTCATTAAATACCCATTTTCCTAAACTTTAAAAACTAGGGGGTCCTTTTATCAAGCTGTGGTAGGGGTTTAACGCGCATAATACCGTGCGTTAAACTGCCTGCCGCACTAGCCGGTCACGCCTGCATTGAGCAGGCGTTAGTTTTTTAGCTGGCTGCGGGGGTTAGCACATGATGAAATGTCCGACGTGCTAACCCCGCTAGCGTGGCTTGATAAAAGGGCCCCTAGATCACAATACCTACCCACCCTTCCTTTCCAAACACCCTTCCCTCCCTTACCCATCCCCCCTTATTAAAAGTGAAATCTTGGTAACGCACATATAAGACCAGATAGTGAAAAACTCCTTACAGGCAAAAATAAAAAATCCCTTTATTATTTTCAATAAGCTGTAAAATTCCTAAAATAATTTACCATACACTATATCTATTTCTTTCAAAAATATAAATTTATACATCATCACAGAATAATAAATCTATAAATTCTAATCTTATATCTAAAACTCCAAAGATTATAAATATATTGTGCTTCTGATTTTTAAACTCATTATAAAAACTTGCAAAAACCTCAGACTTTTCCCCCATCCCTCCTTAATAAAGCAAATTTGAATTTAAATCTTCCCACTATTTCCCTACTATGTGCTTTGTAATAACGAAATTAACTAAATCTAATCTATCTATCCTATTCATTTTATGGACATTATTTAATTTAATTTAATTCTTATATAACGCTAATACCGTGAGGTTATAAGCGGTTTACAAAAATGATACATTAAAAGATACAATAGTAAAATAAATAAAGATAGGTACTTGGAAGTTCCCTTACTGTCCCAAAGGCTCACAATCTAACTAAAGTACCTGAGGAAACAATTTATGAAAAGTAAAGATAAAAAATATAAAGACAGAGGTAGAGATAGAGATAGAAATGAATATTCCAACAAGTAATGAAAAAATAAATTAAAGATAGAATTAAAATAATAAGTAAAATAAATAAAAATAGAGATAAAAAATAAGTATAAAGAGAAATAAAATAAAATATATTCCAAAAAGCATTAGGATCTGATGTTAAATGGTCATAATAATTACAAGCCAAAGAGTGAAAAAAAAAACCAAACGTTCAACCGCCATCAACCCCAGTTCCGATGGCTATCATCTGGGGTCCCGAGATTCCTCCAAGAACAGGTGACATCTCAGGCAAGGCAATCACCACCACTGCCGCACATGATGCGAACCCCTCAGAGGCAGTCCCTTCGTCAATGGCATCGCCATTAAAAATCACATTTATGAATTTAATTATCCCTTAGGAAATTTCCTATACTTCATTTCACCCCATCAAATTAATAAAATTACATCGTTTCAGCTATTATAAAATTATCATCTGATAAAAACATTTTTCAAGAAAAACCATTAATTCATGCATATAAATCCTTAAAGTAAACAAAAATTCCAAAATTTAGCATTACTACATTGAATGTTTATTTAACTCCCTCATTAAATATAAACTCTACTCAGTTAACAATTGTACTAATCAAATTCATAAAGCATAGATTGACTAAATAAGTGAATAAATAAATAAATGATTATTCAAACCTAACAATTATTCGTCTTCTAACCTATCGATTCTTCAGGGGAAATTTTATTTACTGGATCATATGTATAATTTCATACTAATTACTCAATCAACTATGTTATATATAAGAATACGTTTAATATATGAAACTATATATTTTTAAAATACACTTCCTTCTAAATGTATTATTAAAGTTGTTCCTCATGACCAACATTCTTAATCCATGTCTTCTTTCCGCTAACTTCCATGTTGATTCGAAGCTTCTTAAGTACCACTGTGATCTTAATCTGTGTAAGTAGTTTACATACGCTTGTTTCCATATAAAGCTTCAGCAGAACTTATCTGTTTTGATCCTATGAATGAAGATTTTCTGCGCGAGACAATTGTTTCAGAAAACAGTGGTTTGAACTCTATCAGTGATCAAACCGTTTCAGGCTAGATGAAAAATGTCTATTTCCTCTTCACAATCCCTGCCAGATGAAAAATTCTCATAGACAAATGTTCTTTAGACAGATCCAAATCAAAATGGTAACTGTTATCTTCAGTTGTTAAAACACTCTGACTCGTATTATTTCATGGATCCATACTTTCCTTCGTTGACAGCAGCTTATTGAATCGCCGTCGCTAGCTATCCAACCATTTAATTTAGCACTTTTATTCCTCTGCACAAAGATATGTAACCATTCATTTTCCAGAGCTAAAAGCCCAAATACCACCTTTATCCAAGAGTTCTAATCAAACTAAGCACCATTAAAAGAGAAGTAATAAACTGATTTAGCACCTCAAGCTCTTTTCCTGAGCCTAACGAGTCTGCCGATCTAAAGAGAATTTCTGTTCCATTATGTCTCGTGCCAGGATCCGTTAGCTCAACCAAGTTCAAACTGCATCCTTATGGATAAGTTTTTTTTTTAATATTGTCATCGTCAACAAAATCAAATTCAAATAAAAAAAAAATGTTAAACACAATAAGCATCCATTCCTTACATACTCAGTAACTTTAAGAATAGCTTCCTTTTTATTTCCTCCCTAAGAAAAAAAACGGTTACTCATTTTGGTTCAGAAACTCCTGCAATTTTTCTGGATCATCAAAATTTAATGTTTTATTAGTATGCGTAACCCGCATTATTGCAGGATATAACAAATCATACTTGGCCCCGAGATTTCTCAGCTGCGGTCGTAACTCCAGTAATTTCTTCCTCTTATATGCTGTAGCCCTTGCGAAATCGGGTACAATATAAATCCTAGAGTCTTGGCATTTTAGGTTTTATTTTCTTTTGCCAAGCGAAAAACCTCCATTACTTGTTGGTACCCCAGTAATTTAAAAATTAATGGACGTGGCCTCGTTTTGTCTGCTGGTTCTCCATGTAGGGATCCTGTGTGCCCTCTCAAATTCCAAAGGAAACTTTGTTTTGAGAGGCAAAATTTTCGGCAGGAAGTTTTCTAAGAAAGATATCGGGTCATTTTTCTCAACCTCTTCCAGTAAACCAATTATTCTTAGGTTACTCCTCCTTTCTCTGTTAGCACAATCCTCCAGGTCTCTTATTAGAGTTTCAATTTTTTTTCGATCCAATTTAAACTGAAACAGTTCCGCTTCTGTCACTTCAATCTGTTTCTCCAATTGATCCAATTTAATATCGACAAGCTGCATGCGTTTCGTGAGGTTAGCAACTTCTTCTTTAACCTCCTGTAACTTCAATGCATTATCCAAAACTATTTCTTAAATCTGACGAAGTTCCGTTAATATGTCGCTATTTTCTTCCTTCGGTAACGGAATTTTTGAAGGAGTTGCCGGCTCAGGCTTAGATCTTTTCACACTTCCTGAACCCGTACTGACCGAATCACCTTTCATTTGTTTTCCTGATGCCATTTTTCATTCAGATCTCTCACTTTTTTTTTTTTTTAATCTCTTTGTAGCTTTCAATAAGCCTGTCACTATGGAGCTTGACTCTCACCCGACCATTAAGCCACGCCCCCGCAATAGAACATTTTAACAAATGATACAATAATAAGCACTTATTATAGATTATAGATTCTTTCAATAACCTATCCTTATTTAAAATCATAATTTAATCCCACCCTCAAAAGACGCCCCTCACCCTTCCCTGGATGTGTGTGAAAATAAACAAAAATTGAAGACAAAAGAGACAACTATAATGAAGTAATAAAAGACATCAACGGGCCCCAAACCAGTTTAAATAAATTGCTATGCCTCAACATTTCAGCATTCATTTTCTCATACCTATAACTTGAGCATAAATTCGCCCACCAAAAAGGAAAATTAAGGCAATCATAATTTTTCCAATTATGAGTTACCATTTACATAATTAGGAAAATCCCTTTTCAAATTTCAAGTTTATTTAAAATTTCTTATACCGCCCAATTGACCTTCTACAAAATCATAAAATATACTTTAGTTAAAATACAAGTTTAAGCTGACAATGCATCATCAAACAGTAACAATAACTTACGAAGACTTTTAAAACCAATGACAAACAGTAACAAAAAGTAAAAAGGCAAGAACTACAATAGTCAAAGTAAAAGAGAACAATTAGGGAAAAAACAATAGGAGGGCCTGCTATAAATAATGTTGAACTCAATTGCCCTTTTCTGTCAAGACCAACATTACATAAGGAAAAAGCTTTATAAATTCACTCCCTGAAACTCTTAAAAGGTTTAGAGAAGGAGCTGCAGAAAGTGTTACTTACGCCTTGTTATGTTCTTTGCTGGCATCGACGGTGTAGGACTTTTCAGCTGCCGGAAATAGAAAATACAAACCAGTCAACAAAGTCCCCGCTATGAATGCTGGAGTTACTAAATATAATCATGCATTTTTTGTACTTTTTTTGAATCACAGCAGAAACTTATGAGTAAAGATTAAGATGACATATTTGTCGTCTGTCTCCTCCAGCTGACAATTAAGGCCTTGTTCGGAGGGTCTTCTCCCTAATTAAAGAAAAAAAAAAAAAGGACAAGAATCATTATAAAGACACCTCAAGTTGTTATGCTTCTTGCTGGCATCGATGGTGTAGGAGTTTTCAGCTGCAACCAGTTAGCAAAGAGTCCCCGCTATGAATGCTGGTATTGCATGATTATATTTAGTACTTTTTTTGAATCACAGCAGAAACTTACGAGTAAAGATTAGACATTTTCGTCATCTGTGTCCTCCAGCTGGAAATTAAGGCTAAATGCCTGATTAGGAGGGTCTTCTCCCTAATTAAAACAACAAAAAAAAAGAGACAAGAATCAGTATAAAGAAACCCCTGCTTCTTATACAATCCATGTTTCAGAAAGACACTCCTTCCTCAGGGGTTCTGTTTTTCTTTCAGGTCATCAGAGAGTGCAGGAAGACGAATGTGGGATGAAATTTGTCCTGAAGAATCAGGTCGTTGCCTTTTTTCTGCTGAGCTAGAACATGCAGCAGCAGATGCACCTCTCCCTGGATTCATCAGAGCCTCGGCTTTGTGTGTTGGAGAGGGTGGGGGAGGATGCAGGAGGCCAGCTTGATGTGACAAATGCTCCTCCTGAGGCTGGTCATAGTGTTCCTGAGGGGGGTGGGGGAAAGGGGGGTGGATGGGGCAAGAGCAAAGACGGGAAGGGCAGCAGGTAAAATGGGCAGGGGCAGAAGGCGACAGGGGTTGGATGGGGAAACAGCTTTCTCTTCCTCTTCCTCCTCCTCAGGGTACAGCCCCTCTGGCTGTTTTTCACCTGCTTCCTCCTCCTCGGCCTCTTCAGACTGGATGGGACCAACAGCGGCACCTTCTCTAGGGGGTACTTCTACTGCTGCGTAAGCTAGACAAGAGAAATATGGAAATAGGATACAGTCAGGTAGTATCAACTACACTTTTGAACATAACATTTGAAGAAAAAAGAGCAACAAAATATGTTAAAACAACCAGGTATATACAAAGAACTCCACTATAGGCCACATTAAGGGGCCCTGTAGTATCCCTGGTGGTCCAGTAGTATATCATGGCAGGAGAGACCTTCCTTCGCTCCTGCCCGCGCAGAGCCTCTAGCTAATTAGCTGCTGCGGGTTCTCGCAGGATCGTGAAAACTCGTGGAAGCCAATTAGCTTGCGGCTCTGCATGGGCAGGAGCGAAGGAAGGTTGCTCCTACCACCATGATTTACCGCTGGACCACCAGGGATAATAAAGGGCACAGGCAAAGTCGCTAGCAGCAGCCAATTAGTCAGCAGCTCTGCACAGGCAGGAGCAAAGGGAGCTTGCTCCTCCGCGATTCACCGTGGACCACCAGGGGAACTAAAGGTACGCAGGGGAGGCGGGTAGGAGATAAAAAAAAAAAATTAGAATCGGCTAGGACAGGAGGCAGGAGGGATTCCTTCTGTCCCAGCCACCGCTGGACTACCAGGTCTCATGGCAGGCCTGGCAGAGGCCTGCAAACAGATTCGGGAGGGAAGGTGGATTAGTGCTGACCTGAATATAAACTGAGACACCCATTTTTGGGCCATTTTTTTGGCCCCCCAAATCTTGGTTTATATTTCAGTATTTGTTTTAGTTTCTACTAGTTGTGCTAAATAACTTATAAGAAAACATATATCTGACGATAATACATTATCTGAGCCCAGTTTAGAGTACCTACAAGGTTTTCCTCTGATCATAGAAGATGTTCTGCTAACTATGGTTCTTACCTCTATTGTACACTTTAGTGAAGCTTAATTTGAATAGACTAATTGTTAACACAACATTTCACATCTCCCTTTCTGATTATTAGCTAGTTAGGCTTGGAAAAGTTGCTGCTTATTTCTAGATCTGAACTATACGAAATGAATCTGCTCTTTAAAATGTTGCCTGATATCTGTGACCACTGCTGGAGATAGGATGCCAGGCTTGAAAGACCTTTGCTCTGAGCCAGTATGCAACATCTTACGTTGTCATACAGTTTGGTTTACATTTAATATTTAACAGTTACCTGTTACCTGTTACGCCACATTCAGCGCATCCTTTTAGGGACTGTTTGTAAACCATCCACTGGTTTCTATACTCCTCTATATGTTTGTTGGTTTTCAGCATATGCCACATAAAACGGTGGCATTTGTCCATCGCTTTCAGCCATCTAAAAGGAAAAAAAAGAGTGCAAAACGTTATAGTTTACTAGCAGATTGCTCAGCATTGCCCGGATATTTATTTACCCCGGGTATTTATTTACCCCGATTATTTATTCGCTGTAGTACTGTCTCTGAAGCTCTAGATGTAGTAGCTCTATCTTTCATATCCTGTAGTTGGGCCTTACGCTGCTGGACTGTCTCTGAAGCTCTAGATGTAGCAACTCTCTTGCGCAGCGTCGCAAGTCTTGTATGCATATCCCCTTGAGGAACATTCACTTGAGGATTAACATCACACAAATTTTCAGTTTTCAGTTTCTGTTTAGGCTTCACCACACCACAGCTGCACTTCCTTATAGGCTGTTGACTGAGACATCATTCTGACTGTGTGACATCATTTCCCAAGCTTCACACCATTGGTCCATCTATATATTTAAATTCTGATATATCTGTGTGTGTGACCCCCTTCCCACCCCCCACAGTCTTTTTCCCCAGATAGTAAGTCATACTTATACCAAGTTTGGTTGAAATCTCTCCATGCTATTCAGAATTATGCTGGAACATACATACACACATTGTGGCAGGGACTCCCAGCTGACCCTTTTTTGGGGGCTCACTGCGTCCCCGCCTGACTGAGCAATTCAATGTGTGACTGACTGTGCTGTTTGTCCCTTCCAGTGCCTCCCATGCACACTGCTGGACTAGGGGCTCCTTTTACTAAGCTGCACTAGTGGTTTTAGCACGTGCAACATTGCCGCGTGCACTAGACGCTCACGCCACCATTGAGCTGGCGTTAGTTCTAGTAACAGCAAACATTCAGCAACAAAAGAAAACTTCAGGCGGTTTTATTATTTTTCATGAAAATTCCGGATTTATTTTTCTAGGTTTCATTCACCCACAAAAGAGTCAGGTTTGTCAGGATTTACAGCTTTCAGGATAACGTCCAAACATGAGGACCCCCCCACCTTTTTATAATCCACAAGGACCAGACAGGCCCCAGTATTATCCCTCCACCTAGGGATCAGGATTCTGGAAGGATTGTTATTCCTTCCCCTCTCACACTGGTGCCAAAAGCTTCTCTTAATTTTTAATAGATTTCTTTATCACTTTTAAGCACTCATTAAAAAAAAAACCCAACCAACCAATTTTTACAGGATTTTCAGAGAGGAAAACCAAAACAGAATAATTGTCCAAGTACCAAAACCAAATATAAACTTTGGCAACTGTCCTTTCTCTCTGTTAAACGGGTCATAGACAATTACGCGCGGACCAAGAGGCGTGGACAGCTGAGTGCGAGACAATTGAGCACAAGACAACTGAGCGCGAAGACAACCTAGCGTAAGACATTTGAGCGCAAGACAATTGAGCGCAAATTATTTTCCGTAATGTGCACGAGCGGGACAACTGAGCGCAAGATAACTGAGCGCAAGACAACTGAGCGCCGGCAGGTGAGCACAAGACAATTGAGCACCGGCAGATGAGCGCAAGACAATTGAGCGCTGGCAGGTGAGCGCAAGACAATTGAGCGCTAGACAACTGAGCGCAAGACAATTGAGCGCAAGACAAATGAGTGCCGGCAGGTGAGCACAAGACAATTGAGCGCAAGACAATTGAGCGCCGGCACGTAAGCGCAAGACAACTGGTCCATAGACAATTGCGCGCAAGACAATCACGCACGGACAACTCAACTCAGCGCAACCCCCCCTCCCCCCACTTTGCGAAATACAGATCGCGCCAGCGTTTTGGGGCCAATGCTCCTCATCTGCACAAGCCTCAAACACTTTAAAGTCATAAGTGTTTGAGGCTTGTGTGGTTCATATACAATTGCGCACAATTGCGTGCATATAGCACTTATAGGAATGGGACAGGGACAAGGCAATTGACCTGTCACCCTGTTAAACAGCCCCTCCCAACAGGCAAAACATTTAGCCCTGGGCTCACGCTGCTAGAGGGAAACCAAACTCAGCAAGGCAACAGGCTTTACAAACCTTCCGAGAGGGAAAAAAAAACCCCTCTGACCTATTCCAGGCTGCTCCACTAAAGCTCCATGGACTCAGCCTGTTGCTCTACGTTTACAATCCTCTCTCTCAGCTGGCTGCAGTTCCTCCTTGCAGACTTCTCTTGTCTGAAACATCCCAGCTGCTCTCAGCTCCTCCTCCCCCCTCTGCTTGAGCTCTGCTGCTGGAAAAGGGCTCGCTCAATCTACCTTGATTAACTCAGGTGCAGGTTTGCTAAGCTGGATGATTCCTGGCCAGAGCACATTCTTGCCTTTTCTTAAAGGGCAAGACTTAAAAGGAGCAGCCCAGAAATATTTCTCCTTTCTGGCCTGTGCTGTCCTGACTCTGATTCTGGGCACAGGGGTAGGACTAACATGGGCTGGTTCTAGATCAAAGTCCATTATCTCAGGGTCTAAGAAGCGCAGCGCAGGGGTCCCTGCCGCAACATATATACAAAAACTAGAAACTCTCTTAGAAGAATGACTCAATGAGAAACAATGAAAAGATTCTTCAAGGATAAAGTGGAAATAGCAGCAGATAAAGACGATTGTGTACATGATGTACCAAAAACCTTCAAATTAATAATACTAATAAATATTAGTGAGTGATGGGGGGAATCCTCATTATACACAACTGTACAGTAGCTGGGGACGCTTCAGTTGTCACTTGTAATACCCTTACAGGGTTTAAAAAGTGTTAGCCAATTCTCACAACAAATATGGCATCCTAATTTATGCAAATTAGTGAAGCAGACTATATCCCAATGTGCAGTATGTAATAAAACCAACCCTTGGGGTACTTGTATTGAGCTTGGCACCTTGCCTATACCACAAGGACCGTTTCAGAAATGGCATGTGGATTTTACAGATATGATTACACCATACAAAGGTAAGAGATATTTACTGGTGTGTGTTTGTCCTTTTTTAGGCTGGATTGAGGCCTACCCCTGCACTAAAGAGACAGCAGAAGTAGCAAGAGTATTATTAAATGAAATTATTCCACGGTATGGAATTCCTTATATGATAGCCACTGATAATGCCAGCCATTTCAGAAACACATTATTACGAGAATTGACAGACTCACTATTGATTAAACACAAATTTATAACAGTTTATAGGCCTCAGGCAAAGTTTTGTTGAAAAAAATTTTTTTAAAATTTTTTAAAATTGATTTTCAAAACTTATAAAAAGTGCAACAATTATACATTCAATAACATCAAATAACAGCACTTAAATTCTTGCAAACAACTGAAATAAATTACTCTATCCCCTCCCCCTTCCTCCCTATCTGGATGTGTGTAGAAATCTAAGTAAATCCAGGAACTAATCATTTAATAATTTAATCATTCTGTTGCTTGACAAATGCCTCCAATGGACTCCAAATCTCTTTGAGCCTCTTACTTTTTCCAGATTGTTCAGCTATCATCCTTTCATATCTATAGTATAAACAAAGTGTTTCCCACAAAAAGAAAAATTCAACCTATCCCAATTTTTTCCTTTTCTAGTCATTAATTGCATGGCCACCCCAGTCATAATAACAATTAGTCTATTTTGATATTTGTCAATTGGGCTATTAAGTTTCAACAATGTCCCAAATAAAACCACGTCATACGACAATGGAATAGAGACACCCAATATCATATTAATTTTGCCCTAAATTGACTTCGAGAAATTGAGTATCAACGGACAATAAAATAAAAGATGATCCAGTGTCCCTACTTACATGGTCTAAGTCACAATGTCCAAGTTCCGTTGATCGTCGGCTGTATAACTTTCGGTTATACATGCTATACGACTAAGTCTAAGCCGGCCCACGTCCCGCCCAACTCCCACCCTCGACATTCCTCCCAAAACGCCCCGTTTAGCTTTGGTCGTTCAGCTGCACTATGAAGGCCTAGGTCGTTTAGAAATACGTCCAAAATCCGTTTTTAGTATCGGCACTTGGACGTATTTGGGAAATGTTAGGCCGGTTTTTGGACGTTTTTCTCTTTCGATTTTGAGCCCCCAAATATTCAGAAATTAATTTATACCATTTGGCTGTTGAAAAATCTAACAATCTAAAAGAAACACCAGCTTGTTGTGTTCCTTGCTGGCAGCGACGGTGTAGAACTTTTTTTTTAAATAATTCTTTATTTATTTTTAAAACTGAAAAAAGTGCCAAGTATACATACATACAATGTCATAGAAACACAGCACTTATGTTCATACATAAATACATTAGAAAATCTCTTTTTTAAAAAAAATTTTTTTATTCATTTTCATAATACAACAAGTGTATCATATAAAGTTATACGATCTCATAAAATACACACTTGATTTTTCTTCATGTATCACTGTAAATACAACATATCATTCTATAGTCATGTACTATAATATTTGAAAAAGTATGTATAACAATTATTACTAAAGTTGAAAACCCACCCATTCCCTCCCCTCCCATTAAAAAAAATTTTCATACAAATACAACAAAAATATTGATAAATTCTTATATATTATGAGATTAATAAAATAATACCCACCCACATCCCCTCTTAACAAATAACTTATTATGGGAAAATGATATCATTCATTACAGAAGTCTGTTAATGGTCCCCAGATCTTCTGAAACTTACCAAAATAACCTCTCTGTGTTGCTAATGTACGCTCCATTTTATATATATGGCATACGGAATTCCACCAGAAGGTATAATTTAACCTGTCATTATTTTTCCAATTGTATGTTATTTGTTGAACTGCTACTCCAGTCAATATAAATAAAAGTTTGTTATTATTTGAAGAAATTTGACTCTTTGCTCTCATTGCTGTGCCGAATAAAATAGTATCATAAGTCAAGGCTACTGGATTATCCAACATCCTATTTATTTGCGGCCAAATTGATTTCCAAAATAAAAATATGAATGGACAATAGAATAAAAGGTGATCTAATGTCCCCACCTCAAGATGACAGTGCCAGCATCTATTAAACTTAGAGCTATCTAGTTTTTGTAAACGAACAGGGGTCCAAAAAGAAAAAACCATGTTTGTCTCATAGATGCTGAAACTGTACATCTTAACCTCCAAGACCAAAGTCGTGGCCATTGAGATGCAGTAATCTGATGCTTAATCTCAATGCTCCAAATGTCTCTAAGACCATGTTTTGGTTTTTTATTTACATATCCAGATATTAATTTATACCACATTGTGGCCTGGTGACCCATAGAGTCCATCTGAAAACATAAGAATTCCAGGCTATGATAATTATTAAGATTTTTCCATTCAGGGAACCCTGCCTGAATGGCCTGCTTCAATTGCAACCATCTAAAATATTGCAATTTATTTAGACCAAATTTATGTTGCAATTGTGAAAACTCAAGCAATTTGCCATTAGTTGTTACATCCTCTAAAGTACGGATTCCTGCCATCATCCAATGCTTCCAGATGATTTTAAAACCGCCAATTTTGATCTTGGGGTTTAGCCAAATTGTTTGAGTTGTTGATTTAATTCTTGGAATAGGAGTCAAACTACTTATATACCTTAAAGTTTTCCAGGTATCAACAAATATTTTATGTTCTTTATATAACCTTGGCATTTGGATACTAACAACATGACCAAGACGCAAAGGAAACATGAGTCTCCATTCTAACCAAAACCAATCTGGTATATTATCAATGGGCTCTGGGAGGATCCAATACATACCTTGACACAGAATATAGGCCTGATGATACCTATAAAAATTTGGAAAATTTACCCCACCCTCCACAATTGGTCTTTGCAAAGACACTAAAGCAATTCTAGGAATTTTACCTAGCCAAATAAATTTTGTTAGAACCCTATTCAATTTTTTATAAAAAGACCCCTGAAAGAAAATTGGTATCATCCCCATTTGGTAACAAACTACAGGTAAAATCATCATTTTAACAGTTTGTACTCTCCCCCACCAGGATAAATGTAAAGGATTCCATTGCTCACACATTTCTGTTACCTTCTGTAATAAACTTTTTTCATTAATTTTCATTGTATCTTCCACTGTTTTTGCAATCCAAATTCCTAAGTATTTTAAACCATCTTCCTTCCAAATAAAAGAAAATGGATCAAATAAACCTTTTGCACAATGTACATTTAGTGGAAGAACTTCCGATTTATTCCAATTTATCTTATAACCTGAAAATTTTCCAAATTTCTCAATCAATTCAAGCAAACATGGAATGGTTGTTTCCGGATTCCTCAAATAAAGCAATATATCATCCGCATATGCTGATACTTTATACTCTCTATCTGAACGCGGAATGCCCTGTACCTCCTTCACCTGTTGAATAGCTAACAATAAGGGTTCCAAAACAATATCAAAAAGCAAAGGAGACAAGGGACAACCTTGTCTAACCCTCCTCTGCAAAATAAAACGTTCTGAAAAAGTATTATTAATATACAATCTAGCAGCAGGGGAGCTATATAACGCTTGTATTATTTGTATAAATCCTGAACCTATTCCAAACCATTCCATCGCCTGATACATGAAGGTCCATTCCACTCGATCAAAGGCCTTCTCTGCATCCAAGGAAACAGAAAAGGCCGGATCATTTATGGCTTTTGTCAAATACAGCATATGGAATGCCAGTCTAGTATTGTGAGAGGAATATCTTTGAGCAACGAATCCTGTTTGATGCATACCTATAATGAAAGGGAGAGCTTTAGCCAATCTTAAAGCTAATGTCTTAGTTAAAATTTTACCATCTACATTGATTAAAGAAATAGGCCTATAATTTGAAACCAAAGTGGGATCTTTATTTGGCTTAGGCAAAACTATAGTTAAAGATTCTGCCATAGTGCCTGTAATACAACCCTTATTTAGTTGAGTCTGATATAAATTTAATAAATAGGGCAATATGATGTTTTGGAATGATTTATAAAACTCTACCGTGTAACCATCTCCACCTGGAGCGGATCCAACTCTAAAGGACTTCAAAGCTATTCCTAATTCTTTTAAGGATATTGGCTCTTCCAAACTTTGTTTTATATTTTCAGGAACTTTTGGAACTTTTAATAACTTCAAAAATTCTAAACCATCTTTTTCTTTATCTAAATAAGTCTCAGAAGAATACAGAGCTTTATAAAATTTTAAAAATTGTTTCAAAATAGGTTCAATTTGAGTAAAAGTTTCACAATTCTCATCTTTAATGGCAACTAATTTTGTTTTTCTTTTTTTCGCCTTAAGATAATTTGCCAGCATTCTTCCCGCCTTATTTGAGTTTCCATAATACAAAGCTTGCTGGGAAAACAAATCTTTCCTTATCAATTTAGATGAAATTTCATTATATTTACCTTTGACTTTTAAAAGATCCTGTTGTGTAGAATATTCCCACTTTTCTATTAACTTTTATTCCAAAGATTTAACTTCTTTCTCCAAATCAGAAAATTGTTTTTTAACCTGTTTCCTAAGATAAGCCGAATAGGAAATAATTTGTCCTCTCATGGATGCTTTAAAAGCATCTCACAAAACTTCTATGGAGATTTCATCCATATCATTAAGTTGAAAGTAATCATTCATTTTTAATAGAAGAGTCTCACAAAACAGCGGATCAGCAAGTAATATATTATCAAATCTCCATATAGGTCTATTCATATTTTGATCTATTATTTTGATATCAATCCACACCCCACCATGATCAGACAAAATAATTGGATCAATGGCAGCCTGTGTGACTTGATGCACTAATTGATTTGAAACAAAAATGTAATCTATTCTAGAAAAAGAATTATGAACATGGGAATAAAACGAAAATTCCCGACCATCAAAATGAAGTATACGCCAAATATCTTTTAAGTCACAAGATTGTACAAAATTATCCAAACCTAATGATTTTATAAGTCTCCTGGGATTCTTATCCATCAATGGATCCATAACAGCATTGAAGTCCCCAGCTACCACTAAATTGGAAGCAGCCAGTGGAAGAACCAGTTGTTGCAGAATCCTAAAAAATTCATTTTGGTTTGAATTAGGGGCATATACATTAAAAAGCGTCATAGTAGTATTTCCCATGCTCTTTCCACATGTACCCATCTTCCAAGAGGATCCGATGCCTTTAATTTAAATGAAGCAGAACATTTTTTATTCACTAAAATAGGAACATCCACTTTTTTCCCTATCGCGGAAGAGAAAAAACAATGTTTGACCCAACCACCTTCCAGTTTTTTAGACTCAGTAGTCGACAGGTGAGTCTCTTGTATATAACAAATATCCGCATTCTGCCTTTTCAAGAATAACAATGCTTTTTTCCTTTTTATCGGATGATTAAGACCATTAACATTCAGAGACAATATCTTAAGATCCATTAGACATTATCATAGCATGTAATCAAAAAAATCAAACCCTGAATGCA
The DNA here is from genome assembly GCF_902459505.1 of Geotrypetes seraphini. Lineage (NCBI taxonomy): Eukaryota > Metazoa > Chordata > Amphibia > Gymnophiona > Dermophiidae > Geotrypetes > Geotrypetes seraphini. The sequence continues at coordinate 108,722,871 of NC_047084.1, forward strand.
TTGTAAGTAATCAATTTCCCCATAAGTAAGATGCACCAGAAAACTCCATCCCTTACCCAACCCCTCAAAACCTATCCCCCTCCCATCCCCTCCCTCCCCCACCCCAAATAAATACAAAAACTTGGAAACGCAGAATGAGATCAGGTATAAAATAACTCCCCACAAGCTAAAAATTTAATTATAAAACAGCTACCCCCCCAATTTTTGAAAAATTATAAAATGATTCAAGTATAAACCCAATTATTAACATAAACCCTCCCATCCAATTATTACTGAATAAAATACCATTGTATGCTATAAATGAGAGAATATCATTGCCTAAGCATAAATAACTCATGTAAACTAGAAAACAAGTTAAATTATATGTATCAGCATATTTTAGGAAATATAATAAAATTAGAACCAATTTTTATAATAAGTATAAAAAATTGATCGCAACCTAGTACCCAGATATAACCAAACAGACCAAATTAATATTAGATAACTTGAGATATGGTATGTAACATAAGAACATAAGAACATAAGCAGTGCCTCCGCCGGGTCAGACCATAGGTTCATCCTGCCCAGCAGTCCGCTCCCGCGGCGGCCCAAACAGGTCACGACCTGTCTGAATTACTAGAAGGGGCCCCCTTGCCACCTTGGTTTCCCATTGAGTCCTATCTTCCCATCCAAGTCCTAACCCTCCGGTCTTGCACATGCACGACCTGGTTGGGTTTCCATACTTATTACCTGGTTAGCTTTCTATACCTGTGTTACATCCCAGCACCTCTCTCAGTATCCCACGATCCCTTTATCCCTCAGGAATCCGTCCAATCCCTGTACCGTACTCTGCCTGATCACTTCCTCCGGTAGCGCATTCCAGGTGTCCACGACCCTTTGGGTGAAAAAAAACTTCCTTGCATTTGTTTTGAACCTATCTCCCTTCAGTTTCTCCGAATGCCCCCTCGTACCTGTTTTCCCTTTCAGCCTGAAGAATCTGTCCCTATCCACCCTCTCTATGCCCCTCATGATCCTGAAGGTCTCTATCATATCTCCCCTGAGCCTCCTTTTTTCCAGAGAGAAGAGCCTGTAAAGTCTATTCCAAAGGTAATATATCATAGATCTTATAAACAACCATATCAGTTACAATAAATTAAATCTTTCAATAAATAAATACACAGCAAAAATCAAATAGAGTGACATTTTAACTTAAATATCGATATTTCTATTAATTATAAGGAATTAACACATCTCTGAAAAATATAAGGATTCATAAAGATATCCAAAAATATAATATAAGCTAACATTATAATTAATCAGACACTCAGCCATTGTAATGATATTAACATAAAAAAATTAATCTTCATCTCAAATAGAGAATCCATTAATCAAATTCATCCATACCTTCCAATGTATACCATTACAACCATCCTATCTGAAAAAAACAGAACCCCGAACTGTACAACAAACCAGTTAACAAGTTTAAATAACTGTGCTGTGACAAATGAAACTAGCCAACATATTAAAGTTACTAGTGAGAGATCACAAGCCTCCGCATAAACAATTTTGAAGATCTAACAAGTTAGCTAACGCACTTAGATTATTTAATAATTAGTTGTTCGTCCATCTTCTTTATGAGCCCACCATTGCTAGATATACCAGGCATGACGAGGTAATCCCATGACGAAGATACTAGCGGCCTTCCTGTTTTCTGAATCAAATACCTACTGTGCAAGCGCTATTATACTTAAATCACAAGATAGCCAACTAACATAAGTAGAAAGATTGTCAGAATTAGATCACTGTTTAAGAGTTTAACCGACTATGACAACTTCTTAATCCAGCATATACAGATAGAGCAATACCACACATAAACCATTCACCCGTTTAGGAGAGAATCAAATATACACAGCGCATTGTCCCAATCCACCCTCAAACCCACTTATCAGCAAACAATTAATACTGCATGTTCGATTTATACATAGTAGTATAAAAGATAAACAAACGACCATAAGTTCAGATATTAAAGCCGTGAAGCATGGGTACTTCCGTTTCCAAAGGTACACCTCCAATCACTCAGACGAAATGTTAAAAGCAGCCAATCATCTTTCCTTTCCTGTAGAAATTCATTGGTTAGGGCAGAAGATATCCTATAACCAATCATAGAGTAGCGGTCTCAGTCAATGAATTGTGACAATACTATTCTTACAAACTCACAAGATGTTAAGTCAAAGACAGCATTTATGCAAATCAATTTGTATAAATCAGATCTGCAGAAAAGAATGAAAAAAAGAATGAAAAAAAAGCGTGCACTCCATATTCCATTGAAATGCGTCATCTTTGACACCAGTAGATATTATGCAGATCAAAGTTCTATTCACATGGTAAGGTCAAGTCGTTACTATTTAAAAGTAAGTAAAGATTCCAACAATAGCAACAGTCATCTTGCGAAGATCTCCATTTGTAATTCTTGAAATATCAATTTCAACAGCTGTATATAAATAAGAAATGTTAGTTTAAATCATCTAAGAAAAAAGTAAAAATTACAGGACATATTTTTCTTAAGAAGTCATTGGTTGCTTGCCCTGCTCTAAAGACTCCTGTAATTTTTTAGGATCAGTAAAATTTTGAGTTTTATTTGCCAGAGTTACCTTCATTACGGTGGGGTAAAGGAGCCCATATCTTGCCCCCAGTGCTCTCAATTGTGGCCTCAGATCCAATAGTTGTTTTCGTTTAAATGCTGTTTCTTTGGCAAAGTCAGGCACGATATGCATTCTCGCATCCTGACATTTAAGATTCCTATTTTCCTTGGCGAGTTGGCAAATTTCCACCACATGCTGATACCATAGGAGTTTAAAGATCAGGGTCCTCGGTCCTTTTTGAGAGGGTGCTCTTTGTCCAGGTATCCTGTGCGCTCTCTCAATCTCAAGTGGCACTTTAGATTTTAAGGGTAAAACTTTAGGTAGGAATTGCTCAAGAAAAGTTATGGGATCATTCTTCTCAACTCCTTCTGGCATTCCAATAATACGCAAATTATTCCTCCTCTCACGGTTCAAGCATTCTTCCAAATCCCGTTTTACTGTTTCCATTTCCTTCCAAACTTTTTACTTTGCATCACCTCAATATGCAATTGCTCTGATTTTTCCTTCAAAAGAGTTATTTTATTATCAACCAGATCCACTCTCTTGGTAAGAATGGCAACATCATCAATTGCCTTTTGCAATTTTTTTGAAATGTCTAAAACAATGTCTTTGATCTGCCGAAGTTCAGCCATAACATCAGGATTTTCCTCTGCTGGCAACGGAACTTTAGATGGAGTCGCTGGTTCCGGCTTTGACCATTTATTGCTTCCCATACCAGACCCTCCAGCGCCCAAATCACTTTTATTCTGCTTTCCCGATGCCATTATCCGATGACAAAGAGTATTTTCCTCACCAAATTAAAGTTTATGAAGCTTATTTCTAGAAAGTAGAGCTTGTTAACACGGAGCTAATGTATCACCCAACCATCCAGCTAGGTGTCCAAGCCACGCCCCCCATTAGAAAATCTCTTAACCCCACCCTACCACTCCCTTTCCCCACCCCCCTCCCTGGATATGTGTAGGAATCAGAAACCATAAATAAGATTGCAATCTATTGTCTAATAAAAACTTCTAATGGACTCCAAATATTTTTAAATCTTTTACTAGTACCTAATTGCTCTAACATCCTTTCATACCTGTAATATTGAAAAGGGTTTCCCACCATAAAACAAAGTTTAGTCTGTCCCAGTTCTTCCAATTTCTCATTATTAATTGCATGGCCACTCCTGTCTTGACAAGGAGTCTGTTTTTATGTGTATCGATTGGACTCTTTTTTTTTTTTAAAATCTTTATTGAGTTTTCAAAGCTGCCAAAAAATGCAATACAATATACATACAAATAATAATAATCATATATGCACTTATAATCAATCAGTATCAATACAAAAATAAAAACCCCTCTCCCAGCCAACATTTTCAACAGGGAATAAAACCACATGTGTGTGTATTATACCAACAGAAATAAAGATAAAAGACAACTATAACGAATCCACAAAAGACGTTAATGGGCCCCAAACTAACTTGAATATCTTAGAATGCCCCAGCATATCCGCATTCATTTTCTCATACTTATAACTTAAGCATAAATTCACCCACCAAAAAGTAAAACTAAGGCGATCCCAATTTTTCAAATTTCGAGTTACCATTTGCATGGCTATCCCGGTTATAATAAGGAAAAGCCGACATTTATATCTATCCAATGAGGGTTTAAGATGCAATATCATCCCTCATATGTCAATGGAATCGACGACTCCAATATGGTATTAATCTGTTCCCATATTGACTTCCAAAAGTTGAGTATCAAAGGACAATAGAACAGCAGATGATCCAGTGTCCCTATGTCTAGATGACAGTGCCAGCATCTACTAGATTTAGAACTATCTAATTTCTGTAAATGAACAGGGGTCCAGAAACTTCTATGTAACAAAAAAAAACCCAAACATGTTTGTCTCATAGATGCTGAAGCTGTACATCTCATCCTCCAATTCCAAATTTGTGGCCATTGAGACGCAGAAATCTGCTGCTTTATTTCAATGCTTCAAATGTCTCTAAGACTAGATTTTGGTTTTTTATGCATATAACCAGATAACCCCCATATCGCATACAATCTCCGCGCAAGCGAGCCTCCAGCTGGAGAATCTCGTCTTGCATTTTTTTCTTACGACTCGAATAGGACAGTATCTCACCCCGCAGAACCGTCTTTGCCGCTTCCCAATACAGAACAGGAGAGTCCCAATGAGGTGCATTATGGAGCTGATAATCTGCCCACCGTTCCAGCAGAAAGTCCCGAAACTGGGTATCTGAATACAATGAAAGAGGAAATTGCCAGCGAAAAGCCTCCAGCGGTACAGGATTAAATTCAAGAGTGAGAAGAATCATAGCATGATCAGATTCATCAAATAAGCCAATCTCGACTGAATGTACTGCCGAAAAAAGAGATCTTAAGATCAACCAGTAGTCCAATCTAGACAAAGTGCCATGAGCCTGTGAAAGATGGGTGAAATCCTTTTTGCAAGGATGCAGAACCCGCCGCACATCAATGGTATCCAACACTGCACAGAACATAGGCAACCCCTGGCGATTACTCATGCTATCAGTTGGTAATGGGTGAGATTTATCCACCATGGGATCAAAGATCCAGTTGAAATCACCCCCTATCAAAAAAAGGAAGGTCAGAATGTGGTGCCAGTAAAGTGATCAGATTATTTAAAAATTTTTGATCATGATTATTTGGGGCATAGATATTGCCCAAAAGCAGCTGCCGTCTAGCTATGGTAATCCTGGCAATAACATATCTACCTCCAGGATCCATCCACTGTTGATGGACTTGAAAAAGTATCCCCTTCCTAACTAGGATGAGAACCCCAGCTTTCCTATTTATAGTGGGAACTCCCAGCTGATGCCCCACCCACCATCTTTGAAATTCCACTGCAGACAATGTGTCTCTTGGAGAAACACCAAATCCGCTTTCTTACGATTCAGAGCTTGTAGAATTTTTTGGCATTTAATTGGCGACGTGACTCCATTCACATTCCAAGAAATGCAATGGAGCACCATTGCCAAAAATGCCAAAAAGAAACAATCCCAATCCTGAAATATAGAGGGAACCTTCCCAGCCCCCAGTTCCCTCCAGATTCCAAGTCCAAAGCCACTTAAGAAAGGTCCACAACAGGGTCACGCATGACAGACGCAGAAAAAGACAGGAGGAAGCGAAGGAAAAAAAGAAGAAAAAGGAATAGACCCATAGCCCACAGTCATCCAAACCCCAACCCATCCCCCATCCCAGCACCCAAGCTTCCACCTGCAGAACTAATCAATTTTCCCCAAACCCTAGAAACCCCCCACCAGCATAGTCCATATATGGACTCTAAGGGTTCTTCCCACTATCCCTCCCCCCACACACTCCAGGTAATAGACTTAACACAGCAGAATGAAAATCCAACCAAACAACCATAGCATTTTTCTATTTTTGTTTTTCTTTTCCCTCCCCTTTTTTCCTTTTTTTCTTGTCTTTGTCTCCTTCCTTCTTGGTTTTTTTCCCAAAGAGGAAAAGGAGAAAATACCCCCAAACAATGTAAGCAGTCCCACAAACCAAAGGCAGGAATGAGAAATGTCTCGTGGCCTGCCCACTGTGGAGAAAGCCCAAACCCCCATATTCCTCAACTGATCCTGGCCCCTCTAAAGACCAAGGGGGCCAGGGAAACAGACATTGGCAGCTTGCCTGATCCTCCCAGCCAACCATTCAAACAGCATAAATCCCATATGTACTAGGTAGTCCAGCAGTCCAAAACCTCCTCCATCACCAGTCCATTATTGAACGGTCCAAGAACACCGGATAGGGATCTCAAGGGGAAATAGCGATGGTCCCGCACTGACAGACAGCTAGACAGCATCCTGGATTCATACCCCGGCGTCACCCAAGCTCCACAGTCCAGCAGGAGATCACCGAGGTAGGCAGAGATCAAGAAAGGCACACAAGTAGAAAGTCACCAGAGAAGAAAATAGTAGACCAAGCAACAGGACAGTACAAAACCAAGACAAAAGTCTGTTCAGGAGGACTGAGAAGAAGGACCCGGCATTTGTTGAATGAAGGTCGCCACTGCTTCTGGGATCTCAAAAAGTTGGTTCTTGCCCTCGTAGATTTTCAATTTTGCCAGGTACAATAATGCAAACTGCACATGTTTGGTATGCAATTCAGTGTACAAGGGTGTATAGGCCTTCCGTAATGTAGAGACTCTACTGGAATAATCCTGAAAGCAGAGCACCTGTTTGTTTTCATAGGCGAGGGGGCCTCTAGTACGAATCGCTCTATGGGCCTCAGGCTTGTGGGCATAATTAAGTAGCTTTAAAATCACCATCCTCAGTCTGGTTGCCTACACTCTCTTCGGGCCCAATCGGTGTACTCGTTCAATGCGCAAAGGGCCTGCTGTAGACTGCAAAGCCAGGGAGCCCCGCAGCTATGTTTCCAAAAAACCCCGGAGATCTAGGTCAGCTATGGATTCGGGGAGCCCCACCAACCGAGAGCGATTTTCCATGTCGTCCATTTTATCTTCCAGACTGCGAAGCTGCTGTTGAAGCTCCCGGTTGAGGGTAGTGAGGCTCTGCACGCTGTCCTCGACATTGGACACGCGCTGGCAGCAGGATGAGAACTCCCCCTTCAATGATTCTAATCTGCCGTCCATAACCTCCAGTTTAGCGGTGATTGTTTGTAAGTTTTTATCGAGGGATTGTTGGATGGCGCTGGTCACTTCGGCTACGAATTCCGACGTCCAAACGGAGCGCACTGAGGGCTCCGCAGCATCAGGCGCCGCCATCTTTGAATCTCCCGGTTTCACTCGATCTTTCTCTTTGCGCGGAGCCCTTGTTGACATGGCAAGAAAACCGAGAGCCGATCCAATCGGGGCCGACGAAGATAAGCCACCCGGGGTGATTTTCAGCAGTGTGCTGTTACTAAATCAACAAAAAAACAGCAAGAAGAGTGTGCGGGGTTCGGGAGCAGAGAGCATGAACAGCCTCCCGTTAGCACCACATCACCTGCTGAATTAAATGATCTGAAACAAAAAAATAATCAATTCTTGGAAAATGATTTATGAACTTGGGAGCAAAACGTAAATTCTCGAGCATTAAAATGAAAAATCCGCCATATATCCTTTAATCCGCATTTATGTATAAGATTATCCAGACCTAATGATTTTAGTTGTCTACTTGGTTGTTTACCATTATTGGATCTATGACAGCATTGAAGTCTCCAGCTTCAATTAAATTAGTCATAGCCAGTGACAGAATTACTTGGAGTTTTCAGCTGCAGGAAATAGAAAATACAAACCAGTCAACATAAAGTCCCCGCTTAATTAATAAATAGTCCTATGAATGCTGGAGTTAACTAAATATAAAAAAATAACCAACAAATATTCAAAGTAGAACTGCTAATAGTGGAAGGTAGCAGGTTGAAAGGCAAGTGTCTAACATGGAGAAAAAGACCTCAGTGTTTCAAGGAAACAACCAAGAAACTAAATGACCAGTTATAAACTGTCATACAAAACACATCCCAGGTCAAAAAACTCCATGGAAAAGGTTTATAAACTTACAGTTTAAAATACACAAGTTAAACTGCTAATAACAGCAAAAAACTGTAAAAAAAACTTGCACTTATCTTCCATTCATCTCCCAACAGGCAGTTGAAATAGATATCCGTTGCTCCAGTACGGAACCAAACACAATTTTCAAATAATGAACTCAGTATTCCCGACAGGCCCTGTTTCGCCAAGTGGCTGCGTCAGGGGAATATCTTTAGAAAAAGAGCAACAGCTTCAAAAAATCTTCAAAAAATTCACAAAGCAAACCGATCGTGTACTGATCAGTTTGCGAGCCCTTTGCGACCAGATTTCCCTCCATCCCCATTCACTAACGCCTGTAGTGATTCGATCCCGATCCTCCCATGGCAAATTAGTAAAACCGCATTCAAAATAGCCAAGCAATTGATTCACTAACAATTGCTTGGCTATTTTGAATCGTATTTTACTATTGGCAAACCCGACTGCTGCAGACCTGTCGGTAACTGAGTTACCGTATAACTGGATAAGACTTCTCAGTATACAAATAAGCAAAATATATGTCTGGCTTATAAAGTAAGTAAAGTGTTCACATACACTCAGAATTGTGAATTTTGACCAAGAGCGTTAGCTCCTATAGCCAAACCCACCGCCCCATCACTGTGTATGACTTATTTTGAAAAAGAGCTTGAAATGAACATACTGTTCAAATGCTCAACTAATTTTCAAAGGCAAAAGACAGAAAGAAGTTCCCACTTAGCTTTCAACTGTGTCAGCAGGTCCCCACAACAACCATTATTAAAGAGAAAATCTATAATACAACACAGGAAAAAGTTAGAAAGGGTACTTGCCTTATACATAACGTAACTTTACTTCACTGCTTCATTCATATGACGGCTGTAGAGCCGCCGAGTAAACTGCTGACATAGTCCCAAGAAAGGAGGGGCTAAGCACAGCTCATCTGAGCCTGATTAGACTGTCAGAGAGTGAACAGTAAAACCCGGAACTGGACTTAACTGCAGAAAAACTACAAAAAAGCTTGCCATTCTATTTCGCTATTCAAAGTGTGCAATTTAAGGATTAGACGTTCCTTAAACCATAAGATACGGGAAAGATCCCCTCTTCGTGAGAGTTTGGGGGCTTCTACTACTGAGAAAAGGAAATCTGCCATGGTATGTTGCTTGTCCACCCAATGTTGCACTAAAGGTGCTTCCAATTTTTTGGTGCGGATCTTACTTAGATGTTCGGCAATCCTGAGTTTGATACTACGGGATGTCTGACCAATATAAAGTAACAGGCAGGGACATTGGACTATGTATACAACCCCCTGGGTCTAGCAATTGGTGGACTTATGGAGAGCTTTCTTTTTAACCCAATTCGGCAATGAGAGCTAAGGCAGTGTAGTGCTATATTGACAAAATTTGCAGTGACTACATGGTTGGTGTACTATCTAAATGATGGGTTCCCCTGTAGGCATAAATTGAGACCGCACTAACTGTTGTTTTAAATTGGGTCCCTTAGAAAACACAAATCTGGGCAAATTTTGAAACTCAGGATGATATTGCATAATGCTCCAATGCTGTTTAATAATTTGCTTAATTTTAAATGCATAATTAGAGTGGGTTAATACACACACTATAGAAGGCTCAGATGTCTGACATTGTGAATGTAGGATAATGCCCCCGGGGGTGTTAAAAGCTCTTTTGTATGCTTTCTTAATAACAGTACTTGGGTATCCCCGTTCTAGAAATCTTTTTGTCATGTCCTGGGACTTAATGACAAAATCTTCTTGAGTAGAACACAATCTTTTGAGTCTGAAAAATTGCCCTGTTGGAATGTATATTATAGTAGTGAAGGAACCCTTGGAAAGAACAATAGTTAGGTCTAAAAATGAAATACGATCGTGGTGGAAATGGGCTGTGAAATGCAGATTAGGATCACTTTGACCTCTTTGCCGTTTAAGCTACGACAACACACACCCTCTACTATATTCAGGGTAACTGAGTTACCGACAGGTCTGCAGGTTTTTTGACAGGCCTGCCTGTCTTTTTTATTCATTTTTTTCCCATGGCACAGGAGGGAGGAGCCAGAGGCGCTTGAGCCAATCAGGGCCTTAGGCTCCTCCCTGTGCATCACATGGTGCACCGGGGCGGGGCCTAAGGCCCAGCCAGATGCGTCGCTGGAGTCGGAGGAGCAGGAGGGACTGAGCACCCCTCCTGCTTCCAACATAGAGGTACTGGGGTGCCGGGCCAGGGGTTGGGAGGCCTACAGAGCAGGAGGAACTGAGTACCCCCTCCTGCTTCTAACTTTTTGTTGCCGGGGAGGGGGGTGAAGGCAAGGGCCGTGCCAGTCGTGGGGAGGGAGGCCTATGGAGCAGGAGGGACTGAACACCCCTCCTGCTCCCAACTTTTTTAGTTCAGGGGTGTCGGTTTGGGCCGTGCCAGTTGGGAGTTGGTGCCGTATCAGGGTGTGTGTGTGTGTGTGTGTGTGCCATACCGGTCGGGAGGCAATTTTTCAATTTTTAAAATAAGCCTGATATTTTGCGGCCTATTAAAAAAAAGGGGAAAAAAAGCCGGCAGAGCCCTGACAGCAGTGACAGGAAGCTGCTTCTCCTGTCACTACTGTCAGGGCTCAATCTGATCTGTGCAGTCTGTTGGGGGCTGGTAACAGCCACTCTCCGGCCGCAGCGGGTCAGGTTTTAGCATGCGCCTCTAGGGGTCGCACAGGTTTTTAGGAGCCTGGTGCTTAACCATTAAGACACCACACACCATCTGTAACTGAAATATGAACGATGCTTTATTATAACTCAGTTTAAAAAGGTGTCTGGCTTTTTCAAGCCTTAAAAGAAAGTCCAAAAAGAGCAATTTAAAAGACAAAAATCAGAATACAATTCAGTGTCAGAATGCTCCCAATCAAAGGAAATTTCAGCATCAGTTCATACTTGTAACAAACAAAAAACGTTTGGAAACAGTTCCTGGGTTTCTCTGTGCCTCAGAGTCTTCCCTGCAGGTGTGACTTTTTTTTTTTAAATAATCTTTATTAAATTTACAAACTACAATTATGCATACAAATAATTCGTGTACATATAATATTACAAGAAAAGCACAATAAACTTACATATAGTAATAAGCAATTATTTTCCTCCGCCCTCCCACCTATTAATCAAGAAAATAAATACCCACAAGAAACTATCTAAAAATTCCCCAAAACAATTCCAGTACAAACCCCTCCCCCCCTGGATGTGTACTTGGGAGGACGTATATATATGTTTCCTGATGTCTCAAATGGACGCAATCTAGAAGAAAAGAATTTCTAACATACCGAATGAAAGTGATATCATTAGGGGCAGTTTTTCAGTTAAGATTCCCTCGTAAATGTGTGGTTTCCTTTCAGGAAACTAAATATGTCTTTTTTGAACCTGCCCAATTAGGCTTTTTCTTAGAAGGTAAGGGTATCTCTACGCATCCAGATTGAACCGGGATTGTGTGGCGTTACTTTTTGGAAGGCTGTTACTGCTCTTTATTTTAGAATTCTTAATTTGGTTAATGTTTCCCTTCCCCTAGGGGCTGTTTTTTTCTCTTCTTTTCTCCTTCACCTATTGTGGACTATGTTGAATGCAATATTTCCTTATGTTAATTTTGCTTATCGGCATGTACTGATTGTATTGTATTTCACTATTTCCTTATCATTGTGATGTAATGATAATATGAAATGATAAATAATTAAAAAAAAAAAATGTAGTCAACGGTTCCCAAACATCCATAAAATTCCTGTACCTTCTCTGCTGTATAGCCATCAGACGCTCCATTTTAAAAGTATAACAACGGGATTCCCACCAGAAAGTGTAATTTAACCTATCCCAGTTCTTCCAATTCTTCAATATAAGTTGTATGGCAACCCCTGTCATTATAAAGAGAAGTTTGTTATTCCGAGCAGATATTTGGCTTTTAGCTCTCATTAACGTACCAAATAGGATGGTATCGTATGTCAATGCCACTGGATTTTTCAATGTTTTGTTCACCTGATCCCATATGGATCTCCAAAATTTAAGTAAATGGACCAAAGTCCCGGCTTTGAGATGACAGTGCCAGCATCTATTAGTCTTTGAACTATCTAATTTCTGTAACCGAACTGGGGTCCAATACACTCTATTGTGTAATAAGAAAAACCATGTTTGTCTGATAGATGCAGACACTGTACATCTCATCCTCTAAGTCCAGATTCATGGCCATTGAGACGCAGTAATCTGATGCTTTATCTCAATGCTCCAAATGTCACGAAAACCAGTCTTTGGTTTCTTTTTGAAAAATCCAGATATTAATTTATACCACTGAGCAGGCAGTCCACTTGAAAACCCAGGACCGGCAAGCTATATTGATTTTTAAGATTTTTCCAATCAAGGAACCCTTCCTGAATGGCCTGCTTCAATTGCAACCATCTGCAATTTTGAGATTTAGCCAGACCAAATGTATGTTGCAATCGTGAAAAGTCAAGCAGTTTACTATCTGACATTACATCTTCCAAAGTGTGTATACCTGCCTTCATCCAATGCTTCCAGATGACCTTAAACCTGCCAATTTGAATCTTGGGGTTCAGCCAAAGGGACTGATACTTGGATTTATGTATCGGAATAGGTGTTAAATTATTGATATATTTTAATGTCTGCCATGTATCCAGCAAAATTCTATTGTCCTTATATAACCTTGGAAACTTGATACTCAAAACATGACTTAATCTCAGTGGAGACAGGAGCTGCCATTCCAATCATAACCAATCAGGAAGATTTTTCATGAGCTCAGGGAGGATCCAATACATACCCTGACACATAATACAGGCTTGATGATACCTATAAAAGTATGGGAAATTTACCCCTCCCTCCATAATTAGTTTTTGTAAAGATACTAAAGCAATTTTCGTAGCTTTCCCCAGCCAAATAAATTTGGTAAGAATACTATTTAATTTCTTGTAAAAGGACCCCTGAAAAAATATGGTTCATAGACAAAACCGCGGAAGACAAAGGCGCGCGCCGACAACTGAGCGCAAGATGGAGGCGCGCGCCGAAGAAAATGACAGTTTTTAGGGGCTCCGACGGAGGGTTTTGTTGGGGAGCCCCCCCACTTTACTTAATACAAATTGCGGCGGCATTGTGGGTGGTTTGGGGGGTTGTAACCCCCCTCATTATACTGTAAACTTAACTTTTTCCCTGTTTTTAGGGAAAAAGTGAAGTTTTCAGTAAAATGTGGGGGGTTACAACCCCCCACAACGCCCCCACAACGCGGCAAGATCTGAATAAAGTAAAGTGGGGGGGTTATTTTCTTCGGTGCGCGCCTCCGCGCTGCGCTCAGTTGTCGGCGCGCGCCTTTGTGTTCCGCGGTTTTGACCTGACACCAAAAATATGGGTAACATACCCATTTGGTAGCAAACCACAGGCAAAATCATCATCTTAACTGTTTCAACTCTCCCCCACCAAGACAAATGTAAAGGGTTCCATTGCTCACACATCTCTGTGACCTTCAGCAATAAAAGATTTTTCATTTACTTTCATTGTTTCTTCCAGTGTACTTTTTATCCAAATACCTAAGTATTTTATACCCTCTTCCTTCCAAAGAAAGGGGAATGGATCAAATAATTCTTTTTGACAATGTACATTCAGTGGTAGAACCTCAGATTTACTCCAGTTTATTTTATATCCAGAAAATTTACCAAATCTATCAATCAAATCTAGTAAATGTGGAATGGTAGTTTCAGGATCCCTCAAATGAAGCAAAATGTCATCTGCATATGCAGAAACTTTATATTCCCGACCTGTATAAGGAATACCCTGTATCTCCTCTGCCTGTTGAGTAGCCAATAACAAGGGTTCCAATACAATGACAAAAAGCAAAGGAGATAATGGACACCCCTGTCTAACTCCCCTTCTCAGATAAAAACGTTCAGAAAAATTATTATTAATGTATATTATTCCAGGACAAGCAGGCAGCATATTCTCTACATGTGGGTGACGTCATCCACAGAGCCCTGTAGCGGACAGCCTCGCAAGCAAACTTCCTTCAAGATCTTCAAAGTTTGCAAGTGCTGCACCGCGCATGCACGAGTGCCTTCCCACCCGAGTCAGGGCGCGTGTCTCCTCAGCGTGGCCTCAGTTCTCAGTTTTCCACAGAGCCAGAAAGCCCTATCTCTCAGCTCTGCGTGTAATCTAAGTGTCTTCTTGCACCGCGGCTTGCTTTGTTATTTTTCTTTGAGTGAGTCGCTGTGTGGCGCGTCTTACAAAAAAATAAAGTTTTATTTTTTTCCGTTTGTTCGGCCCGGCGGACCCTGGGTTTCGGCCGGCGGGCCCTTTTTTCCCTATGTCCCAGCCTGTCACTGGCTTTAAAAAGTGCACGCAATGCGGTTGGGTGATCTCTATTACTGACCCTCATCGTTGGTGCATTCAGTGCCTGGGCTCCGACCACCGGACCGAGTCTTGCCTGTGTTGTGCCACTCTCCAACCGCAGGCTCTTCGTAGGTGGCGTGCCCGGATCCTCGAACTCTTCGGCACTATGGAGCAGCCGGAAGACAAGACCTCGACTTCGGCCTCGGCCCCAGCCCCAGCTGCAACCTCAACCTTGAGGGCCTCAACCTCGATCAAGTCGCCCTCGGCCTCGAAGGCCCTGTCCACCGGGCCTAGTAAGGTCCCGTTCTCGGGTAAGTCTCCTCTTCCTCTTTCAGGTTCCCTACCGAAGAAGCCTTCCATGGAGTCTCCAGCAACCCAGGCAGTGAGTGCAGTCCTGCCAGCCTCTACGAGACCTCCCTCCAAGCGTGCCTCCAAGCATAGAGAATACTCTTCCTCGAGGTGCCCTCATTGGAGCGCACTGCTGCACCTGTCCGACCAGATCCATTGGTCTCGGTGCCCATGTTTGAGGATATGCTTAAGGCCATCCTGACCACGCAAATTTTATCCTGCCTCGACCCTGCTTCCTGTGAGCCAGCCTGAGCATCCTATAGGGGACACTTGAAGTTATAGGGAAATGCTCTTAAAACCAATAGGAGGAAATTTTTTTCACTCAGAGAATAGTTAAGCTCTGCAACACGTTGCCAGAGGATGTGGTAAGAGAGGATAGCGTAGCTGGTTTTAAGAAAGGTTTGGACAAGTTCCTGGAGGAAAAGTCCATAGTCTGTTATTGAGAAAGACAAGGGGGAAGCCACTGCTTGCCCTGTATTGTAGCATGGAATATTGCTACACCTTGGGTTTTGGCCAGGTACTAGTGACCCGGATTGGCCACCGTGAGAACGGGCTACTGGGCTTGATGGACCATTGGTCTGACCCAGTAAGGCTATTCTTATCTTCTTAAAACTACAGAAATAAAAACTCCCTTTAAACCAGCAGCTTTACAAGGTGACATACAGAGGGTTAAAGAAAGAGGAGGAGTCAGCAGGGCTGATGTGCATTAAGCAGGGCTAAAGCCTGGGAAGAATAAATTTCCACAGCTGAGAGCTGGAGGGAGGAGTGCCAGGAACAGGAAGAGCCAGAGAAGCAGGAGAATCGGTGTCAGGTCAAAACCGCGGAAGACAAAGGCGCGCGCCGACAACTGAGCACAGCACGGAGTCACATGCCGAAGAAAATAACTGTTTTTAGGGGCGCCGACGGGGGAGTGTGGGGGGGAACCCCCCCCACTTTACTTTATACAGATTGTGCCACGTTGTGGTGGCGTTGTGGGGGGGTTTGGGGGGTTGTAACCCCCCACATTTTACTGAAAACTTCACTTTTTCCCTAAAAACAGGGAAAAACTTAAGTTTACAGTATAATGAGGGGGGTTACAACCCCCCAAACCACCCACAATGCCGCCGCGGTCTGTATTAAGTAAAGTGGGGGGGGGGCTCCCCAACAAAACCCCCCGTCGGAGCCCCTAAAAACTGTCATTTTCTTCGGCGCGCGCCTCCATCTTGCGCTCAGTTGTCAGCGCGCACCTTTGTCTTCCGCGGTTTTGTCTATGATCCGGAGAATCGGCAAGGCAGAGCTGCGAAACTGAGAATGCTGCAAGGCACCTTAGGAATCACTGAGAAAGTTTCCATCCCTGCACCACTACCTCATTGGAAACTCCCAGGCAAGGCAAGAGTCCATTTCTCAGAGCAAGGTTAGCTTGGGAGGGAGAGGATTCTGAGTAGAAGTTTGTACAGGCTGGCTGTGAGAAACGAGGGCTTTTACAAAGTGGGGGAGGGGAGCCACAGTGCACAGAAGTAGCTCCTATGGAGGTGAATGAGCAAGGTTTTGATTAAATTAACTTAGACTATGATATGGAGTACAGTTTTGAACCAGAGGAACCAGACCAGACGGGATCCATCCCAGGATACTAAGGAGGAGAGACTGGAAGCCCTGAATATGTCTACCCTAGAGGAAAGGAGAGACAGGGGAGATATGATTCAGACGTTCAAATACTTAAAGGGTATTAACGTAGAACAAAATCTTTTCCAGAGAAAGGAAAATGGTAAAACCAGAGGACATAATTTGAGGTTGAGGGGTGGTAGATTCAGGGGCAATGTTAGGAAATTCTACTTTACGGAGAGGGTGGTGGATGCCTGGAATGCGCTCCCGAGAGAGGTGGTGGAGAGTAAAACTGTGACTGAGTTCAAAGAAGCGTGGGATGAACACAGAAGATTTAGAATCAGAAAATAATATTAAAGATTGAACTAGGCCAGTTACTGGGCAGACTTGTACGGTCTGCGTCTATTTATGGCCGTTTGGAGGAGGATGGGCAGGGGAGGGCTTCAATGGCTGGGAGGGTGTAGATGGGCTGGAGTAAGTCTTAACAGAGATTTCGGCAGTTGAAACCCAAGCACAGTACCGGGTAAAGCTTTGGATTCTCGCCCAGAAATAGCTAAGAAGAAAAAAAAAAAAAAAAAAAAAAAACATTTAAATTGAATCAGGTTGGGCAGACTGGATGGACCATTCGGGTCTTTATCTGCCGTCATCTACTATGTTACTATGTTAGGAAGGAATGTGTGATGAAAGCATAGGTGAATAAACCTGATTTAAATAAGAAACCTTCCTGTTTAAAAGTGAAACAAGGATCCTGTTACTAAGGGATTTGAAACATATGGTGTGAGCAAAGATATTTCAAGGATCAGGTCAGAAAAATAAAAAGTACCTCTGAACCAGTCATTGATATGTCGCATCTGACAAGCCATCACATACCAGTGGATATTTAATAAACCATATCCTCCCCTTTCCCTAGGTAGACAGACCAGAGTCATGCGCGGTCTCTTGCCCCCCTCCTCAAATATATTTTTGCAGCCCTCGAGTGAATTGGTGCTTATGTGAATTAGAGAGCAAAAGTGGTAACAATGAAATCTATACAGCCATTTAAGGATCATCAGCATATTATATTATGCCACCCGCCCTGCAACCGACAAAGGAAAAGTACACCAGAGATTCAGAGAGTTAAGAGAGTCTGCTAGCAAAGAATCCACATTACATAATATAACATTATACTTATAGACTGCATTACCAAAAAGTTCTATGCGGTTTACAAAAGATTATAAACATTAAACATAATCGTATATTTGAATGAGTCAGCTAGTCAGGTATTTGGAGAAAAGAGTGTAGTAAAGTCACAGGGTATCCACGCCCCCAAATATTTAATAGATGTCTGGGCCCAGGAAAATGGAGAGTCACCCGTCCAAGTGTCTGAGAGCATAGCTGGAATGGCCAAGGCCTTGGATTTATTGCAATTTAACACAAACCCCCGAATAGAACCGAAATTCCTCAAGAGATTGTAGAAGCTGTGGTATTGACCACTGCGGATTTGTTAATGTAAAAAGTAAATCGTCAACAAAAACCAAGGCCTAAACCGACTTCTTAGGAACCTGGAGCTCGACAACATCCGGGTCCTTCAATACCGTATGTAGAAAGGATTCCAAATATAGAAGTAACAAAAGGGGCGATAAAGGACAACCCTGTCTGGTTCCGCGTCTTATTGGGAAGGGAGCTGTAATACGATCATTAACTAACAAGCGCACCTCTGGAGAAGTGTATAATGTTTTAAGCGCCTTCACAAACGTAAGGAAATTCTTCTTCACCCAGAGAGTGGTAGAGAACTGGAACGCTCTTCCGGAGTCTGTTATAAGGGAAAACACCCTCCAGGGATTCAAGACAAGGTTAGACAAGTTCCTGCTGAACCAGAACAAACACAGGTAGGGCTGGTCTCGGTTAGGGCACAGGTCTTTGACTTGGGGGCCGCCGTGTGAGCGGACTGCTGGGCGCGATGGACCACTGGTCTGACCCAGCAGCGGCAATTGTTCTTATGTTCTTATCCATGCCCATATACTCCAACACAGTAAATAAATACTTCCAATCGACTTGGTCAAAGGCGCGAGCAGCATCTAAGCTTACCAACACCATGGGAATATTCTGTTATTGTGCTTGAGCTATTGCCATTATCACCTTGCGCACGTTTTGCACCGACCATCTACCCCTCACAAAACCCACTTGTTCTGGACCAATTAAGCTGGGAAGAATTAAAGATAGCCTGTCCGCCAATATCTTAGCTAAAATATTAATATCTACATTAAGTAGAGAAATTGGATGGTAAGACTCCAGGGATGATACCTCCTTCCTAGGCTTCAACAGTAAAGTGATAAGGGAACCCATGGGAAAGGCACCCCTATCTATAACATGGGAATAGTAGTCCCGCAAGGGCTTACAAATATTCGGGGACAGCAATTTATAAAATTCAGTGGTGAATCCATCTGGACCCGGCACTGAATAATTACGTTGTGACTGGATCACCTTCTGAAGTTCTGTAATTGAGATCAGTTCATTCAAGGATATTTTATCCAAGACTGTCGATTTGGGCAAACCAGAGTCTTCCAAGTAATCCTCCAAAGAGGGGCCGAACCCCATCTCTGGAGCCCCATAGAACTCATGGAAGTAGTCATAAAAAATCTTTGCTATCCGCTCAGTTTTATGTTGAACCACCTCCAGCCCATCAGAGAGGCTCATTATGAATCTGTGTCCCCATACTCATTTTATCAATTGTGCTAACAGTTTAGCCGAGCGATTACCAAAATGATAATATTTAAATCTTTGATAAAAGAGCATCTTTGTTGTGCGCTTATGTATCATAGAATTTAGCACTGTTTCTACTGAAATCAAGGATTACTTAGTTAGAGGGGTGGCTAATATAGTTTCGTTTGGCCTCCGCCAACTCTTTCTCCAACCGGAGAATTCCTCTGGATAAACGGCGATTCCTGGCTATGACATCAAGGCAGATGACTTTAAAATATGCAATAGAAAAATAGACAAATATAGTGCAAAATAGAGACAGCAGATATAAATTCTCAAAACTGACACATTTTGATCACTAAATTGAAAATAAAATAATTTTTCCTACCTTTGTTGTCTGGTGATTTTATGAGTCTCTGGTTGCACTTCCTTCTGACTGTGCATCCAATATTTCTTTCTTTCTGCCTCCTGCATACTTCCTCTCCTCCAGACCTCATTCCATTCCCCAACCAACATCTCTCTCTGTCCCTCCATGAGTCCAACTTTTTCTTCCTCTCTCCCTGCCTGCCCCCCCTCCCCCCACTGAAGCCACCACCGCCAATTTCTCCGTCTCCTTGCCCCGCTCCCGAAGCCAACCCTGACACACTCCATTCCCCCCAACTTTTTCTTCCTCTCTCCCTGCCTGCCCCTCCCCACTGAAGCCACTATCGATTTCTACCTGCCTCCCCACTCCACCCCTGAAACCAACCCTGCTACCCAACATGCTCCATTTCCCGCTCCAGCCACTGCAGCAGCTGCAACAACAGGGACAGGCCAGGCACGTGCAGCAACTTCACGTGGTCAGCCCACAAGCCTTCCCCTGTCAAGTCCAACATTGGAGAGAAGATTCCGGGTCAGCCAGGTGATTAGCTGGGCTGGAACCTTCTCTCCGACGTCAGAATTGACATTGGGGGAAAGCTTGTGGGCTGGCCACCTGCAGTCATTGCACGCACCTGGCCCATCTCTGTTGCTGCTGTGGCGGCGGTGTGGATGGAGGTGAGAATGGAGCGTGTCGGGTGGCAAAGTCAGCTTCGGGGGTGGGGCAGGGAGGAATCTTTGGCGGCAGTGGTTTCTGCGGGGGGGGGGGGGGGAAACAGGCAGGGAGAGATCCCAGGCAGTGGCCAGCCCATGTACCCCCAATAGGCGGCCCACATACTCCCTGGGGTACGTGTACCGCAGGTTGAGAAACACTGGCCTAGACTATTGCAACCTGCTTTTTTCTGGCTTCTCACGTAACAATCTCTCTCTCATTTAATCCATTCAGAATGTTGCTGCATGACATATTCCACCAGAGTTGCCCCTCTCAAGTCATTTCACTGACTCCCCATCCACTTCTTCATACAGTTCAAACTCTTTAGCTCCTCGATATCTCTTCTGTCTTGTCTCTCCCTACGCTCCTCCCTGGGAACTCCATTCATCAGGCAAATCTCTCTTATCTGTACCCTTCTCTTCTACTGCCAACTCCAAATGGTGCCCTTTCTCTCTTGCTGCACTTTATGCCTGGAACTGTCACAGCACTGACTATTATAAACCTGCACTGTTTGATCACCAGCCACCTGCTCAGCGTGAAAGGCAAACCTCTCTGAGCCCCTCCAGTGCATTTCCATATTCCTTAAGTTAAGACCCAGCCTGTGGAACTGTGAGTCAGTATGTCAAGCTCTGTCCCTGGAAGTATTTAAATCCAGAGTAAAAGCTTACCTCTTTAATGCATTTAACTCATAACCCTCTCACCCTAAGAACTCCGAGAAACTTCCTAAGCACCAATTTGTCCTATTGTCTGTTAAATTAGATTGTAAGCTCTACTGAGCAGGGACCATCTCTTAAATATGTGGTGTAGCACTGTGTTTACCTATCAGTGCTATAGAAATGTTAAGTAGTAGTAGAGTCATTATGATAATGCCCAGCAGGAGAACTGCCAAAGTGATTGAAATTAGGAGAACCCGGCCTTAGGAGAATAAAAGGACTATGTTCTTGTCATCATGTGACCAGGCCGAATCTTACCTGTCACATATCCACCCCCAGGCACCATAGTTCTCTGTAAAAACAACACACCCCTGGGTTATAAACAACATTCATTCATTCCCTTAAAATCCATGACCAGGGACCTTCCTCACCCTCCTGGTCATTCTTTGAGTCCTCCCTGGACTCCATCTCCTCCAGGCCTTCTCTAAAGTCCTTCCTACTCTCCATTAGCCCTCCAGGTCTTTCGCAGTGTCCAATGCCATTCACCGGTCCCTCTGCCAGACCACTCCTCAGTTCTTTGGCTAATGCTCCCAGGGTTCTTAGACTCTCCTAGTTTCTCTGTCACTCGGTCGTCTTATCCTGCACGCACACACTGAGGGCTCTCCCAGCCCCTCAGCCATCTTGTCACAGATGCATGCACTGAGAACTCCTAGCTGCTCCCTCGCTCAGTCATCTTATCTTGCACATATGCACTGAGGACTCGCCTGGATTCTTCTTCACTGGTCCTACCTCCAGTTGCCAATTACTCTTCAGCTCTTTCCCACAGACCCTCCCACCACTGGGCTTCACTACAGGGTCAGATCTCTCTCTGCAGGTGTATAGGTCCCCACAGACCATCCTACCACCAGGCTTCTCTACTGCACCAGTCTCCCCTCCCCCCAATCAGGACTAGTCAGTCTGGCCACTCTACTTCACTGCACTGTGCCAGGTCTTAAGGGCTTGCAAGGAGGTAGGCTAGGGGCCAACATTCTTCCTCCAAAGGAGATTCTTGCCTTCTGAGCTCTGTGCTGGGAGCTGTTTTTTTCAGCACCACAATCCAATCTAGGTGAGTGGACAGCTCCCAGCAGCATCTGCAGCTCTATGCAGATTAGCTCTTCACCCAGACTCAATGAGCTCCACTGATCAGGTTTCCTCTGCTGGCCAGTGATAGATACTCCACCCTGTCACAGTTCTATTGGAAAGAGGTCCTTGGTTGCCTAGCTCCAGCCAAGACCCAGAGAATTGAAGGGGAAATCCTGTGGCAGTGATCTTCAGGACTGTTGGCTGACATGTCCTCTGCATGAGAACAGAGGAATCCTGAGTGGAGTTCTTTGGATAAAGGAAAGGAGTAGTGTCTGTTGGGAAAGACACTCCAGGCAAGGCAGGAGTAGGTAAGGTACAAGGGATCATCTGACTGGACTTTATCTTGCAGTGCTCAGGGCCACTGGCTTGGGATGGGACAGAACCACTACAGTATTAACCTTATTTGGTCCTGAACTGTAAATAAGAGCTTTATGTGACCTGTTGCTGGGAGGGGACAGACTCGGACCTGTCTGTTAACTAATCTCTATTGGAAAATAGCATTAGATTGGTTTCTGCTAGGAAGCAGAGCCACAGCAGATATTACCAGCAAGGTGGGGAAGAAGTGGCCCCAGGCTGAGGAATGAGTGTGAGACCCGGAGCGGCTCACTGAAGGAAACAAGATTTAATCTCCCTTTCAGAGGCCTAGCTTTTGAACTGTATTTAAAGAATATTTGGAAATGACTATGATTGAATCTGAATGACTTTTGTAAGTGGTTGGATTTCTACAGTTGAAACCTTATATTCTAGTAAAATTGATATTTGGTTGAAGTTTATCGGCCTTGACTGCTTATTTATTATGAGGAGAGTCTGGAGGCAAACACCCAGGGGAAGTGCCCTTCAACCTTTAGGGATTAGCCCAGCCCCAGCCTGTGCCCAGCTCAACAACACTATCTTGTTTTCTAATTTCCTGGTCAGGGTGCCCTACCTGAAGAGCTTAGCCAGTGCCCAGGACATTGGTGGTGCCCACTGGTGAGACTAGGGTTATTCCTATTAGTCCATTGTCAAATGGAAATCCAGATGTGATTTCCCGTAGTTGCATTCCCTCGGAGTTCTGCAGGTCTGCTGTCTTCCTCCGACTATGTTATTTAGCCTGGGCCAAAATACAACAGACCCAGGATATTGAGGAAACAGAACATATCACAGCACTGACTATTATAAACCTGCACTGTTTGATCACCAGCCACCTGCTCAGCGTGAAAGGCAAACCTCTCGGAGCCCCTCCAGTGCATTTCCATATTCCTTAAGTTAGAGAAATGAAAGAACTCTCTGGCCTGGCACGGACACATGCTGTATTTCCATATTCATCTGGTTTAAATGTGTTTGCCTTTTGTTTAGAACAGACTGAGCCTTTTCCACTGGGAGTATTCCAGGGCTGGGTCTAGCCATTTGTGATAAAGCAGGTGTCTGTTTTCATTAGGCCTGCATTTACTGTTTCATGCCATGGGGCTCCGCAAGATAAACATACTCAATGTATGCCTGGCAAAGGCTGCTGCTGCTACTGATCAAACATCTCAAGACCTGCCAAATCAGAAGGAACCAAGAGCCCCTCTTGCCCATGTCCGCCAGCTAAAGTATTTATATTATGGACTAGGGGGAGGAGCAGAGAGAAAGTTTTGTGCCACATACTTTGGGCTCAGGTCTACTCAAAATCTGATTTTATTTAATTTGATGCACTACTTTCCACCCAAAGGCATCAAAGCGGTTCACAATACAACAAACAGACCAATAAAAGAAAGAAAAAAAACTCCAACCACACAATAAAACAATAGCAAATGCTCCCATCCATCGACTAATACATCAAAAGCACCTACAGACAGCCCCAACCTGCCAATCCGTCTAAAGTCTCGTCAAACAAATGCTGTCAAAAATCACCAAGTTTTGACAGCTTTTCAAAAGCTGAGATAAGTGGAGGAGTAGCCTCCACTCACAAAAACAGATCATTGATCACCTTGACAGACATGGGCTGATGAGGACCAGTCAGCACGGTTTTAGCAAAGGCAGATTGTGTTTGATGAACTTGCTGCACTTCTTTGAGGGAGTAAACAGACAGATAGACAAGGGCAACCAGGTCGACATTGTATATCTTGGTTTTCAGAAGGCGTCTGACAAGATTTGACAATGACTACTTTGGAAAATTGCGAGCCATGTAAAACTGGCTGGAGCATAGGAATCAGAGAGTGGGGGGTAAATGGACAATACTCGGACTGGAAGAGCATCACCAGTGGGGTGCCGTAGGACTTGGTGCTTGGACCCATGCTCTTCAACATCTTTATAAATGATCTGGACATTGGTACGATGAGTGAGGTGATTAAATTTGCGGACGATACAAAGTTATTCAGAGTAGTGAAGACACAGGGGGATTGCGAAGATCTGCAACATGACATAATCAGGCTCAAGGAATGGGCATCAACATGGCAGATGAGGTTCAACGTGGATAAGTGTAACGTGATGCATGTAGGTAACAAAAATCTCATGCACGAATATAGGATGTCCGGGGCGGTACTTGGAGATACCTCCCAGGAAAGAGACTTGGGAGTTTTGATCGACAAATCAATGAAGCCGTCCACGCAATGTGTGGCGGCGGCGAAAAGGGCAAACAGAAAGCTAGAAATGATAAAGAAGGAGATCACGAACAGATCAGAGAAGGTTATCATGCCGCTGTACTGGGCCATGGTGTGCCCTCAACTGGAGTACTGCTTTCAGCACTGGTCGCCATACAAGAAGAAGGGCACGGTACTACTCGAAAGGGTCCAGAGAAGAGCAACTAAGATGGTTAAGGGACTGGAGGAGTTACCGTACAGTGAAAGATTAGAGAAACTGGGTCTCTTCTCCCTCGAACAGAGGAGATTGAGAGGGGACATGATCGAAACATTCAAGGTACTGAAGAGAATAGACTTAGTAGATAAGGACAGGTTGTTCACTCTCTCCAAGGAAGGGAGAACGAGAGGGCACTCTCTAAAATTGAAAGGGGATTGATTCTGTACAAACATAAGGAAGTTCTTATTCACCCAGAGAGTGGAAGAAAACTGGAACACTCTTCCGGAGTCTGTTATAGGGGAAAACACCCTCCAGGGATTCAAGACAAAGTTAGACAAGTTCCTGCTAAACCAGAACGTATGCAGGTAGGGCTAGTCTCAGTTACGGCACTGGTCTTTGACCAGAGGGCCGCCGCGTGAGTGGACTGCTGGGCACAATGGACCACTGGTCTGACCCAGCAGCGGCATTTCTTATGTTCTTAACTGATCCATTCAACCCCAAACATACTAACATCTAGCCTATAATACAGTCATTCACCACCAATCATACAAATACTAAACACAGCCTTTTTATATGTATTGCAAGAATATACATAAAGGCAAACGTGATAAAATAATGTCGACACCCTCTCCCCCAAACAACAAAAGGAATATAGAAAAATGTCATTTGTCACTATGAAACAGTTAATTCACTATTCAAATATAACAGTGCAAATTGTACTTTGTTGTAAAAGAAAATATACCAAAATTCTTTAAATCATCTTGGTACATAAACACTTCAATTCATCCCCAATCATACAGCATCAAACCCATATAAACATTCATTCACATACCAACATGTTGTCCCTCCTAGAACAACCCTCAGTTCCTTAGAATCTCTCATCTGATAAAGGTGATATATATCTTACACTCAAAACTGTCTCCCAATACCTATGGTCTTAGACAATTATGATACCCCATTTTTGACTTTGCCAACTTTATTTCAAAATTCAAATGGTTCCACCAATATGCTCTTCATTTGAAAAGACCCTACCATATCAAGCATACACGCATACCATACACACATATCATTACCATGGCATTATACCATATCATAGACCCAACCATTATGCTTACATATAGAGAATGACACGGTGACAAAATTCATCACCGTTCCCGTCCCCGCGGATAACCGCGGGAAATAATCCAATGTCATTTTCTAGTGTCTATTTCAACCTCAGTCCTTCTACACCAGCATTCTTCAAAGCAAAGCTTGAGGTTCAGTGGTTGTGCCCAATTATACTCTGATTCTTCCCTCTCTCCTTAAAGAATGACATGAAGATGGTTTCCCGCGGTTATCCGCAGGGATGGGAACGGTGAGGAATTTTGTCACCGTGTCATTCTCTACTTACATACCATATTTAACATTAAACCCGTATCCTTTAAGTTAAAGTACTCAAAACAATTACAAACTACATCGAAGTATTGTATACCATATTACTTCAAAAGACCTATAATCTTAATCAAATGTGATATTGAATCTAAAACATATTCACATATACAATGTACTAATGAAATTTCAATAAGGGACTAATTCATCAATCCTCATCTTCAAGTTAAGAATACCATAAAAGTCTTTCAAATAACTCAATCATCCAGCATCCAGTTTTAGAATCAACAAGAGTCTTATAAGATCATATTTAAATAGACAATTATCCATATTGAAAATGTGAATTTTGAATTAAGTCATCCAGAAATAACACTTGGCATTCTTTTGTATTTTGAGTATATCCTTCCATCAATGTAGCTATCAATGATATTACCAGCATTTAAATGACAATAGCCAACATTCCAACTCTCTCTTTTGAATCCAAATTGACATCATTACAATTGCCTTCAAAACCGTTAAGATCGCAAATTCACCCAAAAATTGTGTACTCAAAACCATCAATCTCAGCCCAAAACAATACCCTAAACCAAATATCCTCCTAAATCAGCCCTCAGAACTCTGAGATCCCTCTTCTGATAAAATATGATGAAAATAAATGAATTGAAGGGCTTCAGATCGAGTGGAGAAAAAATGTTGCTTGCTAAGATGATTTAGACGTAACTTTGCAGGATATAATAAAGCAAACTGCACTTTAGCATGAGCAAGACGTGAGCAAAGAGAAGTAAAAGTTTTCCGTTGAGCTCCCGCAATATTTGAATAGTCCTGAAAACATAAAATTCTTTGGGATTGATAATCCAATTTCTGTTCGGAACAAAGTGCTCTCAAAATCATTTCTTTGTGACTGTAGTTCAAAAGTCTTAAAATAACAACACGAGGCCGCTGGTTAACATCCCGCCGTGCCCCCAAGCGGTGAGCCCGCTCCACTCTCAAAGGGCCAGCATCACGGGGTAAATCCAATTGGGTATTCAACCAGGACTCAAGTAAACACCGCAGTTCATTCTCCAGTATAGACTCCGGCAGGCCTATCAGTCTTAAATTCTTCCTCTGACTACGGTTCTCCGAATCATCCACCTTTTCTTCCAGCAGCCGACAAATTTTTACTTAAATGCTGATTCTCCGATCTAAGCTGTGTCACATCTATATCTAATAGATCAATACACTGCCCAATTGCCACCACATCTCGATTAAGATCTGCCACATGATCTCCCACTTCCATAAGTTTCTCCAAAATTGGTTTTAATTTGCGATCTAAAGAGCCCTCCACTGTCGCTGTGATTTCTGCCATAATTTCCGCATCAGTCCGTGTGACTCCAGCCTTTGAAGAAGCAGATGTTGAACATTCTGCCATCTTACTTTCGTCTCCACGAAGCTTGTCTTTTACTTTTCTTAAATGATTTTGCCGCCATAGGATCTCCTTTACCTCACAGTTATCGCTGACAGTTGTTCCTGTAATGTCTCGCTCAAAAGAAAGTCAAACTGTTGAATTTTAAAGGAATTAGAGGTCAAGCCAGAGCAGGCAAGGGAGGAGCCAAGCAGTTCAGCAACCACTCAGCACCATAGCCTCACGTAACCCAGGGAAATACTTTTAAAGCCAATAGGAGGAATTTTTTTTTTTCACTCAGAGAATAGTTAAGCTCTGGAACGTGTTGCCAGAGGATGTGGTAAGAGCGGATAGCGTAGCTGGTTTTAAAAAGGTTCGGACAAGTTCCTGGAGGAAAAGTCCATAGTCTATTATTGAGAAAGACATTGGGGAAGCTACTATTTGCCCTGTATCGGTAGCATGGAATATTGCTACACCTTGGGTTTTGGCCAGGTACTAGTGACCTAGATTGGCCACTGTGAGAACGGGTTACTGGGCTTGATGGATCATTGGTCTGACTCAGTAGGGCTATTCTTATGTTCTTATTAGATCCTAAGTATCAGGTTGAGAATCACTGATTTAGACCAGGAATCAGCAACCTTTTTAAAGCAAAGAGCCTTTCATCCTAAATGTTTGACTCGAGATTTATGAGCCACCCACTTTTATGGGGAAGAAAATGTTTGTCTTATAGAGCGAAAAATACGGCAATCATGTATTTTTAATGGGTACAACTAATGGGCAGACTGGATGGACCGTTCAGGTCTTTATCTGCCGTCATTTACTATGTTACTTTCAATAAAAAATACAAGCTTTAAGAGACTCGCTTAGTAAAATACCTACCTGCTACATCAAGCCAGTAAATATGATGGAAAACAGAGTCCATGCCGACATGACATGGAGCTCATTCAATGAACCAAATTGGACACAGTTTCACCAGCTATTCAAAAAATACGTGCACGCCTAGTCTCCCATCGATGCCTGCCCCCCAGTACAGATGTCTAAGGCCTCATCCAAGTTTCTAGCTAATCTCTACATATGGCTAGTAGACTAAATAAAGGGGAGTTTCCCAAAGAAAGAGGCCACAGCATCATCAGACCTAGCCTGAAAGACATAAAGAAACCAACCGCTCAGATTGATAACTACAGACCCATTGCCCTAACTCCCCTCTTCATAAAACTAATGGAAGGACTAGTTCAATACTAACTAATGAGCCACAAAGAAAAGTTTCACCTATTCCACGACTCCAAATCAGGCTTTAGACCATTATTCAGTACAGAAACTGTAATTGCCTCCCTCTTGAATGACATGTATGACATACAGGGAGAGGGGAGACATGATTGAGACATTTAAATACATCACAGGACGTATCGAGGTGGAAGATGATATCTTCTTTCTCAGGGGACCCTCTGCCACCAGAGGGCATCCGCTCAAACTCAGGGGCGGGAAATTTCATGGCGACATCAGGAAGTACTTCTTCACAGAAAGAGTGGTTGACCGTTGGAATGAGCTTCCAGCGCAGGTGATCGAGGCCAGCAGCGTGCTGGACTTTAAGAATAAATGGGATACCTATGTGGGATCCCTACGAGGGTCGAACTGGAACATCAGTTGCTAGGTATAGACTTAAGAGGATGGGTCAGCAGACTTGATGGGATGATCGAGACCTGCATCGTGTTGGACTTTAAGAATAAATGGGACTTTAAAAATAAATGGGATGCCTATAGGGGATCCCTAAGAGAGTCAATCTGAATAAATAGTCACTAGGTATAGACTTAAGAGGAAGGGACAGTAGGGTGGGCAGACTTGATGGACTATAGCCCTTTTCTGCCGTTATCTTCTATGTTTCTATGTTTCTATGTTTACTGAGTAAAGGTATAAATGCACTAGTGATACAACTAGACCTCGGTAGTGCATTTGACCTAGTGGACCATGACTTACTGCCGCTTTGCCTAGACTCCTTTGGACTACTGGGACATGTCCTTCAATGGTTCCAAAGCTTCTTAAAATGTCGCAGCTACCAAATGCAATTTGGAGAGACCCTATCTGACAAATGGACCAGCAAATGTGGTGTTCCTCAAGGCTCTCTCTATCACCCATTCTCTTCAATGTCTATCTATCTGGGAGCTCATCTAAAAAGCTTAAATGTTACTTACTATAGTTATGCTGACGACATTACTATTGTCCTCCCTGTCACCTGCAGAGATTCAAAGAATAGACTCGGTCTTATCCACCAAAGAAGGGTGGATGTCACACTTGAAGTTAAAACTAAACACTGAAAAAACTAAGGGCTAGATTCACTAAAGATAGCAACTCAATTGCTGTTGGCCAATTCTCTGGCCGATTTTCAAACAGCAATTGATTCACTATCAAGTTTGCATGCAAATGATTTGCACGGCGGTATCAAAAAGCAGGCAGACCTGTTACCGACAGGTCTACAGCAGTCGGGTTTTAGGATCGTAAAACCCGATGCAAAATAGCCAAGCAATGTAAGTGAATCAGTTTCTTGGCTATTTTGCATGAGGTTTTACTAATTTGTATGACGGATCGGAAATTGGGCGATCGAGGGGAAAAACACATGGTGAGCCATTTTGTGAATCGAGTTGGTTAGCAGCGATCATTGCTAAACCTGTGAAAACAGGTTTAGCAACGATCGCTGACTTTAGTGAATCGGGGCCTAAGTTCTTTCTAGCCACTTCTACCAACTTCATCTTGGATGCCCTAACTCTCCCATCACCCCTTCGATTAGAATCCTAGGAGTTCACCTTGATAGACAGCTATCTATGACAACTCAGGTGGACCAAGTTGTACGCAAAGGCTTCATCACGCTTTGGAAACTAAGATCCATAAGAAAATTCTTTGATCTACACCTTTCCAATTACTAGTCCAGTCGCTAGTGTTAAGCCTCCTGGACTACTGCAACATTTCATACCTGGCAGGATAACGCAGGCATTTTTGGAAACTAAGTATCATCCAAAACACTGAGTAAGACTAATCTTTAACCTGAAAAAATTTGACCACATAACTCCATTCTACCAAAAATTACATTGGCTTCCTGTCGAGGGAAGAGTTCTCTTCAAGTTTGAATGCCTCTTCTACAAAGCCCTACGTGACCTACTGCCTAACGACCTAACTGCTCGGTTCTTGTTCTCGTTGCCAAGCCACTCCAAACATTCCCAATCATTTTTTACCTTCCCTTCAGTCAAAGGATGTACTCGGAACGTGCTACTGGAGGATGTGATAAGCAGGAGCACGCTACAGGGCTTCAAAGAGGGTCTGGACAGGTACCTGGAGGACAAAGGGATTGAGGGGTACAGATAGGAGTAGAGGTAGGTAATAGAGGATTAGAGGCAGTTACAAAATTAGTCAGGGACACTGTTCAGGCAATCAGGCCTGATGGGCCGCCGCGAGAGCGGACCGCCGGGCAGGATGGACCTCTGGTTTGCCCCAGCGGAGGCAACTTCTTATGTTCTTAAAAGATTCATTCCACTCTTATCATACCAAGCCACTTCCAGGGATCCTGAACTGGGCTAAATGGTTAGAATATCAACCTCATATATGTATTTTAGAAAGCTATTAAAAACTCATCTGTTCTCAAAATTCTTGTAATCCCTCCAAAGCAGCGTATTGATGTGAAACTATTGTTAATTTGTTAATGCCAATGTCTGATCTATTGTAGCTCACTGACAATGGTCAGCCAATCTCTTTTGTAAACCGCGTAGAACCGAAAGGCTTTTGCGGTATATAAATAAAAATTTGTTCTGTTATTCTCTGATCCTGTTAAGAAAGTGTCTCGCAAACTTTCCGGCTGGCGGCACATTAAATTCAGTGCCCCAGCCGGAAGGTACCCGGATGTCGACGTGATGGCATCATGTGTGTGCGTTGACGTCCGCGCATGTGCAGAAGCCCGGCTGGCCGCAACCCCGCCAGTGGGGGGGATCCGGGAGGTGCGAGGAGAAGAGGAGAGGCGCCAGCCAGGAGGAGAGTCATCTGCGCCGGCTGACTTCCTACAGGACGTGCCTCTCGCCGCGAGAGGCACGTCCTGTGGGCAGCCGGCGTGGACGACTCTCCTCCTCGCCAGTGTGTCGCGGCACGCCAGAAATCTCAGGAGGCACACCGTTTGCGGTACACTCCGTTAAGGTACGCCTAGCCCAGCTTGCCTATAGGGGCCCAGAATTATTCGGTAAGCCTATCGAAGAAAAAATGTAAAAATTTAAATTGAATCAGGTTGGGCAGACTGGATGGACCATTCGGGTCTTTATCTGCCGTCATCTACTATGTATGCTTGGCCTCCCAATAGCTGTCACCTTGTTATAGCTATCCATTACATTACATTACATTACATTAGTGATTTATATTCCGCTTGTGCCTTGCGGTTCTAAGCGGATTACAATTTATGAGACTGGACATTTCCAGTAGCGGTGCAGTACATAGATTCAAGAATGTGTCAAGATACAATTGTTAATCTGGGTTTTTTGGAAGATCTTGAAAGCTAATAGTAGATTGTGGTAAGTAGTTGTGATGAGTAGATATAATAAAGTCAGGATTCTGGTAGGTTGTTGTGATGAACAGAAATAATAAAAGTCAGGGTTCTGATGTATTGCTATGGTGGTGATGGTGGTGGTCATGAGAGTATTTTCTATTGTTGTTGAGGGGTTATGATGATGGAAAGTGTTTTTTGAAGAGATGAGTTTTGATTTCTTTTCGGAATATTTTGATGTCTGTTGAATTTATCAGTAGATTGTTGATGGTGGGATCAATCTTTGCTGCTTGTGTTGCCTTGGAAAGAGAGAGGCTACACACTGCATATCAGTGACGAACCGCCATGAATGTAAGCCATTGCTTGAGCAATTCGCTTATGAACCAGCCTGCACTAATGAAGACAGGCATTTCGGCTGCATGCATAGTTAGGTTTGATTTAATACACCATAGGCTCAGATATTACTGTGAAAGAGCTTGTTAGAAGTCAAGCGATATTAAACTTTACAGTCCCACCATTTAAGAGGTCGTTCTTTTTGCCTACTTAATCACAGCAATGACAGCAGTTTTTGTCTTAAGACTGGCAGTTAATGAAATTATGGCGCTAAAGAACAGTACGCGGACAATGTTCTGATTGAAGAGCGAGAGAAAAAAAAATAAGCGAGTGGCCGAACCACCATGAACATTGGCTGATCTTGGTTTCTTAAAACCTTTTCAAATAGTTACCTCTTAACCGACCAGTTGGATTTACAAAAAAAAAAAACCCAAAAAATAATTTCAAGTGAGATTGTAGTATGATGAATTATGTTTACTGTACACTTGTTGTATATGATAAAATGAATAAAGAGTTGGAAAAAAAAATAAAATCAAAAACACCAACCACCATAGAGGAGTGGGGACCAGGGTTGGGGGGGGGAGGGGCGCACAAAGCTGACAGAAATTCAGAAAAAAATACTTTTTTCCTACCTTTGTTGTCTGAGCATTGCTTTGGTCCTGGGGGTCTCTCTTCTGGTGTTCTTTGCTTTTTTTTCTTAACTCTCTCCAGTGTCGCCTGCCCTTTTGAGGTTTCTTTTCTCTCTTGTCTGTACCCTTCTCCTCTACTGTCAACCAGACTATGGGGCAGATTCACTAACCTGCCCGATCGGGCCCGATCCGGGCAGGTCGGACGAATTCTTGAAGCCCCTGTTGTGCAATCCGCGCACATGCACAGACCATCCGAGCCAGAGCCATTTCATTTTTAAAAACCTTTAACTTTTTTAAATTGTTTTTAGACCTGCGAACCCATGCTTTTAACCCGCGGGTTAAAACCATGGGCTCGCAGGCCGGGGAAGGGCAGGAGAGATTTGGGGAAGATCGGGGCAGAGCAGGGCGGCATTCAGGGGGAAGATCGAGCGGGGCGGTATTCAGGGGGGGGGGGGGAAGATCGGAGCACAGCAGGGCAGCATTCAAGGGAAAGATCGAGCAGGGCGGCATTCAGGGGAAAGATCGGGGCAGAGCAGGGCGGCGTCCAGGGGGAAGCAGGCAGGGCAGAGAGCAGGGCTTCCAGTCGGAAAGCCGTTTTTGACTGGTCCCCAGCAGTCGCTTCTTCAGTTGATCGGCCAGCCCAGTTGGATCGGATTGATTGTGTTGTGAATCGCTGCCTTCCCTACTTTTGAATGTCCCTCCCCTCATTTGCATGTGCGGATCGGAGGATGGTCTGCAGAGAGGTAAGTGAATCGGGCAGGAGGGGAATTTGGTCGTTAAGGGGTTGGAAACCGATTGGTACTCGTTGTATTATACTGTACTGTGTTGTATACACTCATTGTATTGTATTGTATTGTATTGTTTTGTCTTGTATTGTTTGTTGACTTATTGTATTGTATTGTGACCTTGTTATTCGCTGAATGTCCAGCCTTCTTACAGTGTGAACCGCCTAGAAGTCACCTGACTATGGCGGTATAGAAAAATAAAGTTATTATTATTATTATTATTATTGTAAATCTAGCCTTATCTTCCTTCTCTCTTGCTGCACATCACATCTGGAACAAACCACCTGAGCCATTGCATCAAGCTCCGTCCTTGGCAGTCTTAAAATTCAGGCTAAAAGTTCACTATTTGGAGGTTGCTTTCAAGTCCTAACCCCACTCACTTGTAAAAGAAGCTTGCCTAGGAAACGCCCTAACACCCTACTTGTCCCGTTAGTCTCTGCTCAGTAGAGTTTAGAATCTAGTCAACAGACAAAGGCCAGGATTCACTAACCTGCCAGTTCGGGCCCGTTCTGGGCCCGTCCAACCAATTCATGAAATATGCAGATGGGGGCGATCGGACCCGTCCTAGCCGCGACTTTTTTTAAAAAAAAGCTTTTGCAGCCCGTGGGTTTAACCTGCTTCGGGTTAAACCCACGGGCTTACACAGGCAATCGGGCAGTGCTGTTACTGGGGCAGTGTTCGGGGCAGTGCTGTTACTGTCGGGGCAGACGTGTTCGGGGCAGTGCTGTTACATGCGGCAGCTTCTTCCCTCCTTCCCTTCAGTGTGAGCCCTGGGTTTAAAGTGGGGCATGGCAAGTTTTGAGAATTTAGTTCTGAGTCGGGGACACCACTCAGTTCTAAGATTCTGTAGCAGAGTATAGTTTAACTACGAGGCCCCCTCCTACTTCGACTTCAGAAAATCTCTCAAAACTTACCTTTTCAGCAAACAAGACCTCTAACGGCCCCACCCGCTCACATTTTCCTCTCCCCCCCCCCCTGCATTCCCCCCCCCCTTTTTCAGCTCCTCTCTTCCACGTCTTCAACAACCTCCCCCATCCTCGGTCAATTTCAGTTTTTACTTGTTACTGAACTGTTTTATTTTATTTGTTTGTAAATCTGCTGGATAACGTAGATCCTTTTGAATTGATGTAAACCGCCTAGAACTCGCTGGGCATGGCGGTATATAAAAAATAAAATTATTATTAAAAAATTATTATTATTATTACACTTCCCCCTCCGGATTCGCTTATTCGCGGTTTTAAAACAAAAAAAAGCATTTTCATTTTTCAGGCTATTTTAAGCCCTGAAAGCCCCCCCCCCCCTTAAGCCTTACCTGGTGGTCTAGCGGGTTTTCGGGGCAGGAGCGATCTTCTCACGCTCCTGCCCCATGCAGATCGCTCACAGGAAATGGCTGCCTTGAGCTCCCGTAGTCTCTCGAGCCATTTCCTGTGAGCGATCTGCACGGAGCAAGAGCGTGGGAAGACCGCTCCTGCCTGCAAACCCGCTAGACCACCAGGTAAGGTTTAAGGGGGCGATTTCAATTGGTGCAAAATGCGGCAGTCAAGCTAATTTATGGGTTGAAGAAGTTTGATCATATAACACCTTCCTACCGACTTCTACATTGGCTATCGATGGAGGCACGGGTGAAGTTTAAGTTTGGATGCTTTTGCTTTAAGGCACTATTCGGTTTAGCCCCTAAATATATAACTGACCTCTTCTCTTTGTCAAACAACAGACATAAGAGAAGCTCACACTCAAAGTTTGTTTCCCCACCAGTTAAAGGATGTAAACACCATCAACATCTTCTCTCACATCAAGCGGCATCATGGGGCAAAGATCTGGAACAATTGCTCACGCATACTAAACATAGAAATAGACGGCAGATAAGGGCCCACAGCCCATCTAGTCTGCCCACCTTAATGTCCCTCCCCTACCTTTGCCCTGTGAATAGATCCCATGTGCCGATCCCATTTGGCCTTAAAATCAGGCACGCTGCTGGCCTCAATCACCTGTAGTGGAAGACTATTCCAGCGATCAACCACTCTTTCAGTGAAAAAGAATTTCCTGGTGTCACCTCGTAGTTTCCCGCCCCTGATTTTCAACGGATGCCCTCTTGTGAGAAATTCTTATGAGAAATTTAGGAAACACCTAAAAACTTACCTGTTCCTGAAGTATTTAGGCAACTAACCTGTACAATCCTACTCCACAATAACTGATCTCTAGCGCTGCTAATAACTAGCTTCCAACCTTGTTAATTCTAATTAATTTGTAACATCTTTTAACCATTGTAAACCGCATAGAACTTCACGGTCCTGCGGTATATAAACTGTTATTATTATTACTAGTGTTTTAGCCTGTTACATTAACGGGTGCTAGTAAAGCCTCCTTCCCTCCCATGTCCCCTATTTTCAGCCCCAGCTCCAAACCCATTTTTACCCCCCAGCCCCCTTCTCCCATCTGTTCCCTTTCAGCCCGAGCCCCCTTTTCTCACCAGCAGCATTTCCCTCCCCACTTTCCTGTCCAGCAGCAGCTCTTCCCTGCTCCCCCTGTCCCTCTTCCTTGCTCTGCCAAAAACACCTCAACACCAGAGCCTGCACCAATTCAAACCCAACCCCCCTCCCTGGCCACTGCACTGAATCTTTGGGCAGGCTGCCCGTCCCCAGCCCTTTACCCTGATGGACCCTCCACACACTCACACCTGGTCCACCATCCTCACAGGTCTACACTCCCTCCGTGTGGGTCTGTTTGCTTGTTCATTATTTTGTCGCGTTTCGTTGAGCAGCCAAGGAGGAAGCGTTGAAGTGGCCAGTGTGCAGCTGCCTATTTCGGGAGTCGGTCATCCTGCCCTGCTCGCACAATGTCTGCCTTCCGTGCGCCCGCACCATCGCATCGCAGACCCCAGATGCCCGTCCAGACAAAGTTCATTTTTTAGTTCACAGCCGACGCTACGTCTCCTCTCTCGATCCCCGCCAGAGTCGGAAGTCTTCTCCGACTCTGGTGAGGTTCGATAGAGGAGCCGCGGCGGCGGCTTTGAACTAAAAAATGAACTTTGTCTGGACGGGCATCTGGGGTCTGCAATGCGATGGTGCGGGCACACGGAAGGCAGACATTGTGCCCGCACCATCGCATGCGCACTCTGTCAGCCACGGAACTACAGATCAGGCAACACAGTGGTGAGAGTGCACATGCGAGCTTAGCGTTTTATTATAAGAGATTATTAAAATAGCCGGGGGAAGTGGGGGTTAGGGGCTGAACTGGCCCGAATATTATTCGCGGTTTTTTAATATTCTCTGGCTGGCAAATACGGAGGGGGAAGTGTACTTGATTAGCCAGCCAGGTCTATATTGAGCAGGCTCCCACCATCAGGCTGCCTGCGTCTCTCTTTGTCTTCCTCAAAGCATTTGAAAAGTGCAGGGAACATTGGATGTTTCGACAGCGGTCTTTGCTTGGATGACTGATGCATCCTTTGAGGTGCGCTTGTGCTTTCTTTTCTGTGAAGCTGCGCCTAGGATGGCAGTTTGCCTAACCGACGTGCGCTCATTGCATCCGCCCGAGAGGCAGGGGGGCTAATCCTCGGTGCCTCCTTGGTCATAAATATGAATGACTGAGAAGTGGGACCGAGCAGTCTGTTCACCTAGATCTGGGCATTTGCATGAATGCTAATCATGCAAAAAGATCTGAACGCGTGAGGTGCAAGTATGGCCCTGCCGTTGGAAGGAAGAGAGAGCTTTGTGAAGCCCTCCAGGGCTTGAGAAAGTGGCATCAATTTGCAATGGCAGCTGCTTCTCCAGCTATATATAATCAGAGCAACTCAGTCCCCTTAAGGATGATTGGAAATCAAAAGTATACATGTGTGTTGGAAGGAGAAGGCGTTGAACTGCTTTGTCTCCTTATACAGAAAATAAAAAAAGGCTTAAATGCATTTAGGATCTTACTGAAAAGATACAGTAGAAGTTCCTCATGTGCCTGATTTTTTTCTTTTTGGGGGGGAGGGGGTGTATTGCCACACAGTGCAGGTTACTTGTCCCATGTTTGCTTAGAACAAGCACACCATTCTCCTCCCCTTCGACCACCCAGAATCCACAGGCACAGTACACAGAACTCTCGAAACAGTAGCAATATGGATGACAAATCGCAAACTAAAACTGAACTCTGACAAAACAAAATTCATCCTCCTAGAAAACAGCAAAACCCCAACCTTAACAAACCTAGTAATAAACTCGATCTCATACCCCATTCAACCCACACTAAAACTTCTTGGAGTTCTGATCGA
This sequence comes from Geotrypetes seraphini, assembly GCF_902459505.1. Classification (NCBI taxonomy): domain Eukaryota; kingdom Metazoa; phylum Chordata; class Amphibia; order Gymnophiona; family Dermophiidae; genus Geotrypetes; species Geotrypetes seraphini. The sequence goes on from NC_047084.1 coordinate 108,760,825, forward strand.
CAGAAGCTGTAGCATGCAACCACAAATCAACAAAGCAATAAAAGCATAATTCGTGACTATGAGAAACCTAAGACAAATCCGAAAATTCTTCGACAGGAAACAATTCCAACTTTTGGTACAATCTCTTATCCTTGGACTAATTGACTACTGCAACGTACTATACCTCCCCTGCCCAGCAACCATGATAAAGCAATTACAAACAATACAAAATACAGCCCTAAGACTCATCTACTCATTGAAAAAATATGACCACATCACAGAAGCATACCACGACTCACACTGGCTCCCAATACAAGCAAGAATACACTTCAAATTCTACTGCCTACTTTTCAAAGCTATTAATGGAGAAAGCCCAACCTACTGGAACAACCGACTAACCCAATCCACCTCAACTAGGCACAGGAGAACCCACTCACTATTCACACACCCACCAACAAAAAATGTCAAAAGAGGAAAATTTTATGACAACCTAATGGCCACCAAAGCAGCTAAACTAGACAGACAAATTACCAATCTGCTATCTACGACCACAAACTACAAAACCTTCAAAAAAGAAACTAAAACCCTACTCTTCAAAAAACACATAAAACCTGTTTAACATGACCAGTTCCTTCCCTAACTCCACCTACCTCACACTCCACCCATATCTAATCCAAAATGTTACTCCTTAAGTTCTCGACAATTCTTATGTAATTCTTAAGTTCTCGACAATTCTTATGTAATTCTTATGTAAGGCTTACGACAATTCTCATGTAATATTACAACTCTTGTAACCTTCTGACAACTCTTGTGTAATCACTAATGTAATGTAACATAAGAATAGCCTTTCTAGTCAGACCAATGGTCCATCAAGCCCAGTAGCCTGTTCTCACGGTGGTCAATCCAGGTCACTAGTACCTGGCCAAAACCCAAAGAGTAGCAACATTCCATGCTACCGATCCAGGACAAGCAGTGGCTTCCCCCGTGTTTTTCTCAATAACAGACTATGGACTTTTCCTCCAGGAATTTGTCCAAACTTTCTTAAAACCAGCCGCTATCCGCTCTTACCACATCCTCTGGTAACGCGTTTCAGAGCTTAACTATTCTCTGAGTGAAAATATTTCCTCCTATTGGTTTTAAAAGTATTTCCCTGTAACTTCATCGAGTGTCCCCTAGTCTTTGTCATTTTTGATGGAGTGAAAAATCGATCCGTTCTACTCCACTCAGGATTTTGTGGACTTCAATCCTTCTCCCCTCAGCTGTCTCTTTTCACAGCTCTTTTAAGTTGGGGTGTTCCATTCTTATTTTCTATCCTAAATTAAACTAAAATTTAGGGCTCCTTTTACTAAGGTCCGTTAGCGTTTTTAGCATGTGCTCAAGATTAGCACGCGTAAACCACACGCTCAATGAGAAATATTAACACAAGCTCTATGGAGGCGTTAGCGTTTAGCATGCGTGGCATTGAAGTGCATGCTAAAACCGCTAGCACAAGGAGCCCTTAGCTTTGTATACCGGGTCTTCAATCAAAATGGAGCCACCTCCCACCCTATCCACTCCTCCAAAAACCCCCCACTGGGCATAGAGAGGCAGTGGAAAGGCCTAAGCTGGTTTTAGATAGTTTCAAGTTTATTATAAAATTTGATTAATCGCCTATTCCAAATTCTAAGCGATGAACAAATCGATAAAATTACAAAGTTAGGGGAAACAAACATAACTAACAAAAAGACTAAATCTACGAAACATAATAAAAACCAACTTTACAAACATAATAAAACACAAGGAAAGAATAGGAAAGAAATACAATCTGATTAATAAAAAGAAAGACAATTAAGGTCAAAAACAATAGGAAGGGGAAGGAGAAAAACTCTCAAAAAATCTAATATAATAAAACGGTAAGCCGCGCATGCGCACTTCCTAAGCGTGGGTCCGTTTTCTGTGAGCTGCAGCTAGGAAGTGCGCATGCGCGCCTCACGCTCTGGCCTCCCTACTGGCCAAAGTTTCTAAAGGCAGTATGGAGCGGCAACGTCACCATACCACAGGCGGAACATGGCGAAAGAGACAGCCGGGACCGAAGGAGCCAACGGCAGAAATCTCAGCTCGGAAAGCCGCAGCTCAGCCTCTTCAGACCCCGCCGCTCCTCCTCTTCGACCACCAGGCTTCTCTCTCTCACCCATCGCCGCCGCTCCCATTTGCCTTTCAGACCGTTCGAAACAGGCCCCGCAGCCTCCCTCCTCTGAACGTTGTTTCCCCTGATTATCCAGCATCCAGCCCTCCCCCCCGCCACCACTTCCTGTTTTCAGCGAGGCGGGGGGGGGGGAGGGCTGGATGCTGGATAATCAGGGGAAACAACGTTCAGAGGAGGGAGGGGTATCGAAGCGCGAGCGAGCTGCGGAAGTGGTGGTGGTGGGCGGCCTCAAGTATGAGTTTGACATTAGGATGGTGGGGTGGGAAGGCCTGAGAGTGAGACGGGTAGCGACGCGCTGCACTGACAGGGGTTGGAGAAGCGGAAGAGGAGAGACTGGACTCCGAATGCGTGTGAAGAGAGGGGGGCTCTTGGAGTGTGAGGCCAGCAAAAGACATGTGACACTCCCCCTGTGCTTCCCTCCCCCTTCTCCCCCGCAGAACAACTTCCGAGGGAAAACACAGTGCAACTTATTGAGTTCAGTAGATTTGATTCTTCCTTTCTGCCTTCTCTCTGAAAGCTGTCACGCAGTGTGCAGACACCGACAATAATCAAAGGAACATGCATCCCACTGGTATCAATGCCAATCGGGGGATGAGATGGCTCCCAGCTATGCCCTAATTAAATCAAACTCTGCTGGGGGGGTAGTTTTTATGAACCAGTAATACAGTCTGACAGCCAGTACAGTGCAGAAGACCCAAAGCCAATTTCCAGGCCCAGCTGGGTTACAAATGCTGTAGACGGCACACTGACAAATCCGCGCACGTCAATTGCGCCATGTATGTTTGAAAGGTATGCATATATTGTGCTACTCTGAATGTGCCATAAACAAGGGATGGTGGTGTACAGCCAAGGAAAAAGAAATAAATCAATACAGAAAGCGGCTAAGGAGAAAGAGAGAGAGAAAGAAATAAAGACAGACACACACACGTATATTCTAGCACCCGTTAATGTAACGGGCTATAAGACTAGTATAAAGATAAAACCAGTTTTGATTGGTTCTTGGACGATCTGTCTTTTTGATCGTCCGTCCAAGTACCGACTTAGGCCACTTTTTGTACTTTTTAAAAAAAAATTTTATTATGAGCCCCATAGTGAGTTAGATAAATTGTTCCATACCAAATAAACTTGGCATGGAAAGGATCTACTCAGAAACTTGTGGCAGCCTAAATCTTCTACTGTTCGAAAATATAAAAGCATTTTTTTGGTCTGCTTTGATTTTGAGGTCATAGGAAAAGACAGAAGACTGTCTCCTCCTCAAAATAAATATAAGCCCACATTCTCTGACTGAGAGCCAGATTCTCAAAACTTTAATGCCATAGCTAAACTGTTTTGCATTTCAGTGGCGGATTATCAAAATGGATTATCTCTGTCTTTAGCGAGCTTTCTAGCAGACTCCGAGAATGACATGGAAATGGGCTCTTCAACATTGAAATAAGCACTCCGGTGGATTCCCTCTCCTTCAGACTCATCGAGCTTTGGAACAACCTTATCTCCCCCCTTCGAAACCTGAGTGCTCTCCAACCCTTCCGTAAACAGCTGAAAACCTGGCTTTTCTCTAAAACCTAACACTCCCCCCTCTTCTGACATCCTAGCCCTCTAACATTCTCCTCTCCTCTGATCATCATCTAGCTCTTCCTTGGAGTTCCTTTCTCATTACAATTCCTGTAATGTGCCGAGCTCCACAACTATGGAGATGGTGCGGTATACAAACCCAAGGTTTAGTTTAGTTTAGTTTCGTTTAGATTATTGAAAATCGCTGAGCCATTTTCTGAGATCGGCGTTGACTTTTGGCGACAAAAATCAGCGACTGGTCCGGGGGTGCCAGCACTGTTAAAAATTCATCTTGTGGACATGTGTTTTGCATTGGCTAATGAAAAAAAATAAAAGTTACATGATTCTTATAAACTAATTTTGAGCGCGTGTATGATGCCCGTGTCTTATGTGTTTCTGGCTGTGGTTCATGATAAAATTTTGCATTAAAAACAAATGACAAGATTTACCTGAATTATAGTAGCTTTTGGGAGAGAAAGGCATGTTTTATGCGCGCTTGTTAAAAGCCAGCGTTGCTTCTCTCCTCCCTTCCCTTCCTTTCTTGCTTTATTTTCACGCTAGGCTTTGCAACACGAACCGCTCTCGCTGGGCTTATTGCGTTGCGTTGCTTTCCCGGCACATCACGCCTCTTTCCTGCACACGTGCCGATCACTATCAGCGGGGACTCGACACGTAAATTTAGCAAATCTTTGCTGCTGTCCGCCAACCTCATTTACATGCGCGATTTTTTGAGAATGACTCGCGCTTTTGAATTTGCTACAAGAACACAGCGTCCCGTCGGGTTTTAACGCTTTTTTTTTTTTTTTTTTGAGAATCCTGGCCTGGGTGTTCTCCAGAGTGTTACGGAGATAAATGCTCATTTTTGCTAACGATGGAGGAGATTGATTCCCTACTGTTCCATGACTGGTTCCATGACTGGTTCCATGACTGGTGACATGGAGGCCACATTACCGTAAGGATGTGCTCAGAATGGAGTCGGTTCAGCGGATGGCCACCAGGATGATCTCGGGGCTAAAGGGTCTCCCGTACGAGGAAAGACTGAGCAAATTGCAGCTCTACACTCTTGAAGAGCGTAGGGAGAGGGGAGACATGATTGAGACATTTAAGTACATCACGGGACGGGTCGAGGTGGAAGAGGATATCTTTCTTCTCAGAGGACCCTCGACCACAAGAGGACATCCGCTCAAACTCAGGGGAGGGAAGTTTCGTGGAGACGCAAGGAAGTACTTCTTCACGGAGAGAGTGATCGAGCATTGGAACAAGCTTCCAGTGCAGGTGGTCGAGGCACGCAGCATCCCAGACTTCAAGAACAAATGGGATACCCATGTGGGATCCCTACGGGGTCATGCCAAGGGATAGGGTCACTAGGACTTGAATGAGCGGGTCAGTAGAGTGACAGTATAATTACAATTATACTTAAGGGGTCAGAAGACTTAAGAGGGTGGGTAAATAGTGTGGGCAGACTTGATGGGCTATATGGCCCTTATCTGCCGTCATCTTTCTATGTTTCTATATGTTTCTATCCTCTGTTGGGCAGATCCTGTTCCTCACTTACTGGAACTTTCTTTACCAGCTATGTCTGCATATAGTTTGACACCTGTCCGAAGCTGAAAAATAAAAACCCTAACTCCTCAATTATCTTAGAGGACACAGAAAACCGATATAAACCTGATTCCAAAGGGTTCGTGGATAGAATGAGTCAAACGTCCAAGTTGCTGTCACAATTAGTTAAGAATGTACAGTAATCTTGCTACAGCGCAGTGTTAGCCACACGAGATTAGTACGCTAATTCAAGATAGGCTTTGGAAAAGATTTACTTTGATGCAGCGAGTCGGTGCCAAAGGGTTAGTACAGCGGATTCTAATTAACCCGGGGGCCACGGTTCAAATTTGCTTTAAAGTGGATTTTTCTACAACACAAAGTGCTCAATAGAAGGGAACAACTAAGGTCTGTAAGCAGATGTTCTTTGAGGTAAAATGTGCTTATGAGTTCATTTGTGCTTCTGTTTCGAATGAAAAATGACTAGAATTTATATTCTAGCTCTTATGTTTAAATGATTTTTATTATTCCAGCAGTAAGAAGCAAATACAAACAGTAGTACCATTCAGGAAATAACATTTTCAACAATATAATCAGTTCCCCTCCCCTCCCCAAGAATCCATGGCCGGTCCAACAGCTGAGAGTGGGAATAAAATCTTAAAGATTCGAAAGTCTACTGCGAGCACGCAGTGTGAGGTCCCGCCAGAAGTGCTCCCACACCTGCCAAAATTTGCGACCCGGGCCAAGAGTCAAGTCTCCCACCATGCGTCTCTCCAGTGTTGCGTGCACTATCATTAGCGATCTCCATTGTGCATATGACGGGGGATCACGGGAGAGCCAATTGGTGAGGATGGCTTTTTTTCCCATCCAAAGGGCTCTGGAGAGAAATGCTGACATTCCCCTGGGTTTGGGCGAGGCTATATTATAAAATCCAAATAACGCCCTCGGTTGCGGAAGCCATCGCTTTCATATTCTAGCTCTTAGGAGAAACAGGGTTAAATATCCTCCAGGGTGCTGACCGCTGCCAAAATTCGTGTCACGCGTGGGTGGGTATTTTCAGATGCTGACTATTTCTGTCCTGCGTATGGGGTGAGCTTCAGTTCTGCTTCCCAGGCAGTGTGAACTTGGGGATGCAGCAGTATCTGGGTGTGTGGGAAGCAGCGCTACTGTTAGACATACCGGACGGACATACTGTTAGACATACTGGACAGAGCCAAGAGCCCTGAAGCTCTGTCGCAGTGACATCACTCGGATCTAGATTCTCAAACATCCGGGTATAAAACTGACAAGCCGTTATAGTAGCGATTTTAAAAAAAGCGAGTCATTCTCTAAAAAATGCAAATGAGGTTGGCGGAGAATAGCGAAGATTCGCTAAATTTGGAAAGGTAGGCCAGTTGGCCAGATGGAGTAGGCATCCCTCCATCTAGCCATTTAAAGTAAGGAAAGGGGGAGAGGGTGGGGGTTGTCGGAGACACAGAGGGAGGGGGGACATCTCCCACTGCTAGGGGAGGGGGGTTGGGGGGGTCTGTTGGTTGGCGTTGGGAGAGATTGGGTATCTCTCTTGTTGCCAGGGAGGAGGGGATGTTGGTTGGCGGCGGGAGCGATTGGGCATCTTGTCACCTGCCGGGGGCTCCAGGAATGACTGGCAGGTGGCAGCACACAACCTGGCGTCTCTCCCAGACGGGGGAGACCCTACAGTGCAGTCAGCACAAAAATCACTGACTCAAGTTCAAGGAGTAAAAATCATAATCAAGGAACACAACACACAGAACATTGCAGGATTGGTGTGCAAACAAATATAGGCCTTTAATTCCAGCTTAGGTCAAACCAAAACATTAAACTTTCTTTTCCTGGAGCAAACTTTAGTCAGATCAAAAGGAAAAATATTCAGAAGTAAAGCACAGTTCAATCACTTTTACTCCAGTAACAAAGGAAAAAAAAAAAAGATGTCATACATTCCTTTTAGAAACCAGGCACTTCCCTTAGGAAAGTATTTTTGCTCTATTACTGAGCCTGCAGTGTCCTGGAGTATTTCTGCACAGTTCCGCCCCATTCCAGAGACCTGGACTTGAACAACACGGTACATAGACGAAATCGTGCGTAGACAAATCCGCCCAGACAATTGCATGCAGGACATCAGTGCGCTGGATTTCAACACTATTTTAAAGCGCTGTGGGTGTGTGTGTGTGGGGAATCCCCCCACTTTAATTAGAAATGTTGGCGCTCCCGTTGGGGTGGGGGTGGGGGTACAGAGGAAACAGCCTTTTCCCTGTTTATTAGGGAAAATTATTGTTTCCTCTATAATGGGAGGTTCCCCCCACCCCCCAACGGGAGCGCCCACATATCTAAGTAAAGTGGGAGGTTCCCCCACGCACCCCCTCGGAGCGCTTTAAAATAGTGTTGAAATCCAGCGCGCTGATGTCCTACGTGGGTTTGTCCGCGCACGACTGACTCGTGCGCTTTTGACTGGCTACGGAACAACACAGTCCTTATCTCCACCAGGCCCTTACACTTGCAAAAAAGAATTGCAAACTCACCTCTACCCCAATGTCATTTCTCACTATCAAATTCATAATCATTCACTTGCCATCGCCTGCTTTGACTCAGGGAACTGGGAGGCAAAATTGCTGGGGTCATTGTATTCATCAAAGCTTTTAGCAAGCAACCCCCCAATACCCACCCGGGATCTTTAGTGAGCCCTGCCCCAGTTCTGGAGTTCACTCACTAGCCAAAGCTGGCATAAACCAACTCAGAACAAACAAAACAAAAAACTGCAGACTTTGTACACGATGCAGGCAGACTTTATTTATAACATAGGGTTAAAAACCTTTTACCAGGCAAGGGACCCAACACGGTCCGTGTTTCGTATAATCTTCATCAGGGGTCCTTTGAGATAAAAAGAAAAAAACCAATCAAACAATAGCCTTGGACAAATAGCGCTGAGTGACACGCTGAAAAAATTCGGGACCAACTCAGTCACACAGCAAATCCAAGAATAAAAAGAACCCCCCCCCACCAATTTCTTTTCCATTCAGTTCCAGCAAGCCAGGCTACCTCAGCTGGTGCACAGCTAACCAGTCTCAGCGCTGCTCTTACAAACACCCCCCCCCCAAAAAAAAAAAAAAAAAAAACCCAACCAAAACCATTCCTTTTAAGCCTATCCTTTAGGCAACCAGCTTTCTTGTGGTAGCTTTCAAGCACACTGTCTTTAAACACAGGTAAGTTCAACAGAGCAAAAAAACCATCACTGGCAGGAAATTGCCAAACTCAAGTCCATCAATTCAGGAATCTCTGGTTCAGGAACAACAGACTTCTCCCAGTTCCGTGCCCTCTCCTGGACTTTCCAGCTCTGCTGCCCTCAGTGGATTAGGGTTCTCCCAGTCCATAGGCTTCTGCTCGGTGCCTTGTCATTGCCCAGCATGGGGAATCCTTTCTGCCAGTTCCTCTTTGGCTGCCTGCCTTGTCGTGTTTGAAAGATGCTTACCGTATACAGTATACTCGAATATAGGATGAGATTTTGGGGCTAGAAAAGTGGCCCAAAAATGGGGGTCTAGCGGGTTTTCAGGCAGGAGCGATCTTCCCACGCTCCTGTCCCCTGCAGATCGCTCACAGGAAACGGTTGCCTTGAGCTCTTGTAGTCTCTCGAGCCATTTCCTGTGAGCGATCTGCACGGGGCAGGAGCGTGGGAAGATCGCTCCTGCCCTGAAATCCCGTTAGACCACCAGGTAAGGCTTAAGGGGGGCTTTCAGGGCTTAAAATAGCCGGGGGAAGCGGGGGTTAGGGGCAGAACAGGCCCGAATATTATTCGCATTTTTTTTTCATATTCGCGGGCCGGCTCTGCCCCGAACCCCCGCGAATAGCCCGAAAAATTAAAACTGATTTTTTTCGTTTAAAACCGCGAATAAGTGAATCCGTAGAAACGGAGGAGGAAGTGTACTGTATCAGGAGGATCCTTCTGGGGTTTACAGAGGAAGGGTCAGATCTGTGTATGAAATAAAATAAAAAATTGCAAAACTACAGCACAGCAGTTTGGCTGTGAATTTTTCATCTGGTGTATTTTTTGCCCAATTAATTTCATGTCCTGCAAATTCTGCAAGGGGGGAAAAAAAGACCATACAAAAAACAGTGCAAAGGAAGATCTGTACAAAAAAAGTCCTTGGGGGTCTTTTGCCTGAATCTTTAAATGTAGCTCTCGCAGGCTTTTTGAAGGGATCATTTGTAGATCTGTATTTTAATCTTCCCTAGTTGCAGGAAGTTAAATCCTTAGGTAAATGCTGCACAGACCAAGTGAAGACAATCTTCAATCCTTGTGGACACCAATTTGCTCAGGGTTTCCCTAATGAATATGCATATGAGAGATTTGCATTCATATTACTTCAGTTGCAGGTAAATCTATCTGACACACATTCTTTCGGGATCCTAAAAAACCAAGCAGATTGGTGTCCATGGGGCTGGAGGATTCCTACCCCTGGGGCAGATTGTCTTTAACCCTTAATTTGGCATTGTTGCTCAGAAGCAACATGTGTTTCTTTGGCTCTTATGGGAGATCTGCATCTCCAAATGCCTATTATTTGGCACTGTTGCTCTCGTTCAACATTAAGTTACGTAAAGCAGCCATTTTACCATCTGCCAACTAAAGGGTTAAGGTATCATTCCCATTCTAATTATTAGCGCCCAAGAAAAGGATCTGGGTATCATCATAGACAATACGATGAAACCTTCCCCCCAATGTGCAGCGGTGGCCAAAAAAGCAAACAGGATGCTAGGAATTATTAAAAAAGGGATGGTTAACAAGACTAAGAATGTCATAATGCCTCTGTATCGTTCCATGGTGCGACCTCATCTGGAGTATTGTGTTCAATTCTGGTCTCCTTAGCTCAAGAAAGATATAGCGGCGCTAGAAAAGGTTCAAAGAAGAGTAACCAAGACGATAAAGGGGATGGAACTCCTCTCGTATGAGGAAAGACTAAAACGGTTAGGGCTCTTCAGCTTGGAAAAGAGATGGCTGAGGGGAGATAGGATGGAAGTCTACAAAATCCTGAGTGGAGTAGAACGGGTACAAGTAGATCGATTTTTCACTCCGTCAAAAATTATAAAAACTGCCACTACGTCTATCCCTATACCACATTCCCGACCCCAAATGCCCAAACCCAGACCTTTTAGGTGAAGGAGGGGCCAGTCAATGTTTATCTTTCATCATTGGGCTCATGTTTGAGCAACCTGGATGTAGAACTGTTTTAGTTACGCTGACGACATTATTATTGTCATACCTTTTACTTCTGCCCCATCCCAGATTACTACTAAAATTGAAATTGTAATGAAACAGATGGATTCCTGGATGCAAAAATTTAAACTCAAACTAAACTCTGGCAAAACAAAGTTTTTCATGGCGACTGCTAGTAATATTTCTTCTGAATCTTCTATTAGTATAAATTCAAATCGTATATAATTCATCCAACGATTAAAATTGTGGGAGTTATTTTAGACCAGCATCTTACAATGCACGCTCAGATAGACGCTGTAGTGCATAAATGCCATGTCACGTTACGGAAATTGCGAACAATTCGATCTTATTTTGAATTTACAGCTTTTAGATTACTGGTTCAATCGTTCCTACTGAGTCTTCTCGATTATTGTAATATCTATCTGAAAGTCACCAAGAAAGAATTAGCAAGACTTACAATAATACAGAATACAGCGATCAGAATGATTTACGGCCTGAAGAAATTTAATCATGTCACACCCTTTTATCGCAAATTGCATTGGAAGCCCGGGTATTGTTTAAACTAGGCTGACAGGATTGACGGTCAGTCTAGAGGAGGTATGTAGGCAGATTGATAGGCTTAAGAGCGAAGATCTGCAACGTGGCATAATCAAGCTCGAGGAATGGGCATCGACATGGCAGATGAGGTTCAACATGGATAAGTGTAAAGTGATGCATGTTGGTAACAAAAATCTCATGCACGAATACAGGATGTTCGGGGCGGTACTTGGAGAGACCTCCCAGGAAAGAGACTTGGGAGTTCTGATTGACAAGTCAATGAAGCCGTCCACACAATGTGCGGCGGCAGCAAAAAGGGCAAACAGAATGCTAGGAATGATAAAGAAGGGGATCATGAACAGATCAGAGAAGGTTATCATGCCGCTGTACCGGGCCATGGTACGCCCTCACCTGGAGTACTGCGTCCAGCACTGGTCGCCGTACCTGAAGAAGGACACGGTACTACTCGAAAGGGTCCAGAGAAGAGCGACTAAGATGGTTAAGGGGCTGGAGGAGCTGCCGTACAGCGAAAGATTAGAGAAACTGGGCCTCTTCTCTCTCGAACAGAGGAGATTGAGAGGGGACATGATCGAAACATTCAAGGTACTGAAGGGGATAGACTTAGTAGATAAGGACAGGTTGTTCACCCTCTCCAAGGTAGGGAGAACAAGAGAGCATTCTCTAAAGTTGAAAGGGGATAGATTCCGTACAAACGTAAGGAAGTTCTTCTTCACCCAGAGAGTGGTAGAAAGCTGGAACGCTCTTCCGGAGTCTGTCATAGGGGAAACACCCACCAGGGGCAGATAAAGACAGATTGACGAGAGGGCACTCTCTAAAGTTGAAAGGGGATAGATTCCGTACAAACGTAAGGAAGTTCTTCTTCACCCAGAGAGTGGTAGAAAGCTGGAACGCCCTTCCAGAGGCTGTTATAGGGGAAAACACCCTCCAGGGATTCAAGACAAAGTTGGACAAGTTCCTGCTGAACCGGAATGTACGCAGGTAGGGCTAGTCTCAGTTAGGGCGCTGGTCTTTGACCAAAGGGCCGCCACGTGAGCGGACTGCTGGGCACGATGGACCACTGGTCTTACCCAGTAGTGGCAATTCTTATGTTCTTATGTTTCTGTTACAAGGTTGTTTCTGGTACAGCTCCTTCTTACTTAGTCAATAGATTTTCTTCAGCATCATACAGACATAGTAGAAGAACTCATCCTTTGTTTAATTTCCATCTGTCCAGGGTTGCAGGAGTAAGAAATTTCTGAATCATACTTTGGCATCTCAGGCAACTCTTTATGACAGCGAATTCCAAATATTGTTGCCTACTACCCATTCCTATGGCCATTTTAGAAAACCATTGAAGACCTATCTTTTTTCTAAATATTTGACTGTTTAACGAATCATCTTATTTCATGTAACCTATTTACTTTTATAACATTTTGTAAACCCCGTTGAACTTCTGGTTATGCGGTCAATAAGCACAATGTTATGTTATGTCCTTTGCTGGTTACAGAATCTTGAAACTGCCCCCCCTCCCCTCCTCCCCGCAATGATCGCGCAGGAGAGTTGCCTAATCTCTCTTGCTGTGATCGCAATCCCCCCCAACTGCCACTAACCGGCAGGAGAGATGCCCCTCGGCAAAACGGCGATCATCGGAAGGAGGGATCCCAAGCCCTCCTGCCAACACCCCCACCCCCAGAACCCTGAACCGGCAGGAGGGATCCCAAGCCCTCCTGCCGAAGACGGCTCCCACCCCCCGAACGGCCCCCCCCCCCGAATGCCCCGCCAACTAACCCGACCCCCCACTACCCTGGAACCCCCCACACTAATCCTTCAGTTGGCTGGCCGGACAGGTCCCCGGTCCATCCATCCGGCAGTCCCGCCATCCTCGGATTGGCGGGCCTGCACCTTCTCGGTGCATTGTGGGATGCACTGGGGAGAGGCCTAGGACCTGATTGGCCCAGGGGCCTTAGGCAACTGGGCCAATCGGAATTGGCCTGAAGCTCGGGGGCAGGTTTAGGGATCTGGATTTTCTAGATGGAAAATCTGGTAACCCTGATGAGAGGTCTTAGCGTGGTAGAGATAGTATGGGTGACAGTATGGTAAATACGACATATAGTATGACAAAGTGTGGCAAAACATTGTGTGAGAACACATGGCATGGTCAGACATAATACAGAGGGACTGTGCATGCAGTGGCATAGCAAGGGTAGGAGGTGCCTGGGGCAGTGGCACCCCCATGCACCCCCCATTCCTTCCACACCCCCGCTCCTTTCTTGCCCCCCCCCCCACTCGCACCCTCCCTTTCCCCCCATACCTCTTTAAATCTTTGCCAACGCAGGCAGCTTCTCAGGCCTGCTGCTCGCACTGGCGTTGGCTTTCCCTCTGAGTCAGGCTAGTGCGAGTCCAGCAAGTTTCCAGTTTTTACATAAGCTATTTTTCCTAAGATATGAAAAAAAAAAACCTGGAAACTTGCTGAACGTAGTGTATGGCCCTCGATTGTGACTATATTGTTTAACTTGCTTTTTTGACCAAACTTTTCAAACCGTCCTTGTGTTATGAAATTGGCTGCCCATAGCACTGAAACAAAACTTTTTTTTAATATACAATATTTCAAAAACTGTCTTACTTACAGATCTATGGGCCAGTGATGGGAGCTTAATTCATACCGCTACCCCAAAATACTTGAGAAAACCTGGACCTGACACTCACCATTTTCAGACTGGATAATAGTGTAGCAATGATATACAGACAAGTTTTTGGTCTTTGGCTGAGAACAACTTTATAGTTAGAGCTTATTCAAATGATTAAATGACAGTGAAATTCATGTTACATTTAATATGGATTTTGATCTTCATTTGAAATTCAGCTTTTGGATATTGAAGTTAGAAGAGCAAAGGAAGGCTTTTCAACTAGTGTCTTTTTAAGACTCGCCGATAGAAACACTTTTTTGAATTATGGCAGTTTTCATCTGGTTTTATCTTAAATACAGCCTTTCAAACTCTCGAATTCTTGTGTTACCGCAGAATATGCTCTACAAGGTAAAATCATGGCAAATGCATTTACAATTATCACAAAGAACTCATCCTTCAGATATGTTCAAATGAGCTTATAGGAGATCTCTGGGGAATAATAAAGATCACTTATTACAATCCGACCAATTGAAACTGGATTGCAAGAGAACAATTCTATTACTTGAGTATTAAGATATTTTTTGTTCTGCTCTCAAGTCTGTAAAAATTATGGGACTCGTTAGTAAAATGCTGCAATCCTATTTTATGAGGGGCCGAGGAAAAGTTCTCACCCAACCACGACGAGAATGGCGTGGAGCCATGAAACCTACAAGTTATTCCTCATTTTTCTTTTCAATATGACATGAAATGAAAAGTGTCAAGAAAAGTGTGAAATTACTTGTAAGTTTCGTAGCTCCACAGCGGCCCCCCCTCATATACCGACAAGGGGCTGCTGAAAAGTTTTCAGCTCAACCAACAAAGTTGGGGCAGTCTCCATCGAAGGTTATGCAATTAGTCCAGTGATTTTCCACTTTTTTCATTCCGTATTTTTCTGAAGGAATAAAAAAGTGGAAAATCACTGGACTGTGTATATCCCTCAATGGAGACTGCCTCAACTTTGTTGGTTGGGCTGAGAACTTTTCGGTGACACCTCGTACACAAGTGGTTTCAAACTCAGGGCCCGCCAGGTACTATTTTGAGGCCCTCGGTATGTTTATCATAATCACACAAGTAAAATAAAACAGTTTCTTGATCATCTGTCTCTTTAGCCATAAATTACAATATTATTATTAAGACTTAGGCAAAAGGAAAGATTTATAAACTATAAAAGAGTTTTACCTCGTTAAAAATTGTCATTTCTTTAATAAGACATTAACTTTTTTTCTGAGGCCCTCCAAGTACCTACAAATCCAAAATGTGGCCTTGCAAAGGGTTTGAGTTTGAGTTTGTCGTATACCCTGTACTCCAACCTGGGTTCTTAGATCTTTTAATGACCATTGTATGACACCGCCTGATCCTTGGGTAGCTCAACATAGGGGGGACACTCGATGAAGTTACAGGGAAATACTTTTAAAACCATTGGGAGGAATTTTTTTTCAGTCAGAGAATAGTTAAGCTCTGGAACACATTGCCAGAGGTTGTGGTAAGAGCGTATAGAGTAGCTGGTTTTAAGAAAGGTTTGGACAAGTTCCTGGAGAAAAAGTCCATAGTCTGTTATTGAGAAAGACATGGAAGAAGCCACTGCTTGCCCTGGATTGGTAGCATGGAATGTCGCTACTCTTTGGGTTTTGGCCAGGTACTGGTGACCTGGATTGGCCACCGTGAGAATGGGCTACTGGGCTTGATGGACCATTGGTCTGACCCAGTAAGGCTATTCTTATGTTCTTATATGTGCCAAGTATAGGACAATGAAGCCATTGTAACATCACTGATGAGGTTGGCTCTGAGGCTCTGTGGAATGAGGCATTATGACATCACAATCTCAGCTCTGGAATGTTGCTCTCATTGGGGTTCCAGAATCTAGTTATTCTTTGAGATGCTGGAATGTTGCTACTTTGGGTTTTGGCCAGGTACTAGTGACCTGGATTGGCCACCGTGAGAACAGGCTACTGGGCTTGATGGACCATTGGTCTGACCCAGTAAGGCTGTTTTTAGGTTCTTACCTGAGCCAAGTATAGGACAATGAAGCCATTGTGACATCACTGCTGAGGTTGGCTCTGAGGCACTGTGGAATGAGGCATTATGACATCACAATCTCAGCTCTGGAATGTTGCTCTCACTGGGGTTCCGGAATCTTGTTATTCTTTGAGATGCTGGAATGTTGCTACTCTTTGGGTTTTGGCCAGGTACTAGGGACCTGGATTGGCCACCGTGAGAACGGGCTACTGGGCTTGATGGACCGCTGGTTTGACCCAGTAAGGCTGTTCTTATGTTCTTATGAATCTTTGAGGAATTCTGCCTTTTATATCACTGCCCACACCCCCTGGAATTTACTCCCATTAACGATACATAGAGGAGCCAAGTGTAGTGCGTTTTAAATCAGCTGCTAAGACCTGGCTTTTTCAACAGGCCTATTGAGCCTGAGCGGGAGCAGGTTGGGTAGTGCAGTGCTCTCCGTTGCTAATTTCGATGCATGTTTATCATTTCCATTAATATAATTACTACTACTATTTATTTCTATAGCGCTACCAGAAGCATGCAGCGCTGTACATTAAACATGCAAGAGATGTAATGCAGTTCTTTCTCTTTTAGCCCGTAGACTGCTTAGTCCTGATTGCCACTCACAGCGATAGAGTCAGTCTCAAGAAATACAAATGCTACCATTTTCTCTCTGTCCGAATTACCTACACGTCTAGCTGTGAGAACTGGGACATTAGATGGGGACGAGCTGTTGGGCCCCTCTGCTGAATCACTTTGTTAAAGAGTTTGAAAAGTCAACTTTCATTTGGTTTGGGGGGGTTTAGTTTTTGCAGGATTATTTTATTTCTTTAATAAAAGGTTTGCACATAATTTAGGGAAGAGAGGAGGAGGGAATTGAGGAATTGAAAAAGAGGTTTGAATATGAGAATGTATTGAGATTTATAGCAGATAATATTACATTACATTACATTACATTAGGGATTTCTATTCCGCCCTTACCTTGCGGTTCAAGGCGGCTTACAAAAGATTTATAAACGGGGTTACAATGGGGGAACCGATGATAAATTGGAGTGGTAAATAGATAATTTCGGGGTAAGGATAAATACAGTTTACAGGAAATATGGAAATATATTTTGGAGGAATAATAGAACTATGTTTGACAAATATTTTTAAGAATTTAATTGTTATGAGTTTAATATGTATTATATTTTTGTATACTCGTATATTTGTATGATTCCCTTCAATAAAAGGAAATTCTTTGAAAAAAACACAACTCCAGCTTATAGTACAATCCTAAGTCTATTAGATTACTGCAACATCCTCTACCTCCCCTGCTACAATGACTAAACAACTGCAAACAATCCAAAATACAGCTCTGAGACTCATCTACTCATTGAGAAAACATGACCATATTACAGAAGCATACATCAACTCGCATTGGCTACCAATCCAAGAAAGAATACTATTTAAATTCTACTGTATGTTATTTAAAACCTTAAATGAAGACAGCCCAACCTACCTGAACAACCGCCTCATCCAATCCACCTCAATCAGACATAGAATAACACACACCCCATTCACACACCCCTCGCTCAAAGAAGTAAAACGGAAAAAACTATACTCAAGCAGCTAAACTAGATAACCAAATCTCCAATCTACTGATAACGACACCAGACTACAAGACGTTCAGAAAATAAATAAAAACTATACTCTTCAAGAAATTCCTGAAACAGCCCTAACTTCAAACTTACCGTCCTTCCCCCCTCCCTCTTCCCGCCACTCAGAAACTACATAACCTACTCTTAACCTCTCTAGAAAGGACAAATGTTCTTCCATTGTAACCCAACGTTTTTCGTCTCTTTTGTAATCCGCCTTGAACCGCAAGGTAATGGCGGAATAGAAATCTCTCTCTAATGTAAAACGTTATAAACTAAAGAGTTTGAAAAATACTGTTGTTGGAAAGAAATATGTAGCTTTTTTGGTTCATAGACAACGGTGCGAAAGACAAAAGCGCGCGCCGACAATTGAGCGCAGCACGTGCCGCCACGCCGCTCTAAATTACAGTTTTTAGGGGCTCCGACAGGGGTTTTTGTTGGGGAACCCCCCCAGTTTACTTAATAGACATCGCGCCGGCATTATGGGGGTTTGGGGGGTTGTAACCCTCCACATTTTACTGTAAACTGAACTTTTTCCCTAAAAACAGGGCAATGAGAACAGTCCACCCCCTGTGTCCGAGGATGATAATGAGGAACAGCTCCAAATAAGCACAAATGGGGAGCAATGAATAGAAACGGTCCAGACACGCTCCACATAAACAAAGATGGTATTTGAGAAATGTATAATATTAGAGGGTTTTGTTTTTTTGGATTCAATTTAAATTTTTTCTTCTTAGCTATTTCTGGGCAAGAATCCAAAGCTTTACCCGGTACTGTGCTTGGGTTCCAACTGCCGAAATCTCTGTTAAGACTTACTCCAGCCCATCTACACCCTCCCAGCCATTGAAGCCCTCCCCAGCCCATCCTCCACCAAACGGCCATACACAGACACAGACCGTGCAAGTCTGCCCAGTACTGGCCTTAGTTCAATCTTTAATATTGTTTTCTGATTCTAAATCTTCTGTGTTCATCCCACGCTTCTTTGAACTCAGTCACAGTTTTACTCTCCACCACCTCTCTCGGGAGCGCATTCCAGGCATCCACCACCCTCTCCGTAAAGTAGAATTTCCTAACATTGCCCCTGAATCTACCACCCCTCAACCTCAAATTATGTCCTCTGGTTTTACCATTTTCCTTTCTCTGGAAAAGATTTTGTTCTACGTTAATACCCTTTAAGTATTTGAACGTCTGAATCATATCTCCCCTGTCTCTCCTTTCCTCTAGGGTATACATATTCAGGGCTTCCAGTCTCTCCTCATACGTCTTCTGGCGCAAGCCTCCTATCATTTTCGTTGCCTTCCTCAATATATGAATAACGCTGCTTGCGATTAAAATCTTCAAGAAGTGTCGTTCAACCCAGCTGGAAGCATCCTGGGCTACTTGTTAAAGGGGCCAACCAAGCTGTTGATATCCCTTCTATAACAACCCCCCTCTCTGAAGA
This sequence comes from Geotrypetes seraphini, assembly GCF_902459505.1. NCBI lineage: Eukaryota > Metazoa > Chordata > Amphibia > Gymnophiona > Dermophiidae > Geotrypetes > Geotrypetes seraphini. The sequence continues at coordinate 108,779,582 of NC_047084.1, forward strand.
CCCTCAGTCACCCAAAGGTGCCCCTGCCTTCCTGAAGAGGAGGAGGGGGCTTCTTGCCAGCTCCCGGTTCAAAATGCTACTGCAGCCCCCCCCCCCCCCCCCGAGCAGTAGTTTCCTGATACCCAGTGGCGTAGTGAGGAAGAGGGGCAGTCCGCCCCGGGCGCAGTCTTCCTTGGGGTGCCAGCATCCCTCCTCCTCTCTGCCCCACCTTCACACTTCTCCCCCTGCCGTGCACGTGCCCTATTCCTTTGTACCTTTTTAACTCCGGCGCCACGAACTTGCTGCCCACGTCGGCTTCGGCGCTCTCTCCGAGGTCACTTCTGGGACCCGCGGCTAGGAAGTGACATCGGAGAAAGCGCCGAAGCTGATGCGGGCAGCAAGTTCATGGCAAAGAGGGTGGGAGAGGGGCACTGCTCACCTTCGCTATGCCACCACTGCTACCTGCCCAGTTAAACGGCTCTGCCTAGCCCGAATGCTAATATTCGGTGGCAGTTAATCAGATAGCATTACTAAATATTAACTCTGACCACCATGGCACTCTCAGGTTACTGCTTGGGTGGTCTGGGGAAGGAGTAAGAGCAGCCCTAGACGTGCCAGAGCCTGAATAATTAACCAGGCAAATAATGTCCACGTAGAATGCGGTCCTAATATCAGCCGGACCTGGATAACTTCTGGCAGCCTGCAAAGACCTGGATGGTTTCGGAATCAGTAGGGTTACCAGATGGCCAGGAAAACCCAGACATGTTCTTTTTTTAGAGGACTGTCCAGGTGCCCAGACGGACTTTCCAAAACCCGGCAGCTGGTCCGGGTTTTGGAAAGCCCCAAGCTCCGGCCCCCGTGCATGAGCGGATAACATCATGGGCATCCACGTATGCTTGGAGATCCTTCAGACACAGCCCGGACTTTGGGAAACAAGAGACGAGGCTTTGTGGGGGGTGGTGTTGGGAGGGGGGGTGGTGGAGCAGAACAGGGTGGGGCTTTTTACTTCGCTATCCTGGAATTCTTTGAGACCTGACACTACCAGATCCACCCACATACTCAAACTATCTTTCCCCTCGTTAAAAGGCTGCATGTATGCAGGTAAATTAGGGAAATCCCCTTTTCTTCAAATTCACTGAGCTTTGGAACAACCTTCCTGCCCCGCTGCGGAACCTAGGCTCATTCCAATTATTCCGAAAGCATCTGAAAACCTGGCTTTTCTCCAAAACGTAAAGCTAGCTATCCTCTTCATAACCCCTAATTTCTTATTATGTCCTTCCCTCATTTATTGAATTACCTGTAAACCGTGCCAAGCTCTATCTTTATGGAGATGATGCGTTATACAAACTTAAGGTTTTCTTTAATTTAGTTTCTCTTCCTCTCTCTCTTTTTTTCCTCTCTCTCTCTCTCCCCCCTTTTTTTCCTCTCTCTCTCTCTTTTCTCCCTCTCTCTCTCTTTTTTCTCTCTCTTCCTCTCTTTATTTTCTCTCTCTTCCTCTCTTTACTTTCTCTCTCTCTCTCTTCTTTTTTTTCTCTCTCTCTCTCTTTTCTCCCTCTCTCTCTCTCTCTTTTTTCTCTCTCTTACTCTCTTTATTTTCTCTCTCTTACTCTCTTTACTTTCTCTCTCTCTCTCTCTTCTTTTTTTTTTTTTTTCTCTCTCTCTTTCTCTTCCTTTTTTCTCTCTTTCTCTTTCTCATTAAAATGTGTCATGTATGCAGGTAAATTAGGGAAATCCCTTTTCTTCAAATTCACTGAGCTTTGGAACAACCTCCCTGCCCCACTGCGGAACCTAGGCTCATTCCAATTATTCCGAAAGCATCTGAAAACCTGGCTTTTCTCCAAAACGTAAAGCAATCTATCCTCTTCATAACCTCTAATTTCTTATTATGTCCTTCCCTCATTTATTGAATTACCTGTAAACCGTGATGAGCTCTATCTTTATGGAGATGATGCGTTATACAAACTTAAGGTTTAGTTTAGTTTCTCTTCCTCTCTTTTATTCTCTCTCTCTTCCTCTCTCTCTTTTTTTCTCTCTCTCTCTCTCCTTTTTTCTCTCTTTCTCTTTCTCATTAAAAGGCATCATGTATGCAGGTAAATTGGGGAAATCCCTTTTCTTCAAATTCACTGAGATTTGGAATAACCTCCCTGCCCCTAGGCGGAACCTAGGCTCATTCCAATTATTCTGAAAGCATCTGAAAACCTGGCTTTTCTCCAAAACGTAAAGCGATCTATTTAAAATGTAAAGAACATAAGAACATAAGAAGTTGCCTCCACTGGGTCAGACCATAGGTCCATCGCGCGGCGGCCCATCAGGTCTATGACCTGTGAAGTGGTTCCTGACCATTTCTATAAAGCTATCTATCCTCTTCATAACCTCTAATTTCTTATTATGTCCTTCCCTCATTTATTGAATTACCTGTAAACCGTGCCGAGCTCTATCTTTAAGGAGATGATGCGCTATACAAACTTAAGGTTTCGTTTAGTTTAGCTAAATATGGTAAGCCTACGAATCAGGCCTGGCACGTAATATTTGGCTCTAATTCAGCTTGCAGCAGTCAGCATTTTAAAACCTGCTGGCTGTTGTGGACTGAATATTGATCCCTGTTATCTTTAGAGTTTTATGTGGAATCAATGAAGCAACCAGTGGGCAAATATGGGTCCTTTTCAGGTTAAAACCAACAGAAGTAAAATAGCACATGCAAAGGCACAATTTGAAAGAGTTAAGTAATTATGTTTTTTGCTTGAAATGTACTTTCAAACAGAGAAATTATACTATTTGATATTCAACCTGTGGCAGTCGGCATTCTTTTTTAAATACGGGCCTGCTGCAGGTGGAATTGGGCCGGGATTTCAGTGTTGGGCCGTGTCCAGCTACTGGCTCTGAATATCCAGGGCTACATGACTTGCGCTGGCTGTTGGAGCTTATGTGGGTCCTGACTGTCATGATCTATCATTTTGCTTCGACTGCAGTTGCTCTCTGCTGCTCCCCAGAACCTGCTGCCTAGTTTTGACTACTGGGGGCCCATGCTAAAAGGAGCCCCCAAACCGTCCTAAATCTGAAGGTGCAGTTGCTGTGCCTCAATAACTCTATGGTCAAAGTACTCCTCCTACTTATCATTTCTATAGCACGGAAAGGCGTGCACAGCATTGTACATTTAACATTCAATAGACGGTCCCTGCTCAGAAGAGCTTACAATCTAATTTGGCCAGACAGGACATCTCAGGGTTGAGGAGTTTCTGGCAAAAGGAACGATACGATGGGTATAGGTATCTGAGAGTGAGCTGGTTCTATATATTTAAAGATTATCCGCTTGGACCCTGGAGGAAGGCGGTTTAGCCGAAACTCGGACCTTGTTGGCTCCAAACCACCTTATCTATAATAATAAAACGCTAAGCGCGCATGCGCACTCTTAACGCCGTGTTGTCTGATCTGTAGGTCCTTGGCCGGCAGAGTGCGCATGTGCGCTTATCACACATCTCTCTGTCTCGCAGCGGGCTTGCCGGCTCCGGCCAGACAAAGTTCATTTTTTTGTTCAAAGCCCCCGCCGCGGACGTGCCAGAATAAATCAGGGCAGTAGAAGGCCCCGAAGCAGCACGCTGCTGGAATCGGCAGGTTTGTCGGGCCACAGGAAGGGAAAGGGGGGGGCAGTAAGGGAGCCGGCCAGACCGCGGGAAGAGAAAGGGGAGGTAGGGGAAACGCTGCTGCTGCACAGGAAAGTGGTGTGGGGGGAGGGAAATGGAGGGGGAGGGAATGCTGTTGCTGTGGCTGCTGCTGCTGCACAGGGAAATGGAGGGGGAGGGAATACTGCTGTGGCTGCTGCACAGGGAAATGGGGGGAGAGAAATACTGCTGCATAGGAGGCAGGGAGAGAGACAGATAGATAGAAAGAAAGACAGACAGCGGGAGGAAGGGAGACAGAAAGAAAAGAAGAAAGACACAGGGGCAGGGAGAGACACAGAAAAACAGACAGACAAAGGGGGCCAGGGAGAGAGACAGACAGAAAGAAAGACAGCGGGAGGGAAAGAGAGAGACAGAAATAAAGACATATATTCTAGCACCTGTTAATGTAACGGGCTAAAATACTAGTATATATCTTAAATAATAAAATGCTAGCCCGCGCATGCGCATTAGCGACCCGTGTTCCCTGATCCCTTTTCTGTAGTGGTGTGGCCGCACGACTGCGCATGCGCGCTTAGTACGTCACTGGCAGAAGACGAACCGTCACAGAGGGAGTGAACGCCGAGTCCTGTGGCACATCCGGATTGTGAGCACTCCTGCCTTCGGTCCTGTCCCTGTTAAACCAGCTGGCAATAACAAAGCCAGATGCCATGGGTTCTTCCCTTTTGCCAAATTGCTAAAGGCTCTGCCAGTCTCGATCCTGCCCATCTCTGAAGTTACTTCCTGATTTTGAGGGGCGGGATCGAGACCGGCACAGCCTATAGCGATTTAGCAAGTGGGAAAGCCCCCGTGATGTCTGGCTTTGTTATTGCCAGCCGGTTTAGTGGGACCGAGACAGGACCGGGGGGGGGGGGGATCTGGGAGGAGAGGGATCGCGGCCACTTAGCGCCCCCACCGAGGAGCCCAGCAACTTTCCGCTGCCCGGACCCGAGTTATTTGCCGCCCCCCCCTTCCCTTCCCGCGGGCCCGACTGGCGATTTAAGCAGCATGTGCACCAGTCTTCACATGCTGCTTCGGGCCCTTCTACTGCCCTGATTTGCTCCGGACGTGCCAGAGTAAATCAGGCCAGTAGAAGGACCCGAAGCAGCGTGTGAACACTGCTACAAACGCTGCTTGAATCGCCATGTGTAGTCGGGCCCGCGGGAAGGGAAGGGAAGGGGGGGGCGGCAAAGGACTTGGGCCCGCGTTTGTAGTCGCGACTGTGGGAAGGGAAAGGGGGTAGAGGAAAAGCTAATGCTGCTGCACAGGGAACTGGTGTGGGGGGAGGGAAATGGAAGGGGGAGGGAATGCTGCTTTGGACAGACAGACAGAGGGAGGAAGGGAGACAGAAAGAAAAGAAGAAAGACACAGGGGCAGGGAGATATACAGAAAGACAAACAGACAAAGGGGGCCAGGAACAGAGACAGACAGAAAGAAAGACAGCGGGAGTCGCGTCAGGAGGGGTGAGGGATGCCGCAGAGGGAACTTTTCCAATGGGTGCAACTGGGCGGCCGTCGGGAACCTCTGATCAGGGGCAGAGCAAGGTAAGTGTATCATAGGGATAAGAAGGAGGAGGGGGGAGAAAAAGGAAGGGATGCCTACTGCTGGACAGGGGGAGAAGGAAAGAGGTGGTGATGGACAGGGGGGGGTGAAGAAAAAGGAACGGAGCCCTAATGTTGGACAGGGGGAGAAGGAAGGTGCTGCTGGACAGGGGGGAGGTAAAACAAAGGGAGAAGGGCTGCTGCTGCATAAGGAGAGCTGTGAAGGGGTGGTGGTGGACACAGGGGAGGTAAAAGGAAGGGAGAATGGACAGGGGGAGCAGGCAAGGGGTGGTGATGGACAGCCAAGGAAAAAGAAAGAAAGCGGCTAAGGAGAGAGAGAGAAAGAAATAAAGAGAGACACACACACATATATTCTAGCACCCGTTAATGTAACGGGCTATAAGACTAGTATATATATATGTGGATTCTGCTTTGTGGACAACATTTTGCTACAATTGATTTACCTAATAAAAGGTTGCTTCAGGAGCATTGTATCCACAGGTTTTTGTTTTGTTTCTTGGGGGGGGTTACCATTTTACTGGGGATCCCTTGGGGTTTTCTTTCCTTGTTAGTTGAAAGCAGCTTCAAAAAAGTGGGCTTTTAGCTTGGATTTGAATACAGGGGCCCTCTTTTACTACGGTGTGTTACAAGTTTAGCGCACGCCAATTCCGGACGCGTTAGCGCGTGCTAATTCGATTAGCGCACCTTAGTAAAAGAAGGGGGCAAGAGTTAACTTTAAAACAATCCAGCAACATAAGATTTTTGAAGTTAAAATGACGCAACTTTCTGACCCCCCACTTAACAGGATCTGGGATTCCTATCATATTATAAGCCAGGGGTAGGGAACTCCGGTCCTCGAGAGCCGTATTCCAGTCGGGTTGTCAGGATTTCCCCCAATGAATATGCATGAGATCTATTTGCATGCACTGCTTTTAATGCATATTCATTGGGGAAATCCTGAAAACCCGACTGGAATACGGCTCTCGAGGACCGGAGTTCCCTACCCCTGTTATAAGCCATAGAATGATGCTGCTCTGTTCCCTGATTACCCACCCACTTCTCTCTCTCTCTCTCCATCCCTCTCCCAAACCTATCTTTCTCTCAGGACCATCATGTTTCGTGTAGGTCCAGAGGAGAGCTACGAAAATGATAAATGGTATGGAGGACTGTTCACACGCTGACAGGCTGGACAAGCTGGGGCCCTTCTCCCTGGAAAAGAGGAGGCTCAGGGGAGACATGATAGAAACTTTCAAGATCATGAAGGGCACGGAGAAGGTAGACAAGGATAGATTCTTCAAACTACGGGGGACCACAAACACAAGAGGGCAATCGGAGAAACTGGAAGGGGACAAGTTTAGAACCAATGCCAGGAGGTTCTTCTTCACGCAGAGGGTTGTGGACACATGGAACGCGCTCCCGGAGGAAGTGGTCGGGAAGAGTATGCTTCGGGGATTCAAAGAGGGATTGGATGGATTCCTGAAGGATAGGGGGATTGAGGGATACAGATAGGGGTAGATAAGATTATGGAAAGAGTATAGATAAAAACAAGGGGGCTATAAGGCTAAATCAAGATAACATGACAGATCATGGACCTGATGGGCCGCCGCGGGTGCGCACTGCTGAGCACGATGGACCTCTGGTCTGACCCAGCGGAGGCAAATTCTTATGTTCTTATCTATCTATTCTGATATCGCTCGTATCTTTTATATGCTAGGTATCAGCTGATTTTCCTTTCTTTTTGCTTTATTTGTATTTATTAAATCGGAAGGGGTTGGTCACTGGGGCTCCCTTCCAAATTTCTGCCCTGGACCCCTGCACGTTCAACGCCAGCCCTGCTTCTCCCTGTTCTGGTAAGTGTGCACGTAATCGACACGTTCCCTCTTGTTAGCATCAGAAATTTTACCTCCCTGTTTTCCTTTTTTTTTTTTTTTTTTTTTAGTTCAATAGTTTTTATTGAATATTATAAGAAATTTACAGAAAGCAGTTCAAACACACAAAATCTGAATAAGACACAATGGTATAGAAAAAGTCCATATCTATAATCATTTACTTACAACCAGATTAATAAAAAGAGAATCTAGGGTATGTGTAACTGCTAATAGAAGATATATGAAAGGCAGAAAAGCAGGGAGAGTGAAATAAGAGAGAGGGAAAGAAAGAGGGAGAAAAAGAAAAAGAGAGAGATAGATAGATAGAGAGGCAGAAGTGTCTACTGGTTAGAATGAACAAATGAATCTAAGAATGACCAAGGTGATTTATTTTGCACCATGTTTGTGGAGAGTCGAGAAATCATGTTTTTCTCATATGCATAAGATTCAGATTTGTGATACATGCTCAGAGAGTTCCACCAAAAGGTGTAGTCAAGTAGCGAGGATGATTTCCAATTTTTCAGAATATGCATAAGAGCTGTTACAAACATGGCGTCAATGAGTTTAGGTGGGCAGTTTGTTTGTGCGAAACAAGGGTGTTGAGAACGAAGAATTACAATGTCCCTGGAAATCTCTTCTGAACACTTAGTAATAGATTTTATAGTGTCCCAAATACGAATCCAGAAGGAGTGGACTATAGTGCAATGAAAAAGTTTATTATTAAGTTCAAGTTTCAAGTTTATTAGCATTTTATGAATCGCCTATCGTAATATCTAGGCGATGTACATTCTAAAAGCCACAGATGGTGGTTTCACATATAATTTTGACAAATTAGACTTATTACAGACAATACAAAACATATTTTTAAAAAAACAGTCAATACAATACATTTAAGGTCAAAAAATAACATGGCTGGGTAGGAAAGGAGGCAAAAGTTACATCGTTTTTATCTATTGAAATTTACATGAATAGGAAAACACAATATGGGGTGAGGGAAAGAAGAAAAAAAAAAAAAAAAAAAAAAGGTCCAATGTTTGTAATAAAATGTATAAAAGTTATGTGCGTTATATCGTGTGTTCAAATGCATCTTGAAATAGAAAAGTTTTTAAAAATCTTTTAAATGTTTGTAAGTCTTTTTCTATTCTTATGTAATTTGGTAGTGAGTTCCACAACGTGGGTGCCATAACTGAAAAAATGTTGTTTCTTCTCATACCAATAATTTTCAAGGAGGGGATAGATAATAAGTTCGAAGCCGATGATCGTAAGGAACGTACGGAATTGTGTGGAATGATCATTTTAGAAATAAATTGCGGTTCATTGAAAGTCAGAGTTTTATGTACTAACAGTATAATTTTGAATGTAATACGGTGGGAAATGGGTAGCCAATGCGATTTAATCAATAGTGGGGTGACGTGATCATATTTTTTAGCTTTTGTGATCAAGAGTTCCAGACTCTTTCAAACAGTTCCAGCAGGTGGAGTCTTGTTTTAGCTTCGCTTTCCACATGCGATATGGGGTCCGTACTGCATTCCCTGTTTTCCTAGACAAACATCTCGTTCCATATACCCCCCTCCTAGGGCCCTTAGATCGACAAATCAAAACTTATTGACCGTCCCCCTCAATCAAGAAATTCCATTTTTTTTCTGTACTCGCACCCTCGCTCTGGAATGCAACGCCACGTTGGGCTCCTTTTACTTAGGTGCGCTAGCGTTTTTTGGCGCACGCAGATTAGCGCCCACTAACCCTGCGCTGCACGGCTAGATCTAATGTCAGCTCAACGCTGGCGTTAGCGTCTAGCCTGCGCGGCATTGTGGCGCGCGCTTTTCTGCGCGTTAAAAAGCCCTAACGCAGCTTAGTAAAAGGAGCCCTTTATCTCTGCAATGAAAATTCCTTAAATAAATTTAAAACAAATCTTAAAGCATTTCTTTTCAAAGATGCCTATCAATAAGGGGGGGGGGGGAAGCTTTTAAGAAGCGACATCCCCGTCTCCCTCTTGTTACTTCCTATCCCTCCTTTTATTTTATTTCAACTAAATCTTACATTTTATTAGATTTTTCTCATTTTTAATATTGCAAACCGTCAGATACATGTGATGGTTGGGGTTCATAGACAACCCCGCGAAAGACAAAGGCGCGCGCCGACAACTGAGCGCAAGACGGAGGCGCGCGCTGAAGAAAATTACAGTTTTTAGGGGCTCCGACGGGGGGTTTTGTTGGGGAGCCCCTAAAAACAGTTAATAGAGATCGCGCCGGCGTTATGGGGGGTTTGGGGGGTTGTAACCGTCCACATTTTACTGTACTCTTAACTTTTTCACTAAAAACAGGGAAAAAGTGAAGTTTTCAGTAAAATGGGGGGGGTTACAACCCCCCAAACCCCCCACAACGCCCTCACATCGCGGAGCCCTAAAAACAGTAATTTTCTGCGGCGCGCACCTCCGCGCTGCGCTCAATTGTCTGCGCGCGCCTTTGTCCCGGCACGCTTTTGACCTGACACCGATGGTCGGTATATCAAGCCATAAATAAACTTGAAACTTGATGTGCGAACTTCAGGGTCACCTTCTAGAGCACTATCCTTGTAAAATCACTAGGTGGCGCCATGGCAGCACATGTAGCAAGAGTGGAGGAGACCTGGTGGACAGGAGGAATGTTTTCAAGCCGCTGACTGAAAGCAGAATGTAGGTGCGGGAGGGGACTGATGCCACGGGGTGCTATTGCCATGTGTCTGGTTTTGTAACTCTTATCCCAGTGGATTCTGTAAAGCAGCCAAAAGCGGTCTGGGCTTGAGGAAAGCAGGCTGGTATTGCGTCTTTTGAGGAGAGCAGATGTCAACATTGAGAACAGAGGAGACAAAGCGGCCTCCAGGAGAGATCTGTCTGCCTGGTGGTTGTTTCCATGTTTACGATAATTTGTGCAAAAAGATGCTTCCTGTCATCTGTTGCAAGTTTATTTTCCTTTGGTTACCAGTTTTTCACCCTTGTCCCACCATCTGCATTCTGTACTGCTGGTAGCTGGGTTCCTTTTCTGTACTGGTCTTGGGCCATATGGTACCAATAATGTTTGAGCTCAGCTACTTTTTTCTCTCCCTCTGCCGCTCATAGTCACACCACTTTTGATGTGGGACAAAACGCTATTTGCTTTTTTTCTTCTTCTTCTCCACTATTTCTAATATATTCATTGCAGGGGGGCTTTGTATTTTCTTTCATTTGTATGTTTCCTCGGTGAAGCAAGGAAACATACTTAGAGAATAGTTAAGCTCTGGAAAGCGTTGCCAGAGGATGTGGTAAGAGCGGATAGTGTAGCTGGTTTTAAGAAAGATTTGGACAAGTTCCTGGAGGAAAAGTCCATAGTCTGTTATTGAGAAAGACAAGGGGGAAGCCACTGTTTGCCCTGGATCGGTATATCCTGCTGCAAATCCTGCACCTCAAAGTGGCATTTTCCATGAAAAAAAGGGATCATAGTCAAGAGCTGACGAAATGAGGTTGAAAGGAGGGAGGCTGAGAGAGCCTTCTCAGGAGCAGCCCCCATACTCTGGAATTTATTCCCAGAGGGACTTCGGAAACCTGGGCAACCCTTGGGAGGAGGAATACTGGCTTTGGCCTAACTCTCAGTGAAGAGCATCCAGGACCGGTGGGGTTCCAAAGGTCCAGGGAGCAAGGGACCAGCAATGGCCCCAGTTGAAAGAGTTCAAGGTACAAAGGCTGAGGGGAACTGGCGAGTGACTGGCAGAGGGATGACAGAACAGATGGCGACTGGCGGAGAGACCGGTAAATGGTACTGGGAGCTGTCAGAGGACCCCCTAGGAAGTAGCCTGATAACCTAGAGAAGTGGCCCCAGAGTGAAGGACTGGTGGTGACCAGAGGGACTGGTGACGAGGTGGCCCAAGAGACCAGGGAGGTTGTTGAACAGTATGACTGAAGCGAGTCCAGAACAAAGTGAACATGAAAGAAGTTGGGAAGCACCTGAGGAGGGGTGACGGGTGTTGACCGCTCAGCCTGATCACATGATCACAGGGGGAAATGGGCTCGTTTACCTCGATCCTACTAAAGGGTTAATCATGCCACATTTTGGGACAGTGGGATTAGCAAGGGCAGTTTGTGCCTGGTGCGCAGGTACCCACATCACCCCTGGGCACTCTTCCTCTCCCCCTGGCATTGCCATACCTTGCGCCCCACTAATGCACCCCCGTACCTCTTCAAATCTTAATCACTGCTCACCCTAGCCTCAGCCTTCCCTCTGACATCACTTCCTGGTCCAGCACAAGCAGTGGGTAAGAGATGCTGCTTGCAACCAGTGAAAATTTGAAGAGGTCCGGGAGGAGGAGGGCAGAGGAAATATACCAGTATTCCCACCAAGACGGCACCTGGGGCAGTCAACCCGTCCCCCCCTTTACTACGCTAGTGCTTTGGGATCTAGTTGCTCTCATGCCCACTGATGCAGCTCCCTGTCGCATGCTTACTTGCATTCTAGTTTGCAGCATGGGGTTGAGCTCAATACAGCATATACGAACTGTCTCACACTGTGAGTTCACAGAAACCGTTTGTATGCTAGTGGCGTCTTTATATTAGTATAAATAATAATAATAATTTTATTCTTATATACCGCCAAAGCCATAGAAGTTCGAGACGGTTTACAGCAAGAAGCGCTGGACAATCAGCGAAGAGGTTACAATCAAAGTCAGCAATACAATCTTGCATAATGAAGGAATAAGAGAGCTATATAGTTCTTAGGGTTACTGGTTGAATAGGCAGAGCTGAGTTGATTTTTTTGTTTACAAATCAATTGAACAAATTCGTTTTTACCAGTTTTCTAAAATTGGAGTAGGATGATGAGAGCGCGAAGACATTACTAAGCCAATCGTTCCATTTGCCTGCCTGGAAGGCGAGAGTTCTGTCCAAGAATCTTTTGTAGTGGCAGGCTTTTATTGTCGGATAGGAGAACAGATGTATTTTTCGTGTGGGCCTAAGATAACTTGCCAGATTGAAGTGGGAAACCAGGTAAGTGGGGGCCAGGCCAAATATTGATTTGTAACACAGACAGGAGAACTTAAACAGGAGTCAGGCCTCTCGGGGCAGCCAATGGAGTCTTTGATAGTAGGGGCTTATGTGTTCCCATTTCTTTAGCCTAAAGATCAGCCAAACTGCCGAATTTTGAATGACTCTGAGTCTTAGTATGGTCAATTGTTAACACAAACATTCTAAAATGTAGTTTGCAGTCTGTTAAATAAGGCATCCAGAACTCGCCCTAAACCTGAGGTTTCGATTATAGCAACTGATAGTTTCTGATGTGAAGTGTAAATTGTCTTTCTCTTATTATAGATATTTGTTCTTCTTATCTATTGAAAACTCCTTCAACCTTGAAAAATGCTTGAGTACCTGAATAAATTCATGTAAACCCTTCTGAGCTCTCCTGGGAGAACAGTATAGAAAATTGAAACAAATTTGAGACCAAGGGGTTCATAATCGAAATGAAAATATGTCTAAAAACCTGCCTAAATCAGTACTTGGAAGATCCTAAAATACAGGTCGTCCAAGTGCTGAAAATGGAAACGGGTTTTTAGACGTATCTAGAGGCATTCTAGGCCTCTGAATGCCGCTGTAAGTCCAGAGCAAAAAGGAGTGTTTTTTGAGAGTGGTTAGGGTGGATGGGATCTCGAGAGTGGTTAGGGTGGATGGGATCAGACAGCTTGTGGGCTGCCATTGGTCGCCGTCGGCTGGAAGGCTCCATCAAGCGTGCGCCCTCCATCGCTGCAACTGCCATCGATCTCCTCTCTCTCTCTCTCCCCATCCCCAATCTCCCTCACAGGGGCTGCGCTGGAAGTAGTAGATGCCGCTGCAGCAGCTGGCGGGCCAGATTCCACGGTGCGAGGGATGGTGGCGGTGGTGGTGGGCAGATGAGCACCGGGTGCTGGGAACCGTGTCCTCCAAGTCACCTCCCACATGGACGCATGCTGCTGCTTCTCCTCACCTGAGCGCCGGCCCTTCTCGAAAGCAGTAGGAGCAGTGGTGTACCTAGCATATGTGACACCCGAGGCCCATCATTTTTTGACACCCTCCCCATCTGTATGAAAAATATGATTTCTAGTAACAATCCACACGTCACACATGAGTACCTAGGAAAAGGCAGCAACTTACATACTGCAGTGAGCAGTACAAAAATAAACCCAATGTAAAACTAAACAAGCCAGACTAGTACAGATCAATCCTACACAGTCAATCCTAACAGAAAACCATGTCTTTTCGAACACACAGAACAGAGAAAACACCTTCGCCTAGTATGTAATCACAAACTAACCCCTCCCCCTTTTACAAAACTGTAGTGTGGTTTTTAGCCTTGGTGGTAACAGCTCAGATGCCAACGCTAAAAAACGCTCTACACTTTTGTAAATGGGGAGATAGAATAAAAATACGTAGACAAAGGTTAAACTGAAGCACCAAGAAGCTGGACTCTGCATACAATGCAACACCACAGAAACATTGATGCATCTCCCCTAAAGAAAAAAAAAATAAATAGAATTTTTTTCTACCTTGTCTTTTCTGGTTTCTACTTTCTACATCTTTTTGTCACTCTCTTTCTTTCATCCACTGTCTACCCTATCTCTGCCCCTTCTATATGGCATCTTCTCTCTTTCTATTCCTGTTTTAGAAACTTTATGCATCCCCCTTCCATTTCTCCCTTCACCCCATTAGTCTGGCATCCATCTTCTTCCCTTCCCTACTCCAATGGTCTGGCATATCTCCTTTCCTCTTCTTCCCTTCCTTCTCCCACTCCCACATGGTTTGGCATTTCACTCTCTCCTCTCCCTTCCCCCCACTTCCATCAGCATCAGCCCCCTTTCTCTCCCTCCAATCCAATTCCATGCAGTATCCTTCCTCCATATGTCTCTTTCCCGGCAATTCCATCAGCATCTGCCCCTTTCTCACCCTTCACCATGATTCCATAGCATCCTGACTCCCTTTCTCACCCTCCATACCCTTCCATAACACCCTGACCCCCTTTCTCACCCTTCACCATGATTCCATACCACCCTGACCCCCTTTCTCATCCTTCACCATGTTTCCATACCACCCTGACCCCCCTTTCTCACCCTCCACACCCTTCCATAACACCCTGACCTCCTTTTTCTCCCTTCACCACCCTACTATGCTCCTTTCTTTCTCCATCCCAAATCAGCAAGGTCCCGCGATGACTGCTTCTGTTCCGGATGGAAGAGGTAAGTGACGTCGGAGGGGGATGGGCCGGCAGACACAGGGAGTTGCGACAAGATCCCGCGATGACTGCGGCTGCCGGTCCACCCGACGTCACTTACCTCTTCCGGAACAGAGGCGGTAGACGGCACAGTGATCGTGGGACCTTTGCTCACATCAGCGCGGCTGCCTACTCTGCTCTGTTAGAAGTACGGCAGCCGCGCTGAGGTGCCGTTTGGAGCATCGCGGGAGGTTCCGGATCCGGCTGGCTGTGCACTCCCTTGGAGTGTGTACCCGGGGCGGATCCCCCCCCCCCTTCTCCTTGGTATGCCACTGAGCAGGAGGAAGAAGAAAAACCCCGCAAATGACTGGGAGAGCAAATTCTGAACCGCGAATACACAGGGGAGTACTGTATTTCCCTGTAACTTCATCGAGTGTCCCCTACTCTCTAATTTTTGGCAGAGTAAAAAATTGATCCATTTGTACCCTTTCTACACCACTCAGGATTTTGTAGACTTCAATCATATCTCTCCTCAGTGGATGTCCAACATGCAGTAACCACGCACTTAATAATAATAATAATAACTTTATTTTTCTATACTGCCAACACCCAAAAAGTTCTAGGCGGTTCACAGAATAAAGAGGACTGGACATTCCAATGATGATACAAACCACACAGAAAAGCAGTACAATATTTCATTAGTGAAAAATACAATAAGAAATTATGGCAGTCATTAATCAAGTAATGAATTTTTTGAACAAACGGGTCTTAACCAATTTTCTAAAGGTGCCATAAGATGCAGATTGTTGAATCAAGTCATCTAACCATACTTGAACTTTACCTGCTTGATAAGCCAAAGATCGATCAAAATATTTTTTATAATGGCACTTAAGACTTGCGGTAGCTTTCTGCATCAGCCCCTCTGTACCTCTCTTCTCTAATCCCCTGAAAGACATCTGTTTGGCGGGAACTGTCGGTAGTGTTAGAAGGGGCTAGAATGACCCCACAGAAAGATAAGGGCCAATCGACTTTGCAAGAGAAACAATGCTGAGCTCTCATATATCCAACCCTTGCAGTTTATGTGTTTTTTGATTCGTGATCTGACATATAGTCAGTGTGGAGAGGTTCAGGGCCAACCAGACGGCAGGGGATAATAAAAAGACTAAACGAGCACGAGAAAGAAACCTTTTCACAGTTCTCCATCAATTGCTGACAGGAAGGAGTCTTCTGGATTTGAAAGGCGAGCTCATAGAAGCTGTCAAGGAAATGAGAAAAACCTGGGCTGGTGGTAATATCGTTGACAGATCGCCATTATGAAAACCATTAATGATCTCATATTTCAAAGGGACCAGAGGCGAAAAAAGAAACAGGGGACTTGATTTTATCCTAATGGAAAAATATGTATAATATTATTGAGAAAAGATCTGAAACAGGTTTTAAAACAGAGAGAGAAATGAACTCGAGGGCTTTGGCAGAATTTGGATTGTCAAAAGTCAAGCTTCTTTTCTTCTTTTGTAATGAGTGGGGAGGACAAGAAGGAAATAGCATCCTTTGTTGCTCTCGGATGAGACGGCATGCATAAGCGAGCTAGTCCATTGTTATATGGATTTGCAGCAAACTTGCACTGGACTCTTTAGGAAAATAATGGCTTGTTCAGCTGGACATACGGTAACTTGTAAACCAGAAAGAGGGGAGATAAGCAGCCTATGGAAAAGACCAAATCTACCACGTTGCATCCTTACGATACTCTCCTAGAACAAGGGCAGTTTGGTTACGTCAAGTGAGTGACTGACTGATGCAAGCTTTTGGTGTGTTTTAGAAAATATTTTAGTCATTGAAGCTACAGGGAAGCAGAAGTGGGTAACTGTAGTTACTCCTGGCGGAATTCTGCGCAAAAAACATTTTGAAAATTCTGCAAAGTTTATTTGTAGTGCTTTGCGTGAAATTCCTTCCTGCCTTTTCCTCTCTCATTCCAACTGCAGTTCTGTCTCCCTCTAAATCTCATCCCTCTCTCACTTGCACCCTGAATCCCCTACTTGGTCCCCATAGTCTGGCATCTCTCTCTCCCTCTTTCCACTGACTAAGAATCATTTCCTCTCTTCCTAATCCTTTTCTGGTCTTGGTCACTCTCTCTTCTTCCCTCTACCATCCCCCCACCCCCACTTGTGGATCCAGCATCCATTCCTCCTCTCCCTCACCCACCACCTCTTTCGCTTGCACCCTGAATCCCTTCCCTTCTCCCCATAGTCTGGCTTTTTTCTCTCCTTCTCTCTACGGTGTAGCATCTCTGCCTTCTCAACCCCCTTTCTGGCCTGGGTTTCTCTGTCACCCCCTTTCCCGTTTACTTACAGGTCCAGCATCTATGTCCCCTCCCCTCTTCCTTCTGCAGGCCTAGCATCCATGTCCCCATCTCTCCCTTCCCCATTTGCAGTCCAGCATCCATGTCCCTCCTCTCCTCCCCTACTTGCAGTCCAGAATCCATATCCCCTCCTTCACTCCCCCTGCTTACAATCCAGGATCCATGTCACCTCCTCTCCTTCCCCCTACTTACAATCCAGGATCCATGTACCCTCCTATCCTCCCCTACTTGCTGTCCAGCATAAGAACATAAGAATTGCCACTGCTGGGTCAGACCAGTGGTCCATCGTGCTCAGCAGTCCGCTCACGTGGCGGCCCTTAGCTCAAAGACCAGTGCCCTAACTGAGACTAGCCTTACTTGTGTACGTTCTGGTTCAGCAGGAACTTGTCTAACTTTGTCTTGAATCCCTGGAGATCAGACATACCTGCAGGCCTCCCAGAGAAGCAGCAGCAGTGGCAGCCAGCCGGCAGAGGCAGTGTTGTAAACAGACTGTTTGTAGCCGGTGCTGCCAGAGCCTTCTCTCTGACGCATCATCTATCTAGAGGAAGTGATGCAGCAGAGGGAAGGCCCTGATGGGGTGGGGAGCTCAGGTCTTGGTGGTATCATGGTTTCAGGGGGCTGCTGGCAGAAGGGAGTGGCCATCCCTCTTGCCGGGGTATTTTGAGGTGGGTTCGGAGGTGTCTAGTTTTATTTTCAATTTTGTATAGACTTATAATATTTTATGTATGTAACTCTTCGTAAACTTCCTAATTATCACAGCTCTTAATTATATTATGTCTTACTGTGCAATAATAAACCATAAATAATTCTCCATGCACTGTTTTTATGTGAAATGCTCAGACCCTACACCCCGTGATTGGTGATAAACTCCAAACTGGGGTTCATAAGGGGACCATCATAGCAATCACCGTCCCAAACCATATAACATCAATTCAAAGTTAGCTGCATAGCGTCAAACAAACATAATATCGAAGAATAAATCTTCAAGGACTTATCTGAATATGGAGGTGGTGTTGATTAATATGAGCCCCAGATGACTTTAAAACGATTACTTCGTTCATTATCTTCTATAAAAACTGTGCTGATATCCCGCCCCCCATTTTGGAAAAAAAACGGTATAGAAATTTTAAAAATAAATGGAGAAAATGATAACTTCCAACACTTGCAGAGTCTGACAGGTGCTCAGATCAGAAGAGTTGCCTTTGAAAGCTAATCCTAAAAATGTATTAAGGCCCCCTTTTATGAAGCCGTGTTAGGCATATTGCCGGCCACAGAGGTAATAGCTCCAACACTCATAGGAATTCTGTGCCGCTGTAGCGGGCAATAAAAAAGCCTAACGCAGCTTCATAAAAGGGGTGAGGGGGTACGTTAGTCCAGTAAAGAAGGTATCTATCCCCTTTTTTCCTTTATGTTTTTGTTTGATTTCTGTATAATACCTTTAAAAGTGGACTAACGTGGCTACCATACCGTTTTGCCGAAAATCTCTCCAGTAATCATTTGCACCGACGCACAAGAGACCTTCAGAAAGTTTCTGCACTTTTTCATTATTTTTTTAAACACTATTAAATATCTCAAAAGCAAATTACATCACTTTTCCACATAATCACCCTGTTTTGTGATACATTTTTCCCAGCGTCCTACGAACGACTTAATGCCGTCAGAAAAGAATGTTTTTGGTTGAGTGCAAACATATGAAAGTGCAGAAACCTTTTGAAGGGCCCTCGTAATTTCCTTTATGATCTGTAACTCAGCTGAGAACAAGTTGCCCGATTGTGATGAGCCAAGCGGTCATTTCCCTATCACCTTGGCAGGACCGCATCTTGAATACTGCGTCCAGTATTGGTCACCGTACCTTA
Source organism: Geotrypetes seraphini (assembly GCF_902459505.1). NCBI lineage: Eukaryota > Metazoa > Chordata > Amphibia > Gymnophiona > Dermophiidae > Geotrypetes > Geotrypetes seraphini. The sequence goes on from NC_047084.1 coordinate 108,798,025, forward strand.
AGAAGGATATGGGGTTACTCGAGAGAGTTCAGAGGAGAGCGACACGACTGATTAAGGGGATGGAAAGCCTTTCATACGCTGAGAGATTGGAGAAACTGGGTCTCTTTTCCCTGGAGAAGAGGAGACTTAGAGGGGATATGATAGAGACTTACAAGATCATGAAGGGCATAGAGAGAGTGGAGAGGGACAGAAAGAGAGAGAGAGAAAGAGAGAGAGATAGAGATAGAGATAGAGAAAGATTGGAGAAACTGGGTTTCTTTTCCCTGGAGAAGAGGAGACTTAGAGGGGATATGATAGAGACTTACAAGATCATGAAGGGCATAGAGAGAGTAGAGAGGGACAGAAAGAGAGAGAGAAAGGGAGACAGAGAGAAATAGAGAGAGAGAGAGAGAGAGAGATAGAAAGAAAGAAAGAGAGAGAGACAGAAATAGAGAGAGAAAGGGAGAGAGAGAGAGATAGAGAAAGATTGGAGGAACTGGGACTCTTTTCCCTGGAGAAGAGGAGACTTAGAGGGGATATGATAGAGACTTACAAGATCATGAAGGGCATAGAGAGAGTAGAGAGGGACAGAAAGAGAGAGAGAAAGGGAGACAGAGAGAAATAGAGAGAGAGAGAGAGAGAGAGAGAGAGATAGAAAGAAAGAAAGAGAGAGAGACAGAAATAGAGAGAGAAAGGGAGAGAGAGAGAGAGATAGAGAAAGATTGGAGGAACTGGGACTCTTTTCCCTGGAGAAGAGGAGACTTAGAGGGGATATGATAGAGACTTATAAGATCATGAAGGACATAGAGAGAGTAGAGAGGGACAGAAAGAGAGAGAGAAAGGGAGACAGAGAGAAATAGAGAGAGAGATAGAAAGAAAGAGAGAGAGACAGAAATAGAGAGAGAAAGGGAGAGAGAGAGAGATAGAGAAAGATTGGAGGAACTGGGTCTCTTTTCCCTGGAGAAGAGGAGACTTAGAGGGGATATGATAGAGACTTACAAGATCATGAAGGGCATAGAGAGAGTAGAGAGGGACAGATTCTTCAAACTTTCAGAAAATAAAAAAAACAAGAGGGCATTCGGAAAAGTTGAAAGGGGACAGATTCGGAACAAATGCTAGGAAGTTCTTCTTTACCCAACGTGTGGTGGACACCTGGAATGCGTTTCCAGAGGACGTTATAGGGCAGAGTACAGTTTTGGGGTTTAAGAAAGGATTGGACAATTTTCTGCTGGAAAAGGGGATAGAAGGGTATAGATAGAGGTTTACTACACAGGTCCTGGACCTGTTGGGCCGCCGCGTGAGCGGACTGCTGGGCGTGATGGACCTCAGGTCTGACCCAGCAGAGGCATTGCTTATGTTCTTATGTTATGTTCTTATGCTCCAGGCCAGGTTTTCTAACTACCCTTTCTGTATTTACACACATATACACATCTAGACACTCTTAGAATGTATAATGACCACGTTTATTGATGTACAGGACTTCAGTCTGTTCATTCACAAGATCAGAGAAACCATAGTAACATAGTAAATGACAGCAGATAAAGACCTGAGCGATCCATCCAGTCTGCCCATACGTTATACCCATTAAAAAATACATAATTAAATTGTCTCTTCTTTGATATTTCTGGGCCGTAGACTGTAAAGTCCACCTGGGATTGTCCTGGGTTCCAACTGCTGAAGTTCCATCTAATCAAGCCATTGTGACATCACTGCTGAGGTTGGCTCTTAGGCATTGGTGGAATGAGGCATTATGACATCACAATCTCAGCTCTAGAATGTTGCTACTCTTTGGGTTTCTACCGGGTAACATAGTAAATGACGGCAGATAAAGACCTGAATGGTCCATCCAGTCTGCCCATTAGTTATATCCATTAAAAATACATGATTAAATTAACTTGTCTCTTCTTTGATATTTCTTTGCCATAGATTGTAAAGTCTGGTATTGTTCTAGGTTCCAAATATATGTAAAAGATTAAATTTAACTTCTGCAGTAAATGTCCTAAAGATGAAACGTATATATTAAGTAATGTAGGGGATAACGGGGAACCTTAAGGTACCCCTGAAAGATTATTCCAAGAATGGGAGTATTTTCCATCACACTCGATAGGATCTTTTTTTCAAGAAACCCTGAAACCGATTCCAGGCTCTTCCCGAGAGTCCCATTTCATCTGAGCAGTGTATCATTATTTCATGATCGACCAAGTCGAACGCACTGCTAAGATCCAATTGCAAAATTAAAGCACTAGTGCCTGTGCTAAAAAACCCATAAAGGTGATTTAAAATTGAAGCTAAAACTGTATTGAAATCAAGATATAACTAAACATACGTATTGGAGAAAGGAAAATGGTAAAACCAGAGGACATAATTTGAGGTTGAGGGGTGGTAGATTCAGGGGCAATGTTAGGAAATTCTACTTTACGGAGAGGGTGGTGGATGCCTGGAATGCGCTCCCGAGAGAGATGGTGGAGAGTAAAACTGTGACTGAGTTCAAAGAAGCGTGGGATGAACACAGAAGATTTAGAATCAGAAAATAATATTAAATATTGAACTAGGCCAGTTACTGGGCAGACTTGCACGGTCTGTGTCTGTGTATGGCCGTTTGGTGGAGGATGGGCAGGGGAGGGCTTCAATGGCTGGGAGGGTTTAGATGGGCTGGAGTAGGTTTTGACGGAGATTTCGGCAGTAGGAACCCAAGCACAGAACCGGGTAGAGCTTTGGATTCTTGCCCAGAAATAGCTAAGAAGAAAAATTAAAAAATTTAAATTGAATCAGGTTGGGCAGACTGGATGGACCATTCAGGTCTTTATCTGCCGTCATCTACTATGTTACTATGTATAATCAGATAAACATCTATAATCTGGCCTCAGCACTCTCCTGCAGTTTGTTTGCTGTTGCTCATGACACATAAAGTTGCTCTTTTTGAACAGCATCGAGCCTTTGAGTCCTCGCAGCGTTACTATCTGTAAAGTGAACTTTGAACTGCACAGCTGTGGCTGAATTATTGACGTCTCATCCTCACGACTCCCTTGTGCCTTGATTGTCTCGTCGTTTAGGCCTCCTTTGGTTCCCTCTTTGGGGTAATCATATAGAGGCATTACCAGTGCTAAGAACACCCCTCCCATAGGCCCAGGTTGCTGGGGGAGATGGTTAAAGGAGCCTCGGCTTTTTTTAAAATCCCTTACCAGCTACCTCCCCCTCTTTCATACTTCTGCCAGATGTCAACAGTGAAGATAAAACACCTAGGGATGGTGCCTTCTCCTGATACCGTGTTTCCCTGAAAATAAGACAGTCTTATATTAATTTTGGGTCCAAAAAACGTATTAGGGTTTATTTTCGGGGGATGTCTTATTTTTTTTCATGTACAACAATCATCTGTCCCTTCCTCTCCTCCACCCCAATTCTTGCACTTTCCTTTCTCCCCCCCCCCCAATGTGCAGCATCATTCCTCCCCTCTTACCCATCCCCTTATGCAGCAGAACCCCACCGACCCTCCCACCGTGAGACTGACATACCTCCGCTCCGAGGCCTCCTAAAGCGGTAAGGGTGGGGGGTTGCTGAATCGATGAGTCTGATTTTTTCGGCAAATCAGGCAGCACTACTGTCAAGGATGGAGTCAGAGAGTGTTAGGGACATTCGGGTGTGGGGGGGGTGCTTTTGGGGGTTGATCTTAACTAGGGCTTATTTTTGGGATAGGGCTTATATTAGGAGCATCTTTACAAATCACGCTAGGGATTATTTTCAGGGAAACAGGGCAATTGCTTTGCTTCAGAAGCAGTTTAAAATTAGGCAATGGAAAAGGAGAATGGCGTCTTGGACTGACAAACTCAATTTTCTGGAGAAGTTGTAATTAATCCCAGAAATATTTAGTTGTTTCTTTCTGTCTTTGCCTTCCCCCCCTTGCGTTGTTTCTGTTTATTTTCCTCAAAGCTACTGCGGAGCACAAATAATTACATGGCGAATTAGGGCACCGGTGGCAGTAGCCAAGATTTGCTGATGTAAATTAAGGAACGGAACAGGAGTGCAACATAAACAGAATCAGATGACGATGTGGATTCACCCTTTACCCCCTCCCTCCATCTCTCCGCGAGGCAATATCTAATTTCACATAATTGTGTTTCATAATAAGTTAAGGAAATGTTAGTTTATTGGGGCTGGATCGGAGGAGATAAAATTCCTTGAACGCACTTGTTGGCAGAATTAGAGACATGTTTCTACAATAAAAGAGGATTTATGTGCCCCTCTTGGGGAATGTTTAGTTAGTTGCAGATGTTTTCCCACAGCTGGAGCTTCTGTTCTCCTACACGCTGTAGGGATCTCATTGCTTCTCTTCGCCAGCACCCGTCCTCGTTCCAGTAACAAAAAGCGTGGTTCTGTTTGTGGCCTCGGTCGTGGAGGAACTGTAATCCCAATTACCTTACCTGAGGGTTCATAGTCATTTGCGGCACGCAATTGTCATTGCGCTCAGTTTCAAGTTTCAAGTTTCAAGTTTTATTTAAATTTGATGGTTCGCTTAATATTTCTAAGCGAATTACATAAAATGTACAATTGGGTAAAAACATTAAAAATGTTAATAAAATTTCTGCAATAAATAACACAGGGTAATTTCAGACTGATAATACTAATACATACTACAAAACTGGAGTGAAGTGGAAAAAACGTGAGGGAAAAAGTTACAAAATTTTGAATCCTAGTGCGGAGAAAAAGAGAGTTGGAGGGGGGAGGGTAAAAACATCAGGATTTGGGTATAAGAAACTGGAATTGAAATTTACATGGAAGGATGAGAATTTAGAGGTTAAATGCAGCTTTAAAGAGGAATGTTTTTAAATTATTTTTAAATGAGTTGAGATCTTTAGAGTGTCTGATATACAAAGGAAGGGTATTCCAAACAAGCGGTGCCTTAACCGAGAAGATGTCGTGGCGTCTAGTTCCTATTGTTTTTAATGAGGGGACCATTAATAGATCTTGTGTATTAGATCGGAGAAATCGATTTGAGGTATGTGGAATTAAAAGGCGGTCAATGAACTGTGGTTCATTGGTGGTTGTTGTTTTAAATACTAGTAAAGCTATTTTGTACGTTATTCTTTGGTTAATAGGTAACCAATGTGAATTTATTAGATAAGGTGTTACGTGGTCGTATTTCTTCCCGTGATGGATTAATTTAATGGCGATATTTTGTATAATTTGTAGACGTCTTTGTTCCTTATATGTTATATTTAAATACAATGAGTTACAGTAATCTAGTTTCGAAATTATGAGGGAATGGACTAAGATGTTTAGCGATTTTGTCTCTAGATATTTAGACATTGACCGGATTAAACGCAAGCGATAGAAGCAATTTTTAACGATATTATTGATATGTTCCTGGTAAGTAAATTTGGCATCTAGTATTACGCCTAAGATCTTTAGAGATGGTACTAAATCGATTGAAGTGTTTTCGATTAAAAAAGGAGTGGAAAGCTTTAGGTCCTGTCTAATTGGAAAGAGTAGTGCCTTTGTCTTGGATATGTTTAAAGCTAATTTGTTTTGAGTAAGCCAGTTTTTAATTTTTTCTAATTTTTGATTTATTTGAATTACTTCATTTGGATTATCTGGATTGACTATGTGAATTAATTGAATATCATCTGCGTAGGCGTAGGTGGTGAAACCTATGGATTGACTTAAGTTGAGTAAGGGAGCTAAAAAGATGTTAAATAATAGAGGAGATAGAATTGAACCCTGAGGGATTCCGTAGTTGTTAGAAAATGGTTTAGAAGATGTATTCTTGAACCTTACCGTGGATGTACGATCAGATAAAAAAGAAGTGAACCATTGAAGAGATACTTCGCTAACGCCTATGGATTGTAGTCTGTTTAAAAGGAGGGAATGATCAATAGTATCAAATGCAGCTGATAGGTCTAAAGAGAAAAGAATGACTGAGTTATGGTGATCAAGATTATATATGATGTTTGTCGTAAGTCCAATTAAAGAGTATTCTGTATTGTGATGTTTCCTAAAACCTGTTTGATTGGGGTGTAATATGTTGGTGGAATTAACAAAGTCTGATAACTGATTGAAGATCACTTTCTCTGTGATTTTTGCCAAGAAAGGGATATTGGCAATAGGACGATAGTTGGTGGGGTCGTCAATACTAACTTTATGATCTTTTATTATTGGTAAAATTAATGATGTTTTCCATTTTTCCGGTACTTTTCCGGAAGTTAAACTTTTTTTAATTAAAGAATGAATATAGGGTCCAAAGGCCGAAAAGTGTTTTTTTAAGATTGCCGGGGGTATGATCTCAGACGGGGAGTTTTTCAGATTCAAGTTTTGAATAACTGTTTTGATTTCTATTAATGTTGGAATGTTAAAATTAGCGCATTTGGTGCATGGGATTTTAGAATTGTTAGTTAAGTCAGGGGGGTTAGTGTTTTGGTTAAGAGTGAATTTGTTGCGTATACTAATAATTTTATTACAAAAGGCATCTGCCAATGTTTGAGCTGAAAGTTTTGAGCTATTGTTATCATGTCGTGAATTTGAATTAAAAGATTTCAAAATGGAAAATAAAATGGATGAATTTCTGGCTATTTTAATTTTATTTGAATAGTAATTTCTTTTTGTTTCATTAATTTTATTTTTGTAAAGTAGTGCTAGTTCTTTGAATATTGCCAAGTTTGTAATGGATTTATTTTTACGCCATTTTCTTTCTGTGGACCTAAGTTGTCTTTTGATGAGTTGAAGTTCTGATGTATACCATGGATTTTGAATTTGTTTGTTAGTTATTGTTTTGTTGATTATGTCTTCGCGCAATTGTCCGCGTGCTTTTAATTTGCGCGCATTTCACTTGCCACCTACCTGAGCGATGGGAAAATTCTTTGTCTGCTTGATGGACTGAGGTAAGTTAGGGTGGCCAGATGTTCAGGCTTAAAGCACTTGAGTTTCAAGAATTACATTACGTTAGTGATTTCTATTCCGCCATTACCCTGCGGTTCAAGGCGGATTACATCCAAACTAAAACAAAAATTACATTCAAAATTTGAAGGAATAGAATAAGTGATGACATAGAATTTTTAAGACGGCCCGTCCGCTTTGACTATTCATGCCACAAGCGAGCCTTTAAAAGTGTTCCTCCCTGACGAAGAGACGAAATCCGGGTCGGAGGGACGGGAACTCAATCAGATAAGAAAAAATGATTAGTACTACATTTTAGATAAGCACTTTATATTTATATTTACATTTATATTTATTTTCATGTTTTGTTGTTATTTTAATCAGTCACCAATGAGAAGCAACATCGTTAATAGCTCCCCAAAATAGAGCAACATTATTTGTTGGATACATCAATTAGATAGGCACTATACAGGCCTTAAGACACAGGGAGGGCTGGGGACTTGTGAAGGCGATGATGGTCCCCATAAAAACCTCATTGTAGTGACATCACTATCACAAGGGTTTTTTGGTCTGAGCACTTCACAAATAATTTATATAAAAATAATTTTTGTTTAATTATCAAAGAAAAAGAAAGACATTTCTATTCAAACTATAGCTGTGATTATAATAGTATATAGTAACTAGTGTCACAGATTACTAAGAAATTTATCTCTCTAATTGGTAGTCGATAGAATTTTTAAGGTAATATATGTTGGGTAAAGAGTTACCAAAGGGAAGTGGAGGTCTTTAGGAGATAAGAATAGAGTGAAATTATGGGTTTTAGATAACGTTTGGTAGATAAAAGAGTATTAGAGAGATCTAAGGGTAAATAGAGTGTTGGATATTGGGTTGGGATTGGTTATGCTGGATAGGTTTTATGTGTTTTTTGAAGAGTATGGTTTTAATGTCTCTCCTGAAGGCTTTGTAGTCTGTAGTCAAAGATAACAGAGTAGTGATTTGTCTGTCCAGTTTAGCTGCTTTGGAGGCTATTAGGTTGTCCTAAAGTTTTTTTTGTTTGACATCTTTGGATGATGGGTGAGTGAATAGTGAGTGGGATCTTCTGTGTCTGGTTGAGGAGGATTGATTTAGTCGGTTGAATGGGTTGCTAAGCCTGTGAACGATCAAAGCAAGATATTTCAAAGCGCAAAGTCCGCCAAGCAAATTGTATTTCTTAATCAAGATCAGCACGTCTAAGTATTGATATAATAACATTAGAATTGCCATACTGGGTCAGACCAAAGGTTCATCAAGCCCAGTATCTGCTTCCAACATTGGCCAAGCCAGGTGACAAGTACTTATGTATTGAAGTTGACTACTCCAGTGGTTTTCATTTACTCTTGCATAGTCTGTTATGTTAGTTTTATGTTTCCTATCTGTGTTTTTAGATCTTGTGATTCCTGGGCAAGGTGTGTGAGCTCTCTGTGCATAGTATAACAGAGTTGGTGACCTATCACACAAAGAAACGGCAGATACAGGTCAAATGACACATCCACTCTGCCCATCCGCAGCATCCACTATCTCCTCTTCTCCCTATTGGCTAAGGCTCTTAATATTTGCATCTCCTCTTCCTATAGGCTAAGGCTCTTTACACCTGCATTGTGAGGTCATAGAGCTTTATGGTTATAGAAACATAGAAACATGATGGCAGATAAAGGCCAAATGGCCCATCCAGAGCATCCACTTTCTCCTCCTCTCCCTATTGGCTAAGGCTCTTAACATTTGCATCTCCTCTTCCTATAGGCTAAGGCTCTTTACACCTGCATTGTGAAGTCATAAAGCTTTATGGTTATAGAAACATATGATGGCAGATAAAGGCTAAATGGCCCATCCAGAGCATCCACTATCTCCTCCTCTTCCTATTGGCTAAGGCTCTCAACATTTGTATCTCCTCTTCCTATTGGCTAAGGCTCTTTACACCTGCATTGTGAGGTCATAGAGCTTTATGGTTATAGAAACATATGATGGCAGATAAAGGCCAAATGGCCCATCCACAGCATCCACTATCTCCTCCTCTCCCTATTGGCTAAGGCTCTTAACATTTGCATCTCCTCTTCCTATGGGCTAAGGCTCTTTACACCTGCATTGTCAGGTCACAGAACGTTATGGTTAAGAAACATAGACCTTCTTGGATAATGGTGAGAATAGCAGAAGCCAATATCGAGAATCTAAAGAACCAAAATAATAGTGAAGGGAAGGAAGAGGCCTCAGTTTACACAACTACGCACTAATGACAAGGCGCGCTAGCTCTCACTGTTAATACCCACATGGGGTTAGGTAGTGTAACATCCCTGGACTTACTCCCTATAGTGCCAAATACAGTGATTCATGGTCAGGTGGTTTGCAATGAATGATCTCACCCTTCTGGGACATTCTCAAACTTTCCTGAAACATCTGGGACATTCTGGGGCCTTCCTGACACTTCCAGAACAATGTACTGAGTAATAGTGGGAGGGACAATGTCTTTCCGCTCTACAGTATATAAGAAGACTGGCTCGCTGGTTGCTGTGACATCAGACCTGAAGGACGTCATTGTGTTCATCTGGATCGCCTACTTCCTGCTGTCCGTACGTCTCTCCAGGAGACCTTGCTGCCAAGTGGTAGACCAACACTGTTATTACGTGGGGAACAGTAACAATAGCCTATCTTTAAGAGGCTTAGTGAGCGTTTTTGTCTGTTTGCTCTACTTTGCAGAAAAGCAGAAGAACTTATCTTTCTTACTGTATAACTTTCTTATAATTCTGACTCGCTTGAGTATGAGTATTTATGCTACCTGGTGCTAGCTTTCATTGAGAATGCTGGAAGAAAAGAAGACTCATTTAAAAATGTGTTTGTGACAGATTTGTTTGGACGATAGGCTTAAACACCGCTTACCATCCTCTTTTGTCTCAAGAAATGTATGCTACACATTGACTTTTGGGTACCTTGAAAAAGACCTCGAAATGTGGTCCACATCGGGACCCTTTAAATCTCCAAGATAAGTTTTTCATTTCAACTCTATTATTTTTGACTAGCTGATGCCCCGGCGTTGCACGGGTATTTAATTATAACAATAACACTGTAAATGGATTCAAATAAAGATACTTTATAGTGGTGAATGAAATTATTTTTTTACAGCTTTATAAAAAGTACAATATTCAAATTATAATATGAAATATTTGACAAAATGAATACAATACAACTAACACAAAACTTGATTATAAACAACATTTTTAGTTTCACCTCCAGGAGCAAGAACATATAAATTATTGGGTGAAGAGACCCCCAGAACATATCACCCCAGTTAGTGAGGGATCTGCATACCAAGTTTCGTTCAAATCGGTCAAGCCGTTTTAGATTTACTGTGAGAATGGCAGCTGTTTACATTTTTTCCATTGACATGAATGGGTGAAATCTGATGTTCTGTTTGTAGCTCCGCCCACGTGTGCAGGTGGGCCGCGAGACCCCCAGGACATATCACCCCAGGTAGTTGGAATTACTGTGAGAATGGCAGCTTTTTACATTTTTTCCATTGACATGAATGGGTGAAATCTGATTTTCTGTTTGTAGCTCCGCCCACGTGTGCAGGTGGGCCGCGAGACCCCCAGAACATATCACCCCAGGTAGTGAGGGATCTGCATACCAAGTTTCGTTCAAATCGATCAAGCCGTTTTTGAATTACTGTGAGAATGGCAGCGTTTTACTTTTTTTCCATTGACATGAATGGGTGAAATCAGATGTTCTGTTTGTAGCTCTGCCCACGTGTGCAGGTGGGCCGCGAGACCCCCAGAACATATCACCCCAGGTAGTGAGGGATCTGCATACCAAGTTTCGTTCAAATCGGTCCCACAGCTTTTTACATTTTTTCCATTGACGTGAATGGGTGAAATCTGATTTTCTGTTTGTAGCTCCGCCCACATGTGCAGGGGGGCCGCGAGACCCCCAGAACATATCACCCCAGGTAGTGAGGGATCTGCATACCAATTTGTGTTCAAATCGGTCCCACAGCTTTTTACATTTTTTCCATTGACTTGAATGGGTGAAATATGATTTTCTGTTTGTAGCTCCGCCCACGTGTGCAGGTGGGCCGCGAGACCCCCAGAACATATCACCCCAGGTAGTGAGGGATCTGCATACCAAGTTTCGTTCAAATCGGTCCCACAGCTTTTTACATTTTTCCCATTGACTTGAATGGGTGAAATCAGATTTTCTGTTTGTAGCTCCGCCCACATGTGCAGGTGGGCCGCGAGACCCACAGAACATATCACCCCAGGTAGTGAGGGATCAGCATAGCAAGTTTCGTTCAAATCGGGCAAGCCGTTTTTGCGTTGGCAGCTTTTTACATTTTTTCCATTGACATGAATGGGTGAAATCTGATTTTCTGTTTGTAGCTCCGCCCACGTGTGCAGGTGGGCCGCGAGACCCCCAGAACATATCACCCCAGGTAGTGAGGGATCTGCATACCAAGTTTCGTTCAAATCGGGCAAGCCGTTTTTGCGTGATCGCGGCACATACACACATACACACATACATACCTCCGATTTTATATATATAGATAGATTAATTCAATCATTTCAGTTAGAGTTTGCATTTAAATATTTTCACATGTGCAATGATTGGGTGGTGGGTCTTGCTATAGGAGTTTTTGTCCTTGGCATGGCTACACATCTCTGAGCATTTGTGATTACAACAGCTGAAAGATATCTAAATCATATATACTATTTAATGTTTGTTAAGACATATATTAGAGATCATTTGATTTTTTTTATAAGGTACTGTTGATCTCTACCTTAGCATAAGTTCTTAGTTTCCTGAGAACCTGTTTGATGGCTGGTACTGTAAATAAAAGATATGGGGAGATATGATTGAAGTCTACAAAATTATGAGTGGTGTAGAACGGGTACAAGTCTCTCTTCTGGAACTCTGTAGAGACCTACTCTAAAGAATTTTCTTGTGCCATGTTTCTAGCTCTATAAGTGAGGGAGAAATTATTCTGGAACCCTTGTTTAAACATTCCTAGTACTATAAGTTCTAGGGAAAATATTCTGGAACCCACGTTAAAATTTATTCCTTGTTAAATTCTTGACTTCCTTGTGTGAAATTCCGAGCTATAGTGATGTTTAGCATGCCATCTTGATTGTCTAATAGGATGTAAATACTTTGGAAAAGTTTCATATCATTTCTAACCCAAAATGTCAGGAACATATTTCAGGCTTCTGGGGGGGGGGGTTCTTTTTGAAGTAACACAGAATGTTGCTACTCTTTGGGATTCTGAATGGAATATTGCTACTCCTTGGGTTTTGGCCAGGTACTAGTGACCTGGATTGGCCACCGTAAGGATGGGCTACAGGGTTAGATGGACCATTGGTCTGACCCAGTAAGGTTGATCTTATGTTTTTATGAGAGCCAAGTATAGGACAATCAAGCCATTGTAACATCACTGCTGAGGTTGGCTCTGAGGCACTGTGGAATGAGGCATTATGACATCACAATCTCAGCTCCGAAATGTTGCTCTCATTGGGGTTCTGGAATCTTGTTATTCTTTGAGATGCTGGAATGTTGCTACTCTTTGGGTTTTGGCCCTAACCGAGACCAGCCCTACCTGCGTACGCTCCAGTTCAGAAGGAACTCGTCTAACTTTGTCTTGAATCCCTGGAGGGTGTTTTCCCCTATGACAGCCTCCGGAAGAGCATTCCAGCTTTCCACCACTCTCTGGGTGAAAAAGAACTTCCTTACGTTTGTATGGAATCTATCCCCTTTTAACTTTAGAGAGTGCCCTCTCGTTCTCCCTACCTTGGAGAGTGTGAACAGTCTGTTTTTATCTACTAAGTCTATTCCCTTCATTATCTTGAACGTTTCAATCATGTCCCCTCTCAGTCTCCTCTTTTCAAGGGAGAAGAGGCCCAGTTTTGCTAATCTCTTGCTGTATGACAACTCTTCCAGGACGTAGATGAGAGGGTCCTCTGGGGGATAACACAGAGATAAGGCATAAGAGCTAGAAAAAGCTCAGTTTTGAGATATAGGGGGAAAAGCAACCAAACAAGAGACGCCTGGGTAAAGAGACATCCTCCAATATCCAAGACTTGCTATGGGATAGCCAGACACGTAAAAATAGGTCAGGAAGATTTGGACATAATCAAGAAAAAGGATGATGTCCAAAATACTTTTTATGAAGGAAAGGAAAGGAATTAAAAATAGGCCTTCATATCATATTCAGTAAATATACATGAAAAATATAAAGGTTCATAGGTTAGAGCAGGGGTGTCGAACTCAATCAGAGAAGGGGCCAAAATCTAAAATCCAGCCTAAATCGCGGGCCGAATGGTTTACTGAACAGTCATAAACTGACAATGTTAACCAGAAATGTGAATTTAAAATGAGTGGAACAATCTTTTCCTTAACAGTGCTGTTAACCAACTCACATGCTATCAAGCAAAACAGTAATATTGGTATGAAGCAAAACAGTAATATTGGAATGTACCTAAAATGCTCATTGTTTTGTTTTCTGGCTAGATGTCTGACACCGTTTTCCCCGTATCAATGAGTCAATGTTCGGTTTTATTTCTTGGGCTGTAGCAACCCGCAAAACAGCATGGAGGTTGTCATCGGTAATGCGTGATCTGTGCTTGTTTTTGTTCAGATTCATTATTGAAAACATCTGTTCACAAAGATAGGTGCTCCCGAACATGGATAGAATACGGGCAGCATGAAGTCGGAGCTCTGGCATTGAGTCAGGGGGCAGTAGAGGGTAGAAGTCCTCAATTTCAACATCCTGAAACCTTGATTTCAGGCCACTGTCAGACTGAAGCTCGATTATCTCCATCTGAAGGTGATGGGGCACATTGTTGACATCAACTGTAAAAGGATTGGCAAAGATGTCAAAGCCTGAGTGCTGTGTTCTAAAGTCAGAGAAGCGCCGCTCAAATTCACTTAGTAAACGGCTAACTTTGGTAGCCAGCCGACTGCAAGGAAAAGTACCAGAAATAGTGATTGAGATACTCAAACAAACGGGAAAGTGGGCAAGATTGTCCTGTTCCAGTTGGGACTTCCATAGTTGAAGTTTACGCTGGAATGCTGTGATCATGTCAGACATCTTCGTGATGACTTGTTTGCGTCTCTGCAGCTTCAGATTCAGTTGGGCGAGATGCTCGCATATGTCACACATCATAGCAAAATCACATAGCCAGGCGGGATCCGACAGTTCAGGCAAGGGCTTTCCTTTACTTTCCATGAAAAGAGCAATTTGTTCTCTGAGCTCAAAAAATCTTTTGAGGACTGCGCTCTTGCTCAGCCATCTTACTTCTGTGTGGTATGGCACGTCTCCATGCTCTGCACCCACCTCCTGTAAAAACTGCTGGAACTGGCGATGATTCAGGCCACGTGCCCTTATAAAGTTAATAGTTTTAATGACTGTGGTCATTATGTCATTCATGTCCAGAACTTTTCCACACATAGCCTCTTGGTGGATAATGCAATGATAAGTAATCAAGGGTGTGTGGCAGTGACTTTTTTGCATTCTTTCCTTCATTAGTCCAACCAAGCCTTTCTTTTCTCCGCACATTGAAGGTGCGCCATCGGTAGTTAGCCCCACCAACTTTTCCCAGGGTAATTTAAAATTATTTATAGATTTCTCCACAGCCTCAAATATATCTCTACCAGTCGTCGTCCCATGCATGGCAGCTACATCCAAAAGTTCCTCAGTGACAGAGAGGTCGGTCTTCGTAGCACGTATAAAGATGGACAGCTGCGCTGTATCAGTGTTGTCTGTGCTTTCATCGATAGCAAGTGAAAAAGCGAGATAACTGCATGCCTGTTCGGCCAGCTGTGATGATAGATTTCCTGAGAGTTCTTGAACTCTGTCTGCAATGGTGTTTCTTGACAAACTGACAGTTTGAAAACTCTGTATCTGGTCTGGGCATACTTTCTCACACACTTTTAGCATGCATTGCTTCAAAAAGGCACCCTCTGAAAAACACCTTGAAGTACGGGCAATTTCTTCAGCCACTATAAAGCTTGCTTTCACTGCAGCATCATTTTTCGCTGTAGCCTTTGTAAACATTTGCTGCTGTGATTGTAGTTTGCCTTTTAGTTCTTTAACAATTTTATGCTTTTCTTCCAAAGTATATTTGCCATACTTAACATTATGTTTGGTGTCAAAATGACGACGTATATTGTACTCTTTCATCACCGACACTGTCTCATAACACAATATACACACTGGTTTGCCCTCACTAAGCACAAACATGTATTCATTTTCCCATTTGTCATTAAATTGTCTGCCTTCACCGTCAACTTTTCTTTTCCTGGACATTTTGGGATCAATATTGGCAGTAAAAGATGTAGTTTATTGGAAATCTGCGTTAGAATGAAAAAGTCAGTCAATAAATGCCTGGCTGGGTACAGATAGCAGATTCTGTTGCGATTTTTATGCCTACACTTTATGCCAGGAACTGGCAGCTTCTGCTGTGTATTTTTTTTACATAGTTCCCCCCCCCGACGTCCGATTCACCCCAAGCAGGACCGCTCGCACGCACCTGCACCCCCACCCCGAAGGACCCCCGACTCCCAACACGATCGGGGCAAGAGAGAGCTCAAGCCCTCTTGCCCCCCCGACTCCCCAACACGATCGGGGCAAAAAGGAGCCCAAGCCCTCTTGCCCCGCCGATTCCCCAACTCCCCGACAATATCGGGCCAGGAGGGAACCCAAGTCCTCCTGGCCCTGGCGACCCCCCCCCCCCGCTAGTTGTTTGGGCCAGGAGGGAGCCCAAACCCTCCTGACCACGGTGACCCCCTACCCCCACCCCGCACTACATTACGGGCAGGCCCTCCTGCCCTTGACGCAAACCCCCCTCCCCCCATCGACCGCCCCCCCCCAAGAACCTCCGACCCCCCTGGCCAACCCCCACGACACCCCCACCCCCCTTCCCCGTACCTTTCTGTAGTTGGCCGGACAGACCGGAGCCAAACCCGCCTGTCCGGCAGGCAGCCAACGACGGAATGAGGCCGGATTGGTCCATCCGTCTCAAAGCTCCGCCTACTGGTGGGACCTAAGGCTCCCGGGTCTATTCTGATTGGCCCAGGCGCCTTAGGCCCCACCAGTAGGTGGAGCTTTGAGACGGATGGGCCAATCCGGCCTCATTCCGTCGTTGGCTGCCTGCCGGACAGGCGGGTTTGGCTCCCATCTGTCCGGCCAACTACAGAAAGGTACGGGGAAGGAGGGTGGGGGTGTCGTGGGGGTCGGCCAGGGGGTTCGCGGGTCGGCTGGGGGGGCGGTCGGAGGTTCTTGGGGGGGGGCGGTCGATGGGGGGAGATAGATAGTAAGTACGGCCGGCGAGATCACAAGCCTCCTATGTCACCGCGCGTCATTGTGATGGAACGCAGCGGCGTGCAGTGATGACAGCGCGGTGCGGGCCACATTGCAAGGCCTGGCGGGCCGGATTTGGCCCGCGGGCCTTGTGTTTGACACATGTGGGTTAGAGGATCTGCTATTAAAACTACCCATTGCATATATATAGGGCTCCTTTTTCTAAGTTGTGATAGTTTCAAGTTTTTATTAGTGTTTGATGAATCGCTTATTTAATTTCCTAAGCGATGTATAATTTATAAAAAAAAAAAAAAAAAGGGTAGTGAATACATTAAAATAATTTCAGACTTACAGAATAAGATTAACATGAATCGTGGGGAGTAGGGGGGAAAAGTTACAATTCCTTGTTAGAGTTGAAAAACAATGGGGAAGTAAACGAGAGGAAGGGTAAAAAAATTCAAAAATGTTAAAAGAATAAAAAAAAAAGAAAAACAAGCTTATGCTTTCAGGTCAGTGAGAGACATGTTGAAGCATCTTTGAAAAGATAGGTTTTTAGGTTTTTTTTAAAGGATGAGAGATCTTTTTCATCTTTGATGTACTGTGGTGTAGAGTTTCACAGTTGGGGGCCCATAACCGAAAACATATCCTGTCTTCTGGGATGGAACTGTTAGAAGGTTATGAGAAGTTGAGCGGAGAGATCGGGATGTGTTATAAGGAATAAGCATTCTGGTTATGAATTGAGGTTCATTGTAGGTTAAGGATTTAAAAACTAGAAGTAGTATTTTAAAAGTGATGCAATGGCTTATAGGGAGCCAATGGGATTCAATCATCAAGGGCGTGACGTGGTCATATTTTTTAGCATTGTAGATCAGTTTAACCGCCGTGTTTTGGATTATTTGGAGTCTTCTTTTTTCTTTTTGCGAAATATTGAGCAAAAGGAAATTGCAGTAATCGATTTTGGCTATGATCAATGAATGAATTAGTATATTGATGGATTTGGGCTCAAGAAATTTAGAAATCGAACGTATCAGACGCAATTTGAAAAAACATGTTTTAACCGTATTGCTTATATATTTATGATATGAAAGTTTGTTGTCGACGATAACACCTAGGATTTTTAAAGAAGAAACAAGCTCTAAGGGGATATCGTCAAGGAAAAAAAAGGTACTCGGGGTAGTGTTCTTCTTCCAAGTAAAAAGCATCAATTTCATTTTTTTAATGTTTAAGGCTAATTTATTGGAATTTAGCCATTTTTTTTATAGTATCGAGGTTTTTATTAATTTCCCTAATTTCATCTTTATTTTCCGCATTTTTTGTGCGTGCTATGCCTGCGCTACGCGGCTAGAACTAACTCAAAGCTGGCATTAAAGTCTAGCGTGCGTGGCAATTCAGCACACGCTAAAACCGCTATCGCAGCTTAGTAAAAGGAATCCAAAGTTTACGAGGGTGTAAGAGGAATAGGTAACAGAATCATCAGAGAGGACATGGGTTCTCTGCAACCAATTTGATATTAAGTACAGAAGAACAGGAATTAAATAGACGAGGAAGCCCAAAGTAGGTGTTATTAAAAAAGAAAAGAAAAGAGTAATTGTCAAATGTAAAAATATCCATATACTATATAATTCAGAGGTCTAAAACATATCGTGGTATCAGTGATGGAAATGCACCTAACATTTAATAATAAAAGCAGATAATTAATTAGTTCATAAAAATATACATAGTTTCAGTATTCTAAGCAATGACAGCTAACATCATAATACAGGCAAAGGATATAAAGTTAATTGCAAGCCATATAATAAAGAGGGCAATTTACAAAGGGAGAGACACATTGAAGTCTAATGGAAGAACTCATTCAGGATAGTAAAAATGAGAGAGCAAGGAAATCAAACATTGCAAGCCCAATAATTTAGTTAGATTTTGATCATCCGATGAATGAAATAGAGAAGCATACTTAATTTGGTGAAGAAAGTATTTGCAATAATATACAGATAAGTACAATTCATCAGAACAAGCATTCAAAACGTAGAGACTATGGGGCTCATAATCGAAAGAGAAAAATGTCCAAAAACCGGCCTAAGTCAGCACTTGGACGATCATAAACGCAAGACGTCCGAGTGCCGATAATCAAAACGGGTTTTGGACGTGTTTACAAATGACCTAGGCCTTCCCAATGCCGCTGAACGACCAGAGCTAAACGGGGCGTTTCAGGAGGAGCGTCGAGGGCGGGATTTGGGCGGGCCGTGGGCAGTGCTAGATTTAGTCGTACTGAATGTATAACCGAAAGTTTTACAACACAGCCTAGACGGAACTTGGATGTTGTGACTTAGGCCATTAAACACCAAGAACTACAAGAGATTAAACCTGCTGCACTTCTTCGAAGGGATAAGCGAACATTTGGACAAAGGTGACCCCATAGACATAGTATACCTGGACTTCCAGAAAGCCTTCGACAAGGTACCTCACGAGCGCCTACTAAGGAAATTGTGGAACCACGGGGTGGAAGGGGACATACACCAATGGATCAGAAACTGGCTGGCGAACAGGAAACAGAGGGTAGGAATAAAGGGACACTATTCTGACTGGAAAGGGGTCACGAGTGGCGTCCCACAAAGATCAGTGCTGGGACCACTGCTATTCAATATATTTATTAATGACTTGGAAACAGGGACAACGTGCGAAATTATAAAATTCGCGGATGACACAAAATTCTCTGGCAAGGTTAGATCTGTAGAGGAACGTAAAGAACTTCAAAGGGACCTGAACAAACTGAGTGAGTGGGCAAATAAATGGCAGATGAGCTTCAATGTAGAGAAATGCAAAGTTATGCACATAGGGAAAGGGAACCCGATGTACAGTTACACGATGGGGGGTTAATATTGGGGGAAGGCAACCTAGAAAAGGACTTGGGGGTTTTGGTGGATAAAACAATGAAACCGTCGGCACAATGCGCAGCGGCCTCAAAAAAGGCGAACAGAATGTTGGGCATTATCAAAAAAGGTATCACTACCTGAACCAAGGAAGTTATCCTCCCGCTGTATAGGGCGATGGTGCGACCGCATCTGGAGTACTGCGTTCAGTACTGGTCGCCGTATCTTAAGAAGGATATGGCGATACTCGAGAGGGTCCAGAGAAGAGCAACAAAAATGATAAAGGGCATGGAAAACCTCTCATATGCTGAGAGGCTGGAGAAGCTGGGCCTTTTTTCCCTGGAAAAGTGGAGACTTAGAGGGGATATGATAGAAACTTATAAGATCATGAAGGGTATAGCGAAGGTAGAGAGGGACAGATTCTTCAGACTGACGGGGGCAACAAAAACTAGAGGGCACTCTAAAAAATTGAAGGGAGATAGGTTCAGAACAAATGCTAGGAAGTTCTTCTTCACTCAGAGGGTGGTGGACACCTGGAATGCGCTTCCAGAGGAGGTGGTAGAGCAGAGTACGACTTTGGGTTTCAAAAAGGGATTGGACGAGTTCCTGAAGGGAAAGGGGATCCAGGGGTACAATTAGAGGGTTGCTATACAGTACAAAATGCTTTAGAGTAATAGATCACTACTGGTCATTGACCTGGGGGGCCGCCACGGGAGCGGACTGCTGGGCATGATGGACCTATGGTCTGACTCGGCAGAGGCAATGCTTAAGTGCTTATTTAAGACTGGTGCCAATCCTAAAACCTACTGCCTACAAGAAACTCTCTCTCCTGGATCAGAATGAACCTAGACGCCCTAATAGGGTGTATTGGTCCTAGGAGCTCCATAATGATGTAACTTTGGGCCATATTCTATAAAGGACGCCTAGACTAGGCACCACTAAGTACCCTGATTGTGGACATCTAGCGATGCCTAAATTTTTTAAAAATTGGATTAAATCGCATCGTAATTGACCGCACTGGTTTTCAGCCAATCAAATAAGAAACAATTTAAGAGTTCAGAGTAAGTAGAGGTGCCCTCCCATGCCTAAGGAAGCCCATGGACACGTCTGAAAAAGTAGGATGGAGAATAGGCATGGTTGAGTTAGGCGTTCGACACAGGCGAGTGAAAAGCTGGCCTAATGGAGCAGTGCCTATGTCTAGGTGGCCTAGCGACGCTTAAGTCCACTTAGGTGCCACTAGTGTGCCTATTGGCTGATTGACGCCTAAAATGTAGGCACTGCTTGGCACAGTTTATAGAATCCGGCCTTTTTGCTTCTTTACAACTTAAATTTTTACAGGCTTTTGTTAGTCAAGAGGGCAATGATGTCACACACATGCACTTGAAGTCACCGCGTTGCATCCACGTATGCGCTGATGCCCTCCTGACGCAGTCCCGAGCTGGAAGCTTTTTCACAAAGAGGACATGTCCGGCTAAATCCGGACATCTAGTGACCCAAAATTTAACGCTCTTCCTGGACAACAAAAGAAAAGCCTACAGCAACCTGCCCAGAGACATCAGAATGCTGTATGGTTTGGGGGGGGGGGGAGCTCTGCCCTAGCCCCAGTGGAACCCTACAACGCAGGCGCAGCCTCTTCCCAACTCCCCACTCTCCACCCACCTTCTCCCGGCGTTGTAATTGTAAGTCTAAAGACAGACACTGCGCAGCGTCAGCGAACAGGCCTGCCCCGGAAGTAGAATGAAGTGCTCCGAGGCCGGCAGCTGCCTGAAGATTTAATTTAACACCAGGAAGTGGGTAGGAGGGTGGGCACCACACGAGAACACCACCCATTCTGACGCCTATGAACTTGCCTCAACTGGACCATCGAAGGATATCAGAACCAGAAACTACAAAGTGCATAACTGCTATTTGTGAACACTTTGGAAGAGTTTCATATCATTTCTAACCCAAAATGTCAGGAACATTAAAACAATATTTCAGGCTTCTGGGTTTTTTTCTTTTTGAAGTATTGTTAATACTGGGGAAAGCCACTGCTTGCCCTGGATCGGTATGACGTGATCCTGTTCAAAACGATTCTGTTTCTGTTAAAACTAAAGTCTATCAACCCCCCTCTATCTATATGCTCCAACTTTTCTTACACCTTATGCAATCTATTTAAATTGTGTCGACATTGTAATTTAACATACTATGCCATACTTTCATTATAATTTATATAGAAAAATATGACCATGTCACCCCCTACCACGGGAATCTCACTGGTTACCAGTCTCTCATAGAACAACTTAGAAGATTCTTCTCTTAGGGCTCCTTTTAGCGGTTTAACGCGCGTAATAGCGTGCGCTAAACTGCCGGCCGTGCTAGCCGCTACCGCCTCCACTTGAGCAGGCGGTAGTTTTCGGCTAGCACGGGGGTTAGTGCTTGATAAGAACCAGAGATCCATCACGCCCAGCAGTCCGCTCACGCGACGGCCCATCAGGTCCAATACCTGCATATTAATCCTCTATCTATACCCTTCAATCCCCTTTTCCTTCAGGAAAACATATAATCCTTTCTTGAATCCCAATACCGTACTCTGTCCTACCACTCCCTCTGGAAGCGCATTCCAGGTGTCCACCACCCTCTGGGTGAAGAAGAACTTCCTAGCATTGGTTCTGAATCTGTCCCCTTTTAATTTTTCCGAATGTCCTCTCGTTCTTGTAGTTTTCGAAAGTGTGAAGAATCTGTCCCTCTCCACTTTCTCTATGCCCTTCATGATCTTGTAAGTCTCTATCATGATCTCTAAGTCTCCGCTTTTCCAAGGAAAAGAGCCCCAATTTCTCCAATCTTTCAGCATAGGAAAGGTTTTCCATACCTTTTATCAATCTCGTCGCTCTTTTCTGAACCCTCTCGAGTATCACCATGTCCTTCTTAAGGTATGGCGACCAGTACTCCAGATGTGGGCGCACCATCGCCCAATACAACGGCAAGATAACTTCCTTCATTCTGGTTGTAATACCTTTCTTGATGATACCTAGCATTCTGTTCGCCTTCTTAGAGGCTGCCGCGCCCTTAGCCTTTAAGATCAAGATTTCTCATCAGCCTGTCTTCCTTGACAAACATCTAATTCCACACACCCCTTCCAGGGCCCTCAGGTCCACCAATCAGAACTTATTAACATTCCCTCCAATCAAAGATTTATATTATACCAGAAACACCATTTTCGCTGTTGTCGCGCCTTCCCTTTGGAACGCCATGCCAACGAATCTTCGTTCTGAAACTTCCTTACACAAATTCAAAACACTCTAAGACATTCCTCTTTAAAGATGCTTATCAAAATTCCAATTAAGTTCATAAATAAAAACGGGACAACAAAAACGCTTCCAGGAAGCGATACTTCATTTTTTTCCTCTCGTTTTATCCTTCCCTTCGCTCCTCATTTTATTTTTATTTATACAGTGTAATTTAAAAACTTGCCCTTCCCTCTTCTCCCCTATGTCTCATACCCTTTGTAATTAAGTCTTTGTATCGATCTTACTCCCCCATTTTTATTTTTTGCTTTTAATATATATAATTTTTTAAAAAATATATATAATTTGTATTTCTTACTACTGTAAACCGACCAGATACTTGTGATGGTCGATATATCAAAATATTAATAAGCTTGAAACTTGAATTTAAATATTTTTACTGCTGTAATTGTGCTTATGTTTGACTTATTCTGGCTATACACCGTCTTGAGTGGATTCCTTCAAAAAGGCAGTAAATAAATCCTAAGAAATAAATACACAGGAAGCACAAAGAAGCACAAGGGGCCTCTGAATTCTGAGCAATTAAAAAGCAAATTTATTGAAGGACCCGACACTGTCCATGTTTCAGCATGTCCGCCTAAATTAGGGTTCGTTCCGTGCAATCCACACAAAGATTAGCCAAACAAATCACACCTAATATTGACGTGTTCAAGAAGCAGAATCCTTGGCTTAGCGAGAATAAGAACGAAAAGTGCACGCATACGTACTGACTGCTTTTTGCACTCAGCAGGCAGACATGTCGAAACATGGACCGTGGCAGGCCCTTCAATAAATTTGCTTTTTTGATTACTTGGACCTAGAAGGCCCCTTGTGCTTCCTGTTTCCTCTGTACTTTGATCCCCTCTTCATTTTGATTGTTTAATAAATAAATTCGTGAAATAATGACCTTTCTCACTGGTGCGGAGACAGCGTAATGGAGAAAGGGGGCCTACAAGTAAGTGAAAAACAATTGCACGCTGGTGGTTTCGTACGGACCTTGCTGAACGGCGCCTGCAATTTGGCCGCTTGTGTGTATTTTGCTTCCGAGAACCACGACCACGAGGTTTATTGCCCCATTGGTGGTCTGGTTCTGTGCGCACAGAGGTAATGAATCAGCCGCAAGAACTTATGAACGCTGCTTTCCAGGGGGGAAAACTCTCATTGCTAAAGTGATGGCTGAAAACCGTAAAAACCCCAACCGAGCTGGCATTTAATATTACGTGGGAGAAGAGGCAGCGCTTGCAATTGGGTAGCGATAATAACTTCAATTTTCCTGTGAAATGCTTTGACTAGAAACACTATGTAAAAACATAAATATTATGCATAATTATTATTGCTACAGACATCACAGTT
This sequence comes from Geotrypetes seraphini, assembly GCF_902459505.1. Classification (NCBI taxonomy): domain Eukaryota; kingdom Metazoa; phylum Chordata; class Amphibia; order Gymnophiona; family Dermophiidae; genus Geotrypetes; species Geotrypetes seraphini. The sequence continues at coordinate 108,821,676 of NC_047084.1, forward strand.
GGGAGAAATCTATCCTCATTATAAGTAGCACTTTTGAGGATATGTAATTGGAAAACATGGCTTTTTTCGCTTTTCTATCCAGCGGAGAACTGAGTTACTGCTCTAATATTGACTTTTTCATCTGCTTATAAAGAATTCATGAACATAATTTGTATTAAAAATAGAAACGTCAGCAGGAGAACTGCGGCACCCAAAATAAGGAAGGGATATTGTAAGGATCAAACTTACTGTATATGTGTATGGAAATTAAACCCAAAGTGGAGATCTCCTTCATGAGGGGAATCCAATAGGGCAAGATGTGAGAAGGGAAGTCTCATTGTGGAGGTAGGTCAGAGGCTTAGGATGGCCATGTGTAAGAGGGAAAGTCTCACTGAAGGGGAACGTGTAGGAAAGGCTCAGTAATAGTATTTGGGAGGGGGGCTTTCGGTACAAGGGTCAACCAGTGGGAGTGCAGAATAGAAACATAGAAAGATGACGGCAGAAAAGGGCTATAGCCCATCAAGTCTGCCCACTCTACTGACCCACCCCATTAAGTCTGAGTACTAATGACCTAGTTCCTTAACTCGACCCTCGTAGGGATCCCACTAGGACGTCCCATTTATTCTTAAAGTCAAGCATGCTGGTGGCCTTGATCACCTGCACTGGAAGCTTGTTCCAGTGATCTACAACCCTTTCTGTGAAGAAATACTTCCTTACGTCACTATCAAATTTCCCTCCTCTGAGTTTGAGCGGATGCCCCCTTGTGACCGAGGGTCCTTTGAGAAAGAAGATGTCTTCTTCCACCTCGACACGTCCCGTGATGTATTTAAATGTCTCAATCATGTCCCCCCTTTCCCTGCATTCCTCTAGAGTGTAGAGCTGCAATAGCGGTTTTATGACTAGGGGTAAGTCATAGGGAGTGTTGGGTGACTGTGGTAGAGAGGTCTCATTTAGGGGACAGTGAGCAAGGGTAGCTGATGGGTTGGACCGCTGTGGCCAAGGCCTGACCAATATACTAACATGGGGTCCTTTTACCAAGGCACGCTAATCGATTTAACACACGCTAAATGCTAAGGGACCCTTCGAATATAATAGGCACCTTAGCATTTGGAATTTGGTTAGCCCGCCTTAGTAAAAGGACCCCTTAGTTACATAGTAAATGATAGCAGATGAATGGTCTATCCAGGTTGCCCAAAAAGGTGGCCACAGTTGTGCCTGTTGTTCTCTGGAGGCAAGCAGGGGCTATGCAGACACGCTTGTTGGTGAAGTCCTCAGACCGATCCGGTGCGGGATAACCCGGACATGACCTTTTTTTTTTAGAGGACTGTCCAGGCACCTGAAGGGATTTCTTAAAACCAGGCAGTTTGTCCGGGTTTTGGGAAATTCTGAGCTCGGAGGCCGCGTCTGGAAGTCCTTAGCGCACGTGCAGCCGTCACCATGATGACGTCGCACGCATGCGTGTGACATCATTGCTTCAATGTCCGCGCACGTGCAAAGGCTTCCAAATGCAGCCTTTGAGCTCAGGGAGGTTCGTGTGGGGGCGGGGTGGAGCCGGAAGTGGAACAGGGCGAGACTGGGGGCGGCGCGTCCTTTTTTTTTTTTTTTTTTTTCAAAAGGAAATCTGGCAACCCTAATGCAGGTGCTCTGCCTTAGCTACAGTAATCCTTTTGGCTTACTGGGCATGTGCAGAGACTGCTGCCTACCAAAGCCCCTCCCCTTGCCCTGTCGGTTTTTTCTTCAGCTGCTCCTCATTCTCCACACTCTCACTAAAGAAAAAACAAAAAGAGAAAAGCCACCAACAAGGGAAATGAATTCCTTTCCAGTGCAATCAGTGAGACATTCTAGACCAGCGGTATCAAACACGCAGCCCATGGGCCGCATGTGGCTCTCCAGGTGTTATTTGTGGCCCGCGGTCTGGACACGATCAACAGCATTTCTCTTCCCCTTTCCTTTCCTTTTGGAGCAGCAGCGTGTCTGGCCGGCACGTTCCGTTCAAAGCCGCGGGTTGGCGGATCCTCGCGCTATCCACTCCTGCATCGGAAGCCTCTCTGACGTCACAACATCAGAGAGGCTTCAGACGCAGGCGCGGATCTCGCAAGGAGCCGCCACCCGCGGCTTTGAATGGAACGAGCCAGCCAGACACGCTGCTGCTCCACAAGGAAGAGAACGGAAGGGGAGGGGAAAGAGAAATGCTTCTGCTACATAGGAAAGGGACCCTAGGGAAATGCTGCTGCTGCTGCTGTAAGGGAAAGGGAGAGGGAGGGAAAGGGGAAGAGAAATGCCTCTCCTGCACAGGAAAGGGGGAAGGGAAATGCTGCTTCTGTTGCTGCTGCACCTAATTGGGGGAAAAAGAGGGAAGGAAGGAGAAGGGAGAGGAGAGGAACAAGAGAAGAAGCCAATTTCATGGGAGGGAGGGAAGGAAAGGAGATATCAGACCATGGAGGGGGAGGGAGAGATGCCAGGGCATGGGGGAAGGGAAGGAGACAGATGCCAGACCAGGGGAAAGGAAGGAAGGAGGGAGGGAGGGAGAGAAAGGAAGGAAAGAGATGCCAGACCATGGAAATAGGACGGAAGAAGAGAGAGATAGGAAGGGAAGGTAAGACATGGAAATGTAGATTTTGAAAAGAAAGCAGAAAAATTGAACATTAAGTTAATGCCAAAGATGGATGCAAGGCAGAAAGTGAAGACAGAGAGAAAAACAGTCAAAGGACAAAAAGGCCCTGGAAACATAGTTGAAAGCACAGAAAAATAAAGTCACCAGACAACAAAGGTAGGGGAAATGATTTTATTTTCAATATAGTGATTGAAATGTGCCAGTTTTGAGAAAGAAAAGATATTAAACTTTAAATGTGAGGACTGCAGAAAAAATAGAGTATTTGGAGGGCCGCAGAAAAAATAGTTAAAGTCTTATTAAAGAAATGACAATTTTGCATAAGATAAAACTCTTTATAGTTTATATATCTTTCCTTTTAACTGTTAAAGGAAAGTTTTATAAACTATAAAGAGTTTTACCTCATGCAAAATTGTCATTTCTTTAATATGACTTTAACTATTTTTTCTGCGGCCCTCCAAGTACCTACAAATCTAAAATGTGGCCCCGCAAAGGGTTTGAGTTTGAGGCCACTGTTCTAGACAGATGGGTTATTTCCCCCGAGCCGCGTGCTACTGCAGAAGGAATCCACCTCGAATTTTTCACTCTGCCTCTGTTGTACTTCACTGGGCTCTCTAGCGCCACCTACAGTTCTTTCCTTCTGCATGCTGCCTACAGGAGTGTTTGTTCTGCTCTTCCCATTTTATTATTTTTAATTTGATGTAATTTCATCCTTTTTTCAGGTAATTTGGTCCTTGGAGTGAATTTGAAGCTTGCCAGCTTGAGAATTCACAGAGTTTGGTCTTTAGCTGACGGGCCGATCCCACTGGGTACATGTTAGCCCGCCTGCAAAGTTTTCTCTGGAACTCAGGGCCGTCCCTGACATGGTCTCACCTACTGTTAAGCTGGGGGTCGAGGGCAGGCTATTATACGCCCTTAGGAGAATCTGCGTTGCATCGCAGGGTGCCTGCTACGACTTGGCCCATCCCAGTACACATCCGTTGGTCCACAGGGGTGTAAGTGTAGTCAGACATAGGAATCTGACTGGCAGGCTGAAGATCAGGTTTCCAGAACCATTCCCAGCATTGTGACATTGAATTTTCTCATTCAGCTACTATGAGAGAGCTGAAAGCAGGCTACAGCACAGATCCTGTCAGGTCATAGTGAGTACACAGGCTGACAGCCTGTGAGAGGAATGGGGGAGGGAGGCTGGAAAAGTGGGGTTTTGAGTATTACTGAATGCTCTCCTTCCTGAAAAATCCTAAAATCGCTGTTTTTAGAGTTTAGGAAGTGTGAAAAATATTGCAACTTTAGCACAAATTTTTTGATGGCGGCCATCTTGGATTTTTAGTGATCTTTTTTCATAAAGCTCCCTGCCCCCTTATTTGCAGGTGCAGCACTTCCCAGGGTGGGGAGATCAGGGACTGTGCTCTGGATCTGTGGATCCCTCGGTGGGGGGGGGGGGGGGAGGGTTTGCAGCCTGGAAATGCTCTTACGATCTGGCGCTTATTTGAGCCTGTGGTTCTTATGGACCTTATTTCTGCATCTTTGCAGGAGTTCATTTTGGTCACTCAGCCAGCTCCGTCCACTTCTTCCTCCTGGCTTTCTGGTGTGTGCTTATAGTTTGCTACCTTCCCCTGGCACCCTGATAGGTGTGTTCTGATCTCGGAGCAGTTTGACTCTCCAGGCAGGAGAGGGCAGCCGGAGAGGCAGGAGAGAGCAGCTGGAACGCCGGCGAGTGAAGGAAATCACTCGCGGTATGCTCCGACCGCCTCTTCCTGCAATAAAGTTGGGCCTCCTTGATACGCAGCTCCTGATTGGTGAGGCCCAACTTTAGTGCAGGAAGAGGCGGTCGGAGCATACCGCGAGTGATTTCCTTCACTCGCCGGCGTTCCAGCTGCTCTCTCCTGCCTCTCCGGCTGCCCTCTCCTGCCCGGAGAGTCAAACTGCTCCGAGATCAGAACACACCTATCAGGGTGCCAGGGGAAGGTAGCAAACTATAAGCACACACCAGAAAGCCAGGAGGAAGAAGTGGACGGAGCTGGCTGAGTGACCAAAATGAACTCCTGCAAAGAGGCAGAAATAAGGTCCATAAGAACCACAGACTCAAATAAGTGCCAGATCGTGAGAGCACTTCAGGCAGTTTGTTCCAGGCATACATCACACCTAGCATTCCCTTGACCCAACTCTCTGGGTCATCCAGCCAAAGAAATCCATCATATTTGTCTGACAAGATCTATCACTACCAAAATCATGCTGCTTTGGATTCTACAGTCCACTGAATTCCAGAAATCTCACTATCCTATGTCTTAGAAGTGTTATCATTAATTTACCTATTTTGTAGACTGGATGGACCATGTAGGTTTTTTATCTACCGACATTTACTCACCACAGAGGTCAAACCAACCCAGCTGTACCATGCAGGTTTTTTATCTATCAATATTTATTAACTACAGAGGTCAAACCAACCCACCTGTACCATGCAGGTTTTTTATCTATCAATATTTACTCACCACAGAGGTCAAACCAACCCAGCTGTACCGTGCAGGATTTTTATCTACCGACATTTACTCACCACAGAGGTGAAACCAACCCAGCTGTACCGTGCAGGTTTTTTATCTATCAATATTTACTCACCACAGAGGTCAAACCAACCCACCTGTACCATGCAGGTTTTTTATCTATCAATATTTACTCACCACAGAGGTCAAACCAACCCAGCTGTACCGTGCAGGATTTTTATCTACCGACATTTACTCACCACAGAGGTGAAACCAACCCACCTGTTCCGTGCAGGCTTCAGAGAATGCTTAATTGATCCTCAGATGCACCACTCCATGTTCAAACTTTATCATAACGTTAAGCTTGATGTGCAAAATCTTCCCTGGATCAATATATTATAATTTATAATGATTTTACATGCTTCCAATATAAACTGTATATAAGTTAACTGTTTAAATATTATAAAGTGCTAACGATTAAAGAGATTTTAGTCAAAATGACTTAGCTTTTAGTTGTGTGGTCATTGTAGGGACTTTTTGTGCCAACATGTTTCATGATGAAACGCTGGGTCCCTAATAGGATAACGCCATCGATCTTGACCACTGTCTTATTACCAAGTAAAGCACGCATGAAAGAAACATATGAAAGCACATTCCCTAGATTAGGTCATAGTAACATAGTAGATGACGGCAGATAAAGACCCGAATGGTCCATCCAGTCTGCCCAACCTGATTCAATTTAAATTTTTTAATTTTTTCTTCTTAGCTATTTCTGGGCAAGAATCCAAAGCTTTACCCGGTACTGTGCTTGGGTTCCAACTGCCGAAATCTCTGTTAAGACTTACTCCAGCCCATCTACATCCTCCCAGCCATTGAAGCCCTCCCCAGCCCATCCTCCACCAAACAGCCATACACAGATACAGACCGTGCAAGTCTGCCCAGTAACTGGCCTTAGTTCAATATTTAATCTTATTTTCTGATTCTAGATCCTCTGTGTTCATCCCACGCTTCTTTGAACTCAGTCACAGTTTTACTCTCCACCACCTCTCTCGGGAGCGCATTCCAGGCATCCACTACCCTCTCCGTAAAGTAGAATTTCCTAACATTGCCCCTGAATCTACCACCCCTCAACCTCAAATTATGTCTTCTGGTTTTACCATTTTCCTTTCTCTGGAAAAGATTTTGTTCTACGTTAATACCCTTCAAGTATTTGAACGTCTGAATCATATCTCCCCTGTCTCTCCTTTCCTCTAGGGTTTACATATTCAGGGCTTCCAGTCTCTCCTCATACGTCTTACTGGCACAAGCCTCCTATCATTTTCGTCGCCCTCCTCTGGACCGCCTTAAGTCTTCTTACGTCTTTCGCCAGATACGGTCTCCAAAACTGAACACAATACTCCAAGTGGGGCCTCACCAATGACCTGTACAGGGGCATCAACACCTTCTTCCTTCTACTGACTACGCCTCTCTTTATACAGCCCAGCATCCTTCTGGCAGCAGCCACTGCCTTGTCACACTGTTTTTTCGCCTTTAGATCTTCGGACACTGTCACCCCAAGGTCCCTCTCCCCGTCCGTGCATATCAGCTTCTCTCCTCCCAGCATATACGGTTCCTTCCTATTATTAATCCCCAAATGCATTACTCTGCATTTCTTTGCATTGAATTTTAGTTGCCAGGCATTAGACCATTCCTCTAACTTTTGCAGATCCTTTTTCATATTTTCCACTCCCTCTTCGGTGTCTACTCTGTTACAAATCTTGGTATCATCTGCAAAAAGGCACACTTTTCCTTCTAACCCTTCAGCCATGTCACTCACATACATATTGAACAGGATTGGCCCCAGCACCGAACCCTGAGGGACTCCACTAGTCACCTTTCCTTCCTTCGAGCGACTTCCATTAACCACCACCCTCTGGCGTCTGTCCGACAGCCAGTTTCTGACCCAGTTCACCACTTTGGGTCCTAACTTCAGCCCTTCAAGTTTGCTCAACAGCCTCCTATGAGGAACTGTATCAAAGGCTTTGCTGAAATCCAAGTAAATTACATCTAGCATATGTCCTCGATCCAGCTCTCTGGTCACCCAATCAAAAAATTCAATCAGGATGGTTTGGCACGATTTACCTTTTGTAAAGCCATGTTGCCTCAGATCCTGTAACCCATTAATTCAAGGAAGTACACTATCAATATACAAACAGTCCAGGAAACAAAGCATCATACTTTTCTTTGAAATGCCTGAGCTTTTTATGGCCGTCTTTGTCGTACATTAAGGTTGCAATGTCTAAGCGGGGTCTGTTGGTTTTACTTTTGATTTAGGTCACGTTCAAACACCTGAGGAATGAACATCCTAAGCTGAATTTCCGCATTTATCAAGGGTGCTCCAGTAGGCGACATCAAATTTTAGCTAGGAGACCAGCGCAATAACTGGAGCATTGTCATAGCCTAAATCCTGTTCTAGTGGTGTTAGCTGAGCCTGCACTGACCAGACACCACCGGAGCTCTGAATGCATCTTCTCTCTCATTAATATTTTGCGCACATACTGCTGACAAGTGGAAGCTTTTTCATGTCCCCTTGAGACAAGTGGAACCAGCAGAAATAGAAGGCTTGAAGGGCACTTATCACATGAATTTAGCAGGATTTAAAACGTGTATGCAGCTCCTGACAGACCAATTGCTAACTGAAGAGCGGATTGCCAACGGCTGCTTTGTTAATTTCAGGACTAGAGAAGAGATAAGGACCACTCTGACTTTCCACTGCTGTTTTGTGGCCTTTCCACGTGTCACAACCTCCTTTCCGGGGCTCTCTATAGAATTCCCCAATAAGATCCCAAATGTAAGTTGAGCGGAGAAAATGAAGAAAATAACATATCTAGAAAATTAATGCATGTTTAACTGAGATACAGGCATTAATTATGACATTCAATAGTCCTCATAGTTTTTTCCTTAGCCAGTTGCGATAACGATAGGAATGTTGTCAATTGGAATGGCTCGAAGAAAACGCATTTTTGAGAATTATACTGTATTATACATTTGCAAGGGCGATGAAGAGAAAAAGTCGCTCCCAAGAGCTATAACGCCAGGTTTTAATAGAAGAAATTCTCGTCTGTGCCTTTGTGTGTCTTTAGCCAAATCAGGAAACATTTGTAACTTAAGTCCTAGAAATTCTTTTTGCTTATTTTTGGATCTTATTGAGGACTTGAGCTGATTTAAGCAAAATATTTTCTTTTTGATGTACAGCAAAACCTTGGTTTGCAAGCATGATTTGTTCCAGAAGCATGCTTGTAATCCAAAGCACTTGTATATGAAAGCAAATTTCCCCATAGGAAATAATGGAAACTCAGATGATTCGTTCCACAACCTCAAAACTTTAATACAAAATACTATACGTACTTGTATTGCAAGACCTTGCTCATTTAGAACAGTCACTACACTCCTGTAACATCAGAGAAAGAAGAACCATCGGCTCAGCTGTGACGATGTGACGCACGTATACTATATGTACTCGTATTGCAAGATTTTGCTCGTTTAGAATAGTCACTACACTCCTGTAACGTCAGAGAAAGAAGAACCATCAAGAAGAACCATCAGCTCAGCTGTGATGATGTGACGCGTGTATACTGTATGTACTCATATTGCAAGATTTTGCTCGTTTAAAATAGTCACTACACTCCTGTAACGTCAGAGAAAGAAGAACCATCGGCTCAGCTGTGATGATATGACGCGTGTATACTGCATGTACTCGTATTGCAAGACCTCACTCGTTTAGAATAGTCGCTATACTCTCAGAGCGTCAGAGAGAGAAGAACCATCGGCTCAGTTGTGATGTCTGTATACTGTATGTACTTGTATTGCAAGACATTGCTTGTATATCGCGTTAAAATTTAATAAAATGTTTTGCTTGTCTTGCAAACCAAATTACTTGCAATCCAAGGTTTTACTGTATTTACTTATAATCTTTCATGTTTTAAACGGCTTTCTGTACAAGTTTAGTCTTGATTTGCAATTTGGAAAAAAGAATTCCCTGCAGCAGCCTGGAATTTCTCTACCCTTCACTACCACCCAATTGACATTTTCCAAACTCCTCATTCCTCTTGCTTTTCTTATGCCTAAGAACTTGCTGGATCTGACACAGATCCTTTGAGCTTAGTGGCATGACATTTACCCCCTCTTTCACTAAGGTGGGCTAAGCGTTTCAGCACCCGTTTAGCGTGCGCTAAATCTACGCGCCCGCTAAGTTAGCATTTAGCGTGGGTTAAAAAGCATAGCGCACCTTATTTATTTGATTTTTTTAGCCCATCCTCCTAAAGGAGCACCAGGGCAATGGGGCAATTAAGTGACTCGCCCAGGGTCACAAGGAGCAGCATGGGTTTGAACCCACAACCTCAGGACTGGGGAGATACAGTGAAACCCTCAGCTTAATGTACGGCGGCAACTACGAAAGCAAAGAGAATGTTAGGAATTATCAGGAAAGGAATGGAAAACAAAGATGAAAGATATTATAATGCCCTTATATCGCTCTATGGTACAGCCACACCTCGAACACTATGTGCAATTCTGTCAAGAAAGATGTAGCAGAATTACAAGATTAAATAATCAACCGGAGTTCATTAACAGACTTTTAATTCCTTATAATTCTTTAAAATCGCTTCGTTCAACGTCACAAAATCTCCTCGTCATACTTTCATTAAAATTAATCGACACGTTGCATTCCAATAACTTTGCCGTCACCGCCCCTACTCTCTGGAATTCGCTGCCCAATCATTTGCGCAGTGAATCCGAAATAAAACAATTCAAATCATTTTTGTTCCAGGATGCCTTTGGACAATAACTGTCCTCTTAAGGACAAAAACAAACAAATTTTATCACTTTTTACCCTAACCTATTGTTCTTTCCTTTTTTGTTTTGCTTTTTCTTTCACGATTGTAGTTCTTCTCTTTCTTTCCTATTGTTTGAAGTAAGTCCATATGTTTTATGTGTTTTACTAAATCACTTTGGTTTTGTCTAGTATCCCTGATTTTTAATCTGGTTTTATGTAAATTTTATATTGTACACCGCTTAGAAACCTGATTAAGCGGTTTCAAATTTTTTTTAATAAACTTGATTAACGATACAGAGAAGGGTGATAAAAATGATAAAAGAGATGGGACGACTTCCCTATGAGGAAAGGCTAAAGAGGCGAGGGCTCTTCAGCTTGGAGAAGAGACGGCTTAGGGGTGAAATGACAGAGGCCTATAAAATAATGAGTAGAGTGAATTGCTTCTTTACTCTTTCTAAAAATAGTACATAAAGCTATTAAGTAGTAAATTTAAAACAAAGAAAATATTTCTTTGCACAACTTGTAATTAAACTCTAGAATTCGTTGCCAGAGAATGTGGTGACATCAGTTAACTTAGCAGGGTTTAAGAAAGGGTTGGGTAATTTCCTAAAAGAGAAGTCGGTCTGGTCCAGTATGGCAACTTTTATGTTACTCATAGCTTATAGTATTCTATATGTTACGCATGGACATGTGAGCCATACCCGTGTTCCACCCATAGCCTCCCAGTGGAGGCGGTGGAGATGAAGACTGTATCTGAATTCAAGAAAAAATGGGCTACGTACATAGGAACAAAAGATAGTAGGTAGTATGAATCGGCAGATTGGATAGGCTTTATGGTCTTTACGTGCCATCACGTCCTATATTCTGATATTTCAGTGGAGCAAACTAGGCCTGTCTCAATCTGAGGTAAGATGGCAACTCTACCCTTCCTGTCTGCTGTCCTGCTTTGGCATCCTGTCTGGATGTTTTTCAGGATTATATCAGGCATAGGGTTACCATATGGTTCTAGGAAAAGGAGGACGGATTGAGACATCCGGGTTTTACTTCCATTGAAAGCAATCCGTCCTCCTTTTCCTGGAGCTATATAGTAACCCTAATCAGACATCTTCAAGGTGTGGGGTAAAGGTTGGGAAAACCTCCACATTTAGAATGATTTGGCAGACGGTTTACCATTAGAGCAGCAAAGAAATCAAAACCCTGCTCTTCAAAAAATTTATATAGCTCTCCTAACCCCTCCCCTTATCTCCCCCTCCCTTTTAATTCCCTCCCCCCCAAAAGTCTCTTCCTACTCTGCTATTTCTTCATCTCCAAAGACTCAACCATGTAAACAACTCCTTAAAGTTGCAAACCTCCTGGAAACGTAACCAACGCCCTAAATTTAATTCCCCTGGAAATGTCCAGTAATTTTTTTTTGTATTCCAAAACTCCTAAATTGTATTTTTTCTGGAAATGTCCAGTTAGTCTCTTTTGTAATCCACCTAGAACTGCAAGGTACGGGCGGAATAGAAGTCATTAATGTAATGTAATGAAAGCCACCCTTGGGCTTGCTTAGGGGCCGGGGCAGAAAACAGCGAGGCAAGAGATCCATGTAAGTGTCGCGAGTTACCATTTCAACAGCGTCACCAGCAGTCATGTGCCAAAACCCAACATTGCAGTGTTATCATTCAGCACGAAAACCTCTTCACGCTTTTAAACAGTGAGGGACGTCCAGTTCCATCTCTGTTTCCCCAATATCAAATCAGACCACTGTATATAGAGAAAAGGCAATCCCAGGCCCTATCCTCTGTCCACGGAAGCTTTCCTTGACATTTGTTAAGATTGGATTTCACTCTAGCAATGAATATTTCAGCGTCGTCTTGGGCAGACATATTATTTTTCAGTCCCTGGACAGTTTGCATTAGAATGAAGGATTAGGTTTTGGCCTGCTAGGGGAAGATGAGTCCCTCTGCCCTTTAAATCATAAGAAATTGGGTTTGAAAGTAGTGTCAGCCTTGTGCTCTGAGAATACTGTGAAGCAGTGTCTATATAGGCTTGACGTATAAGTATATCACGGCTGTATTGAGGTGGAAGATGATATCTTCTTCCTTAAAGGACCCTCGGCCACAAGAGGGCATCCGCTGAAAATCAAGGGAGGGATTACTGAATTCTGCCCATATGGATACAAACTAAAGCTAGTATGTAGAGAAAAGAGAAGAGGAGGAGGTCTAGCAATCATTGCAAAAAACAACTTCAACATTAAAGTCCTAGCCATGCACTCCACCCCCCACCTAGACCTTCTAGCCTGCCAACTTTCTGACAACACTCTCACAGGAACTCTGAACTGCCTTCTCTGCTATGTCACACCAGGAAAATGGAACACCTCTAAACAAGAACTCGAAGAATTTATCCTCCAGCAATCCCTCTCCTCCACACATAACCTGATCCTAGGAGACATCAATCTCCACTTAGAAGACCACACCTCCAAACAAGAAGCGGACATTCTTTCATACCTCAACACCCTATCTTACCAGATACTCAATCCCGAACCCACGCATGAAAAGGGCCATCAACTTGATATAGCCGCTTACACTTCCCCCAACCTTAACACACAAAACATCCACATCACCAACGGCTCATGGCATCCCACCTTATGGTCTGACCATTACAAGTACACCTTCACAATTAACTGGGTGCAGAATAACAACAAACCCACGCCACACACAACAAGCTTCAAGTCCAGAAAGAAAATCGAACCTACCACATTCTGGGACACAGTAGACCCAGAAATAGACCTAAATAATCCCAAAGGATTCATAAACACCTGGCGCTCCACAAGTGAATCCGCTTTAAACAAACTAGCACCACTAAAAACAAAAAATAAAATATGCAGACCATCAGACAAATGGTTTGACGCCGAACTCCTACACCTAAAAAGACAATGCAGACAATTAGAAAGGACATGGAAAAAACAGAAACAAGACCACACCAAAACAGAATGGAGACACCAAATCAAACAATACAAAATCAAACTGAAGGAAAAAAGAACAGACTACTACTCCAAACTCATTGGCACCGATAAACCGGACACAAAAAAACTTTTCAACCTTGTCAGAAATCTCACTGATACCAAACCCCACCTCGCCACCCTAGGAAACCAAACTCCAACAGCCTCCCAACTAGCGGACCATTTCAAACACAAAATCATCACAATCAGATCCACATTCAACAACTCTCGAAACATCTTAGAAGAGATACTAACAAAACCCACAAAAGACGAAGCCACCTCAGCAGATAGGACCGACTTCCCAACGACACAATGGTCAGACCTAGACCGGCTGTACAAAAAATACAGCAAATCTTCATGTGATTTGAACAATTGTCCTCCTTATCTACTAGCTACAGCGTCCACTAAATTCACAGCTGGTCTCACGCTATGGCTGCAAACCACCCTAAGGGAAGATCAGTTCCCCCCGGAACTTGGCGAAATCATAATTACCCCCATACTAAAAGACCCCAAAGGCCCAATAGACAGCCCAACAAATTATAGACCAATCGCTTCTATACCTCTATACGTCAAACTCATAGAGGGTCTAGTAGCACAATATCTCGCCAATTACCTAGAAGACCACCACATCCTACACCCTACTCAATCCGGATTCAGAACCAATCACAGTACTGAAACACTTCTGGTTTCCCTACTAGACATAGCCCGTCAGCACCTCAGCAAAGGAAATAAGTTACTAATCATCCAACTCGATCTTTCAGCAGCATTCGACTTAGTTGACCATTCCATACTACTCCAGATACTTGATGCCATAGGAATATCAGGTAATGTTCTCAACTGGTTCCAAGGATTCCTCAAAACAACATCATACAGAGTCAAGTCAAATGATCTTCTATCCGACTCATGGTCAAACCCCTGCGGAGTTCCACAAGGATCCCCTCTATCGCCCATACTTTTCAACCTCTTCATAGCATCCCTAGGCACGGCCCTAGACGCCCTAAACATTACATTCTTCAGCTACGCGAATGATATAACCTTGCTCCTCCCCTTCGACATCCAAGACCCCACCTCCAACGGATGCCTGAAAACAACATTGGAAACTGTAGAAAAATGGATGACGAACCACAAGTTAAAACTGAATGCGGAGAAAACCCAAATTCCTACTACTAGAGAAGGAACAAAAACCATCCCTAACAGAACTAGATGTAAACATAATCAAATATCCAATACGATCTTGAAGTGTTCTTTGGAAAAGAATTTTCTTATTTTTCTTAGGTTTCGCATGGTAAAGAATGCTTTTTTTATGGTTTTGTGTATTTGTGTTTGCATTGTGCAGCCTCTGTCTAGGTGTGTTCCCAGAATTTTGAGAGTATTCTTACTCTCAAAATTCTGGGAACACACCTAGACAAAGGCTGCACAATGCAAACACAGATACACAAAACCATAAAAAAAGCATTCTTTACCATGTGAAACCTAAGAAAAATAAGAAAATTATTTTCCAAAGAACACTTCAAGATCATTGTACAATCCCTCATACTCAGCTCCTTAGATTACTGCAACAGCCTCTACCTACCTTGCCCAAATACTATGATAAAACAACTACAGACCGTTCAGAACACAGCTATCAGACTCATCTACTCACTCAGCAAACTCGACCACGTCACACCCGCCTATGTAGACTCTCACTGGCTTCCGATAAAAGCAAGAACTCAATTCAAACTCTACTGCTTACTTTTCAAAGTAACCCATGGTATGGCCCCCAATTACCTGAACAACCGTCTTTGCCGCTACCGACTACCCAGATCAAGAAGAACTCAGAATCTTTTCACCTTCCCCCCTCATAATGGTACCCGACGTAAGAAACTTTACGACAGCCTTCTAGCAACTCAGGCAGCGAAAATTGACCCCACCATCACCAAACTGATGATCAAAACAACAGACATCAAAGTGTTTCGGAAAGAAATCAAAACATTTCTTTTCAAAAAACACGTCCTTACTTAATATTCCCCTCCCCAATCGCACATGCACTCTCCCCAGCAAATAACACACTAGTCATCCCCTTGAACCTCATTTACGAAAAATATCCAAACTCCTAAATAAGCATCTCCCTTAGGTATCCACTTAACTGATTCCTTCAAAGTTAGGTATTTTTCTTCAGTTGCCTATTGTTTTCCCCACTGAACCTTGTAACTACTTGAACCCTGTCAAGTTATTCTATCGATAAATCCAGATATCTTATACTTGTATTTCTATACCACAACATGTAATTTACTTAAATCGTTGTAATGTAATTCTCTCGGTAATGTCCTGATCTCTTTTAACTGTAATCCGCTTAGAACCGCAAGGCACAGGTGGAATAGAAATCACAAATGTAATGTAAATTTCATGGAGACTCCGGGAAGTATTTCTTCACCGAAAGGGTGGTCGATCGTTGGAATGAACTTCCACTACAGGTGATTGAGGCCAGCAGCGTGCTAGATTTTAAAAGTAAATGGGGTATACATGTGGGATCTCTAGGAGGGTATAGCCAGGGGGGGTGGGTCATTAGAGTGGGCAGACTTGATGGGCTATGGCCCTTTTCTGCCGTCTTTTTCTATGTTTCTATGACATGCATGGGTTAGCATGACTAAACAGTAAACATTTCCATCTGATGCATTCTGTTCACCCTAGGGTTTCATAGCCCCGCCCCCAGGCCCGCCCCACCCCATTACACCCACACCACGCCCCCCCAGCCACACACCCCCAGGCCCGCCCCCTCAACTTATTCTCTTTGTGACATGCACGGATGCCCTCCTGACAAGGTCCCAAATGTCCCTAAATGTTTCTTTTTCTTTCCTTAAAGATTGTAGTTCATCCCCCTTGCCTTTTGTACCAGTTTGTATTAGAACGTAAATAATTTGTTTACAATGTCTTGTTTTGTCCTCCCCATTATTTTTTTTTTTTAATTAAAAAAAAAAAAAAAATTGTTATATGCATTGAAGTATATGATATTGCGTAGATAACAAATCTTAATAAACTTGAAACTTGAAGAAGTTTTTCAAAAAACGGACAAAGTACTGGGTTTTGAAAAGAGGACATGTCCGAGTAGATCCAGATGTTTGGTAGCCCTAGTTGACTCTCATGCCAAAATGGCAGCTGTTACTAAGAACACAGGTGCTGCAACCTTCTAACTTGTGAAATATTACATCCCAAAACAACACCTGCCTTTCAATCACATTGCTACTGTGGCTAGAATCATTGATTGCATTTAGTCTTAAGTTTGATTAGGGTTATCAGACGTCTGGATTTCCCCAGACATAACATAACTTTATTTTTTGTATACCGCCATACCCAGAAGAGTTCTAGGCGGTTCACATTAATTAAAACAGAGTTACAAGTGATTTACATCAATTGAGCGAGGTTACAAGCGGTTCAATATCAAATTGATCAAAGTTGCCGGGGGGGGGGGGGGTGAGGGAGAAGGAATAGAGGGGAGAGGATTATTTAGTTAGGAAGGGGCATTAGGATCCTGGTCTTGGAAGAGGCGGGTTTTGAGTAGTTTTCTAAAGCCAAGGTAGTTGGGGGCCTTGAGGGCCATTTGGGAAAACCATGGGTTTAGCTTGGTGGCTTGGAAGGCGAAGGTTTTGTCGAGGAATTTTTTTGAGTGGCAAAGTTTTAGGGAGGGGTAGGCGAAGAGTTGGATTCTGCGGGAGTCCTTGATGCTGTGATTCAGGGAGAAGTGAGGGATGATGTAGCTTGGGGATAAACCAAATACTGTTTTATAGCAGAAGCAGGCGAATTTGAATAGGACTCTGGATTCTAATGGTAGCCAATGGAGTTTGTGGTAGAAAGGGGTGATGTGTTCCCATTTTTTCAGGCCGAATATGAGGCGAATAGCGGTGTTCTGGACCATTTTGAGTCTCCTGATGGTTTTTTGTGTGGAGCTCAAGCAAATGATATTGCAGTAGTCCAGTATGCTAAGGATGGAGGATTGTACTAGTAGGCGGAATGAAGTGTCGTCAAAGTATTTTTTTATGGTGCGGAGTTTCCAGAGCACCGAGATACTTTTTTTGACAGTATTATCAGTGTGTTTATCAAGGGATAGATGTTTGTCCAGGGTGACTCCCAGTATTTTTAAGGTTTGTTCGAGGGGGAAAACAGATCCTTTTACTTGAATTGTAGTGTCTTTGATTTTGTCTTTAGGGGTTGCTAGGAAGAATTTTGTTTTGTCCGGGTTTAGTTTTAGTCTATAGGATAACATCCAGTGTTCTATCTGGTTGAGTATGGTTGAAAGGGAGGTGAGGAGGTGTTGTCCTTTTCGAGGTCCGTGCGAGTTTTGAAAAGCTTCCTCGAAATCACGTCGGGCAGGAGGGCATCCGTGCATGCGCAGATGCCGTGCATGTGACATCATCGCATCGCACGCACGGATGCCCCCTGCCTGACGAGAGCAGGCAGTGGGGGTGATACTGGGGCGTAATGGGGCGGGCATGGGTAGAACTAGGAGGGCTTGGGGTCGGGTCTAGGATGCCCGGATTTTACTAAAGTAAAATCTGGTAACCCTATGTTTGACCATGTTAAAAAACTGTGGGGTCGATAATCAAAGTGACTTAAGTGGCCAAAAACGGCTCCCGGCTGGTTAAATCGCCTGCTCAGAGTTAACTACTAATTTCCAGCAGCGCTTAACCTGTTAGGCCCAGATTCTATAAACGGTGCCGTGGTTGGTCGCCACCTAGGAAATGGCCGTCAATCGCGCATCAGTCACACAATGGCGCTGTTTATACAACCCAACTTCTTGAAAGGTAGACGCCAGAAATGCAAGCCAGGGTTTTTAAGGCCTACATTTCCTTTCATGTGAATCACAGCTATGGAGGCGCTTTACGCCTAACGCCACTTCTGGTGTTAGCCATGCTCACAGTGTCATAAAGTACCTCTGTAGACTGTATTTTTTCTTTTAAAACTGTTTTAAATCTTTTTGTTTTTAAACGGCATTTTCCACATAACTTAGGCGCTCGTAGGGTTTCTACCGGTGCCTAACTGAAGACACCGTTTATAGAAGTACTGAAGAGAATAGACTTAGTAGAGAAAGACAGGTTGTTCACCCTCTCCAAGGTAGGGAGAACGAGAGGGAACTCTCTAAACTTGAAAGGGGATAGATTCCGTATGAACGTAAGGAAGTTCTTCTTCACCCAGAGAGTGGTAGAAAACTGGAACTCTCTTCCGGAGTCTGTCATAGGGGAAAACACCCTTCAGGGATTCAAGACAAAGTTAGACAAGTTCCTGCTGAACCAGAACGTACGCAGGTAGGGCTAGTCTCAGGGCGCTGGTCTTTGACCGGAGGGCCGCCGTGTGAGTGGACTGCTGGGCATGATGGACCACTGGTCTGACCCAGCAGTAGCAATTCTTATGTTATTATGTTCTTAGTGCCACTGATAATAAATGAAAATCAGCTATTATGGGAGCACTCCAGGGGTGGAGACTGTGAGCATTACATTACAGTGTGCTGGCTGTCAGCATTAACATGCTCGCCTATCCAGAGTGGCAGCAAAGGCCTCTGGGATATTATACTAAAAGCCTGATCTCTGTGACTGCAAGAAGACTAGATTCCTCTTAACTTTAGGGGTCGTTTGACATATGTGAAGACCAGTACTTAAGATGAACAAAAGACCTTTTGCTTAATAGTTGGGACAGACAAAAGGAACCCATAGAGCCTGACTGTGATGGCCAAATTCTCAAAACTCGCCATTAAAATTTGTTGAGTGGGAACAATTTTTATTCTATGGGCAATTCTCAGCATAATAGCATGCAAATTTTATGCATGCTATTTGTGTGGAGAACTTGAAAACTCAGAAAAAAAATAACTTAAGGTTTTTGAATTTTCCTAAATGTCCCGTCATTTCACCAGTTGAGAGGGTGAGAAAATATTTTCAAGAAATCCTTGCCATTCCACTGGAAAATCTACCTCCAATCGTTAGGGCTTACTATTTGGATATTAGGAGACCTCAAGGGGAGTCTACTCCCAAGTAAAAACCTAAAGATAATGTTGATTTGTCTTTATTTTTGGAAAGTTCTCTTGAGGTGGTTACAGATAGAGCTACTCTATTATTGACTCTAGCCTTGGAAAGTGATAGGGAATATGTTTTACGTCTATATTTCCGTCACATTAATGACAAGTTTTTGGGCTGAAATGTTAGAATTTTCCCAGATCTAGCTCAGAAAACCCAGAGGTGCAGAAAGGAGTTCTTGGCCTTGTGGCTATGCGTCCTAGCCCTTGGGGCTACTTTTATGCTTAAATTTCCGGCAAAATGTTTTATTTTGTTATCAAAATAAAAATTTCCTTTTTTTTTTTTTTTTAGCCCAAACAGCTATTAGATTTTATGTTTAAAACAATTTTATTAGGTTTTATATATAAACAGAAACAAGAGCAGCCAGATCATCAAGCAAGTTACCTAATCATCACTACAATACCCAATTTGTCCACCCTCCAACCCCCATCCCCCCTCATTCCCCCCACCCTTCCACCCTCCCATGGGAACAGCCTCTATTAAAGTTAGGTCAATTCAACAATCTACTGCGTACAACCGGTGTTAATGTAGAACAGAATGGCACCCAGCAGCGTAGGTATAATAAACCAGCCTTAGAGTTCATATCTGCAATGGATAACACTGCACAACAATTTTTTGGTTAAGTCTTGATTCCTGAAAAGTTTTTGGTGATTATGACAGGTACCAACTTGGTATGCTCAAATATGGTTTTGGTTTTACTGCATCACGTAAGAACTATGAGAAATAGACATTTTTATGTTTACTGACAATAAAATATATAGTCAAGTTTACGTTTCGCACAAGCGACTAAATGAAACAGAATTAAAAGTGTTTTGCTCCCGAGTTTCTTTTATATTCAGTGTCTGGTGCATCACGTTGTAGCATCCAACAATAGTCGGCAAGCATTGACGGATTCCAATTGCCCTGGTATCGTTTCTCCATCGTAGCTATGTCTTGATGAAACCTTTCACCGTGCTCGTCACTCACAGCACCGAGATTTGCGGGGAAGAAGTCCAAGTGTGAATGGAGGAAATGAATCTTGAGTGACATATTGCACTTCATTCTCTTGTATGCTTTGAGAAGTTTGTCTACCAGCTGAATGTAGTTTGGGGCTCTGTAATTGCCCAGAAAATTGTCAACAACGTCTTTCAAGGCTTTCCAGCCAATTTTTTCCGGCCCAACTAACAGATCTTCAAATCGCTTGTCACTCATAACATGTCTGATCTGGGGGCCAACAAAAATACCCTCTTTGATCTTGGCATCAGTTATTCTTGGGAACATCTGTCTTAAATAACGAAAACCTTCCCCTTCCTTGTTCATTGCTTTCACAAAATTCTTCATGAGTCCCAGTTTAATGTGAAGAGGAGGCAAAAATATCTTTGTCGGGTCAACAAGCGATTCATGTGCTACATTTTTCTGTCCTGGAACTAACTTTTTACGGAGTGGCCAGTTCTTTCTAGAATAGTGCGACTCTCTGTCTCGGCTGTCCCATTCGCAGATGAAACAGCAGTACTTTGTATAGCCAAGCTGCAGTCCTAGTAACAGAGCAACGACTTTGAGGTCTCCACAGATATTCCAGTTATACCTGGTATACTGGACATACTTTAGTAACATTTCCATATTCTCATATGTTTCTTTCATATGTGCTGCATAGCCAACAGGTACTGAAGGATAAACGTTGCCATTGTGCAACAGAACAGCTTTCAGGCTTAACATTGACGAATCAATGAAAAGACGCCACTCTTCCGGGTTGTGATCACAACCAAAGACCGAGAACAATCCTTCAATGTCACAACAGAAACAGAGACTGTCGACTTGTGCAAAAAATTTGGTTATATCATGATGCCGGTCTCGAAACACAGAAATTTTCGTACCTGGTGATAGCAAACACCATTCCTGCAGTCTCGAACCTAGCAGCTCAGCTTTTGCTTTTGACAGACCCAAATCTCTGACCAAATCGTTCAATTCGGACTGTGTTATCAGATGTGGATCGCCTGATGAGGATGGTTCAAAATCCGGGTCAATGTCACTGTTAGAACCCTGCACTGCAGTTTCTTCATCTGGTTCGTCTAAGGTCCAATCCTCTGGTGGTTTCGGAACTGGAAGACTGTCATCATGTGGCATGGGTCTCATTGCTGAAGGCAGATTAGGATATTCAATTGACTTCTTGTTTTTGGCAGAGAAACCAGACACATTAGTCAAACAGAAATAACAGTCCGTCACATGGTCTTTCTGTTCTCGCCATATCATCGGAACAGCAAATGGCATCGTCTTTCGAGTACCTCTGAGCCAGGCTCTCAGACTAACAGCACATGTCGCACAGCAAATGTGAGGCGCCCATTGCTTGTCTTGATCACCTATTTTGCAGCCAAAATACAGATGATAGGCTTTCTTTACAAGGGCAGTCATCGAACGTCTCTGAGGCGTAAGTGTATATTCCCCACAGATATAGCAGAATGTGTCGCGGCTGTTACGACACCGACGAGACATATTGCCCGACACCAAAACGTCTATAGCATCAAGCTTACTTACTGTTATATTGCTACAGCTACTATACTACTATACTTTACTATACTGATACTATATACACACACGGACTATCTATATTAACCAAATGAGCAGGATCGGTGTATGGAAGCCACCATTATAGCATGGTGAGACAGCGCAAGCTCGTTCAGACCTGCCCAGACATGCCCAGGATGTCATCTTCCATAAAACAGCTTCCAACCTGGCTAGATTTTATGCATGGACATACCCAGGCGGCACAAACCGTTGTTGATAAGACACTTATGGGAGAAAAAATTGTTTGCATCCAAATATAAGAAAAAATCACGACAAAATTGAAGATTTCTCTGAAATGGTACGTGATGGGTAATTTTTGATGTAATATTCATGATCAGCACCCAAAATTCTATAAGAAACACCCAGCAGTGTTCAGGAAGCAAAAACTTTGTTGTGCAGTGTAATCGTTCATAACCTGCCAACTGGATCATTTGCGTGCGCCACTGGGAAACCGTAGGCGTGTGTGGAGACAACCAGCATTGGAGTATAGTTTTAAGTCCTACGAAGATGGTCTTTCTAGCAAACGCCGCAGCACCTGGACGGATGGGCTTCATAGTAACTTTTAACGTGAATAGGTATGTATTAGTAGGCATCCAAGTGCAGTTCCAGATGGATTGTACATGCAAGCAGATACGTTTCCAGTAAGCCTGTATGCCCGGACAGTGCCAAAACATATGACCCAAAGAGGCTCTCGAGGCCGCACACTTCAAGCAACAATCAGTAGGACTGACATGTGCCCGAAACGCCCAGACAGGAGCAAAATAAGCCCGGACTAGGAACTTGTAGTATCGTTCTTTTTCTGCTACTGATAGCTGTAGTTTCATGCCCATTGAAAAACTCCGTTTTAGCATGTCCACCGAAATAGTAATCTGCAAATCTTGTGTCCATTTAGAGGCCAATAAAGCATAGTCCAATTCTCCAGCCAATTCCTGTAGAAATCTGTGGTGGAAACGTAGTGGTATGGGTTCCTGAGCAGTTAGGCAAAAGGCTTCCGACAATCTGTCCCGGATAGTTCCAGTCAAGGCCGTGCCTGACAAGGTACTGACATAATGATGTAGCTGTTTATATTGAAACCAGTCCGAGCTATTAGATTTTATAGGACCAAAAGAAGGGTTAGTCCATTGATGAATGACCTGTTAAATCGAGTGAACACCAAAAAGTCCAACAGGACAGAGAACCCATGGATATAAAACAGTACAAAAGGAAGTGGGAACGGACAATGAACACTCCACTAAAGATCACAGATGTGAAACCAACTTGTTTATTTCATAAAAGGACACAAGCAGAAGCTGTGGAGCCGACACAGCACTGTGTTTCGGCGTCTGAGGAATGCCTGCATCAGGGGTCACTAAACATAAAAACATAACACAACATATTAAAACACATCATATAAAAATTAAAAATTTTTAAAACACTTTTCCTAAGCCATACAAGTGAATGAATGCTAGAGGCCAATCAAGTAAATAAATACACATAAATATAATGAATGATACATATATCAAAGATATATATATATATGTGTGACAAACAAAACATATGATAATGTTTATGCAAATACTTAAAAATGGAACCAAACCTGTAGCGTATAAGTTCACAGATGGCAGGTCTGGGATCAAACAAAGCTCGGTCCAACTAACACCAGCGATTTTGGTTACTCTGGCGTGTTAGTTGGACCGACCTTTGTGAATTTAGTCGCCACAGGTTTGGTTCCATTTTTAGTGACCCCTGATGCAGGCGTTCCTCAGACGCCGAAACACAGTGCTGTGTCGGCTCCACAGCTTCTGCTTGTGCCCTTTTATGAAATAAACAAGTTGGTTTCACATCAGTGATCTTCAGGGGAGCGTTCACAGTCCTTTCCCACTAATTTGTTTAGTTTATTGAAATCTATTTCCTTTCTTGATTCCAATATGGTGGACTAAGGGCTCCTTTTACTAAGGTGCGCTAGCGTTTTTAGCGTGCGCTGCCCCCCCCCTCTATGCGTAAAAACTAACGCCAGTTCAATGGTGGCGTTAGCGTCTAGTGCACGCGGCAATGCAGCGCGCATTAAACGCACGCTAAAACCGCTAGCGCAGCTTAGTAAAAGGAGACCTAAATAGTTGATTGTATTTCCAAGTAAGTTTAAGTTTAAGTTTATTAGGATTTTATATACCACCTATCAAGGTTTTCTAAGCGGTTTTACAATCAGGTACTCAAGCATCAAGTACAGTGGAACCTTGGTTTACGAGCATAATTCGTTCCAGAAGCATGCTCGTAAACCAAATTGCTCGTATATCAAAGCGAGTTTCCTCATAGGAAGTAAGGGAAACTCGCTTGATACGTTCCACCTCCTCCTCCCCCCTACTAGCGCTGCTCCATCACCCCACGCACTCGAAACCAGCATCGCACCCCTCGCCCGCGAACACCCCCCCTTGAGAACCGCATCGCACCCCCGTGCTGGAAGCGGCATCCGCCCGCCCACCCAAACAAGCTCCTTACCCCATCTGCTGCGTGCCGTGCCAGTTAAGAAAGATCCCGCCTCTTGCCTAGATCTCGGAGAGAACGAGAGCCCAGAAGGCCTCGAGCATGCGCAGATGCTGAAGGCCCAGCCTAGGCAAGAGGCGGGATCTTCCCTTAACTGGCACGGCACGCAGCAGATGGGGTAAGGAGCTTGTTTAGGTGGGCGGGCAGATGCCGCTTCCAGCACGGGGGTGCAATGCCAGTTCTCGGGGGGGGGGGGATGCCAATTAGAGCGGGGGGTGGGGTGTTCATTTATCGGGACATGCTCGTTTTGCGAGTTAAGGTTTGCGGTAGTGTTTTGCTCGTCTTGCAAAACACTCGCAAACTGCGTTACTCACAAACCCAAACCGAGGTTCCACTGTATACACTTTTGTGTATTTATATGTTAATTTTTTCATTACACATGCTGATCTTTTTCAAGACTGTAATGCTTGATAATTGTAAAAGGTTATAAATAAAAAATTTTCAAAAAACCAAAAAGAGCCCAGTTTAGCAAAGATCCTGACTGAGGAATGTGCAGCCTGGAAATCGCTGGCAAACGTGACTGCGTCGGAACTGGGCACGTTCACAGTTTAAAATACTTTAAAAGAAGTTCACAAAACTTTAAAAATATGGGGGAAAAAAAACACCCCTCATAATGTGAAGTTAATGAACCGCATAATGCAGAAAAAAAAGCAAAGAAGCTGTGACAATTTAACTAGCACAATAAAACCCTGGAAATGCCCATTAAGGTTTAATAGCACTGTATTTTTCTTTCTTTCTTTTTAATGCATTTAAGATTTCCTCCACCTTCTCATCCACCAGTATTCTTTTCTTTCAGCAACTCTGACGAAGTCTTCCAGCCCTCACTGTTTCATGCCACTTTATAAGAATTTAAAACTCCTCAGCTCCATAATCTGATCCTCAAAAAGACAAGCGCTAGTTATCCCTGTGATGTCACAGGTATGGTTTTTGACAGCTGGGACAAAGGAAGCAGCCTTTTAAAGACAGCCTTGGCCACGGAGAGCGCCATGGTTTCTAAATGATCGGTGTGTCTAGCTTTTTCCTATTTGCCATGCTTGAAAGAAGAGCGGTTTCTAAGAGACTGTGTCACTCACTGTTAATGCCACAGTACCAGAGAGATACCAGGGCTGGGTTTCTTTCCTAATTGCAGTAAGAAAGAATGGGTGATTATTAACAGCTCATCTTGCCACTCCTTCTTGCTCAGGTAGTACGTTAATACTTATGAACAAGCTCTCCTGGATTCTTTTCTAGGTTTCTTGTTTCAGACAAACAAAACTAAAGTCTCAGACACCTCTGGGCCAAGTATTATTCCCTGGCACTGCGGCAGAAAGAAAGAAAAAAAAGCTCAAGTATTTGACATGCATACTTTTCTGCATGATAGATTCATTGATTTTATACTAAGAAGCATGTTTAAAGTGAATAAAGAGTTAGGGCAACCTGTGGCCTGGCACTGAATTTTAAGCGGCCCCTGAGACCATCAGAACTATAAACAGAAAACATTATTAGTAGAGTTTTGGTGATTTTAAAAACTATAGTCTACAAATATTTTCAGAATATCTGCTTCAGCAGTTTGTTTAATCATTTTTAGTTAAATTTTTTCTTATTTGTTACAGAAAGTCTGTAGAGCTCTGTACATTTCTGGTTCTGACATTATGTAATGTTGCAGCCTTCTAGGGGTAGTGCTGGCATTCATGCAGCCTCTAGGGGGAGTACTGACATTCATACGGCCCTCTAGGGGTAGTGCTGGCATTCATGCAGCCTCTAGGGGGAGTACTGACATTCATGTGGCTCTGGGTGTAAAGGTTGCCTACCCCTGAATTAAGGGGAAATTCTATAACATAGTTGCTAACATTTAAGTACCAATTACACATATAAATGTTTAAAATAATGAAATTTCCACATTTTATCTGCATGTAAGCATGTAAATGTAAAAATTCTGCCAAAGTGCTATTCTACAAACGTGTGGATCTCTTTCATCAGTGTCTCTCAAACTGCGTGTCATGGCACAGTCGTGTGCCCCAAAGAGATTCTGGATGTGCTACGAGAGATTCCAAAAATTTATTTTATTTTTAAAAATTTCCTTTATAAGTGTACACTGAAAGAGATGACATGTATGTCACGTACACAAGGGTCTGTCCATATTCTGAGTGTATGTGTGTATAAGGATAGAACCGCCCAGACAAGCATCATTCTTTGACGTGATTGGTCAAATAAGAAGACTTGAAACTAAACTAAACTAAACCTTAAGTTTGTATACCGCATCATCTCCACAGAAGTAGAGCTCGACACGGTTTACAGTAATTGGTATAGAAAGAAACTACAATGAAAAGTAGAAGGGCTTGAAGCGGTCCAGAGGAGGGCGATGAAAATGATAGGAGGCTTGCGCCAGAAGACTTAGGAGGAGAGACTGGAAGCCCTGAATATGTATACCCTAGAGGAAAGGAGAGACAGGGGAGATATGATTCAGACATTCAAATACTTGAAGGGTATTAACGTAGAACAAAATCTTTTCCAGAGAAAGGAAAATGGTAAAACCAGAGGACATAATTTGAGGTTGAGGGGTGGTAGATTCAGGGGCAATGTTAGGAAATTCTACTTTATGGAGAGGGTAGTGGATGCCTGGAATGCGCTCCCGAGAGAGGTGGTGGAGAGGAAAACTGTGACTGAGTTCAAAGAAGCGTGGGATGAACACAGAGGATCTAGAATCAGAAAATAATATTAAATATTGAACTAAGGCCAGTACTGGGCAGACTTGCACGGTCTATGTCTGTATATGGCCATTTGGGGGAAGATGGGCTGGAGAGGGCTTCAATGGCTGGGAGGGTGTAGATGGGCTGGAGTAGGTTTTAACGGAGATTTCGGCAGTAGGAACCCAAGCACAGTACAGGGTAGAGCTTTGGATTCTTGCCCAGAAATAGCTAAGAAAAAAAAATTAAAAACAATTAAATTGAATCAGGCTGGGCAGACTGGATGGACCATTCGGGTGTTTATCTGCCATCATCTACTATGTTACTATGGTCCTTGAAAACCAATGGCAAGTGATTTTAGTTTTATTTTTTAAGCAGTAGTCATCCTAATTTGATCAACAAAGCAATCAAGGCTTTGTTACCATTTGGATCTTCTTATCTTTGCAAACTTGGATTTTCAGCTCTGACAGAAATTAAATAAAAAAAGAGAGAACAACTTCAGATGGTGGATGATGAAATGCGTTTTTGCTTGTCAACTACCGAGCTGCGTTTTGAGTTAATTTGTGCTCAAAAGCAAGCACATCCGTCACACTGATGATCAATTCTGTTCTTTAGTTTCACCCTTGTCACAATTACCCAAACATAGCTTAAAGAACTCTAAATAAATAACTCTCAAATTTAATTTTTTGTTGGCTTTGCAATTTTATAATTTCAAATATAATGTGCCACAAAAAACATTTGCTCCATTTAGTGTGCCAGAGCTAAAAAAGTCTGAGACACTGTCTTATATAGTACACCTTGCAAGGAGTATACACCACCATTCCCTCTAGCTGAGGGGGGAGTCTTCAACCGGTTCATAGTCATTCGCACGTGAGACTTCAGCGCGCCAACATTGCAGCGCAGACCCCAGTGCGCCGCCTAAAGTTAAGTTTAGAACATAAGAACTACCATCTCCGGATCAGACCAGTGTAATCTTTGGTAATAAGGACTAATGTGCTCCCATTTTTTCAGACCTAAAATCAACCGTACTGCAGTATTTTCCATCACTCATAATTTTTAAAAAGATTTTCTTATAGGCGCCCAAGTAAATTATATTACAGTAGTCAAGGATACTTAATATAGATGACTGAACTAACAGGCGGAACGATACTTCATCAGAATATTTCTTAATGGTTCGGAGTTTCCATAGGACCAAGAACCATTTCCTAATTAACAGATCTGTATGTTGTTCCAGAGTGAGGTGCCGATCTAATGTCACTCCCAAAATTTTTATAGAGTGATCAATAGGATAATCAAAACCATTCAGATGTATCAACGTATCTTTAATCTTGTCGTTGGGGCTAGCAAGGAAAAATTTAGTTTTTTCGGAGTTTAATTTTAGTTTAAAGTCAATCATCCATAGTTCAATCTGATTTAAAATAGTAGATGTATAATTTTTTAACTCAACTGTCAGACATGTTAACGGAATAACTATGGTGATATCATCAGAATAGATATATAATCTAAGTTTTAAACTGCAATAAATTTCCCAGTGACGTGAGGTAAACATTAAACAAAGTGGGAGATAAAGGCGAACCTTGAGGAACCCCGCATGGATTTACCCAACAATAAGAGAGTCTGTCATCGCTATATAGAATTCTGTAGGTTATATGCATTTTTCTAACACTTAAGTAAGCACGTTTCCCAGCCATAGATATGGAGTAAGAGTCGGCATCTGTTAGTATTTTTAAAGGAAGGTAGCCACCTAGAATAGGCTCCTCCCAGTTGTCCTCCGGGCACATAATTATAGACACTCTATCATGTGAATTAGCGCGTGTTTAGGGTTTTGCTAGGCAAAAAGAGGATGCCTGGCCCCACCCCATTCCGCTCTTGGCCCCGCCCCATCCCGCCCACCGCCCTGCCTTGTTCTGTCCCTCAACCCCAGCCCCGCAGAAACCTCGTCTCATTGGGCTGCCTCTGGAAGGCATCTGCACATGCATGGATGCAATGCAGTGATGTCACATGCGTGCATGCATGCATGTGACATCACCGCATTATGTCCATGCATGCATGTTGGTTGATTGATACCCGTTTTGTATTGAAAAATGTGATTTCTGCTTCTTGCGTGTCATTTTTCTTGTGAATAAACAGTTTATACAAAAAAAGATAAGTTCAAAGCGCTCCAAGGGGGCGGGGGGGGGGGGTTGGGAGGAAACTCCCCAGTTTGCTTAAAATAGTTGCCACTGCTGTTGGGGGGTTTGGGGGGGCCCCCCATTACAGAGGAAAGTGTAATTTTTCTCAGTGTTTTAGTGAAAAATTAGTTTCCTCTGTAAGTGTGTGTGTGTGTGTGTGTGGGGTTTCCACCCCCCAAAAGCAGCGACAGCTGTTCTAAGTAAAGTGGTGGGGTTCCCCCCTCCCCTGGAGCGCTTTAAACTTACCTTTTAATCCTGCGTGCTGACTTCCTGCGCGCATTTGTCTTAGTGGGTTTGTCGGCACGTGATTGGCGGGCTTTAGTCCCATCATCGGCATGGTAGCGCCCCCGGCTGCACGCACCCCCCTTCCCTGTACCTTTTTAACTTCTCCAGGGTGAGAAGCATGCCTATGTCGGTGTCAGCTCGCCCTTTGACGTCACTTCCTAACATAGAAACATAGAAGATGACGGCAGAAAAGGGCTACAGCCCATCAAGTCTGCCCACTTTGCTTACCCACCCCCTGTCTATGCCCTAATGACTCAATTTCCTTATCTTGACCCTCGTAGGGATCCCACATGGGTGTCCCATTTATTCTTAAAGTCTGGCACGCTGGCACCTGCACTGGAAGCTTGTTCCAATGATCAACCACTCTCTCTGTGAAGAAATACTTTCTGGTGTCGCCATGAAATTTTCCGCCCCTGAGTTTGAGCGGGTGCCCTCTTGTGGCCGAGGGTCCCTTGAGAAAGAAAACATCATCTTCCACTTCGACACGTCCCGTGAGGTACTTAAATGTTTCGATCATGTCTCTCCTCTCCCTACGTTCCTCGTGAGTGTAGAGCTGCAATTTGTTCAGTCTCTCTTCGTACGAGAGACCCTTGAGCCTCGAGATCATCCTGGTGGCCGTCCGCTGAACCAATTCAATTCTGCGCATATCTTTATTGTAATGTGGCCTCCAGAATTGCACACAGTACTCCAGATGAGGTCTCACCATGGCCCTGTACAACGGCATTATGACTTCAGGCTTTCGGCTGACGAAACTTCTATTGATACAACCCAATATCTGCCTTGCCTTAGATGAAGCCTTCTTCACTTGATTGTCAGTTTTCATGTCTGCACTGATGATTACTCCTAAATCTCGTTCTGCTGAAGTCCTAGTTAAAGTTTCTCCGTTCAAGAAGTACGTCCTGCATGGATTTCCGCTTCCGAGGTGCATGACCTTACATTTCTTAGCATTGAAGCCTGGCTGCCAGGTTGAGGACCAACTTTCCAATGTAAGCAGGTCCTGCGCCATATAATTCTGTAAACTGCATTCACTTACTATATTACATAGTTTGGCATCATCAGCGAATAGTGTTATTTTACCTTGAAGCCCTTGAGTCAGATCCCCTATGAATATGTTGAAAAGGAGTGGACCCAGGACCGAGCCCTGCGGCACTCCACTGGTCACCTCCGATGTTTTAGAGAGGGTACCATTAACCACCACCCTCTGAAGTCTGCCACTCAGCCAATCATTGACCCATGCAGTTATTGTCTCTCCTAACCCCATCGATTCCATCTTGCTTGGCGTGACATCAGAGAGACCGCCGATGCCGACGCAGGCAGCAACCTAATGCCCGGGAAGTAAAAACAGGTGCGGAAGAAGGGGCATGTGTGCACAGCAAGGAGGCGAGTGGTTGAGGTGGAGAGGAGGGTTGCCGCACTGTTAGGAAGACCGTGCCGAGGGTGGACCGCACCCCCTCACCCCCCTTACTATGCCACTGTGGTGGGGGTGTAATACTGCTTTCTCAGGAGGTAGCCTTATGAGCAGAGCTTCCCGAATGAGAGGTCCAGACCCCAAATGGGTGCTTGCTCTGTGGGGGCTGGGGGGGGCCTGAGTCCTGCAATATTTTCCCCTGTAAGGCTGTAGATCGGGGACAGCAAGCCACTTGCATGCAGAGCTATAGAAAAAGAGAACGCTTCTGCACCCTAGCTACTGTTCTGCCTCCCCCTGCAGTCTGTCCAATAGAATACAGGGGAGAAGGGAGTTGCCGTAGCCTAGCAACTGCCAATGAGGAAGGCAAATGCAACAGACTGACACTGAGAACTGACAGGAACAGACTAATTCAGATAACTTTATTGGTATGACAATTTACCCTTGGTGTCAAAGTAGTACCTAGACCAGTGGTTCCCAACCCTGTCCTGGAGGCCACCAGGCCAATCGGGTTTTCAGGCTAGCCCTAATAAATTTGCATGAGAGAGATTTGCATATAATGGAAGTGGCAGGCATGCAGATCTGCTCCATGCATATTCATTAGGGCTATCTTTTGTTTTTTTAATAATATTCTTTATTCATTTTGAAAACTTACAGCAAGCGTACAGGAATATATCATTAGTAACAACAATAACACTTGTAATTCTCATATAATTCTACAAACATAAAAATTATATCCCGTCCCACCCACCTTCTTTCAAATATTATAATCAATTATATCATAAATATAATATAAACACATAATTTAGGGCTATCCTGAAAACCCGATTGGCCTAGTGGTCCTCCAGGACAGGGTTGGGAACCATTGACCTAGACAGTTACAGTTATTTTCTTTGATATATCGCCGTTTTTAACAAAAAGCCAAATCAAAGCAGTTTACAATAAATAAAAACTATAAAAATCAATAAAACAGGGGAAATGCACACAGACCAATTAACTAAACTAGACACAAGGGGACAGTCAAGGGCAGGAAAGATTTACAGTATCTTGAGGGAGAAAATATCAAACAGGATAAAAATTAGAGGGTGGGTTAAGAATGAGGAAAGAATAAGGTGACCATACGTCCCGTTTTCAACGGGACAGTCACGTTTTCGGGCCGACCATCCCGTTGTCCCGAAAAACCGCTTCGGGACACCAAAAATGTCCCGTTTTCAGGGACAGCGTCCCGAAGCTGTGCGCGGGGCACCAGGACAGCCGATCACTTTCCCTCCCTGCCACGCCGATTGAAACGCTGGGCCGCCGCCGCTGCTTCTTGGCTTCTTCCTGACGTCAATTTTGATGTCGGAGAGGAAGTTCGGGCCAGTCAGGCAGCGAAGACATAGGAAGGAGGCACTGGGGGCACTAGGGACATGGGAAGTAGGCACTAGGGGTACTAAGGACACAGGACAGGCCCTGGGGACACTATGGACATGGGAAGGAGGCATTGAGGGCACTATGGACATGGAAGTAGGCACTGGGGGCACTAAGGACACAGGACAGGCACTGGGGGCACTATGGACATGGGAAGGAGGCACTGGGGGGCACTAGGGACACAGAACAGAGGCACTGGGGGTACTATGGACATGGGAAGGAGGCACTGGGGGGCACTAGGGACACAGGACAGAGGCACTGGGGCTCTAAGGACACAGGACAGAGGCACTGGGGGGCACTATGGACATGGGAAGGAGGCACTGGGGGCACTAAGGACATAGGAAGGAAGGAAGGAGGGAGGGAATAGAAAGGGACAATTGTTGGGCCTGAGTTCAGAAAGAAAGAAAGAAATGAAAGAAAGGATACAAAGTCAGAAGGAAACACAACCAGAGACTCATGAAATCACCAGACAGCAAAGGTAGGAAAATGATTTTATTTTTAATTTAGTGATCAAAACGTGTCAGTTTTGAGAATTTATATCTGCTGTCTATATTTTGCACTATATTTGTCTATTTTTCTATAGTTACTGAGGTGACATTGCATATTTTAAAGTCATTTGCCTTGACATCTTTGAAAACCCCAAATAATAATTAACATTTTCTCTGCGTATAGTGTGCTTTGTAGTTTTTTTTTAATTTTGAGGTTACCATTATGAATTAATATGAAGATATTATGTGTACATGAAAAATGAATGGAAGAAATTTGGGGCGGGATTGGGGGTAAGACTGACAATTAATAGATGTCCCCTTTTGATGAAAAAAATAAATGGAAAGAAGGAAAGATGTTATAGGCTAAAGATAATGACTTACTACGTAGTCACAATCAATGGGGAAAAAGAAGACATTTTTTTCCTAAGATAATGACTTCCCAGTCAGTAATGGGACACTCGCTAGACACAAGTAATGAGAAAAAGTTGCAAATTGTCAAGAATATTAGGAACTAGGGGCTAGATTCACTAACCCGTTTTTCCTGGGCGATCCGTGGCCGATCCTAGCAGGCCCGATGAATTCAGCAATGTAAAAAATTCAAATGAGGGTGTTCAGAGGAACGCCCTTATCTGGCCAACATGGATCGCAAGTGTGTGATCCTGTGCATGCACAGACCATCTTAGATGCGTCAAGACCCCTCTGAGACGCAACTTTTGAAAAATTATTATTTTTACTTTTTTGTGGACCAGCGAGCCCTTGGTTTTAACCCGCTTTAAACCCGCAGGTTAAAACCATGGGCTCACAGTACGGGGAAGAACAGGAGAGAGATTCAGGGCAGCAGGCAGGCAGGAGAAAACCGGGGACGAGCAGGGCAGCGATTCGAGGCAGAGCAGGGTGGCAATTCAGGGCAGAGTAGGCAGGACACATCGGGGCAGAGCAGGTCGGCGATTCGGGGCAAAGCAGGACGGCAATTCAGGGCAGAGCAGGCAGGAGACATCGGGGCAGAGCAGGGCGGCGATTTGGGGCAGAGCAGGCAGGAGAGATGGGGACGAGCATCGGGGCAGCAGGCAGGAGAGATTTGGGGCAGCAGAGAGCAGGGCGTACAGAGAGCAGGGCTTCTATGGAGTTGGAGAGTTG
This sequence comes from Geotrypetes seraphini, assembly GCF_902459505.1. NCBI lineage: Eukaryota > Metazoa > Chordata > Amphibia > Gymnophiona > Dermophiidae > Geotrypetes > Geotrypetes seraphini. The sequence goes on from NC_047084.1 coordinate 108,855,206, forward strand.
GAAAGACATTTTCGACTGGTCCCCCCAGCAGTCGCTTCTTGGGTTGATTGGTCAGCCTGAGATTTCTTTTGGTGAATCACGTCCCTGTCTACTCATTTGCATGCACGGATTCAAAGCGGATCGCAGGAGAGGTTAGTGAATAGTGCAGGAGGGAAATCTGGTCGCTAAACCGATTGGTACACGATCGGTTTGCTTTGTGATTCTAGCCCTATAGCAGTTAAGATTAAAAAAAAAAAAAAAGGGACAGAGACATACTGGGGGAGCAAGGAAGGGGTGAAAGGAATGGAAAGGGTCACTGTTTAGAAGAGACAATGCTAGGGTTGGGTTGCCATATGTGCGGGAAAATCTCTTTTTAGAGGACCGTCCTGGTGTCCAGACAGCTTTTTAACATCGCTCCCCTCACCCATCTTTTCTCTCCTTTGCTACAAGCTCTTCATCCCCCCCTCCCCAAGTTACCATATTTGTAAAAGTACAAAAGAGGATCTGTGGCCCAGCCCAACCCCACTCTGTTCCACTTCAGCCCCTTCCCCACATAAACTTTGTCTCCTTTCCTTCCCCGAGCTTGGTGCCACATCTGGAGGGCCTCCGAGCATGCGCACATGCGATGTGATGATGGAATGTTGCTAATACTTGGGTTTTTACCAGGTACTGGTGACCTGGATTGGCCACCGTGAAGACAGGCTACAAAGTTAGATCAGTGTTTCTCAACCTGTGGTATACGTATCCCAGGGGGTACACCAGCTGGCCGCCGCCTGGGATCTCTCTCTCTGCCTGCTCCCCACTGAAGTCACTGCTGATTCCTCTCTGCCACCCAATATGCTCCATCCACACCCCCGGTCCGTCGCCACAACACCCGCCGCTGCCACGCGACACGCTCCTTCCAATCATCCCCCACCGCTACTGCAACTGTGGGCAAGGAAGGTCCAGGAGCGTGCAGCGATTGCACACCGTCAACCCACAAGCCTTTTGACGTCATAGAGAAGGTTCCGGGCCAGGCAAGCAGCGATTGGCTGGCCTTGAACCTACTCTCTGACATCAGAATTGGCGTCGGGGGAAGGCTTGTGGGCCAGCAGCATGCAATCATTGTACGGGCCTTGCCTGGAGTTGCAGCAGTGGCAGGGGATGATTGGATGGAGCGTGTTGTGTGGCGGCGGCAGGTGCAGCAGCCTGGTGGAGGCGGGGTGGATGTAACATATTGGGTGACAGCAAGGAATTGGTGGTGACTTCAGCTGGGGGGGGCAGGCAGGCCTCGGTGCAGGTCAATTTCAGGGGAGGGGGAAAAGGGGTGGGACAAAGGCTGGAAGACATTGAGGGGGAGGGGCACAAACTCGGGACACAGAAGGAAGGGAGGGGGCATGAACATGGGACACTAGGGAGGGGACAAGGAGGCACTAACTTGGGACAAAAGAGGGAGGGAATAGAAAGGGACAATTGTTGGGTCTGAGTGTGTGAGTGAGAGGGAAAGAGATGGTGCACATGGGGAAAGGAAGAGGAAAATTGGGCATAGAGAGAAAGAGAGAGGAGTGAGGCAGAGATGCATGGTGAATAGAAGGATGAGAGGGAGAAATGTTGGATATGGTGGTGGAGAAGGAACAGAAGGGTAGATTGAAGGGGATGCAAGGGGGAGGAATGTTGGGCATAGTGATGGAGGAAGAGATGTGGCATGGTATTGGAGAAGGGTGATAGAAGGAGAAACAGGCATACGCTGGTGGGCAGTGGTGAAAAATGTTGCACATAATCTGGGGCATGAGAGAAGAAGAAAACTTGGACTCATGGAGGGACAGAGAGAGATGTTGGTTGGGGAATGGAATGAGGTCTGGAGGAGAAGAAGCGTGCAGGAGGCAGAAGGAAAGAAATATTGGATGCACAGTCAGAAGAAGAAAGTGCAACCAAAGACACATGAAATCACCAGACAGCAAAGGTAGGAAAAATGATTTTATTTTCAATTTAGTGATCAAAATGTGTCAGTTTTGAGAATTTATATCTGATGTCTATATTTTGCACTATATTTGTCTATTTTTCTATAGTTGTTACTGAGGTGACATTACATATTTTAAAGTCATCTGCCCTGACCTCTTTCACCCGCCCCCCTCCCCCCCCCGAATATAAATGATAATTAACATTTACTCTGCATGCAGTGTTTTTATAATTTTGTGGTTACCATTATATATTAAGATTCTATTGTATGTATATGAAAAATGGATGAAGAAATTGCATTACAATTAATACTATTATTAATACTATTATTATGGGGTGGTGTCAGGGGCGAAGTTTGGGTGGGTCAGGGGCATAGCTTGGATGGGGGTACTCGGTTGGTATTTGTTAGGCTTAGGGGGTACTTGGCTTGTAAAGGTCAAGAAACACTGGGCGAGATGGACCATTGGTCTGAACCAATAAAACTATTGTTATGTTCTTATGTTAAATTTTGGAAACGCTAGCACCAGTAGGAGATGAACTGAACACTTTTCCCAAAGTTTCTCTGCTTTCAGGAGATAAAATAAGCCATGATTTGGAAGGCAAAATAGAAAACAGTCTGGCTTCGCCATTAAAACAGGAGGGTGGGAAAGTTTGCCCTCAGAAGCCTTTTTGGTCCCTTCCGATGAGGAAGAACCTTGTTTTGTGGAGAAAGGTACTGAAGGTGCTGGTTCCAAGAGAGTCCAACAGACAAAGTTAGAGGCGTTCAATCATTTATTTTTGGTTAATATCGATGCATACAATTTGTTGTTTTCAGGAGAGATATGGGATAGATTTACTAAAGTGTGCTACCACATCACTACACACTAATACCATTTATATGTGATGTTAGTAACAGATCCCAGTGCATAAACTGAGATCTATAGAAAATAAAATGCATTAGCTTATGTTAACATGCATAGGCGTCAGAACGGGGGGAGGGGGGGCACAGGGGCCGTGGCCTCCCCCCCAAATTGGCAGTGGCTCTGCTCCCCCACTGGCCACATTGTCAGTGTATATCACATGCTCTCTCCTTCCTTCCCTCCCAGCGGGACCGTGCCCTACGACCTCTCTCTTTGGCTCCCGACTCCCCCACACCTACCTCCTCCCCGGTGTTTGTTATTTTAAATCTTCTGGCAGCATCAATGAGATCAGTGTGCTGCCGTCGGCCTGCCCCAGAAGTCTTCATTCAGCGGTGATTTCCTGTTTCTGCAAAGGCGGGCTGCTGCTGAATGAAGGGAACTTGTTGACGTTGAGGAGGTAGGTGTTGGGGAGTCGGGAGCCGAAGAGAGAGGTCATGCGGCACGGTCCTACCGGGGGGGAGAAGGAAGGAAAGAGCATGTGATACACGCCACGGGCTGGGGGTAAGGAGTTGGGAAAGCAGGGAAGACAGATGCTCAGGGGCTTGGGAAAGACAGATACTGCTCGTACTGGGAGAGGGTTGGGGTGGGAAGGCAGGGAAGGACAGGTGTTGCATGGACTGAGAAAGGACAGATGCTGTGCGTAGTGGGAGAGGGGTGGGAAGGACAAATGCACGGGCTGGGAAAAGGCAAGGAGGAAAAGAGAGATGCTGCACAGGTGGGGAAATGGGAAGGGAGAGACAGAAATGCTGCCGGTGGGGGAGGGAAAAGGAATGGAGAATGGTTGGACATATAGTAAGTGTGAAAACCCGACTCGCTGGGGGTCCCCCAGGACAGGGTCGGGAACCACTGATTAAAGCTTTGCTTTAATTAGATTCCACGCTTTTTTTTAATATAGTGTTCCTAAGTGTGTACCCCATGCTTTCTTGAATTTTGTCACCATTTTTGTCTTCACCATATCCTCTGGAAGGGTATTACAATCATCCATCACCCTTTCTGTGAAAAAGTATTTCCTAACATTGCTCCTGCAAACTCAACTCATGACATCTAGTACCACTCCTTCTCTGCCCCTGTAAGGTTGTAGATCGGATTTGTCGCCCTTCTCTGTACCTTTGCCATATCTTTTTTGAGATACGGTGACCAGAATTGCACACAGTATTCGAGGTACGGCCGTATCATTAAGCGATACAAGGGCCTTATAACATTTTCAGCTTTGATTTCCATAATTTCTCCCTGGGGTTCTTCAGGAAAAAGAAAAGAACTTTAGGCCTAGGAGTGGTGACACCCTACTACCGGCAGCTGCATTGGCTGCCAATGGAGGCGCGCGTAAAGTTGAAATTTGCCTGCTTCTGCTTCAAAGCACTACAAGGACTTGCCCCTAAATATATAACTGACCTTTTCGTCTTCTCCGCCAACAGACACAAGAGAAGCTCACAGTCCAACTTCGTTTCCCCCCCAGTGAGAGGTTGTAAACTGAAAAAAACACCATGAACATCTTCTCTCGCACCATGCAGCATCATGGGGTAAAGACCTAGAACAATTGCTTTCGCCCACTACTTATGAGGAATTTAGGAAACGTCTGAAAACACACCTGTTCCTAAAGTATCTAGACAAATGATCCTCTCTTCTCTCTCCCCTCTATAGCGATTAACTTGTTCTATTGATCACTCTCTCCTCAAAAATGGATTTCCTGTCCTATTAACCCTCTTTCTTCCTCCCCTCTTAAAGTCAATCAATTTGTACCTTTGCTTAATCTTTGTAAACCGCATAGAACTTCACGGTATTGCGATATATAAGCTGTTATTATTATTATTATTTTGGTCTCTGCCAGCCTAGGAACTATACATTAAGCCTGCTTTTACACCAGTAAGGAACAGGCCTACCCAAACTGAAAAGATCAGAGGAATCAAGAAGGAAAACCCCATTTATGGCCACTAGATGTCACTGCTGTCATTGTCCATTTCAAAACCCCCCACAAATAAAACATTTTCTTACTACACTGCTTAAAAATGAGATTACAGGGCTCACAATAGGTAGAGGCTAAAATTATATGAGGTTAAGGACCTAACTTTAGAATATGATTGACACATTTATTGGTTAAATTCAGGTAACTGGAAAAATAAATGGGAATGGAGAGGAACTACATGATCAAATCAAGAAGTTCTGCACAGAAGAGTTTTTCCTGAGAGCTCTGAATTTTCATTCTGATCAGTACCACTGGTGTTTACTTGGGCCATTTGTATGACCAACAAATTGCTGTCTTAAGACAACAGATCAAGACTCCACGCATGGCCTGGTTGTCGCAGTCTTTGGCTCCGTAGCAGACATCCGTAGCAGGCCCCCGATGCTCAAAAGTCTGCAGGGCAAATAAGACTGGTTGTAGCCAGTCTTACCTGCAAGGCAGCTTGGCCTCTGATGCTCCAAAGGGTTCTCGGCGGCTTCTACCAATTGTGGTAGCCGTAGGGTTACCGGACGTCCGGATTTCACCGATCTTGTCCTCCTTTTGGGGACATGGCCGGGGGTCCGGATGGCTTTTCAAAACCCGGCACTTCTCTCACTCGCGTTGGGCATGCGTGGATTGCCTCCTGCCCGACCAAAGCAGGCATCGGGGGGTGGGCCTCTAGGGTGTCCAGATTTTACAGTTGTAAAATCTGGCAAACCTAGGTAGCAGCCACCACGAACCCTATGCCAATGTTTCACAAGGAACTCATTAGTATTAAAATGAGCACTCTTTGTAATGCACAGAAGGGAACACCCACCTCTTACCAGGTCAAATTAACCAGGAGGTCTTAAGCTGCTGGTTTCAAGTTTTTATTAAAATTTGATGAATCGCTTAATCTTAATACAAAGCGATGAACAAGTCTAAAAAAACATATAATCCATTTCTCGTTACAGGGAGACGACCTCATCAACATAGACAAAACGATGGACATGTGCATCTATTATATGAGTGTATGTCCTGCACCCAATAGAGTTGTGAGGGTAAGAGGCGCCCGGGATGGTGGCCTCCCCACACCCTCTTCTCTGCCCCCTGCTCCTTTCCCGCCCTCCCCTCCCTCCCTTCCCAACCCGCACCTTTTAAAATCTTCACCAGCTCCGGCCTGCTGCTTGCACCAGCGTTGGCTTTCTCTCTGATGTCACTTCCTGGCCCCACAACCCGGAAGTGATTTCGGAGGGAAACCAGGCCAGTGTGAGCAGCAGACCGAAGTTGCTCACATGCTGGTGAAGATTTAAAGAGTTAGGGGGGAAGGGAGGGCGCGAGGGAAGCTTCTGCTTGCCCTGGGATTGGTAGCATAGAGTGTCGCTACTATTTGGGATTCTGCCAGGCAGTTGTGACGTGGATTGGCCACTGTTGGAAACAGGAAATTGGGCTAAATGGACCATTGGTCTACCTCAATATGGCTATTATCTTTTCATGGATGGGAGGGGGGAGAGGAAGAGATGTCAGGACAGCTGCCACGAACAGAAGCTAAAATAGGATGGGGGGAAGGAGGAGTAACATAACAAAGTAAATGACGGCAGATAAAGACCTGAATGGTCCATCCCGTCTGCCCCAAAATACACTCTCTATAATTCAATGATTTAATTTAAATTGTTCTTTTTCTTAGATATCTCTGGGCTCTGCTCGGTATTGTGCATCTACTGGAGTCTCCGTCGAAGCTCACTCCAGCTCATCTAAAACCATCGCAGCCCATCCTCAACCGAATGGCTAGGACCGGTGGGGAAAAGAAGGAAGAGGGATAGGTTCTGGACCTGCAAAGGGGAGACAGAAGAGGAGCAAGGGAAGAGAGAGGAACCCTTGCTGAACCCCTGGGAGGAGGGTCAGAGGGTGTCAGGTCAAAAGCGCGCCGGGACAAAAGCGCGCGCAGACAATTGAGCGCAACGCGGAGGTGCTCGCCGCAGAAAATTACAGTTTTTACGGCTCCAACGGGGGGGGGGGCGTGGGGGGACCCCCCCCACTTTACTTAATAGAGATCGCGCCGCGTTGTGGGGGCGTTGTGGGGGGTGTGGGGGGTTGTAACCCCCCACATTTTACTGAAAACTTCACTTTTTCCCTGTTTTTAGGGACAGTTGACAGAAGAGGCCCTTTATATTTAGTTTTATACAGTATTTTCTTTCCAGTTCAATAGAAATAATTTAACTTCTCAAATTTTTAAATATAATTTGGCATAATTTAAAAAAATTGCTTGTCTTTGCACCCCCTCCACTATCACCACGTACCAGCCCGGCCCAAACCAACTGCTGCTCAAAACACATCATGATTTGCACATGGGGAGAGTGTGGTGCAGTGGTTAAAGCAACAGCCTCAGCACACTGGGATTGTGGGTTCAAATCCACACTGCTCTTTGTGACCTTGGGCAAGTTACTTAATCCCCCCATTGCCCCAGGTATATTAGATAGACCCACACTGCTCCTTGTGACCCTGGGCAAGTCACTTAATCCCCCTATTGCCCCAGGTACATTAGATAGACCCACACTGCTCCTTGTGACCTTGGGCAAGTTACTTAATTCCCTTCATTGCACCAAGTACATTAGATAGATCCACACTGCTCCTTGTGACCTTGGGCAAGTTACTTAATTCCCTTCATTGCCCCAAGTACATTAGATAGACCCACACTGCTCCTTGTGACCTTGGGCAAGTTACTTAATTCCCTTCATTGTCCCAAGTACATTAGATAGATCCACACTGCTCCTTGTGACCCTGGGCAAGTCACTTAATCCCCCTATTGCTCCATATACATTAGATAGACCCACACTGCTCCTTGTGACCCTAGGCAAGTCACTTAATCCTCCCATTGGCTCAGGTACATTAGATAGATCCACACTGCCCCTTGTGACCCTGGGCAAGTCACTTAATCCCCTCATTGCTCCATCTACATTAGATAGACCCAAACTGCTCCTTGTGACTCTAGGCAAGTCACTTAATCCCCTCATTGCTCCATCTACATTAGATAGACCCACACTGCTCCTTGTGACTCTAGGCAAGCCACTTAATCCCCCCATTGGCTCAGGTACATTAGATAGATCCACACTGCCCCTTGTGACCCTGGGCAAGTCACTTAATCCCCTCATTGCTCCATCTACATTAGATAGACCCAAACTGCTCCTTGTGACTCTAGGCAAGTCACTTAATCCCCTCATTGCTCCATCTACATTAGATAGACCCACACTGCTCCTTGTGACTCTAGGCAAGTCACTTAATCCCCCCATTGGCCCAGGTACATTAGATAGATCCACACTGCCCCTTGTGACCCTGGGCAAGTCACTTAATCCCCCCTTGCTCCAGGTACATTAGATAGATTGTGAGCCCATCGGGATAGACAGAAAAAAATGCTTCTAATACCTGAATAAATTTATGTAAGCTGTTCTGAGCTCCCCTGGAAGAACAGTATAAAAAACTGAATAAATAAATAGTGTGAAAAGTTTCAGCCTCTAAGAGCTGGTATTGTGATGTCATAATGCCTCATTCCACCAATAAGAGCCAACTTCATCAGTGATGTCACAATGGCTGGATTGTCCTATACTTAGCTCACTTTTGCTACATTTAGATTTCGAGAGTAGCGCAGTGGTTAAAGCTACAGCCTCAGTACCCTGAGGTTGTGGGTTCAAACCCACGCTGCTCCTTGTGACCCTGGGCAAGTCACTTAATCCCCCCATTGCCCAGGTACATTAGATAGATTGTGAGCCCACCAGGACAGACAGGGAAAAATGTTTGAAGTACCTGAATAAATTCATGTAAACTGTTTTGAGCTCCCCTGGGAGAACAGTAGAGAAAATTGAATAAATGAAAAATGACTTGCGCATCTGCTTTCCTGGCTTAGAGGGAACTTTGCCTTTGAGTATTCTAGGCAGCAGGGGGGTTTATGGTTTAATTAAAATTTTATATACTGCCTTTCTTTGTTTTTTTTGTAAACAAAACCCAAAACAAATAAAATCTATACAAATGTACAAAAGAAGCAATAAGAATTAATCTATATAAATAAAGAAGATCAGAATAAAGAAATTAAAATCATATGAACAGAAAAGGAACACCATAATTGATGGAACTGAGAAAACCAAAGAATATAAGAAGAAAGGGGGAAGTAGGTAGGGGAGATTGTTGAAGGCTGCTACTCCAACTCCAGAGGGAACCCCGTAGGCCTGAAGGAAAAGGTGAGTCTTCAAAGCACTCTTAAACTGTATAATTGAGGATTCAAGTTGGAGCCCTGGGGGTAAAGCATTCTAGCGTAAGGTGTCAAGAAGGGACTGAAATTCAGAGAAATATTCAGCTTGCTTATTATTTATTTATTTAAAAAATGTATGCACTGCCTAAACCTAGGTGGTTTCCAAATTACAATACCTAATAAAAATCACAAGGTCAAACAAAACAGAGAAACGGAATGAACAATTAAACGTCATTACAGCTGTAGACTAAGGTGGCAGGGTTGGCTACGGCGATGGGGCAGGGAGGAAGCTGCGGCGGCAGTGGCTTCAGCAGGGGAACAGGCAGGGAGAGAAGAAGGAAAAGTTGGGGGGAATGGAGTGTACTGGGTGGCAGAGTCAGCTTCGGGGCTGGGATGGGAGGCAGGGAGAAATCGGTGGCGGTGGATTCAGTGGAGGGAACAAGCAGGGAGAGAGGAAGAAAAAGTTGGGGGGGGGAATGGAGTGTGTTGGGTGGCAGGGTCAGCTTTGGGGCTGGGGCGGAGAGGCAAGGAGAAATTGCGGTGGTGTCTTCAGTAGGGGGGGGGCAGGCAGGGAGAGAGGAAGAAAAAGTTGGATTCATGAAGGGACAGAGAGAGATGTTGGTTGGGGAATGGAATGAGGTCTGGAGGAGAGGAAGCATGCAGGAGGCAGAAAGAAATATTAGATGCACAGTCAGAAGGAAGTGCAACCAGAGACTCATGGAATCACCAGACAACAAAGGTAGGAAAAATGATTTTATTTTCAATTTCGTGATCAAAATGTGTCAGTTTTGAGAATTTATATCTGATGTCTATATTTTGCACTATATTTGTCTATTTTTCTATAGTTGTTTCTGAGGTGACATTGCATATTTTAACGTCATCTGCCTTGACATCTTTGAAACCCCCCCCCCGAATATAAATAATTAACATTTTCTCTGTGTACAGTGTGCTTTTATAATTTTGTGGTTACCATTATGTATTAATAAGATTATATTGTGTGTATATGAAAAATGGATGGAAGAAATTGCATTACAGTTAGTATGATTATTAAGGGGGCGGAGTCAGGGGCAGAGTTTGGGCAGGTCTGGGGTGGAGCTTGGGTGGGGGTACTCAGTTGGTATTTGTTAGGCTTAGGGGTACTTGGCTTGAAAAGGTCGAGAAACACTAATGTAAAGTGTGTGTGTGGGGAGGAGGGGTTATATTTGTAATTTTTATGAATGGAAACAGTGCTACTCTCCATTCTCCCTCAATTCAATCCCTCTCAATATCAGGTAGGGGGGTAATGATTGGTAGCCGCTTAGGTAATTTTCATAGGCGCTATATAAATACCTAAAATAAATAAAGGGAAATGTTCCGTTCATGGCCTTCTATTCCTTCCACAACCTCTTCCCCTTTCCAAATCTTTATTCCCCCCCCCCCCCTCCCTGTGACTGTAAGGCTGGAAGAAAAGAGCAGATACCAGAAGCTTCCCAAAACTTATGATTCATGAGCTCGCTCAGTTGTGGGGAGGAGCTGATAGACTGGAGTACAAAAATCTAAAAAATGATCTCATTTATTCATTTGGCTTTCTATTCCCGTCCTCTCAGGAGAGCTCAGACGGGGTTACAAGTTTCCATACATAACAAAGCCTGGCAAAATGTAACATGGCAAAAACACAGGATGGCAGACACAGTATTATTTATTCAAGCGTAGCATGGCAAACATACAGAGATTAGTCCCAACAGTTCTTTGCATAATCCACTTGTTCTTATCTTTTTCTTCCTAGTCTCTCCCTCCCTTTTTTCACCCCTTAGTGCTTCTTCCCTCCAACCCCATCTCTTCTCTGAACCCTTTTTTCAGCCCCCTCCTCCTTGACTCCCACACAGTTCCTCTCCTTGTCCTCATTGATTTCTCTTTCTTCAGCCCAGGCCCCCTCCCCCAGCTTGCAGTCATTTCAGCTTTGTTCTCCTTTTCACAGTCCGTATCTCATCCCTCAACCTATCAGTGCGACTCTTTCCTTTCCCTGATTCTCTATCAGGTCCTCCTTCCTTCCCCATTGCTTCCCCCAGCACTTCTCCCTTCTCTGTCAGACCTACACTGCTGCTCCCTTCTATTAGCCCATTGCTCAGCCATTACTTAGCCAGCCATTAGCTCCAGGGAGCTGCAGGACCAATAGCTTAGGAGTCATCAACCTTCTGTCCTGCTTTCCCCTTCGGCCTATTGGCTGGCTAAGGACTGTCTTACCAATGGTGTCTCATAAGTCACTGGTCCTGCCCCCTTTGCAGCTTATTGGCTGACTAAGGACTGTCTGACCAGTAGGCTGCAAGGGAGAGGCAGGCCAATAGCTTAGGAGTCATCAATCTTCTCTCCTGCTTTCACCTGCGGCCTATTGGCTGCTAAGGACTGTCTGACCAATGGTGTCTCCTAAGCCACTGGTCCTGCCCCCTTTTCAGCTTATTGGCTGGCTAAGGACTGCCTGACCAATGGTATCTCTTGAGCCACTGGTCCTGCCTCCTTTGCAGCTTATTGGCTGGCTAAGGACTGTTTGACCAATGGTGTCTCCTAAGCCACTGGTCCTGTCCCCTTTTCAGCTTATTGGCTGGCTAAGGACTGTCTGACCAATGGTATCTCTTGAGCCACTGGTCCTGCCTCCTTTGCAGCTTATTGGCTGGCTAAGGACTGTCTGACCAATGGTGTCTCCTAAGCCACTGGTCCTGCCCCCTTTTTAGCTTATTGGCTGGCTAAGGACTGTCTAACCAATGGTATCTCTTGAGCCACTGGTCCTGCCTCCTTTGCAGCTTATTGGCTGGCTAAGGACTGTCTGACCAATGGTGTCTCCTAAGCCACTGGTCCTGCCCCCTTTTTAGCTTATTGGCTGGCTAAGGACTGTCTGACCAATGGTATCTCTTGAGCCACTGATCCTGTCTCCTTTGCAGCTTATTGGCTGGCTAAGGACTGTCTGACCAATGGTGTCTCCTAAGTCACTGGTCCTGCCCCTTTTTTAGCTTATTGGCTGGCTAAGGACTGTCTGACCAATGGTATCTCTTGAGCCACTGGTCCTGCCTCCTTTGCAGCTTATTGGCTGGCTAAGGACTGTTTGACCAATGGTGTCTCCTAAGCCACTGGTCCTGCCCCCTTTTCAGCTTATTGGCTGGCTAAGGACTGTCTGACCAATGGTATCCCTTGAGCCACTGGTCCTGCCTCCTTTGCAGCTTATTGGCTGGCTAAGGACTGTCTGACCAATGGTGTCTCCTAAGCCACTGGTCCTGCCCCCTTTTTAGCTTATTGGCTGGCTAAGGACTGTCTGACCAATGGTATCTCTTGAGCCACTGGTCCTGCCCCCTTTTTAGCTTATTGGCTGGCTAAGGACTGTCTGACCAATGGTATCTCTTGAGCCACTGGTCCTGTCTCCTTTGCAGCTTATTGGCTGGCTAAGGACTGTCTGACCAATGGTGTCTCCTAAGCCACTGGTCCTGCCCCCTTTTTAGCTTATTGGCTGGCTAAGGACTGTCTGACCAATGGTATCTCTTGAGCCACTGGTCCTGTCTCCTTTGCAGCTTATTGGCTGGCTAAGGACTGTCTGACCAATGGTGTCTCCTAAGCCACTGGTCCTGCCCCCTTTTTAGCTTATTGGCTGGCTAAGGACTGTCTGACCAATGGTATCTCTTGAGCCACTGGTCCTGCCCCCTTTTTAGCTTATTGGCTGGCTAAGGACTGTCTGACCAATGGTATCTCTTGAGCCACTGGTCCTGTCTCCTTTGCAGCTTATTGGCTGGCTAAGGACTGTCTGACCAATGGTGTCTCCTAAGCCACTGGTCCTGCCCCCTTTTTAGCTTATTGGCTGGCTAAGGACTGTCTGACCAATGGTATCTCTTGAGCCACTAGTCCTGTCTCCTTTGCAGCTTATTGGCTGGCTAAGGACTGTCTGACCAATGGTGTCTCCTAAGCCACTGGTCCTGCCCCCTTTTTAGCTTATTGGCTGGCTAAGGACTGTCTGACCAATGGTATCTCTTGAGCCACTGGTCCTGCCCCCTTTTTAGCTTATTGGCTGGCTAAGGACTGTCTGACCAATGGTATCTCTTGAGCCACTGGTCCTGTCTCCTTTGCAGCTTATTGGCTGGCTAAGGACTGTCTGACCAATGGTGTCTCCTAAGCCACTGGTCCTGCCCCCTTTTTAGCTTATTGGCTGGCTAAGGACTGTCTGACCAATGGTGTCTCCTAAGCCACTGGTCCTGCCCCCTTTTTAGCTTATTGGCTGGCTAAGGACTGTCTGACCAATGGTATCTCTTGAGCCACTGGTCCTGCCTCCTTTGCAGCTTATTGGCTGGCTAAGGACTGTCTGACCAACGGTGTCTCCTAAGCCACTGGTCCTGCCTCCTTAGTAGCTTATTGGCTGGCTAAGGATGTCTGTAAGTTCAGTTTCAGGACACTCTTAGCTGCTTGTGGGCTGTGAGAAGGAAGTTTAGGGAGAGTTGCATTTTTGGCTACAGACCTCGGGTTTCCGTCAACCCATGAGAGGTTAGCTAAACATATACACTTCTCCCTCCGTATTTGCAGTGGTTTGGGGCAGTCAGCCCGCGAATATGAAAAAAACCGTCAATAATATTCGGGCCGGTTCTAACCCTAACCCTGGCTTCCCCCGGCTATTTTAAGCCCCGAAAGCCCCCCCCTTAAGCCTTACCTGGTGGTCTAGCGGGTTTTCGGGGCAGGAGCGGAATGGCCTACTGAGAACAAGCCAGCACGGATTCTGTAAGGGAAGGTCGTGCCTAACGAACCTTCTGTACTTCTTTGAGGGAATAAGCAGACGGGTGGACAATGGGGAACCCATAGACATCATTTACCTCGATTTTCAAAAGGCTTTCGACAAGGCTGCTTAGAACATAGAAACATAGAAGATGACGGCAGAAAAGGGCTACAGCCCATCAAGTCTGCCCACTCTGCTTACCCACCCCCTGTCTATGCCCTAATGACCCAATTTCCTTATCTTGACCCTCGTAGGGATCCCACATGGGTATCCCATTTATTCTTAAAGTCTGGCACGCTGTCTGCCTCGATCACCTGCACTGGAAGCTTGTTCCAATGATCAACCACTCTCTCTGTGAAGAAATACTTTCTGGTGTCGCCATGAAATTTTCCGCCCCTGAGTTTGAGCGGGTGCCCTCTTGTGGCCGAGGGTCCCTTGAGAAAGAAAATATCATCTTCCACTTCGACAGCTTAGGAAGCTGTGGAACCACGGGGTGGGAGGGGATGTGCACAGATGGATCAAGCACTGGTTGTCGGGTAGACTGCAGAGGGTCGGAGTGAAGGGCCAATATTCTGACTGGCGGGGAGTCACGAGCGGTGTGCCACAGGGATCGGTGCTGGGGCCGTTACTCTTCAACATATTTATCAAAGACCTGGAAAAGGAGGCAAAGTGCAAGGTTATAAAATTTGCAGAAGATACCAAACTGTGCGGTAGAGTTAGGTCCAGGGAGGAGTGTAAGGACCTGCAAAGGGACCTGGACAAGCTGGAAGACTGGGCAAACAAATGGCAAATGTGCTTTAACGTGGAAAAATGCAAGGTCATGCATATAGGGAAAAAGAACCTGTTGTTCAACTACAAATTGGGGGGGGGGCATTGTTGGGAGACAGCAGACTTGAGAGAGACTTGGGTGTGCTGGTGGATGCATCACTGAAGCCATCTGCACAGTGCGCAGCAGCCTCGAAAAAAGCCAACAGGATGCTGGGCATAATAAAGAGGGGCATAACAACCAGGACGCGGGAAGTCATCATGCCATTGTATCGAGCGATGGTGCGTCCACATCTGGAATACTGCGTTCAGTATTGGTCGCTACACCTCAAGAAGGACATGGCGGTACTTGAGAGAGTCCAAAGGAGAGCAACGAAACTGGTAAAAGGGCTGGAACACTGCCCATACGCCGAGAGGTTGGATAGGCTGGGGCTCTTTTCTCTGGAAAAGAGGAGGCTCAGGGGAGATATGATAGAGACCTTCAAGATCATGAAGGGCATAGAGAGGGTGGATAGGGACAGATTCTTCAGACTGAAGGGGACAACAAGTACGAGGGGGCATTCGGAGAAACTGAAGGGAGATAGGTTCAAAACAAATGCAAGGAAGTTTTTTTTCACCCAAAGGGTCGTGGACACTTGGAATGCGCTACCGGAGGAAGTGATCAGGCAGAGTACGGAACAGGGATTCAAACAGGGATTGGACGGATTCCTGAGGGATAAAGGGATCGAGGGATACTGAGGGAGGAGCTGGGATGTAACACAAGTTTAGAAAGCTAACCAGGTAATAAGTATAGAAACCCAACAGGTCGTGCATGTGCAAGACCGGAGGGTTAGGACTACGATGGGAAGATAGGACTTCAATGAGAAACCAAGGTGGCAAGGGAGCCCCTTCTGGTGATTCAGACAGGTCGTGACCTGTTTGGGCCGTCGCGGGAGCGGACTGCCGGGCAGGATGGACCTATGGTCTGACCCGGCGGAGGCACTGCTTATGTTCTTATGTTCTTATGAGCGATCTTCCCACACTCCTGCCCCGTGCAGATCGCTCACAGGAAATGGCTGCCTTGAGCTCCCGTAGTCTCTCGAGCCATTTCCTGTGAGCGATCTGCACGGGGCAGGAGCGTGGGAAGATCGCTCCTGCCCCGAAAACCCACTAGACCACCAGGTAAGGCTTAAGGGGAGGCTTACAGGGCTTAAAATAGCCTGAAAAATGAAAATGCATTTTTTGGTTTAAAACCGCGAATAAGCAAATCCGTAGATACGGAATTCGCAAATATGGAGGGAGAAGTGTAAATTGAAAATTTGGGCTCTGAAATTTACAGGTACAAAAATACTTTTCCCGAGCGGCAGGAAATATTCAGAGAATTTACCCAGGAAATTGCTTAGTTATTTGTGTCAAATGGTGTCAGGTCAAAAGCGTGCCGGGACAAAGGCGCGCGCAGACAATTGAGCGCAGCGTGGAGGCGCACAACGCAGAAAATTACTGTTTTTACGGCTCCGACGGGGGTGTGTGGGGGGGAACCCCCCCACTTTACTTACTAGAGATCGCGCCGCGTTGCGGGGGCGTTGTGGGGGGTGTGGGGGTTGTAACCTCCCACATTTTACTGAAAACTTCACTTTTCCCCTGTTTTTAGGGAAAAAGTTAAGTTTACAGTAAAATGTGGAGGCTTACAACCCCCCAAATCCCCCACAACGCCGGCGCGATCTCTATTAAGTAAACTGGGGGGGGCTCCCCAACAAAACCCTCCGTCGGAGCCCCTACAAACTAATTTTCTTTGGCGCGCACCTCCGTCTTGCGATCAGTTGTCGGCACACGCCTTTGTCTTTCGCGGGGTTGTCTATGAACCGTGTCAAATTCCTTTGAAAGCTGACTCATATTGCCCCCCCCCCCCCTTTGTCTATGTCCTCTCAGAGGCACCGAAGAAAAAGAAATATCATTTTATGCTGCTTCTTCCTCTTGGCAAAGGAAAACAACACTTCAATCTTTCTGATTTTCTATTCTGGACACTCTGAAAAATCTCACTCTTTGGTCTTCAAGGTCCCTCTTCAGGTCGATGTACCCTGAGCATCCGCGAAAAGTGCTTTTTAGGAGGTTTCCTGTAACCCAGGATCTGAGCAGATGCCCTGAGGGAGAATCCTACTTGTATTAGATTATTTTGGAAGTTTTAAGAGAGTTGTACGGCTGTGCTTTAAGAACGGCGAGCTCCTAAAATGATGCGTGGTCTTCGTGATAAGGTGTATAGGGACAGACTTAAAGATCTCAATCTGTATACTTTGGAGGAACGGCGGGAGAAGGGAGATATGATAGAGACGTTTAAATACTTTTGTGATGTAAATGCGCATGAGTCGAGTCTCTTTCATTTGAAAGGAAGCTCTAGAATGAGAGGGCAAAAGATGAAGTTAAGAGTAACCTAAGGAAATACTTATTTTACAGAAAGGGTGGTAGATATTTGGAATGGTCTTGCGGAAGAAGTGATGGAGACAGAGACTGTGTCTGAATTGAAGAGGGCCTGGGATAGGCACGTGGGATCTCTCAGAGAGAGAAAGCGATAATGGTTACTGCGGATGGGCAGACTAGGTGGGCCATTTGGCCTTTATCTACCATCTTGTATCTATGTTACTTCAGCTCCTTACCTGCTCATAAGGAGTGCCAGGCACTCATTGTTTTATGATCATGCGTGGTTTTATGTATTCTCACTTAGATATAAGTGGATTAGATATGAGTTAAATAAATAAATACACTAGAAGAATTTTTGCCTCTTTTGTCAGGATATTAGATTTTTGGAGTGCAAATACTGTGTTTCTCCGAAAATAAGACCCATCCCAAAAATAAGCCCTACCATGATTTTTAAAGATGCTCCTAATATACATTATATGTTACATTAACGGGTGTAGCTGGACAGGGTGCTGCTGAACAGGGGGGAGGTAAAAGGAAGGGATAAAGGCTACTGCTGGACAGGGGGAGCATGGAAGGGGTGCTGCTGGACAGGGGGGAGGTAAAAGGAAGGGAGAAGGGCTACTACTGGACAGGGGAAACAGGCAAGGGGTGGTGGTAGATAGCCGAGGAAAGAGAGAGAGAGAGACAGAAAGAAAGAAAGACAGCACACACATCTATTCTAGCACCCGTTAATGTAACATATAATGTAATATAAGCCCTCAACAAAAATGAAAGAAATGCAACGCAATCTGCAGTGAGAGGAGCACAAGCCAAAACAAAGAAAACTGCAGACAGATGTACAAAGATGCAGGCTAATTTATTAAACCAAAATCATGAATGCGGTTAATGTTACCACCTTGTACCAAACCAAAGGACCCGACACGGTCCGTGTTTCGGTAAACACGCCTTCATCAGGGGTCCCGGGTGGATAAGGTTTCAAATAAAAGCGCAAAACAAGAACTTAGCCTGAGAGAGTAGCAGCGAAAAGCAATAAAAACAATCTCTTTAGAAACTCCGCCAGCGGTTTTATTTGAAACCTTATCCACCCGGGACCCCTGATGAAGGCGTGTTTACCGAAACACGGACCGTGTCGGGTCCTTTGGTTTGGTACAAGGTGGTAACATTAACCGCATTCATGATTTTGGTTTAATAAATTAGGCTGCATCTTTGTACATCTGTCTGCAGTTTTTTGTTTTGGCCTAATATAAGCCCTACTCCCAAAAATAAGCCCAAGTTAAGATCGACCCCCGAAGCCCCTCCCGAATGTCCCCGATACTCTCCAACTCCATCCCTGACACTAGTTCTGCCTGATTCACCGAAATAATTGGACTCGTCAATTCCGTGACCCCTGACACACCTCCACGCCGAAAAAACATCTCCCAAAAATAAGCCCTAATGCGTTTTTTGGACCCAAAATTAATATAAGACACTGTCTTATTTTGGGGAAAACACAATATGACAATTCAGGTTCTATTCAGGCCTTGAGGTTCTGAACTGGGTCCCAAAGTATTTTAAACTAGTGAATTACTTCTTATTGCTATTTCTAATCTTTAATATCTCTGATTTGATTTTATTGTTCAGCATCTCTCTATCTCTCTTTTCATTGTCTGGTGTGTATGTATATGTGTGTGTGTGGGGGAGAGGGAGGGAGGGTAACCATGGTCTTCGAGCTCAGTTTTCAAGATTTCCACAATATCCTCTATAATAAAACCCTAAGCGCGCAAGCGCACTTAAGACGCCGTGATCCCTGCCACCGTGATGTGTGCTTCCGTGTCGCACATGCGCACTGCCTGCCTTCTGCCCCCGATCTCTGATGCCAGCTGATTTTCTGCGCTGCCGCTTCCGGGACGCTTCTTCTCACCCCCCGGACCAGCAAACGCGGCAGCCGTGGTTTCATCTTGCAGCCGTGGGGCATTTGCTATGCCATCCCACTTCGATACTGCGCGGTACTACTGGACAGGGGGAGCAGGGAAGGGGTGCTACTGGACAGGGGGAAGGTAAAAGGAAGGGAGAAGGGCTGCTGCTGGACAGGGGGAACAGGCAAGGGGTGGTGGTAGACAGCCGAGGAAAGAGAGAGAGACAGAAAGAAAGAAAGAAAGACAGACACACACATCTATTCTAGCACCCGTTAATGTAACAGACTTAAAGACTGGTATATACATGAGAGCTATCTGCATACAATGGAAGCGGTACACGCAGGTCAATCTCGTGCATATTTATTGTGGTTATCTTGTGGCTAGGGTTACTAGACGTCTGGATTTCACTGGACATGTCCTTCTTTGTCCGGGTTTTGAAAAGTTTTCCTTCGTGCAGTAGAGCATCTGTGCATGCGCGGATGTCCTACCCGACGAGAGTAGGGGCTGAGGCAAGACCAGGACGGGGCTAGGTGGAACTGGCCAGGCCTGGGGGCTGGTCTAGGGGGTCCGGATTTTCTAGAATGAAAATCTGGTAACCCTGGGTGTGGCCCTCGAGGACCATAATTGCTCATTTCCAGTCTGGTGTAACCCCTGCCTGTCTGTAGTGTTCTTACAGAGTTTTTATATGCTGTTTAGCAGACCGGGTCCAGGTTGGACATACTTCCTGCTCTCCACTGTCACTCAGTAACTCAGTCCAGGCTAGAATTGGGTTCTGAACATAAGAAGTTGCCTCCGCTGAGGCAGACCAGAGGTCCATTGCCTGAACAGTGGTCTCTGACTAAATTTTATAAATTACCTCTATCCCTATAACCTTACCTCTACTCCTATCTGTACCCCTCAATCCCTTTGTCCTCTAGGAACCTATCCAAACCTTCTTTGAAGCCCTGTAACGTGCTCCTACCTACCACAGCCTCCGGAAGCTCGTTCCATGTATCCACCACCCTCTGGGTGAAAAAGAACTTCCTGGCGTTTGTTCTAAACCTTCCCCCTTTCAATTTCTCTGAGTGCCCCCTTGTACTTGTGGTTCCCCATAATTTGAAAAATCTGTCCCTGTCCATTTTTTCTATGCCCTTCATGATCTTGAAGATTTCTATCATGTCTCCTCTAAGTCGTCGCTTTTCCAGGGAGAAAAGCCCTAGCTTTTTCAGTCTGTCAGTATATGAGAGGTCCCCCATACCCTTTATTAGCTTAGTTGCTCTTCTCTGGACTCTCTCAAGTACCGCCATGTCCTTCTTGAGGTAAGGCGACCAGTACTGGACACAGTACTCCAGGTGCGGGCGCACCATTGCACGATACAGTGGCAGGATGACTTCCTTCGTCCTGGTCGTGATACCTTTCTTAATGATACCCAACATTTTGTTCGCTTTCCTTGAGGCTGTGGCGCACTGCGCCAACGCCTTCAATGTTGTGTCTACCATCACTCCCAGGTCTCTTTCAAGGTTGCTCACCCCTAGCGTTGATCCCCCCATTTTGTAAGTGAACATCGGGTTCTTTTTCCCAATATGCATGACCTTGCATTTCCCTGTGTTGAAGCTCATTTGCCACTTTTTGGCCCACTCTTCCAGCGTTGTCAGATCTTTTTGGAGGTCTTTGCAGTCCTCTATGTTATTAGCCCTGCTGTATAGTTTGGTGTCGTCTGCAATTTTAATAACCTCACATTTTGTTCCTGCCTCCAGGTCGTTAATGAATATATTGAATAGGAGCAGTCCCAGCACCGACCCCTGTGGAACTCCGCTCGTGACCCATTTCCAATCTGAGTAATGGCCCTTTACTCCAACCCTGTTTCCAGTCCGCCAGCCAGTTTTTGATCCATCGGTGGGCCTCCCCTTGCACCCCGTGGTTCCATAGCTTCCTTAGCAGTCTTTCGTGTGGTACCTTGTCGAAGGCTTTTTGGAAGTCAAGGTAAATGATGTCTATAGATTCCCCTTTATCCACCTGGCTGTAAAAGAGAGAGATTTCATAATGATAGCAGAAAGCAACAGTAACATCAGACAACTATAATCACTCCATTTTCCTAGGACGCTCTCAAATCCAAATATACTCCTCTTTCTTTCAGTCATCTTCAGAGCTGGAGTAAACTGAGATGCTGTTCTTTTTAGCAGCTTGACCCTCCTTTTTCTGATCTTCTCTTTTTCCAGGACCAGGCCTCCCAGCTGCTCACTTGCACTCCAATCTGATTAACTCCTTTCCTTCTCCACAGAAGCAGTGGAGTGCTAGAACATTTAAGGAGAGCACATAGTCAGGAATGTGCAGAAGCCGAAGCAGCCCTGGCCATCTCTCATTGCTTTTCTCCCCTTTACGACAGCCAAAGTCCTTGATCCTCTTACAGAACAATGCATTTGCTAAAAGTAATCATGAGCCATAGACCAAAACATTCAAATGGGCTGAGGGTTTACATCAATCCCAGTTTCCCCTCCAAAGAGGTCTCTTCCTTTCATTACCTCACTGGTCAGGAGAGCCCTCTATTCTTAAATCAAAATACAGTACTTTAGTTGAGCCACTAGAGGTCTCTGCCATCTACCTAAAGCAGAATCTTAGAGGTCACTACACTGGTCTCATCTCTGTGCATTCTTTTTTGTTCTTTTTGGTGTTCTCTCTCTTATTCACGGGCACATATTTTGATTCTTACTTACCTTCTCTCTTTATCTTTCTAATCCCTTTTCCTGATACCCTCCTCTTTTCTCCTTTCTGACCTTCCTAGGCCCCAACAGAAGGTGGTGGCTACAGAGGCAAGGACATGAGGGATCGCTAAGAACAGCGGTCTCAAACTCAAACCACATTTTGGATTTGTAGGTACTTGCCTCATGCAAAGCTGTCATTTCTTTAATAAGACATTAACTATTTTTTCTGCGGCCCTCCAAGTACCTAAAAATTCAAAATGTGGAGTATCTGAAATTATCAGAAGCAATTGCTTCTGATAATTTCAGCTATACACAGCTGAAAGCAGTGCGACATGCAGAAAGTGAAGAACTATCAAAGTACCAGCTGCAAGAGACAAGATTTTGGACCAACTATTTTGAGGCCCTCAGTATTATAAAGAATGATTCTTTATGGAAAACTTGAGCCTTAAGTGTCCGGCGGTTGCGACTGTAACCGCCTTCAGCACCAGACACATGCACAAGCTGCACTGCCTGCGATGGTTACTTTACGTTCTGGAATGTTTCCCGCCTCACTGCTGTAACCTCACGCAAGTGCTTTCCTGCGTCTGTACGCGATTGTGAGGTGGAGTGGAGAGGGACAATCGTGTACAGACAGAAAAGCACTTGTGTGAGGTTACAGCAGTGACGAGGGCAACGTTCCAGAACGTGACCACTGGACACTTAAGACAAGTTTTCCATAAAGAATCATTCTTTATAATATCGAGGGCCTCAAAATAGTACCTGGCGGGCCGCATGTGGCCCCCGGGCCACGGGTTTGAGACCACTGGCTTAGACTATGGGAGGAGGAGGAAAGGGAATCCCCAGGAACTGATAAAAGAAGAAGGCTGCAGAGGAACAGAAATACAAGGCACCATTTTCCTCTCCACCACCTTCCTCGGGAGCGCATTCCAGGAATCAACCACCCTCTTCCTAAAGAAGAATTTCCTAACATTACTCTTGAATCTACCACCCCTCAACCTCAAATTATGTTCTCTGGTTTTACCATTTTCCTTTCTCTGGAATAGATTTTGTTCTACGTTAATACCTTTCAAGTATTTGAACGTCTGAATCATATCTCCCCTGTCCCTCCTTTCCTCTAGGGCAGGGGTAGGCAATTACAGTCCTTGAGAGCTGGATCCAGGTCAGGTTTTCAGGATATCCACAATAAATATGCATGAGATAGATTTGCATCTCAAGGAGGTAGTGAATGCAGAACCATCTCATACATATGTAGATATTCTGAAAACCTGCCCTGGCTCCGGCTCTTGAGGACCAGAATTACCTACCCCTGCTCTAGGGTATACATATTCACGGCTTCCAGTCTCTCCTCATACGTCTTCTGGTGCAAACCTACTACTATTTTCGTCGCCTTCCTCTGGACCGCTTCATTTTGTGTCCTTTGCCAGTTACGGTCTCCAAAATTGAACACAATACTCCAAGTGGGGCTTTACCATCGACCTGTACAGGAGCATCAACACCTTCTTTCTTCTACTGGTCACGCCTCTCTCTATACAGCCCAGCATCCTTCTGGCAACAGTCACCGCCTTGTCACACTGTTTCTTCGCCTTTAGATCTTCAGACATATCAACCCAAGGTCCCTCTCACCTCCCAGCACATATTACTCTAACTTCATCAACTGTCCCTTAGTCTTTGGAAATCTTGATGCATTAAAACATCAACCCACTTGTACCCGTTCTACTCCACTCAGGATTTTGTAGACTTCAATCCTATCTCCCATCAGCCATCTCTTTTCCAAGCTGAAGAGCCCTAACCTTTTTAGTCTTTCCTCATACGAGAGGAGTTCCATCCCCTTTACCATCTTGGTCGCTCTTCTTTGATCCTTTTCTAGTGCTGCTATATCTCTTTTGAGAAATGTAGGTGGTTTTGAAAAAGGTTTGGACAAGATCCTGGAGGAAAAGTCCCTAAACTGCAGTTGAGACAGACATGGGAGAAGCCACTGCTTGCCCTGGATCGGTGGCATGGAATGCTGCTACTATTTGCCAGGTACATGTGACTGGGATTGAACTCCATGAAGGCGGGATGCTGGGCTAGATGGACCATTGGTCTGACCTAGTAAGGCTCAGGGCCAGATTTTCCTATAGGCTAACTAGGCTTCAGCCTAGGGCCTCAAGATCAAGAGGGGCCTACATTCAAATTGTTAGCAAAATTAAAATTACACTATTCTAAAAACAGTGAACACTAAAACACTGAACCGAAAATAAGGAGAAATTCTATGCATATGACTAATAAACAAACATAAAAATGTATTGGTTAAGATCAACGCGTTTGGCTCATTGTATATACTAGATTGCACCAAAGTATAGTTCATACGTTCACCGATTGCTATGGCAAATATTGACGTGCCTTATGCTACTAAGCTGCTCAAACTCCTTCTTTAACTCTTCGCGATCCACTCGCCCGAAGAGATTTCTGCGAGCTGAAAATTTTGAATTTTCCATTTGTCTCGCCTCCATCCGTTCCGGGTTAGGGCTCCCGTTCTGAAATCACATTTGAAACCTCATTCTAAAGTGCCTAAATATTTATCAGACACTAGGTAGGAGGCACAAGCAAAAGCTACAGAAGCTATTTTAGAAAATTACAATGATATCACCGATGCACTCAATTATTTACATTCAGATAATAATACAAAAGGTAATACTAGATTGAGGGCCAAGAATCTTTTACAGAAGATGGAAGAATTTGAATTCGTGTTTATGCCCCATTTCTGGAATCGAATACTGAGACATTTTTCAAAAGTAAATAAAATTCTTCAAAGCCCTAATATTTTACTTAGTAGTTGTGCAGATTGGTACAGGTCACTTTTGGATATTTTACGTGGAATTAGGGAAGATTTTGATGCACTTGAGCAACAAGCAAAAAACTCGTTGCCAAATACTGAATATAGAACTGCCAGAAGGATAATAAGAAGTAAAAGGCAAGGGAATTACGAAAATTCATCTAACCCTGATGCCTTAGACGAACTCTCTTCAAGAGATAAATTTAGGATTAAATCATTTATTCCTATATTAGATGCACTAGAATCAAATTTAGGAAGAAGAGCTTCTGTTTATGATGATGTAGTGAAAATATTTTCCTTTCTTGCCGATCTTACATTATCAAAGGTAGAACTTCAAAGAGGTGTTGAGCTGTTAATGCAAGAATACCCAGAAGATGTCATAGAAACATAGAAATAGATGGCAGATAAGGGCCACGGCCCATCTAGTCTGCCCACCCCAATGACCCTCCCCTACCTTTCTCTGTGAATAGATCCCACGTGTCTATCCCATTTGGCCTTAAAATCAGGCACACTGCTGGCCTCAATCACCTGAAGTGGAAGACTATTCCAGCGATCAACCACCCTTTCAGTGAAAAAGAATTTCCTGGTGTCCCCGTGTAGTTTCCCGCCCCTGATTTTCCACGGATGCCCCCTTGTTGCCACGGGACTCTTGAAAAAGAAGATATCTTCTTCCACCTCGATGCGGCCCGTGAGATACTTGAATGTCTCGAACATGTCACCCCTCTCTATGCGTTCCTCGAGTGAGTACAGCTGCAACTTATCCAGCCGTTCCTCGTACGGGAGATCCTTGAGTCCCGGGACCATCCGGGTGGCCATTCTCTGGACCGACTCCAGTCTCAGCACATCCTTACGGTAATGCGGCCTCCAGAATTGCACACAGTATTCCAGGTGGGGCCTCACCATGGATCTATACAATGGCATAATGACTTCAGGCTTACGGCTGACGAAACTCCTGCGTATGCAACCTATGATTTGTCAACCAAAATCTTACTGAAGAACTATTTCATTTCCACACATATGTGAGACAAACACATAAACCTTCAAAAAATTCCACATTGTCGCATACAGACTTGTATCAAATAATATTCAAAGAAAATATTCAAGTGGCCTTCCCCCATGTGGAATCAATCTTACGGCTGTTTCTCAGTTTAATAGTCACTAATTGTACTGGAGAAAGGTCATTTTCAAGACTTAAAAATATCAAAAATCAATTAAGAAGCACAATGACCCAGACGAGGTTGTCTTCATTGAATATTTTGTGCATCGAAAGTGAGACCTTCAGAAAAATAGATTTTGATGAACTTATAGAAGAATTATGTGTGAAAAAGTTTAGAAAGAAATTCTTCTAATCTACTATTTTGTTTTAAATGTACCGTATTTTCACGCATATAACGCGCGCGTTATACGCGTTTTTACCTACCGCGCATACCCCTCACGCGTTATATGCGTGAGCGCGGTATACCAAAGTTTTAAAACATAGTTCCCACCCCGCCCGACGCCCGATTCACCCCCCCAGCAGGACCGCTCGCACCCCCACCCCGAACGACCGCTCGCACGCGCTCCCATCCGCACCCGCATCCACGATCGGAGCAAGAGGGAGCCCAAGCCCTCTTGCCCGGCCGACTCCCCGACGTCCGATACATCCCCCCCCCGGCAGGACCACTCGCACCCCCACCCCGAACGACC
Source organism: Geotrypetes seraphini (assembly GCF_902459505.1). Taxonomy (NCBI): domain Eukaryota; kingdom Metazoa; phylum Chordata; class Amphibia; order Gymnophiona; family Dermophiidae; genus Geotrypetes; species Geotrypetes seraphini. The sequence continues at coordinate 108,881,142 of NC_047084.1, forward strand.
GCTCGCACGCGCTCCCACCCACACCCGCATCCACGATCGGAGCAAGAGGGAGCCCAAGCCCTCTTGCCCGGCCGACTCCCCGACGTCCGATACATCCCCCCCCCCCCCGGCAGGACCACTCGCACCCCCACCCCGAACGACCGCCGACTTCCCGACAATATCGGGCCAGAAGGGAGCCCAAACCCTCCTGGCCACGGCGACCCCCTAACCCCACACCGCACTACATTACGGGCAGGAGGGATCCCAGGCCCTCCTGCCCTCGACGCAACCCCCCCCCCCCCCCAAGAACCTCCGACCGCCTCCCAGCCGACCCGCGATCCCCCTGGCGACCCCCACGACCCCCCCACCCCCCTTCCCCGTACCTTTGGTAGTTGGGCCAGAAGGGAGCCCAAACCCTCCTGGCCACGGCGACCCCCTAACCCCACCCCGCACTACATTACGGGCAGGAGGGATCCCAGGCCCTCCTGCCCTCGACGCAAACCCCCCTCCCCCCCAAGAACCTCCGACCGCCCCCCAGCCGACCCGCGATCCCCCTGGCGACCCCCACGACCCCCCCACCCCCCTTCCCCGTACCTTTAGTAGTTGGCCGGACAGACGGGAGCCAAACCCGCCTGTCCGGCAGGCAGCCAACGAAGGAATGAGGCCGGATTGGCCCATCCATCCTAAAGCTCCGCCTACTGGTGGGGCCTAAGGCGCGTGGGCCAATCAGAATAGGCCCTGGAGCCTTAGGTCCCACCTGGGGGCGCGGCCTGAGGCACATGGGCCCAACCCGACCATGTGCCTCAGGCCGCGCCCCCAGGTGGGACCTAAGGCTCCAGGGCCTATTCTGATTGGCCCACGCGCCTTAGGCCCCACCAGTAGGCGGAGCTTTAGGATGGATGGGCCAATCCGGCCTCATTCCTTCGTTGGCTGCCTGCCGGACAGGCGGGTTTGGCTCCCGTCTGTCCGGCCAACTACTAAAGGTACGGGGAAGGGGGGTGGGGGGGTCGTGGGGGTCGCCAGGGGGATCGCGGGTCGGCTGGGGGGCGGTCGGAGGTTCTTGGGGGGAGGGGGGTTTGCGTCGAGGGCAGGAGGGCCTGGGATCCCTCCTGCCCGTAATGTAGTGCGGGGTGGGGTTAGGGGGTCGCCGTGGCCAGGAGGGTTTGGGCTCCCTTCTGGCCCAACTACCAAAGGTACGGGGAAGGGGGGTGGGGGGGTCGTGGGGGTCGCCAGGGGGATTGCGGGTCGGCTGGGGGGCGGTCGGAGGTTCTTGGGGGGGAGGGGGGGTGGCGTCGAGGGCAGGAGGGCCTGGGATCCCTCCTGCCCGTAATGTAGTGCGGGGTGGGGTTAGGGGGTCGCCGTGGCCAGGAGGATTTGGGCTCCCTCCTGGCCCGATATTGTTGGGGAGTCGGCGGTCCTTCGGGGGGGGGGGGGGAGGGATGTATCGGACGTCGGGGGGGGGGCATCAGGCTTTCAGGATGGGGACAGACCTTCAAGGGGGGACAGTGCACGGAAGTCAGGGGGGGTGAACGGAGAGTCGGGACAGCGCACGGAAAGTCAGGGCGGGCGAAAGGAGCGTCGGGCAGCATGCGCGGTATACCCGTGAGCGCGGTATATCAAAGTTTTTGTGCAAATCATCGTGATTTCTGCGCGCTATATCCGTGTGCGCGTTTTATACGGGTGCGTGTTATTTGCGTGAAAATACGGTATACTTGGATTGAATCAGTTCTTAAATAAAATAACTATTAACATAAAATTTAATATGATATACAATTTGATATTTTCTTTTTTGTGATCTGGATTTTGTTTGAATAAAGTTCCATTTTTGGTTTAGTTTAAGACTTAAAATTCATAATAATTCATACTTAAACTTTAAATGCGAATTATTATGAAATAAATTTATCTGAATTGAATTTGGTTTAATCTTCAATGTATTGAATATATTTAATTTAATTTGATAGAAAATATGATAATTTTTATTGCGTATTTTATTTTCGTAGTCAAAGATTTTCATTATTTGAATTTTTTTTCTTTGTAAATGTTGTGTGTTATGTTTGATTAGTTATTGTTACAAGTACTATATATGGTGCTGAGAATAAATGTCCAAATAAGTGTTCTCGACTTCTTTTTATTTGTTATCCGTGTCACATTTTTTATAAAGGTTAGTACCAATAAGAACATGTTTCATTTAACATATTGATATATATCGCAGTAATGATGTATTTTATTATCTCTCATGTAATTTACAAACTTAAAAATGGGAGGTGAAAGGGCCTCATAAGTGGAATAGCCTAGGGCCTCTTTTCATCTAAATCCGGCCCTGGTAAGGCTATTCTTATATATGAGAAAAAACTGCAGAGAACTGTCCTATGAAAAGACTTGCCTTGAAAAGATGGATGCTAAGAGAAGGAAGTGGAATTACACAGACCTTTGTTGAATTGACTCAGATGAATTTCATTTATGTGTTAACATCAATCCATTTCCTCTAGAGCTAGCTGTGAATTTTACCAGCGTTTTGTTGTCGCAATAAAAGAGGAGTTTGGACCTCATTACAGAGTGTGATATCTCTGTTGGAGCTCACTGCACAAAGACTGAAGTGCAGTAAAACGGGAAACAGTCTAGAGATAACACTCCAGGTTTCAGAAACAAGACATTTTAACTTAATTTAATAATAAAACTTCTATTCTACTTTTTCAAATTTAATGGAATAAACAAGATGGAGCAGATCAGCAACACGATTGCAGACACTCGATTCATAATTAAAATGCTAACTAGAGAATGGCACGGTGGATGTTACCCGTGGCTCGCCGCGAGTAGCCGCAGGTAACCCGCCAAAACGGTGGAGGGGGGAAAGGTGCTCACCGCAGGTACAGGGACAAGACCATCCACTGCCCAGTGGAATGGTGGCCTTGTCCCCGCAGTTAACAGAGAGAACACGCACGGTCACCGATCGCTCGCGGCCCCCTCCATCCTACCTACCCATCCGAATCTATCTATCTCCCTCCCTCCCCCTTACCTTCGCGGCGTGTTTTAAGGTTTCAGACTTGTTGAAAGTCGCCGGAGCGTACGTGCAGTCGCGTGCGTATGTGGGCAGAAGATTCTCCTCTGACACAACTTTCGGTTGTGTCAGAGAAGCTTCTGCCCACACACGCACACGACTGCATGAACACTTATAACAAGTCTGAAACCTTAAAACGCACCGAGAAGGTAAGGGGGAGGGAGGGAGATGCACGGACCGCGTGAGGGGTGCCGAAGGGCAGTGAGGTGGTAAGAGGGAAGGGTGGATGCTGCGGGGACAGGGACGGGGCAGTGAAGGGGATGGCGGGGATGGGGCGGTGAAAGGGACAGTGGTCCGATGACAGGGCAGTGACAAGGACAGATTTTTTTCCCCGTGTCATTTTCTAATGCTAACATCAAACAAGTAATTAAAAACATTCAATAAAAACATAAAACCACAATCTAGCAACATAATGGGCTAGATTCACTAAGCAAACCGATCATGTACCGATTGGTTTGCGACCCCTTTGCGACCCGATTTCCCTCCGACCCAATTCAATAACCTGTGTCCTGATCATCCTCTGATCTGCGCATGCAAATGAGGTGGAATAGTAGTCAAATGATGGCAGGCAGCGATCCACAAACAAAAACCCTGCAACACCGACTGGGCTGGCCAATCACAAACAAGCAACTGCTGGGGACCAGTCGTTCACTGCTTTCCGACTGCCATCTTCTGCTCTGCCTGCTGTCTTTCCAGCTCTCTGCCCCCGACTCTCTGTCCTATTTTCTCCTGCCGCCCTGAATCTGCTCTCCTGCTCCTTGCCCCGACTTCTCGAATCTACTCTTCTGTTCCTTGCCCCGACTCTCTGTCCCTGAATCTGCTTTCCTGCTCCTTGCCTCGAATCCCCAAATCTGCTCAACCGGCTCCTTGCCCCGACTCTCTGCCCCCGAATCTGCTTTCCTGCTCCTTGCCCTGACTCCCCGAATCTACTCTCCTGCTCCTTGCCCCGACTCCCCGAATCTACTCTCCTGCTCCTTGCCCTGACTCTCTGCCCCTGAATCTGCTTTCTTGCTCCTTGCCTCGAATCCCCAAATCTGCTCAACCGGCTCCTTGCCCCGACTCTCTGCCCCTGAATCTGCTTTCCTGCTCCTTGCCTCGAATCCCCAAATCCACTCAATCAGCTTCTTGCCCCGACTCTCTGCCCCAAATCTACTCTCCTACTCCTTGCCCCGACTCCCCGAATCTACTCTCCTGCTACTTGCCCCGACTCTCTGCCCCTGAATCTGCTTTCCTGCTCCTTGCCTCGAATCCCCAAATCCGCTCAATCAGCTTCTTGCCCCGACTCTCTGCCCCGAATCTACTCTCCTGCTCCTTGCCCCGACTCCCCGAATCTACTCTCCTGCTCCTTGCCCTGACTCTCTGCCCCTGAATCTGCTTTCTTGCTCCTTGCCTCGAATCCCCAAATCTGCTCAACCGGCTCCTTGCCCCGACTCTCTGCCCCCGAATCTGCTTTCCTGCTCCTTGCCCTGACTCTCTGTCCCCAAATCTGCTTTCCTGTTCCTTGTCCCGACTCCCCGAATCTGCTCTCCTGCTTCTTCCCTGCATTGTGAGCCTGTGGTTTTAACCCGCAGGTTTAAAGCGGGTTAAAACCATGGCCTCGCTGGGCTGTTTAAAAGTAAAAGGTTTTTTAAAAAAATTTAAAGTTGCGGCTCTTAGACGCATGCGCAGACCATCTATAGATGGTCTGCGCATGCGTCGGGATAGCTCTCTATCGATCTGTGCGGTGGGCGTGTCAATGATCTTCCCCATTTGCATGCAGGCCTTTTGTCAATTTGTCGGCCTGCATGCAATCGGGCATGGATCAGACATGGAATCGGGGGTTAGTGAATCTAGCCCTTAGGGGTCCTTTTACTAAGGCGCCCTAAAGATTAGCATGCCTTAGTAAAAGGACCCCAAAATTAACAGTCCCAGTCATCAACACCGTCTGCCTGCCTTCACTTAACTCTCAGCGTTCCAAATCACCAATCCCTCCGTACTTAGCCTGCAGAGGTCAGTGTTTTTGAAAGCGGTGGCCGTTGTGGTCTGATTTGTGCTGAGGTAACGCGGTTCTGTGTGGTTAGCCAAAATTAAAATACAAGTATATGTGGTTTAAAGACAATTAATTAATTAAAATATTTACCAAATAGATCAGTCTTCATACATTTTCTAAACGCCAAATAAGAAGTGGAGATAGAAAGATACGCACTAATTTGTTTATCCCGTAATGCTGCCTGAGACGCTAAGAAGCGTTTACACACACGTCCTTTTGCAGAAGGAAAATCAAAGAGCCGAAGATCACGTAGATGTTTTCGATTGGCAAATATAAAATGATCCATGAGATAACTGGCTAATAACTCCCCGAGAGCCTTGAAACAGATACAGCCGAACTTAAAAATCACTCTTGCCTCTATTGGCAACCAATGCAGCTTACGTGACCGGATCGTTTCAGTCCAAAAATCAAACACACAGCAGTATTTGGATCATCTGCGACTTATTTAGATTTTTTGGGGATATTCAGGGTTGATCCTTATCAAGTACAGGTAGTGAATATCCAGGCATAGGCACTGGAATGAGGAGGGAAGGTCAACCAGGGGCCATGGTCTCCCCAAAAATTGGCAGTCGGAAGAGTCCCTGTCTTCCCAACCTTCCCCCCAGCCCATACGGCATATGTTCTCCCCTTCGTTCCCAACCTCATTTCAGCCTAGGACCCCCACTCCCTTCCTCAGCAAAATCCTGAGGCACGACCTCTCCAGCTCCTGACTCCTCCCCTCCCCCCCGTCGCTCAATATTAAATCTTCAGGCAGCTGGCGGCAGAAACAAAGCGAGCCAGCTGCCATCCACTCGCCCCGGAAGTCATCATTCCCCAGCATCCCGCCTGCGTGGGAAAAGGAAGTTGCTGCAGAATGCAGGGGCGGGGTCAGGTATCTTGTTTTTTATTTATTTAGCAAATATGATAACCCTACACTATTCCCTCTAAGACAGGGATCTCAAAGTCCCTCCTTGAGGGCCGCAATCCAGTTGGGTTTTCAGGATTTCCCCAATGAATATGCATGAGATCTATTTGCATGCACTGCTTTCAGTGCATATTCATTGGAGAAATCCTGAATACCCGACTGGATTGCGGCCCTCAAGGAGGGACTTTGAGATCCCTGCTCTAAGATGAGCAGAGGCCTCTGCCAATGGCCCTGTCAATGGGGAGGGGATGCTGTTTTAATAGTAGACAAGCTGTGCAGGTCTCCAGGGAACTTGCCTGTCACTAGCAATTGAAAATCACAATAATAAAACACCTCCACCCCGGCAGCAATGCAGTTGGAGAACTCCCGCTTCGCTCAGAGCAGGGGTTCTAGACCCAGTCCTCGGAACAACACCAAGCCAGTCAGGTTTTCAGCACACCCACAATGAATATGCACGAGATAGATTTGCATGCAATGGAAGTGTGTCCCAAGGACTGGATTGAGGACCCCTGGCTTAGACGGAACAGTGCTTAGGGGTAATGTTGGGGGACGTTGGGTGGGGAATGTCTGGATCTGCCTTCTGGTGAAAGAGGTAGAGATAGGAGCAGTGACAGAATTCAGGGGGGTAGGGGACAGACACAGAGGATTCCACTGGAGGGGCCACTGAAGCGTTCTCGGCACAATTATAGGGAAATAAGTCATTGTGACATCACTGAAGAGGTTGGCTCGTAGGCATTGGTGGAATGAGGCATTATGACATCACACTACAAGGGGCTGCTGAAAAGTTCTCAGCCCAACCAAGAAGAGAATGATGTGGAGCCATGAAACTTACAAGTTAATCCACACTTTTCAATTCAGTGAGGCAAATGCATCCAGTAAATGGGCACAAGTATGGGGAAACCAAGCCATTGTGACATCACCGATGAGGTTGGCTCATAGGCATTGGTGGAATGAGGCATTATGACATCACAATAGAAGGGGGCCGCTGAAATGTTCTCAGCCCAGCCAAGAAGAGAATGGTATGAAGCCATGAAACTATATGTTAATCCACACTTTTCTTGACATTTTTCATTTCAATGAGGCAAATGCATCTAGCAAATGGGCACAAGTATGGGGAAACCGAGCCATTGTGACATCACCGAGGAGGTTGGCTCTTAGGCATTGGTGGAATGAGGCATTATGACATCACAATACGAAGAGCTGCTGAAAAGTTGTCAGCCCAACCAAGAAGAAAATGATGTGCAGCCATGAAACGTAACAAACTATTCTACACTTTTCTTGACATTTTTTGTTTTATTTCACATCGTTGAAATTAAGTGTCAAGAAAAGTGTGGAATAACTTGTTACGTTTCATGGCTGCACATCATTCTCTTCTTGGCTGGGCCGAGAACGTTTCAGCGGCCTCTCGTAGAAAGAGGATGGCATCAAAGGAACACAAATGACGTAGAGGGGTGTGACCTGCAGGGAGAAGCAGGGGGCGGGAAATTTCATGACGACACCAGGAAATATTTCTTCACCGAGAGAGTGGTTGATCCTTGGAACGAGCTCCCGGTGCAGGTGATCGAGGCAAACAGCGTGCAAGAATTTAAGAGCAAATGGGATGCCCATGTGGGATCCCTTAGAGGGTTAAGCCAAGAGAACCTGTCACCAGGAGTGGGATCCCTAGGATAGTAGACTTGGGGGTGGGTCAGTAGAGTGGGCAGACCTGATAGGCTATGGCCCTTATCTGCCGTCATCTTCTATGTTTCTATTTCTTATGTTTAATCCCCATCAAAGGTCTAGAGAAGGTAGCTTTCTTGTTCTGGCCAGAGCGGCAAGTACGATTCCAGCACCTTGCCGGGCTCACTAGGGAATTTTTCAAGTACCTTTCTTATTTCTAATCTTAATGTATATTTTCTGTAAACCGCTTAGAACCTAATGGATGTAGCGGTATATAAGAAATAAATTACATTACATTACATTACTAGATAGCTCACGCCGGCCTTTATCTGCCGCTGCTGCTATGTTAGGATATTATTATGTAAGCGCTGCTTTCCATGACTGCCGAGTCTACCAACATGTAGCCTCGTGTCACCATTATTGAGCGAGACAGCCAGCTTCCTTCAAAAATGACTCCTCTTGATCATTTCAAGGCGCTGAAACCAAATTCAGCAGGCAACCTTTCCAGGACCTCATGCGGAAAGCAGATGGCTATGAAATCACAAAATGACTCTGTTAAGCTAGCGAGGCAGGGTTTTAATTTTGGCAGTAAAAAAATGTTCCTAATCGTAACGCCGACCGAGACAGCTGTTAAAAAGGTCTGTGCTAGGAAGGAGGGGGGAGGGGTGGGGGGAAAATCCAATGAAGCTCTACCAGGCTTCCGACATCAAGTAAATGGTAGAAACTGTTAAACAGCGTCTGCTCTATCTGCCCTTAATAATCAGGATATTACAAGGCATAAAGGCCAAAGCCGAACATTAGCGCCAGCCTGATTAAAATGCCATGTTAATTTTTTAATGGATCTGCTGTCTGAAATATTGCTTTGCGCCCTCACGTTCAACTGCCGGGCGGTTTTCTTCCAAATGTAATCAAATAAACCATCTTATCTTTAACTCTGTCCTGTAATGGTCATTATGATTACGATTTTTATTTTTGGTATTACTGAACAAGAACATTTGGATCCCCCCTTTCCCCTCCCCCCATCACCTCCTCTGCAAACCCCAGACCAAGTTCTGGAGGAAAATGTCCAGAACGTAAACGGTTATATTGAGAACGCTTAACCTCAGTCTGCAAAGGCACCTGAGAGATGTGTCTTATGGCCGAAGCAGCCTTAACTCACTGCAACTGAGTGACTGAGTGAGGGAAAAGTGAGAAAACTGGCACATCTGACCTCTTCAAGGAGCACAAACATGGGGGGGGGGGGGGGAAGGAGTCTGTGTCCCATATGTGATGATTTGGTGTCGGATTGGGCTGGGGAGGGCATCAATGGGAACTCCACTAACTTGGAACATGAGGATGTTATTGACCAGGTGGCAGATATCCTGCAAATAGGATGGTTGGATAGGCTGGAGTGAGCTGGGACGGCAACTTCAGCATTTGGAACCTAGGACAATACCAGACTTTACAGTCTATGTCCCAGAAATATCAAAGAAGAGACAAGTTAATCTAATCAAGTATTTTTAATGAGTAACTGGATGACCGTTCGGGTCTTTATCTGCCGTCATTTACTATGTTACCTGGTAGAAACCCAAAGAGTAGCAACATTCCAGAGCTGAGATTGTGATGTCATAATGCCTCATTCCACCAATGCCTAAGAGCCAACCTCAGCAGTGATGTCACAATGGCTTGATTGTCCTATACCAAGGAGTAGCAACATTCCAGCATCTCAAAGAATAGCAAGATTCCAGAACCCCAATGAGAGCAACATTCCAGAGCTGAGATTGTGATGTCACAATGCCTCATTCCACCAATGCCTAAGAGCCAACCTCAGCAGTGATGTAACAATGGCTTAATTAGATGGAACTTCAGTAGATGGAACCCAGGACAATCCCAGGTGGACTTTACAGTCTACGGCCCAGAAATATCAAAGAAGAGACAAGTTCATTTAATCATGGTTTTTTTAATGGGTATAACTGGATGGACCGTTCAGGTCTTTATCTGCCATCATTTACTATGAAGCAGTGTGTGACCTATTGACAAAAAGTTATTCAAAGTTGTCAAATCTCAAGAGACTGGGAGATAGCGTCCAAATGGCAGATGCCATTTAACGTGAGCAAGGGCAAAGTGATGCATGTGGGAAAGAGGAACCCGAACTATAGCTACGTGATGCTGGGTTCTGTGTTACGAGTCACCGTCCAGGAAAAGGATCTAGGTGTCATTGATGATGATAAGTTGAAACCCTCTGCTCAGTGTGCAGCAGTGGCCAAGAATGCAAATACAGTGGTGCCTCGCATAACGAACGCCTCGCACAACGAACGCTGCACACAACGAACTTCATGTCTTGATTCACACAACGAACTTCGTTTCACACAACGAACTTCACACAACGAACTTCGTTTCACACAACGAAGTCGCCCGAGCTGCCGATGTATTGCATCCTTCCGCGCAGGCACTGCAGGCAGTCGTTAGTCACTGCGCTTAACTGCCCTCTCTCACTGTATACAGTCGTCCTTTTAAGATAAACTCAATATTTTTTATATATCATGGCTTCTAAAAAAAAGCAGGAAGGTGATTTCTGTTGAAATGAAACGGGAAATAATTAGAAGGAGTGAATGTGGGGTCAAACAGTGTGACCTCGTCAAAGAGTTTGGCCTCAGCAAGACCACCATTTTCACCATTTTGACAAATTTATCTTTTTTTATGTCATCTTAGCATATTTTATGCTGCAGAACGAATTATTTTTTTTAACATGTATTGTTATGGGAAAACGCGTTTCACATAACGAACTTTTCGCATAACAAACTTGCTCCTGGAACGAATTAAGTTCGTTGTGTGAGGCACCACTGTAAAATGTTAGGAATCATTAGGAAGGGAATGGAAAATAAAAATGAGAATGCTATAATGCCTTTGTTTTATGTTTTATTTTAAATTTGATATACTGCTTTAAATAAATTGTCAAAGAGGTGCACAGTGTTAAAACTATTAAAATCCTGGGGAAGACATCAAATAACGAGACTTTACTGATTTACAAGACACAAATTGGATGGGCAGGGGGAGGAAAATTTATAATAGGAAAGAAGGAACGTAAAAGGTCAACACACATATGCTCTACCTTCTACCTGCGATCTAGCATCTACTTGTCATATGCATCTTTAAAAAGGAAGGCCTTTTAAGTTATTCTTGAATTTGTCCAGTGAGGTCTCTTCTCAAAGGTGAGAAGGAAGGGAATTCCATATTGTTGGGGACGGTAACCAAATTTTTTTTTTTTTCCTTGTGGTGTCTTAGACTACGTGGTTCTGGTTACTGGGTCTTAGTGTTCTGGTTGGGCAGTGTGGGCTAAGAAGTCTATCTATTGCCCCCTGGTGTGACTGTACTTCAAATACTTTTGGTCACCACGTCTCAAAAAGATATAGCAGAATTAGGGAAAGGTGACAAAAATGCTAAAGGAGATGGGATGACTTCCCTATGAGGAGAGGCTAAAGCGGCTAGGTCTCTTCAGCCTGGAGAAGAGACGGCTCGGGGGAGATAGGATAGAAGTCTGTAAATATTGAGTGGAGTGGAACGAGTGAGGCCCAGATGCACTAAAGTCAGCGATCATCTAGCGATCGTCACTAAACTAGTTTTGACCCTTACCGACCCTCTAGATCTGAATTCCTTGTTTACTCTTTCCAAAAATACAAGGACTAGGGGGCAAACAATGGAGTTATTACATAGTAAATTTAAAACTGAAAAGACCACAGCAGAACCAGAAAGGTCTTCCGTGTTAATCTTTCACGAAGACCCAAAAGATCCAAGCCCCTCACCAAAGACCCCCCAAATCCTAAACCCCCGTTCCCCCCACCCAGCACTCCAGTGTCAAAAGTTCAAAAGCGAACTTCTAGCTTTATGGGACAGTCCCTCCCAAACACGAGCCCAGATTCTGCGAAACGTCCTCCAGGGACCAGGACCACCCCGCCGAACATCCAGATATTCAAATTTTAACAAAGTAAACAGTTCATTTCTCCACATGGTAATAGTGGGCGCCTCAGCTTGACGCCACAATAATACGATACATTTCCGGGCCAGTAAGGAGGCTTTCTGCGGTAACAAATTTCCCACTCTAGACAAACCCCAAAATTACAACCTGAGAAAAAAGAGCAGAACACCCGCCCTCAAAGGAATCCGCTTACCCGTAGCGCAATAAAAGACCAGAATGTCTGAATGCGGTCACAAGACCAAAACATATGAAGCAAACCGGCAGGGGTGGATTGGCACTTAGGACACCGAGCACGAGAGGCATACCCAGAAATATATGCCCAGCAAGGAGACACATTTAGCCGCAGAAGAAACTTAAAACGTCTACAGATCATACAAAACACATCCATTAGGCTTATTTCAAAAGCTAAAAAATTTGAGCATATAACACCACTTCTTAAGGAAGCCCATTGGCTTCCAGTGGCCCACAGAATATTATACAAACTTAGCTTGCTCACCTTTAAATCTCTTCTTTTTAAAACTCCTGCTTTTATTCATAAATTATTAATCCCTTACTCTTCTAATAGAACTCTAAGATCAGATCAACAGCATTTATTAACAATCCCTTCGCTAAAAATAATAAACACACGCCGGCAGTATATTTTTTCAGTCACAGCTCCTCAAACCTGGAATTCTCTCCCTAGTTATTTACGAGAAGAAATCACTTTAGAAAAATTGAAAACTAAACTGAAAACTTTCCTTTTTAATGACGCCTTCACAATTTAACCTCAACTAAAAAAATTATTTCTTTTTAAAGAATTTTAATAAGTCTTAGTACTAACCTTTTCTTCTGTCCACAATCTCATTTTAATCATCTTCAATTTATTAACCCTTTCCTTATGTGTTTTCCATTTTTGTATCCCACTCTTTAATTATATATTGTAATTTCTTCCCCGACCTATCCTTTTGTTTCCAGTTTTTGTTAAATTGTTTACGTCCCGTCAGTCTTTATTTATTTTATATATCTTTTTTACTGTAATTTTAACTTCTTGTAAATCGCTTTGAAGAATGACAAAGCGATTAATCAAATACATATTAAACTTGAAACTTGAAACTTAAAATGGCTGCTCCTGCAGCACAGGAGCAGCCATTTTAAGTTTCAAGTTTCAAGTTTAATATGTATTTGATTAATCGCTTTGTCATTCTTCAAAGCGATTTACAAGAAATTAAAATTACAGTAAAATGGAACGAGTCAGCCGAGGAAGATGTTTCATCAGGAGACGAACTCCGTCCCCCGTAACCTGTTCGGAAGGAGAAAGATCCTGGTTCCACACAGCCGCCAACCTCATCGTGCCAAGGGGGTACTGAAGCTACCCAAACTGACTTGATGAAAGGATAAACTTGATCCGGGTCAAGCGGGATCAAGTCAAGGCCTCACCCACCACGTCCGCCTTGTCTTCATTCAAAGTAGTAGCATCCCAAGATCCTCTATAATAAAACCCTCAGCGCATGCGCACTTAGGAGGCCGTGATCCCTGCCGCCATGATGTGTGCCTCCGTGCTGAATTCGATTTGAAGCGCGTGGGGCGGCTTGCGGCACGCGAGGCAGAAGGTGGCAGAAGAAGGAGAGCAAGACTGTTTGGTTCGGCAGTTTCCGCAGGCGCAGTAGAGCGTGTGGCAGTTTCCCCATCAGTAGGATCCTGCGGCGGTTTAAAGGTTGCCTTTCTTCCATGACGCTGTGACCCCCGAAACCACTGCAGACCACCACAAAAACTGGGTAAAAGGTAAAATGAAGGGAGAAGGGCTACTACTGGACAGGGGGAGCAGGGAAGGGGTGCTGCTGGACAGGGGGAAGTAAAAGGAAGGTAGAAGGGCTACTGTTGGACAGGGAGAGCAGGGAAGGGGTGTTGCTAGATGGGGGGGGAGGTAAAAGGAAGGGAGAAGGGCTACTTCTGGACAGGGGAGGTAAAAGGAAGGGAGAAGGGCTACTGCTGGACAGGGGGAGCAGGGAAGGGGTGCTGCTGGACAGGGGGGAGGTAAAAGGAAGGGAGAAGGGCTACTGCTGGACAGGGGGAGCAGGCGAGAGGTGGTGGTGGTCAGCCGAGGAAAGAGAGAGAGAGAAAGAAAGAAAGAAAGACAGACACACACATCTATTCAAGCACTCGTTAATGTAACGGGCTTAAAGACTAGTAGAAGATAATGAGACACCTGGCGGTAGAAGAGCCAGTCTCTAGCCTTCAAGTAACCCTCTGCCTGTAGATCCTGGAAAGAACGAGGCACTCCCTCCTCAGACACCACATCTCGGACATAGCAAAGTCCCCGAGCGCTCCAGCGCTGCAGATAAAGTTTAGAAGCATCAGGATACCCCACAGGGGCAGCAGAATTGTGGAGGTAAAAGGCAAATGCATATGTTTCCACAGCCATTGCCAACATTGTGCAATAGATCTCAGCGAAGGACGACTCCTAATAGGGAAAATCCGACGAGGGCGCTTAGCAGGCGAGTAGGAGCCATGAGTTGCTGCTCAAGAGAGACGGGCGTGTAAAAAACGGTGTGTTTTTGATCCAATCCACCAGGTGTCAAAGAAGACAAGCTATGTTGGATCTCAAATCCGTCTGTCCCCCTGCCCCACGGATAGGGACAATTGAGCCAGAGTCGTTAGGGGTTTTCTGTTATTCCAAAGAAATTTCCATAATACAGTTTGGTATGTATCAAAATCCTTGTATACAGGGGAAAGGTCTGCATCACATAAACCCACTTGGGAAACAAAACCATTTTGTAAAGGGCAATACGACCCCTCAAGGACAAAGGAAAGTGAGACCAAAGACCCAAAAGATCGCTTGTCCTTCCCGGTCACACAGTAAAATTTTCCTTATAGGCCTGAGATAAATTGCCAGTTATATATATATCCCCAAATATTTAAGTTTGTGTGCCACCTTTCACAATGGGAAGGGAATCGTCCATTCCGCATAATCATACCTACAATTGCCATGGCCTCTGATTTATCCAAGTTTAATTCCAAACCCGACACCCGCCCATGAGTACCAACCAACCAACTATGTCCTTAGTGCCCTTTCCCATGTCCTTAGTGCCCCCAGTGCCTCCTTCCTATGTCCCTCTAACTGCTTTCCAGCCTTTGTCCCACCCCCTCCCCCTAAGCCTACCTGCCTGCCGTGCCAAAATCTGCCTGCTTACCTCCCTCCCTCCCTGCTGTGCTGATTCAACCCCCCCCCTCCCCGGGTCCGTCGCAGCCGCTGCTACTTGCCGCCCAGAAGCCTTCTTCCCGACGTCAATTCTGACGGAGAGGAAGTTCCGGGCCAGCCAATTGCTGCCTGGCTGGCCCGGAACTTCCTCCGACATCAGAACTGACGTCGGGAAGAAGGCTTCTGGGCTTCAAGAAGCAGCGGCTGCGGCGGACCGGGGGGGTTTGAATCGGAGCAGCAGGGAGGGGAAGCGATCACCGGTCTGTTGTCCCCGCGTACAGCTTTGGGACGCTGTCCCTGAAAATGGGACATTTCGGCATCCCGAAGCGGTGGGTCAGGACAACGGGACGGTCGGTCCAATGATGGGACGGTCCCGTTGAAAACGGTCACCTTAGTCATGTAGCTCTGTAATTAAGGGCTTTATCTCCCCTCTCCCCCTCTGAGTTCTGTGCAGGGATCTAGATTACCCTCGTGTGCAGGATGTTTTAAAGCGACAAACTCCTCATCCGGGAATAAATAAGTCTGACTGGAGGAAATGCTGTGCTTTCTATCCCCTTCTCTGCATAGACTGCTGTTTGTCAGCTGGGTGCAGGTGTCTCTCTCCTTTGGTGACAAGGGATGTTTCCTCATCCTGATCTAGGGATAGATTCACTAACCTTCCTCCCGTTGCCCGATCCGTGGGCGATTGCAGGCAGGCCAATGAATTCACTAAAGGCCTGCATGTAAATGGGGACAATCGTTGGCACGACCCCCACCCACCGTACGGATCACTGGAGAGCTATCCATGAGCATGCGCAGACCATCTTCTTTGACCGTAGATGGTCTGCGCATGTGCTGGCCCTTCGTGCCTGGCAGAGGTTTTTTTTTTAACTTTTTTTAAACTTTATTTAGTTGACTGGTTTTTTTTGTCGTGAGCCTGTGGCTTTAAATCCGTTGGTTAAAACACGATCGGATTGCTTAATGAATCTAGCCCCTAGTGATTCAGGATTTTCATTGTGCTGCGCATCTGCCTCGTCACAATATTTTCCACTTTGGCATTGTTTCGTTGGCCTTTGGTGGCGCCTTTGGTGGCGAACGCATTGGATGCGAGGGGGGGAGACGACTGTTCCACCCGTGATAGGGAAGGAGGGTGGCTGCTGGACTCGCTTTCATTGTATGCTAATAGATCTCATGCATATTCATTGAGGACATCCTGAAAACCCGACTGGATTGCGGCCCTCGAGGAGGGACTTTGACACCCCTGCATTAGATGTTCCATTTGGGAATTACCATGTGCTGTGACAACTGTTACATTGGCCCATACTAGGGTTACCATTTTTAGTGTCGCAAAGACTGAGATACTTTATATTGGCCGTGGTAAGAAATTAGCATCTTGTCCAGTTGAAATTACTCTTGCAGGCGAGGTTGTCCCGATACATGGGCTGGGTTGTCCCGATACATGGGCTGGGTTTGATTCATGGGCTGGGTTGTCTCGATACATGGGCTGGGTTTGATTCATAGGCTAGGTTGTCTCGATACATGGGCTGGGTTGTCCCGATACATGGGCTGTGTTTGATTCATAGGCTGTGTTGTCCCGATACATGGGCTGTGTTTGATTCATAGGCTGTGTTGTCTCGATACATGGGCTGGGTTGTCCCGATACATGGGCTGGGTTTGATTCATGAGCTGTGTTGTCCCAATACATGGGCTGTGTTCGATTCATGGGCTGTGTTGTCCCGATACATGGGCTGTGTTTGATTCATAGGCTGGGTTGTCTCGATACATGGGCTGTGTTTGATTCATAGGCTGGGTTGTCTCGATACATGGGCTGGGTTTGATTCATGGGCTGTGTTGTCCCGATACATGGGCTGGGTTGTCTCAATACATGGGCTGGGTTTGATTCATGGGCTGTGTTGTCCCGATACATGGGCTGGGTTGTCCCGATACATGGGCTGGGTTTGATTCATGGGCTGTGTTGTCCCAATACATGGGCTGTGTTCGATTCATGGGCTGTGTTGTCCCGATACATGGGCTGGGTTTGATTCATGGGCTGTGTTGTCCCGATACATGGGCTGGGTTCGATTCATGGGCTGTGTTGTCCCGATACATGGGCTGGGTTCGATTCATGGGCTGTGTTGTCCCGATACATGGGCTGGGTTCGATTCATGGGCTGTGTTGTCCCGATACATGGGCTGGGTTTGATTCATGGGCTGTGTTGTCCCGATACATGGGCTGGGTTTGATTCATGGGCTGTGTTGTCCCGATACATGGGCTGGGTTTGATTCATGGGCTGTGTTGTCCCGATACATGGGCTGGGTTTGATTCATGGGCTGTGTTGTCCCGATACATGGGCTGGGTTTGATTCATAGGCTGGGTTGTCTCGATACATGGGCTGGGTTGTCCCGATACATGGGCTGTGTTTGATTCATAGGCTGGGTTGTCTCGATACATGGGCTGTGTTTGATTCATAGGCTGGGTTGTCCCGATACATGGGCTGGGTTTGATTCATGGGCTGTGTTGTCCCGATACATGGGCTGTGTTTGATTCATGGGCTGTGTTGTCCCGATACATGGGCTGGGTTGTCTCGATACATGGGCTGGGTTTGATTCATGGGCTGTGTTGTCCCGATACATGGGCTGTGTTGTCCCGATACATGGGCTGGGTTTGATTCATGGGCTGTGTTGTCTCAATACATGGGCTGTGTTTGATTCATGGGCTGTGTTGTCCCGATACATGGGCTGGGTTTGATTCATGGGCTGTGTTTGATTCATGGGCTGTGTTGTCCCGATACATGGGCTGTGTTTGATTCATGGGCTGTGTTGTCCCGATACATGGGCTGGGTTGTCCTGATACATGGGCTGGGTTTGCTTCATGGGCTGGGTTGTCCCGATATATGGGCTGGGTTGTCCCGATACATGGGTTGTGTTGATTCCACGATTCATGGGCTGTGTTTGATTCCACGTTGTCGTTTAAGGCCCAGATGAAGAATGTAATTTCTGGTGTGCCTTTCAAGCTGCGTTTGGTACGGCGGTTGCGTGATGGTCTCTCTGGAGACAATTTTTGCAAGGTTTTCACGTTGTTGATAACCCCTCTGCTTGATTATTGTAACTCCTTATCTGGGTCTGCCCATAAGTGTTTTGTGGTCGTTGCAGCTGGCAAACAATGCAGCAACACATCTTATTGCTCATGCCTCCAAATACGATCAAATCACACCGATACTTCGTGAGCTTCATTGGTTGCCAATCGACATGTGGCTTGCGTTAAAAGTTCTCTGCTTGATCTTCAAAGTGCTTCAGTTTAACTGTCCATTGAGCGTTCGTTCTTTGTTAGAGTGGTAGCGTCCTTCACGTGAGTTATGGTCCTCTGACAAAATTTGTTTGTAAGTTTCATCGTTAGCGGTGGTGCGACTTTTGAGTAATCGCCACTGGCGTACCTAGCATATGTGACACCCGGGGCCCATCATTTTTTGGCACCCCCCTATCTGTACGTAAAACATGATTTTTAGTAACAAGCCACACGTCACACATGAGTACCTAGGAAAAGGCAGCATCTTACATATTGCAGTGAGCAGTACATCAATACACCCATTGTAAAACTAAACAAGCCAGACCAGTACAAATCAATCCTACACCATCAATCCTAACAGAAAATCATGTCTTTCGAACACACAGAACACAGAAAACACCTTCGCCTAATATGGAATATGTCATCACAAACTAACCCCTCCCCCTTTTACAAAACTGTAGTGTGGATTTTAGCCACGGTGGTAACAGCTCTGACGCTCATAGAATTCTGAGCATCAGAGCGGCTACCACCACGGCTGGCGCTAAAAAACACTCCACAGTTTTGTAAAAGGGGGGATAAAATAGAAATACATAGACAAAGGTTAAATTGAACCAACAAGAAGCTGGACTCTGCATACAATGCAACACCATAGAAACAGTGACACATGTCTCCTAAAGCAATAAATAAATAGAAAAATTTTGTTCTACCTTTGTCTTCTCTGGTTTCTGCTTTCCTCATCTTCTTATTACTCTCTTCCTTCCGTCCACTGTCTGCCGTCTCTCTGCCCCTCCCTATATGGCATCTTCTCTCCTTCTATGCCCCTTCCAGAAACTGTATGCCTCCCCCTTCCATCTCTCCTTTCACCTCCATTGGTCTGGCATCTCTCTCCTCTCCTTCCCTCTCCCACACCTCTCTTCTGCAATCCCTTCCTTCCCTCATTTTCCTTTTCAATTTTCTGCATCATCTAGATTACATTCTTACTACCCTCTCATCAATTTCCTTTTTTACTGTCTACCTACAGCTCGCCACCTCTTTCCCTCACCCCCTCCAGTATTTCCCTAACTCAATCCTTTTTCCCCATCATCTGCCCTCTTCTCTCTCCCCTTTCTCCCCCACTTCCATCATCTGCCCCCTTCTCTCAATCTCTCCATCTGCCATAGGCCCATCTTTCTCCCTTCCTCACCTTTCTGATTTTGGCAACAAGATCTTCAACCCCCCTCCCCACTGCGCATTGACACTTAAGATCGGCAATGGGCCTCTTTCTACCCCTGGCATCAACAGAACTTCAGATCGGCAACGCGGTGCTCAGTCAAAAGTGGAAACAGGAAGCTGAGTCAGAGGGAAGCTTTTGACGTGAGCACTAGAGAATGGAACGGTGAAAAAATCTGTCCCCATCACTGCACCGTCCCCGTCACCGCCCCGTCACTGCCATCCCATTCACTGTCCCGTCACCGTCCCCGCAGCATCCATACAATCCTCAGTACTGCAATGTTTAGCTTATTCCTTCCTTATAATTCAAAGTTCTGGCTGCTGAACTGGAGAAAGAGATGTTCAGCTGGCAGGGCTTTGTTTATAAATTTTTATCAACACAACTAATATACTACTTTATCCTGAAGCAAAAAAAAAAAAAAAAGAAAAAGAAATAGAATTTTTTTTCTACCTTTGTTGTCTGGTTTCTGCTTTCCTCATGTTCTCATTCAATTCCTTCCATCCACTGTCTCTGTTCTCTCTGCGTCTTCCATTTGCTCTGTTACTGTGCCTCTCCCTTTCTCCCCCCCTTCCAAATTGGTCTGGCACCCATCTTCTTGCCTTCACTCCCCCCATAGTCTGGCATCTCTGTCTTCTTCGCTGCCAGCGTCTTCTCCCCACTCTCTTTTTCCCATTTCCCTTCAGCGTCTTCTCCCCACTCTCTCTTCCCCATTTCCCTTCAGCGTCTTCTCCCCACTCTCTCTTCCCCATTTCCCTTCAGCGTCTTCTCCCCACTCTCTCTTCCCCATTTCCTTTCAGCGTCCTTCTCCCCCCTCCCCCCCATGTCCTGTCAGCGTCCTTTCCCCCTCTGTCTTCCCCATGTCCTTTCAGCGTCCTTCTCCCCCCTGTCTTCCCTATGTCCTGTCAGCATCTTTCTCATCCCTCTGTCTTCCTCATGTGCTTTCAGCGTCCTTCTCCCCCCTCTGTCTTCCCCATGTGCTTTCAGCGTCCTTCTCCCCCTCTGTCTTCCCCATGTGCTTTCAGCGTCCTTTTCTCTCCTCTGTTTTACCCATTTTCCTTAAGCGTCTTTTCCTCTTCACTCCACCTTTCCTCCCTTTCTCCCCCCACGCCTGCCTGCCCGACAACAGGCCCGGTCCGACAAACCTCCCTACCCTGTGGCCGCGAGTCTAAATTACCTTCTTACAGCAGCTGAGCGTTGTAGTTGCATTTGGCTGCCGTAAAGGTCGTCTCTGACGCAACTTCCAGTTGCGTCAGAGATGACCTTTACGGCAGCCACACGAAGCTTCAATACTCCTGCTGTAAGAAGGTAATTTAGACTCGCGGCCACAGGGCAGGGAGGTTTGTCGGACCGGGCCTGTTGTCGATCGGGCGGGCGGGGGGGAAGCACCACGAAGGTAAAGGGATCTGGCCAGCTGTGCACTCCCACTAAGGCTGCACCCGGGGCGGACCTCCCCCCCCCTGTTGGTACGCCACTGGTAATCGCAACCCAATGCTTTCAGTCCTGGGCCCAATGCTTTGGAATGCCCTTCCTTTATCTTTGTGCCAAACTGCTTTTGTACTATAGAAAAGGGTTGAAGACTTTGCTGTAGGAGCGATTTTTGGGTTCCAGCTCTAAGAATGTTTAAATTCTTCTGTTTTATATTTTGTATGCAATGCTGTTTTGGGTTTGTTTTGTAGCATATTCTGCATATTCTCTGTTCCTCGCCTAAATATGTGGATAGGCGGCTTATATTTAAATGATTTCTATTGAGCCGAAAACAAGCAATCAACAATACAAGGCTCAGAATAGCAGTTTTCAATAAAACAAAATCCCCCCATCCCCCCCCATGAAACCCCCTCCCGGAGTCCCCGTCACCATAAATCATAGAGAAGAATACACAGAAAAACAAAAGACGACTCCTGGCCACGGTAGTCATTGTGTTCCAGAAGGGCTCCCAAGTGGCTGTAAAACGCAGGCCTGGAACAGAGGAAAGGCCTGATATACCCCTGCGTTCTCAAGACAGCAGAACAATCATCTGAGTCCTCCACAATGAAATGTTAGGGGCCTCCGACTCCAACCATCGCAATAGCATGCATTTCAAAGCAGTCAAAACAGACCATCGAAGAAAGGAGCTCGTCCCTGAGATGGAAGCTTCCCAAAAAGCAAAACAGGAGAAGGTCGCAGGCTGCCAATATAACATAACTGAGTGGTCCAGAAGGGATAGGTGGGTTATAAATAATTTTAAATAAATAAATAGTGATGTAAAATCCTGGATGCATGGCCTCACTCCATTCCGCCACCAGCCCCACCCCCACAAAGCCTCATCTCTTCCTTCCCGACCTCCGGGGCAGCGTCTGGAGGGCCTCCGAGCATGCACGGGTGCATGTGACTTCACCTGCGCATGCTCAGATGCCCTCCGGCCGGAGCTCGAGGCTTTCCAAAACCGGGACAAACTGCTGGGTTTTGGGAAGTGCATCTAGGCACCTTGGCAGTCCTCTAAAAAGAGGACAGGTCCGTGTTTCCCTGGACATCCGGTAACCCTAGCCCATACTATAAGCTAACGGCAATTCCTGCGTTAAAAAACGTCCGCACTGCAGCCTGGAACATAAAGCTCGCAAACTTTTATTGGGAAAACATGTGGCCCATAATTACCAACAGGCTAGAAAGAAATTTTCTTAAATAACAACAAGAGAAAAAAAAAAAAAAAGAATCCTTCATTTCTCGGCTGTCTCTTTTTTAAAATAATCGCTGCTGCAAAACTGGCTGTGACATTAAAAAAAAATTAAAAAAGATTTTGCTTTCTGAGGCTACATCAGTCAACTTCCAGAAACCGGCTGTGGAAAACAGAGGAGACAGATGGAACTGCTCTTTCCCCTCCCTCCCCCCCCGCCCCATCTAGTAGGATTTCCTGGGAATATGTTCTGTAACTGATTGTGGAGTTTTATGAAATACAAAATTACCCAGGAAAGCCGAATCCGGTAAAAAACTGCACAGCAATTGTGGCCGGGCAAAGCAACTGATCAGTTGGAGTATCTCTTAATGTCACACATGGGGCTGTTGGCGAGTGGGGTTAAGGCTCTCGGTTTAGCTAGATTTCTGGAGAGGCGATTGTGCCTGGCTCCAGCTAAAAGACTGGAGCTTATTTTATTTATTCAGTTTTCTACTGTTCTCCCAGGAGAGCTCAGAACGGTTTACATGAAATGATTCAGGTACTCGAGCATTTTCCCCCGTCTGTCCTGGTGGGCTCATAATCTATCTAATGTACCTGGGGCAATGGGGGGGATTAAGTGACTTGCCCAGGGTCACAAGGAGCAGCGTGGGTTTGAACCCACAACCTCAGGGTGCCGAGGCTGGAGCTTTAACCACTGCACCACTCTAGAAATCAAGATAGAGCAAAAGTAAGCCAAATATAGGACAATCAAGCCATTGTGACATCACTGAGGAAGTTGGCTCTTATTGGTGGAATGAGGTGTTATGACATCACAATACCAGCTTTGGTTTTCAGAGGCTGAAACTTTTCACACTATTCATTTTTTTCAATTTTCTATCCTGTTCTCCCAGGGAAGCTCAGAACGGTTTACATGAATTTATTCAGGTACTCAAGCATTTTCCCTTTCTGTCTGGGTGGGCTCACAATCTACCTGGGGCAATGGGGGGGGGGGGGGGAGGGATTAAGTGACTTGCCCAGGGTCACAAGGAGCAGCGTGGGTTTGAACCCACAATCTTAGGCTGCACCACTCTAGAAATCAAAATGTAGCAAAAGTGAGCCAAGTATAGGACAATCCAGCCATTGTGACATCACTGATGGAGTTGGCTCTTATTGGTGGAATGAGGCATTATGACATCAGGGAAAGGGATTGTGATTTGTACACTGCCTTTTTGTAGTTTTACAACCACACTCAAAGGGGTTGACATACAGGTACGTCAACATTTCCTCTATCTGTCCTGGTGGGCTCACAATGTACCTGGGGCAGTGGAGGGATTAAGCGACTTGCCCAGGGTCACTAGGAGCAGTGTGGATTTGAACCCATAACCTCAGGGTGCCGAGGCTGTAGCTTCAACCATTGTGCCACACAAGTAGAACGCCTGAAGCACATAGCCTC
Source organism: Geotrypetes seraphini (assembly GCF_902459505.1). Taxonomy (NCBI): domain Eukaryota; kingdom Metazoa; phylum Chordata; class Amphibia; order Gymnophiona; family Dermophiidae; genus Geotrypetes; species Geotrypetes seraphini. The sequence goes on from NC_047084.1 coordinate 108,904,460, forward strand.
AAGGATATTTTCTTAAAACGTTAGAAACGCCCTAATGTTGGAAGGAGGGACAGGGGTTGTTTTTCTGCTCCCTAGATGTTTGGGGAAAGGCACAGGAGAGGAACAGCTTTCTTCATGGCCTGGGGGGTGAGACACAAGCCTGAAGCTGTCTCTGGTTGTGGGAGTGTGTGGTGCAGTGGTTAGAGCTACAGCCCAAGGTGTTGGGCTTGAATCCTGCACTGCTCCTTGTGACCCTGGGCAAGTCACTTAATCCCCAGGTACATTAGATAGAGTGGGAGTCTGCTGGGACAGTTAGAGGAAAATTCTTGAGTACCTGAATAATTTGTAAACCACATAGAATTGTAGGATATGCAGAATATATAAAGACAAATGATCTGTAATCCTGTTGCATTTCTGTGTTCTGCTTCTAGACTCCTCACCAGATAGGTTCCATATTGTGTCCCACAGCTGATGATGACATCCACCTCCCATTACTAGTCCTCACAACTGGTGCCAGTGATGCCTCCATCCTTCTCACCCCTTCCCTTGGTGCTGAACAAGGCCAAAACTACTCCACATACCCTGGTTTAGGAGTAATGCTCCTTAAATGAACCCTTCTTGAGACTCATGTCCACAAAAAAATGTACTGGACTACATCTGAATACTCGGCAAGGTTATGTGGTACCAGGAGACCACCAAAGAGCATAAAACCTATCAAACAATTGCAGTGCAAGTTTAAATTCTTGGAGCTTTGACATTTGCTGTCTCAATTGAATAAATGACTCTGAGGAATCCCATGGACCAGAAATGCTGGTGGAATTTAAAGGCTCTATAAAAAGCTGTTTTAGGGGCCTTGACTTTTGCTTAGTGGGTTTTTTAATTAAAGGCAGACGAGGGGGGATTAGTTTGGGGTTAGCTGGGAACCAGTAAATTTGGTTGACAGATTTATGGGATTTAAAAATTGGTGAAATCTAGCAACAGCTATTATAAGATGGGATTTGAATTGTGTGGGAGTGTTATGGGTTTTTAATTATAGGCGTGTTACTTTTATTCATTTTCCAAAATTGGAGAGAATATGCAATGTTTTATTAGGTGGTATATTGTTAACATGTAACTCTGTGAGGTCCTTCAGTTGACAACCAAAAGAATGCATATTTCTTCATACAACATGTAATCAAACTCTGGAAGTCCATAGGCCATTATTGAGATGGCCTAGGGAAATCCACTGTTTATTCCTACAAAATCTATTTTACTACTTGGGATCTAGCCAGGTACTTGGGACCTGAGTTGGCTACTGTTGGAAACAGGATGTTGGGCTTGGCGGACCTTAGGTTCTTATGTGAGTCAGGTATAGGGATAATCAAGCTATTGTGACATCACTGCTGAGATTGGCTCTTAGGCATTGGTGGAATGAGGCATTATGACATCACAATATCTGCTCTGGATACCAGAGACTATCATTCTTTAGTGTCCATCTCAACCTCTGTCCTTCTACACCAGCAGTCTTCAAAGCAAAGCTTGAGGGTCAGTGGTTGTGGCCATTCATACTCTGATTCTTATGGGAGCCAAGGATAATGAAGCCATTGTGACATCACTGCTGAGATTGGCTCTTAGGCATTGGTGGAATGAGGCATTATGACATCATAATATCAGCTCTAGAATGTTGCCTGGGTCCACTTTAAATGCGCCTGTCTAACTTTCAAAATCCTCCTCGGCATCCTCCCTCCCTTCATCCCACTCTCCTGGAACTCCTTAAATCTTAATACCACCAGACCCACTCACAAACTTAAATTATCCTTTCCTTCATTAAAAGGCATTTCCCGCGCAGGAAAACTAGGGACCTCCCCTCCCCTTCAGACTCACTGAGCTCTGGAACAACCTTACCTCCCCCCTCCGGACCCTGAGCTCTCTCCAATTCTTCCGCAAACATCTGAAAACCTGGCTGTTTTCAAAAATGTAATACTTACTCCATCTTTGGCATCCTAAGCCCCCCCAATCATCCTTTCTCTATACCCTTTAACCTTCATTGGAGTTCCTTTCTCTCTCAACTCCTGTAAACCGTGCCAAGCTCTACGATTATGGAGATGATGCGGTATATAAACCTAAGGTTTAGTTTAGTTTAGTTGCTACTCTATGAGATCTTGTCCAGTAGTTGGGATCTGGGTTGGCCACTATTGGAAACAGGATTGATGGACCTTTAGTATGGCAGGGGTGTCAAACTCAATCACATAAGGGACCGGAATCTAAAACATAGGCTAAGTCGCGGGCCAAATTTTTTATTAAGATACTTAGGGGTCCTTAAATTAAGGTACACAAACTGATTTAGCACGCAGTAAATGTGTACCTGAATAAAAGGACCCCTTATTCTTAGTAGAAGTCTAGGGCTACAACCTCTCCAACCCCACGCCGGCTCTATATAAACAAAATAAATAAAAAAATACTTTTCCTCTCTCTCTTAGGTCCTAGTTCACGCTTGCTGTCTAACACCAGCTCCGGCAGGATACACATTTCAAATCGGACATATTGTAATCACAAAACAGTAAATAAAATGATTTTTTTCTACCTTTTGTTGTCTGGTCATTATTCAAAACATGTTGGTCCCAGGCTCTGGTTGTCTTCTGATAACTCGCTTGCCAGGGTCTCCTTCTTTCTAATCTCTCCATGCTAACCATCCATCTTCCATCTCTGTCCTCCCCTTTTCCTTTCCCTCCCCCGGAGGTCTGGCGTCTTTCCTTTTGGCCCGAGATTTGGCCCTCTGTTCCTTCCCTCCTTCCATCCCGGCTTCCCGGTCTCGCATTAAATCAGCCTGCAGAGGATGGCCGGTCGGCTGTAGCGATCCTAGCAGGCTGCTGTCGGCCTCCTCAGCACGTTCCCACTGCTGCGGTCCCGGCCCTCCTCTGATGTATGGGACTGCAGCAGAGGAACGTGCTGCTGAGGCTACGGCAGCCTGCTAGGATCGCTACAGCCGACCGGTGATCCTCTGCAGGCTGTTAATGTGAGACCGGGAAGCCACGTGAACCTACAGCTTGTACCTGTCTGCCGGTGGTCTAGCTTATGTGAAATTTTCTAATTTGTCTGGCGGGCCAAATTTTATTACACCGCAGGCCAGATTGGTCCGTGGGCCAGAGTTTGACATGTCTTATGTGAGTCAAGTATAGGACAATCAAGCCATTCTGACATCACTGTGGCAGTGGCTTGTGACGGGCCCGGGCCCTGAGGGAAGAAGCTGCTTGTTGCAGGTTCCGGGAAGGGGGCTAAGGCATCTCTGTCTGTGCTGCCTGAAGCCCAGATTTCCCATAATGGGAAGATTCATCGTGGCTGTTTCTTTGTAGCCACGATGAAATGTCCCACGACGATACGGCCACAATGAATTGTCCCATTCCGTGCTCAGCTGTGGCCTGACATTGTGATTGTGGGCCCACCGGGACAGACAGGGAAAACAGAGTACCCGTATAGAGAGAAATGTAAACCGCATTGGAAAATGCAGTATGTCAAGCACCAATAAACTATAAACCATTAAATACCTGGGCATAATGCCAGCAGTAGCCAAAAAACTTTGACTTTTGCTGGTTGAAAATTTACCCCAATGCTGTTGTCTCTCTACCATCTGGGGTATATAAGTGTCAAGTTTATTAAAATGTGATATTCAATATTCAAGGCGGTTTTATAAAAATATTATTAAATATTACATGAAAACACCATATAGGGGAAAAGAAAACAACCCAGTACAAAAATGGGATAATAAGACATACGAAACGGACATTGACAAACTGGCACAGGAGGAAAGGGAAGACCTACAGAATTTGTCTAGGAAAGAACGAAAGGAAGGGAGAACACAGATTTCAGCCAGAATGGCTGGACTAGCGTTGGATTAAAACATCCTTAAAAGGACGATCATGCTTCAAAAGTGTCTTTAAAAGAAATGTTTTTAGACTGGATTTAAAGTTATCTAATGATGTGATCTCAAACATAGAGAAACAGATCTTTCTAATCAAAACCCAACCCAAAAATAAATTTATTGCGATGACTAGGGTTAAAGGATTATTTCATAATCAATTTGTATTATGATATTTTGGTATCACTGTACCTTCAAACTACTTTTCTTTTAATAATATTTTTTATCCTTTTTATTCTTTTTTATCAATTAATAAACCCTCAAATGATAAACTAGGAGGATGGTATATCGCACACAATGGACGGTTGTCACATAACACACGTTATCCCAAGTCCCCATTCTGTTCAATTTTCAACCAATAATCATTTATACCATTACCTCCATCCCATATCTTTTTATGTTTCTGTAATTAATGCGTGTCTGTGCTTTAATAACTTCACTGGCTTCCGGTGATTTCTAGGATTCACTTTAAATGTTCCTGCCTAATATTCAAGATCCTACATGGCATTCTTCCTCCCCTAATCCCACTATCCTGGAATTCTTCGAGACCTGACACTACCAGATCCGCCCACATACTCAAACTATCTTTCCCCTCATTAAAAGGCGTCGTGTATGCAGGTAAATTAGGGAAATCCCTTTTCTTCAAATTCACTGAGCTTTGGAACAACCTCCCTGCCCCTAGGCGGAACCTAGGCTCATTCCAATTATTCCGAAAGCATCTGAAAACCTGGCTTTTCTCCAAAACGTAAAGCGATCTATCCTCTTCATAAACTCTAATTTCTTATGTCCTTCCCTCATTTATTGACTTTACCTGTAAACCGTGCCGAGCTCTTTCTTTATGGAGATGATGTGGTATGCAAATTTAAGGTTTCGTTTCGTTTCTCTTCCTCTCTTTTTTTTTCTCTTTCTTTCTCTCTCTCTCTTTTCTCTCTCTCTCTCTCTCTCTTTTTTGCTCGCTCTGTCTCTACCACTCTCTTTTTTTCTCTCTTTTCCTTTCTCTTTTACTCTCTCTTCCTCTCTTTTTTTCTCTCTCACTCTCTCTCTCTTTTTTTTTCCTTTCTCTTTCTCATTAAAAGGCGTCATGTATGCAGGTAAATTAGGGAAATCCATTTTCTTCAAATTCACTGAGATTTGGAACAACCTCCTTGCCCCTAGGCGGAACCTAGGCTCATTCCAATTATTCCGAAAGAATCTGAAAACCTGGCTTTTCTCCAAAACGTAAAGCTATCTATTTAAAATGTAAAGCTAGCTATCCTCTTCATAGCCTCTAATTTCTTATTATGTCCTTCCCTCATTTATTGACTTTACCTGTAAACCGTGCCGAGCTCTATCTTTATGGAGATGATGCGGTATACAAACTTAAGGTTTCCTTTAATTTAGTTTCTCTTCCTCTCTCTTTTTTTCCTCTCTCTCTCTCCTCTCTTTATTTTCTCTCTCTCTTCTTTTTTCTCTCTTTCTCTTTCTCATTAAAAGGTGTCATGTATGCAGGTAAATTAGGGAAATCCGTTTTCTTCAAATTCACTGAGCTTTGGAACAACCTCCCTGCCCCTAGGCGGAACCTAGGCTCATTCCAATTATTCCGAAAGCATCTGAAAACCTGGCTTTTCTCCAAAACGTAAAGCGATCTATCCTCTTCATAAACTCTAATTTCTTATGTCCTTCCCTCATTTATTGACTTTACCTGTAAACCGTGCCGAGCTCTATCTTTATGGAGATGATGCGGTAGACAAACTTAAGGTTTCGTTTCGTTTAGTTTCTCTTCCTCTCTCTTTTCTCTCTCTCTCTCTCTCTTTTTCTCTCTTCCTCTCTTTTTTTTTCTCTCTCTCTCCCTCTCTCTTTTCTTTCTCTCACTCTTCTTGTTTTCTCTGTCTCTTCTTTTTTTCTCTCATTCTCATTAAAAGGCGTCATGTATGCAGGGAAATTAGGGAAATCCCTTTTCTTCAAATTCACTGAGCTTTGGAACAACCTCCCTGCCCCTAGGCGGAACCTAGGCTCATTCCAATTATTCCGAAAGCATCTGAAAACCTGGCTTTTCTCCAAAACGTAAAGCAATCTATCCTCTTCATAACCTCTAATTTCTTATTATGTCCTTCCCTCATGTATTGAATTACCTGTAAACCGTGCCGAGCTCTATTTTTATGGAGATGATGCGGTAGACAAACTGAAGGTTTCGTTTAGCTTAGTTTAATAATATTCAAATTTATCAATCAAGCTACTTCATGAATCAACTATTCTATACTTTCTCAGTTTTAAGCTTTGTTTTTTGAATCAGCAACACTTATCTTATGCAGCAAACTGCTGGTCCAACGCTGGTTCAATAAGCTTAAACTGCCCGACGCTCCGGTTTTACTTGAGCGTTTCAGTCAACTTACTTTCATCGGGGGATATCATTGTTGCATGCATCAGCCCCAAATCAGAATTAAACCCGTCCGCAAAGACCTCGCTATATCACTAGATCAAAATACAGGAATTTGGGGGGAGGGGGGGGTCAGAAAATGCCAGGGTGCCCAGGAAAATCTGCCACATCTTTGATAACCTCCGAAACGTGGAGCTTATAGGAGTTTTCTTCCTAACCCTGCTTCCCCTACTTCAAGCTCTGGCTAATTCTCATTTTCACCTTGCGACCTTTGATTCAGTTAATCTTCTCTTAGCCCTCTCAACTTATTCAGCGGGACATCGCTTACAGCCTTTATTTTAACAGAATTTGTTCTCTTTCTGCTGATTCTTCCGGGTGTTTTTCAGACCGTTATATTGCCTTTTTCATATCATATTCCTTTGAGATATATTTAATTTAAGCATTTATCTGTTTTACTAACACAAGTCCAAGGCAGATTACAACCATAATAAAATACAAAACCATAAAAAAGTAAGAGATACATAAAGATTAACCATAAAGAATAAAAAGAAAATATAAAAAGACTTATTAGCAATAATAGCTGTAATAAAACAAATCTACAGTTCATCAGTGTTTTAGAAATAACGGTGTCTTTAATGCCCTCCCTTCTTTTCAGACATGACAGGGCATCGCTGACTTAAGGACTTTATATCCCGGTCACTTTCACAAGGGTAGCAAATGCCCATCACAGCGTGGCACAGAGCAGAAAACAAAGGAACAAGTTCAAGTTTATTGCATTTCATAGAACACCTAAATAAATCCTAAGCGGTTCACAAAAACCCCCACAATGAAACCAGTGCATGCAAATAGATCTCATGCATATTCATTGAGGAAATCCTGAAAACCCGACTGGATTGCGGCTCTCGAGGAGGGACTTTGACACCCCCTGCCCTAGAGAAAAGGAGGGACAGGGGAGATATGATTCAGACGTTCAAATACTTGAAGGGTATTAACGTAGAACTAAATCTTTTCCAGAGAAAGGAAAATGGTAAAACCAGAGGACATAATTTGAGGTTGAGGGGTGGTAGATTCAAAGGCAATGTTAGGAAATTCTACTTTATGGAGAGGGTGGTGGATGCCTGGAATGCGCTCCTGAGAGAGGTGGTGGAGAGGAAAACGGTGACTGAGTTCAAAGAAGCGTGGGATGAACACAGAAGATTTAGAATCAGAAAATAATATTAAATATTGAACTAAGGCCAGTACTGGGCAGACTTGCATGGTCTGTATCTATATATGGCCATTTGGGGGAGGATGGGCTGGGGAGGGCTTCAATGGCTGGGAGGGTTTAGATGGGCTGGAGTAGGTTTTAACGTAGAATTCGGCAGTTGGAACCCAAGCACAGTACCGGGTAGAGCTTTGGATTCTTGCCCAGAAATAGCTAAGAAGAAAAAATTAAAAAAAGTTTAAATTGAATCAGGTTGGGCAGACTGGATGGACCATTCGGTTCTTTATCTGATGTCATCTACTATGTTACTATGAAAGAGAGACACAGAGAGAAAGACAAAGAGAAAGAAAGACAAAGAGAGAAAAAGAGAGAAAGAAAGAGAGACAGAGAGAGAAAGACAAAGAGAAAGAAAGACAAAGAGAGAAAAAGAGAGAAAGAAAGAGAGTAGAGTGGGCAGACTTGATGGGCTATAGCCCTTTTCTGCCGTCATCTTTCTTTCTTTCTAAAGAGAGAGAGACAAAGACAAAGAGAGAGAGAGACAAAGACAAAAAGAGAGAGAGAGACAGACAAAAAGAGAGAGAGAGAGAGACAGACAAAAAGAGAGAGAGAGAGAGAAAGACAAAAAGAGAGAGAGAGAGAAAGACAGAGAGAGAGAGAAAGACAAAGAGAGAGAGAGAAAGACAAAAAGAGAGAGAGAGAGAGAGAAAGACAAAAAGAGAGAGAGAGAGAAAGACAAAAAGAGAGAGAGAGAGAAAGACAGAGAGAGAGAAAGACAAAGAGAGAGAGAGAAAGACAAAAAGAGAGAGAGAGAGAGAAAAACAAAAAGAGAGAGAGAGAGAGAAAAACAAAAAGAGAGAGAGAGAGAGAAAGACAAAAAGAGAGAGAGAGAGAGAAAGACAAAAAGAGAGAGAGAGAGAGAAAGAAAGACAAAAAGAGAGAGAGAGACAAAAAGAGAGAGAGAGAGAGAGAGAAAGACAAAGAGAGAGAGAGAGAAAGACAAAAAGAGAGAGAGAGAGAAATAAAGACAGAGAGAGAGAGAGAAAGACAAAAAGAGAGAGAGAGAAAGAAAGACAGAGAGAGAGAGAGAAAGACAAAAAGAGAGAGAAAGAGAAAGACAAAAAGAGAGAGAGAGAGAGAGAAAGACAAAGAGAGAGAGAGAGGTGGTGGGGAGGAAAACGGTGGGATGAACACAGAGGATCTAGAATCAGATCTGCCGTCATCTACTATGTTACTATACAGTATTTAGATTCTGTTTAGTCCCCAGTGGTCTGATGAGTGAATCTCCTGTCTTCGGAGGACCTGGGCTCCCACTGCATCCTACATGCTTGTGGCAGGTTGCCACCTGTCATGGATCCATACCAGAATTTTGTACACAAGTCAAAAAAAGAGGATGCTGAAACGGACAGATTGGGGGTGTTCCTTTCAGTTACATGTGTAACTACAGAACAAGGGGAAAGGGGAAGGGGCTTCATATACCACTTTTTCCTGTGTGGTTACAATCAAAGCAGTTTATATATTTCAGATAGGTACATATTTTGGACTTGGGGCAAAAGGACATGTTAAGTGACTTGCCCGAAGTCACAAGAAGCCGCAGTGGGAACTGAACTCAGCCTCAGGGCGCCGAGGCAGCTGCTCAATTTATTTATTCAAATTTCTATTCCATTCTCTCAGGGGAGCTCAGAATGGTTTACATGAATTAATTCAGGGATTCAAGGCCATTCTTCCATCCATTGCTTTAAACTTGCATTAGAAGGGAAAGGGATGTGATTTGATAATACTGCTTTTTCTGCATGGTTACAATCAAAGTGATTTACATATTTTAAACAGGTATTTATTTTGGACTTGGGGCAATGAAGGGTTAAGTGACTTGCCCAGAATTACAAGGAGCTGCAGTGCGAATTGAACTCACAACCTCAGGTGTTGAGGCAGCTGCTCTAACCACTAGGTAGAGAATGACACGGGGACAAATTTTTTCCCGTCCCTGCGGGAACTCATATTCCCATCCCATCCCCGCAAATTCTTTTCCTGTCCCTGCCCCAATCCTGGAAGCTCCGTCCTCATCTGCACAAGCCTCGAACGCTTTAAAATCCTAAGTAGCAACATTCTAGAGCTCAGATTGTGATGTCATAATGCCTCATTCCACCAATGCCTAAGCTCCGTCCTCATCTGCACAAGCCTCAAACACTTTAAAATCATAAGTAGCGACATTCTAGAGCTCCGATTGTGATGTCATAATGCTCATTCCACCAATGCCTAAGCTCCGTCCTCATCTGCACAAACCTCAAACACTTTAAAATCATAAGTAGCGACATTCTAGAGCTCCGATTGTGATGTCATAATGCTCATTCCACCAATGCCTAAGCTCCGTCCTCATCTGCATAAGCCTCAAACACTTTAAAATCCTAAGTAGCAACATTCTAGAGCTCCGATTGTGATGTCATAATGCCTCATTCCACCAATGCCTAAACTCCGTCGTCCATCTGCACAAGCCTCAAACACTTTAAAATCATAATTATCAACATTCTAAAGCTCAGCTTGTGATGTCATAATGCCTCACTCCACCAATCCTAAGCTCTGTCCTCATTTGCGCAAACCTCAGACGCTTTAATATTAAAAGTAGCAACATTCTAGAGCTCAGATTGTGATGTCATAATGCCTCATTCCACCAATGCCTAAGCTCCGTCCTCATCTGCGCAAGCCTCAGACGCTTTAATATTAAAAGCAGCAACATTCTAGAGCTCAGATTGTGATGTCATAATGCCTCATTCCACCAATGCCTAAGCTCCGTCCTCATCTGCGCAAGCCTCAGACGCTTTAATATTAAAAGCAGCAACATTCTAGAGCTCAGATTGTGATGTCATAATGCCTCATTCCACCAATGCCTAAGCTCCGTCCTCACCTGCACAAGCCTCAAATCCTAAGTGTTTGAGGCTTATGTGGTTAAGGCAGAGCTTGCAGGAATGGGGCAGGGACAGTGACAGAACTCATGGGGACGGGACAGGGAAATTGAGTTTCTGCGGGGACAGGGAAAAATTTGTCTCCATGCCATTCTCTACCACTAGACCACTCCTCCTTTCCACAGCCATGATTAAATTTAGGTGCGGGCATTTGCACCAGGTTTTTGTTGGCGCATATGCCCACACCTAAATTTAGTCGTGGCTCCCGGGTATAAGTGCCTTATAGAACAGAGCGTTTTTCAACACCAGTTTTTTGGGGTGCCCGTCTGTACTATTTAGCCCTAAAAGTCCACAGCTGTAGTGCAGTAAAACCAGGCCTGGCCCTGCCAGCTTGGGATGACCTGGAGCCAACCTGTTGGCTCCCGTTTCCCTCATCCTGCAGCATCAGCAGAGGTGCAAGATGCAGAAAGCAGTGACATTAATAAAACTCATAAGGTGATTACCTCCGAGTGCTAAAGATGATTTCATTTTACGATGCACTGAAAAGTCAGCTCTTAAATTCTCTCACATATTCTCCCCCGGGTGCCCTTGTCTTTAAATGGTCGCTTGATTTATTCGCTCCCGGCAACGTTTTTTAATTATAGCCCCTCTCGCTGTTCATAAAACTGGTTGAGAAAAGGGGGTTGCAGGACCAGGCAAGGCAAGCGGGAGGGCTGCAGAAACTCTGATGCTGAAGCGGGTTGGTCTGTAATCACGATATTGCCTGTAAGGACTCCATTCTAAGTCGGCAAGCTTTGGTGTTGATCTTCACCACCGCTCACCCGCGAGAAAGACTGGGAAGCCTGGAATGAAAAATCAAATGACAAATAAAAGGTACAGTTCTTATTTCTCTGCAAGTTTACAGCACAAAAATAAAAGACTTTCCCCCATCTAAAACCTTTCATTTACCTAATTGGATTGTTGCATTTTTACCTCTGTGACAGTGGCACAATCAGACACCCAATTTTGTGTGGGCCTGAGCCTAAAGTGGGTGAGAATAAGAGCCCCGCCCTCGGCCCGGCATCTTTCAGCCTCTTCCTAGGGAAATAAGCCGCCAATAAAGCCCCTCCCTCTGCACCCTGTTAAATGCCTCAGTTCTTCGCTGGCACTCTGACGTGACTTGCTGTTTCCACATAGGCGGGCTCTCTTCAGATAGATGGTTCTGAGGCTGGATCTAGCAGTGCATACGAGTTACTGCGCAGTGCTAAAGCATTGAAAAAGTACGTGGGAGGGTGTTGACAGCTCGATCACCAGGGAGAAGGGGGGAGAGAGATGGCAGGAGTCTTCAGTTGGCAGGGATTGGCTTTGAAGTATGGATTTCTGGGTTCCATTACTAGTACTTTTAATAAGACCATAAGAATAGCCTTACTGGGTCAGACCAAAGGTCCATCAAGGCCTGTAGCCTGTTCTCACGGTAACCAATCCAAGTCACAAGTACCTGGCCAAAACCCAAATAGTAGCAACATTCCATGCTTCCGATCCAGGGCAAGCAGTGGTTTCCCCCATGTCTTTCTCAATAATAGACTATGGACTTTTCCTCCAGGAACTTGTCCAAACCTTTCTTAAAATCAGTTACGCTCTCTGCTCTTACCACAGCCTCTGTGCTACTCCATGTAAGTACTATTATTATTGTAAACAGTATAAAAACGTGAGTAAAGATTGTAGCAGACTTCTCAGATTGGCAGGCCCGAGGGACACCCAGAGCCCAGTACCTAAATAATATATGGTCCCTTTTGCAAAGCCTCAGTAGCGATGCTGCTGTGCTAAATGCACTCAAACCCATTCAGTTCCTATGGGCTTCAGTGCATTTATTGCGGCAGCATCGTTACTGCAACCTTGTCAAAGGGGGCCCCCTAGTGGTGGCTATGGTCAAACATGCACTCCAGTTCTCCCCAACTTCTCTCTCCTGTCACACAGCCTCTTAGTGAGCTAACAATGTTATCTGGTAATAATAATTAGGTACGGTAAATTCAAACGGCAAAATGTGCCTGGAAGACCTTTCAGAAATTTTAAAACTCACTTTTAATAATAACTTTATTCTTATATACCGCCAACAATCTTGCGACTTCTAGGCGGTTTACAATAAAGAGAAACTGTACATACAGCGAATTACAGGGTATAGCAGTGTACATCTGATAATGGGAACCTTAATGATAATAACAACAGTTCGTATGCTACAGGGCCTTGAAGTGCCATGCGGCTTACAAAGAATTAGAAAAATTCCATAAATTGATTGGGCTATTCATAGTTTGTGATTGGGGTTAACGGTTTACAAATTCAGTTTTGGGGATGATATTGCAAAGGGGCTATTGTCCTGGTTCATTACCTAGGTGTTTCGAGTACAGGTAATGGGCTCTTCGTTAATGTACGAGTATGACGGTTAGGGTTACCAGATTCCCCGGACATGACCTCCTTTTCGAGGACCTGTCCAGTGGTCCAGACAGCTTTTCAAAATCTGGCACTTTGTTCGGGTTTTGAAAAGCTTCCCATCAAAATCGCATCGGGAAGGGGCATCCGCGCATGTGCAGACACGTGTGCGGATGCCATCTGGGGGAGGCGCTGGGGGGGGGGCGGAATGGGACGTGACACAGGCGGAACGGAAAGCAACGGAAGTAAGGAGGACAGATTGAGACGTCCGGGTTTTACTTAAGAACAAAAGATTTGCTGCTGCTGGGTCAGACCAGTGGTCCATCGTGCCCAGCAGTCCGTTCACGCGGCGGCCCTTAGGTCAAAGACCAGCGCCCTATTTGAGTCTAGCCTTATCTGAGTATGTTGTGTTTGAAGGGACACGTATCAAGTCCTTAGGCCTTGTTTTCAAGCTGTAAAAGCCAGACCCTGTTTGTCTTTCCTTCTTTGAAAATACTACAAGGACATGTATGTTTAAACAGAGATGTTGTGAAGTTAATTCAATTGTTTTGTTAAGCCGTATTTACAGACAGATTTAGATTAGGGGCTCTGCTGGTTAAGGCTTTTTCTGACCCTCTGTGGACTTCAGTCTCCAGATAGAAAAAATGCTGATGTCTTTAAAGTTTCATGTGACCTGTGTCCATATATGGTTTGTGTTTACGTCACATGCTGACAACACTGATTCATGTAAAAGATATAAAAGGAATGTGAAGCTGATATTAAAGTGGACATGTTTTGGAAGATGATTTCTGGTCTTTAAGATATGTCCCCAGGTACTTGACTTACAAATGACAGAGACAGAGAAAGTATGGGGCAGGAATTGGGACCTAATCCTTTTCACTGTTCCAGGAGGAACTTATCCAACCTTTTCTTGAATCCCTGAAGGGTGCTTTCCCCTATAACAGTGGTGGAAGTAAAACCCGGATCAATCCGTCCTCCTTTTTCTGGAGCTATATGGTAACCCCAAGGGAGAAGTTCTGGAGGAAGACAGAACCGATTAAGAGTCTCACAGTGAAAGAGGATATCCCACGAGCCTTGAAGGATTGTAATGGGAAACCAGAACAGAGACACCGTTTTCCCAACACCCACAATGGCCCTGCCAAAAAAAATTGATTCCCCCTGAAAGGAAATGAGGAATCTTTGAATGGAAAAATAAGTGGAAGCAGAAAAATAAACAGAGAAAAAGATGAGTGTCAAATAAATTTGTGTAAGGGAAAAATTGAAGGCAGGAGGAGATAAGAAAAGGTCAATGGAGAGGACACGATGGGAATAAAATTAAGCCTAGCATCCCATTTCCAACAGTGGCCAACCCAGGCCCTGGCAGATAGTAGCAAATTCCAGAGCTAAGATTGTGATGTCATAATGCCTGATTCTATCAGTGTTTAAGAGCCAACCTCATCAGTGATGTCACAGTGGCTCGATTGCCCTATAATTGGCTCACATAAGAACATAAGAGTTGCCATACTGGGACGGACTGAAGGTCCATCAAGCCCAATATCCTGTTTCCAACAGTGGCCAACCCAGGCCCTGGCAGATAGTAGCAAATTCCAGAGCTAAAATTGTGATGTCATAATGCCTCATTCTACCAGTGTTTAAGAGCCAACCTCATCAGTGATGTCACAGTGGCTTGATTGCCCTATACTTGGCTGGAGTCGGTCCAGAGGAAGGCTACTAAATGGTGCCTGGTCTTCATCATAAGGCATATGGGGACAGACTTAAAGATCTCAATCTGTATACTTTGGAGGAAAGATAGGAGAAGGGAGATATGACAGAGACATTTAATACCTACGTAAAATAAACGTGCCTGAATCAAGTCTCTTTCATTTGAAAGGAAGCTGTGCAATGAGAGGGCATAGGATGAAGTTAAGAGGTGATAGGCTGAGGAGTAATCTAAGGAAATACTTTTTTAGAGAAAGGGTGGTAGATGCATGGAACAGTCTCCCGGAAGAGGTGGTGGAAACAGAGACTGTGGCCTCCTTTTATTAAACAGCACTAGCAGTTTTTAGTGCCGGGAGCTGCGCTGCTCCCGACGCTCATAGGAACTCTATGAGTGTCGGGAGCAGCGCGGCTCCCCATGCTAAAAACTGCTATCGCAGTTTAATAAAAGGGGGTCTGTGTATGAATTCAAGAGGGCCTGGGATAGGCACATGGGATCTATTGGAGAGAGAAAGAGATAATGGTTACTGCGGATGAGCAGACTAGATGGGCCATATGGCTTTTAGCTGCCATCATGCTTCTGTTTCTATAATCTGAAAGTTCTATAACATCATAATGCAAGTGTAAAGAGCCTTAGCCTATAGGAAGAGGAGATGCAAATGTTAAGAGCCTTAGCCAATTGGGAGAGGAGGAGAAAGAGGATGCTATGGATGGGCCATTTGGCCTTTCTCTGCCCTCATGTTTCTATAACCATAAAGCTCTATGACCTCACAATGCAGGTGTAAAGAGCCTTAGCCTATAGGAAGAGGAGATGCAAATATAAAGAGCCTAAGCCAATAGGTAGAGGAGGAGATAGTGGATGCTGCGGATGGGCTGACTAGATGAGCCATTTGACCTTTATCTGCCATCATGTTTCTATGTAAAAAAGTTTTGGACTGCCCACCCCTAATCCCAATACTTAAAATAAACATTGAAAGGTATCCTATGTGCAACTTCACTAACTTCACAGTCGCTTTTGCCTATGCTGACGTCAATCTCAAAATGGCTGCCATGATATTCAGCTGGAACCCACATAAGACACCTGTGTCCTGGCTGAAAAATGGTCAGGACCCATGCAAATAAAAACATCACAAAACCCCACAAAGCCCCCCCACCCCCGGCAAAATCTCCCTCCCACCCCTCTAAGGAAATAAAGGACTGCCTCAGCCCCCAATCACCTCCATTGGCCCCCCCTGTGCTTACCTGAAGAAGTCCCTGGTGGTGCCCATTCATCATGCTTGAACCCAGTCTCCAGTTTTGAATGGCTGCTTTAACCTCTAGCGGCAGCCTTGCAGTACGTCCGCTAGAGGTGGTGGCAGCCATTATAAAATACAGGCCGGCATTGGGCAGGAGTGAGTGGCCATTACTCTATCCAGTTTCACCCTTAGTCCACCAGATAAGGCTTAGGGGAGATATTATTGAAGTATACAAAATCCTGAGTGAAGTAGAACGAGTACAAGTGGATCGATTTTTCACTCCGTCAAAAATTACAAAGACTAGGGAGACACTTGATGAAAATGCAAGGAAATAGGAGGAAATTTTTTTTCACTCAGAGAATAGTTAAGCTCTGGAACGTATTGCCTGAGGTTGTGGTAAGAACGGATAGCGTAGCTTGTTTTAAGAAAGGTTTGGACAAGTTCCTGGAGGAAAAGTCCATAGTCTGTTATTGAGAAAGACATGGGAGAAGCCACTGCTTGCCCTGGATGGATAGCATGGAATGTTGCTACTCCTTGGGTTTGGGCCAGGTACTAGGACCTGGATTGGCCAGTGTGAGACTGGGCTACTAGGTAGACAGACCATTGGTCTGACCCAGTAAGGCTGTTCTTATGCTTTTACCTGAGCCAAGTACAGGACAATGAAGCCATCGTAACATCACTGCTGAGGTTGGCTCTGAGGCACTGTGGAATGAGGCATTATGACATCACAATCTCAGCTCTGGAATGTTGCTCTCATTGGGGTTCCGGAATCTTGCGATTCTTTGAGATGCTGGAATGTTGCTACTCTTTGGGTTTGGGCCAGGTACTAGGGACCTGGATTGGCCACCGTGAGAATGGGCTACTGGGCTTGATGGACCGTTAGTCTGACCCAGTGAGGCTGTTCTTATGTTCTTATGATACTTTTCCAGGTGAGTGGGTGTGAGCTGGGGCAGTTTTATATTTTCACTGGGGGGGGGGGGGGGTGAGAGGCAAGATTACAAGGGGGGCCCATCAGACACTAGCTGATATTTAGACCAGTTCCCTGATGAACCTGGCACATGAAATCAGGACAATAACTATGCACTTAGTTGTTTGTTTTTAAAAAAATATTACTGTTAACCAGTGAGTGTGTGGTGCAGTGATTAGAGCTATGGCCTCGGCACCCTGAGGTTATGGGTTCAAATCCCACTCTACTTCTTGTGACCCTGAGCAAGTCACTTAATCCCCATTGCCCCAGGTACCTTAGATAGAGTAGGAAAAAATGCTTGAGTAGCTGAATAATTTGTAATCCACTTAGAATTGTAGGATGTACAGAATATAAATTATGCTTTTTAGAAACCAAACAGCTAGGGCCATACTTCACCCTCTCTTTGCTCCTGGCCTAACTTAACCAGTTAGGGGCTGGCCGTTTAGCAGCAATATTCCGTGTCATTCTCTGGTTATGTGCTGCTTATATTGCCAGTTTGCCCCGACCAAGCTATTTAAATCGCTTTCAATAATCAGGCCTTGTATCTGAATTTAAAAAAAAAAGAAAAGTGTGAAACAAGCCCTTGGAATCTCTTAGGGAGCGGAGGAGATGGTGTGATGGGCAGACTAGATGGGCCATTTGACCTTTAGCTGCCGTGGTGTATCTGTGTTTGTATTGTCAGCATCACTCTGAGGACACTGAAGAGTCGAATTCGTGTTCTGTGCCCTTCTTCCGTACCATTGATGCTTTCGTTTGAGCCTCTCCCCATTCTCTGCTTCTTTGCTTAGCATTACAACTGTTGTCACCCCTGGACTGTGTGGGGAGGAGCACCGACCCTAAGAGTTTTCACTTTGTCACCCCCAGCAGACACGACAGCAGCTGTTCAGTTAACAAGTTCGTGGCTTTAGGGTGTGTGAGTGCAAGAAGCCCAGAGTCTTCGCCCTCCCGTGGGCCGAGGTAGTCTATTTCGGCAGGCTGCCGTTTTCAGACACTCTCTTCACGGCACTCTCTGTGGGCTGTGCATCTGGGCTTCTGGGAGGTGCACTGAGAGAAAATGTCCCATTAAAGAAGGCACGCGGGATGTTTTCCATTGGAGATTTAGGATTAAAAATGACAATGAAAAAAATAAAGCCAAGCCAACGAACAACAAATGGGAGCCTGAGACCTTGTGTCGATGGGCGGAATATAACACGGGGCTGGTAGGGCCCATGTGCTGCCCATCAGTGGGGGGGGGGGGTTGGTTAGGAGGGAAAGAAGTTAGGGGAGAGGATTGGGCGATGGGCTGGTTAAGAATAACAAGTTTAAACTGATATGGGGAGGCAGTGAGGGGCGAGGGAGGCGAGGTGTTAAGAGGCAGGACGTGGGAGGACTCGGCTCTTTCCGAGGTCCTCCAGGGCGGTTTTTCCCACCCATCCATCCCTTTTTTGTCTTGGCTGGTGTTGGTAACTCGGGGGTGCGGAGCTCCCAAGCTACTAGGTCACGGGGCTCATCCGGCGATGAGCAGGGAGCAGTGCCTGATGGGTCAGATGATCCGAGTAAAGGGACATGTGGGTCATGCCACCCCTCTGACCCTTGCTGAAGTGGCGGGGTCGAGGGCACTGAAACAATGTATATTTTGGTAGCTCGGGAGGAGCTCTTTGATTTGCTGTTAATTTGAGTTATGATTGTTAAAGCTGTTGATTAATAAACTGAGCTGCGGATAATTTTTATCATCATATTGATTGTAGCGTGTTTAAGTGGGGGGATATGCGGGCGGACAGTCGGGCTTATCCAGATCCCGCTGTAAAAGGGGAATCTTTAAAATATCAAAGCTCCTCCATTCAAAACGGCTTCTTAAGCGAAAGACATGGAGAGCCAATTTCTTAGAAGGCTGTAGAAATAAACAGCGGAAGCAAGAACTCAACCTGTTTACTGCCGATGATTTCTACTGCTCTGTATAATTTAGCCACAATTTCTTCTACCACTGAAACTGGCTTGAGATCTGTATTTGAACTTTGGGCTGTGTCTCTTCCTTTCCCTTCAGAGGATTCATGTCCATTCCTCCGTCCTTGAACAGAAAGAACTACTCCCCTCCCCCCCCCCCCAACAGGAGAAGTCCCTCTCCTGGATCTACCTCTAAACCACCGCTCTCCCCCCCACCCCCCCAGGTATGACTTAAAACCTGGTGCTCTAGTGGCCTAACCAGAACAGGAGTAATTCCCAGTCACTCTGGCCCCTCCCGTCTCCACTGTCAAAATGGCTGCTGAGACCTTCGGTGGGGTGAAGGAGTGGATGTTCTTCATAGCCAAGATGGAATTGGTTTCAGTTGAAACAGAGCAGTGAATCTCAGCTACAGATTCAGATTCAGCTGAAACCGAAAAAAAAAAACAGGTTTTGGTCAGCTTCTAGAGCAGTGTTCCTTTCAAGCCAAGTACCCCCTAAGCCTAACAAGTACCAACCGAGTACCCCTGCCCAAGCTCTGCCCCTGACACGCCCAAACTTTGCCCCTGACCCACCCAAACTCCACCCCTCACGCCACCCCATAATAATAGAAACATAGAAACATAGAGTATGACGGCAGAAAAGGGCTGACGGCCCAACAGGTCTGCCTACTCAAGAACCCTCCCTCCCACTCAAGAACCCTCCCTCCCAACTAGTCTGCCTACTCAAGAACCCTTCTTCCCTGAAGTATCTATCGTTTGAGCATAACTCTGTAGTACTCCCACCTGTTTGTCTCATCGACTCTTGAAGTCGAGCATGCTACTGGCCTCGACCACCTGGTGTGGAAGATTATTCCATCGATCAATCACCCGTTCGGTGAAGAAGTATTTCCTGGTGTCACCATGAAATCTTCCCCCCTTAAGTTTTAGCGGATGCCCTCTTGTCGCCGTGGGACCCTGTAGAAAAAAGATTTCCTCCTTCACTTTGATGTGACCCATGATGTATTTGAATGTTTCTATCATATCCCCCCTTTCTCTGCGCTCCTCGAGAGAATATAAGCGCAGTTTGATCAGGCCATCCTAGTGGCCATTCTCTGTATCGACTCCATTCTCTTCACATCCTTTTGATAATGTGGCCTCCAAAATTGGACACAGTACTCCAGGTGAGGTCTCACCATGGATCTGTATAACGGTAGTATGACTTCCGGCTTTCGGCTGATAAAGCTCCTTCCGATGCAACCCAGCATTTGTCTGGCCTTTGCTGAAGCTTTCTTGGCCCGTTCTTGTTGCGGCGGTGGGAGGTGGGATGGCAATAGTGGGGTGGCAGGGTGAGCTTCGGGAGTGTGGCAGGGAGGAATTGGCGGTGGCGACTTCAACGGCGGTGGCTTCAGCGGAGGGGGGCAGGCAGGGAGAGATCCCAGGAGGTGGCCAGCCCATGTACCCCCTCAGGTACGCATACTGCAGGTTGAGAAACACTGCTCTAGCAAGTGGGATCGGGCTCCTGTTTAGTCCAGTGTTTTTGTGCCTTCAAAATCTGGTAACTTAGGCTGTTGCCTATATTGTGTATGTCAAAATCTAGGCTTAAGACTAAAAAATAACAATTGAAAACTCTGCCCAAAATCTGTATATATTTTCCCTCCAAGGAACAGGAATTGTTGGCTCACAACCAGACATTTGCCAAATATTCTGACCCCTCTTTTACACTCAGAATGCAAAAAACATTTTATTCGCTGGACTCCCCTGAATATTTTGGTGAACAAGATTTAAGGACTTAAGGCTATACGTTTCCTGGCCCATCAAGCACACCCCTGTGCCTTTCCCCCCATTAGCTGTTAGTTGCTTCAAGATTTCTAGGTAGATGCACTATACCAATTATTTCTGCACGGAAAACAAAGGATCAGCTAAATGTGAAGGTTTTATTTTCCCCTGTCAAACAGCTACTGAAGACCTCTAAGTGTCCTGGAGATTAAAAGGTTTACTAATGGAAACTGTAATACAGCAACAACTGAGTGTCACATCAGTGTCCAAAGGAAATAAGAAATAGCCGGAGGAAACGGGATCTGCAATCGCAAGCAGGAAGGGTTATTTACCTGACTGCGTCATTAAGAAGTTAGGATCAATATTACTTGGCAGTTTTTGAAAGAGAAACACCTGCCCTTACCCCTCTCTCTGTCCCCCCCTCCCCAACAAATAACTGTAGTGATGCCTTTGCAAGATACGATCAGAGACATTTAAATACCTACATGGCATAAATGCACGAGGCGAGTCGCTTTCAATTGAAAGGTAGCTCTGAAATGAGGAGGCCTAAGATGAAGGCGAGACAGGGGACCTGATTCTCAAAGCTCTGACAACAGCCTGGTAGCCCCTGTGCTGCCTTAGAGAAGAAGAGAGATCTCCTAGAAGGAGAGCATCACCCTGGTGAAGGAGGAAATAATCCTGTAGCTAGGGCTTGCCCACCAGGCAGTGTTACGCTGATTTTTAAAAAAGGGTTCCGGGGAGATCCGGAAAATCTGACTTCAGTGCCAGGCAAAATGGTGGAAACAATTATAAAAATAAAATTGTAGAACATGTAGACAAACATGATTTCATGAGGCAGAGTCAGCATGGGTTCAGCCAAGGGAAATCTTGCCTCATCAATTTGCTTGACTTCTTTGAAGGTATGAATAAACATGTGGATAAAGGTGAGCCGGTTGATGCAGTGTATCTAGATTTTCAGAAAGCTTTAGATAAAGTTCCCCATGAGAGGCTCCTGAGAAAGTTAAAGAGTCATGGGATAGGTGGCAAAGTTCAGTTGTGGATTAGGAATTGGTTATCGGATAGAAAACAGAGGGTAGGGTTAAATGGTCATTTTTCTTAATGGAGGAGAGTAAACAGTGGAGTGCCACAGGGGTCTGTACTGGGACCGGTGCTATTTAACTTATTTATAAATGATCTGGAAATTGGAACGACAAGTGAGCTGATTAAATTTGCAGATGACACTAAACTGTTCAAAGTTGTTAAAATGCATGCGGATTGTGAAAAATTGCAGGCAGACCTTAGGAAATTGGAAGACTGGGCGTCCAAATGGCAGATGAAATTTAATGTGGACAAATGCAAAGTGATGCACATTGGGAAGAATAACCCAAATCACAGTTACCGGATGCTAGGGTCCACCTTGGGGGTTAGCGCTCATGAAAAGGATCTGGGTGTCATCGTAGACAATACGATGAAATCTTCCGCCCAATGTGCAGCAGCCGACAAAAAAGAAAACAGATGCTAGGAATTATTAAAAAAGGGATGGTTAACAAGACTAAGAATGTCCTAATGCCCCTGTATTTCATGGCGACACCAGAAAGTATTTCTTCACAGAGAGAGTGGTTGATCATTGGAACAAGCTTCCAGTGCAGGTGATCGAGGCAGACAGCGTGCCAGACTTTAAGAATAAATGGGATACCCATGTGGGATCCCTACGAGGGTCAAGATAAGGAAATTGGGTCATTAGGGCATAGACAGGGGGTGGGTAAGCAGAGTGGGCAGACTTGATGGGCTGTAGCCCTTTTCTGCCGTCATCTTCTATGTTTCTATGTTCTATGTTTCTATGTATCGCTCCATGGTGCGACCTCATTTGGAGTATTGCGTTCAATTCTGGTCTCCTTATCTCAAGAAAGATATAGCGGCACTAGAAAAGGTTCAAAGAAGAGCGACCAAGATGGTAAAGGGATTGGAACTCCTCTCGTATGAGGAAAGACTAAAAAGCTTAGGATTCTTCAGCTTGGAAAAGTGACAGCTGAGGGGAGATAGGATTGAAGTCTACAAAATCCTAAATGGAATCGAACGGGCACAAGTGGATCGATTTTTCACTCCGTCAAAAATTACAAAGATTAGGGGACACTCGATGAAGTTACAGGGAAATACTTTTAAAACCAATAGGAGGAAATATTTTTTCGGTTCATAGACAACGGCGCGAAAGACAAAAGCGCGCGCCGACAATTGAGCGCAGCGCGCGCCGCCGCGCCACTCTAAATTACAGTTTTTAGGGGCTCCGACGGGGGGTTTTGTTGGGGAACCCCCCCCCAGTTTACTTAATAGACATCGCGCCGGCATTATGGGGGGTTGTAACCCTCCACATTTTACTGTAAACTGAACTTTTTCCCTAAAAACAGGGAAAAAGTGAAGTTTTCAGTAAAATGTGGGGGGGTTACAACCCCCCACACCCCCACAACGCGGCGCGATGTCTATTAAGTAAAGTGGGGGGGTTCTCCCCCCACACACCCCCGTCGGAGCGCTAAAAACAGTAATTTAGAGTGGCGCAGTGGCGCGCACTGCGCTCAATTGTCTGGGCGCGCCTTTGTCACGGCGCGCTTTTGACCGGACATCATTTTTTCACTTGGAGAATAGTTAAGCTCTGGAACGTATTGACAGAAGTTGTGGTAAGAAGGGTTTGAACAATTTCCTGGAGAAAAAGTCCATAGTCTGTTATTGAGAAAGACATTGGGAAAGCCACTGCTTGCCCTGGATCGGTAGCATGGAATATTGTTACTCCTTAGGTTTTGGCTAGGTACTAGGGCCCAAATTGGCCTCTGTGATTACAGGCTACTGAGCTCGATGGACCATTGGTCTGACCCAGTAAGGCTATTCTTATGGTAATAAATACCGGGTTGCCAATGACCCAACTTCCTGTTTCCACCCGGGTGGAACTCGGAAGAGGCAGACGGAAAGCAGGAAGGGGAGCCGCGGGCGAGGCCGAGGCCGAGGCCGGCAGTTTTTTCAGCTTCACGGAAGGTAAAGGGCCATTGGACCGGACAGGAGAGAAGGCTGGGAACATGCTGGACCATGGACACTACCCAGAGCCTTGGGGCCAGGCCGTGAGAAGGGAAGTTCCCGGACTATGACTCCAAGGCCGGGAACACCCCCCTCATGGCTTGCACCCAGGGGAACATTACTAAAAATATTTTTTTACACTAAACTAAACCTTAGGTTTATATACGGCATCATCTCCACAATCGTAGAGCTCGGCACGGTTTACAAGAGTTGAGAGAGAAAGGAAACTCCAAAGAGGTTAAAGGGAATAGTGAGAGGGATATTTGGGGGGCTTAGAAGGCCAAGGAAGGGGTAAATGTTACATTTTTGAAAAAAGCCAGGTTTTCAGATGTTTGCGGAAGCGTTGGAAGGAGCTCAGGATCCGGAGAGGGGAGGTAAGGTTGTTCCAGAGCTCAGTGAATCTGAAGGGGAGGGAGGTCCCTAGTTTTCCTGCACGGGAAATGCCTTTTAATGAAGAAAAGGATAATTTAAGTTTGTAAGTGGGTCTGGTGGTATTAAGATTTAAGGAGTTCCAGGAGAGTGGGATGAAGGGAGGGAGGATGCCGTGAAGGATTTTGAAAGGGTGTGGGGTGTCAAAAAACGATGGGCCCCAGGTGTCACATACCCTAGGTACGCCACTGACCTGAGGAAATACTTCTTCATGGAAAGGGTGATGGATGTGCAGAGCAGTCACCTTATGGGGGTGGGTGGAGAAGAAAACTGTATTTTAATTCAAGAAAGCTTGGAACAAGTACATTGGATCTGTAAGGGAGAGGAAGAAACAGTAGATGGCATAAATAGGCAGAGCAGATAGGCCATAAGGTCTTTGTCTGTCTTCATGTTTCTTTTTTTTTTTTTTTTTTTTTTAAACTTTATTTAAGTCAACTCAAAGCAGCAAACAAAACAAGACCAGTAACAGCAACCATAAACTGAGGCGACCAGCTCAAACAAGACACATGATCAACAAAAACAGATATAGCCGTCTTGAGTCAAACAATTTTTCGTTACAGTATATGACCCCCAAACTCCCCAACCCCCACACCTCTAACCCCCTCCCTTCCCACCCTGAAGGACAGAACAAAAGTTTGCACTCATACAGATATGTTCCCTCATATGGCATTATATCCAAACGTATGGTATACGTATTCTGCATCCATAGAACTCCTCTGCCCTCTCCCCAGCAATGGGTGTGGAGCAGAGAGAGGACATTCCCCCCCCCAAAACTTACCATACAGAAATATTTCTGATTCTAGTGTCATCTCAGTGAATAGCAACTTACGAGGGGGTGCTGAAAAGTTCTCAGCCCAACCGAGAGGAGAATGACGCGGGTAGGGTTCAGTCAATGATCTGAAACAAGGTCAAAAGCAGAGAATTTCGTTTCTGCAAATTGGCACTTAGCGAAATAAGATAACGCTCTTTTCAGCTCCAGTGGCAAAATAACGCTCAGAATTTAGGAAGTTGGTTGGTTGGGCTGAGAATTTTTCAGCAAACCCTCCTATGTAATAAAAGCGAGCTAAGTATAGGACGATCGAGCCATTGTGATATCGCTGAAAAAACTGGCATTTACAATGACTAATTTTCACTCCTGACCGCCATCGGCTCTCCCTTGAAAAATTGTCAGGTTGGCCCAATACCGGCTGGTTGGCAACCCATTAACAGTGAGTTCATACCGATCCAGATTTATTAATAATCCAGGACTGAAATAAATATTTATCTTGCTCCACACTCTCCTTGTATAAGATCTCAAAAGAAAATATGTGTACTGTATATAGATGAATGCTTTAATGAATACCTAACATGGAAAATGATCTGCAAATAAAACTGCTTTGCAAATTGAGACTAAGAATCTAGTCCTGCCTTAACTGAATATATTTTATTCATGAATATTTTGCATTGCATGTTTTCATTGACGGTTGGTGCATATTCCCCAGCATATATACAGTATATTAAATACCTCCTGCATAATATTTAATTATAATTTGAAAATTTAAGTTAGGTGATAAAATGAATAAACTGATTGTTGCTACCTGAGCTCTCTGTGACCTTGGGCATGTCACTTAACCCTCCACTGCCTCAGATTTTGAGCCCCCCAGGTTCAGAACAATGCCTGCTGTTCCAGAATGTACAACTATTTCAATAGCTTTGGGCCTTGCAGATGTTATATAAGTTAATTAGTTTAAACTGTTGAAGTTGAGGGCCTAATAACTGTCTTGATTCTCCTAGACTAAAATCCTAGAAACATGATGGCAGATAAAGGCCAAATGGCCCATCCGCAGCATCCACTATCTCTGCCTCTCCCTATTGGCTACGGCTCTTAATATTTGCATCTCCTCTTCCTATAGGCTAAGGCTCTTTACACCTGCATTGTGAGGTCATAGAGCTTTATGGTTATAGAAACATGATGGTATATAAAGGCCAAATGGCCCATCCAGAGCATCCACTATCTCTGCCTCTCCCTATTGGCTACGGCTCTTAATATTTGCATCTCCTCTTCCTATAGGCTAAGGCTCTTTACACCTGCATTGTGAGGTCATAGAGCTTTATGGTTATAGAAACATGATGGTATATAAAGGCCAAATGGCCCATCCAGAGCATCTACTATCTCCTCCTCTCCTTATTGGCTAAGGCTCTTAACATTTGCATCTCCTCTTCCTATAGGCTAAGGCTCTTTACACCTGCATTGTGAAGTCATAGAGCTTTATTGTTATAGAAACATGGTGGCAGATAAGGCCAAATGGCCCATCCAGTCTGCCCATCCGCATCATCCACTATCTCCTCCTCTCCCTAAGACAGTGGTCTCAAACTCAAACCCTTTGCAGGGCCACATTTTGGATTTGTTGGTACTTGGAGGGCCTCAGAAAAAAAATAGTTAATTTCTTATTAAAGAAACGACAATTTTGCATGAGGTAAAACTCTTTATAGTTTATAAATCTTTTCTTTTAGCTAAGTCTTAATAATAATCTAATATAATAAAACGCTAAGCGTGCATGCACACTCTTACTGCCGTGTTGCCTGATCTGTAGTTCCGTGGCCGGCAGAGTGCACATGCGCGCTTACCACGCATCTCTCTGTCTCGCAGCGGGTTTGCCGGCTCCAGCCAGACATAGTTCATTTTTTAGTTCAAAGCTGCCGCTGCGGCTCCTCTATCGAACCTCACCAGAGTCGGAGAAGACTTCCGACTCTGGTGGGGATTGAGAGAAGAGGTGCAGCGTCGGCTTTGAACTAAAAGATGAACTTTATCTGGCCGGAGCCGGCAAGCCCGCTGCGAGAAAAGAGATGGCATCTGAATATTAGCAGCTCAGGGATCTGAATATTAGCAGCGACTTGGCAGTGGGGGAGGGGGAAGAAACCACAAGTAAGCCATGCTCTGTCCTCTCAAGAGCTCAGGCATCTGAATATTTGCAGCAATGTGGAAGTCTTTTTACAAAAGGTATTTTAATCGTCTTATCCAGGGGTGGCTGCACATTTCTGTTTTTTTTGGCAGAGCAGGGAAGAGGGACAGGGGGAGCAGGGAAGAGGTGCTGCTGGACAGGGAAGTGGAGTGGGGAGGGAAATGCTGATGGTGAGAAAAGGGGGCTCGGCTGAAAGGGAACAGATGGGAGAATGGGAGAAGAGGGCTGGGGGGGAGGGTAAAGATGGGTTTAGAGCTGGGGCTGATTATAGGGGACATGTGAGGGAAGGAGGCTTTACTAGCACCCGTTAATGTAACAGGCTAAAACACTAGTATTGTAATATATAGCTAAAGACATATGATCAAGAAACTGTTTTATTTTACTTTTGTGATTATGATAAACATACCGAGGGCCTCAAAATAGTACCTGGCGAGCCACATGTGGTCCCCGGGCTGTGAGTTTGGGACCACTGCCCTAAGAGATCCTGTCCCACGCTTTCTTGAATTCAGACACAGTCTTTGTCTCTACCACCTCTTCCAGAAGTCTATTTCACTTTCTGTAAAAAACCTACGAGGGTAAATCAAAAAGTAAAGGCAAAATACATTTGACGGCTTTAATAGAAGTAAACATCACTTTTCCACATTGTCCCCGTGCAAGATGATGCAGATGTCAAGTACACCGGGGAATCCCTCTGGGTGAATTTGGCTAGGGCGGGGGTCGGCAACCTGCGGCTCCAGAGCCGCATGCGGCTCTTTTCCACCTTTGCTGCGGCTCCGGTAGTGTGTCACGCAGGCACTTACAAGTCCGGCATCGCGGCGGGAAATAGCCATGCTGAGCAGTGAGCTCAGCACTACACAGATGAAAGCCTTGCTTGCCGATTGGTCCGGCGGCCCCGCCCCGCCGTGCCGCCGGACCAATCAGCAAGCAAGGCTTTCATCTGTGTAGTGCTGAGCTCACTCAGCATGGCTATTTCCCGCCGCGACACTGGACTTGTAAGGTGCACGCCTGAAAAAGAAATCATCCTGGCCGGGGTCGGTGTCATGCTCCGGAGATCTACAGCCTTCCTATCTCCCTCTCCCTTCTACCTGCTTCCGGCCACATCCCCTGCTCCGCGGCTCTCTTCGGTAACTCAGCAGCAGCGATCGACACAAGCTTCTGACGTCGGGGCCTACCCTCTGCGAGTCCCGCTTGTTTCAACTTCCTTTTTCCACAAAGGCGGGACTCGTAGAGGGAAGGCCTCGATGTCGGCAGCTTGTCTTGATCACTGCTGCTGACGAGTTGCTGAAGAGAGCCGCGGAGCAGGGGGGTGTTGCCAGGTGCAGGTAGAAGGGAGAGGGCCAGATGCAGGACTCGTGGGTGAGGGAGGAGAAGAGTGAGAGAAAGAGAGAGGGGAGGGAAACAAAAGGAAATATTTCATACTGGGCTGTGCCGGAGTGAAGGGAGGGTGGAAAGATTCTGGCTACAGGGTGCAGTAACAAAGGAAAAGGGGGGAAAGCTGAAAATGGAGATAGTGACACAAAGAAGAGAAAGGGTAAGCAGGACCTACTGAATAAGGATAGAGATACAGAGGGGACATGAAGAGGAGGTGAAATAGAGACATAGAAGTAATGCTGAAAAAGTGTGGGGGGGGGGGAGATAAAGACATTGAAAGGGCAAATGGTGAATATGGGGTAAAGACAAGGACAGAGACAAATGAAGATTCTGAAAAAGTGGTGAGATAGGGATATAGGTGAGATGGACACAAAGAAGGGTGATGCTGGAAAATAGGTGGAATGGTAATTCTGACAGACACAGAAGGGAAATGCTGGATCAAGGAGAGATGGGGCTCAGGCTGGATGGAATGAGGAGAAATGCCTTGTTGGCCCGGAACTTCCTCTCCTACGTCAGAATTGACGTCAGGGAGCGGAATGCTGGTCAGCGCAACACTTCTGCAGGGAAAGCTTGGGACGGCGGTGGCTTGGGGGCTGTTCCCCGATTGCGGTGGCAGCAAACCGAGTGGCTTGGGGGACGGCACGGAGACAGAAAGAAGGGGGAACAGGGAGACAGAAAGAAAAAGTTGGGGGAGAGAATGAGGTCTGGAGGAGAGGAAACATACAGGAGGCTGAAAGAAAGGAAGAAAGATTGGATGCACAGTCAGAAGAAGAAAGTGCAACCAGAGACTCATGAAATCACCAAATAGCAAAGGTAGGAAAAATGATTTTATTTTCAATTTAGTGATCCTGTATATAGCATTAAGATAAGAAACAATATATGCAGTGTTAGATTTGTTTTATAATGGTTTTGCGGCTCCAAGTTTTTTTTTCTTTTCGAAAACGGGTCCAAGTGGCTCTTTATGTCTTAAAGGTTGCAGACCCCTGGGCTAGGGGGAAGGACAAATGCCTGTATCTTGGCATTGTATACAGACCTCCAAGGCAACAGGATGACATAGATATAGAATTAATTGAGGACATAGAGAATATCACTTTGCGTGGAGACACAGTATTGTTAGGTGACTTCAATATGCCTAATGTGGATTGGAACAAACTTTCCACTACGACCAGCAACAGCAGAAAGCTTTTAACCTCCAGAAAGGGAGCAGGACTCAGACAAACGGTATTAGAGCCCACTAGGGATCAGGTGATACTGGACCTGATACTCACCAACGGAGAAAGTGTCAAGAGGATTCGGTAGGCGATACGTTGGCCTCCAGTGACCACAACATGGTATGGTTCAACCTCAGGAAAGGTTTCACTAAATCAAACACATCAACCAAGGCCCTCAACTTTAAGGGCACTAACTTCAAAAGCATGAGAGATTTCATCCATCGGGCACTGCAAAACCAAGCCGAAACAGATAATGTAGAGGTAATGTGGTCAACTTTGAAATCAACCATACATGAAGCAACCAACCCCTATATAAAATCAGTAAGTAAACGGCGAAGAAACAATAGACCACAGTGGTTCTCTGCAGAGATCTCAGACCTCATAAAAAAAGAAGAAAAGAGCATACATCTCCTGCAAACAATCAGGAAAGCAGGAATCTAAGAAAGACTATCTGGCCAAGTCAAAAGCAGTCAAAACAGCAGTCAGAGAGGCCAAACTCCAAATGGAGGAGAATCTTGCGAAGAACATCAAGAAGGGCGATAAATCCTTCTTCAGGTATATTAGTGACAGAAAAAGAAACAAAGATGGGATAGTACGCTTTAGGAAACCAGACGGGAATTATGTAGAATCGGACTCCGATAAAGCCAAACTTTTAAATGAATACTTCTGCTCAGTCTTCACCTGCGAGGCGCCGGGATCTGGCCCTCAGCTGCAGACAAGGGAAAGCTCGGAAGACCCATTTCGAAATTTTGAGTTTACGCCCAGCAGTGTCTACTATGAGCTATCAAAACTCAAGGTGAACAAGGCTATGGGACCAGACAAACTATACCCCAGGGTGCTCAGGGAGTTGAGTGACGTCCTAGCGGAACCGTTATCCGTGCTCTTCAATCTTTCCCTAAGTACAGGAAGAGTCCCGTTGGATTGGAAAACGGCTAACGTCATTCCACTCCCCAAAAAGGGATGCAGGACGGAGGCTGTGAATTACAGACCTGTGAATCTCACATCAATAGTGAGTAAACTTATGGAAAAACTAATCAAACACCAATTGGATATGATCCTGAACGAGGAGAATCTACGAGATCCCCATCAACATGGTTTTATGAAGGGAAGGTCCTGCCAATCCAATCTGATCAGCTTCTTTGACTGGGTAACAAGAAAGCAGGATATAGGGGAGTCCCTGGACGTCGTGTACTTAGACTTCAGCAAAGCGTTTGATAGTGTCCCACACCGCAGGTTATTGAGCAAGATGAGTTTGATGGGATTAGGTGAAACATTAACTGCATGGGTTAAGGACTGGCTTAGAGGTAGACTTCAGAGGGTGGTGGTAAACGGTACCCTTTCCGAAATGACAGAGGTGATCAGCGGAGTGCTGCAGGGCTCGGTCTTGGGCCCGATCCTATTTAACATCTTCGTAAGAGATTTGGCTGAGGGGCTTCGAAGTAAACTTACATTATTCGCTGATGACGCCAAACTATGCAACATAGTAGACTAAAGCACAGTGCCCGACAGTATGACGCAGGACCTACTCCTACTGGAGCAGTGGTCAAAGACTTGGCAACTAAGTTTCAATGCCAAAAAATGTAAGGTCATGCACCTTGGCAGCAAAAATCCATGCAGAACTTACACCCTAAATGACGAGACCCTAGCAAGGACTGCAGTAGAACGAGACTTGGGAGTGATCATTAGTGAAGACATGAAGACCGCCAATCAAGTGGAGAAAGCTTCATCCAAGGCTAGACAAATCATGGGTTGTATCCGTAGAAGATCCGTAAGCCCGAGATCATAATGCCGTTGTACAGATCCATGGTGAGACCTCATCTGGAATACTGTGTACAATTCTGGAGGCCACATTACCAAAAAGATGTGCTGAGAGTTGAGTTGGTTCAGTGAATGGCCACCAGGATGGTCTCGGGACTCAAGGATCTTCCGTATGAGGAACGGCTGGGTAAATTGCAGCTATACTCACTCGAGGAACGCAGAGAGAGGAGAGACATGATTCAGACGTTCAAATATGTCACGGGCCATATCGAGGTGGAAGAAGACATCTTTGTTCTTATAGGACCCACGGCAACAAGAGGGCATCCGTTAAAAATTAGAGGTGGAAAATTTCATGGCGATACCAGAAAATATTTCTTCACCGAAAGGGTGGTTGATCACTGGAATAATCTTCCACCACAGGTAATTGAGGCCAGCAGCGTGCCAGATTTTAAGAAAAAATGGGATAGGCATGTGGGATCTCTTCATGGAGGAAGTTAGGGGGTGGGTCATTAGAGTGGGCAGACTAGATGGGCCGTGGCCCTTTTCTGCCATCATTTTCTATGTTTCTATTTGTTGTATCGTTCAACTAGCTGGTGCATTCCTGCAGAGAAGTTTTTTGGCTGCTCCCGAAGCCAGGCGAGCCACCACTTCCTTTGCTTCATCGTGCTTTATCTTTTGCTTTCCGGTCGCGGTGACGCACCTAGGTCTCATCGCCGGTGACAATTCTCCCCAGCATACTCGGATCTTCTTCCACATACTGTTGCTGTTTGGGAACCCATCGTGCTCAGACTTTCTTGTATCACAGTGGAATCCATCTGAATCTGTATTGAAAATTCATTACAGATGTCTTTGAAAGCCGCTCTGAATTGATTCCCCGGTCATTAGTATAGAACAGGGGGTGGGCAAACTTTTTGACTCATGGGCTACAATGGGTTCTGAAATTTGACAGAAGGGGGGTGTCTTCAAAGAAAATGAAAGGGGGGAAAAAATACCCAACCGCCTCTGACGCCGCCTAGTTAAAAAAAAAAAAAAAAAGAGATTACCTCCCTTGCTTTGCCGGAGGTGATTTGGCTGCGTTCATTCTGGGACAGGTGGCAGTGCAGATACTGTTGTTCCTCTCCTCTTAGCCCTCCAGCTCGAGGTTATTTGCCCTTGCAGTTAACGCAGCGGTAGAAAAAATTTGAAAAGCTGAGTTTTATGGTCTGGTCCATGTGCCAAACGAGTGCTTTGCGGGCTGGATTAAAAAACTAAAAGGGTTGGATATGGCCTGCGGGACGTGGTGTGCCCATGTCTGGTACAGAAGCTTCCTTTAAAGATAAAGTTCCACATCTGCCCTTCATTTCCTCCAGGTGTCACTGTTGCCACTGTCAAACCTCTGAGGGACCTGTCACCTGTGCCCGTGGCACCAGCCCATGAAAGGGAAGGGCAGGGCCTGCCCTAAGTCCATACATACGCGCCAAGGCAGCTCTGCCGCATCATGGTTCTCCTGGTTCTCAGCCCACCGCACTAACCATTAGGCTACTCCTATAATGAGAACATAAGAATAGCCACACTGGATCAGACCAAAGGTCCATCAAGCCCAGTAGCCCGTTCTCACGGTGGCCATCCAGGTCACTAGTACCTAGCCAAAACCCAAGGAATAGCAACATTCCAGCATCTCAAAGAATAACAAGATTCCGGAACCCCAATGAGAGCAACATTCCAGAGCTGAGATTGTGATGTCATAATGCCTCATTCCACAGTGCCTCAGAGCCAACCTGAGCAGTGATGTTACAATGGCTTCATTGTCCTATACTTGGTTCACGTAAGAACATATGAATAGCGATTCTGGGTCAGACCAAAGGTCCATCAAGCCTAGTAGCCCGTCCTCATGGTGGCCACTCCAGGTCACTAATACCTGGCCAAAACCCAAAGAGTAGCAACATTCCGGAATCCCAGAGAGTAACAAAGATTGTAGAATCCCAAAGAGTAGCAACATTCCATGCTACCGATTCAGGGCAAGCAGTGGCTTCCCCCATGTCTTTCTCAATAACAGACTATGGAGTTTTCCTCCAGGAACTTGTCCAAACCTTTCTTAAAAGCAGCTCTTTTATCTATCCTATTTACTTTCAGTCCTTCCTTTTAGACTAATTTCACTACCTAACAAAATGTTATCTTTCTCCTCAAATACACTTTCCAAGCTATTTTTATATTAGCGTTGGTTAGCTATAATGCGTGTTGTCAGCATCTTTAGTGACATTGTACTGAGCTTATATAGGCCGTATAAATTTTCAATCTAAAACTAATACATGCCTCCCCCACCTATTCCTGTTCCTTTTCTGCCTCGGTGCATTTTAACCAGAGCGTGATCTGAAATGAATGCTAAACCAATGCCCTCCATTCCAGGGATAAAAAAAAGGCCTGCTGTTTCCCTCATGCCGTACTTTCAAGTGGCCTTCAACATCTGTAGATTTCTAATGACAGTCGTTGCTTTTCTCTGTGTTAAAGTCATAGGAGCCAACTTTTGAAAATGACTGGGGGGTGGGGCTCAACTCATAACGCACAACTAATTTCCCCTTACCCGGCAAAGAAAAGAAAAAAAAAAAAAAGGAAAACCAAAATTCATTTGGTAGCGATGACCAGCCTTTGTCGAAATGTCAAGAGCGGGGGCAGGGAATGTGAAAAATCAAAAGCTAGGGTCCAGCCACTCTGTCCTTCCCCGCCCAGTGTGTCAGCTTCATACTCTCTCTTTCCCTCCATTCATAGCACGTTTCTTTCTTTCTTTCGCCCGTCCTCCCCAGGAGCCCAGAACGGGTTACAGCGACACATTCACAATACACTGGGGAACTGGAGTGAGGGTGAGGTATATTCACACTAGGCTGGGGGCTTTAGATTTAGATGGGCACAAGTTATAAGAACATAAGAATTGCCGCTACTGGGTCAGACCAGTGGTCCATCGTGCCCAGGAATCTGCTCACGCGGCAACCCTTAGGTCAAAGACCAGCACCCTAACTGAGACTAGCCCTACCTGCGTACGTTCTGGTTCAGCAGGAACTTGTCCAACCTTGTCTTGAATCCCTGGAGGGTGTTTTCCCCCATAACAGACTCCGGAAGAGCGTTCCAGTTTTCCACCACTCTCTGGGTGAAGAAGAACTTCCTTACGTTTGTACAGAATCTATCCCCTTTTCACTTTAGAGAGTGCCCTCTCGTTCTCCCTACCTTTGGATGTACTGGAGGCATAAGAACAGCCATACTGGGTCAGACCGATGATCCATCAGGCCCAATAGCCCGTTCTCAAGGCGGCCAATCCAGATCACCAGTACCTGGCCAAAACCCAAGGCATATAAGGATGCATTTACAATGTATTAGAGGCATTTGGTTAGATTACATTCATCATATACTCAAGTCATGGCATATAGAGATGCATTCACATTATTTTGGACGCATTTGGTTGGATCACTTTCGCCATATACTCAAGTCAAGGATTAAGGGTGACTGCGGTATATTCACAGCTAAACTGGAGACATGGGACTGGTGGGATCTTGGGGTGTTGGAAAGGAACCTGTAGTGAACAATATCCCACCATCAGCAATGAGTCTTAGGTGATCAGTTTCAGTTGCATACCGTTAGAGCCTAGTCTAAAAGTTGAAAGGGGATAGATTCCATACGAACGTAAGGAAGTTCTTCTTCTCCCAGAGAGTGGTAGAAAACTGGAACGCTCTTCCGGAATCTGTTATAGGGGAAAACAGCCTCAGGGATTCAAGACAAGGGTGGACGAGTTCCTGCTGAACCAGAACGAATGCAGGTAGGGCTGGTCTCGGTTAGGGCACTGGTCTTTGACCTGGGGACCGCCACGTGAGCGGACTGCTGGGCGCGATGGACCACTGGTCTGACCCAGCAGCGGCAATTCTTATGTTCTTATGTCTTTAAGGTCTCAAGGCGGTTATGCGCTGGTTTGAGAACAAAGTCCAAGGGAAGCTGGTTTCACAGTTTTGTCACACTAAGAGAAAAGGATTGTTTCCAGCGGTTTCAAGTTGGAGCTGATGAGCCAGTGGGATGCATAGTCAGCGTTCCAGTTGCGATCTGAGTGGTCTGGTTGGGTGACAGATCGGGAGTTTTTCAGCTATATAGTGGGAAGCCATGTCATGGAAGCGCTTAAAGTTGTTTGAAGATGTCCCGTTTTCCTATGGGTAGCCAGTGTACTTTGTTCAGAGCTGGGGTAATGGGATTGAAAGGACCGAGGTTTTTTTATAGCCTGAATGTGGCATTCTGGAATCTTTGTAGTCGATGTTGTTCCTTCATAGGAAGGTTGACGTATAAGCTATTACAGTAGTCCACGTGAGAAAGCACAAAGGCGTATAGCAATTGGGTGAATTCTGTGTCAGAAAAGTATCGCTGGAGATGCTTTAGTTGGCGTAGGTGGTAGAAAGATGAGGACACCACCTTGGAGATCTGTGCCAAAACGTGAGGTTGGCATCTAGGATGATACCTAGACTGCATACTTGGTCTTTGGGTACGAGAATGGTGTTATCCCAGGTGAGAGAGGGTGGAGAGGCTGTACAGGGATCTCTACGAATCCATAATAGTTCAGTTTTAGATAGGTTTAGTTAGAGTTTGCTTGATGTCATCCATGATTTGATCTCATCTAGGCAGAATCTCAGCTTTTTGAGTTGGGAATTCTGTATTGATCCCAGTGGGATGTAGAGCTGGATTTCGTTGGCGAACGAATGAATGTGGATTCCATGCCTTGAGGCAATTTCGATAATTGGTTTCTGCAACCAGTCTCTTGTTTCCCTCAGCCCATCTACACCACACTCTCTCCCTCCAATTTTTTTCATTTTTCCTTAATTTCATCTCCCGCCTCCGTCCTCCCTCTGTACTTTTTAAATTTTTTCCTTCTCCTGCAAAGGCAGAATTGGTTCATAGACAAAGGCGCCGAAGACAAAGGCACACGCCAACAACTGAGCGCAAGACGGAAGCGTGCGCCGAACAAAAAGAGTGTTTTTAGGGGCTCCGACGGGGGGTTTTGTTGGGGAATTCCCCCACTTTACTTAATACAGATCGCGGCGGCGTTGTGTGGGGTTTGGTGGGGTTGTAACTGCTCTCATTATACTGTAAACTTAACTGTTTCCCTGTTTTTTAGGGAAAAAGTGAACTTTTCAGTAAAATGGGGGGTTACAACCCCCCCAAATCCCCCACAACGCCCCCACAACGCGGCGCAATCTGTATAAAGTAAAGTGGGGGGTTACCCCCACTCCCCCCATCGGAGCCCTTTAAAACAGTCATTTTCTTCGGCGCACACCTCCACATTGTGCTCATTTGTCTGCGCACGCCTTTGTCCCGGCACGCTTTTTGACCTGACACTGGCAGAATTTGATGTTTTATAATTGGAGGTATGGAATTTAATTGCTCTTGGCCTGCTCTACTCCCAAAATCTTTTTAACCTGTTCCGCTTCTCGTTTTCTCTTTTCCTAGCTTTCCATTTCCCTCTGCTTTCCAGCAAGGTCCAATGCACTTTTTCCAAGCTCCAGTAATTGCCATTCCATGCAGGAATGGCTCACCCATCCCTTTACTGATTCCCACTTCTCACTCTCCTCTACAGGCGAGACTTCCTTTTGTTTGTAGATTAAACTCATCTTCAATTTGTGACTTCGCATTAACCACACCCTTGGATCATTTCTTTGCTCTGCTCTCCCTGGCTAGGGTTGCCAGATTTCCTGTATAAAGAAACAAGGACACCTTAGTCCCATCTGCAGCTTCGATCCATTCTGCCCCCCCCCAGTCCTACCTCCAAACCTCCCCGAGTTCGGGACTGCGTCAGTGCATGCGTGGACATATGTGCGGATGCCCCTTCCCGACGCAATTTTGTCGGGAAGCTTTTCAAAATCCGGCTAGATACCAGTTGATGGTCGGTATATTAAAAATTAATAAACTTGAAACTTGATCCCATGTCATACGCTAGCACACATATGATGTCATCGCGTCGATGTCCATGCATGCGCAGAGGCCCTCCAGACATGGCTCCGAGCTCGTGAGAGGAGACTGGAGGTTCGGATGGGGGCGGAAGGGGCAAACCTGGAGGCAGAACAGGGTGGGGCTGGGGGGCGTGGAAATCTGGCAATCGTATCATTTCATCTTTTTAGAGGGCATGTCTGGGCGTCCGGACTGCTTTTCAAAACCTGGCACTTTGTCCCAACTGAGGCAAGCAGGCTGATGGGGGCGGGGCTGGGGTGTCGCGTAACGGGGCGGGATGGGTGGAACTGGGCGAGCCTGGGGCAGGTCTATGGGTTCGGATTTTACATGACTAAAATCTGGTAACCCTAGGTACACTGCCCACTTTTTCCACCAGGTAGCCTAGGTAGAAGGTTTTGTGTAGAGCAGGGGTGTCCAATCTGTGGCCCGAGGGCCGCATGCGGCCCAGTGAAGTATTTTGTGCGGCCCCGGTCGAGGACGATGCAGTGTTTTCCTCTGCTGCCCCCGGGTGTTTACCGTCTTGACGGCTCCCTCCTCTGTCTTGCTGCAGCATTTGCGCATTTGTGCAGCCCCAGAAACATTTTTTTTCGGCCAATGCGGCCCAGGGAAGCCAAAAGGTTGGACACCCCTGGTGTAGAGGATTTCTTGTCAATCTTTCACATTTAAGTGCTGATCTCATCTTGCTATGTAAGCAAACGGAAGCCCATGTGAGCTTTAAACCCAGATGGCAAGTAACAAACTGAAACTGAAAGTATATATCAGTGTCTGTCGTTTTTGCACTCACGGTAAATTTGAGCCTCTCAGAAATGTCAAGAGCAAACAGCTTGTGCTATATTTAGGCGCAGAAGAGCAGGTACAGATGGGTGCCGACACTTTCGTTTTTGGTTTGCGCTGACTTAAAGAGACCTTGTTCGCATGCGCCCGGCATATTCCTCCTCCCACTTGTGCCGTGCGTAAGAGTTGCATGCAGAAGCCGCATGTTCCGACATCGTGTGTGGCTCTAATGCGAGCCTTTCTATATCGGGGCAGTGTAACCGCCTTATTCCTTTCCCGACCTGATAAAGAGATGATAGCCCCTTGTTCCCCATCACAACCCACTGATTTTACAGCCTACAGTAACTTGTTCACAATAATTATGCTATTAAGGTTTGTCATCTGTTATGGCCCTATAAATTTTGTGAGCTGCCGTAGATGCCAAAGGATTGACATAAGAAAAACATTCTTTAAATTCAGACCATGTGAACCATAAGCCTAACTCTAATTTTTTTTTTTTTACTGTGATTATCTGCATTTTAAAAGCCTGCGTTCCGAGGGTCCTTTTAAAAGCACGACCAGCTGCCAGAGAAACCCTGCTAACAGATCCAGAGTTGACACTTCAATTTGAATTCTCCATTTTTATTACAGTG
This sequence comes from Geotrypetes seraphini, assembly GCF_902459505.1. NCBI lineage: Eukaryota > Metazoa > Chordata > Amphibia > Gymnophiona > Dermophiidae > Geotrypetes > Geotrypetes seraphini. The sequence continues at coordinate 108,942,882 of NC_047084.1, forward strand.
AGTTGAAGCTTCACAAAGAATTGATTTCAAGGCCGCCTTAGATGAAGTTATAAAGCAGGGCTGCCCAAGACCGGTCCTCGAGATCTACTGGCAGGCCAGGTTTTCAGGAGATCCGCTATGAATATGCATGAGAGAGATTTGCCTGCACTTCCTTCTTGCTATGCAAATCTCTCTCATGCATGTTCATTGTGGATATCCAGAAAACCTGGACTGCCAGTAGATCTCGAGGACTGGACTTGGGCAGCCCTGTTATAAAGGGTATCTATAGCTACACAAAAGTGATCCAATGAAAGCGGATGGTTTAGTGAACTACCATTTCCAGGGGTACATAAAGGAAAATAAATTTAGTTCAAAGTTGAATAAATTATTGGATAATGGCCACACAGCTGAGCCCGATACTCAGACTCCATGTGATCACTCTGGTCCCATTCTGGTTCTCTCATCCTAATCCCCATTCATTCTGTCCTTAAAAGGACAAGGATCATACCGGAATGCATCAGTATAGGAGTGAGAAATCCAAAGGTTTGATGAAAATGTTTTCTCAGGATATTGGCTATGTGACAACTTGCCAAAATGCAAAAATCTGATGCGGGGCTGAAGGGTACAGTACTCCCCCGATATTCATGGGGGTTCCGTTCTAGGAACTCCCGCGAATCATGAAAAACCACGAATACGGTTTTTCATGGGGGGAGACTGGAGAGGGCAGCGGGAGAGGCAGGAGCAAGCAGCCTCTTCCTGCACTAAAGTCGGGCCTTACCAATCAGGAGGCGGTCGGAGCATACAGCGAGTGATTTCCTTCACTCGCCGGTGCTCCGGCTGCTCTCTCCTGCTGTCCTCTCCTGGTCGGTGGTTCGCGGTCGGAAAATACCGCGAATGACCAGGACCACGAACCCACCGACCGCGAATGAGTGGGGGAACACTGTAATTGTGTCAGATTTATTTGCATTACGTAAAAGCCTAGTTGCTGTGTACTGGTGAGTCAGAAGTTTGGCAGCCGGTTTTTGAGAACATCCCATAACAATTATCGATTTGTGTAAGTATTTAGATTTTTTGATAGTTTTAAATTGATCATCAGAAGAATAGCTTCTGAATCACTGTAGATCAGGGGTGTCAAACTCCCTCCTCGAGGGGCACAGTCCAGTCGGGTTTTCAGGATTTCCCCAATGAATATGCATGAGATCTATTTGCATGCACTGCTTTCATTGTATGCTAATAGAGCTCATGCTTATTCATTGGGGAAATCCTAAAAACCCAACTGGATTGCGGCCCTCGAGGAGGGACTTTGCCCCCCCTGCTGTAAATGTTTGTCTCCAGCAAATCCATTTGGCTAGAACAATTATCTGGGATTGGGATTCCGTTGTCAGTAACAGATCCGAAAAGACTGGTCTCAACTAGAAAATAAACCTTATCAATATATTAACTCTTATCTAATTTATCTTGTGGTGGGTTTCCCAAATATTAAAGTTAGTTTAGCTTCATTTAACATCAGAAGAAGTAATGCATACGAAGGGGTTTCGTTGCATACGAAGGGGTTTCGTCAGTCGTAAGGCGGAAGTCATTATGCCATTGTATAGATCCATGGTGAGGCCCCACCTGGAATACTGTGTGCAATTCTGGAGGCCGCATTATCGCAAGGATGTGCTGAGACTGGAGTCGGTGCAAAGAATGGCCACCCGGATGGTCTCGGGACTCAAGGATCTACCATACGAAAAACGGCTTGACAAATTACAGCTATACTCGCTCGAGGAGCGCAGAGAGAGGGGGGACATGATCGAGACGTTCAAGTATCTTACGGGCCGCATCGAGGCGGAGGAAGATATCTTCTTTTTCAAGGGTCCCACGACAACAAGAGGGCATCCGTTGAAAATCAGGGGCGGGAAACTACGAGGTGACACAAGGAAATTCTTTTTCACAGAAAGAGTGGTTGATCGCTGGAATAGTCTTCCACTACAGGTGATTGAGGCCAGCAGCGTGCCTGATTTTAAGGCCAAATGGGATCGGCACATGGGATCTATTCACAGGGCAAAGGTAGGGGAGGGACATTAAGGTGGGCAGACTAGATGGGCCGTGGGCCCTTATCTGCCGTCTATTTCTATGTTAATGCACCATTCTACTGTTATAAACCATTTCTGCATGATAATCGTCAAGGGACTCATTTTCAAAATACCATAGAAAACCAATTAATTGAACCCTTCCCCCCTGGATTGTATAATTCTGTACCAAAAGAATTCATGAAAATATTAACTAAAATAAGAACATAAGAATTGCCGTGTTGTCTATCAAGCCCAGTTCCTGTTTCCAACAGTGGCTAGATCCCAAGTAGAAAAACAGATTTTATGCTGCTTATCCTAGGAATAAGCAGTGGATTTTCCCAAGCCATCTCAATAATGGTCTATGGACTTCTCTTTTAGGAAATTATCCAAACCTTTTTTAAACCCCGCTAAGCTAACTGATTTCACCATATTTTCCAGCAATGAATTCCAAAATTTAATTACACGTTGTGTGAAGAAATATTTTCTCCGGTCTGTTTTAAATCAACTACTTAGTAGCTTCATCACATGCCCCCTAGTCTTAGTATTTTTAGAAAGAGTGAACAAGTGATTCACATCTACCCTTCCCACTCCACTCAGTATTTTATGACCTCTATCATATCTCCCCTGAGCCGTCTCTTCTCCAGTGGAGATCCCTGGGGAACACCAGAGGTTTAACAGTCGATGGTTTTGATAGGACACCAACTAATGTTCACTCTATAGGATCTATTCGATTTTTTTTTTAAAAAACCTTTTGAACCATTTAACTACATTGCCAGAGTATATAAACCACTTACCCCCCATCTTTTACTAAGCACAAAATGTGCCAATGCTACTCTGACGCTCATAGAATTTTTACGAGCATCGGCGCATTTAGCGCTCCAGGCCGCAGTAGAAACCCTACCGTGGCTTAGTACAAGAAGGGAGTGATCCGTTAAATCAATGGTCAAAGACACATCAAACTAACTAATGATGTTTTGATGTCCTTTACATAATACCAATCTTGCCTAAAAAAGTGGAAAGACCAGTCAGGTCTCAGTACTGAATTCCTTTTGGAATCCTGATCGTGAAGGGTGAAGAACTTCATGAGCGTCAAAGATAATCTGTTAGCTGCAAGTTCCTCTATCTATACTGTATTTTTCGATTCATAAGATGCACTTTTTTCCCACCCAAAATTGGGTGGAAATTTCAGTGCGTCTTATGAAGCAAAGGTAACTTTCTTAAACACCTCCCCCACCCACCCCCGTGTACCTTTTTAAAATGACCCACTCGGGGGTACGCGAACTGACTGCTGCCTGCCACTGCTCCCCGCTGCTGCAACTCTTCCCTTCCCTTCTTTGAGTTGCGGCGCAGCGGCGGCAGACTGGGGCTAGAGGAAGAGAAATCGGCAGAGGGTAGGCAGGTTTCAGCAGGCAGGGGGGGAGGAAGGCAGTTTACAGCGCAGCAGGAAGGATGAAGGACAAAGGCTGGAAGGCAGTGAGGGCAAGGAGGCACGAACTCGGGACATGGGAGGGAGGGAATAGAAAGGGACAATTCTTGGGCCTGAGTGAAGAAAGAAAGGAAGGAGACTCATGAAATCACCAGACAACAAAAGTAGGAAAAATTATTTTATTTTCAATTTAGTGATCAAAATGTGTCAGTTTTAATCATTTATATCTGCTGTGTGTATTGTGTGTATATGAAAAATGAAATGAACAGCCTGGCAGGGAAGGGGAGACAGGGTGCAGAGCCTGGTATATATTAGTACTCAATTTAGTTCAGAATGTTTTTTTTCTGGTTCCTACTCTAAATTTAGGGTGCGTCTTATGGAGCGAAAAATATGGTAATTTTATTAAACAGTGGGGGGTTAGCAACGGATTGATAGCGTGGTGGAATATTTTGATCCATATTCTGATCCTTAGGCAATGGCGTTAGAAAAAAAATCCCCAAAGAAACTTGGAAACATTCCTAGAGTAAATAAACATTTCACCCATGGGTACACCGACGAAAGCACGCAGGCCATTGGTGCGCCGACACCTGCGCGCAGTAGGAAAGTGTGCCATCAGTTCAGCCGTTTTTACGGCTTATCTTTAGCGTTTTGAGGGAGGTGGGGGAGCCCCCCACTACAGTTATAACAGCTGCCACTCCCGCTGGGGGTGTGTGGGGGAGGGGGTCCCCCTACACTAAAAACTTCCATTCTCTCCTTGTTTGGGAGTGTTTGTGAGTTTTAAGTGTAGTGGGTGGTTCCCCCCCCTCAGAATGCTAAAGGTAAGCCGTAAAAGTGGCTGAACCAGCGGCATGCTTTCATCCTGCGTGCAGGTGTTGGTGTGCCATTGTCGTTGCGAATGTCTGACGCGGTTTTGACGTGCCACCCATCCATGAAGTAAGCCAAATTATGAAATCTGGAGGTGATGTTCCGATACGAGAAGTGGGTCACAGTGGAGTAGTAAGAAAGGGGTGGGGGCAGACTACCCTAGGCGCGGCGCCATCTTGGGGGCACCAGAACCTCTCTGCCCTCCATGCCATGCTCATACCCTCCCTCTGAGCTCCCTGTACCTCTTTAAATCTTCACCAGGGTAAGCAACATTTTTGACCTGCTACTCGCGCTGGACGTCTGGTAACCCTATACCTGGATCCATTATGTGAGTCTCGGCTGACATTCAGCCAGGGCCCACTTAAGGACCCACAGAAGCGGCAGTGACCACTGGAATTAGAATTAGCCCTGAATATTCAATGCCAGGGCCCAGTCATGGCTCAGCACTAAATATGTGTGGCGCAGTGGTTCAAACCCACGCTGCTTCTTGTGACCCTGGGCTAGTCACTTAATCCCCCCATTGCCCCAGGTACATTAGATAGATTGTGAGCCCACCAGGACAGACAGGGAATAAATTCATGTAAACCGTTCTAAGCTCCCTAGGGAGAACAGTATAGAAAATTGAACAAATAAATAGTGTGAAAATTTTCAGCCTCTGATAACCAGAGCTGGAACTGTGACATCATAATGCCTCATTCCACCAATAAGAGCCAACCTCATCAGTGATGTCACAAAAGCTAGATTGTCCTACACTTGGATCACTTTTGCTACATTTTGATTTCTAGAGTGGCGCAGTGGTTATGTTTAAATGATTTTTATTATTCCAGCAGTAAGAAGCAAATACAAACCGTAGTACCATTCAGGAAATAACATTTTCAACAATATAATCAGTTCCCCTCCCCTCCCCAAGAATCCATGGCCGGTCCAACAGCTGAGAGTGGGAATAAAATCTTAAAGATTCAAAAGTCTACAGCGAGCACGCGGTGTGAGGTCCCGCCAGAAGTGCTCCCACACCTGCCAAAAGTTGCGACCCGGGCCAAGAGTCAAGTCTCCCACCATGCGTCTCTCCAGTGTTGCGTGCACTATCATTAGGGATCTCCATTGTGCATATGACGGGGGATCACGGGAGAGCCAGTTGGTGAGGATGGCTTTTTTTTTTGTGGCGCAGTGGTTAAAGCTACAGCCTCAGGGAACAAAGCTTGAGAACCTGAATAAATTCATATAAACCGTTCTGAACTTTCCTGGGAGAACGGTACAGAAAATTGAATAAATAAATATCTAAAGTTATTTACGCCCTTGGTGGTCAAAACCGCTGCTTGCCATGGGCCAAATATCGACCAGAATATGTTTTCTTTGCAAGCCTTACATACAAGCAATACGTGCGAGTTGAAAGTAATTTTTGTGAAAATGTGTCCTCACCAGTGCCAAACGTCTATGCATCGTGTCGCGAAGGTCCAGCTTTCAGAACTCAGATCCATCGGCCTTTTTACTGCCCCACTTCCAGCTCCTTTGTTCTTCTGCATTTTATGCCAGATGTTCCAAGACTTTAATTAGAGATATGAAATTCACCGATGCCCTACGTCTCATTATCCCCGAGCTTTGTTGGAATGCCTTTGTGCCTTAGATGCGTCTGTGAACTGTGTCTCGCCAGCTCCTTTCTCTTTCACAAGGTCAATGTTGTACAGCAGGTACGGGAGGGAAATGTAATATATTCTCCTGCCTAAGCTGCCGGGCCACCGGGATTCTTAGAGCAGTTTCTTTGCATTCAGTACTTTTCCAAAGCTGTCTGAGGCTTCCAGAGCAGCTTTTAGTTTTCCCAGATGCCTTTGCTGCATCATAGATTGGTTTCATAAAATCGTGCCATTAGCCGCAAGCTGTTAAAATTGTTAAGAGTCTGGTGGCAGGATTTGGTTAACGGCTTTGGTTTGCATAATCACAAACTTGCACCGTGTAATTGTATCCACTGAGAGCAGGATGCACAAACCTCCGACAACATGGTAATAAATACCGTATTGGGAGTTATTTTGATCTACGGGGTGATGCTCAGCACAATCGCATGCAAATTATATGCCTGCTATTTGGACAGAGAGGTCCCAGTGAAAGCCCGTCTGGAGGGCCTTCGTGCATGCACGGACATCGACATGATGATGTCATGCATGCATGTCACATCATCGCGTCAACGTCCACGTACTTACGGATGCCTCGGGCCGTGGCCACTACGTATAGTGTGCTGCGGCTCGACAAGAGTTTGCGAGACAATGGGGTAAACAGAAAAAGCAGATCAAAGACAATTGATAGGAAGCATAAAGTAACCTGGCTGGTTTAGTTCCCTCTTTTTTGCTTAAGAACTAAGAATAACCTTACTGGGTCAGATCAATAGTCCATCAAGCCCAGTAGTCTGTTCTCACGGTGGCCAATCCAGGTCACCAGTACCTGACCAAAACCCAAGGAGTAGCAACATTCCATACAGAATCTCAAAGAACAGCAAGATTCCAGAATCCCAGAGAGTTACAAGATTCTAGAACCCCAAAGAGTAGCAACATTCCACGCAGAATCTCAAAGAATAGCAAGATTCCGGAATCCCAGAGAGTAACAAGATTCTAGAACCCCAAAGACCAGCAACATTCCATGCAGAATCTCAAAGAACAGCAAGATTCCAGAATCCCAGAGAGTTACAAGATTCTAGAACCCCAAAGAGTAGCAACATTCCATGCAGAATCTCAAAGAATAGCAAGATTCCGGAATCCCAGAGAGTAACAAGATTCTAGAACCCCAAAGACCAGCAACATTCCATGCAGAATCTCAAAGAATAGCAAGATTCCGGAATCCCAGAGAGTAACAAGATTCTAAAACCCCAAATAGTAGCGACATTCCATACAGAATCTCAAATAGCAAGATTCCAGAATCCCAGAGGGAAACAAGATTCTAGAACCCCAAAGAGTAGCAACATTCCATGCAGAATCTCAAAGAACAGCAAGATTCCAGAATCCCAGAGGGAAACAAGATTCTAGAACCCCAAAGAGTAGCAACATTCCATGCAGAATCTCAAAGAATAGCAAGATTCCGGAATCCCAGAGAGTAACAAGATTCTAGAACCCCAAAGACCAGCAACATTCCATGCAGAATCTCAAAGAATAGCAAGATTCCGGAATCCCAGAGAGTAACAAGATTCTAAAACCCCAAATAGTAGCGACATTCCATACAGAATCTCAAATAGCAAGATTCCAGAATCCCAGAGGGAAACAAGATTCTAGAACCCCAAAGAGTAGCAACATTCCATGCAGAATCTCAAAGAACAGCAAGATTCCAGAATCCCAGAGGGAAACAAGATTCTAAAACCCCAAATAGTAGCGACATTCCATACAGAATCTCAAATAGCAAGATTCCAGAATCCCAGAGGGAAACAAGATTCTAGAACCCCAAAGAGTAGCAACATTCCATGCTACCAATACAGGGTCTTTCTCAATAACAGACTATGGACTTTTCCTCCAGGAACTTGTTCAAACCTTTCTTAAAATCAGTTACGCTATCCACTCTTGCCACATCCCAGCGCTCTCTGCCTCACCTCCCACCTAGCAATTCCCCCTTTTCGGTTAGTTTTTATGCAGCTGCACCGCGGGCTAAAAAGAAAAGTTGATTCTGCCGGAACTTGCCTCCCCTCCTGTCGACAGCCCCGGCCCCATTGAAGAAGCGGTCGGCAGCACGGAAGGAAGCGGTCTTTCTCGTAGGCTCTGAGAGATGCCTTCCTTCTGACATTGGAGGGAGCCTCCCTGTGATGCCAGAGGGAAGGCCTCTTTGGTACTTCTGTTGGCAGCCCCGTTCTGGGTCAGCCACGGCTGCCCGTGGCTTCATGAAGTTTCCGTGGGAAGCCTCGGTGGCACATATAAGAGGTAATCCTTCAGCCAGGAAGACAATTCATAAAACGACTTCATGCATCCTAGCAATTGTCATCCTACCAGTTGTTTAGGATTAAGGAAAAGGATATTTTCTCTCCCAAACCATGGGTATATATAGTCTCACCAACTATCCTCCTAGTCTCTCTTGTTGAGTTGGGCTAGGGTTACCACATTTGCAGAGGCAAAAAGAGGACTCAAAAAATAAAAATGGTTGCTACCTTTGCTAAAGAAATACTGTATTTAATCATAGTATTTAAGGACTCTTAGGGGTCCTTTTATTAAGGCGTGCTAACTGATTTAGCACATGCTAAAGATTAGAATATACTGTATTTTCACGCATATAGCGCGCACACATGTACAACGCGCACACGGGTATAGCGCGCGGGAAACAAGGAATTTATGTAAGAAAATTTTGGTATAGCGCGCCCACGCGTATACCGCGCATGCTCCTCATTGAACTTTCATAATCCATGCCAGCGTTTAAGTCCTATTTATCTAACTGCTGCTTCGTATGCAAAATGACTTCACAAGAAATATCAGCAAATGCCGCCAGCAGGGAAATTACCAATGAAGTAATTTTGTTTCCCAGGTTTTCTATTGTAATGCCTATTCTATTGTGATGCGGTGTTTTCTGTCTTGCTGGCGCCCTCCTCCATCTTCCTGCATCGTTCGCTGAAAGCCGCGGGCAGCGAATCCTATGTGCCTCTTGCGGCTGACCCAGAAGTGTTCCTCTGACGTCACGACGTCAGAGGGAACCCTTCCCAGCCGCAGGAGGCGCATGGAGGCCGCTGCTGCGGCTTTCAGCGAACGCTGTAGGAAGATGGAGGAGGGCGCCAGCAAGACAGAAAACAATTGTATAACGCCCTCACGCATATAACGCGCATGGTTATGCGCGGTTTGTAAAATCTTGTATAACGCGTGCGTTATATGCGTGAAAATACGATAATGGGCGCCTTAGCATTCAGCCCATGCTAAATCAATTAACGCACGCTGAATTGGTTAGCGCACCTTAGTAAAAGGATCCCTTAGTTAATAAACACACATCACACAGTGATCGACTTATAGTAAAGCAACAGTCAATAATCTGCTTTTCCAAAACTTCCAGATTTGAGTTTGACTGAGCCTGAGCCGAAGCGTATTTATCTCAGAACCCAGATATCTGCTCTTCTGATATGTGTGAAAGCCTTTGCATGACATATAAATTAGTCCCCTTATTTCTCTCTTCTCCTGCTTCTCTGAATTATTCTAGGCTGTCTATTAAATTGTTTTATTGCGTGTTGTGATGACATTGTAATGTAGTATACTATGCCATGCTTTTTTACTGCTGTAATTGTCTATTGCTTATGTTTGACTTATTCCTCCTTCAAAAAGGCGGTGAATAACTAAATAAAATATGCTTAAAAGTTGTACTGCACAAAACTTGTTTGAGAGGAGATCAGCAATACCTTTGTCTCTCTTTAGCTCCCCCTTGTGTCCAGACTGACTATTAGGCCAGATATGGTTTCTCTTATGTGGATAGGTGTCTTAGTCCTAAAAAGTAAAAAAAGAATCAGAAGGACATATCTGAAGGCATCCAAAAGGAGGATGTTCTCTTACAAGGAACATAAGAATAGCCTTACTGGATCCATTAAGCCCAGTAGTCAGTTCTCACAGTGGCCAATCCAGTAGCAACATTCCATGCTACCAATCCAGGGCGAGCAGTGGCTTCCCCCGTGTCTTTTCCTCCAGGAACTTGTCCAAACCTTTCTTAAAACCAGCTACGCTATCCGCTCTTACCACATCCTCTGGCAACGCGTTCCAGAGCTTAACTATTCTCTGAGTGAAAAAACATTTCCTCCTATTGGTTTTAAAAGTATTTCCCTTCAGTTTCATCGAGTGTCCCCTAGTCTTTGAAATTTTTGACGGAGTGAAAAACCGATCCACTTGTACCCGTTCTACTCCACTCAGGATTTTGTAGACTTCCATCATATCTCCCCTCAGCTGTCTCTTTTTCAAGCTGAAGAGCCCTAACCTTTTTAGTCTTTCCTTCCCCTTTATCATCTTGGTCGCTCTTCTTTGAACCTTTTCTAGTGCCGCTATATCTTTCTTGAGATAAGGAGACAAGAATTGAACGCAATAGTCCAGATGAGGTCGCACCATGGAGCGATACAGGGGCATTATATCATTCATAGTGACACTCAGATCACATCAGTAAAATTATTCTTGGACTGTTTTTTTTTTGTTTTTATGTAGCGTGACAATGTTTCCCCAGGCTCTTTCCTCCCAGCTGGAGCTGGTTGAACGGACACGTATCAGAACTTTAGTAAGTGTCCTTAGGCATATGTTGTTTAAAGATGCAAAGGTAGGCCCTGTTTATCTTTCCCTTCCTTGAAGAGAATACAAGGACAGATAATGTTTAAACAGAGATAATGTGAAGTGAATTCAATTGTTTTGTTAAGCCGTATTTACAGACAGCTTTAGTTAAGAAGCTCTGCTGGTCAAGGCTTTTTCTTACCTTTTGGACTTCAATCTCTAGATAGGAAAAATGCTGATGTGTTTAAAGTTTCATGTGACCTTACGTCACATGCTGACACATGCTGGCAAACCTGATTCGTATAAATATGTGAAACTCATAATAAAAGACGGACATATTTGAAAGATGGTTTCTGGTCTTTAAGATGTGTCCCCAGGTACCTGACTTACAAATGACAGAGACAGAGAAAGTATGGGGCAGGAATTGGGACCTGAATCCTTTTCAGTTGGGGGCTTGTCCGCGATGGGCAGATGATATCACCGGTATTTTGTGAGTATTTCTGAATTTTTTCTGTTCTTTAATACTCACTGGGTAGTGGTGACCTGTACCCAACCCTTTATTTTAAGTTCAAGCTTTGGGTTCTATTATGGAGTTTTTTTGGGGAAAATCTCGGGGTACTTTCGGTAAGCGCCCCTCATATATATAAGCAGCTGCCATTCTTTCGGAAAGAATGAAATTATTTATAGAACCCCCCTGCCCACTCTGTCATTTGTAAGGTTAAAACTTTTATAGAGTATAAGATTTTATTGTCTCTTATTACTGTACCTCGCTTATAAGGTAAGATAAGCGAATATTTTTGCATTGTTATATGGGTTTTGTAATGAGTCATAAAGGCACTTACTCCTAGACAAATGAGACTTGTACGGCTGTGTGTATGTATGACATTTTTTTCTTTTGCTCCCATCTTTCTGTGTCACCAATGTTTAATACTGAGGTAGGACAGGCTGTTATGTGGAATGAATTGAATGCGCTGTTTGAACCAGTCTAAGATCTTTCCCTTGTAGTTAAAAAAAAAAAAAAGAAAAAAGAAAAAGAAAAAATTCCGTTTTAAAGGTTTTCTTTCTTGTGCAGAGCAAAGCTAATCTGTTCTTTGCTTTCATTATCAGGGTCTGTGCATGAATGTTTTTGTCCCTTCCCCCAGACTTCTCTGTTTGGGCTTCCACTGACCCCCTATAGTGCTTCTTTGAAGTTACTCATTCTTGGTTTTATAAAGCAGTAAGGTGAGATTCCACTGCTTGTCTCTTGACTTTTCTCCGGCATTATCAAAACCACCATCTCTTCTTATAATACGCCCATCGCTCTTGTTGCCAAAGCTGATGGCATTCCCTGTTTCGTCCTAGATTTTCGGGCTGTTAATGTTTTGGTAATTCTCATTGCACTTATGTTTCTTCCACCATTCCACCGGCAGCCAATGATTTTTTTTTCTGTCATTGTCCTAAAGAATGTTTTATTTTAGTCCCTTTGGTGAGGCTTTTCAGCTCTTTTTTTTGCCTTCACCTTTAAGCAACAGTATACCTAGTGTGGAATGTCCTTCGGGCTATTCTACAAGTCATGCACTGCCCCTCATGGTCCTATTCTTATTTTGTACAACTTTTTGTGTTCCATAATTCAGGAGACCTATCCGATTGATAGTTTGCATCTTTTATAATGATTGTCTGTGTGTGGTCACAAGGTGTCATGAAATAAACTGCACTGGTGTACATCTGAAGTGAAATACCTGGGTTTTGTCCTGTCTCATGGTCAGAGGAAAATCTGCACTTTCTGCACTGCTGCTATTCTGGGTCGGCCCCGCCCAGCTACCAAGAAAGACATGCTTACTTTTCTTGCTATGATTGGTCACTGCCGCCAATGGATCTCTGCTTGTTCCTTCTATGACCAGATTTTGAGACAGACCCTGGTTTCTGAAATGACTGCTCTTATCAGATGGACTTATGAAATGTTGGACATTTAAGATGTGCTTTGGTTTCTAGCTCAAGTTTGGGTTTTCCTGCTTATGCCCACATGTTTTATCTCTTTGTTTGGGACTATTGTAACACCATGAAGGGAGAACATGGCGGTAAATTACGCTCTGTTGCCTTTTTTTATAGTCACTCCTGTTCAAGTTCCCTGGCTGCTTGTGCTATGGTGGTAGAGATGGTTACTTTTCTGATCCTAGGTCACCCCATTACCCTTCATACTCTTCACGATGTCCAAGCCCTTCTTTTAAATAGGCTTCTGGGTCTCAAGGGTGAACAGGATTCTCTTCCTCTCTTTTTTCACAGCTTCAGTCCTTTGTTACCACCCCCTCCTCTGAATTTGATGCCTGGCGTTTGGCAGGTGCCCAAAGCCGCCCTTTTGGACGGACTTTGGTGCAAAGAGGGGAAACCCTGGATACCAGCTGCTAGCTCTCCCTTATTCATTGCCCAATATCATGGTATTGGTTATCGTAGTGCTCGCTCGACATTTTAACTTCTTGCTAGTGATATTTTCATTCTTGACCTTTTGCTCCTTGATACAGAGATATATAGCTCAATAATTACAGCTGGCACGGTTGTGAATTGAAAATAAATTGGAAAATACAATTCCTTTCTAGTGTTTTAGCTGAAATTAGGATGTTGCTAATTTAAAATGGGTTTTTTCCGGATTTATACATAGCCATCCCAGATCCATTTTGGCACAGATATTTCTAATGTTTTCCATGGGTCCTCTTTATCACTGCAGAGATAGAGACGCTCCAAAGAGACATTAGCTTTATGCCTTTTTTCAAATATGAGATGGTTATGATATACATTATTTGTTGTTTTGGTTTTTTTTATATCAATGTGTTTATTTGCAGAGTTAAATTCAGCCCTGCACACTTGACAGATGGAGTAATAGCTCCACGTTTAAAAACTTTATGTTTTGTCTGTGTCATGTCTACTTGTCTTAGTTTAGTGGGTACCCCAGGATACATAATATTGGCCATTTCTAGAGCTCTTTTTCCACTTCTTACTAGCCTAACTGCGCAATGTTCTTTTACTTTTAGCTTTTATATTCTGAATATAGTTTAGTTAAGGGTTATATGTTTAAGAAAAAAGTTTTACTTTATACAGCGTTTATTTCGTGGTGTTCCCTACATATGATCCATTCAATATACATTTCTGAATACATTCAGTACATCAGTATGGTCTCTCTGAAGTGCATAATAGTTATATGAAGCACGAAAAAACATATCCTTTTGGATTGTTCAATTAAGAACCTTAAGTAACTGAGTATTGTCTCTCTTTTGCCATGGCTATGCTAAGTGAATGAATTGGTATTGTTGCATGTTGCCACATTCAATACAGGCAACATGGTTTCTCTTGTTTTCTATCTCTTATTTGGATCACATTGGAGTACAGCTGCTGAATGATATTTGGAATGCTTTCCAAGCATCTCTTTTCAAGTATCTCTTTCTGTATGCACAGACATCTGGCTGCTCTCCCTTTGAGATTCTCACGGGATGACCTTTCCCCGCCCCATGGGTGGATTTTCCCTTGATACAGGAGGAATACGTCCAAAAGCTAATTTAAATATTAGGGCTTGTTCAAAGAAACGTGTCTTGCACTTCTCCTTTCTCTCCACAGATTCCTACCCATTTTTTCCAGCCTGGTGATTATCCAGCAGCTTTCCAAGGATCGGAAGCAGACGGATTTCCCCTTTGGCCTTCCCACTACTGTGATCGCTGTGCCCAGGCCCGCTGCACTCACTGAGGAGTTTCCTGTTTGGATCCACGCAAGTCGCTTGAAGAGGGTTAACCTAAAACCCCAGAAGCAAGTCTTCCCTGCGCAGATTTCACCTCCTCCAGTGGAACAACATAATGATCTCATTGCAGCATTCTACCAACTTTATCATTCTCTTACTGGCACTGCTGCTGCTAGTTTTTCTCCCTGTATGGATCATTTCTAACTGGGTCTACAGGGATGATGTGTTCTGGGTTCACGACACTTTCTGCCCATACCCATCTGTAAATGACACTCCTGCTGTAAACAGCACCCCCGACACCTCTTTGCGAACACGACGTCAAGCTGGACTACTCCCTCGCAAAGGCTGTCCTTCAATTGGAATCCAGAAAAGACCGATAGTATGCTACCCTTTGGTATAATTCCAGCAGTGTGCAAGTTGCCACCTTCTCCTTTGAGTATTGTGACATTGTGGACTGTTCATCAATTGATATCCCAAGGCTGTGCCATTGGTCCTCAGAGATTCCTAAAACTAAGGACATATATGTATATGTTACTGACTTACGTTGGGGGGATAAGTGTGCATTCTGGGGAGTGGTAGGGTGGAATATTAATACTGACTGGGCTTATAAACTAGAAAATACCCTGAAAAACAGTGGACCAAAATGGTAAATCACTGCTTACTTGTATGACCCTTCATAAGGTTGGACACTGTTATAGGAAAAGTGTTCCTGCACAAATTATTAAGCTTTCTCTTACTATTGACAACTCTAGACCTACTGATGAAGGTATGTACATTATGGACATGTGGTTTAAGGGTGGGTCTAGCTATCCGACCCATCAGTTTTCTTACGGGATCTATCTACCTCCACTCATCCTCTCCCGCCATTTTGTGGGGGCCCCAAAAAATACTAACCCACTGGCCCCTACATTCAATAAACTTACTGACATGATGGCTATTGCCAATCCCACTTTTGAAGATATTGTGGCTGTTGAGGTAGGGTTTTCAGAACGTAACCTTTGGTTAGAATGGATGAAATTCACTGCTGATCAACATAATAAGAGTAATTGTTACATATGTGCTCAAGCTAGACCCCATCTAGGAACCGTACCTCTGGACCTCCCTCCTGGTATCCAACCATGCCTTTCTGGGTTATTTACCAGTGTCTCCTCTAATTTTACCTATCCCCTTTGTGTACTGCAGTGTTCTAAATACCCTTTGTTGCCAGGACAGCAAAAGCTTGATATTGCCGTTATCATCTATAAGGGCAATTACACATGTCATGTTTCTAATCTGACACAGGATAGTTTTGTAGGTAATTTACCCCCAGGTTATTGTTCTGTCTTGGCTCATAGGTATGCCCCATTGTTGCTGCATCAGATTTGATATTTACTGGCTTTATGGAGACTTTTGGCTCCCTGTTAAGCTACCCAGCCAGTGGATAGGCCAGTGCACTTTAGTTAAGGTTACTATGCTTCTGCATATTTTTCTGAAAGGCATCCTTCCTATTCACATGGTTTTTCCTTTTATTTGTCTTGATATAAATCTGATCACATGTATACATAGATGCTATAGGGGTCCCAAGAGGGGTCCCAGATGAATTTAAGGCCCGAGCTCAGGTTAAGGCTGGGTTTGAGTTCCTTATTCCCTTTATTACTATTAATAAGAATGTTGATCGGATTAGTTAAAATTATTATAATCAGCAACGCTTTTTGAACTATTCTAGGAACGCCTTGCAAGGTATTACTGATCAATTAGGCTCCACTTCTCAGATGGTTCTCAAAATCATATGGCCCTAGATATGATTCTAGCTGAGAATTCTGTTAAATTCTCCTCAGTATTTTATGCTGTTGTACTTTTCTTTCTGACAATATAGGTCCTCCTATGGACATTCAGAAATTAGCAGACCTCTTTGCTGAGTTCAAATGTAACTCTGATTTATCTAATTTTTGGGATCAGCACTTTAGTTGAATGCATAATCTCTTATTATTTGCACTCTTATCTTGACTGCTCATGTACTGTGTTATTCGTATTACAGCTCCTAAAAAGACCCCTCCTTGAGAGACATACCTAGAGTATCACTCCCTTCCAGCTCATGCTGTGTATTTGTGACGTCATTTACATGACGTAAGAGGGGAATTGAACGGACACGTATCAGAACTTTAGTAAGTGTCCTTAGGCATATGTTGTTTAAAGATGCAAAGGTAGGCCCTGTTTATCTTTCCCTTCCTTGAAGAGAATACAAGGACAGATAATGTTTAAACAGAGATAATGTGAAGTGAATTCAATTGTTTTGTTAAGCCGTATTTACAGACAGCTTTAGTTAAGAAGCTCTGCTGGTCAAGGCTTTTTCTTACCTTTTGGACTTCAATCTCTAGATAGGAAAAATGCTGATGTGTTTAAAGTTTCATGTGACCTTACGTCACATGCTGACACATGCTGGCAAACCTGATTCGTATAAATATGTGAAACTCATAATAAAAGACGGACATATTTGAAAGATGGTTTCTGGTCTTTAAGATGTGTCCCCAGGTACCTGACTTACAAATGACAGAGACAGAGAAAGTATGGGGCAGGAATTGGGACCTGAATCCTTTTCACTGGTCTCCAACACTGCCATTAGTTAACCTTTGTGCTGCAGCCTCCAACCTTAACCTTTCCAGAGGTTGGGCTCTATTGAAAAGGGGGTCCGAGAGGAGACGAGGGAAGGAAAACTAGTTGTTAAGAAAAGAGAATAACTGATAGATGGTGACCAGTCTGGAAGTATAAAAGAGATTAAAACAGAAAAAAAAGAACTGGGGTTTTTTTGGGGTTTTTTTTCCCAAGTTAGAACTCTGACTCTGTGAATGAATAATGTTCAGGAGCATAAAGGGGCATTTTTGATAGGATGTTGACGTTTTGGAAGAGATCCATTAGAAATCCATTAGAAAACGTCCATTATCAAAACAACGAGACATCTATTTTTTTATTTTTTTTTTGTAAGAATGACCTATGTAGATGTACTTCTATCTTTTTTGGCCATTCTCAAATATAAAGACGTCCACATGAAAAATGCACAAAAGTAGGGTCACCAGATTTTCCCGAAGGAAAATCTGGACCCAAGGCCACACCCCTAGGCCCACCCAGTTACGCCCGCATCACACCCCGCCCTGCTCACAGCCCCACCCACTTAAGCTGTTCGTGTGTCAGGACGGCATCTCCACATGCGTGCGTGCGATCGCCGCGTTGCATCTGCACGTTCGCGGATGCTGTCCCGACGTTGGAAGTTTTTCAAAACCCAAAAGTGTCTGGTTTTGAAAAGCCATCCGGATCCCTAGACATGTCCGTGGAAATCCGGACGTCTGGTAACCCTACGCAAAAGCAATGGACGTTCGAGCAGCCAACATTTTTAGCAAACTGTTCACAGCTGAGCACAGCAGAAGGGCACTCTATGGATTACTGCAGAGAATGTCATATTGAAAGTACCAGGTACGGATGTCACTATTGAAGGAGTCTGGGACTGGTTTTCCTAAGTGTTGAACTAAGTTTTCTCTTTAATAAAATGCTGAATTATGTTTAGCTGCAGACCTAACTATCTCATGTTCTAGCCTGCCTGCACTGGGTGTTTTAGCTTCTTATGGTTATCTCAGCATACATGATATTGTATTTCGCCCTCTTGGACATGTAACAGAAAGACTGCAGGGCTTAGATAAGTCACCTGCTAGTGACCTGCTAGTGTGAGCTTAGGACCAATGATTGTCAAGAAAAGTAACACGTGAAAAGTTTTTTCTAGAATTCAGTTGTATAGCCAGAAGAATGTATAAATATTTCTGTAACTTCCTGGTTTCGGGACTTCTGAAGCCAGCTTGGAGCTCAGGAGTCGCATACGTATGCTAATAAACCATCTGTGCTTTCTTCAAGTCTCTATGTTTTGTGGCTGCCCCAAAGTGACCTTTCATTATAACTTGCTTATATTGTATGGTGGTTCCTCCAAAACCCACCCAAAACTTACTGTACCCACCTTTACACCACCCCAATAGCCCTTATGCCTGTAGGTGTCATCATTATGTAGGTACAGTAGGTTTTGGAGGGCTCACCATACAGTACAAGCAATATAAGCTTTATGTCACAATGTGTTGGTTTCCCTATACTTGTGCCCATTTACTAGATGCTTTTGCCTCATTGAAACGAAAAGTGTCAAGAAAAGTATGGAATAACTTCTAAATTTCATGGCTCCACATCATTCTCTTCTTGGCTGGGCTGAGAACTTTTCAGCAGCCCCTTGTATTGTGATGTCATAATGCCTCATTCCACCAATGCCTAAGAGCCAACCTCATCGGTGATGTCACAATGGCTTGGTTTCTTATGCACCTGGGAGGGGCCTAAGGCTCTGACTGGCCCAGGCGCCTAAGGGCCTTCCCACAGGAGGGGCCTTAGGCGCCTGGGCCAACTGAAATCTTAGGCCTCCCTCCCAGTAATGCACTGGGAGTGGCCTAAGACTCCAATTGGCCAGATACCTTGGGCCACTCCCATGTCAGGGTGGGGGCAAGTTTTCAGTGGGTTCGAACATCCTTCCTGCTATTGATCCTCTGGGGAGGGGGGTTCCGGCAGGAGGGATAGGGCATCCCTCCTGCCGGTGGTCTTTGGGGGACGTCAGCAGGAGGAATTGGGCACAGGAGGAATTGGGTGGACATTTGGGGGGAGTTTCGGGGGGTTCAAGCAGGAGGGACTGGGCATCCCTCCTGCTGGCCGACTTCACAGAGGGACGGGTTCCCTGCTGTGGCCGCTAAACTGTTCGCAGCAGGGAGATTCCCTTGCCGCGATAAGTTCAGCGGCTGCAGGCCAGCCTACATTTCAGGCAGCTATTGCGGCCCTAGGGAGACGCCTAGGGCCACTTTCAGGCAAAACCACGCCTACACCTAGCCTTGGGCGAGATTAGGTGGCCCTATGCCTCTCCCTAGGCTCACGAAAATGCCTACAACGTAGGCTGCCTGCCTCGGGGGTTTTTTTTTTTTTTTTTTAAAGTGCATCCCGATTGGCTGGTTAGACAGCGGTAGGACGCCTACCGCTGCGTACAGTCAGGACGCCATTTATCGAATTTGCCCCCAAATGACCAGAAAGATGTCTAGAAAGTCTGTTTTGAAAATGCCCACTTGGACGTTCAAGCGCCGGTTTCAGATGTCTTTGGACGTCTCTCTTTTTGAAAATGAGACCCATAGTGACCCGGAAACGTGTCCCGTGCCCAAGCATTCTCTCCCCATCCACTGTGTCATGGCTGAGCAAGGGAGCCCAACCGACAGGGTGCAATTTTTGTCACCCCCTGGCTTCCTCGTGCCCTGTGTAGCCGCATGTGATGCACATTCAGAAATCAAACAGTGGATGTTATTTCTTAGAAGGGAATGGTCCCATATCCACAAAATGGTAGAAGTACTCAAAGGGTTAATATAAGACCAGTGATTCAGAGGATTTGTAGCCCTTTATATGCAGATCTAACTGGTCCATAGTCATGGCAGACATCACGGAAACGAGACTTGTTATAGGGTCACCAGGAGTGGTTCTGGGCCCACCGTCCCAGCTAATGAGGAAGAAAGCCTAGATGGGTTGGTGAAGGGGAGGGGGGGGGGGGAGAAGTGCACCTCACCCCAGGCACAATCTAATCAGTTTAATGGAATCAATATCCCTTTTTCGGTTTTGGCTCTCTTGCTGAAAGAATGCACTTTTTCGCTTTGTCATCACACTCAGAGACCTTAGCGAGAGCCAAAACCAGGCAAATTAAACTTAAATGTCTAACTACGAGCAGCCTGCTTTGGCAAGCCCGGTGATGGAGAGAATATGAATTATAGTTCCAGATTTTTCAATTAAATGTTCAAACTGATTCAGGATGAGCTATGAACATTAAAGACCTGGTCTCAGGAGGAATCAAAGGGCTGAAGCAGTACATCTGGGTTATCACTGCAGTGTGCACCTTTTTAGCGTCAACAGGGCAATGCACAATCTTTTGGACCCATGGAACTAGATTTGTTTTTTAACACTTTTTCATACTTTCCTAAATCAATATATATAAGAACATAAGAATTCCCATACAAGGAAAGACCGAAGTTCCTTCAAGCCCAGTAACCCGTTCTCACGGTGGCCAATCCAGGTCACTAGTACCTGGCCAAAACCCAGCATCTCAACATTCCAGCATCTCAAAGAACATTCCAGCATCTCAAAGAATAGCAAGATTCCAGAACCCCAATGAGAGCAACATTCCAGAGCTGAGATTGTGATGTCATAATGCCTCATTCCACAGTGCCTCAGAGCCAACCTCAGCAGTGATGTTAAGATGGCTTCATTGTCCTATACTTGGCTCATGTAAGAACATAAGAATAGCCTTACTGGGTCAGACCAATGGTCCATCAAGCCCAGGAGCCCATTCTCACAGTGGCCAATCCAGGTCACTAGTACCTGGGCAAAACCCAAGGAGTAGCAACATTCCATGCTACCGATGCAGGGCAAGCAGCAGCTTCCTCCATGTTTTCTCAATAACAGACTAGAGACTTTTCCTCCAGGAACTTGTCCAAACCTTTCTTAAAGAACATTAAGAATTGCCATACTGGGAAAGACGAAAGGTCCATCAAGCCCAGCATCCTGTTTCCTACAGTGGTAATCCAGGTCCCAAGTACCTGGCAAGATCCCAAAGAGTATCAACATTCTAGAGCTCTGATTGTGATGTCATAATGCCTCATTCCACCAATGCCTAAACTCCGTCCTCATCTGCACAAGCCTCAAACACTTTAACATCCTAAGTAGCAACATTCTAGAGCTCAGATTGTGATGTCATAATGCCTCATTCCACCAATGCCTAAGCTCCGTCCTCATCTGCACAAGCCTCAAACACTTTAACATCCTAAGTAGCAACATTCTAGAGCTCAGATTGTGATGTCATAATGCCTCATTCCACCAATGCCTAAGCTCCGTCCTCATCTGCACAAGCCCCAAACACTTTAAAATCCTAAGTAGCAACATTCTAGAGCTCAGATTGTGATGTCATAATGCCTCATCCACCAATGCCTAAGCTCCGTCCTCATCTGCACAAGCTTCAAACACTTTAAAATCCTAAGTAGCAACATTCTAGAGCTCCGATTGTGATGTCATAATGCCTCATCCACCAATGCCTAAGCTCCATCCTCATCTGCACAAGCCTCAAACGCTTTAAAATCCTAAGTAGCAACATTCTAGAGCTGAGATTGTGATGTCATAATGCCTCATTCCACCAATGGCTAAGAGCCAACCTCAGCAGTGATGTCACAATGGCTTGATTATTCCTATACTTGGCTCACATACGAACCTAAGAATTGCCATACATCGAAGGTCCCTCAAGCCCAGTATCCTGTTTCTAACAGTGGCCAACCCAGGTCCCAAGTGAGTGCTTCTTTGGAAAATTCTACTCTTTTTAGTTGTCGGGGCAGTGTCTTCTTATTTTGCAAGTCACCCCCTTTTCAATTAGGGTTGCCAATTGGATCGAGATTCATCTGACAGGATTTGTCCAGTCCTGGGTTTACCCAAAACACAGGGATTTGCAGTTCAGATTTCTCCATTGCATTTCCTAAAGAAAAGCAAGACCAAGTTTCAAGTTTATTAAAAGATTTTTTAAACCGCTTAATCAGATTTCTAAGCGGTGCACAATATGAAATTTACATAAAAACATATTAAAACTGGGGATGCTGGATAAAATCCAAGTGTCATAATAAAGCACTGATAAGACGTATAGACTTACTTCAAACAATAGGAAAATGGGGGAGAACTACAATCGCTGAAGAAAAGTGCAACAAAAAAGGGACCACAAGTCTCTTCATGCAATGAAGTAAACCTTATCAGATGAATTTGGATCCAGTTGCAGCATGATTTTCAGTGCTATCAGTACAGTGTGTGCTCATTTAGCAAATCATCTTCTGCTCAATGTTATCAGTGCAGTGTGCGCTTATTTGGTTCATCAGTATTATTTGTGCAGGATATGGTTCCTTGTGTAGGGACCACCTAGGTGGGTCCCTGTTTATGTGAGTTTTCTAGGCCTATACATTCAATACAATCATGGGTCCCTGGGGGGGGGAGGGGGAAGAATTTTCTTGGAGGCCATCAATCTTTATTCTTCTCACGGTATCTGATTACAGCACCTTGACCTTCTCGGAAAGGAGTTCGCTCCACACAGCAAATGTAATAGGCAACCCAATGGGGTCAAACTTCAGGACAGTCATTATTCAAGATAAACAGAAGGAAAAGGAACATCAAGGGAAAAAGAGTTTCATCAAAAGCAGTAGAGTAGTATATTAAGAACATAAGAATAGCCTCACTGGGTCAGACCAATGATCCATCAAGCCCAGTAGCCCATTTCACGGTGGTCAATCGAAGTCCCTAGTACCTGGCCAAAACTGCTTTCATTGTTTGCTAATAGATCTCATGCATATTCATTGTGGAAATCCTGAAAACCCGACTGGATTCCGGCCCTCGAGAAAGGACTTTGACACCCCTGGTCTGGAGGAAGGCTACTAAAACGGTGTGTGGTCTTTGTGTTAAGGCGTATTGGGACAGACTTAAAGATCTCAATCTGTATAATTTAGAGGAAAAGTGGGAGAGGGGAGATATGACAGAGACGTTTAAATACCTACGTAATGTAAATGTGCATAAGTCGAGTCTCTTTCATTTGAAAGGAAACTCTGCAATGAGAGGACATAGAGCAGGGGTAGGGAACTCCGGTCCTCGAGAGCCGTATTCCAGTCGGGTTTTTAGGATTTCCCCAATGAATATGCATTGAAAGCAGTGCATGCAAATAGATCTCATGCATATTCATTGGGAAAATCCTGAAAACCCGACTGGACTGCGGCCCTCGAGGACCGACATTGGACACCCCTGTGATAGGCTCTGGAGCAATCTGAGGAAATACTTTTTTTTACAGAAAGGGTGGTAGATGCGTGGAACAGTCTCCTGGTAGAGGTGGTGGAGACAGAGACTGTGTCTGAATTCAAAAGGGACTGGGATAGGCACGTGGGATCTCTTAGAGCAGGGGTGTCAAAGTCCCTCCTCGAGGGCCGGAATCCAGTCGGGTTTTCTGGATTTCCCCAATGAATATGCATTGAAAGCAGTGCATGCAAATAGATCTCATGCAGATTCATTGGGGAAATCCTGAAAACCCAACTGGATTCTGGCCCTCGAGGACCAACTTTGACACCTGTGTCTTAGAGAGAAAGAGATAATGGTTACTGTGGATGGGCCAATTGGATGGGCTATTTGGCCTTTATCTGCCATCATGTTTATGATATATATAAAGAGAGGATTTAGTGGTTCATCATATATTAATCACAGGGATCTAATAATCCACTACATGGATCTATTTAGTCAGCAGTTATCTATAGGCTTTACTTTATTATTTCATCTCCCCTATGTATATTTTATCTTCCTCAGGGGAAAAGCCTCAGAATCTATGAGCCATTAACCCACACAGGTCACAGAAGGTGATATATTCACCCAGCTCTCAATATGGCCATAGCCAAAAAAAAAACATTTGGATTACTTATTTTTAATTTATTTCTTTATTTCTGTTCACTTATTTAGTTTTTTAAATTAAAAAAGGCAGTTTATACTTTTGTGCCTAACACCAGCAGACTTTCTTTCAAAAAATTTTCTTATGCCCAATACCAATGAACTTTTACTCAAATAAAATTTTCTTTTGCTGCTAAATAGATAGTCTAATCAGGAACAGTAGTCCGTCGCTATAACAATTTCAGCTCATTCATATGCATGAATTGTAAAGCTCAAGAAAGTTCAACTTATCTTATTATGTTGATCAGGCATTGCTCCAGCTCCCTCCTCCCCTTGCCAGTCCTCCACAGCTGATGTGGGATGTGGCTGATAGGGCTTTTCTTGTGTACATCCTGTCCACAGGAAGTTACATCAGAGAGGCGGGATATGCATAACATGACCATTTATTTTTTTCATCAAAAGGGAACATCTATTAATTGTCAGTCCCACCCCCAATTCTGCCCTAGCCTCGCCCCAATCCCACCCAAGCCCTGCCCCAATTCCACCTTAGCCCCGCCCCCAGTCCCACCCCAAATTTCTTCCATTCATTTTTCATGTACACATAATATCTTATTAATTCATTATGGTAACCATAAAATTAAAAAAAAACTACAAAGCATACTATATGCAGAGAAAATGTTAATTATCATTTATATTTGGGGGGTTTCAAAGATGTCAAGGCAGATGACTTTAAAATATGCAATGTCACCTCAGTAACTATAGAAAAATAGACAAATGAAGTGCAAAATATAGACAGCAGATATAAATGCTCAAAACTGACACATTTTGATCACTAAATCTATCTACATATATAAAATCGGAGGTATGTATGTGTGTATGTATGTATGTATGTGTGTGTGTGTGTATGTGCCGCGATCACGCAAAAACGGCTTGACCGATTTGAACGAAACTTGGTATGCAGATCCCTCACTACCTGGGGTGATATGTTCTGGGGGTCTCGCGGCCCACCTGCACACGTGGGCGGAGCTACAAACAGAAAATCAGATTTCACTCATTCATGTCAATGGAAAAAATGTAAAAAGCTGCCATTCTCACAGTAATTCAAAAACGGCTTGACCGATTTGAACGAAACTTGGTATGCAGATCCCTCACTACCTGGGGTGATATGTTCTGGGGGTCTCGCGGCCCACAACTCTATGTTGCTTGCTCAAGGGTGGGTTCACCCAAGAATTTATATGTTCTTGCTCCTGGAGGTGAAACTAAATATGTTGTTTATAATCAAGTTTTGCATTAGTTGTATTGTATTCATTTTGTCAAATATTTCACATTATAATTTGAATATATGTGTGTGTGTGTGTATGTATGTATGTTCCAGCATAACTCTTCAATGCATGGACAGATTTCAACCAAACTTGACATATACATTACTTACTATCTGAGGACATACACTGTGGGGGTGGGAAGGGGGGATATGTAAAAATGATTGAAAATGACAGATTTTAGTATCTACCCCATAGTGTTTTCGGGCTCACACATGAATACTCAGCATAACTCTGAAACGCATGGAGAGATTTCAACCAAACTTGGTACACATATGACTTACTATCTGGGGAAAAATATTGTGCAGGTGGGACGGGGTAAAATATTGTGGGGGTGGGAAGGGGGTGATATGTTAAAATTATCAAAAGCGACAGATATTAATGTCCAACCCATAGTTTTCGGGCTCGCAGAGATGAATACCGACACTCCCGATGCCGTTTAAGTCTAAGTTCAGCCCCATAGAGAGGGACATTCTTTTGGGACATGTGGAGGGTAGGGGGTTGGGACATGGGGGTGGGGCATATGGGACATGTGGGGGGGGGGTAACGTGGGGGGTGGGACATGTGGGACATAGTGGGGTGGGATATGTAGGGGGTTGGACATTTTGGGATAAATAAATATCCGGGCAACGCTGGGTAATCAGCTAGTTGAAAATAAAAATCATTTTTCTTACCTTTGCTGTCTGGTGATTTCATGAGTCTCTGGTTGCATTTCCTTCTGACTGTGCATCCTTTCTTTCATTTCTTTCTTTCTCCACTCAGGCCCAACAATTGTCCCTTTCTATTCCCTCCCTCCTTCCTTCCTTCCTATGTTCTTAGTGCCCTCAGTGCCTCCTTCCTATACCCTCAGTGCCCCTTCCCATGTCCTTAGTGCCCCCAGTGCCTCCTTCCTATGTCCTTAGTGTCCCGAAGTGGTGGGTCAGGACAATGGGACGGTTGGTCCGAAAACGGGACTGTTCCGTTGAAAATGGGACATATGGTCACCTTAGACATGCATAAGGAAAGCCTCACCAGCCAGAGAGATAGCTTTCAGCACTCTCTCTGCTACAAGTAGTAACATGCCGCAGCTGTGGAGGACCAGCAGTGGGAGGAGCGAGATGGAGTCATTTTGGACCTGGGGGAGAGATGTAAAATCCATGTGGCTAGGGGGGAATGGAGGGGGAGAGACAGGAAGGGAGATATGCCAGTCCCAGGCTTAGGGGGCAGCGGATGAAGAGATGCTGAACTGGCCACTGGGGAGAGGGCAGAGGAAGGGAGATGCTGGACTTGGGGGGGGGGAAGCAGAGGGAAAAGAAGGTAGAGATGGTGGACCAGGCCTGGGGGAGCAGAGTGAAGAATGGGAGACATGGAGCAAAGGGAAGGGGCAGATGCTGAACTGGGAAGAGACTGGACTATGGGGGAAAGATGCTGGACCAACAGGTGGAGGGAGAGAGAGATACCAGACCACTAAGGATGGGGGGCAAGGGGGTGCAGGATAAAGGGAAGATAGAAGCTGTATTTGGTGAGGGGCAAGGACACAGAAGAGGTGCTAGTCCTAGAGGGAACACAGTGACAGGGACACAGAGAGGCAATACTGGCACAAATAGAAGGGTAGGGTCATAGAGGACCCTATGCTAGACTGGGCATAGAGATGATATACTGAGCATGGGGGGAGGATACTGAGGGAAAATATACTGAGCATGGCGGGGGGAGGGAGGGACATAGAGGGAAGACACTGGACAGGACAGAGGCCCACGAAACAATAAATGCTGAGCAGAGACAAAAAATGTCAAAAGGATAAGAGACCCTGGAGGCAATTATGAAAAAACCAACAGAGAAAAGCAGAAGAGAGACACTAGGACCAAAGCAATGCTTAATTGTAATAAATCAGCTTTGGGAAATGTGCATTTTCCCCCCCACCCGTTCTCCACTATCCTGGGAGCAATCTCTGTTTTTATGCCCATGAACCATTCAGTCCTAGCTATGCCACTGGTCCACGTAGCTGAAACACACGTCTTGCACATTCTGCTGCATGGATAAAGCCTCCTTTTTGGGACTGGATGCTGAACTGCAGAGATGATAATTAGCGCAGCATATGACAGCAGTACCAGAACCTTTAGCACAGAAGCAATTCTGATCTCTTATTACCCTCTGAAACTACCAGAACTTCTCTTCCTTCCCGAAAGGGTAAGAGGATCCAGCAGTTAGAAGGCAAACAAAGCTAGCATAAGTATCAAGCCTAAGGGGAGGGTCCTTGGACAGGAAGCTGAAGCAGAGCACCTTCAAAGCGAGGGGGGACCAGGGGGTTGGCAGAGTCCTTGGCCATTCCTCTAACATCAGTGCAAGAGGACTAAAGCCGGTCGCATAGCCAGATAGCCAATTGTGGGTGGGCATAACATTTTCTCTCCGGCCCCCTCCCCCTGCTCTCTGCCTCCCTCCCCCCAGCTCAGAATGTAAAGGCCTCCTACTTTGGTAGACAGAGTTCCCACCGAGCTCGGCAGTCGACAGTGGTGCCCCCTGAGTCACCATCACCACTATGACCCTGTGTCGTGTCCTCTGTAGCAGGAGCCTCGCTTAGGAGCTCTCTTGGCAAACATGACTACATTGGCACGTAGTTAAATCTTGGCCTCAGTGCACACGCAGAAAGTCTATGAACAAGGTTGCCTAATAAATTATGTACTCGGGCCTAGTCATAAACAACTTTCAGTGGTTCCAGATATGTGCACATACCGTCGACTCCGCTTAAGTGTACGCCCCTCGGACCGGATCGCCACGTGCGCTTAAATGGAGTGTGCGCTTTAATAGGAGTTGGGGGGGGAGGGGAGGGGGAGGCTGATCGCATCTAGCCGGAGTGAACATAACGTGAAAGAATAGAGGTTGGACCTATGACACCAGTGCGCATAAGTGGATTGTGAGCTTATCCGAATTGCAAATATCCAGAGTTTACGTCCTTTGACTTTAAATTTAAAAAAGAAACGGGACCATGGTGGTAGGCTGCGGATAACCGAAGCGTGCGCTTAACCAACGTGCACTTAGGTGGCGTCGACTGTATATATATATATCTGGAACCACTGAAAGTTGTTCACGACTAGCCTTGTGTACATGATTTAATAGCCAGCCTTGTTCACAGACTATTTTGGGGTTTTTTCCTGGCGGAAC
This sequence comes from Geotrypetes seraphini, assembly GCF_902459505.1. Classification (NCBI taxonomy): domain Eukaryota; kingdom Metazoa; phylum Chordata; class Amphibia; order Gymnophiona; family Dermophiidae; genus Geotrypetes; species Geotrypetes seraphini. The sequence goes on from NC_047084.1 coordinate 108,971,030, forward strand.
AAGAGGGTGAACACACCTGGGGGAGGTACTTCAGCGCCAACAGACTGAGGGACCGATGGAGACGCTATATAATCTTAATAATGGCTTATGGACTTCTGTTTTAGGAAATTATCCAAGCCTTTCTAAAACCCTGATGAGCTAACTGCTTTCACCTCATTCTCTGGCAATGAATTTCAGAATTTAATTGCATGTTGAGTGAAGAAATATTTTCTGTGGTTTGTTTTAAATTTTAGTAGGTTCATTGCGTGCCCCGTAGTCCTGGTATTTTTGTAAAAAGCAAACAAGTAGTTCACATTGCACTCCACTCAGTATTTTATAGACCTCTATCATATCTCCCCCGAGCCGTGCTTTGTAATCATATCTAAGGTTGCGCTCCAAGTTGGAATCTTTGCACCTCATAGCTGGCATTGCTCTGGTTATGAGGGAATGTTTTGCCAAGACCTGGAACATTTTTATATGTTGGTTTATACGTGCTCCTAGTGTTTTGAAGCTCGCATCATCCCATAAACACTGTAAAGCCAGCCTTTTCTGGATCATGTTCTACTTTCAAATTTTTATTATAGCTCTACATTCAATGTTTTTATATTGTATTATTGCAATTCAAGTGTTGCAGTTTACATCGTGAATCGCTTTTGGAGCTGTTTTTTTGAGGACATAAAGTATATGACTGTTAAAAACCATAGAAATAAATGAACGTGTAGCTGTTTTGAAGCAGAAATGAGTTGCGGGAAGATGGATTCCAGCTACGATGTCGGGTCCGTGCCTGGACTGCCGACGGATGCAAAGTGCTGGGCCTCTGGGACAATGACAGATGCCAAGGTGGTTGAAAGGAGGAGAGAGAGATTATTCACTCAGCGTACCACGCTGGATCGATAAGACATTGTCAGCCATCTGAGTCGTGGCGAGAAACTGATGAGCAGATGAACTGAAAAACTCTACTTGCTCGAATTAAAAAAAAGCGCAGGCGAGCACCTCTTAATGCTTTCAGTTTATTGACAAACCATACATTAGAGCTGTACGCTGTCTTCTTGATTAGTAAATTACTGCTTAAGAGCCATCTTCCTTTCCCCTTTTCTTCTGCCTGAAGTTGTCTTATTACTTATCTAACTTGAACAGAAGCTATTGACTTGAACATCTATTCCACTTATGTTATTCTGTTTAATGCCTCTGCGCTAATCCTTGGATCGGAAACCTGCTCAGCGCACAGCGCATAAAGAACAGGACTGATGCAATTGAGCAGGGAATGTGTAGGAGAAGTTTCCACGGCTGGTGCCCACACTGGGCCACTTCTGCAATGGGGTAGTCAGCATGTTTGAGACGGACGCTTGAGCTGCTGCTTAGTGGTGGAAGTGCTATACTTTTCAATGGTGATGCAGTGAGTGTGTGTGTGTGTGTGTGTGTGTGTACTGCTATACCTTTCTATGGTGATGCAGTGAGTGTGTGTGTGTGTGTGGACTGCTATACCTTTCTATTGTGATGCAGTGTGTGTGTGTGGACTGCTATACCTTTCTATCATGATGCAGTGTGTGTGTGTGGACTGCTATATCTTTCTATCGTGATGCAGTGTGTGTGTGTGTGTGTGTGGACTGCTATATCTTTCTATCGTGATGCAGTGTGTGTGTGTGTGGACTGCTATATCTTTCTATGGTGATGCAGAGTGTGTGTGTGTGTATGTGTGGACTGCTATATCTTTCTATGGTGATGCAGAGTGTGTGTGTGTGTATGTGTGTACTGCTATATCTTTCTATCGTGATGCAGTGTGTGTGTGTGTGTGTGTGCGTGTGGACTGATATCTTTCTATGGTGATGGTGTGTGTGTGCGTGTGGACTGATATCTTTCTATGGTGATGGTGTGTGTGTGTGTGTGCGTGTGGACTGATATCTTTCTATGGTGATGGTGTGTGTGTGTGTGTGCGTGTGGACTGATATCTTTCTATGGTGATGGTGTGTGTGTGTGTGTGCGTGTGAACTGATATCTTTCTATGGTGATGGTGTGTGTGTGTGTGTGCGTGTGGACTGATATCTTTCTATGGTGATGGTGTGTGTGTGTGTGTGCGTGTGGACTGATATCTTTCTATGGTGATGGTGTGTGTGTGTGTGTGCGTGTGGACTGATATCTTTCTATGGTGATGGTGTGTGTGTGTGTGTGTGCGTGTGAACTGATATCTTTCTATGGTGATGGTGTGTGTGTGTGTGTGCGTGTGGACTGATATCTTTCTATGGTGATGGTGTGTGTGTGTGTGTGCGTGTGGACTGATATCTTTCTATGGTGATGGTGTGTGTGTGTGTGTGCGTGTGGACTGATATCTTTCTATGGTGATGGTGTGTGTGTGTGTGTGCGTGTGGACTGATATCTTTCTATGGTGATGGTGTGTGTGTGTGTGTGCGTGTGAACTGATATCTTTCTATGGTGATGGTGTGTGTGTGTGTGTGCGTGTGGACTGATATCTTTCTATGGTGATGGTGTGTGTGTGTGTGTGCGTGTGGACTGATATCTTTCTATGGTGATGGTGTGTGTGTGTGTGTGCGTGTGGACTGATATCTTTCTATGGTGATGGTGTGTGTGTGTGTGTGCGTGTGGACTGATATCTTTCTATGGTGATGGTGTGTGTGTGTGTGTGCGTAGTGAACTGATATCTTTCTATGGTGATGGTGTGTGTGTGTGTGTGCGTGTGAACTGATATCTTTCTATGGTGATGGTGTGTGTGTGTGTGTGCGTGTGGACTGATATCTTTCTATGGTGATGGTGTGTGTGTGTGTGTGCGTGTGCGGAATGCTATACCTTTCTATGGGCTAGATTCATTAAGCTCACTGATCGTGTCCCAAACAGTTTGCGAGCCTTCTCTGACCCCGACCCAATTCACTAAGCTTCTGCCCGATTCAATCTGTACATGCAAATGAGGGGAAATGTCATGCAAAGTAGGAAGGCAGCGATTTACTAAACTGAAGAAGGGACACTGATTGGGCTGGCTGATCCAAAAAGAAGCGTCCTTGCCGACTGTCCTGCTCTCTGCCACCCTGAAATCCCCGTATCAAAAAAATAAAACCAACCAAATAAAACATTTTAAACATATCTCCTGGTTTCTGCCGCTCTGCCCCTGCCGACTCTCCTGCTCTCTGCTGCCCTGTCCCTGCAGTGCGAGCCCATGGTTTTAACGCACGGGTTAAAAGCGTGTTCTGTTCCATAAGTAGAAATATCAGGAATTTTGTTTTTGTCTTCACATGTTTTACAGGGCTGTGCTTAGAATGCCAGGAGTCCCGGTTTCTCTACTCTTTTTCCAGAAGCCTATAAGCGTGTTCTGTTCCAGCCCTCGCTTGTGCAGAGAGCCAGCGCATGTGCGGACTGCATCTAAAGGGAAAAAAGGTGGTCTACACATGCATCTGCATCGCTCTGCAGCAATCCGTGCAGTCGCTGTGCCTCCGATCGCATTAATTTGCATGAGGAGGCGTAGTGAATCGGTCGCCCGGGAAGACTCGGCCACGGATCGGATACGGATAGGTGAGTTTAGTGAATCTAGCCCAGGGGTGTCAAAGTCCCTTCTGGAGGGCCACAATCCAGTCGGGTTTTCAGGATTTCCCCAATGAATATGCATGAGAGCTATTAGCATACAATGAAAGCAGTGCATGCAAATAGATCTCATGCATATTCATTGGGGAAATCCTAAAAACCCGACTGGATTGCAGCCCTCCAGAAGGGACTTTGACACCCTTGATCTAGCCCATTATTTTTAAGTCTACCACCCCCAACCTTGATTCATGTCCTCTAGTTTTATCAATTTTCCCTTCGATATGCTTTAAGTTGTACACAAAGGTGGCAGCCCCTCCAATGTGGATGTCTCTCCTCCCATTTGCATACTGTGCCACTTACTTGCTTAACCGCATAGATTCTTTGCACAGAATTGTGGTATATAAGATACTTTATTGTATTACCTGTGAAATTGCTGGTATTCTATACATTTTTACGTTCAACAGGTGCATAATTGCACTCACCTAGTTACAGAATTGCCTTTGAATGTGAAAAAAAAAAAATGAAGGAAAAGCTCGAAGTCCTCTGGAAGACCACAGCACTGAAACATCATTGTAATTTGAACAGGCTACAGGGTCATTATCTGTCTTCTGACTGTTTTATTCCTCTCTGTTTATTTCAATTATTCTCCAGCTCTCCTGCTGTGTTAAGGCTTTTACAGTGTCTACCGGATGTTGAAGGATGTGGACTGTGTCCTTTTTTTTTTTGCAGGCGGTTCCAGTGCCTTGCCTCTGCTTTGATGTGCGGATCAAAAGACAGCAAAATCACATTTTAATAATAAGTAAATAAAAGCATGCCATTGCTGGTTAAATTTTGCACGTTTGAAGCTGTTTACCAGCACTGCGTCGACTTTGACACCTGTGCGCCTAGCAGAAGGAAGCAGTATCGTCTGATCTCTGGGGTGTTAGCATAACGGAAGAGGGTTCAAATACTGTCTCTGCCATTAACGTGCCTTTTGACCTTGGGCCTCCGATTTCCCTGTGTAAGCTCTTTGTGGTAGGACCTATTGAGCACTTATCACCACTGTACAGTAACCAGCAGTGCTATAAGAACAAAAGAATTGCCGCTGCTGGGTCAGACCGGTGGTCCATCGTGCCCAGCAGTCCGCTCACGCGGCAGCCCTCTGATCAAAGATCAGTGCCCTAACTGAGACTAACCTACCTGAGCACGTTCCGGTTCAGCAGGAACTTGTCTAACTTTGTCTTGAATCCCTGGAGGGTGTTTCCCCTATAACAGCCCCTGGAAGAGCGTTCCAGTTTTCTACCACTCTCTGGGTGAAGAAGAACTTCCTTACGTTCGTATGGAATCTATCCCCTTTCAATTTTAGAGGGTGTCCTCTTGTTCTCCCTACCTTGGAGAGGGTGAACATCCTGTCTTTATCTACTAAGTCTATTCCCTTCAGTACCTTGAATGTTTTGATCATTTCCCCTCTCAATCTCCTCTGTTCGAGGGAGAAAAGGCCCAGTTTCTCTAATCTTTCGCTGTACGGCAACTCCTCCAGCTCCTTGACCATCTTAGTCGCTCTTATCTGGACCCTCTTGAGTAGTACCGTGTCCTTCTTCATGTACGGCGACCAGTGCTGGACGTTAGTACTCCAGGTGAGGGCGCACCATGGCCCAGTACAGCGGCATGATAACCTTCTCTAATCTATTCATGATCCCCTTCTTTATCATTTCTAGCATTATTTTCGCCCTTTTCGCCGCCGCCGCACATTGCATGGACAGCTTTATTGACTTGTCGATTATAACTCCCAAGTATCTTTCCTGGGAGGTCTCTCCAAGCACCTCCCCGGACATCCTGTATTCGTGCATGAGATTTTTGTTACAGATATGCATCACTTTACACTCATCCACATTGAACCTCATCTGCCATGTTGATGCCCATTCCTCGAGCCTGATTATGTCATGTTGCAGATCTTTGCAATCCCCCTACTCTGAATAACTTTGTATCGTCCACAAATTTAATCACCTCACTCATCGTACCAATGTCCAGATCGTTTATAAAGATGTTGAAGAGCACAGGTCCAAGCACCGAGCCCTACGGCACCTCACTAGTAACGCTCTTCCAGTCCGAGGATTGTCCATTTACCCCCACTCTCTGTTTCCTATGATCCAGCCAGTTTTTAATCCACGTGAGTATTTCACCCTCGATTTCCGAAGTAGTCGTTTATGCGGAACCTTGTCAAATGCCTTCTGAAAATCCAGATATACAATGTCGACTGGCTCGCCCTTGTATATCTGTCTGTTTACTCCCTCAAAAGTGCAGCAAGTTCATCAAACACGATCTGCCTTTGCTAAAACCGTGCTGACTGGTCCTCATCAGCCCGTGTCCGTCAAGGTGATCAATGATGCTTTCCTTGTATCAGCGCCTCTACCATCTTTCCCAGTACTGAGGTCAGACTCACTGGTCTGTAGTTTCCCAGATCTTCCCTTGAAACTTTTTTGAAGATTGGCATAACATTCGCCACCTTCCAGTCCTCCGGAATCTTTCCCAATTTGATCGACAGATTGGCTATTAGCTGAAGCAGTTCAGCTATAGTCCCTTTCAGTTCCTTGATGACCTTCGGATGGATACCGTCCGGTCCCGGGGATTTACCGTATTTTCACGTAGATAACGCGCACCCGTGTAAAACACGCACACGGGTATAGCGCGCGAAAAACACAAATTTATGTACAGAAATTTTTATATACGGCGCACACCCGTATACTGCGCATGCTGCCCGACTCTCCTTTTGCCCGCCCCGACTCTCCTCTGGCCCGCCCCGACTCTCCTTTCGCCCGCCCTGACTCTCCTCTCCCCCTTGAAGTCCTGTCCCCACCCTGATGCCTGATGCCCCCCCTGACGTCCGATTCACCCTCCCCCCGCAGGACCGCTCGCACCCCCACCCCGAAGGACCGCTCGCACGCACCCGCACCCCCACCCCAAAGGACCGCTCGCACGCACTCCCACCTGCACCCCCACCCTGAAGGACCGCTCGCATCCCCACAGCCTCCCGATCCCCCCCATCATGCACAAGCTCCTACCGGTGTCCTGCTGCTTCCTCTTGGCGGTCCCGACTCCCCGACACGTTCGGGGCAAGAGGGAGCTCAAGCCCTCTTGCCCCTCCGACTCCCCGACACGATTGGGGCAAGAGGGAGCTCAAGCCCTCTTGCCCCAGCCAACCGCGGCACCCCCGACATGATCGGGGCAAGAGGGAGCTCAAGCCCTCTTGCCCCCCGACTCCCCGACACGATCGGGGCAAAAGGGAGCCCAAGCCCTCTTGCCCCGCCGACTCCCCAACTCCCCGACAATATCAGGCCAGGAGGGAGCCCAAGTCCTCCTGGCCCTGGCGACCCCCCCCCCCCGCTAGTTGTTCGGGCCAGTAGGGAGCCCAAACCCTCCTGGCCACGGCGACCCTCCTACCCCCACCCCGCACTACATTACGGGCAGGAGGGATCCCAGGCCCTCCTGCCCTCGACGCAAACCCCCCTCCCCCCAACGACCCCCTTGGGTACATGGTCGGGTTGGGCCCATGTGCCTCAGGCCCTGCCCCCAGGTGGGACCTAAGGCTCCCGGGCCTATTCTGATTGGCCCAGGCGCCTTAGGCCCCACCAGTAGGCGGAGCTTTGGGACGGATGGGCCAATCCGGCCTCATTCCGTCGTTGGCTGCCTGCCGGACAGGCGAGTTTGGCTCCCGTCTGTCCGGCCAACTACAGAAAGGTACGGGGAAGGGGGGTGGGGGTGTCGTGGGGGTTGGCCAGGGGGGTCGCGGGTCGGCTGGGGGGGCGGTCAGAGGTTCTTGGGGGGGGCGGTCGTTGGGGGGAGGGGGGTTTGCGTCGAGGGCAGGAGGGCCTGGGATCCCTCCTGCCCGTAATGTAGTGTGGGGTGGGGGTAGGGGGTCGCCGTGGCCAGGAGGGTTTGGGCTCCCTCCTGGCCCGAACAACTAGTGGGGGGAGGGGGGGTCGCCAGGGCCAGGAGGACTTGGGCTCCCTCCTGGCCCGATATTGTCGGGGAGTTGGGGAGTCGGCGGGGCAAGAGGGCTTGGGCTCCCTTTTGCCCCGATCGTGTCGGGGAGTCGGGGGGGGGGGCAAGAGGGCTTGAGCTCCCTCTTGCCCCGATCGTGTCGGGGGTGCTGCGGTTGGCTGGGGCAAGAGGGCTTGAGCTCCCTCTTGCCCCGATCGTGTTGGGTGTCGGGACCGCCAAGAGGAAGCAGCAGGACACCGGTAGGAGCTTGTACATGATGGGGGGGGGATCGGGAGGCTGTGGGGGTGCGAGCGGTCCTTCAGGGTGGGGGTGCGGGTGGGAGTGCATGTGAACGGTCCTTCGGGGTGGGGATGCGGGTGCGGGTTCATGCGAGCGGTCCTGCGGGGGGTGAATCGGACGTCGGGGGGGGGGAAACTATGTAAAAAAAATTTTGTACAACGCGCTCACGCGTATAACGCGCAAGGGTTTGCGCGTTATGTAAAACCACGTATAACGCGCGTGTTATATGCGAGAAAATACGGTATTGTTCTTAAGCCTCAATCTCCCTACACACCTCCTCTAGACTGACCGTCAATCCTGTCAGCTTTCCGTCTTTGTTTCCAGCATATAGCCTTATGGGTTCCGGTATGCTATGTACATCTTTGGTAAATACAGACGCAAAAAATGTGTTCAGTTTGTCGGCAATTGCTTTGTCCTCCTTTAGCACTCCCTTTATTCCATGGTTGTCCAACGGTCCCACTGCTTTCTTCGTAGGTCGTTTCCCCTTCGTGGGTCATTTCCCCAATAAAATATATGCGTTATCACTGCAACTTAACCCTTTCATTACCACTCAGCTTTCTGCCTTCTTTATTGATCTCTAGTTGAAGGACCAAAAAAGGAGTAATTCCACCACAAATGATTACTGTATGTGCATTTCATTCAGCAGGCACCTATGTTCCATCAAGGGCATAACCATTGGAGGGCCGAGGTCCCCACCTTGGGTTCCGTGCCCTCCCCCCGAATTGCAGCACCATCTGCTGCAATGGCTGGCAGAGATCCCTAAGTCCCTCCAGATGAAGAGGTCCTTTAACGGGCCTGACCCTAGCAACTGATGGCACTTTCCATGGTCTCTACTTGCTGCCACCCCTGTGCACATGCTCAGTTGTTGTGAAACTGAGCTTGGGGGGGGGGGGGTTGCCTTTCCCATGCATGATTAAAGACTGAATGTGCATGGCGAGGGGGGAAGGTCTGAAAGACAAATAGGAAAAAAGAGACCAAAAATATGTGCAATAAGCCAAAAATATGAGTGTCTCAAATAAGACAACGGTTGATGTTGAAAGAGAGAAAAGGAATCGCGGCAATCCTACATAAAATCCAATTGGAAAATAATGCCTGTAATAAAGTTTTTCATTGATCCCCAAAACTCTCTGTTAAACATAATCATTATGTTAAAATAGGGATGTCAAAGTCCCTCCTCGAGATCTATTAGCATACAATGAAAGCAGTGCATGCAAATAGATCTCATGCATATTCATTGGGGAAATCCTGAAAACCCGACTGGATTGCGGCCGTTGAAGAGGTACTTTGACACCCCTGTGTTAAAGAATTTAAACTTATCAAAAAATTGTAGATATAAGACCTTCTTCGATAGGACCCTAGCAACAATCTTGGTTAAGTAAATGTATTCAGCAAGCTATGTTATCCTATTGCAACTTTTGGAAATTAATGAAGACCACTTTGTTTGATAAGTTTATTATTTAATGAGAGTTTTATTACTGAAATTCTATTTTACAGATATTTGTATTTTTTACTGTATTATGGTATTTCGCTGATTGTCCAGCTCTTTATAGTGTAAACCGCCTAGAACTTTTGGCTATGGTGGTATAAAAGAATAAAGTTATTATTATACTTTCATATTTTTAATTTTTATATAAATCTTTTTATTTTATATATATATATATATATATACACACACATTATATCAACAAAAAAAGATTTATATAAAAATTAAAAATATGAAAGTATAATAATAATAATAACTTTATTATATATATATATATAATATATAAGCTTTATCAACTGAAATTAGTCACTTTCTGCAAAAATTCAAAAAGTGCTACTTAGCTTTGAATGCTCCCAATGTGGTGACCCAATGATTGGATTGTTTGTAGGGTTGCCGACATCCCTTTTCTCTCTTTCACCATCCACCATTGTCTTATTTGAAAGACCCACTCAAGCTCTGCCCCAGATCCCATCCCCTTTACTAATTGTAATACTATTTTTTTCCATTCAATTTTCATATACACACAGTATACACAGCAGATATAAATTCTCAAAACTGACACATTTCAATCACTATATTAAAAATAAAATCATTTTACCTATTGGTGACCCTCTGCAGGCTGCGAGGGATTCAAGTGAGTCAAGGTGCGGCAAATGAGATGCAGCCCATAGGAACTGAACGGGCCGCATCACATTTGCCTTGTGGAAATCGCTACCGTGGCTTTTTAAAATGGACTCTAAGGTGTGGCGTAGCGCGCGCTACAATGCCATACGTGCTAGATGCTAACGCCTCCATAGAGCTTGCGTTAATATTTTCATCTATCGCGCGGAATAGCGTGCGGTACCCTTCAGCGCGCGCTAAAAACGCTAGTGCACCTTAGTAAAAGAGGAGTTAAATCTTCTAAAGAGCTCTTTGCTCTGGTCTCTAAAGCGAAGTGTAGAAGTAAGAACCAAGAAGACATTTGGATAGTTTGTTCTGCTAGAATTCAGAATGTTGAGGAAAAAAAAAAGAAGCTTAATCTATGCCATCCTTTGTATTGTTATTTAAATGGTAAGAATGAGAACCCTGAAATGTAAATTAATTACTTCTATTTACTGATTTTCTATAGATAGTTGTAGACCATGTCACACCTTTCTTCATAATTTTTAAATCCAAAAATTCAATTGAATGTAAATGATATTCCGTAGGAAATTTCAAGTTGGGGGTCCTGAGAGTTCAAAACAAACACACACAAAAAAATTGACCCTGGGATATCCACAGAGAAGAAAATCCAGAAGAAACCAAGAAACACTGTGGATTGACGATGTTCCTGAAATGGACTTTATTGACAATTTAAAAGTTCCACAAGTCAATGTAAGCAATCCACATAGAAACCTTGAGGACATAATTCACCGAAAGCATGGGACCCGACATGGGTGCCTTTGGTTTGTGTAGCGCCTTTTCTGCGGAGTTCCACGCATTTGCACTTTTGGATTGTTTTTTTCCACGTATCTACTACCTTAGGAGAATCAGGGACCCCTGAAGAAGACTATCTTGTCGAAACATGGACCGTGTTGGGTCCCATGCTTTCGGTGAATTAGGTCCTCAAGGTTTTTATGTGGATTATTTTATTTCTATGTGGATTGCTTACATTGACTTGTGGAACTTTTAAATTGTCAATAAAGTCCATTTCAGGATCATCGTCAATCCACAGTGTTTCTTGGTTTGTCCTGAGAGTTCAGCCACACATTGAACTCTAGCAGCTGTTGAAGTGAACCAGCCCATAAAAAGAAAATATTATCCAAAAAAGTGCTTCCACATTTGGATTGACTCAAAATGAGGGGAAGTATATACTACTGAAGCTTCAAACCGGACCATATATAAGGAGGCCACAGATGCCCTCATTGAAACCCCATGACCTTCATAATATTTGTCACCAAACCAAAAGTAATTTCTTCTAATCACAAATCTAATTCAGTAGAAATTCTCCTTTCATTCTCATCTCTATGATCCAATATTTTCTCAATCTCTGCCAATGCCCTGTCTTGTAGAACATTGATTCATAATGCCATGACATCCATCGTCCCCAGCCAGGTAGTCTTCTGTACTTCTCTTAAGTCATCCAACATACAGATCATATGAGAAGAGTCTTTAATAAAAGATAGAATTTTGTTCACCAATTTCTTAAACCCCCCCCAAAAAAAAAACCCAAAAACTATCCACAAACTGGGATAACGGTTCTAAGATCAGATTCATATCTAATACAATTGGATGACCCGTTGGATTAATCGTACTCTTATGTGCTTTCGTTAATAAGTAACTATATGGAGTACATGGGTATTTATTTACTAAAAAACTTGCTTCAAATACAGTCAGCATGCAATGCTGCAAGGCATTCTTCAACAGGGATCTTATCTCAGATCTCAATTCCACCATAGGATCATTCACAAATTCCTTATAAAATCTTACACGAGACAGTTGGCGATTGGCCTCTGTCACATATTGTTGCGTTTGAACTAGTCACTCCTCTTTTGTCTGCTTGCATAATCATCAACTGATCGTTCTTCAAAGTTCTTAAGGATGATTCTTCCAGTTTGGTCGAAATAAAATTTCACTTTCGATATGGTTGGGTCCTCTAAAATTTTAACGAATCTCAAAACAAGATCTGTAAAGGTGACAATGCTCAAATCCATTGCCCTCAGCGGATACCATTTTGACACTGGTTTACAGATGGAAATATCAGTCATAGGAGGATTACCTGAAAAATAAACACATAATTGCAATTTACACAGAGAGTGGTAGAAGGACGCTCTTTGTTTAAATGGGTCATAATGGTCTGCTGGAACAAAAGCTAGACCTACATTCAGTACTGCTGGTTGTCTATGACCGATATTGCCATCTTTAGATCTCTTATTTTGAGAGACGTTTAAACGTGAATTCATGTCAGAGCCCCTTAGACTGATGAACGATGAGTACTATTAGAAAAAATCTTTTTACATTTTCTGTGAAAGTATTTATGGAACATACTCGTATTTTAAAAATGTTGGCAGTAAAACATAAAAATTGAAATAAGGTTTATGGAAGAGCAATGGTGGCTACTTAAATCTCAGAATTTAAATTGACGTTTTGAGTGTAGCTGCCAAGGTCTATGAATTTATTGAAAGGTAAAGTTGTTTTTTTGTTTTTTTTTGAAGTGTGGTGATTTATATATCTTACTTTACCTTCTGTGTTTGAAAAGTGCCAAGTTTAAGAGTGACTATTAATAATAATAAAATATTGAATACAGTTCACATACATAATAAAAACAGTCAAGACAGTGGAAAAAAACAAAGTAAGACACGCTATAGCTGCCAATTAACCTTTCCTGTTTCTGACAGCCAAGATGGATGATTTTAAATGGTTGACCTTATGAAATTATCAACATCATCAATGGGAGCTAAACGCTGTGATAAACAGAAAAGATTTGAGATGTTTCCTACATGTAGACTTGATTTTATCTGGTAACCGATTTCACTCCCTGGGGCTGGCTATTGAAAAGGCACATGCAGGATTGATACTGTGACTCTACCTGCCCTTGAACTGAAGAACCGGTATTGCAGCCCTGGAAGTGGAGGAGATGAAAGCATTCCAGGAAGAGGAAGGACCAAAGAGGCTGGATCCGTGAACACGAGGAGGCGTAAGGCAGTGGTGGTTGGCGATTCCCATCTGAGGGGTACAGAGGCGTCCATCTGCAGACCAGACATGATGTCCCAGGAGGTACACTGCCTGCCTGGTGCCAACATCCAAGATGTTACGCAGAGCTTGCCAAGACTCATCAAGCCCGATGACTATTATCCGATGCTGCTCATCCATGTTGGCGCTAATGATACTGCCAGGTACTCCTTGTTTTGTAGGATGATGGTATCAGGAGTGACTTTGTGGTTCTGGGAGAGAAGGCGAAGCAGTCAGATGTGTAGGTGGTATTCTTGTCGATCCTCCCTGTCGATAAAGGCCAGGGCAGAAAATCTTGTATCCTGGAGATGAATGCGTGGATGGTGTCGTCAAGAGCGTTTCGGCTTCCTGGACCATGGGATGATTTTCCAAGGGCTGCTGAGTAGGGATGGCATGCATCTATCAAAGAAAGGAAGAAGTGTCTTCAGCAGCAGACTGCCTAACCTACTGAAGCGGGCTTTAAACTAGAATCATTGGGTCAGGGTGATCAAAGCCCCCAGGTAAGTGAATCACTAAATATTGTGACAGGGAAGCCCCTGTCATGAGAAAAAACCCTGCTCTAAAACCCTCAATCCCTAAAGCTAAGCCAGTTCAGCAGCCAGAGAATAGGGTTTTAGGCAGAGTAAAACAAGCAGGGTTAAAAGAAGAGAGCCATCCACCAGGAAACCCAGTAGGGAGGGCTCTCAAAGCACAGTCTAATAGCCATTATTCCTTTCCCAAGAGCAGAGAAGTTTCCCTGCAAAACTAAACTGTGAAACAGAGACTCAACCCAGAAGGGGGCGGGGCTACACCTGGGAAGCTGCAAGCATGTAAGCCTGCAGACGTGTTGCAGAAGGGAAATAAATTAACCCCAGCTGAGGCTAGGGAGGAGAGCAGAACACCACACACAGCTCGAGGCTGGACATTCCCACCCAGCTATCTGCACTGCACCAGCGCACCTATTGTCACTTTACTCTTGAATTATATTTTTTATGTTTGCTTACTTGTTGTTAATCCTTAATTTTTAGATTCCTTTGCTTTTCTCTGATCTACCGCCGCATAGCGGCGGCCCCACTGGACTCCGACCACCTCCCAGATCTGCTTATGATCTTTAAATTTGGGCCATTTGCGGCACACGCCTTTGGCGCGCGCCGAAGGAGCGCACATAAGGAGCAGATCCTGCTCCTTAGTGCACTCCTTCGTGCGCTGCCTGAGTGCGCCCTCACCCCTAAACACGAATCTCGATCCCAGGAATAAAATTAACATACAACGAACTACTAGAAACCTATTTCTAACTTATATTTTATTACTCAGTTCAGTAAATACCACCACAATAATTTCTCAACCCACAGATTACTCTTCAAAAATCCCCAACATGACTTCTCAGTCCTTTGGGGATTAATAATAGGAAGGAACCGTATATGCTGGGAGGAGAGAAGCTGATATGCACGGACGGGGAGAGGGGCCTTGGGGTGATAGTGTCCGAAGATCTAAAGGTGAAAAAACAGTGTGACAAGGCAGTGGCTGCTGCCAGAAGGATGCTGGGCTGTATAAAGAGAGGCGTAGTCAGTAGAAGGAAGAAGGTGTTGATGCCCCTGTACAGGTCATTGGTAAGGCCCCACTTGGAGTATTCTGTTCAATTTTGGAGACCGTATCTGGCGAAGGACGTAAGAAGACTTGAGGCGGTCCAGAGGAGGGCAATGAAAATGATAGGAGGCTTGCGCCAGAAGACGTATGAGGAGAGACTGGAAGCCCTGAATATGTATACCCTAGAGGAAAGGAGAGACAGAGGAGATATGATTCAGACGTTCAAGTACTTGAAGGGTATTAACGTAGAACATAATCTTTTCCAGAGAAAGGAAAATGGTAAAACCAGAGGACATAATTTGAAGTTGAGGGGTGGTAGAGTCAAAGGCAATGTTAGGAAATTCTACTTTACGGAGAGGGTGGTGGATGCCTGGAATGCGTTCCCGAGAGAGGTGGTGGAGAGTAAAACTGTGATCGAGTTCATAGAAGCGTGGGATGAACACAGAGGATCTAGAATCAGAAAATAATATTAAAGATTGAACTAGGCCAGTTACTGGGCAGACTTGTACGGTCTGTGTCTGTATATGGCCGTTTGGTGGAGGATGGGCAGGGGAGGGCTTCAATGGCTGGGAGGGTGTAGATGGGCTGGAGTAAGTCTTAACAGAGATTTCGGCAGTTGGAACCCAAGCACAGTACTGGGTAAAGCTAAGAAGAAAAAATTTAAAAATTTAAATTGAATCAGGTTGGGCAGACTGGATGGACCATTCGGGTCTTTATCTGCCATCATCTACTATGTTACTATGACTCCGTACCCCTAGCCAAAAGTTTCCTACCACACGCCAATCAGTAATCTCTGAAGTCTCTACCTTATCTCATTCTCTTTCTAACCATACTGAAGTTCCTGCTAATTCTCATCTTTTTCCTAATCACACAATAATTAGTACAGACTTAAAATTAGGACTTATTAATGTAAGATCCATCAAAAGCAAATACCATCTTATAAAAGAAGTTATTCTTTCTCAGAATTTACTTCTTCTTTGTATGACGGAGACCTGGCTCACAGATGGTGAAGAAGCTTATCTCTCCTACTGCTGTTCTCCTAATTATTCTTACGTATTTAATCATCGCCAAAAGCGTAAAGGTGGTGGCTTAGCCATCATAAGAACATAAGAACATATAACAATTTAGTTAGTTCCATAGACCACTCTTTTGGGAACGTAGCTATCGAATTTCTCCAAGTCAAGCTTACTATTAACCCAAAAAACATGCCTCCGCCAATTGGCCCAAATAACTTAATCTTTTTCAAAATCTAATTTTTGACTTCTCCTAATCCTAGGTGATTTTAATATTCATTTTGATGAAACTACTAATTCCACCACCAAATATATTCTAACTCAGTTTAGTACCTTAAATCTACAAACAATAAAACAAGAGCCAACACACTCTGCTGGACACATTTTAGATATGATTTTAATTTCAAAATCACAATTCTCATCTTATTCTGTTCTCGGCATTACACCTGTTCCTTGGTCTGACCACTATTTTATTGCTATTAAAATTTATATTAAAAAGAAAGTAACAACTGCTCAGCTTAAAAGTATTTCTTACCGTAATTACACAAAATTAGAAATAAAAAATATTCTTTCTTCATTTAACCCCAAAAAAATCTAATTTCAAACTCTGACACACTGGAAGAGCAACTCACCACTTGGAACACAACAATCCAAGCTTTATTAGATAATTACCAGTAATTACCAAAACTATTTCCACCCGAAAAATATAAAACCCCTAACTGTTCCTGCTCAAAGACAACTAAGATCTCTTGAGAGGAAATGGCACCAAAACAAATCCCCTACAAATTTAAAACTATATAAAAATCATGCGTCATTTTACAAAATGAAAATTAATTGTGCCGAAATAAACTATTCTAATAAAATTTTAAAAGCAAAAAATCCCTCCGTTCTTTATTCTATCTTGAAATCTATTGCCCCTAATGCTCAGAAAGAAAATAATAATCTTAACATCAACATATCAGCCCAAGATCTTGCAAACTATTTTTGTAAAAAAAACTGAAGACATTCGGAAAAAATTTGTACATACTCTTATCTGGAAATTCTTCTGATTGCTTAAACAATGGTCATTTACCTCTTGCTAAATGCTCCATCTTTAATCTTCCCTCATTAGCTGATGTTGAACATCTCTTTCAAAGAGTCAATTTAAAATGTTCCCCCACTCATCTTGAAAAATTTTTTTTGCCCATTTCGGCCCATTTATCTATGCTCTCATCCTAAAAAGCCTTAACACTGACTCAGTACCATTATCATGGAAAACAGCTACCATCTTTCCAATAATAAAGGACCATAAATCCAGTCCTGAGGAAGCTTCAAATTATCGTCCCATCGCCAACATTCCGTTCTTAGCCAAACTAACTGAAAAATTAGTATTTGATCAGCTATCAGATTATGCCGAATCAACCAGACAGGGTTTAGAAAAAAAACACAACACAGAATACTCATTGATTGGTCTTACCACAAATATACTTTACCACTTGGACCATCAAAACTCTCATAGAAACATAGAAATAGACGGCAGATAAGGGCCACGGCCCATCTAGTCTGCCCACCCCAATGACCCTCCCCTACTTTTCTTTGTGAATAGATCCCACGTGTCTATCCCATTTGGCCTTAAAATCAGGCACGCTGCTGGCCTCAATAACCTGAAGTGAAAGACTATTCCAGCGATCAACCACCCTTTCAGTGAAAAAGAATTTCATGGTGTCCCCGTGCAGTTTCCCGCCCCTGATTTTCCACGGATGCCCCCTTGTTGCCGCGGGACCCTTGAAAAAGAAGATATCTTCTTCCACCTCGATGCGGCCCGTGAGATATTTGAACGTCTCGATCATGTCACCCCTCTCTCTGCGTTCCTCAAGTGAGTACAGCTGCAACTTATCCAGCCGTTCCTCGTACGGGAGATCCTTGAGTCCCGAGACCATCCGGGTGGCCATTCTCTGGACCGACTCCAGTCTCAGCACATCCTTACGGTAATGCGGCCTCCAGAATTGCACACAGTATTCCAGGTGGGGCCTCACCATGGATCTATACATCCTTTTTTCATTAGATTTATCAGCAGCATTCGACACTATAGACCACATATTACTTCTTGATAGGCTAAAATCCATAGGAGTCTGCGACCAAATTCTAGAATGGTTCATCACCTTTCTAACTGACCGATCATCCATAGTTAGTTTCAAAAATATGTTGTCTAAGCCTTATTCTCTTAAATACGGTATTCCCCAAGGGTCCATTTTATCCCCGTTACTATTTAATATTTTTCTATCACCTTTATTAAGTCTGTGTCAATCGATAGGATTTACCGCTTTCAGATATGCTGATGACATTCAACTCACACATCCTTTAAACCCAGAAAACAGAGGAAATACTCGAGATCAATAAAAAACTTGAAACAATCAAAGACTGGCTTAATTCCAACATGCTTGCACTAAATTTACAAAAAACAAAAGTTCTACTTTTCCCATGGAAAAAAGGAATAAGCCTGAGTACCCTTGATAATATTCACCTAGACTTAGTAACATCTCTAAAAATATTGGGCGTCATCAAAGATGATAAATTCTCCTATCATGAACATATAAGCAACACAGCCAAATTCTGTTTCCATCGATTGCGCACGATTCGTTCCATCTCTAAGTTCCTCGAACCAAAATCACTAAATATCCTAATTCATTCCCTAATAATCGCGAAATTAGATTACTGCAACTCATTATTAATAAATATTGCGCAAAAAGAAAAGAAGCGCCTCCAAATAATACAAAATACAGCTGTTAAACTCATTCATGGAGGTAAGAAATATGATCGTGCGACTCCCCTCTTGATCAAATCACATCGGCTCCCAAACAATCACCGCACCACATTTAAAATATTACTGCTAGTATTTAAAACGGTTCATAGACAAAACCGCCGAAGACAAAGGCGCGCGCCGACAACTGAACGCAAGACGGAAGCGTGCGCCGAAGAAAAAGAGTGTTTTTAGGGGCTCCGATGGGGGGTTTTATTGGGGAACCCCCCCACTTTACTTAATACAGATCGCGGCGGCGTTGTGGGGGGTTTGGGGGGTTGTAACCGCCTTCATTATACTGGAAACTTAATTGTTTCCCTGTTTTTTAGGGAAAAAGTGAAGTTTTCAGTAAAATGTGGGGGGTTACAACCCCCCAAACCCCCCACAACGCCCCCACAATGCAGCGCGATCTGTATAAAGTAAAGTGGGGGGGGTTCCCCCCCCACATCCCCTGTCGGAGCCCTTTAAAACAGTCATTTTCTTCGGCGCGCGCCTCCACATTGCGCTCAGTTGTCTATGTGCGCCTTTGTCCCAGCGCGCTTTTGACCTGACACCATTTAAAACGCTCTCTAGTAATGAACCACAATTCATTAAAAGAATGCTAATCCCTTATATTGCACAGCATTCACTTAGGTCTGCTAACCAAAAGCTCTTAGTAGTCCCTCCTTGAAAATCATAGGAACCCGACGACCTGACATTTTCCTGATATTGGCCCCTCAACTTTGGAACACATTACCTCAATATATAAGAGATGAAAATGATCTTAAC
Source organism: Geotrypetes seraphini (assembly GCF_902459505.1). NCBI lineage: Eukaryota > Metazoa > Chordata > Amphibia > Gymnophiona > Dermophiidae > Geotrypetes > Geotrypetes seraphini. The sequence continues at coordinate 108,990,096 of NC_047084.1, forward strand.
CATTTTAAAAATAACTTAAAATTTTCTTTTTAAAGATGCTTTTAATCTTTACATTTTTTTTTACAAACTGTACAATAGTTACGCTCTAGATATCTAATATTCCTTCCCTATTGTTTTTCCCATATATGGTTCTCTTCTCTACTTTTAAAACAACAAATTGTAACTTTTTCCCTCCATTCCTCGTGTATCAATAAGTCTTTAAATTTGTTAATCTAACCCACTAATTTTAAATTATAAATATTATGTCCAGTTGTATGTTTATTATTATTTTATTGTAACTCGCTTAGTAAATTTGAATAAGCGATTTATCAAATCAAAAATAAACTTGAAAGACAACTTTTTTCCATCCAAAGAAAGCCAAACAGAACTGCCACCAGCAGCTAAGCACTGGGACCTTGTAGAAGGGTTTGTCAGAGAGAGGCAAGGCTATGATACAGAGGGGCAGGGGGAAGCTTGGCCAGCCAGCTCTTCTAACTACCCTGAAGGGGGAGGGGAATGGGACAATGTAAATGCAGAAGCATGGAAATAGCTGATTATGATAGTCATACCAGTAGTATGGGCTGGGAGAGCTTTGCTAATATCCCAGAAGAATATACTTAGCCAGAAGAAGGCATAGAGTTGTAATGGCACTGCTCACCAGCACTGCTCTTTGCAAACGTTTCTCCAGCCAGAATATTAAATGAGTTAGGAACATGTATGTGCTGGGGGAGGGCTACAGAGTGCTGACAAGAAACAGGGACCAAGCATAAGAGTTAGGGGAATTAGCCATTCCCTGAACAAACTTCTAAACTGCCGTGAAGTAGAAAGGGGAGCTTGGAAACTTGGGTGGAGCATAGAACAACTGTATGCACAGGAAGGGTTGTTTGTTTCCACCCCCACTGCTTGGGGCAGAATGGAAGAGGTCCCAAGAAAGGAAAGCAGTGAAAGCTGAGAAGCCAAAGTCAATGAAAAAACTGTTTTGTTTATTGTTTGGACGGGCTACGATATACCAGGCATTACCTTGAGAGAGGGGAGTAAGCTGGCAGAGCGCTCCCTAAGAGGGAACCTAGCTGCCTGCGGGTAGGGGTCCCAACAAAGACTATAATATTATTTTGACATTAGTATTTGAGGCAAATGAATCCTGGTGGCAATGAACTTTGAAATGCAATACCATAATGAATGCTTTACCCAGGTGGCAGTGAAGACTGAACTGCATTGAAATTATCATTGGATTTAAGTCTGATATTTTTTTTTGGGGGGGGGTTTCTTGTGGACAAATAAAGTGTACACCATATTTTGAACTGAATCCAGAAAAATTCCGTGTTTTTCTTCTCAACAACCAAATCAAAGGCGCACAAAATCTTGCCTGCGGTCCGAGCCAGGTCTTTCACTAGCCGAGAGCCGGGCCCAGCCACAATATCTAAACACAAAAGCGAAAAGGGAACAATGGAAAGCAATATATATTAATGCTTGAAGTATGGGTGCATAGGGAGAGGGATGGCCAGTAGGAAAAAGGAGGTATTAATGCCCCTGTATAAGACTCTGGTGAGACATCATTTAGAATATTGTATACAATTTTGGAGATAAACAGGATGGAATTGGTCCAGAGTAGAGAATGACACGGGGAAAAAATCTGTCCCCGTCACCAGACCACTGTCCCCTGCACCGCTTCGTCCCCTTCACTGTCCCATCCCCGCCCCCACAGCATCCACCCTTCCCTCTCACCATCTCACTGCCCTTCAGCACCCCTCGCGCGTTCTGTGCATCTCCCTCCCTCCCTCCCTCCCCCTTACCTTCGCGGCACGTTTTAAGGTTTCAGACTTGTTAAAAGCCGCCGGAGTGTTCGTGCAGTCGCGTGCGTGTGTGAGCGGAAGCTTCTCCTCTGACACACAGAGTAGCAACATTGCAGAGCTGAGATTGTGATGTCATAATGCCTCATTCCACCAATAAGAGCCAACTTCATCAGTGATGAAACAATGGCCTCATTGTCCTGTATTCCCCTCTGCTCTCCAACCCAGCCAGCAGATTAACCGTTCCTCTTAACTGTATCCATGACATCCTGTTTGTCTGTCTTGCCTGTTTAGATTGTAAGCTCTTTGGAGCAGGGACTGTTTTCTTACTCTTTGTGACTCTGTACAGCACTGCATGCGTCTGGTAGCGCTATAGAAATAATTCATAGTAGTAGTAGTTAAAGCAAAGTTATGCATGGAAATTGACGTTAAACCCTCTTTTTCGAATTGCGCTTATTTTTTATGACACTGAATTTTGAGCATCGTTCATAGATCTCTCCCCCTTTGGCACACACCATCCCAGCACCTAAGCCGGTTTGTTATACTGTGGACATTTAAAATACGGTATCACAAAAAAAAAAAAAGTACATTTTTACAATTTCTTGTTATACTTTCAATCTAATGCAATTAATTCTTAGCCTAATTGTTAATATAGGTCTATTGCTCATGTAATACCTTGCTGGATATAGTGTGGGCACGGCCAGGCGTACATTCAGGGCAGGTTGCCTAACGTCCATGGATGCAGTCTGGGTATGCTTGTAAATGTGCTAGACTTGTTAAGACAGCTTATGAGCTGTACTTTGGTTGCAAGATTGGTGATCAAAACAAACCATATGTTGTGCAAGATGTGCCGTCGATCTTAGAGCTTGGCTCTGAGGTACTCGGAAGTAGAGAGCTGAACGGGAACGATGGGAATCCCGCGGGTTCCCCCTTCGGGTCACGGGGATCCCGTGGGGACGCCCCCTAAGGTCGCGGGGTTCCTGCGGGGCTGGATGTACTCAGCCGCGAGGCTCGTCTTCTCCCTACCTGCCCTGCCGCAGCACACAGCCAAACAGAAGTCTTCCCGATGTCAGTGCTGACGTCGGAGGGAGGGTTCAAGCAAAGCCCTCCCTCCCTCCGACGTCAGCGCTGACATCGGGAAGACTTCCGTTCGGCTGTGTGCTGCGGCAGGGCAGGTAGGAAAAAGGCAGTGGCGTACCAAGGGGGGGAGGGCGGTCCGCCCCGGGTGCAGCACAGCCGGCCAGGTCCCCTTATCTTTTTGGCACTTCCCCCAACCGACCGACCGACAACAGGCCTGGTCCGACAAACCTTCCTGCCCTGTAGCTGCGAATCTAAATTACCTTCTTACAGCAACTGTAAGAAGGTAATTTAGATTCGCGGCTACAGAACAGGGAGGTTTGTCAGACCGGGCCTGTTCTGTTGTCGGGCGGGCGGGGAAGCACCATGAAGGTAAGGGGGCCGGGAGAGAGAAAGGGAGGAAAGGTGGAGTGGAGAGGAAAAGATGCTGACAGGGCATGGGGAAGACAGAGGGGGGAGAAGGACGCTGAAAGGACATGGGGAAGACAGAGGGGGGAGAAGGACGCTGAAAGCACATGGTGAAAACAGAGGGGGGAGAAGGACGCTGACAGGACATGGGGAAGAGAAAGTGGGGAGAAGATGCTGGCAGGGAAGAAGACAGAGATGCCAGACTATGGGGGAACGGAGGGAAGAAGATGGGTGCCAGACCAATTTGGAAGGGGGGAGAAAGGGAGAGGCACAGTAACAGAGCAAATGGAAGATGCAGAGAGAAGAGAGACAGTGGATGGAAGGAATTGAATGAGAACATGAGGAAAGCAGAAACCAGGCAACAAAGGTAGGAAAAGAATTCTATTTCTTTTTTTGCTTAGGATAAAATAGTATATTAGTTGTGTTGATAAAAATTTATAAACATTAGAGGCTGTGGTAGAAACCCGTTTACAAAGTATGTATTCTTCTCAATTAATATTTCCAAATTAATAAAGTCTTTTTGCTTATTTGTAAATGGGTTTCTACCAGAACTTTTAATTCAGTAGCATAATTAAATGAAATAACTATTTCTGAAGTTTATAGGGACGGATGGGGACGGAGGGGATTCCTCACGGGGACTGGTAGGATTTCTGTCCCCGCGCAACTCTCTACTCGGAAGTCAATGCCATTTGCTATCCCAATGATATGGCGAGAACAGAAGGATCACTTGACAGACTGTTCTTTCTGTCTGACAAATGTATCTGGTTTCTCTGGTAAAAATAAGAAAATCAATTGAATACCCCAATCTTCCTTCAGTCACGAGACCGAAGCCACCAGAGAAATGGAACTTAAACGAAACTGACGAAGAATCTGGAATGCTCTCCCAGAGCAGGTTATTGCGGAATCCACCGTTCTAGGATTTAAAAGCAAACTAGATGCACATCTCCTTACGAGAGGCATAGAGGGATATGGGCGACTAAAATTACGCCAGGTGTACACCTGGCTGGGCCTCCGCGTGTGCGGTTCGCCGGACTAGATGGAGCGAAGGTCTGATCCAGAGATGGCGGTTCTTATGTTCTTATGAATAGCAAGATTCCGGAATCCCAGAGAGTAGCAACATTCCAGAGCTGAGATTGTGACATGGACAAGAGGACATGGACTGAAGCTAAGGGGGACAAGTCCAGGAAGTTCTGTTTCACGCAACGAGTGGTGGACACCTGGACTGCTCTCCCAGAGGAGGTTATTGCGGAATCCACCGTTCTAGGATTTAAAAGCAAACTAGATGCACATCTCCTTACAAGAGGCATAGAAGGATATGGGTGACTAAAATTACGCCAGGTGTACACCTGGCTGGGCCTCTGCGTGTGCGGATCGCCGGACTTGATGGACCGAAGGTCTGATCCGGAGATGGCGGTTCTTATGTTCTTATTAATCTGTAATGCGCCAGCCAAGCACTGACAATGATTTTGAACCATGTACATCTGGTGAGCCTCTTTTTATATCACAGTCAGAATTAAACGACCTGGTCAGGGACTTAGGTATATCAAAAGCAGAATTATTGGGCTCAAGACAGTGAGGATGGTGTGTGCTCTCGCCAGGTATGAAAATTTCTGTCCTTCGAAGCCGCCAAGACGATTTAACGCATTTCTTTGCACAGGTTGAAAACCTCTGTATCTCCACTGACACTGAAGGGTTGTTCACAGCGTTGGGTTGTAGGCATGACCTACAGGAGTGGCGTCTTTTTATTGATTCATCAGTGTTAAAGCCTCAAGGCTGTTTTGTTACAAAATGGCAATGTCTTCCCGTCGATACCTACCGACTTTGCTGCACATATGAAAACATGGAACTGCTGTTAAAGTATATCCAGTATACAATGTACAACTGGAACATCTGCGGTGATCCACTACTTGGATATACCAAGTGCTGTTTTATGTACGAATGGGACAGCTATGCTCAGGAGGTTGCATTACATTCAAAAGAACTGGCCACTCCGTAAGAATTTGGTTCTAGAATAGAAAACATAAGAACATAAGAAGTTGCCCCCGCTGAGTCAGACCAGAGGTCCATCTTGCTCAGTGGTCCGCTCCCGCGGTGGCCCATCAGGCCTAGTGCCTGAACAGTGGTCCCTGATTAATTTTGTAACTTACCTCTAATCCCATCCCTATAATCTACCTCTACTCTTATCTGTACCCCTCAATCCCTTTGTCTTCCAAGTACCTATCCAAAGCTTCTTTGAACCCCTGTAGCGTGCTCCTGTTTATCACATCCTCTGGTAGCGCGTTCCATGTATCCACCACCCTCTGTGTGAAAAAGAACTTCCTGGCGTTTGTTCTAAATTTCTCCCCTTTTAATTTCTCTGAGTGCCCCCTTGTACTTATTGATCCCCTTAATTTGAAAAATCTGTCCCTGTCTATTTTTTCTACGCCCTTCATGATCTTGACACATGAAGCACTTGACCCGACAAAGGTATTTTTGCCTCAACTTGAACTGACAAAAAATTTCATAAGCGATGAACAAGGAAGGCAAAGGTTTTCTGATGTTTCAAGAAATAACTTGACGCCAAGATTAAGGAAGGCATTTTGTGTCGGTCCACAGATCAGACACGTCATCAATGACGAGAGATTTGAAGATCCGTTAAGTCGGGCCAGAGAAAAATCGCCTGGAAAGCATTCAAGGATGTCGTTGAGAATTTTCTTGGCAGTTACAGAGCACCAAGCTATAGTCAACCGGTTTACAAACTTCTGAGAGCGTACGAAACCATGAAGTGCGACATGTCACTGAAGACGCGCTTTCTACATTCACACTTGAACTTCTTCCCCATACGTCTTGGTGCAGTCAGCGACTAACATGGCGATAGGTTTCACCACTATGGAAAAAAAGATTAATCGGGGCAACTGGAGTCCATCAATGCTGGCTGACTATGGTTGGACACTGCAATGAGATGTACCGGACACTGAGTACAAACGAAAATCAGCAGGGGATCACGAGTAGATCGGCGGCCGTTATGCCGCTTTACAGAGCAATGGTCAGACCACACTTGGAGTTCTTTGTCCAACGCTGGTCTCCATACCTAAAAAAGGATATAACCCTGCTGGAAAGGGTGCAGAGGCGAGCCACGAAGCTAGTAAAAGGTATGGAAAATTTGAGCTACAAAGAACGCCTTGGAAAACTGGGACTGTTCACCCTCGAGAGGAGGAGACTGCGAGGGGATATGATTGAGATTTTTAAAATACTGAAAGGATTCGACAAAATAGAGCAAGAAACATCGTTGTTCACATTGTCAAAAGTGACACGGACAAGAGGTCATGGACTAAAGCTGAGGGGCAGCAGGCTCAGGACAAGTGTCAGGAAGTTCTGTTTCACACAGCGAGTGGTGGACGCCTGGAATGCTCTCCCGGAGGAGGTGGTGACGGACACTACCATTCTGGGTTTCAAGCTTAAGTTGGATGCACACCTCCTTGCAAATCACATTGAGAGATACGGGAGATCAGGGTCTCCAATGGGAGCACCTGGCTTGGCCTCTGCGTGTGCGGGACGCTGGAATAGATGGACCTAGGGTCTGATCCGGTGAAGGCGTTTCTTATGTTCTTATGTTTAGCCACGATGAACTATCACAGCGTATCAGAAACTTTGTGCATTAAAATGTTTTAATTGACTGCAACGACGCCATCCTGTTTCTCTAAATTCCTACGTGATACAGTCAGTGGGAAATTATATTTCTGTTTATTTTGAAGGGGTCTATCATAATCACCCGTTTGTTTTAAGGAAGCAAAAAAACTTTTGGAAAAATTTGTTGTCTAGTGTAATTATCTTTATTTATTCAAAACGTTTTATGCATGAAAGAGATTAAACACATTGACCCAGGTTAGAAGCAACATGTTTGACCCTTTGAAGAGACCAGCATAATTAGTTTCCATATATGCATCACTCATGAAGAAACAAATCCTTTGAAAAAGGACACAGTCGTTGCCCTTGGGGTCCATAATGATTTCATTAACCATCCTGAAATAGACCAGCCTGTTACATATGTCTAATGACATACAATGAAAAATGAAGGATTTCTTTCTATCCACCAGTCAAAGATATGGAATTAAATCCATCTCTGCTCCATCGTGGTGTGTTTAACAAGAAAATCCAAAATAATTCTCTCATTAGTAACTGTTTAACCTTATCCCTCCCCCTCCCCTTTGGGGGAAGCCAGAAATCATGTCTGGGCCCAGAAAATTAAAACCATTAACATCTTCAGCAGATACCTGCAACCATCTCCCTCTAATGTTTCCCAGATGTTCTGGAATCCTAATTGTTAGTTGGTGACATTATTAGAAAATTGATACTATGTTGCGGACCTCTCGCACCCCTGGGGCTGGCGTACGAACAATTTAGGTAGAATCTATGGCTATAACAACGCTAGTCCCCCCAAAAGAGAATCTCTCAGTTCACACAGACTATTTAAAAAGATTCTGTCATGAAAGTTAAATCGTTAGTAATAGATGCACACGGTAAATCAAAGGGAAAAATGTAACTGGGAGACTTTTTCAATATAAAATTTCCATTTATTAGATTCTCTAATACTGTACAAATATAATACAAGAGAAGGGATAGAAAAACAATGAGGGAAACAGTCCACAAGAAGAACATGAAACACAGTCCATTCTCTTAATTTGTGCATTCGCAATAGAAACATAGAAACATAGAAACATAGAAATAGACGGCAGATAAGGGCCCACGGCCCATCTAGTCTGCCCACCTTAATGTCCCTCCCCTACCTTTGCCCTGTGCGCATTCGCCTATCCTGGGTTGCATCATTTTCAACCAAATTCTCCATTTGCGCTGCTGAGTTCGTGTATTCACAACCTAGCACTTTGAAAAGGAAAAAAAAAGGGGGAGGCGGCCAGTGAGCAGGGCAGGCAGGAGCAAGTCAGGAGGCAGGCGATGAGGAGCTGAGAGAGGGGAGAAAGAAGGAAGGAATAGGAGAAGCAGGGCAGGCAAGAGTGAGGGGCAGAGGCGAGAGATAGCTCCGCTCAGCCAGGCACCGATCCGAAGCTCCCCCTTAAAAGGGGAGGAGCCAAGGTGCAATAACATTGGAGCCCAGTGAGCAGGGCAGGCAGGAGCAGAGAGAGGGGAGAATGAAGGAAGGAATCGGAGAAGCAGGGTAGGCAAGAGTGAGGGGCAGAGGCAAGAGATAGCTCCGTCCATCCCTCTGACGTCAGCCAGGCACCGATCCGAAGCTCCCCCTTAAAAGGGGAGGAGCCAATGGTGATCAGTGCGCGTTAAAGGAGAGAGAAAGAGAGAGAGAGAAAGAGAGAGAGAAAGATAGGACACCAGCAGCAGGCAGAGAGAGAGGCCACCAACAGCAGAGAGAGAGGAAACAAAGCAGACAGAGGGCACTTACATACGTAACATCAGCAGGTCACACGTAAACTGTTAACTGTTATCTTAAAGTAGGAACGACAATGGAAAAAGAGGGAAACCAGAAGATGAGCTTTCCAGTGTTCCATGCGGTCGATGTCAGGAGCTGAAAAGCTTGAAGGAGGAAGTTAAGCGACTAGAGGACAAGATAAAGGAGCTAGAAGGACTTTACACTACGGAGGACCCAATCAGGACAGCTGAAGACTTCATGAATGAGAGACACATTGAGGAGGAGGTCAGGGAACTCAAGAAATTCATTGAGGAAGCCTACAGGAGGAGGGTGGAAGAGAACGAACTCCAGATGGAAGATGAAACTACACCAACACCAACATGGAAGGGAGAACAAGAAGCAGATGACCTCAAAGAAGATGCCCACAGAGGAACACCGCACGAGGGGGAGAAAATGGCAAGTCGATGCCAAGAAGAAGAAACAGTGAAGCACACCGAGGACATAGAAGAAGAAGCAGCAAAGCACTCCAAGGACATTGACCTGAGACCGAATCGAAAATTAAAGAAAGGAAAGTCAGCAATCCTAGTGGGAGACTTGATCCTGAGGCATGTGGACAGCCACATAGCAGGAGGGATAGAGGATCGATTAGTGACCTGCCTCTCAGGAGCAAGAACCAAGGACATTGTGGACAAAATTGGAAAGATCCTGGAAGGAGCGGATACGGAAGAGACCATAGCAATGATCCATGTCGGGACGAACGATGTTAGCAGGAAAGACTACAGAAGAAGCACGCTGATAGAACAGTTCAAGATTCTGGGAAGGAAGCTGAAGATGAGGACCCAGAAGATAGCGTTCTCAGAGATTCTACCGGTACCGAGGGCAGATGTGAAAAGGCAGGAGGAACTACAATCAATAAATGCGTGGATGAGAAGATGGTGTGAGGAAGAAGGATTCCACTTCGTGAGGAACTGGACAACGTTCTGGGGCAAGAGCAAGCTCTACAGGAGAGATGGACTGCACCTGAGCACGGCGAGAACTAGACTTCTAGCAAACAACATCGGAAGAGGAATAGAACAGGCTTTAAACTAAGAAGTTGGGGAAAGCCGACAGTCGACCAAGCATCGATGATTCGGAAGAAGGTATCCCATGAAGATACTAAGGGGAAAAAAGGCTGGGAAGAAACAATGGGCAAATTACAGGAGTTGACTAACCCAGAAGAGGAGGTTAGAAGGATTGTAGCACAAGAGAAGACGCTAAAGACCGAAGTGCAGGGAAAGGAAATGAAGACAAGAAACCACCAGGATCTAAACTGCATATATACTAATGCAAGGAGCCCAAGAAACAAAATGGGGGAATTAGAAGCCATGGCCAATGCAGAGGACATAGACATCATTGGAGTCTCTGAAACATGGTGGAATGAAGATAACAAATGGGATACAGCATTGCCGGGGTACAAGCTCTATCGCCAGGACAGGTCAGGACAGAAAGGATATGGAATAGCCCTATCATAAAAGAAAGCATACAATCGACAAGAATGGAAACAGCAGAGACAATGAACAAGCTGGAATCACTATGGGTTAAAATACAGGGAAGAAAAGGGCCTGAAATAAAGATGGGCCTATACTATCGTTAACCCGGGCAAACTGTATTGTTTCCCATTGAATGTATTTTAAATTGTACATCGCTTACAATTATGATTAAGCGATTAATCAAAAGAACTATTAAACTTGAAACTTGAACTGGGGATATCGATGAAGTAATGGAAGCCGAGATGAAGCGAGAATACAAAAGCGGTAACACGGTTATTATGGGAGACTTCAACTATCCCGGGATAGACAAGAGTCTTGGAAGCTCAAAATGCCCTAGGGAGACAGAATTCCTGGAGGCTACACAAGATTGCTTCATGGAGCAGCTTGTTAGAGAACCAACGAGAGGAAATGCCATTCTGGATCTAATCCTAAATGGGTTAAGGGGACCTGCAAAGGAAGTGGAAGTAGTGGGACCGTTGGGAAACAGTGATCATAATATGATCAAGTTCAAGGTTGAAGTAGGAATACCGAAAGGAAAGAGAACCATAGTGACAACTTTCAACTTCAGGAAAGGAAACTACGAAGCAATGAGGGGAATAGTAAGGAAGAAACTTAGGAACACTTCCAAGAAATGCCAAACAGTAGAACATGCCTGGTCTTTTTTCAAGGACACGGTGAGCGAGGCACAAAATCTGTATATCCCCAGATTCAGAAAGGGGTGCAAAAAGAGTCGAACAAAAGACCCGGCGTGGATAACTAAAATAGTGAAGGAAGCGATAGGAAATAAGAAAAATTCTTTCAAGAAATGGAAAAAGGACAAAAGGGAGGGGAACTGGAATGAGCACAGGAAGTATCAAAAAGAATATCACCGTATGGATCGAAAAGCAAAAAGAGAGTATGAAGAGAGGCTAGCCAGGGAAGCACAAAATTTCAAACCGTTCTTTAGATATGTTAAAGGGAAGCAGCCGGCTAGGGAAGAGGTGGGACCGCTGGACGACGGAGACAGGAAGGGAGTGGTGAAGGAGGAGAAAGAAGTAGCAGAAAGACTTAACGTGTTCTTTTCGTCTGTATTTACAAATGAAGACACATCCAACATACCGGAACCCGAGCAAATCTTCAGTGGAGATCAAATAGAAAAATTAACATCCATGGAAGTGAGCCTTGAAGATGTACGCAGGCAGCTAGAAAAATTAAAAACTGACAAATCTCCGGGTCCAGCCGGAATCCATCCAAGGGTTCTGAAGGAACTAAAGGAGGAGATAGCGGAACTACTGCAGCAAATTTGCAATCTATCCCTGAAAACAGGCGTGATCCCGGAGGATTGGAAGATAGCCAATGTTACGCCCATCTTAAAGGGATCAAGAGGTGACCCGGGAAACTACAGACCGGTGAGTCTGACCTCCGTTCCGGGGAAAATGGCGGAAGCACTGATAAAAGAGAACATTTTGAAAGAAACAAACTTCTGATAACCAGCCAACATGGTTTCTGCAAGGGAAGATCGTGCCTAATGAACTTATTGCACGGATGGACAGAGGAGACCCCATAGACATCATATATTTAAATTTCCATAAAGCCTTTGACAAGGTACCCCATGAATGCCTACTTCGGAAACTGAAGAACCATGGGGTGGAAAGAGACGTACATAGATGGATCAGAAACTGGTTGGCAGGTAGGAAACAGAGGGTAGGAGTGAAGGGCCACTACTCGGACTGGAGGAGGCATGTGTCCCACAGGGCTCGGTGCTTGGGCCGCTGCTATTTAATATATTTATAAATGATCTAGAAACAGGGACAAAGTGTGAGATAATAAAATTTGCGGACGACACCAAACTATTTAGTGGAGCTCGGACTAAAGAGGACTGCGAAGAATTGCAAAGGGACTTGAACAAACTAGGAGAATGGGCGACAAGATGGCAGATGAAGTTCAACATTGAGAAATGTAAAGTACTACATGTGGGAAGCAGAAATCTGAGGTACGGCTTGATGGGAGGGATGTTATTGAATGAGAGTACCCAAGAAAGGGACTTGGGGGTAATGGTGGACATGACAATGAAGCCGACGGCACAGTGCACAGCAGCCGCTAAGAAAGCGAATAGAATGCTAAGTATAATCAAGAAGGGTATTACTACCAGAATGAAAGAAGTTATCCTGCTGTTGTATCGGGCGATGGTGCGTCCGCATCTGGAGTACTGCATCCAATATTGGTCGCCGTACCTTAAGAAGGACATGGCGTTACTCGAGAGGTTCAGAGGAGAGCGACACGTCTGATAAAAGGTTTGGAAAACCTGTCATATGCTGAAAGATTAGAGAAACTGGGGCTCTTTCCCTGGAGAAGAGGAGACTTAGAGGGGATATGATAGAGACTTACAGTGTTATAGTCAGAGGGAGGAGGAGCAGGAGATGTTCTCAGTACCTCTTGCTCCCAACTTTTAAGAGGTATGGGCCGGGGGGGCCTGGAGGGGTGCTTCCGGTGGCGGGAGGGAGTGGGCATCCCTCCTGCCTTTTTTTTTGGGCAGGGGGGTTGGGAGTTCCTTTATGGCAGGAGGGAATGGGCATGCTTCCTGCCATTTTGCTGCAGGTCTGGAGGAGTGGCTCGGGGTGCAGGTGCAGGGTGGGAGGGCATGTTGTTGGGGGGGGGGGGCTTTTTTTTAATGGGACAGGTTGTGTTTAACACATGCACAGCATCTGTGCCATTAAAAACAAAACCATGAACCCTAACAGCAGTTACAGGAGGCCGATTTCCCTGTCACTGCTGTTAGGGCTTTGTACATGTGTCAATCGTGTTTGCATGCAACCTTGTTAATGCATCGATTACCATTGGGGACTGACTTTTGTGTATCTAGGCCAAAGTCTTTATTCCATAGGATAATATGCAAAACAATTTATAATTTGTGCAAATAAACACTGCAAACCACTGCTCACACAAAAATCAGGAAAACAAAAAGGATCTAAGTACCTCATCAAAAAGGCTTTGCTTTTCTCACAAGTCTCTTTCTTTGCAATGTCCCAAACTTTGAAAGGCTTTAACAGTGCTTAAATTCAACTTTCAAGCTTCAGTCCAGAACAAGTCAAAAGAGACAGAAATAATTTCAAAAAATACAGGCCAAACAGACCCGAGGCCTACCCTAAGGCAGGTCTCCTGTTTAGCTCATTCTCTCAGAGAGCTAAACCTTCCACACTGGGGAACACATACATTTATCTTCAAAACTCCACATTCGGTAATGCTTCTCTTAGCAATGCCTGACTAGATTTTGCCTCTCTGAGCTTTTCTTGCAGCAAAACTGGGGGGGGAGGGGGCAAATAGAGCCTCCTCCCGCACTGACCGGTGGTTGTGGTCCCTCCCCAAAATAGATCCCAACAATCCAGACAAATAATTATCCTCCTACCAGCCTGGAATACCCCAATCAACAAGTTTAATATAATGCCCAGGTTCAGAACAGCATTGCTTCATCCACAGTCTGTTTCCATATCATATTCTACTGTTTCTGAATCCCCTTCAACATATTCCATAACTTCATCTAGGTAAGCATTCTCACTACTCTTAGTAATATCATCCAGATAATCATGAAAGATTTCAGTATCATTGGTTAAATCAAATTCAGGGCTAACCTCTGTTTTAAATTGTGCAGTGCTTCTCCTGGCTCTAGGTGTTGGTCTCTCCACACTGTTCCATCCTTCTCCAGGGTCGTGCTGATTCTGTGGCTGCTCTCCTGAAGCAAACTGCCTTTTTTTAATATAGGAGCTCTGATAACAAGGAGCAGGTGCGGCTTGTTCACTAATGTGGTATTCTCTAGAATGTGCCTTGTGTTGTATTGAATCAGGTCCCCCATGGCTATTGTGTGTAACCTTAGCAAACTCCCCACTAGGAACAATCCCCCCTAGCTTTGTTAGTTCCTATGAAATCCTGTTCCCCTCTTCTCCAACCACAGTCAGGAGAATACAAATGGGAACTTCGCTACTCAAGGCTATATTTCCCTTGTATACTCTTGGGCCTAGACTGGGGTATGGGCAGTGCTATCTCAGAAGCTGGCTTTATTTTATCCTGTCTAATTTTGGGAATAGGCTTCTTTGGATCCAGCTTCTCAGGCACAGAGCGGGCCAATATTTAATAAATTGTGTAAAAAAAATAAATAAATAAAAGTTTCGGAAATTTTTGAAGATTCCACGTAGATGCCTAATGCACCTACGATGCCCAAAAGACAAACAGGAGAAACTGCCTTCACAACAGTGAGGGGCACCACAACAACAATGAAGGAGACCAGATGGTGCTCAATCCTTTTTATTATCGTTAAATATATTTTATTGAGCACCAAGAAACAACAACAATCAGAATCAAGAACAAAAAACAACAAGGTAGTTCAAATTTGTATACTAAAACCATCAAACCTACCCTACCAACCCAACCCATCCCCCCACCCTCCCCCTCTCACTGATGCCAAACAAAGTGAGGTAAATAAGAGGATAATACCAAGACCCTAGCAATTCAGAAGGCGGCTACGAGCCATCGGAGATAGTGTAGACCAAAAAGGCTCCCAAATTCATTGGAAGGCCCGTCCAGGCAAGGAAGAAATGTCCTGAACACCTCTCCGTTCCCAAGAAAGCAACGTAATCATGTGACTACGCCAAAGGGAATAGTCAGGAGCCTCTGCCTCCATCCACTTAAGCAAGATGCACTTGATAGCAATCACAGCCATCCAACGAAGGAATGCAGAGGCTCCAGGCCGATGGGGATAAAAATGCAAAGAGGCTCCAAATAACACCAGGGCTGATCTCCGAACTGTAATGCTCCAGATGTCATCCACAAAAAGAAAGACAGCGTCCCAAAAGGTCTGTATGGATGAACAAGACCAAAACATGTGGCCAAGACCAGCATCTGGAGCACCACAGCGCCGGCAGTCCGCAGTCGGGCAGAGCCCCGCCAGAAAAGCTCTCCGAGGAGAAATATATAGGCGGAGAGTCAATTTGAAGTGTTGTTCCCAGAAGATAGCATATTTACTATACAAAGGCAGCTTTTTAATAGCATTCAAAATTACTTCATCAGAAAGTTCCATATTCAAATCTCCCACCCATGCAACCCGCAATTTCAGACAATCAAGCATAGGAGATATTTTTCCTCACTGAGAGTGTTTTTCCCCATTCATAGATTGACTAAGTCTATAAATTGCTTAGCGGAGACCTCTAGTGACTCTAGCTGTATAAGATATGCGATATGTTGACTTAGAATACTCTCATATCTTCTGGAACAGAGGCAGCCATCTTGTCTATGACTGACAATGGGAGTAGCCTGTCCTTGTCTCCTGCATTCTGACCACTGTACCACTGCTGTACGAGGAGAAGCTTATCTATTATCTCCCCCCCTGAAATAGCCAATGTATCTGCAACATCAATGAGTGGGGTACATTTAATAGAAGCCTAGAAAATTATGCCTCTGTCGTGGTGGCCATTTTGAGAGCGGAGCCAGAATGGGCGGGAATAACTAGGTACAGCTCCTGCCCCAACTATACTCCTAGGGGGCCTATGGGTGGAACAGAGGAGATATTTGAGGGGGAGGGGGGCAGGAGGAAAGGCAACTTCCCTTCAGGGGGAGGGAAGACGACAAAAAGGTCAAAGCACAAATTTTTGACTTCCACCAAAAACACATTTAGTGAGGAGTGTGTGGCGCAGTGGTTGGATCTACAGCTTCAGCACCCTGGGGTTGTGGGTTCAAACCCCGCGCTGCTCCTTGTGACCCTGGGCAAGTCACTTAATCCTCCATAGCCCCAGGTACGTTAGATAGATTGTGAGCCCACCGGGACAGAGAGGGAAAATGCTTGAGTACCTGATTGTAAAAAAAAACCGCTTAGATAACCTTGATAGGCGGTATATAAAATCCTAATAAATTTGAAACTTGAAACATGGTCATGTTTGGCTGAAATTGAAAACATGTCCGAAAATTAAAATAACATTTTGGCTGAAACTGAAACTGGGCAGAAAAAGGATTACAGGCTTATTTCGGCATCATAGCCGAAACTGAAACTCGGTCGGTCTCTAAGTTAAAACCAGTCAGCATGGGCTCTGAGGAAGGCCACACACGAGGATGTGAGAATCCCCCTCTCATTTTGACATGCAAGACAGGCACCAGAATTAGTTACCAAGCCTGAGATGGCTCACGTTTGCGGCAGAATTTTTGTTCGGGAGAAACAAGCCTTATGAATATAGATTGCCAATATAGGATTATTCTTGTTAATAATGCAGTACATTTGTAGAACATTCATAACACTATTGAACATTTGAAAGAAATGAGGGGGACATATGCTTGCTTTTGTCTCTTCTGAGCAATATATACTCTTCGATTCTTCAAAGATTAATAGCTGGTTGAGAGACATCAAGGTGTCCAATCAATGGCTTCTTGAACATGATGGATACAGAAATTTAATAAGAAATCAGTTAACTGGCTTGCTAATATGACTACTATTCCTTTCTGGTAGTCAGCTAATCTTGCCGCAGGCTGTCTCGGTAACTGTACCTGTTTAAACATCATTTGCAGAATTTTAGAAGAATGCAATTATTATTATTATTTTATTACTGCTTCATTTCTTCAGGCCAGGCTGTTGCAGTCCTGATTCTGCTCCATAGTATGCAGTATGAATATCTTGTTTTGATGTTTGAAAGTGTAGAGCAGGGGTGTCAAACTCAATCTAATGTTCGAGTGGGTGCTCACCTGGGAAGTAGTGATCATCAAACGGTTTGGTTTGATATAACGGCTAAAGTAGAGAGCGGCCACACGTTACTTAAAGTCCTAGATTTCAAATGTATGGACTTTAATAAAATGGGAGAGTTGTTAGGATGGGAGGACATAAGAGAAGTGGAAAGACAGTGGTCTAAGCTGAAAGGAGCGATAAAAATGGCTACGGACCTTTATGTGAAGAAAATCAATAAAAACAAGAGAAAAAGGAAGCCATTATGGTTCTTCAAACTAGCGGCAGAGAAAATAAAGGTGAAAGAGTTGGAGTTCGTGAAATATAAAAAAACCCCAAGAAGAGGAGTGCAGAAAGGACTATAGGGTGAAACTTAAAGAAGCCAAGAGAGAGATACGTCTGGCGAAAGCGCAGGCGGAAGAGCAAATGGCTAAAAATGTAAAAAAGGGAGATAAAAATTTTCTCAGATATATTAGTGAAAGGAGGAAGATGAAAAATGGAATTGCTAAACTAAAAGATGCTGGGAACCGATATGTGGAGAGTGGTGAGGAAAAAACAAATGTGCTAAACAAATACTTCTGTTCTGTGTTCACAGTAGAAAATCCTGGAGAAGGATCGAGATTGTCTGGCAAAGTTACACGAGAAAATGGAGTAGATTCTGCGCCGTTCACGGAGGAGGGTGTTTATGAGCAACTTGAAAAACTGAAGGTGGACAAAGCGATGGGACCAGACGGGATCCATCCCAGGATACTAAGGGAGCTCAGAGAGGTTCTGGCGAGTCCTATTAAAGACTTGTTCAACAAATCTCTGGAGACGGGAGTGATTCCTGGGGATTGGAGGAGAGCGGATGTGGTCCCTATTCATAAAAGTGGTCACAGGGATGAAGCAGGAAACTACAGGCCGGTGAGCCTCACTTCAGTTGTTGGAAAAATAATGGAAGTGTTGCTGAAAGAAAGGATAGTGTATTTCCTTGAATCTAATGGGTTACAGGATCCGAGGCAACATGGCTTTACAAAAGGTAAATCGTGCCAAACGAACCTGATTGAATTTTTTGATTGGGTGACCAGAGAGCTGGATCAAGGACATATGCTAGATGTAATTTACTTAGATTTCAATAAAGCCTTTGATACAGTTCCTCATAGGAGGCTCTTGCACAAACTTGAAGGGCTGAAGTTAGGACCCAAAGTGGTGAACTGGATTAGAAACTGGTTGTCGAACATATGGCAGAGGGTGGTAGTTAATGGAAGTCGCTTGGAGGAAAGAAAGGTGAGTAGTGGAGTCCCTCAGGGTTCGGTGCTGGGGCCAATCCTGTTCAATATGTTTGTGAGTGACATTGCTGAAGGGATAGAAGGTAAGGTTTATCTTTTTGCGGATGATACCAAGATTTGTAACAGAGTAGACACCGAGGAGGGAGTGAAAAATATGAAAAAGGATCTACAAAAGTTAGAGGAATGGTCTAATATCTGGAAACTAAAATTCAATGCAGAGTAATGCATTTTGGGATTAATAATCGGAAGGAAACGTATATGCTGGGAGGGGATAGGTTGATATGCATGGATGGGGAGAGAGGGACCTTAGGGTGATAGTGTCCGAAGATCTAAAGGTGAAAAAACAGTGCGACGAGGCGATGGCTGCTGTCAGAAGGATGCCGGGCGTAACCAGTAGAACAACAAAGGTGTTGATGCCCCTGTACAGGTCGTTGGTGAGGCCGCACTTGGAGTATTGTGTTCAGTTTTGGAGACCGTATCTGGCGAAGAACGTAAGAAGACTTGAAGCGGTCCAGAGGAGGGCAACAAAAATGATAGGAGGCTTGCGCCAAAATACCTATAAGGAGAGACTGAAAGCCCTAAATATGTATACCCTAGAAGAAAGGAAGGACAGGGGAGATATGATTCAGATGTTCAAGTACTTGAAAGGTATTAATGTAGAACAAAATGTTTTCCAGAGAAAGGAAAATGGTAAAACCAGAGGACATAATTTGAGGTTGAGGGGTGGTAGATTCAAGAGTAATGTAAGGAAATTCTTCTTTACAGAGAGGATGGTGAATGCCTGGAATGTGCTCACGAGAGAAGTGGTGGAGATGAAAACGGTGACGGAGTTCAAAAAAGCACGGGATGAACACAGAGGATCTAGAATCAGAAAATAATAGTAAATAGTGAAGAACTAAGGCCAGTACTGGGCAGACTTGCATGGTCTGTGTCTGTATATGGCCTTTTGGTTGAGAATGGACTAGGGAGGGCTTCGATGGCTGGGATGGTGTAGATGGGCTGGAGTAAGCTTTGACAGAGACTTCAGTAGTTGGAACCAGTCTGTGTGTGGCTGTGGTTGTGAGAGGAGCTGAAGAGAGACCTGCAACTGAGAACCAGAGGCCTGTGGAAGGTGGGAGCTGGGCCTAGCTCCCAGGCAGAGCTATGAAGCCTGGGGTCCCTTCCCAGGGAAGGTCCTGGTTTGGAGGGCCTACTATGGAAGGAAGGAGGGAACCAGATGGTGAAAAGCCTGGGCCATCAGGCTGGAGGAGGCCAGGAGAGCCAGACCCCAGAGCTCCTAGAGGAAGGGTTTCTGTTCCAGAATTGATACCAAGGAGCATAAAGGTACAACAGGGGTCTGGCAGGGCCTTGGAGTTGGAGGTGGAGATGGGCAGGCAGAAAGCCCAGGCTGTTACAGTGGTGGAGGATATGGAGGACTCACAAGGGTCAGAGGAAGATATTTTCAGTGGGGAGAAGGACATGGATTTGGCCACAAGAGCCATAGTAACAGTTAAGGGGATGGCTGGACTGGAGAAAAAGCTGCAGGACTTACAAAAGAAACAACGTATGGTGTAAGCTGGCTCCAGAGGAGCAAAAGAAAAAGTATAAGAAAGAACAGCAATACCTTCAGTGGCAGGTGAAGAACTGTATAACAGAAATGGCTGTTATCACAAAAGATGTGTCTAACCCCATGGCTGAAGTGCATCGGAACAGAGAGAGAATGGCAGGGCTGCAGAGACACCAGGGGAAAGTACAAACAGTAGTCTCTGCAAAAGCAGGACAGTTAAAAGGGGTGCAGGAAACTCCAACAGCAGTGGAAGAAAAAGCTACCACAGAGGCTACTGGAGAAAAAAGTTGGGAGACATCCTGAATTGGTACAGCTGGGGAAATACTGCAGGCACAGCAGAAACCAGAGTGGAGGAGGGGCAGATAAAGGAGCGCAGGAAGAAGGAAGCCACACAAAGAGTGAACTACCTGGAACAAGCAGGGACTGAGAAACCACAAACAGAGATTGAGCTACCACAAACTTTAATAAAAGCACCTGAGGGAGTATTGGAACAGCAGGTAGCTGAGAACAGTTTGCCAGTAACTTGCTACAATTCTTGGAGGAGGAATATGGTTTGAAAGTGATTGAGCAGCAGCAGGGATTGGAAACACCTGAGCTTCATCTACAAGGAATATCCTAGAATGATATCTCAGAATGCAGCTCAGGGGAGGAGTTCCCAAGAACTGGTGGGTGAAATTGTTTGTGGGACTGAGAATGTGACTGAGAAAGGGGTGGAGTCTTCTCTGAGCGATGCTGAGGGAACTCAGCCTAATTCAAAGTGCAGATAACAACAGAGAGGTGTTTCTAGCGTGTTGGAAGGAGTGGAGTGGAGTCAGGAGCTGGAACCTGAGAATCTACAGAGAGAAGTACAGCAGGAGGTGGCTGCAGGTGATGAAGTTGCGCTGCCACAACTGCAGCAGTGGACAAAGCAAGTTTTGCCTTGTTCTAAAGAACTGAATGCAGGGCAGTTTGAAGTAGGACAGATCCCTATGGATGTGAATGGGGGTGTTGGGGAGGGGGAGGGGATGGGAAAGGGTGGGGGATCTGGTGGTGGTAGTGGGCATGGTGCCCAGAAAGAGGTTAAAAGGGGAATATCTTTTGCAGATGGTGGCTGGGGGATTGGGGCAAGGGGGTAGGAATCGGGGGAGGGGGAATGCGCAAGGGGAGAGTGGGGGGAGGAGGGAGGATGGTGGAGGGAATGGGAATGGTGGTGGGGGGTGGGGTAGCGGGGGAGGGGGAGGGGGAGAGGGGGGTATTTTCAAGAGAAGAAATGTGGTTCAGTTGAAGTGGGTGGGGGTGGGGAATATGCCAACAAGGGACAGGGTGTTGAGAATGTTTCTGGGGTTGGGCTTCATCCCTGAGGACCTGTATGCCTGTATTCATCCGGTAATGGTTCCGGAGTATGACATCAGTTTCCAGAGACAGAGGGGTTTAGAGTTATTTTCGGAAAAATATGAGGGGGTGAGGGGGAGGGAGCAGTGGGCAGAATTTAAAGCCATACCTGTGAGTAAACCTGACCTTGTGCAAGTGACAGTGTTGGTGAGAAATGAGTCCATCCCCAGTTCAGACCTGACATACGGGTTGAATCGGTATGGGGTGCTTCGGACTCCATTAGTGAAGATCATGGACCCGAGTAGGGTCTGGGCTGGTGGATGGATGGTCAGCATGAAGCTAAGTCAAGTGGGTAATGTTTTACAGCATGTTCCACTAGTGGCATACATTGGGAGAGAGCGCATCCAATGTTTTTACAAGGGGCAGCCCAGGGTATGCTTTCGATGTGGATCGTTTAGGCATCTAAGTATGGTATGTCCTACCCTAATGTGTGTAAAATGTGGAGGGAAGGGGCATATTGGGGAGGAGTGTGACCTCATTTGGTGCAACTTGTGAGAATGTCTGGGGCAGTTATTCAGCAAGTGGCCTAGGGCTGCACATAACAGGTGGCGAGAGGAAAATGATGGGGGAGGGGAAGAACCTCAGGAGCGGGCCCAGGAGGAGGAATGGGATCGGGAGGGTGGTCAGGAAGATAGCCAGGAAAGGTTGAGGCAGGGTGAAGGGCTGATGCAGGAAGCAGGGGGGGAGCGAGAGGGTGGGGGTGGGGTTGAGGGTACATGGGAAATGGTATGTAGTAAGAAGGCGGGGAAACACCAGAGGAAAAGAAGGGAGGGGGGGATAGGGTCGAGGATACTAATAGGTTTAGTGTATTGGCACAGGAGGAAGAGGATGGAGGTGAGGTGTCCCAGAAGAGGAAAGGGAAAAAAGGTCAGGAGGGAGGGCAGCAGGAATACCCGGTGGTGATTCTGGAGAGGTTGCGGGTTGAGAAAGTGGGAGAGGAAGGGGATGGGGGAGGGGCTTTTCTAAATACAGAGGGGATGGGAAGGAGGGTATAGAAGTAGATGGGAGGGGACGCTTTGATGGTGGGGAGGGATGTGATTAAGGAAGGGGAAGATAAGGAAAGGGAAGGAATTGGGGAAGAGTTGATTCTGGCGGAGAGCAAGGCGGTTCTGCCAGGGGTGGTGGTGAAGAGGGGAATGGAAGTGGGGAACAAAGAGAAGGGGGGAAGAAATCTAATTAGTGTCATGATGGGGGGTACCGGTTTGAATATTGCAACTTTGAATGTTGCTAGTCTCCAGACGGAGAGAAAGCGGCTTCTGGTTTATGAGTTCCTGGCTTCGAAAAAATTGGATGTAATTATTTTTCAAGAAACAAGGGTTGACCACCCAAGTTTATTGTGGAAAGCTAAAAGGGACTGGAAATGGGGGCCGTCTTACTGGGTATTAGCCCAGGAGGCTTATGGGGGGGGGGGAGTGGCGTTTAACTCCAGGGCGGTGGAAGTGCGTAGGGTGGTGGAATTGGGTGGGGGGAGGGGGCAGATATTGGATGTAAGGGTGGAGGGAGAGGAAGTATGGTTGGTGAACATCTATGGTCCTCAGAGGAAGTGGGAGCGTAAAGCTCGGTTCATAGACAATGGCGCGAAAGACAAAAGCGTGTGCCGACAATTGAGCGCAGCGCGGAGGTGCGCACCGCACAAAATTACAGTTTTTAGGGGCTCCAACGGGAGGTTTTGTTGGGGAACCCCCCCAGTTTACTTAATAGACATCACGCCGGCGTTATGGGGGGTTTGGGGGGTTGTAACCCTCTACATTTTACTGTAAACTGAACTTTTTCCCTAAAAACAGGGAAAAAATTAAGTTTTCAGTAAAATGTGGGGGGTTACAACCCCCCACAACGCGGCGTGATGTCTATTAGGTAAAGTGGGGGGTTCACCCCATACACCCCCCCGTCAGAGCCCTAAAAACAGTAATTTAGAGCGGCGTGCGCCTCTGCACTGCGCTCAATTGTCTGGGCGCGCCTTTGTCACGGCGCGCTTTTGACCTGACACCGTAAAGCTCTAATCTGGATCAGACCATATTTATACATGACCAGGAGGGTGGTGTGGGGAGGGGATTTTAATGCAGTGGTGAGGCAGGAAGATAAGGAAGGGAGGGAATTTTATTTAGGATATGATGAATTATTTTTGAAACGGGGAGGGGGGGGCAGGGCTGGTTGATATTTATACAGTTTTTGGGAAGCAGGGGGGGGTTATGTTTGGCAGGGGGAAATGCCACAGGTTTTTTGTAAGGAGGGAAGACTGTCAGGACCCTCCCCAAGTGCAGCATGTTGAATTTACGGATCACGCTTTGGTGAGCATACAGGTAGGGGGAAGAACCCGGTTATGGGTAGGGATCTGTGGAGGCTCAACAATGTATGGCTCCAGGAGGAGAGTGTACAGGAGGCATTTAGGGAGTTCTGGACAGACCAGCTGTCTACTGTAAGTGCGTACGGGTCATTGGGGGGATGGTGGGAGGTTGTGAAGGGTAGGATCAAGGGTTTTTTCAAGAAAATAAGTAGGAGGGCATCACAAAATAGGGAGAGGAGGCTGGTAGCCCTGAGGAAGGAATTAAATTGGAGGGTGGAAGGGGGTGAAAAGGGGGAGGGGATTCAGGTACTCAAGGGAAAAATTGAAGCACTACAGTACGATAGATATAGGTTCTTAGTGTGGGAGAGGGACTATGGGCATTTCATCTCACCGGACCCTTTCAGGGCATGCAAAGAGAGGGTCAGGCGGCGGAAGGTGGGGAGTTTGTGGGAAAATGAGGGGATAGAGCAGGAGTCACGAGAAGGGATCTTGAGGGTGGTGGGAGAGCATTTTGGGGGGCTCTTTGCAGTTGGGCAAGAGGAAAGGGAGGGGTGGGAGGAATATATAGAGGGGACCCCGGGGGTGGAGGGAGGGTTAACAGAGGAGCAGGTAGCAGCGCTGAATGGCCCATGGACGGTGGAGGAGGTAAGACGGGCGATAGCCGGCCTGACCAGAGGGAAATCACCCGGTCCAGATGGGTTGACAGCCGAGTTTTTTAAGACATTTTGTGAGCAGATGATACCTTTCTTGGTGCGGCTGTTTACGGAGCTTAGCTGTCAGCCTGTTCTGCCGAGGTCCATGAGGGAGGCGGTATTGGTTTTGATTGTGAAGCCAGGGAAGGAAGGGTCAAGGGTGGGAAATTGGAGGCCGATTTCTTTGCTTAATACAGATAGGAAAAGTTTAGCAAAGATGATGTGCGCAAGACTGGGAGAGGTGGCGGCAGCAGTACTGGTACCAGCACAGATATGGGTTGGTGAGGGGACGGCAGGAAAAGGTGGAATGGGTGGAAAGTGTTCAGACGTGGGGTACAGTGTTTTGGAAAGACTGGTTGGGAGGAGTGGAAATAGGGAAGAAGCGGGTGGTGGGGGTTTTGGCAGGGGTGCCGGGTCAGGCGGACATGGCCCGTTTAGTTAGGAGTTGGAGGGTAACGTTGGATTAAGTGGTGGAGGGGAGGAAGAAATGGACGGAAAGAGTGCTGCACCAGTGTTATGCGGCGGAACCTCTGCTGAAGGATTGCCCGGGAATACGTCAACAGCAGGCACTCTGTTATGTGGCGATGTCACGCCTGCCCCCTAAGTACTTCGATGTGGCATGGCTGGCACTGCATGGCAAGATGTATGTCCGGGCGAATCTAAAGTGTAGACCTGTGACTGACAGGGAGTGTCCAAGGGGGGAGTGCCAGGGAGTGTTAGAGACAATGGAACATTTTTTGTGTTTTTGCCCCTTTTCAGTTGAGGTGGGGAGGAGAGTGGCCAGGGATTTGGGGTTTCAGGTGGGTTTGTTTGAAAGTCTGAGTTATGCGGATTGGGTTTATGGGGGTGGTGGGGGGAAGAGGGTGTATGGTGAAACTTTTTTTATTATTTTATCCATACTGAAATATTTCATTTGGATGGCACGCTGCCAGATGTCGCTGAGGCAGCGACAGCTGGCACCGGACACAATGGCGATGGATATGGTGCGGGCAGTGTGCCAAGTTGCAGAAGCAGAGAGAAAAAGAAGGAGTGAACAGCAGTGGCGTCTACTGTGGAAGGGGGTGTGGCTTCGGTTTCAGTTTTTGTGTTGAGTTTTTGTATTTATGTTTATTTATTGCTGGGGGGGAGAGGGGGTTCTAGTCACTTTGTGTACAGGATTTGGGGCTGTTTAGTTTGGTTTGGGGATAGTGAAGTGTCAGTTTATGTTTGAATTATTTGTATGATATTTGCTGCTGTGACTTTGTAATGTGTTGAATTGTAATGCTTTTTGGTGTAAGTCTATATAATAAAAAAGAATTTTTCAGTAGTTGGAACCCAAGAACAGTACCGGGTAGAGCTTTGGATTCTTGCCCAGAAATAACTAAGAAGGAAAAAAAAAAAAATTTTAAATATTGAATCAGGTTGGGCAGACTGGATGGACCATCATCTACTATCGCATAAGGGGCCGAAATCTAAAACATAGACTAAGTCGTGGGCCAAATTTTTAAAATACTTAGGGGTCCTTTTATTAATTTTATTAATTTTATTAATCTTTCCAGCTTATGATCTATCTTTAATCTTATCTATTGTTTTGCCTTTTGTCTTTGTTTTGTTCTATTTCTATCATTTAAATTTCTCCAGAATTCTACTGTTCAACGGTTCTCCCTTCTGCATCTATTCCTTTCTCTCCTCTCTTCTACCTTCCAAAGTATCTAGATCAATGCTGTCTTGTTAAAATGTTTATTTTTATTTTACTTTTCCTCTATCTCTACTTTTCACTTCTCTATTACCCTCCAGGTACTTTAGTTAGATTGTGAGCCTTCGGGACAGTAAGGGAATTTTTCAAGTACCTTTCTTATTTTAATCTTAATGTATATTTTCTGTAAACCGCTTAGAACCTAACGGATGTAGCGGTATATAAGAAATAAATTACATTACATTACATTAATTTACGCTAACCGATTTAGCGCGCACTAAATGTGTACCTTAATAAAGGGACCCCTTATTCTTAGTAGAAGTCTAGGGTTACAACCTCTCCAACCCCACGCCGGCTCTGTGATATAAACAAAATAAATTAAAAAAAGACTTTTCCTCTATTTCTTTTTTTTTTTAACTTGACTTTTCCTCTCTTTCTTAGGTCCTAGTTCACGCTTGCTGTCTAACCCCAGCTCCGGCAGGATACACATTTCAAATCTGACATATTGTAATCACAAAACAGAAAAATAAAATTATTTTCTCTACCTTCTGTTGTCTGGTTATTTTTCAAATCTTGTTGGTCCCAGGCTCTGGTTGTCTTCTGGTAACTCGCTTGCCAGGGTCTCCTTCTTTCTCCGTGCTAACCATCCATCTTCCATCTCTGTCCTCCCCTTCTGTTTCCCTTCCCTCCCCTGGAGGTCTGGCCGAGCCCCTGTCCCTGTACCTGGGCAAGACCCTGGAGGAGTTCTGGAGAGCAGCCACTCCCACCCTCACCAGCTTCCTCACCTTCCGCATGAAGGACGTGCCACAAAGGGTGCATTAAGGGAATTAGCATGCGCAAAATTCTAAAGTCCATTTTATACCTCTGTGGTTTTAGGCCTGGACTCTGTAAAGGCCGCTGAAAGTTAGGCACCAGGAGGCACCTAGATCACGCCTGCTGGCACCTAACTTAAGTGTTTTTTAAAATTCACTGTTTAGTTAAAGATTTTATAATGTAATTACAATTGAATTGTCATTGTGAGTACAATGTTAAGAGAACAGTGATTAAGCAAACAAAACAATATAACATAATAAATAACTACTCAATGTGTAGTTATACTCTGGACTTCGTTGTCAGAGAATATGATGAAAGCAGTTAGCTTAGCAGGGATTAAAAAAGGTTTGGCTAAGGGAAATCAATTATTCCTAGGATAAGCGGCATCAAATCCGCTTTACCCTTTGGGATCTTGCCAGGTACTTGTGACTTGGGTTGGCCACCGATGGACTTTTGGTTCGACCCGGTATGGCAACTTTTATGTCTTATGTTCTTAATTAGAATGTGTTCTCCTAAAGCAAACTGAGATACGGCTTAGCACATGCTACCGACTCAGCATTTTGCTAGATCTTATGCCGTTGACCTACTTTCTAAATGAACACCCTGGGAAAAGGCATCCTTTGTGATCAAAAGGGAAAAATTCTTAGCTTCGGGTTGAATGACTCATCTGTTCTTCCTAAATGGTTCCTTTCTCCGTGGTGTTTTTCAGATACCGAGCCAACTGGCCGCGGACCAGAAAAGTTGTTTAAAACCATCAAAAAAAATAAATGGTAGTTTGTGGTTCTGGAGGAGTGAGAAGCTGTCTTATAGATCTATATTTCATTAGAATGTGTGATTGGGATTATACGTTGCAGATGTCGACATTAATGCGTCCAGAGGACTTCGTGAAAGAAGCCTGAGGAGGCCTTTGCGGTTTGCTAATGTCGGCTGTGTGCCTGTGAGAACAGCTGTTTTTTGGGCCTATAACAGCTTACATGCCTAAGTACAATATTATGTGAGGCGTCTCACTCCGTTTAAAGGAGCATCACCTCTTAAGGATATTGCGTCTGATATCTATTTACACTCTTTCACTTTTTACTTTGAGATAGATTGCTATATAGTCGAAACACGCAGATGTTAGGTGTCTGGGATCGTCGTATTTTCAGTTTTTATTGCTGCATTTTTGATAAAGCACAAGATAATTGTTCCAACATATAGGAGTGATGGTCTGTGGGTAAAATGTGCACTCAAGGAACGTAGGGAGAGAGGAGACATGAGCGAGACGTTTAAGTATATTACCGGCCGTATCGAGATGGAAGAAGAGATTCTCTTTCTCAAAGGACCCTCAGCCACAAGAGGGCATCCGCTCAAACTCAGGGGCGGGAAATTTCATGGCGACACCGGGAAATATTTCTTCACCGAGAGAGTGGTTGATCCTTGGAACGAGCTCCCGGTGCAGGTGATCGAGGCAAACAGCGTGCAAGAATTTAAGAGCAAATGGGATGCCCATGTGGGATCCCTTAGAGGGTTAAGCCAAGGGAACCTGTCACTAGAGAATGACACGGTGACAAAATTCACCACCGTCCCCGTCCCCGCGGATAACCGCGGGAAATAATCCCATGTCATTTTTTTGTGTCTATTTCAGCCTCAGTCCTTCTACACCAGCATTCTTCAAAGCAAAGCTTGAGGGTCAGTGGTTGTGGCCATTCATACTCTGATTCTTATGGGAGCCAAGGATAATGAAGCCATTGTGACATCACTGATGTGATTTTCTCTTAGGCACTGGTGGAATGAGGCATTATGACATCACAATATCTGCTCTGGATACCAGAGACTGTCATTCTGTAGTGTCTGTTTCAACCTCGGTCCTTCTACACCAGCATTCTTCAAAGCAAAGCTTGCGGGTCAGTGGTTGTGGCCATTCATACTCTGATTCTTCCCTCTCTCCTTAAAGAATGACATGAAGATGGTTTCCCGCGGTTATCCGCGGGGACGGGAACGGTGATGAATTTTGTCACCGTGTCATTCTCTACCTGTCACCAGGAGTGGGATCCCTAGGACAGTGATTCCCAACCCTGTCCTGGAGGAACACCAGGCCAATCGGGTTTTCAGGCTAGCCCTAATGAATATGCATGAGAGAGATTTGCATATAATGGAAGTGAGAGGCATGTAAATTTGCTTCATGCATATTCATTAGGGCTAGCCTGAAAACCCAATTGGCCTGGTGTTCCTCCAGGACAGGGTTGGGAACCACTGCCCTAGGATAGTAGACTTGGGGGTGGGTCAGTAGAGTGGGCAGACCTGATGGGCTATGGCCCTTATCTGCCGTCATCTTCTATGTTTCTATGTTTGAAAGGCTTTCTCCATATATTAACATTTAAACTGTAAATAATGTCTCTTGGATGTGCGATTTTTTTTATCTCATAGCGTGACTCGAGCCTTTTGCTTGAATAGCACAAATTTTTTTTTTTTTTTTTTTAAATGGATCTTGGATTCTAACTTGTGGATTGTAGATTTCTTCTTGTTTATCCTGTTTCCTCGTTGTCTCAAGGGAACATGGCAAATGGATATTTGAACTGCAGAATCTCACATTTCTTACTCTCAGTTCTGGACTTTTACCAGTAGGCTAATGGTTCTCAGCTTGGTCCCAGCTGCAATCCTTTGTGTACTAGTGTGTATTACTTCAAAGGTGTGCAGAGAAATTATTAATACCACGTCATATATGGATTTTGCTTTGACTCTCAGCTTCTGGGTGTTCGGGCTGGTCATGATTTAGGACGCTGCAATAATAGTCTTCACAGACCCTGAAAAAGGGGGTGGGGGATGGACATGAATAAATTAAGCTGTTACCCAATACTGACACCTCTTTGTCAGATCCAAGATTTACTAATACCATGTTCTAGAACAGTGGTTCTCAACCCTGTCCTAGGGAATCCCCCAGCCAGGCGGGTTTTCAAGATATCCCTAATGAATATGGATGAGAGAGATTTGCATACCTGTTATTTCCATTATATGGAAATCTCTCTCATGCAAATTCATTAGGGATATCTTGAAAACCCAACTGGCTGGGAGGTCCCCTAAGACAGGGTTGAGAACCACTGTTCTAGAAGAGACCTATGGATTGTGACCTATGAAGGAGGGTTGATGTGATGCTTGGGCTAGATCAGTGATTCCCAACCCTGTCCTGGAGGACCACCAGCCAGTCGGGTTTTCAGGATAGCCCTAATGAATATGCATGGAGCAGATTTGCATGCCTGTCACCTCCATTATATGCGGATCTCTCTCATGCATATTCATTAGGGTTATCCCCAAAACCTGACTGGCTGATGGTCCTCCAGGACAGGGTTTGGAACCACTGGGCTAGATTGTAAGAGAGTTAAAATTGGATGTAAATCTTTCACAGTCTTGAAGTGCTGTAATCCCAGTAGGCAGCCAGTTCCGATTGAACACAAAGGAGTGAGAAGAAACAACTGAGCCACTCAAAAACAAATCCACTAAATCCAAGGCTCCTTCCAATTATTCCGAAAGCATCTGAAAACTTGGCTATTCCTTCTTAAAGTTCCTGTAAACCGTGTCGAGCTCTATCTTTATGGAGAGAATGCGGTATATAAACTTAAGGTTTAATTTAGTTTCTCTTCCTTTCTCTCTTTTTTTTTTCTCTCTCTCTGTCTTCCTCTCTCCTTTTTTCTCTCTCTCTGTCTTCCTCGCTCTCTCTTTTTTTCTCTCTCTCTTCCTCTCTCTCTCTTTTTTTTTTTTTAGCTCTCTCTCTCTCTTTCTCTTTTTTTCTCTCTTTCTTCCTCGCTCTCTCTTTTTTTCTCTCTCTCTCTTTTTTTCTCTCTCTCTTCCTCACTCTCTCTTTTTTCTCTCTCTCTTTTCCTCTCTTTTTTCTCTCTCTTCCTCTCTTTTTTTCTCTCTTCCTCTCTTTTTTTTTCTCTCTTCCTCTCTCTCTCTCTTCCTCTTTTTCTCTCTCTTCCTCTCTCTGTCTCTTCTTCTCTTTCTCATTAAAAAGCATCATGTATGCAGGTAAATTAGGGAAATCCCTTTTCTTCAAATTCACTGAGATTTGGAACAACTTCCCTGCCCCGCTGCAGAACCTAGGCTCATTCCAATTATTCCGAAAGCATCTGAAAACCTGGCTTTTCACCAAAACGTAAAGCTATCTATTTAAAATGTAAAGAACATAAGAACATAAGAAGTTGCCTCCACTGGGTCAGACCAGAGGTCCATCGTGCGGCGGCCCATCAGGTCTATGACCTGTGAAGTGGTTCCTGACCATTTCTATAAAGCTATCTATCCTCTTCATATCCTCTAATTTCTTATTATGTCCTTCCCTCATTTACTGAATTACCTGTAAACCGTGCCGAGCTCTATCTTTATGGAGATGATGCGGTATATAAACTTAAGGTTTAGTTTAGTGGGGTTGTGACACTGCTGACCACCATATTGAAGACAAAGTTTTATTTTATTTTTCTTTCCAGCTTATGATTTATCTTTAATCTTATCTATTGTTTTGCCTTTTGTCTTTGTTTTGTTCTATTTTTCCAGAATTCTACTGTTCAACGGCTCCCCCTTCTGCTTCTATTCCTTTCTCTCCTCTCTTCTACCTTCCAAAGTATTTAGATCAATGCTGTCTTGTTAAAATGTTTATTTTATTTTTATTTTTCCTCTAACTCTACTTTTCACTTCTCTATTACCCTCCAGGTACTTTAGTTAGATTGTGAGCCTTCGGGACAGTAAGGGAATTTTTCAAGTACCTTTCTTATTTCTAATCTTAATGTATATTTTCTGTAAACCGCTTAGAACCTAACGGATGTAGCGGTATATAAGAAATAAATTACATTACATTACATTACATATATGAATGATATATAATTCAAGCATTAAAAAAAGGCAACAGAGATGTCCTTAGAAGCAAATAGCATCAATTTTATTCTTCTTAAAAAGATAATGTTCCAACAAGGATCCATGTTTCGGCACAAATATGTGCCTTCATCAGGGGACAGAGTCTGACTGGAATCCACAATTTCAAATCCGTAAACTACTCAGCGTGTGTAGGCATAAGTGTGCCTAATGCTGACACCACCGGCCACATGCGCCAGTTTTCTCTTCTGCATTTTGCAGCGCACGCTGGTCGGACGTTTTTTTTTCATTATAATCTACAGCTGATGATTCCAGTCACACACGCTGAGCAGTTTTACGGATTTGAAATTTTGGATTCAAGTCAGACTCGGAGTCCACTGATGAAGGCACCAGTGCTCCCTCTAAGCGGGCGGGTGTTGTGAGCAAACTTTTTTCACCGTGAGCCAAAAATATCGGGCGCCAGCAAGTTATGAGCCAACTCGCCCGATTCTCCTCTCGCCGCCCTGCCATCTGCCGTACGCCTCTTCCGATCGTGCGCTGTGACGAGAAACGTGTGCGCTGCGATGTAATATTTTGTGCGCCAGCGCACGCCAGCGCAGCTTAGCGGGAACACTGGTTCAAATGGTTTTATTTATTTCCCCAAATTTATTTTTGTTATACGCATTGAAAATATTTGATATTGCGTTTAAATCAAAATCTCAATAAACTTGAAACGAGTGCCCGTGAGATTGTGGGAGGGTTAAATACTCAAAACTTAGAAGTTTTTGCTACGCCAGCTTTCTGGTATCTTTACATACAGTGGCGTACCTAGCATATGTAACATCCGGGGCCCATCATTTTTTGGCACCCCCCCCCCATCTGTAAGAAAAACATGATTTTTAGTAACAAACCACACGTCACACATGAGTACCTAGGAAAAGGCAGCATCTTACATATTGCAGTGAACAGTACATCAATACACCCATTGTAAAACTAAACAAGCCAGACCAGCACAGATCAATCCTACATTGTCAATCCTAACAGAAAACCATGTCTTTTTTTTTTTTAGTTCAATAATTTTATTGAATATTATGAGAAATATACAGAAAGCAGTTCAAACACATAGAATCAGAGTAAAAACATTTGGTGTAGAAAAAATCCATATCTACAATCATTTGTATACAACCAAAATAGTGAAAGGATCCAGAGTATTGGAACTGCTAATGAAAACCATGTCTTTCAAACACACAGAACACAGAAAACACCTTCGCCTAGTATGGAATATGTCATCACAAACTAACCCCTCCCCCTTTTACAAAACTGTACTGTGGATTTTAGCCACGGTGGTAACAGCCCTGACGCTCATAGAATTCTGAGCATCAGAGCTGCTACCACCACGGCTGGCGCTAAAAAACGCTCCACAGTTTTGTAAAAGGGGGGATAAAATAGAAATACACAGTTTCAACGCTCTAGCTCAGAGATGCCCAAACTTTTTGGGCTTGCGAGCTACTTTAAAATGACCAAGTCAAAATGATCTACCAAAAATAAAATTAAAAAACACAAAGCACACTATATGCTGAGAAAATGTTAATTATCATTCCTATTCTGGGTTTTTTTCAAAGAAGTCAAGGCAGATGACTCTATGCATTGTCACCTCAGTAACAACCATACAAAAATAGACAAATATACCCCCCATCCTTTTTATTAAACCACAATAGCAGTTTTTAGCGCAGGGAACTGTGCTAAATGCCCAGCGCTGCTCTCGACGCTCATAGGCTCCCTGCCCTAAAAAACACTATTGCAATTTAGTAAAAGGGGGCCATAGTGCAAAATATAGACAGCATATATAAATTCAGACACATTTTGATCACTAAATTAAAAATAAAATCATTTTCCTACCTTTGTTTGGTAATTTCATCTGGTTGCACTTTATTCTTCTGACTGTGCATCCAATATTTCTTCCCTTCTTTCAGCCTCCTGTATGCTTCCTCTCCTCCAGACCTCATTCCCTCCCCCAACTTTTTCTTTCTTTCTCTGTCTGTCTTTCTCTGATTCTATGCCCCATTTTTTTGCTTTGTTTCTGGTTCCCTGTCCCCCCCCCCCCTTCTTTCTTTCTTCCTTCCTTCCTCCGTGCCCCATTTTTTGCTTTTTTTTCTGGCTCCCTGTCCCCCCCCACCCCACCTTCTTTCTTTCTTTCTTCCTTCCTACCTCCCCCATGCCACCACCGCCGCGGAATAGGCTGCTGCTGCCGCAATCGGGAACAGGCCGAAATCTCCCTGCTTCTCTTCTGCACAGGGCCTATCAACTCTCGCCGCCCGACGTCAATTCTAACGTCGGAAAGGACGTTCCGGGCAGCCAGGCAGCGATTGGCTAGCCAGAACGTCCTCTTGACGTCAGAATTGACGTCGGGCCGCCACGAGAGTTGGTCAGCCCAGCAGGGAAGAGAAGCAGGGAGATCAAAGACACGGTGTCGGCCTGATCCCCGATGGCAGCAGTGAGAAGGGAAGGGAAGCAGGTTGGGCACCACTGCTCTAGACGAGCCGCACTCTAGGGAGAACAGAGGACCGTGAACCCTCGCACCCCCACCCCGACGTCCGATTCCTCCCCCAGCCTCCCCTTACCTTTGCGACGCGTGTGTGCGCTGTGACGAGAAACTTGTGCGCTGCGATGTAATATTTTGTGCGCCAGCGCACGCCAGCGCAGCTTAGCGGGAACACTGGTTCAAGGCACATATTTGTGCTGAAACGTGGATCCTTGTTGGGACATTGGCGATGCACTATTTGAAAATAAAGGTGTTTATTTTGCAGCACAATTGCTCCGCCTTTGTCTGCACGGGAGATGACTAAATCTGGATCAGAGATTAAAGATCTTAAAGCTGCTTTCTGATCAAAAGTCAAGTTGGACCTGGAAGTAGCTGGGGCATATTGAGTCTCCAATTGGCTTACTTCATTAAGTATCATGTCTCTGAATGTAATTAGATGAGGATGAAGAGGGTCAGTGGGAATAGTGAACGGACATTGAATATCAAAGGACTCGGATGGATGCTCCGTTTAAATCCTACGAAACCTAATGGGCTCAATGATACTGAAGATTGGACGGTGCTGGCTGATTGACAAGTGCATTGGCTGTTTGTGAGGGTGACGGGATAATCATGCGCCAGACGCCAGCGCGCCGACAATTCGGTGCAAGACAGAAGCGTACGGGGGAAAAAATAATTTTTAAAGAGCTCCGACTGGGGGTTTGGGGTGGCAACCCCCCACTTTATTGGTTAGTGTTCGCGCTGCCGTTGCGGGAGGGGGGGGTGAAACCCCCCACATTATAGAGAAAACTGAACTTTTCCCGAAAAAAATAAGAAAAAGTTCCGTTTTCGCTATAATGGAGGTTTCCAATCCCCTGAACCCCCCCTCCAACAGCAGCGCGAACACTAACCAATAAAGTGGAGGGGGTTGCCACCCCAAACCCCCCCCCCCCCCGTCAGAGCTCTTTAAAAATTACTTTTTCCCCCGCGCCCCACCTGGAATACTGTGTGCAATTCTGGAGACCACATTATCGCAAAGATGTGCTGAGATTGGAGTCGGTTCAGAGAATGGTCACCCGGATGGTCTCGGGACTCAAAGATCTCCCGTACGAAGAAAGGTTAGACAAACTGCAGCTATACTCGCTTGAGGAGCGCAGAGTGAGGGGGGACATGATCGAGACGTTCAAGTATCTCACGGGCCGCATCGAAGCGGAAGAAAATATCTTCTTCTTCAAGGGACCCACGGCAACAAGAGGGCATCCGTGGAAAATCAGAGGCGGGAAACTACGAGGTGACACCAGGAAATTCTTTTTCACCTGAAAGGGTGGTTGATCGCTGGAATAGTCTTCCACTGCAGGTGATTGAGGCCAGCAGCGTGCCTGATTTTAAGGCCAAATGGGATCGACACGTGGGCTCTATTCACTAGGCAAAGGTAGGGGAGGGTCATTAGGGTGGGCAGACTGGATGGGCCGTGGCCCTTATCTGCCGTCTATTTCTATGTTTCTATGTTTCTTCTGTCTTGCGCCGAATTGTTGGCGCGCTGGCATCTTGCGCACCACTGACTATGAACCGTGCTACACTCATGGCAATCTGAAGATCCTTAAAACTGAACAGTGATTTTTTTTTCGTACCAGCATTAACCAACCAGTTGCCATGAACTAATTGATTATAAATGTGTTATACCTAAGAACTGTGAAATTGATAAGATTTGTGGGAGTACCTGAAAAGTAGGCACGGTTAGGAGCGGAGAATGGGCAAGGTTGACTTAGTATCCGAGTCAGACGCCGGCAATTAAGCCTGGCAAAACGTGGCATGATGTCCTGGTACCTACCTCTATGGCACCTAGCATGATAATCCCAGGCTGCCATCCGAGAATGTGGGGTTCAGCCTACAGTCCTGACCTGGCTCCCTCGGATTTTTTCCTAGCCTGAGTTTTGAAGAAATCTCTCCGTGGACAGCGGTTTTCACGTGATGACGATGTCGAGGAAGCTGTGACATCCTGGTTTTGAAGGCCGAGCAGAAGAATTTTTTTCAAAGGTGTTAAACTCATTGCAGGAAAAGTGGAACATAAGAACATAAGTTGCCTCCGCTGAGGCAGACCAGAGGTCCATCTCGCCCAGCGGTCCGCTCCCGCGGCGGCCCATCAGGCCCATTGCCTGAGCAGTGGTCCCAGACTATCCCTATAATCTACTGCTACTCCTATCTGTACCCCTCAATCCCTTTGTCCTCTAGGAACCTATCCAAACCTTCTTTGAAGCCCTGTAACGTGCTCCTGCCTACCACAGCCTCCGGAAGCACATTCCATGTATCCATCACCCTCTGGGTGAAAAAGAACTTCTAGCGTTTGTTCTAAATCTTTCCCCTTTCAATTTCTCCGAGTGCCCCCTTGTACTTGTGGTTCCCCATAATTTGAAAAATCTGTCCCTGTCTACTTTTTCTATGCCCTTCAGGATCTTGAAGGTTTCTATCATGTCTCCTCTAAGTCTCCGCTTCTCTAGGGAGAACCGCCCCAGTTTTTTCAGTCTGTCAGTGTATGAGAGGTTTTCCATACCCTTTATCAGCTTAGTTGCTCTTCTCTGGACTCCCTCAAGTACCGCCATGTCCTTCTTGAGGTATGGCGACCAGTACTGGACACAGTATTCCAGATGTGGGCACACCATTGCACGATACAGTGGCAGGATGACTTCCTTCGTCCTGGTCGTGATACCCTTTTTAATGATACCCAACATTTTGTTTGCTTTCCTTGAGGCTGTGGCGCACTGTGCCGATGCCTTCAATGTTGTGTCTACCATTACTCCCAGGTCTCTTTCAAGGTTACTTACCCCTAGCAGTGATCCCCCCATTTTGTAGGTGTACATCGGGTTCTTTTTCCCTACATGCATGACCCTGCATTTCCCTATGTTGAAGCTCATTTGCCACTTTTTTGGCCCATTCTTCCAGTGTCGTCAGATCCGTTTGGAGATCTTCGCAGTCTTCCGTGGTTTTAACCCTGCTGTATAGTTTGGTGTCATCTGCAAATTTAATGACCTCACATTTTGTTCCCGCCTCCAGGTCGTTAATAAATATATTGAACAGGAGCAATCCCAGCACCGACCCCTGCGGAACTCCGCTCGTGACCCCTTGCCAGTCTGAGTAATGTCCCTTTACTCCAACCCTCTATTTCCTGTCTGCCAGCCAGTTTTTGATCCATCGGTGGACATCCCCTTGCACCCCATGATTGAAGTGTATGGAGTGATCTATATTGAAAAATAAAATTTTTTTTGAAAATTCTTTTCTATCCTACTGAGATAGATAATATTAAACGTCCCTCCTATTATTAATGTAGACCTGGGAAACCACTGCTTATTTGCATGGAATCTTGTTACTCTTTGGGACTCTGTCAGGTACTTGTATCCCGGACTGGCCTCTGTTGGAAACAGGATAGTAAAAGGGTCTGAACTCATTGCATCGCTATAACATAAAAACATAAGACTGGGTCAGACCAATGGTCCATTAAGCCCAGTACCCCATTCGCACGGTGGCCAATCCAGGTTCCTAGTAGCTGTCCAAAACCCAAGGAGTAGCAACATTTCATCCTACCAATTCAGGCTTCCCCCACGTCTTTTCTCAATAACAGACTATGGACTTTTCTTCCAGGAATTTGTCCAAACCTTTCTTAAAACTAGCTACACTATCTGCTCTTACCACATCCTCTGGCAACACGTTCCAGAGCTTAACTATTCTCTGAGTGAAAAAAAATTTCCTCCTATTGGTTTTAAAAGTATTTCCCTGTAACTTCATCAAATGTCCCCTAGTCTCTGTAATTTTTGACGGAGTGAAAAATTGGTCCACTTGTACCCGTTCTACTCCCCTCAGAATTTTGTACACTTCAGTCGGTTGTGCCAAAGACCGATGACTAGGGAGAGGCCGAAAAGCGAGGGAGGGAAAGACTCCAACCCTGCCTTTCCTCTTCATCATAGCCGATGAAAGACTTAAGAGAAAAAAAGGCCCATAAGAACCAAAAGACTCTATGACAGATGCACTGTCAGACTGCTACTGTGTACCCACCATCTTGGATTCTCAAGTTTTTGAGTCTTACAGAAAATTGTAATTGTTGAGGGTGAAGTATAGAATTAGGACTAGTAAGAGGTGGAAAATTGCTGCATTCTTGCTGATCCCCAATTGGTTCTACAGATTGTGATGTCATCGATGGTGCACTCCATGTGAGCTAATTCATGGCCTTCTAGGGAAACATATCAACAAATTTTTTTTTTATATTCTTTATTCATTTTCAAAATTACATTAAGTGTAAAATATATTCATTCACAGTAACAATAAATATATCACTTATAAACAATCATTGGTACATTATATAAATTTTTATCCCTTCCCCTTTCCCATCCCTCCCATCCATATCTTCCATTATTATATAATATATGTAATAATAAAAATACCCCCCTCCCTATATCCTGAACTGATAATTAAAAGGGAAATAATTTTACTTAATCCTTACAATATTTTGTTAATGGTTTCCACACATCCTGAAATTTCTTAAAATATCCCCTTTGTAAAGCAATAAATCTTTCCATTTTATAGATATGGCATAAATTAATAATTTATTAGATAACCCAGTGGCATTATCCTAAGATACTGTGATATTTGGTATGGAAATGAGAGCAAAAAGTCAGATTTCTGCTAACAACAATAAATTACTACTAATAATGACTGGGGTTGCAAATTACATATAATTGGAAGGATTGGAGGAGATTAAATTATAACTTTTGGTGGAATTCTTTATGCCATATCTATAAAATGGAAAGATTTATTGCTTTACAAAGGGGATACTTTAAGAAGTTTCAGGATGTGTGGAAACCATTAACATATCAACAAATTAAAAAAATTAACTTTGAGTAAAATTTTAGGGCTCCTTTTGCGGTAGTTTTTCGGCTAGCGCGGGGATTAGCACGTGATTAAAAGCCGTTAACGCTGCTTCGTAAAAGGAGCCCTTAGTTACGTGATATGCAATGGTACAATAGCGTGAGCAGACACCGTCCTTCAAATGCTTTCACATAGTTGCTCTGTTTATTTTTATTAAAGCAGCAATAATAGCAAAAAAAAAAAAAGGTCCTTAATCATCTGTCAGAGGTTCAAATAAACATTGATCAGATTTCAAAAAATGCTCTAAATTAGATGCTCTTATTATTCAGAATCAAACTGTATAATTTCACAAGCATATGGAAGCTTTGGCAGTTATGGTGAGGCCAGGTGTCTTGCATGTGATTGGCTTCGAACTTATTATCTATCCCGTCCTTGAAAATTATTGGCATAAGAAGAAACGACATATTTTCCGTTATGGCACCCACGTTATGGAACTCATTACCAAATTACATAAGAATAGAAAAAGACTTACAAACATTTAAAAGATTTTTAAAAACATTTTTATTTCAAGATGCATTTGAACACATGATATAACACACATAATTTTTATACATTTTATTACAAATTTTGGACTTTTCAAATCCCCTCTCCCCGTATTGTGTTTTCCCGTTCATGTAAATTTCAATAGATAAAAATGATGTAACTTTTCCCTTCTTTCCTGCCTAGTCATGTTATTCTTTGACCTTAAATGTATTGTATTGACTGTTCCTTAACATTTTTATACTGTTTTAAATTGTCTGTAATATGTCCAATCTGTCAATATTATATGTGAAACCACTATCTGTGGCTTTTAGAGTGTACATCGCCTAGATATTTTGATAGGCGATTCATAAAATGCTAATAAACTTGAAACTTGAACTTGAATGTACAATCGCTAGAAAGCTGAACCTGAGGACGCTAGGGGATTTCTCCAGCAGAGTTATGTAAATTATGGGGGTTTTTTTGTGTTGTTGTTGTTTTTTTTTTTTTTTTTAATTCTCTCCTCATGTCTGTCTATCTTAGCTCTCCCAAAAGGTGTCAAATAATACTGGAGATCCCACACTAGAACTTGAACAGCTGGAGAGGAGGCTTTTCAAAATCCAGAAAAGCCGCCCGGACCCCTGGACATGTCCTCAAAAGGGGAAATCCGGACATGTGGTAACTCCATGAAAAGGTGCGTGACGATTTGAATGGTGTAGTAATAGTTCGCAAAGAATATTAAAGGGAAGCCAAGCGTGACGTGTCTAACCCAGTGATTTCAGGTGTGCCGTGACACGCTGGGGAGGCACTTCCTGTAGGCATTCAGCCTTTCCTTCTCTCCGGCCCTCTTCCCTGCTGGCACCCCCCACTGGCAGCTCAGGGCACTTGCGCCTGCACGGACATCGACGTGATGACATCACACATGCACGTAATGCCATCATGGTGATGTCTGCGCAGTTCTGGATGCCTCGAGCCACAGCCACTAAGTTTAGTGTTTCACGGCTTGACAAAGTTTGCTGGTCTAACCATTAGGGAGTTAATGTTAGAAAGTGATTTTCACACATTTGGGTATAAATGGCCTTTTATAAAAGATCTGCTGGTAAAAAAAATATGTACGTTGACAGGATGGTGCTTACTTAACCCTTTCAGGACCAAGGACATATTTGTCCCATAACTTTAAAATCCTATAAATTTTGATTGGGATAGTCTACAGTTCTAAATTTGATATGTACGGATTCCATATGATACTGCCTTTATGTAAACAAACTGGGTCCGACATTCATTCATTAGCGTCGTTGCCAGATTGACGAGAAGATTCACTTGCCACACTGTCCATAAGCCAGAAGTGTGATTTTTTAAATAAAAATAATGATATTTCACAAAAAAAATCAATTTTTTGGCATCTGCAAGCCCTTTTTACCATAAAAATGTCGTCAAAACCACAAAAATTGGCCTACGATCCTTATGGTCCTGAAAGGGTTAACCAGGGCAGGAGTTCGCAAGTACAGTAGACTCTCTGTTAACTGGAACTCAAGCAACCAGCAAAAAAAAAAAAAAAATCTCAGAACTACTGTAATCCTTTAAATGAAAATAAAATCAATTTCTGGCAAAAATGTAAGTATAAACTTTGTCCGGGTTTTGAAAAGCCTAAGCGACGTCGGGACGGCGTCTGATGCAGTGACGTCAGGTGCATATGCGTGAAGTCAT
Source organism: Geotrypetes seraphini (assembly GCF_902459505.1). Taxonomy (NCBI): domain Eukaryota; kingdom Metazoa; phylum Chordata; class Amphibia; order Gymnophiona; family Dermophiidae; genus Geotrypetes; species Geotrypetes seraphini. Next base: position 109,030,982 of record NC_047084.1, read on the forward strand.
CGCATCACACCAGCGCAGATGCCGTCCTGACGAGCAAACAGGTTGAGGGGGCAGGCCGGGGGGGGCGTGACTCGGGCAGAATGGGGTGTGGCCAGGCAGAATGGGGCGGGCCTGGGGGGCGGGGCCATGGATCCAGGTTTAGTAGCGATAGTCACAGGGTTCAGCCATGTCAATTTATCCTGGTGAATGGCTTGAAACTTGTTCTCTTAATTCTTTACTGGGTCAATGTGACAGCTGTATAAATTTAGGGCTCCTTTTACGAAGCCACGTTAGCGCGCGAGACTTTTAATCACGTGCTACCTGAAAAACTAACGTGGCTTCGTAAAAGGAGCCCTTAGCCTTTACTAATGGCGTGGAGCAAAGAATGTACTTTCCAATCCCATCTGCTTGCACTTGTTGATAAAAAGAGAAGCCACTTTCGGGGCAGGAGCCATTTTTCCTTCTGGCATTGAGGCATGGGGTTTCTTTTCCACTTTCCCCAGGCTGATGTGGGAAGGCAGATTCTTTCGTCTCGGTGTAAGATCTGTCATCGGATATCGGGAGCCCTTTATTTTCCTCATCCGTCATCGGCCGCAGTATCAGCCCACATGTTGGAAATCACATTTGCTTTCTTTCGGTTGAGAAGGCAGCCCAAAAATTCCCTAGGTCATAAATTAGCCAGTCGGAAATGATCATTATAAATCCTTAGATCTCAGAAAAGAGACCTGTGGCAATGCGATCCTTTCCCTAGCAAAGCACTGCATGTCATTGAGGAGTCGAACGGATGTTGGGGCTTCACCATTATACTTTTCTGTGTAAAAAATGGGCCGAGCAGATGTTGCATGGAAGAACCAGGAGCGTAGAGCGATTTAATTGTTCCATATGCATTAATCCATCATTCTCTGCAACAAATCCCTATATATCAATCTTTAGTGATCACAAACTCCAATCTTGTCCTGTACATTACCAGTAACCCTCAGGCAGTGCGTGTTGGATTATAGCAGTCAGATTTAGCTGAACCAAAGTGTTTGCTAAAAACAAAACAAAACTGGTTTCCAGTCTGTTTAAAAAAAAAAAATAATTTTATGAAAAGAGATCACATTAGCCAAAGGGGAAGCTACACAACAAGATTAAGAATGCTGTAATGCCCCTGTATCGCTCCATGGAGCGTCCTCATTTGGAGTACTGCGTTCAATTCTGGTCTCCTTATCCCAAGAAAAATATAGCGGAGCTAGAAAAAGTTCAAAGAAGAGCGACCAAGATGGTAATGGGGATGGAACTCCTCTCGTATGACGAAAGACTAAAACGGTTAGGGCTCTTCAGCTTGGAAAAGAGACAGCTGAGGGGAGATAGGATTGAAGTCTACAAAATCCTGAGTGGAGTAGAACGGGTACAAGTGGATCGGTTTTTCACTCCGTCAAAAATGACAAAGACTAGAGGACACTCAATGAAGTTACAGGGAAATACTTTTAAAACCAATAGGAGGAATATTTTTTTCACTCAGAGAATAGTTAAGCTCTGGAACGCATTGCCAGAGGATGTGGTAAGAGCGGATAGCGCAGCTGGTTCTAGGAAGGGTTTGGACAAGTTCCTGGAGGAAAAGTCTGCTGTTGAGACAGACATGGGAGAAGCCACTGCTTGCCCTGAATCGGTGGCATAGAATGTTGCTACTATTTGGGTTTTGGCCAAGTACTTGTGACCTGGGTTGGCCTCTGGGTCATTGGTCTGACCCAGTAAGGCTAGTGTTATGTTCTTATGACAGATGTTAGTTCTTCATGTCCTGTCTTCTTTACATTATTATTTGGTCTGATATTAAAATATTCATTACACCATATGGAAGTTCAATAAACAATCAGAAATTAAGGTGATACCTTCAAGTGAACTAGCATGTTAACTGTATTGCTTTTTTTTGGCTCATAATCTAGGTTAAAGCCAAAGCCTCAGCGCCCTGAGGTTGTGGGTTCAAACCCTTCACTGCTCCTTGTGACCCTGGGCAAGTCACTTAATCCCTCCATTGCCTCAGGTACATTAGATCAGTGATTCCCAACCCTGTCCTGGAGGAACACCAGGCCAATCGGGTTTTCAGGCTAGCCCTAATGAATATGCATGAGAGAGATTTGCATATGATGGAAGTGATAGGCATGCAAATTTGCTTCATGCATATTCATTAGGGCTAGCCTGAAAACCCAATTGGCCTGGTGTTCCTCCAGGACAGGGTTGGGAACCACTGCATTAGATAGATTGTGAGCCCACCAGGACAGAGAGGGAAAATGCTTTAATACCTGTATGTAAACTACTTTGAGTCCCAATCCCTTTCCCTGATGTCATAATGCCCCATTCCACCAATGACAGCCAATCTCATCAGTGATGTCACAATGGCTTCATTGTCCTAGACTTGGCTCACTTTTGCTACATTTTGATTTCTAGAGTGGTGCAGTGGTTAAAGCTACAGCCTCAGCTCCCTGTGGGTGTGGATTCAAACCCATGCTGCTCCTTATGACCCTGGGCAAGTCACTTAATCCCCCCATTGTCCCAGATACATTAGATAGATTGTGAGTTCACCATGACAGAGAGGGAAAATGCCTGAAGTACCTTTATGTCAGGGGTCTCAAAGTCCCTCCTTGAGGGCCGCAATCCAGTCGGGTTTTCAGGATTTCCCCAATGAATCTGCATGAGATCTATGTGCATGCACTGCTTTCAATGCATATTCATTGGGGAAATCCTGAAAACCCGACTGGATTGCGGCCCTCAAGGAAGGACTTTGAGATCTCTGTCCTACAGCAATAGTTAAGGGCTTAGGTCAGACATGGGCAACTCCGGTCCTCGAGGGCCGGAATCCAGTCGGGTTTTCAGGATTTCCCCAATGAATATGCATGAGATCTATGTGCATGCACTGCTTTCAATGCATAGTCATTGGGGAAATCCTGAAAACCCGACTGGATTGCGGCCCTCAAGGAGGGACTTTGAGATCCCTGCTTTATGTAAACCACTGTGAGTGTGGTTGTAAAACCACAAAAGGTGGTCTACACCAGTAGTCCTCAACCCTGACCACCAGGCCAATCGGGTTTTCAGGCTAGCCCTAATGAATATGCATGAGAGAGATTTGCATATAATGGAAGTGACAGGCATGCAAATCTACTCCATACATATTCATTAGGGCTAGCCTGAAAACCCGATTGGCCTGGTGGTCCTTCAGGACAGGGTTGGGGATCATTGTTCTACAAGTCAGTTATCAACTGAAATATACCTTAGCGCAGGGGTAGGGAACGCCGGTCCTCAAAAGCCGTATTCCAGTCGGGTTTTCAGGATTTCCCCAATGAATATGCATTGAAAGCAGTGCATGCAAATAGATCTCATGCATATTCGTTGGGGAAATCCTGAAAACCCGACTGGAATACAGTTCTCGAGGACCGGAGTTCCCTACCCCTGCCTAAGCACATAAGAAGGCATCGTGACTGTCTCTGGGGAAAACATGGCTAAAGTCACCAAAACATCCTCTCTTAAAGTACAAATAAAAACATTTTTAGTTCATTTTTATTACACAGGAGGTTAGATAATCGTACAATCTAAGAGCCCCTTCTACAAAGCCACAGTAGCTATTCTGTGGCAAACGCATCAAAACCCGTTCAATTCCTATGGACTTTGAACATTTGCCACCGAAGAATCGCTACCATAGCTTTGCAAAAGAGGCCTTAAGCACAGGACTGAGTAACAGCACAGTGTGCACTAGAGAAATAATAAATAGTAGCAGTAACTCAATTTTGTTTTGGACTTCTAAGATAAAAATCAGCCATTCAAAATATTTTGGCTTCACAGCCTTATTCGTGTTTTCCAAAAATGGTCATATATATTTTGCCCTCTTGAAAAACTGTATAGAGGTCTATAAAATGTTGAATGGAGTGGAACTGGTAGACAAGTATTGCTTACTTACTTTTTTCCAAAAATACAAGGACTAGGGGGCACACAATGAAGCCACTAAGTAGTACATTTAAAACAAATTGGAGAAATTATTTCTTCACTTAGCATGTCATTAAACTCTGGAATTCATCGTCAGACAATGTGGTAAAAGTAGTTAGCTTAGCAGGGTTTAAAAAAGGATTGAACCAGTTCCTACAAGAAAAGCCATTATTAAGAAGAACTTTGGAAAATCTACTGCTTACTCCTGGGATAAGCAGCATCAAATCTGTTTTACTCTTTTGGGATCTTGCCAGATACTTGTGACCTGGATTGGCCATTGTTGGAAACAGGATGCGGCGCTTGATGGACCTTCGGTCTGACTCAGAATGGCGATGCCTATGTTCTTAACCCTTGTTTGCCCGATGAGTTTCAGAGCGGGTTACTTTTATTTAATTTTAAGAGCTTTTAGGGATGTCAGGGCCAGGATCAGCAAGGGCTGAAAAGCCAAAGGCACAATAATCCACTCATATCCGAGAAGTAACTCCAGCCCAGGTTTTCAGTTTGGTTGGGTATTTTGGGCAGAAAGTTGAGATAAATGCTTAGAAGCAGCTTTATATAGGCAGAATCAAAATTTTAAATAATAGCTTTTTACATGGAGACTTTTTCTCTTGGTAGGGGTCCCTGGCAAAAGTCCTTTTTCAGCTGTAATCTCTCTGGGCCTTTCCACAGAGAAAATATTCTTCGTAAATCTATAAGCCTTTCTACACAGTGTCCTTAGCTGGTGGTTCCTTCCTCAGCGGAACCTAGGGCTCCTTTTCCTAAGGTGCGCAAGCGTTTTTAGCGCATGCACAAAATTACCACGCGCTAAACCACGCGGTACGCTTCTAGAATAACGCCAGCTCAATGCTGGTGTTAAGGTCTAGTGCATGCAGAAATTTAGCGTGCGTTAAGGCCCTAACGGCGTTAAGGCCCTAACGGTGTCAGGTCAAAAGCGTGCCAGGACAAAGGCGCGTTCAGACAATTGAGCGCAGCGCGGAGGTGCGCGCCGCACAAAATTACTGTTTTTACGGCTCCGACCGGGGGGGCGTGGAGGGGAACCCCCCCACTTTACTTAATAGAGATTGCGCCGCGTTGTGGGGGTGTTGTGGGGGGTGTGGGGGGTTGTAACCCCCCACATTTTACTGAAAACTTCACTTTTTCCCTGTTTTTAAGGAAAATGTTAAGTTTACAGTAAAATGTGGAGGGTTACAACCCCCCAAACTCCCCACAACGCCGGCGTGATCTCTATTAAGTAAACTGGGGGGCTCCCCAACAAAACCCCCCGTCGGAGCCCCTAAAAACTAATTTTCTTCAGCGCGCGCCTCCGTCTTGCGCTCAGTTGTCGGCGTGCGCCTTTGTCTTTCGCCGACTTGTCTATGAACCGGCCCTAACGCACCTTAGTAAAAGGAGGCCTTAGCTTCTGGTCTCTTTATCCCAGTCGATCTGTTGGGACTCTCCTCTAGTCCCCTCCTGATCTTGTTAGTCTTTCTCAAGTTTCACGTTGATTGAAGATTTCTAACCCGCATTTTGGACGATGCCTTCTAAGCGGCGTACACCCAAATTAGGGGTAGAACAGAGGTGTTTATAATTATTGACAAAAGATAGCGAGGTAAGGGGGAAGACTGCATTATGCAGATAGAACTGTTCGACTATGACTATTAATTATAATTATTTCTATAGCGCTAGGAATAAAGACAAAGGGATGGGAAGTGTAGACCAGTGGTTCCCAACCCTGTCCTGGAGGACCACCAGGCCAATCGTGTTTTCAGGCTAGCCCTAATGAATATACATGGAGCAGATTTGCATGCCTGTCACTTCCATTATATGCAAATCTCTCTCATGCATATTCATTAGGGTTTCCTGAAAGCCCGATTGGCCTGGTGGTCCTCCAGGACAGGGTTGGGAACCACTGGTTTAGACATGTCTATGTTCTATGTGGTAATAGTTGTATGCGCTATAGCAATTTTTAAATAAATAATAAATATATGGACTACCTCTAAAAATGCACAAATAACTCTAAATGGATTTCTTATAGATTTAACTCCTCCCCCTTTACTAAACCGTGATAGCGGTGATTAGGGCAGGGAGTGCCGAATGCTCCGCGCTGCTCCCGACGCTCCTATGAGCGTCGGGAGCAGCGTGGAGTATTCAGCGGGGCTCCCTGCGCTAATCACCGCTATTGCGGTTTAATATAAAGGGGGGAGGGGGGTAAATGTGAACCTCCACTTGAACATAGAGAGCAGAATTTGGGTGGTCTTAAGGGGGAAAGAGGTGGGCATTAAGTCTATAAAAGGTGCCTACTGGTAGGCGGCCCCCTCCCCCTTTTATGAAGCTGTGCCAGGCTTTTTTTTTTTTTTTATCGCCGGTTGTGGTTGAATTAGCTCCGACGCTCGTAGGAATTCTATGAGCGTCGGAGCTGATACTTCCGTGGCCGGTGATTAAAAAAAAGCCTAATATGGCTTCATTAAAAGGGGGAGGGGTTTGTTTAATTAAAAAAAAAAAAAAAAAAATTGGTTGATAATTGAAAGCACCGTTACAAAAATGATTTAAAAAATCTAACTTGGTAAGTGCCTACCAAGACCTACCGCGGTCCACTTGAAGAATAGGCAGAGTTAGGGGCAGACTTTTGGCATGGATCGAGTTAGATGCTGGAATATTAGGCTTTATGACATCTACCGCTGCCTACCTTGATTTAGGTGCGGCCAGGCGCAATTCTACCAACGCCTAACAAGTTAGCTGCAGTTAATAGAATCTGCCCCTCCCGGTTCTCTCTGCCCCTCCCCCACTCGACTTTTAAAAGAACCTGAGCTGCTGGGGATCCCCAAGCTCCACCAGCTGATGATCTCCCAGAAAGGACCCAGAAACTCTTGTGCTCAAGTTGATAGTTGGCAGCTTCTTCCTGACACTGGTACTCTGTGCCTACTTAGTTCTCACATAAGAACATAAGAGCTGCCATACTGGGACAGACCTAAGGTCCCTCATCCTGTCTCCAATAGTACCTGGCTAGATCCCAAGTAGTAAAACAGATTTTATGCTGCTTATCCTAGGAATAAGCAGTGGATTTCCCCCAAACCATCTCAATAATGGCCTTTTAGGAATTTTTCCAAACCTTTTTTAAACCCCGCTAAGCTAACTGATTTCACCACATTCTCTAGCATTGAATTCCAGAGTTTAATTACACGTTGTGTGAAGAAATATTTTCTCCTATTTGTTTTAAATCTACTACTTCGCAGCTTCATCGCATGTCCCCTAGTCCTAGTATTTTTGGAAAGAGTGCCTCAGGAAACAGCTGCCAAGCTATGCACAGGAGTTTCTGGGCCCCTTCAGGGAGATCTTTAGCTGACAGGGCTTGGGGATCCCCACCAGCTACTGCAGCAGCGTGTCACTGTTGGGTGTGCCTGAGCCCAAAGTTGTGGCCCAGTTCACCCACCATCACTCACAGCCACAGGCTGAATGAACCCTGGCTATTCAATGACAGGGCACGTCTGGCTTCCGGCATTGCATATCCAGGTTAGTGTGGCAACCCAGAGGTTAACTGAGCACCAACTGATAGCGAGACCAGTGCCTGGTTAACTCAGTCTTTTAGCTGTCTTAACGTTTTGCACTCACTTATCCAGTTAGAGAATTGAATGTTGGCACTAAGCAGATACATGCTGGCTCCACCCATATTCTGTCCTAACCCCGCCCCTAATCTAGCCAGTCTGTGCTTTGATGGTCAGAGAGGATATTCCGTGGCACTGTCTGGTTATATGCTATTGCATAACCTAGCATGCCAGTTCAGTGGGGTTTAACTGGGCAGGAGACTCTCAAGCCTGGTTAACGCTTTTGAATATTGACCCCATAATACACGTTTTCCAGCTGCATTTCACCACTGAACATTTTATTGTCCTCATGCCTTCCAAAACCACACCCCTTTTAAAAAAGAATAATTTTGGTTATTTTATATATACAACTAATCTTTAAGCCCATTACATTAACGGGTGCTAGAATAGATGCGTCTGTCTGTCTTTCTTTCTGTCTCTCTCTCTCCTTGGCTGCTTTCTGTCTGTCTGTCTTTCTTTCTGTCTCTCTCTCTCTCTCCTTGGCCGCTGTCTGTCTGTCTGTCTTTCTGTCTGTCTCTCTCGCATTCTTTCTTTCTGTTTCTCTCCCTGGCCCCCTGTCTGTCTGTCTTTCTTTCTTTCTTTCTCTCTCTCTCTCTCTCCTTGGCCTCTGTCTGTCTGTCTTTTCTTCTTTGTCTCTCTCTCTCTTTGGCTGCTGTCTGCCTGTCTCTCTGGCCCCCTATCTGTGTCTCTCCCTGGCCCCTAGTCTGTCTGTCTTTCTTTCTGTCTGTCTGTCTGTCTCTCCGTGTCCCCCTTCTGTCTCCCCCACCCCCCGAGCAAACGAAGAATGCTGCCTGCCCCCCCAGCACACTCCTCCCCCCAAAGCAGCTCCCTTTCCCTCTCCCGCTCCAGCAGTAGCAGCCGGACGCTTGGCAGCTGAAGGACACCCTCCTGCCGTTGCTCTCGCCGCAGCTCAAACCGCCACACGTGCTGCAAGCCTGACGCATGCGATGCAAATCTAACACGGCCACAGAGTCATACATCACGGAGGCAGGGATCATTTTTATTTATTTATTTATTTAGATTTTTATCCCGTCCTCCCAATAGCTCAGAACGGTCTACAAGCAAACATTCACAGGGGAGTACATTTGGACAATACAAGGACTATATAGTAGTTTAAGTAGAAGTTTCGAATGGGGAAAGAGGTTAGAGGGGAGGGAGGATGAAGGGGGGTGAGGCGTAGACTGTGGTTGAATTTTAGTTGAAGAGGAGGGTCTTTACCGTTTTCCGGAAGGTCATCAATGAGTTCTGTAGTCTGATTTGTGGGGGAGTTGTAGTAAGTGCGTATGCACGCTTAGGGTTTTATTATAGAGGATAAAGACATTTATAGGAGTGGCCGAGACAGTAACTGTTCCCTCTAAGCTGAGCAGGAGTCCTCCACCCACAGTCTCACCAATAGAGGGTGCTGTCTCACTGTCACATTTTTCAATTGTGAGGGACAGGCAAGTTCTGCAGGACTCCAGGGAACATACCTGTCCTTAGCGACTGAAAATATTCCACCCCCTAGTGGTAGCAATGCAGCTGGAGGACACCTGCTCAGCTTAGAGGGAACTGGCCCGGCCCGCCACAATTTTTTTTTTTACAGAAAGCATTTATGTGACTGATATTTATATATTTGGAGAGGGGAAAAAAAAGAATGAAATACTGGATGGTTTATAGTTTAATATTAAGTTGCCATACCACCTAATTCTTAAGAAAGGTCTAGGCCAGTAGGTCTTCAACCTGTCCTGGGGGACCCCCAACCAGTTGGATTTTCATGATATCCCTAATGAACATCCATGAGGTACATTTGCATATAATAGAGGTGACAGGCATGCAAATCTGCCTCATACATATTCATTAGGGATATCTTGAAAGCCTGCCTGGCTGTGGGTCCCCCCCAGGACAGGTTTAAGAAAAGAATGCCATCAGAAAGGAATGCCAAGGGATCTGTTGGTATATGACAGCTGCAATGGGGCTCACGTATGAACTGGACTAGCAAAGCGTACTTTTACTGAGGAGCATTTGAAACAGAAGGTGGTGAAGAGGTGAAACTACTGAGAAATCCTCAAAAGCTAGGTCACTGTTCAAATACATCACAGAAGGTCCACGTCAAAGCAGAATGTCAAAAATCACCATTCAACACTTTGGAATCACCACCCCTTTTTCAACCTACCTCCTCTTCCTTGGGGAACTCACATTTATCCAGTGAAACGCTCACTCCACATTGGGTCGTATTCTTCTTATGGCTTTACAGGATCTATATATATTTTTTTTAAATCATTTATATTTTCTCCTTGGCATTTTTGTGACATGTTTTCAATGTGTACCATTGTTCAAAGATTTCCCTCTTTGAATAAGAAACCCCGTAGACAACCGCAGTTCCCCCTTTGTCTGGAATCTTCTTTCAATCACTTCCATGTTTCTTTCTGCAGCGCTCAACTGTCAATGATCAGAATAGCCAGACAATCCAGCCGAAGTTATTATAGAGATACATCTGTTGTCGATTGATAATTCTTTTCATTTTGTGTACGATTACACTTTGAAGTATGTTGCAAGAAAAGAATATCCTACTGTGTCCACCACCCCCCGCTCCTCTTCAAAACCTTGGCAGAATGACTGGAAAGAACCCAACAGGGCCACCACAGGCCACGTGGACAGCAGTTTTGATTTTTCCCAACCCTACCCTCATTTCTGTCAAATGCATTTTTGTCATTCCTTCTACTGCGACTGGTTGCGTTCTCTAATCTTCTATCTCTGCGTGACGAGATATTGGAGACTGCCCAAGTCTGTTTCGTCTGTTCAGATTCTCTCTCTCCTACATAGTTTACTTTTAGTAACGCCAATGAATTCTTAATGTATGACAACTTGATTGCGTTCACTGTATCTGGGCCTCTAAATTGCTTTGAAACGTTGGCATGCTCTCGTCAACAGCTCCCACTCTTCATTCTCTGGGGTAGATTATCATAAATTGTTAAGTTATACCCCCTGATTCTTGGTCTGTGAGCTGGACTTAGAAATACTGGTAGATCATCATGAGGGTTGTCAAGAAACTCCCCCAACACGAGTCATTCCTAGTTTCACCCCATGTCATCTGTGGATGTATAGTTCCATTTTCTCTACGACAAGGAACCCTAGGACTCCACAGATGCTACAATAGTTTACTTACGACATGACATTTCTTGGCAACCCAAGGGCAGGCACCTTACAATGTGATGTCCTAATCTGAAAATCAAAACACAGGGCGCTCAGGTTACAGTTTTATTATGTTATATGTGTGTAAAGGCCCACTTGTTCTGTGCTAGGTCTTCAGGTCTCGCAAAGAGAACGTACTGTAGTTGGCTACAGAAAGAAGTGAACTGGTACTACTCACTGGGTAGAGTGGTGTAGACCTAGGTCTTTAGATATTGACCCAGATATTCTTCTAGATCTGAAAATAAAGAAGGAAGACTAGAGAGAGAGCAGACAGGCAGTGGGTGTGGTTGTGTGTTGGGCGGGGTCTGCTGACCCAAGTTCGATTAGCTTTGTAATCTCTAGTACTACATTTGGAATATGAGGAGTCGAGAAAAAGGGTGCATCCTAAATTCCTTTCCACTGTACGTGGTTTGTATCTCCTGATTGGTGTAGTTTTTCCAAACAGAACCTCGAAATCACATAGGGCCTGGTTTCCATAAACAGCGCCTAACTTGGAGGTGAGCTTTGCCCGGTTGTCGATTAACCGCTATAGAATCACGTCTCTTGGCGTCTAGGCGTGTTTAGGCATCCCTAGGGTTTTCCTGACCTAATATACCTCCACTTTTACTAAACCAAGGATTGTCTTTCCTTGGAAAGACAATCCTACTCTTATTGCTCCCATTACAATAAAAAACACACCATTGCAAATAGTTAACAATATAAAAATCTTAGGGGTAACTTTTGATTCAAAACTTAATTTCCATGATCATATTAGCACTATAATTAAATCTACATTTTACAGATTACGTAGGATACGATCTATTGCGAAATTCCTATGTCCTAAATCAATAAACATTCTTATCCATTCTTTAGTGATTTCAAAATTGGACTATTGTAATGCCCTATTTAAGGGGATATCGCTAAACGAAATTAAGCGACTTCAAATTATTCAGAACATATCCATTAAACTCATCTCTAAGTCTAGAAAATATGACCATGTTACACCCCTTTTGATAGATGCACATTGGCTTCCAGTTAATTATCGGATAACGTACAAACTCTGTCTGCTCGTTTTTAAATCTCTTCTTCATAAGACCCCAGCATTCATATTTAAACATTTAATTCCTTATCATTCAAATAGAACCCTGAGGTCTAATGAGCAAAACTTATTAACCATTCCATCACTTAAAATTATTAACACTAGACGTCAATTTATTTTTTCTGTAACTGCTCCTCAAACTTGGAACGATCTTCCCATTTACCTGCGGAATGAGCAGGATTTAGGAAAATTTAAAAGCAATTTGAAAACATTTCTTTTTAAAGATGCTTTTAATATTTAATTAAATAGTTCTTAATTTGGTGATGTTATTTTACTGTGTTATGCTACGTGTTAATTGATTTCCCTAATGTATTTTTCCTTTGTTTTACTTTTCTTTATCAATTGTATTTCTAACCCTTATCTTACCCTATGTCATGAATATACAATATTATGTATTAGTTTTTACCCAATGTTATTATTTAAAGTTTGTTTTGTACTGTATTGTCCTTATTTGACTTTATTTAATATGTTCATCGCTTAGAATTTGATTAAGCGATTAATCAAGAAAAATAATAAACTTGAAACTTGAAACCACAATAGCGATTAGCGCAGGGAGCCATGCTGAATGCCCCGCGCTGCTCCTGATGCTCATAGAGTACTTATAAGCGTTGGGAGCAGCGTGAAGCATTCTTCGCGGCTCCCTGTGCTAATAATCGCTATCGCAGTTTAGTAAAAGGGAGGGAGGGGGTTACTGGCACCTACGTTAATCATGCCTACTCCGGGAATCTGCTTGCTGCTCCACTAAGACTAGGGTCACCATATTTGTTTAGCTGCCACCAGTCCCCGAAAGGGCAAAAACCGGACTAAAGAGGTAAATTTAAAAAGTACATGTCTGGGGAAACCCAGACATCTGGCAGCCCTAACTAAGACTGGCCCTAACATCTGAAGCTGTTATAAGGCAGGCATGTAGTGTTTCATTCACATCTGGGGGAGGGGGGGGAGTCAGTGACCACTGGGGAAGTGTTGGGGATCATGTTTACATTAAACCACTCAGAGAAAACACGGAAGATGGTATGTGGGATTCTTTAATAATAATAATAACTTTATTTTTCTATACCGCCATAGTCAGATGACTTTTAGGCGGTTCACATCGAAAGAAGGCTGGACATTCAGTGAATTACAAATGCATGAGGGGAATGTTACAGAAGAAAAGGGTTGTAGGGGAGGAAAAGTAAGAGGGGTTGTAAGGGGAGGGAAGTGAGAGGGGTTGTAGGGGGAAAAGCGTGGTGAGCGAAAGTCGGTCTGTTTAGGTCAGTGTTCTTCAACCACCGGTCCACGGACCAGTGCCAGTCCACAGAAATTTCCTGCCGGTCCACAGGGCCAGCACGTGCATGAGGCCCAAAACAGTGTTCTTCAACCGCCGGTCCACGGTGCGATCGATGCGGTGTTATCTTCGAGCCAGCTCCCTCTTCCTAACTGATTCAGTGCACAAAGCCACGGGCAGCGGCTCCTACGGGCGTCCTGCGCCTGAACCGGAAGCCTTCTCTCTGAGGTTGCAACGTCAGAGGGAAGGCTTCCAGATGAGGCACGGGACGTGCAAGGTGCAATTAGTACTATTATGGGGGCGGGGTCTGGGGTGGAGATTGGGTAGAGATGGGCGGGGTCTGGCCCACGACTTAGCCCCGTGTTCTTCAACTGCCGGTCCACAGAATAATTATTATATTTCTGCCGGTCCATAAGTATAAAAAGGTTGAAAAACACTGGTTTAGATGATGAATTTGTCTAACAGAGTGGTTTTGATTGATTTTCGGAATGCGTTGTAGGTCTGTCTGGTTTTATTTATGTGGTTTCCCAGCCAGGATTGTTGTCTGTTTGCTTGGAACATGAAGGATTTGTATTTGCAGCCAGTGATTTTAGGATAGGCAAAGATGTTTTTGTTTCTGGTTGTTCGTGAGGGGTTGTGTAGAGTGAAGTGTGTTTGCAGGTAGGAAGGTGCTAGGCCCCAGATTTGCTTGAAGCAGATGCATGCAAATTTGAACTGTGTATCCTCAAATACACAGTAAATCCCACCAAAGGGTATTCAGGAGAGATCGTGGAGGGAAATTGTCTCAGAAACCTACTTGGATACGGATATTATAATCTGAGGATATCTTAATCCAATGCCAAGATACTAAAGGTTTAAGACCTCCACTCCCTATTTGTGTAAATCAAACTGTACTGTACTATACTTTCATTTTTGGGTTTTCTTACAAACATCAAAACATCACTTATCGGTACTCTGCACACTTTACAGATAAGTGATGCTTTGCTGTTTGTAAGAAAAACCAAAAATTAAAGTATAATATAGTACAGTTTGATTTACACAAATAGGGAGGTGCCCACTTTGTCCCCAGAACATCCCCCAAATAGCTGGGTTTGAGTTGGGTGCTAAATGGACATTTTCAGTAGCAATAACCAATTAAGTGATTAACGGCTCCTTTTGCTAAACTGTGGAAGTGCTTCTTACAGAAGACTGGTGAGGTAAATGCTCCGACACTCATTCAATTCCTATGAGTGTCGAAGCATTTACCTCACCGACCCATTGTAAGAAGCTCCTCCGTGGCTTAGTAAAACCCAACGTAAGTGATTGCTTTCAATATGGACCCAGTAGCGTTCGTGCCAGATATAGCACTTCAAATAAGTTCTGCAAGGGGGGAGGGGGGGAAGTAACCAGGAAACTACATGAAACCAGAGTCTGGCAGGGGGTCCTAGTTCAGGAAAACTATTGGAATATTACATTACATTACATTAGGGATTTCTATTCCGCCTGTGCCTTGCGGTTCTAGGCGGATTACAATATAGAAAATATCTGGGACATTCCAGTAGAGTTACATTTCAGGATAAGAGTAAGTTACAGGAACAGTAATGGAATATCAGGTGACAATAAGAACAGAACATAAGAACAGCCATACTGGGTCAGACCAATGGTCCATCAAGCCCAGTATCCTGTCTTCACAGGGGCCAATCCAAGTCACAAGTACCTAGCCAAAACCCAAGGAGTAGCAACATTCCAGCATCTCAAAGAATGGCAAGATTCCGGAACCCCAATGAGCGCAACATTCCAGAGCTGAGATTGTGATGTCATAATGCCTCAGAGCCAACCTCATCAGTGATATCACAATGGCTTCATTGTCCTATACTTGGCTCAGGTAAGAACCTAAGAACAGCCTTACTGGGTCAGACCAATGGTCCATCAAGTCCAGTAGCCCGTTCTCACGGTGTCCAATCTAGGGCCCTAGTACCTGGCCAAAACCCAAGGAGTAGCAACATTCCAGCTTTTCAAAGAATAGAAAGATTCCGGAACCCCAAAGAGTAGCAACATTCCAGCATCTCAAAAAATAACAAGATTCCGGAGCCCCAATGAGCGCAACATTCCAGAGCTGAGATTGTGATGTCATAATGCCTCATTCCACAGTGCCTCAGAGCCAACCTCAGCAGTGATGTCACAATGGCTTCATTGTCCTATACTTGGCACACATAAGAGCATAAGAACAGCCTTACTGGGTCAGACCAATGGTCCATCAAGCCCAGTAGTCCGTCTTCACGGAGGCCAATCCAAGTCAACAAGTACCTGGCAAAACCCCAAATAGTAGCAGCATTCCATAGTACCGATCCAGGCCAAGCAGAGGCTTCCCCCATGTCTTTCTCAATAACAGACTATGGACTTTTCCTCCAGGAAATTGTCCAAACCTTTCTTAAAACCAGCTACGCTATCCGCTCTTACCACAACCTCTGGCAACGCGTTCCAGAGCTTAACTATTCTCCGAGTGAAAATAAATGTCCTCCTATTGGTTTTAAAAGTATTTCCCTGTAATCATTAGAGGCTCTCATTCACTCCAGTATAGGGCACAATGGTAAAATGTCTCCATCCAGTTTCATGAGTAAATCAAGGAAAATTTTTGTTGTTTACATAGTAACATAGTAGATGACGGCATAGTAGATGACCCGAATGGTCCATCCAGTCTGCCCAACCTGCAATTACATCATTTTCTTTTCCAGAGATAAATAAAAAAAGATTTGACATTGATATGTGAACATTTCTTAAGAAAGAACTGAATATTTCATGGGGTTTCCTAATGTTTTCACATGACTGTATCTAAAAAACGTTGCCCCTCCCCCATTTTACCATGTCAGCATTTGCATATGCATCTTTGTATTCCTGCCTATTTGGACTGACTTTTCTTAACTTTTCATGTCTTCCTCTTTCTGCGGGGTTGTTTTTTTTGTAGTTTATGAAAGCCACTGACGAAACGAGGGTGGGAGGTGCCCAGGGCTCTGGCACACCCTCTTCTCTGCACCCCTACCATTTCTCCACCCCCCTCTGCCATGCGCGCGCCCCCACCACTTCCCATGTACCTGTCTCGTTTCTACGGCATGAGCAGCATCTCCAGCTTGCTGCCAGCGTCGGCTCTCCCTCTCATGTAACTTCCTAGTGACATCCGAGGGTAGCGCCGAGGCTGGCACAAGCAGCGGGTTGGAGCTGCTGCTCGTGCGGGTGAAGAACTAGATGTACGATGAAGGCGCACACACGCGCGGCGCAGGGTGGGAGAGGAAAAGAGATGCCAGTGCCCGGTGTGGTCCACCCACTCCTGCCTTTACTGTGCTACTGATGTAAGCAAACCTCTTTTGTCTATTTTTTTTTCCTCCTCCATTTTATTTTTAGGTTTTTAAAAATTCATTTTACATTTGATTGTAAACCACTTAGATTTACCTTGATTTTATGTTTGGGGTATATTAACATAGTAGATGAGGGCAGATAAATACCTGAATGGTCCATCCAGTCTGCCCAACCTGATTCAATTTAAATTTTTAAATTTTTTTCTTCTTAGCTATTTCTGGGCATGAATCCAAAGATCTACCCGGTACTGTGCTTGGGTTCCCACTGCCGAAATCTCTGTTAAAACCTACTCCAGCCCATCTAAACCCTCCCAGTTATTGAAGCCCTCCCCAGCCCATCCTCCACCAAACGGCTATATCTAGACAAAGACCGTGCAAGTCTGCCCAGCAGTTAATATTTTTTTCTGATTCTAGATCCTCTGTGTTCATCCCACACTTCTTTGAACTCAGTCACAGTTTTACTCTCCACCACCTCTCTCGGGAGCGCATTCCAGGCATCCACCACCCTCTCCATAAAGTAGAATTTCCTAACATTGCTCTTGAATCTACCACCCCTCAACCTCAAATTATGTCCTCTGGTTTTACCATTTTCCTTTCTCTGGAAAAGATTTTGTTCTACGTTAATACCCTTCAAGTATTTGAACGTCTGAATCATATCTCCCCTGTCCCTCCTTTCCTCTAGGCCAGGGTATACATATTCAGGGCTTCCAGTCTCTCCTCATACGTCTTCTGGCGCAAACTTACCTTCTCAACCACTAGTTTTGAGAACCAAAGTGTCCTTTTTTCCTCTTAATTTTACTTACTTTCCTTCCAAAATGGTTGGTTGCCCTTACAGTAGCTCCGTTCAGTTTTGCCCGCTGCTTGCCTCCTCCTTCCAAATTTTCCCACCCAGACAACACTTCATGTGTGCAGCTTTTCAGCTATTTCACTTTGAAAGCCTATTGATTCGGTGCCTTCCGACACAGATTGACTGTTTTTTATATTTTCGTATCAGATTTATGGGAAAGTACATTTGTCAAGGTCTGGCTTGTTTCTCAATACCCACCTCAGGATCACAGTGCTACATGGCTTGGATTTTAAGCATCCTTAAAACAGTGAAAAAAAAGGGATTTTCTGAAGATAAAGTCCGACTTAATTTTTTCCAGCGAAGACACAATTTATCTTGCAAAAAAAAAAAAAAATGAGACCTGTGAATTTCAGATAAAGTATATTGGTTCCATCGAAGCTTGCATAATGCATTTTAATAAATTGCTTTGGGTGTTGTACAGGGACAGAGCGAATTGTGGTTGAGGTCCAGGCTTAGTCAAGGCAAAGAGGTCAAAGGTGCTGTGTGGTAGGTGGACCAAACCAGGAAGACAGAAAGCAGGAAGGAGAGAGGCTAATTTCATAGGATGCTGCCAAATTTCACCTTTTCCTGAACGCTTTCCCTGTGCAATATAATCAGGGTTACCAGAAGGCCGGATTTACCCAGATATGTCCTGGCTTGGTGGTAGGCTTCAAAGGGTAGTGGTGAACGGCACCCCCTCAGAAATGACGGAGGTGATCAGTGGAGTGCCACAGGGCTCGGTCTTGGGCCCGACCCTATTCAACATCTTTATAAGAGACTTGGCAGAAGGGCTTCGAGGTAAAATAGCATTATTCGCTGATGATGCCAAACTAAGTAATGTAGTGGGCAAATGCACAACGGACAAAGATTCAATGCCCGACAACATGACGCACGACCTACTCCTACTGGAGCGCTGGTCTAGGACCTGGCAACTTAGCTTCAATGCCAAAAAATGCAAAGTCATGCACCTAGGCAACCATAATCCATACAAGACTTATACCCTTAATGGTGAGATCCTAACAAGAACGGTAGCAGAACGAGACTTAGGGGTGATCGTCAGTGCGGACATGAAGGCTGCCAGTCAGGTAGAGCAGGCCTCATCCAAGGCAAGACAGATCCTAGGTTGCATACACAGGGGTTTCGTCAGCCGTAAGCCGGAAGTCATTATGCCATTGTATAGATCCATGATGAGGCCCCACCTGGAATACTGTGTGCAATTCTGGAGGCCACATTATCGCAAAGATGTGCTGAGGTTGGAGTTGGTTCAGAGAATGGCCACCCGGATGGTCTCGGGACTCAAAGATCTCCCGTACGAAGAACGGTTAGACAAACTGCAGCTATACTCGCTCGAGGAGCGCAGAGAGAGGGGGGGACATGATCGAGACGTTCAAGTATCTCACAGGCTGCACCGAAGCGGAAGAAGATATCTTCTTTTTCAAGGGACCCACGGCAACAAGAGGGCATCTGTGGAAAATCAGAGGCGGGAAACTACGAGGTGACACCAGGAAATTCTTTTTTACTGAAAGGGTGATTGATCGCTGGAATAGTCTTCCACTTCAGGTGATTGAGGCCAGCAGCGTGCCTGATTTTAAGGCCAAATGGGATCGGCACATGGGATCTATTCACAAGGCAAAGGTAGGGGAGGGTCATTAGGGTGGGCAGACTGGATGGGCCGTGGCCCTTATCTGCTGTCTATTTCTATGTTTCTATGTTTCTATTGACTCTGGCAGCCTTTTCCAAGCATATTGCGCGGCATAAAAGAAGGGACGGAATCTGGAGTTGGCCGTGGAGGAGAAGGGTACAGATAAGAGGCACTTACCTGACGAGTGGAATTTGGGGGTGGTGGTCATGGGGGGAAATAAGTGAGGAGAGACGTTCCTAGGCCCAGAAACTCTTTTCTTTGTGTCTGGGCCTATTTGAATTCAGTTTGCCACGGAAGTGAATACTCCAAAGTTTTGATCTGCTGAGCTAGTCTACTCATTTTGCAGCGATCCATCACATGATCCAAATTTAATTTGAACAATTTGGAAATTTCATACCAAAGCATGTTTGCTTTGCACTGGTACCACCTGCTGTTATGAGCCGTGTGACTCGAATCAATCTCGAGGGGATCATTTTCAGAATTTGCTCAAGATCTTTGATGATATTGGGCCTGGTATAGGAAGCAATTTCCCACAGGCCCATGACAACAGAAACTCATTAGTGCATCTGCTCCGTAATGTTGATTCCAGAGTTGTTTGCTTTTCCTTTTTTCATTTTGTAAAAGGGACACATTCCTTCTTCCCACGTTCGTGTATTAAAACATTTTCTAACTCGGACTCTTTTTAATAAGAAGGTAGGACAAACAAGTTGCAGTTGTTTGGGTTTATCTCACTGATTAAATATAAATTTTTTTTTTTTCTAAAGTTTAAAAATCCATTTAGATTTGGGTACAAACTGTTTTTCCTTTCAAGCATATGTAGCCATCTGAGCAGAGGAATGTTTGCCTAAATCAGGAGGGTCCAACCTCGGCCCTTGTCACGTCGGGTTTTCATAGGGTTACCAGGGTTCATAGTCAATTGCGCTCAGTTTTATTATTATTATACCCTCGCTTTTCTTGCGATTGTGTAGCACGCATCTTGTATCGCTTGCAAAGGGAGCGACATTAACAAAAACGGTCCGCGTGCGCGTGCTAACCGCAAATATACACATACCCAATATAAACGGTTCATAGTCAATTGCGCTCAGTTTTATTATTATTATACCCTCGCTTTTCTTGCGATTGTGTAGCACGCATCTTGTATCGCTTGCAAAGGGAGCGACATTAACAAAAACGGTCCGCGTGCGCGTGCTAACCGCAAATATACACATACCCAATATAAACGGTTCATAGTCAATTGCGCTCAGTTTTATTATTATTATACCCTCGCTTTTCTTGCGATTGTGTAGCACGCATCTTGTATCGCTTGCAAAGGGAGCGACATTAACAAAAACGGTCCGCGTGCTAACCGCAAATATACACATACCCAATATAAAAGGTTCATAGTCAATTGCGCTCAGTTTTATTATTATTATACCCTCGCTTTTCTTGCGATTGTGTAGCACGCATCTTGTATCGCTTGCAAAGGGAGCGACATTAACAAAAACGGTCCGCGTGCTAACCGCAAATATACACATACCCAATATAAACGGTTCATAGTCAATTGCGCTCAGTTTTATTATTATTATACCCTCGCTTTTCTTGCGATTGTGTAGCACGCATCTTGTATCGCTTGCAAAGGGAGCGACATTAACAAAAACGGTCCGCGTGCGCGTGCTAACCGCAAATATACACATACCCAATATAAACGGTTCATAGTCAATTGCGCTCAGTTTTAGTATTATTATACCCTCGCTTTTCTTGCGATTGTGTAGCACGCATCTTGTATCGCTTGCAAAGGGAGCGACATTAACAAAAACGGTCCGCGTACGCGTGCTAACCGCAAATATACACATACCCAATATAAAAGGTTCATAGTCAATTGCGCTCAGTTTTATTATTATTATACCCTCGCTTTTCTTGCGATTGTGTAGCACGCATCTTGTATCGCTTGCAAAGGGAGCGACATTAACAAAAACGGTCCGCGTGCGCGTGCTAACCGCAAATATACACATACCCAATATAAACGGTTCATAGTCAATTGCGCTCAGTTTTATTATTATTATACCCTCGCTTTTCTTGCGATTGTGTAGCACGCATCTTGTATCGCTTGCAAAGGGAGCGACATTAACAAAAACGGTCCGCGTGCGCGTGCTAACCGCAAATATACACATACCCAATATAAACGGTTCATAGTCAATTGCGCTCAGTTTTATTATTATTATACCCTCGCTTTTCTTGCGATTGTGTAGCACGCATCTTGTATCGCTTGCAAAGGGAGCGACATTAACAAAAACGGTCCGCGTGCTAACCGCAAATATACACATACCCAATATAAAAGGTTCATAGTCAATTGCGCTCAGTTTTATTATTATTATACCCTCGCTTTTCTTGCGATTGTGTAGCACGCATCTTGTATCGCTTGCAAAGGGAGCGACATTAACAAAAACGGTCCGCGTGCGCGTGCTAACCGCAAATATACACATACCCAATATAAACGGTTCATAGTCAATTGCGCTCAGTTTTATTATTATTATACCCTCGCTTTTCTTGCGATTGTGTAGCACGCATCTTGTATCGCTTGCAAAGGGAGCGACATTAACAAAAACGGTCCGCGTGCGCGTGCTAACCGCAAATATACACATACCCAATATAAACGGTTCATAGTCAATTGCGCTCAGTTTTATTATTATTATACCCTCGCTTTTCTTGCGATTGTGTAGCACGCATCTTGTATCGCTTGCAAAGGGAGCGACATTAACAAAAACGGTCCGCGTACGCGTGCTAACCGCAAATATACACATACCCAATATAAAAGGTTCATAGTCAATTGCGCTCAGTTTTATTATTATTATACCCTCGCTTTTCTTGCGATTGTGTAGCACGCATCTTGTATCGCTTGCAAAGGGAGCGACATTAACAAAAACGGTCCGCGTACGCGTGCTAACCGCAAATATACACATACCCAATATAAACGGTTCATAGACAATTGCGCTCAGTTTTATTATTATTATACCCTCGCTTTTCTTGCGATTGTGTAGCACGCATCTTGTATCGCTTGCAAAGGGAGCGACATTAACAAAAACGGTCCGCGTGCGCGTGCTAACCGCAAATATACACATACCCAATATAAACGGTTCATAGTCAATTGCGCTCAGTTTTATTATTATTATACCCTCGCTTTTCTTGCGATTGTGTAGCACGCATCTTGTATCGCTTGCAAAGGGAGCGACATTAACAAAAACGGTCCGCGTGCTAACCGCAAATATACACATACCCAATATAAAAGGTTCATAGTCAATTGCGCTCAGTTTTATTATTATTATACCCTCGCTTTTCTTGCGATTGTGTAGCACGCATCTTGTATCGCTTGCAAAGGGAGCGACATTAACAAAAACGGTCCGCGTGCGCGTGCTAACCGCAAATATACACATACCCAATATAAACGGTTCATAGTCAATTGCGCTCAGTTTTATTATTATTATACCCTCGCTTTTCTTGCGATTGTGTAGCACGCATCTTGTATCGCTTGCAAAGGGAGCGACATTAACAAAAACGGTCCGCGTGCGCGTGCTAACCGCAAATATACACATACCCAATATAAACGGTTCATAGTCAATTGCGCTCAGTTTTATTATTATTATACCCTCGCTTTTCTTGCGATTGTGTAGCACGCATCTTGTATCGCTTGCAAAGGGGGGTCTGCGCGTGCGTGAACCGAAACTATAAACATACCTGTAAATGAAGAAATGTGGAAGTACGTTCGCTCTCACCAGAGGCGAGAAAAATCCGCGCAAGACAAATATTCGTTATAGATCAAGTTCTAGCAAAACCAGATCTTTACAACGGACAAAGTCAGGCAGCGAAAGGAAGTCTGGCTGTTTGGAGCACATATATAAAGAGGAAATGTAACCATAGTAACGAAAATGCATTCACGTGACTTATATTGAAAACGCAAAAAGTCAAGGGAACCATACTGACAACGTGGTGAAGTGATCATGTGTTAACGTGCTGAACGTGTGCGTGGCCTTCATTCAGCAGGCGCCATCTGGAGGCGCGCTGAATTGTCATTGCGCTGAGTTATCGTTGCGCTCAATTGTCTTGTGCTGAGTCTTGCGCTCAATTGTTTCGTAAGCTATTGTCTTTGCGCTGAGGTGTCTTCGCGTTTTTGTCGGCGCGCGATTGTCTTGTGCGCAATTGACCTGTCACCGGTTACCAGATTTTACTTTAGTAAAATCCATACCCCTAGTCCCGCCCTCAGGCCCGCCCTGTTATGCACCAGTCCCGCCCCCAATCCCAAGCAATCCCTGCCCCAGCCCCACCCCTTGAGCCTGTTCTCGTCGGGCAGGAGGGCATCTGCACATGCGCGGTTGCACTCTTGCCTGACGTGATTTTGCGGAACCTTTTCAAAACCTGAACAAAGTGCCGGGTTTTGAAAAGCTGTCCGGACTCCCGGACACATCTTCGAAAAGGAGGACATGTCCGGGAAAATCCGGACGAATGGTAACCCTAGGTTTTCAGGATTTCCCCAATGAATATGCATGAGATCTATTTGCATACAATGGAGACGGTGCATGCAAATAGATCTCATGCAAATTCATTGGGGAAATCCTGAAAACCCAACTGGGATCTAAAACATGCAGGAAACTGGTAGAACAAGAGACGGGGGTCCAATAAAATCAGTGAGGGACTCTGGTGGCAGTAGAATTCTTCTCTCATTATAAAACAGAGTCTCTCCCTTTAAGCTGGGTCTTAGGTTTTATATCTCCTGGCCTTTGACCTTCCATCTGCAACGGAGGGTCTTCAAGTCAAGGGTTACCAGATTTCCTCATTAAAAATAGAGGACACATGGCCCTGCTCCGTCCTACCCCCAAGTCATGCCCTGTTCTGCCCCTTGAGGGCCTCACAATAGTACCTGGCGGGCCGCATGCGGCCCGTGGGTTGCGAATTTGAGACCAGGGCTCTATATCTTTTTCGAGAAGTGGAGACTAGAATCGCATACAATATTCAACCTTCTGGGCTCCTTTTACAAGTTTCAAGTTTATTAGGTTTTTATATACCGCCTATCAAGGTTATCTAAGCGGTTTAACAATCAGGTGCTCAAGCATTTTCCCTCTCTGTCCCGGTGGGATTACAATCTATCTAACGTACCTGGGGCTATGGAGGACTGAGTGACTTGCCCAGGGTCACAAGGAGCAGCGCGGGGTTTGAACCCACAACCCCAGAGTGCTGAGGCTGTAGATCCAACCACTGCGCCACACGCTTAGCGTGCGCTCCAATGCCGCACACTCTGGACGCTAGCGCCTCCATTGAGCTGGCGTTAGTTTTTTTTTCCGCGTAGCGCGGGAGTTAGAGCGCGCTAAAAACACTACCGTAGCTTAGTAAAAGGAGCCCTCTATTTGCATAATGAGCAGAGGGTTTCACCGTATTGTCAACAATGATACCTAGATCCTTTTCCTGAGATTGTGACTCGTAGTCTGGAACCCTGCCTGCATCACAGAGCTATAGTTCGGGTTCCTCTTTCTTGTATGCATCATTTTACACTTGGCTCACATTAAGGGCTCCTTTAATGAATATGTATACCCTAGAGGAAAGGAGAGACAGGGGAGATATGATTCAGACGTTCAAATACTTGAAGGGTATTAACGTAGAACAAAATCTTTTCCAGAGAAAGGAAAATGGTAAAACCAGAGGACATAATTTGAGGTTGAGGGGTGGTAGATTCAGGGGCAATGTTAGGAAATTCTACTTTACGGAGAGGGTGGTGGATGCCTGGAATGCGCTCCCGAGAGAGGTGGTGGAGAGTAAAACTGTGACTGAGTTCAAAGAAGCGTGGGATGACCACAGAAGATTTAGAATCAGAAAAGAATATTAAAGATTGAACTAGGCCAGTTACTGGGCAGACTTGTACGGTCTGTGTCTGTGTCTGGCCGTTTGGAGGAGGATGGGCAGGGGAGGGCTTCAATGGCTGGGAGGGTGTAGATGGGCTGGAATAAGTCTTAACAGAGATTTCGGCAGTTGGAACCCAAGCACAGTACCGGGTAAAGCTTTGGATTCTCGCCCAGAAATAGCTAAGAAGAAAAAAAAAAAAATTTAAATTGAATCAGGTTGGGCAGACTGGATGGACCATTCGGGTCTTTATCTGCCGTCATCTACTATGTTACTATGTTTACAAAGGTGCGTTAGGGCCTTAACGCGCGGAATGGCGCACTCTAGTCGCTACCGCCTCCTTTTAAGCAGGCGGTAATTTTTCAGCTAATCTTGTGCTTGTGCTAAAAACGCTAGCGCACCTTTCTAAAAAGGAGCCCTAAAGGCCATCTGCCATTTGGACGCTCCGTCTCCCAGTCTTATAGGATTATCTTGAAATATTTCACAAAGCTCTTGCGATTTAACAACTTTGAAGAACTGTGTTGTCGGCAAATTTAATCACCTCACTCGTTATTTCTGGTTTTAGATCGCTGATATTATATATGTTAAAAAGCGGCGGTCCCGGCACTGACCCAAGTCTCTGTTTTCTATCTATTAACAAGTTCTTAATCCACCATCTCTTGAGCGTTTAATGTACACTGATGTATGTATCTGGTAATGCTATCTAATATAATAAAACGCTAAGGGCGCATGCGCACTCTTACCGCATGTTCCCTGATCCGTACGTCCGTGGCCGGCAAGAGTGCGTATGCGCGCTTAAAATGACCCGCTTGCGGCAGCAGAACTCAAATAGCGGCCCGGGAAGAGAAGCGCTGACCAAAAAGACTCCTTTGCCGGCTCCCCACTCACTCCGTAAGTTTTTTTTGCGGTCTGACCCTCCCATCCCTTCCCGACGTCTGACTGGCTCACTTAGTCCTTTGCCGCCCCCCCTTCCCTTCCCGCGGTCATAGAAACATAGAGACATAGAAATAGACGGCAGATAAGGGCCCAAGGCCCATCTAGTCTGCCCACCCTAATGTCCCTCCCCTACCTTTGCCCTGTGAATAGATCCCATGTGCCGATCCCATTTGGCCTTAAAATCAGGCACGCTGCTGGCCTCAATCACCTGTAGTGGAAGACTATTCCAGTGATCAACCACTCTTTCAGTGAAAAAGAATTTCCTGGTGTCACCTCGTAGTTTCCCGCCCCTGATTTTCGATGGATGCCCTCTTGTTGTCGTGGGACCCTTGAAAAAGAAGATATCTTCCTCCGCCTCGATGCGGCCCGTAAGATACTTGAACGTCTCAATCATGTCTCCCCTCTCTCTGCGCTCCTCGAGCGAGTATAGCTGTAATTTGTCAAGCTGTTCTTCGTATGGAAGATCCTTGAGTCCTGAGACCATCCGGGTGGCCATTCTTTGCACCGACTCCAGTCTCAGCACATCCTTGCGATAATGCGGCCTCCAGAATTGCACACAGTATTCCAGGTGGGGCCTCACCATGGATCTATACAATGGCATAATGACTTCCGCCTTACGACTGACGAAACCCCTTCGTATGCAGCCCATGATTTGTCTTACCTTGGACGAAGCCTGCTCCACTTGATTGGCAGACTTCATGTCCTCACTGACGATTACCCCCAAGTCTCGTTCTGCTACCGTTTTTGCTAGGATCTCGCCATTAAGGGTATAAGACTTGCATGGATTTTGGCTGCCCAGGTGCATAACTTTGCATTTTTTGGCATTGAAGTTGAGTTGCCATGTCCTAGACCATCGCTCCAGTAGGAGTAGGTCGTGCATCATGTTGTCGGGCATTGCATCTTCGTCTGTTGTGCATTTGCCCACTACATTACTCAGTTTGGCGTCATCGGCGAATAATGTTATTTTACCTCGAAGCCCTTCTGCCAAGTCTCTTATAAAGATGTTGAATAGGATTGGGCCCAAGACTGAGCCCTATGGTACTCCACTAATCACCTCCGTCATTTCGGAGGGGGTGCCGTTCACCACCACCCTTTGGAGCCTACCTCCAAGCCAGCTCCCAACCCATTTCGTCAATGTGTCACCTAATCCTATAGAACTCATCTTGCTCAGCAACCTGCGGTGTGGTACGCTATCGAATGCTTTGCTAAAGTCCAGGTACACGATGTCCATGGACTCCCCAATATCCAGCTTCCCCGTCACCCAGTCAAAGAAGCTGATCAGGTTAGATTGGCATGATCTCCCCTTAGTAAATCCATGTTATCGGGGATCCCATAGATTCTCCTCATCCAGGATTTTATCCAATTGGTGTTTGATTAGAGTTTCCATTAGTTTGCTCACTATCGATGTTAGACTCACTGGTCTGTAGTTTGCTGTCTCCATCTTTGAGCCTTTCTTGTGTAGTGGAATGACGTTAGCTGTCCTCCAGTCCAACGGGACGCTGCCTGTACTAAGGGAGAGGTTGAAGAGCGCGGACAGTGGCTCCGCCAAGACATCACTCAGCTCCCTAAGCACCCTGGGGTGCAGGTTGTCTGGCCCCATTGCTTTGTTAACCTTGAGCTTTGACAGCTCACCGTAGACACTGCTGGGCGTAAACTCAAAGTTACTAAACGGGTCAACTGAGCCAACCCTTGTCCCGACTACAAACCTGAAGCACTCTACACACGCTGCTTTGGGGCCTTCTACTGCCCTGATTTGCTCTGCTGCGTCTCTGATGATGTCATCAGGGATGTGCCAGAGTAAATCAGGGCAGTAGAAGGCCCCGAACCAGTATGTGTAGAGTGCTGCAGACGCTGCTGGAATCGGCAGGTTTGTCGGGACCGTGGGAAGGGAAGGGGGGGGCGTAAAGAACTAAGGGAGCCGGCCAGACCGCAGGAAGGGAAAGAGGGGGGTAGGGGAAACGCTGCTGCACAGGGAAGTGGTGTGGGGGGAGGGAAATGGAGGGGGAGGGAATGCTGCTGCTGTGGAGAGACAGATAGATAGAAAGAAAAACAGACGGCGGGAGGAAGGGAGACAGAAAGACACAGGGGCAGGGAGAGACACAGAAAGACAGACAGACAAAGGGGGCCAGGGAGAGAGACAAACAGAAAGAAAGACAGCGGGAGGGAGAGAGAGACAGAAATAAAGACAGACAGATATATATTCTAGCACCCGTTAATGTAACGGGCTAAAATACTGGTAGAAATAATAAATAGTACATAAGAGCATAAGAATAGTTTCAAGTTTATTTGGGTCTTGATATACCGCTTTTGTAAGCCAAGCGGTTTCCAATTTATACAAAGTATTAAAAAATTTAGGATTGTTTGGGGACCATTAGAAAAATTTAGGGTTTGGGGACCATTAGAAAAATACTGTAATGATCGATAATATTTTTCTTTTCTTATGCTGATTGTACACATCCAGGGGGAGGATGGGATATTTAAGTTCTTTGAAAAAGAAATGATGGTAGGGGAGGGAGGGTTATTGTTTTTGAAGGAGTTTTGTAAGAGTTTTAAGTGATGTTAAATGAAATTGATTGTATATTGTATCACACTTATTGAAAGTTTTAAAATGAATAAAGATAAATAAAAATTAAAAAAATAATTAAAAAAATATATATAAAATAGAGGAACCAAATTCACAGTTACGATACAGACATAACATGAAACACATGGGCAAATGGGGAGGAAACATTGCTCAAAATAAAAGAAAGGGGATCTTTAGTGTAAGGCCTTATATCTGAGAATTTTGAATAAAAAATTAGGTATAAATCTCAAAGGCATCTCTGAAAATAAATGTTTTAAGATTAGACTTAGGGCCTGTTTTAGAAAACCGCGTGGCAACAGCCCCGAAGCCCTTTAAATCTCTATGGGCTTCGGGGCCGTTACCGTGCAGCAGCCGCTAGCGTGGCTTTGTAAAACAGGCCTTTAAAGTTGTTGAGATTCTTTTCTTGTCTCGTGGTCAGAGGTAAAGAGTTTCACAATGTGGGAGCGGTTACAGAAAAGATTGTTTTACGTGTTGTATCGTAAAATATTTGATGAACTGAAGGGACCGGTTAAAGATATTGATGGGAAGAGCATAATGTCATATGGGATTAGCATCCTATCTATAAAGGTTGGAATGGGATTAGATTGGACTTTAAAAGCGAGAAGGAGTATTTTGAAAGTAATCCTATGTGAAATAGTGAGCTTTTCTGAGGAAAGGTGTTACATGGTGCGCCCTCACCTGGAGTCCTGCGTCCAGCACTGGTCGCCGTACATGAAGAAGGACACGGTACTACTCGAAAGGGTCCGGAGAAGAGCGACTAAGAAGGTTAAAGGGCTGGAGGAGTTGCCGTACAGCGAAAGATTAGAGAAACTGGGCCTCTCCTCCCTCGAGCAGAGGAGATTGAGAGGGGACATGATCGAAATATTCAAGGTACTGAAGGGAATAGACTTAGTAGATAAAGACAGGTTGTTCACCCTCTCCAAGGTAGGGAGAAAGAAAGGGCACTCTCTAAAGTTGAAAGGGGATAGATTCCGTACAAACGTAAGGAAGTTCTTCTTCACCCAGAGAGTGGTGGAAAACTGGAACGCTCTTCTGGAATCTGTCATAGGGGAAAACACCCTCCTGGGATTCAAGACAAAGTTAGATAAGTTCCTGCTTCAACAGAATGTATGCTGGTAACGCTAGACTAAAAAAGGGTCGCCGTAGATGGTGAAGGACACAGTACTACTTGAAAGGGTCCAGAGAAGAGCGACTAAAATGGTTAAGGGGCTGGAGGAGTTGCCGTACAGTGAGAGATTAGAGAAACTCGGCCTCTTCTCCCTTGGAAAGAGGAGACTGAGAGGGGACATGATCGAAACATTCAAGATACTGAAGGGAATAGACTTAGTAGATAAGGACAGGTTGTTCACCCTCTCCAAGATAGAGAGAACAAGAGGGCAATCTCTAAAGTTAAAAGGGGATAGATTCCGTACAAACATAAGAAAGTTCTTCTTCACCCAGAGAGTGGTGGAGAACTGGAACGCTCTTCCGGAGGCTGCCATAGGGGAAACACCCTCAAGGGATTCAAGACAAAGTAGATAAAGACAGGTTGTTCACCCTCTCCAAGGTAGGGAGAACGAGAGGGCACTCTCTAAAGCTGAAAGGGGATAGATTCCGTACGAACGTAAGGAAGCTCTTCACCCAGAGAGTGGTGGAAAACTGGAACACTCTTCCAGAGTCTGTCATAGGGGAAAACACCCTCCAGGGATTCAAGACAAAGTTAGACAAGTTCCTGCTGAACCAGAACATACACAGGTAGGGCTAGTCTCAGTTACGGCGCTGGTCTTTGACCAGAGGGCCGCCACGTGAGCGGACTGCTGGGCATGATGAACCTCTGGTCTGACCCGGCAGCGGCAATTCTTATGTTCTTAAGGTCGAATTTTTTTAGCATTAAAAATGATTTTTATAGCAGAATTTTGAATGACTTGTAATCTCCTGATCTCTTTTTGAGTGATGCCCTGGTAAAGTGAATTGTAATAATTTAAGGTTGAAGTTACTAAAGAATGGCTAAGAATGTTGATTGAATTGGGATTAAGTAGTGATTTGAGTGATCTGATCATTTTTAGTTTAAAGAAACATTTTTGTATCACAGAGCTGATCTGAGACTTAAAGGATAGCGTATTGTCAAGGGTCCATCAAGCCCAGTAGCCCCTTCTCATGGTGGCCAATCCAGGTCCCTAGTTCCTGGCCAAAACCCAAAGAATAGCAACATTCCATTCAGAATCCAAGAGAGTGTCAAGATTCTAGAATCCCAAAGAATAACACAAGATTCCGGAATCCCAAAGAGTAGCAACATTCCATATAGAATCCTAGAGTGTCCAGATTGTAGAATCCCAAAGAGTAGCAACATTCCATGCTACTGATCCAGGGCAAGCAGTGGCTTCCCCCATGTCTTTCTCAATAACAGACTATGGACTTTTCCTCCAGGAAATTGTCCAAACCCTTCTTAAAACCAGCTACGCTACCTGATAAGAACATAAGAACACTAGTTATGCAGACCAGAGCCTAAAATGGTCTTATTGCATCAAGAGCATTTTTTGAAGCTGCTGGGTACTGATTTTGTCATGGTGGGAAAAACAGCCAATGTGAAGTCAAGAGGCTCAACTGCCAGGGGAGCTGCAGAAAAAACGATCCTGAAAATGATCAATGCTTCAGGGGAAAACATAAGAACAATAGTGACGAGGAGGCACCCAAAAACTGAAAAAGTTTGACGTGCTGAGGAGAACACTGAGGGGCAGATTCTGTATAGGACGCCGGTTTCAGTCGAATACTCCTGTCCCATGACTTTCTAAGGTACTTTGTCAGATGTCTTCTGAAAATCCAGATCATCTTTATCCACATGTTTATTCATCTCTACAAAGAAACGTTCTAGATCGATGAGGCAACATTTCCCTCGACTGAATCCATGTTGGCTTTGTCCAATTAATCCGTGCCTATGTATGTGCTCAGTTTGTTCTTTATAACAGTTGCTAATGTTTTGCCTGGCACCGACCTCAGGCAATTAGACTAAATTTCCAGGTTACCTTTGGAACTATTTTTTAAAAATTGGCATTATATTGGCCACCCTACAGTACCACGCTTGATTTTAAAGATGAATTACATAATACTTGTAAATGTACGTATAACTGCCTAAATACACCCTCATAGAAACATAGAAAATGGTGGCAGAAAAGGGCCATAGCCCATCGAGTCTTCCCATTCCGAGTATCCGCCCCCCTGAATTTACTCCCTTAAAGATCCCACGTGAGCATCCCATTTTCTCTTAAAATCCGTCACGTTGCTTGCCTCAATCACCTGCGGTGGGAGTCTGTTCCAATGATCTACCACTCTTTCGGTGAAGAAGTACTTTCTGGAGTCGCTATGAAACTTCCCTCCCCTGATTTTCAGCGGGTGCCCTCTGATGGTCGAGGGTCCCACGAGACAGAAGATATTATCTTCCGACTCGATGCGACCCGTGATGTACTTAAACGTTTCAATCATGTCTCCCCTCTCTCTTCGTTCCTCAAGTGAGTACATCCGCAATTCTTTTAGTCTTTCTCTGCAATATCCTCTGATATGAGAGATTTTTGTGATCCTCTGTTTTACTGGACTTTTTTTTCCCCCATCGCAAGCACTAAATAAAGCCTTGTGTTTCTAGCCTTTCCTTCCTTGAGTAACTACTACTGAGGCTCCAAATTGAATTAGATTTATAATGGTAACATAATATGCCCCCAAAATCAATGTGTGCCGTACTCAATTACAAAACGGTTCCCCTGTTAACCACCCTCTGATCTGTTTTGCTTTCGGCTAAAGACTAACAACCTGAGCTCGCTGCTACCACTTAATTAAATATCAATTAGCAGCTGCGGCCCCACATCACTGTGAATTCTGGCTTCTGTTATCTGAGGTTCCTCTCCAGGCTTCCTCATGCCTAAATAGCACTGTTCACATGGCACACTGGCTGGGTCTCCGTAGTCTTTCCTAATGTCCCATGGGGGCTTCTCAGTTGAATGGGAGTATGTGGTGCAGTGGTTAGAGCTACCCTGAGGTTGTGGGTTCAAATCCCACACTGCTCCTTGTGACCCTGGGCAAGTCACTTAATCCCACCATTGCCCCAGATACATTAGATAGAGTGTGAGCCCATCAGGACAGTTAGGGAATAATGTTTGAGTACCTGAATAATTTGGAATCCACATTGAATTGTAGGATATGCAGAATATAAATTATTATTAAAAAAAAGAATGTGTAGCTCATTTATGATGGACGTTCCAAAGCATCACGCTATCTTTATCATTGCTGAAATAAAAGTTATTGCATCTCTTTTGACCCTAAAGAAATTATAGGATTTTCTTGATGTTACCCTTCCCGTCCAATCGGGTGCGGTCAGGGCCTTCAGGCTTTTTGCTTTGTTTTAATTTGATTGGTAGTTGGGCAGAACCTCTGAGCCTACCCGAGGATATCTTCTTTTTCAAGGGTCCCGCGGCAACAAGGGGACATCAGTGGAAAATCAGGGGCGGGAAACTGCACGGTGACACTAGGAAGTTCTTCTTCACCGAAAGGGTGGTTGATCGCTGGAATAGTCTTCCACTTCAGGTTATTGAGGCCAGAAGCGTGCCTGATTTTAAGGCCAAATGGGACAAACATGTGGGATCTATCCGCAAAGATAGATAGGGAGGGTCATTGGAGTGGGCAGACTTGATGGGCCGTGGCCCTTATCTGCCGTCTATTTCTATGTTTCTTACCCAACCAATCAAATCAGAACAACACAGAGAAAAAGCCTTCAGAAGGATTCGCTAAAGAAACTGAATCCTCTTACGGCAACTCGCTCAGGAGGACATGCTAAGCAAGAGGATCCGGGAGCGAGTCCTCAGCCCGATGCCCGCTTTGGGTTCCTGTGCACTCCTGGGGCTGGTGCTGAGCTTTGTGCTGGCTCATCCTGTCCTTGGCCACCCATGAAGGAGAGGGCTGTGGAGCAGCTGTTTGCGCTTGTAGGAAGGAGAAGGTGGGTTGGCAGCAGTTGTGTGGGAGAAACGGAAGCCTATTTGGAGGTGCTGGGCTGGATCAAGTATGTGGCACTTAGGACTCCTTTTATCAAGGTGCGCTACGGGGGTTAGCGCGTCGGACATTTCTTCACGCGCTAACCCCCGCGGCAAGCAAAAAAACTTAACGCCTCGTCAATGGAGGCATTAGCGACTAGCGCGGCAGGCGGTTGAACGCGCGGTATTCCATAGTAATGCCCCTACCACTAAAATTATTGAAGCCCTTTAATTTGCATAATGTACACTTAACAGCTCATCACTAACCAATCATAACAACCCCTCTGACCTTAAAGATCTTAAGAGGTTGATACACTTTCATCACTTGGGTCAAATACAGTAAAACCTTGGATTGCAAGTAACTTGGTTTGCAAGTGTTTTGAAAGACGAGCAAAACATTTCATTAAATTTTAACTTGATAAACAAGTAAAGTCTTGCAATACGAGTACATACAGTATACACATGTTACATCATCACAACTGAGCCGATGGTTCTTCTCTCTCTGACACTGCGGGAGTATAATGACTGTTCTAAACGAGCAAAGTCTTGCAATACGAGTACATACAGTATACACATGTTACATCATCACAACTGAGCCGATGGTTCTTCTCTCTCTGACACTGCGGGAGTATAATGACTGTTCTAAACGAGCAAAGTCTTGCAATACGAGTACATACAGTATACACATGTTACATCATCACAACTGAGCCGATGGTTCTTCTCTCTCTGACACTGCGGGAGTATAATGACTGTTTTAAACGAGCAAAGTCTTGCAATACGAGTACATACAGTATACACACGTTACATCATCACAACTGAGCCGATGGTTCTTCTCTCTCTGACACTGCGGGAGTATAATGACTGTTTTAAACGAGCAAAGTCTTGCAATACGAGTACATACAGTATACACACGTTACATCATCACAACTGAGCCGATGGTTCTTCTCTCTCTGACACTGCGGGAGTATAATGACTGTTTTAAACGAGCAAAGTCTTGCAATACGAGTACATACAGTATACACACGTTACATCATCACAACTGAGCCGATGGTTCTTCTCTCTCTGACACTGCGGGAGTATAATGACTGTTCTAAACGAGCAAAGTCTTGCAATACGAGTACATACAGTATACACATGTTACATCATCACAACTGAGCCGATGGTTCTTCTCTCTCTGACACTGCGGGAGTATAATGACTGTTTTAAACGAGCAAAGTCTTGCAATACGAGTACATACAGTATACACACGTTACATCATCACAACTGAGCCGATGGTTCTTCTCTCTCTGACACTGCGGGAGTATAATGACTGTTTTAAACGAGCAAAGTCTTGCAATACGAGTACATACAGTATACACACGTTACATCATCACAACTGAGCCGATGGTTCTTCTCTCTCTGACACTGCGGGAGTATAATGACTGTTTTAAACGAGCAAAGTCTTGCAATACGAGTACATACAGTATACACATGTTACATCATCACAACTGAGCCGATGGTTCTTCTCTCTCTGACACTGCGGGAGTATAATGACTGTTTTAAACGAGCAAAGTCTTGCAATACGAGTACATACAGTATACACACGTTACATCATCACAATTGAGCCGATGGTTCTTCTCTCTCTGACACTGCGGGAGTATAATGACTGTTTTAAACGAGCAAAGTCTTGCAATACGAGTACATACAGTATACACACGTTACATCATCACAACTGAGCCGATGGTTCTTCTCTCTCTGACACTGCGGGAGTATAATGACTGTTTTAAACGAGCAAAGTCTTGCAATACGAGTACATACAGTATACACATGTTACATCATCACAACTGAGCCGATGGTTCTTCTCTCTCTGACACTGCGGGAGTATAATGACTGTTTTAAACGAGCAAAGTCTTGCAATACGAGTACATACAGTATACACACGTTACATCATCACAATTGAGCCGATGGTTCTTCTCTCTCTGACACTGCGGGAGTATAATGACTGTTTTAAACGAGCAAAGTCTTGCAATACGAGTACATACAGTATACACACGTTACATCATCACAACTGAGCCGATGGTTCTTCTCTCTCTGACACTGCGGGAGTATAATGACTGTTCTAAACGAGCAAAGTCTTGCAATACGAGTACATACAGTATACACACGTTACATCATCACAACTGAGCCGATGGTTCTTCTCTCTCTGACACTGCGGGAGTATAATGACTGTTTTAAACGAGCAAAGTCTTGCAATACGAGTACATACAGTATACACACGTTACATCATCACAACTGAGCCGATGGTTCTTCTCTCTCTGACACTGCGGGAGTATAATGACTGTTTTAAACGAGCAAAGTCTTGCAATACGAGTACATACAGTATACACACGTTACATCATCACAACTGAGCCGATGGTTCTTCTCTCTCTGACACTGCGGGAGTATAATGACTGTTTTAAACGAGCAAAGTCTTGCAATACGAGTACATACAGTATACACATGTTACATCATCACAACTGAGCCGATGGTTCTTCTCTCTCTGACACTGCGGGAGTATAATGACTGTTTTAAACGAGCAAAGTCTTGCAATACGAGTACATACAGTATACATGTGTCACATCATCACAACTGAGCCGATGGTTCTTCTCTCTCTGACACTGCGGGAGTGTAGTGGCTGTTCTAAACGAGCAAAGTCTTGCAATACGAGTACATACAGTATACACATGTTATATCATCACAACTGAGCCGATGGTTCTTCTCTCTCTGACGCTGCGGGAGTATAATGGCTGTTTTAAACGAGCAAAGTCTTGCAATACGAGTACATACAGTATACACACGTTACATCATCACAACTGAGCCGATGGTTCTTCTCTCTCTGACACTGCGGGAGTATAATGACTGTTCTAAACGAGCAAAGTCTTGCAATACGAGTACATACAGTATACACACGTTACATCATCACAACTGAGCCGATGGTTCTTCTCTCTCTGACACTGCGGGAGTATAATGACTGTTCTAAACGAGCAAAGTCTTGCAATACGAGTACATACAGTATACACACGTTACATCATCACAACTGAGCCGATGGTTCTTCTCTCTCTGACACTGCGGGAGTATAATGACTGTTTTAAACGAGCAAAGTCTTGCAATACGAGTACATACAGTATACACACGTTACATCATCACAACTGAGCCGATGGTTCTTCTCTCTCTGACACTGCGGGAGTATAATGACTGTTTTAAACGAGCAAAGTCTTGCAATACGAGTACATACAGTATACACACGTTACATCATCACAACTGAGCCGATGGTTCTTCTCTCTCTGACACTGCGGGAGTATAATGACTGTTTTAAACGAGCAAAGTCTTGCAATACGAGTACATACAGTATACACACGTTACATCATCACAACTGAGCCGATGGTTCTTCTCTCTCTGACACTGCGGGAGTATAATGACTGTTTTAAACGAGCAAAGTCTTGCAATACGAGTACATACAGTATACACACGTTACATCATCACAATTGAGCCGATGGTTCTTCTCTCTCTGACACTGCGGGAGTATAATGACTGTTTTAAACGAGCAAAGTCTTGCAATACGAGTACATACAGTATACACACGTTACATCATCACAACTGAGCCGATGGTTCTTCTCTCTCTGACACTGCGGGAGTATAATGACTGTTCTAAACGAGCAAAGTCTTGCAATACGAGTACATACAGTATACACACGTTACATCATCACAACTGAGCCGATGGTTCTTCTCTCTCTGACACTGCGGGAGTATAATGACTGTTTTAAACGAGCAAAGTCTTGCAATACGAGTACATACAGTATACACACGTTACATCATCACAACTGAGCCGATGGTTCTTCTCTCTCTGACACTGCGGGAGTATAATGACTGTTTTAAACGAGCAAAGTCTTGCAATACGAGTACATACAGTATACACACGTTACATCATCACAACTGAGCCGATGGTTCTTCTCTCTCTGACACTGCGGGAGTATAATGACTGTTTTAAACGAGCAAAGTCTTGCAATACGAGTACATACAGTATACACATGTTACATCATCACAACTGAGCCGATGGTTCTTCTCTCTCTGACACTGCGGGAGTATAATGACTGTTTTAAACGAGCAAAGTCTTGCAATACGAGTACATACAGTATACACACGTTACATCATCACAATTGAGCCGATGGTTCTTCTCTCTCTGACGCTGCGGGAGTATAATGGCTGTTTTAAACGAGCAAAGTCTTGCAATACAAGTACATACAGTATACATGTGTCACATCATCACAACTGAGCCGATGGTTCTTCTCTCTCTGACACTGCGGGAGTGTAGTGGCTGTTCTAAACGAGCAAAGTCTTGCAATACGAGTACATACAGTATACACATGTTATATCATCACAACTGAGCCGATGGTTCTTCTCTCTCTGACGCTGCGGGAGTATAATGGCTGTTTTAAACGAGCAAAGTCTTGCAATACAAGTACATACAGTATACATGTGTCACATCATCACAACTGAGCCGATGGTTCTTCTCTCTCTGACACTGCGGGAGTATAATGACTGTTTTAAACGAGCAAAGTCTTGCAATACAAGTACATACAGTATACACGCGTCACATCATCACAACTGAGCCGATGGTTCTTCTCTCTCTGACACTGCAAGAGTGTAGTGACTGTTCTACATGACTGAGATCTTGCGATATGAGTACATACAGTATACAGGCGTCACATCATCACAACTGAGCCGATGGTTCTTCTGTCCCTGACGCTACGGGAGTCTAGTGACTGTTCTAAACAAGCAAAGTCTTGCAATACAAGTACGTATAGTATTTTGTATTAAAGTTTTTGGGTTATGGAACGAATCGTCTTAGTTTCCATTATTTCTTATGGGGAATTTCGCTTTGATATACGAGTGCTTTGGATTACGATCATGCTTCCGGAATGGATTACTCTCGCAAACCAAGGTTTTACTGTATAAAGTTAGGGTTACCAGTTGTCCGGGAAAACCCGGACATGTCCTCTAGTAGAGGTCTGTCCGGTCTCCCGAATGGACTTTCCAAAACACTGCGTTTGTCCAGGCTTTGGAAAGTCCCTACAAGCTCCGGCCACATCTGGAGGGCCTCTGAACATGCACGGGTGATGTCTCACGCATCCGTGCATGCTCCAGGACCTCCAGATGCAGCCGGAGCGCCTTGCAAAGCGAGGAGGATTTCTGGGAGCGGGGTTGAAGGGCGGACTAGGGCGAGGTTGGAGGTGGACCCAGGTGGGATCATACATCCGGGGTTTTTGGTTTTTAAATACGATCACCCTAAACCAGGGGTAGGCAATTCCGGTCCTCGAGAGCCGGAGCCAGGTCAGGTTTTCAGGATATCCACAATAAATATGCACCGAGATAGATTTGCATCTCAAGGAGGCAGTGCATGCAAATCCATCTCATACATATTGTCACCCAGCCGGGTCCGCGTGGGCACTGCAGAGTCCGCCGACTGGTGGCAGCACGACCTGGACGTGGCTCCCAAAGAGGGAAGACCCTCCATAGTACTTTAGTTCACTGGTGTATTAATGATTCCAAATCCATGTGGTCAACGGTTTTAATTCAAACAAAAACAAAGTAACAAAGCTGGCTTCCTATCTCAGCACAGAGATAGCAACAGACAATAATTCTGCCAAGGTGCAATTAGCAAACAAAATAAACCCATCAAAACAAAAAATATCCTGCTCCAGGTAAGTATTGTTAAGTTCAGAGTTTAGCAAAGCCTTTCTCTATTCTTTCAAGGGAATGCAGAACTCATAGTCATCAGTTCATTATACCTCCAAGGATCCCTGGATTTCAGCTTATCCCAGTCCCGGTCTTCACCAGGTCCTTGGGGTTTTTAGACGAGCAAAACAAAAACTCCAGCACTGTGCAGCACTCCGGTCCTGGTGTTGCAGGAACAGGATTGCCGGGTTCACTCTCACAAAAAAGCTTTGCACAAGCACCCACAAAATTCCCCAACCCGAGGTCTTCTGTGAACCCGACCCCAATCCTGCAAGACTTAGCCTTGGTCCAGTATTAACACCAGCAACACACCAGCTTCTCACAAAGCTCTCTCCCAGCTGGTGTGGAGTAACGTAGCCCTTTCAGGACCAAGGGACATATTTGTCCCATAACTTTAAAATCCTATAAATTTTGATTGGGATAGTCTACAGTTCTAAATTTGATATGTACGGATTCCATATGATACTGCCTTTATGTAAACAAACTGGTTCCGACATTCATTCATGAGCGTCGTTGCTAGATTGACGAGAAGATTCACTTGCCACACTGTCCATAAGCCAGAAGTGTGATTTTTTTAAATAAAAATAATGATATTTCACAAAAAAAAATCAATTTTTTGGCATCTGCAAGCCCTTTTTACCATAAAAATGTCGTCAAAACCACAAAAATTGGCCTACGATCCTTATGGTCCTGAAAGGGTTAATTAGCGCCAAGCACAAGTTCAATACTGGTTCCAGCTGCTGTGCAACAAAAAAACAACAACACTTTTCAAACATTCTTTCTAATCAAAAATAGTCCCAACAAAACTCTCTAAGGTAAGCTTCCAAAACCAAAAGAATAATTCATAGAAACATAGAAGATAAGGGCCACAGCCCATCAGGTCTGCCCACTCTACTGACCCACCCCCCAAGTCTACTATCCTAGGGATCCCACTCCTGGTGACAGGTTCCCTTGGCTTAACCCTCTAAGGCACAGGTGTCAAAGTCGGTCCTCGAGGGCCGCAATCCAGTCGGGTTTTCAGGATTTCCCCAATGAATATGCATGAGATCTATTAGCATACAATGAAAGCAGTGCTTGCAAATAGATCTCATGCATATTCATTGGGGAAATCCTGAAAACCCAACTGGATTGCGGCCCTCGAGGAGGGACTTTGACATCCCTGCTCTAAGGGATCCCACCTGGGCATCCCATTTGCTCTTAAATTCTTGCACGCTGTTTGCCTCGATCACCTGCACCGGGAGCTCGTTCCAAGGATCAACCACTCTCTCGGTGAAGAAATATTTCCTGGTGTCGCCATGAAATTTCCCGCCCCTGAGTTTGAGCGGATGCCCTCTTGTGGCTGAGGGTCCTTTGAGAAAGAGAATCTCTTCTTCCATCTTGATACGGCTGGTAATATACTTAAACGTCTCGATCGTGTCTCCTCTCTCCCTACGTTCCTCGAGTGAGTACAGCAGGAAACTGCCACACTTACATCCATGGGTTCCAGAGATTCCACTCCAGGCATTACAGACTCTGCCACTTCCATTTGTTCCTCTGGAACCTCTTGCTCTGCCCTGTCCCGTGTTACAGGGCTTTCCCAATCCACGGGTTCTGGTTTGCGCGCATGCCCTTGCCTGGCCAGGAAGATTCTTTCTGCCAGCCCTTCCTGATCTGTCCCTCTCAGACTCAAGTCTTAAGGACCCAGTCTTAAGTGGCTGAGGTACTGCTTTGGAGGCTCTCTAGCTCCCTCTCAGTTCAGGGGTAAAATTACACTCTGGGAACTGGTTGTATTTCCTAAGGGAGCTTGTTTTCCTGACAGGCTTTGGCTCGGGAAAGGGAACTAGGTCTGCAACAGATTCATTGTCCTCTGAGGCTCTACCTGCTTTTGGATTCCTGGTTAGGGAAGTCGGCTTAACCCCTATTCTAACCTTGACAGGGTCATCCTTGGGGATGGGCATGTCACAATATTCATGGTGGAGATCCTGAAAACCTGACCTGGCTCCGGCTCTCGAGGACCGGAATTGCCTACCCCTGCCCTATACCAAGGGATCTTGTACTCAACAGCGCACTTTTGTAAAAAAAAAAAAAACCCATTCATGAGGATCTTAATTCCAGATGAATTTGTTTAGTGTTAGGGAAATTTTCAATATTTAACAATCTCACAGCCAGAGAATGAGGTGCCACCCACGCAGGAGCATGAAAAATAAGTCCGACAGATTGCAGGGAATAAAGAGAGGGAAGCAGAGGGCACTGCAGCCCACACAAAGATTTACAGGCATGAAACTCACCGCGCTCGTCACCTGAATGCTTGTGGAATCTCATTACCGAAGTTTAAAAATCACCTCAAATTAGAATTCCATGCAGAGCGTAATGCAATTCTCCAAACAAAGGACCGTGGAAAACAACACATCAAAGCTATCCCATACACTCTCCTTTCTTCACCTCCAGGTTTGTTTGCTCCGCTTATCATTCTGCGGCGCTTCTTCACGCAATACTTATACTGCAGCTGCGTCTTTTGAGCAAGATTCACGAAGCAAACCGATCGGTTTGCGAGCCCTTTGCGACCCGATTTCCCTCTGAACCCGATTCACTAACCTGTGCACCGATCCGATCCTGATCCGTGCATGCAAATGAGGGGAATCGGCATGCAAAGCAGGAAGGACGCGATTCATTAAACTTTCTTCTGGCACACCGACTGGCTGGCCAATCAAAAAACTAGAGACTGGCGAGGACCAGTCACATCTGCTAAAACCCTGCTCTGTGCCCCGATTCTCCTGCTCTGGCCGCCTTGCCCTCTGCTCTGTGCCCCGATTCTCCTGCTCTGGCCGCCTTACCCTCTGCTCTCTGCCCCGATTCTCCTGCTCTGGCCGCCCTGCTCTCTACTCTGTGCCCCGATTCTCCTGCTCTGGCAGCCCTGCTCTCTACTCTGTGCCCCGATTCTCCTGCTCTGGCCGCCTTGCCCTCTGCTCTCTGCCCCGATTCTCCTGCTCTGGCCGCCCTGCTCTCTACTCTGTGCCCCGATTCTCCTGCTCTGGCAGCCCTGCTCTCTGCTCTGTGCCCCGATTCTCCTGCTCTGGCAGCCCTGCTCTCTACTCTGTGCCCCGATTCTCCTGCTCTGGCCGCCTTGCCCTCTGCTCTGTGCCACGATTCTCCTGCTCTGGCCACCCTGCTCTCTACTCTATGCCCCGATTCTCCTGTTCTGGCCGCCTTGCCCTCTGCTCTGTGCCCCGATTCTCCTGCTCTGGCCGCCTTGCCCTCTGCTCTGTGCCCCGATTCTCCTGCTCTGGCCGCCTTGCCCTCTGCTCTCTGCCCCGATTCTCCTGATCTGGCCGCCCTGCTCTCTACTCTGTGCCCCGATTCTCCTGCTCTGGCCGCCTTGCCCTCTACTCTGTGCCCCGATTCTCCTGCTCTGGCTGCCCTGCTCTCTACTCTGTGCCCCGATTCTCCTGCTCTGGCCGCCTTGCCCTCTGCTCTGTGCCCCGATTCTCCTGCTCTGGCCACCCTGCTCTCTACTCTATGCCCCGTTTCTCCTGCTCTGGCCGCCTTGCCCTCTGCTCTCTGCCCCGATTCTCCTGCTCTGGCTGCCCTGCTCTCTACTCTGTGCCCCGATTCTCCTGCTCTGGCCGCCTTGCCCTCTGCTCTGTGCCACGATTCTCCTGCTCTGGCCACCCTGCTCTCTACTCTATGCCCCGATTCTCCTGCTCTGGCCGCCTTGCCCTCTGCTCTGTGCCCCGATTCTCCTGCTCTGGCCGCCTTGCCCTCTGCTCTGTGCCCCTATTCTCCTGCTCTGGCCGCCTTGCCCTCTGCTCTCTGCCCCGATTCTCCTGATCTGGCCGCCTGCTCTCTACTCTGTGCCCCGATTCTCCTGCTCTGGCCGCCTTGCCCTCTACTCTGTGCCCCGATTCTCCTGCTCTGGCTGCCCTGCTCTCTACTCTGTGCCCCGATTCTCCTGCTCTGGCCGCCTTGCCCTCTGCTCTGTGCCCCGATTCTCCTGCTCTGGCCACCCTGCTCTCTACTCTATGCCCCGATTCTCCTGCTCTGGCCACATTCTCCTGCTCTGGCCGCCTTGCCCTCTGCTCTGTGCCCTGATTCTCCTGCTCTGGCCGCCCTGCTCTCTATTCTATGCCCCGATTCTCCTGCTCTGGCCACCTTGCCCTCTGCTCTGTGCCCCAATTCTCCTGCTCTGGCCACCCTGCTCTCTACTCTATGCCCCGATTCTCCTGCTCTGGCTGCCTTGCCCTCTGCTCCGACTCTCCTGCCCTGCTCAGCCCCGACTCGCTTGCCCTTCCCCGCAGTACGAGCCTGTGGTTTTAACCCGCGGGTTAAAACCACGGGCTTGTGAAGTACAAAAAACAGTAAAGTAAGTAAAAAAAGGAAAAAATCTCTGATGGGCACGAAGCTGTCAGGGAACACGCCGTCCTAAGTGCGCTGAAGAGAGGAACAAAGGAGTGGAGGAAAATGATGCTACAGAATTAGCAAAACATAAAACATTAAGGGGCCCTTAGGAATTGAATGGGTTTGGGTGCATTTACCATGGCAGCATTGCTACCACAGCTTTGTTAAAGGGGCCCTAAATGCTGCCCACCCTATTTCATACCTAGATGATAAAGGGGATGGAACTCCTCTCGTATGAGGAAAGACTAAAATTGTTAGGGCTCTTCAGCTTGGACAAGAGATGACTGAGGAGAGATATGATTGAAGTCTACAAAATCCTGAGTGGAGTAGAACAGATACAAGTGGATTGATTTTACAAATTACAAAGGCTTGGGGACGCTCAGTGAAGTTACAGGGAAATGCTTTTAAAACCAATAGGAGGAAATTTTTTTTTTCACTCAGAGAATAGTTAAGCTCTGGAACACATTGCCAGAGGTTGTGGTAAGAGCGGATAGCGTAGCTGGTTTTAAGAAAGGTTAGGACAAGTTTCTGGAGGAAAAGTCCATAGTCTGTTATTGAGAAAGACATGGGGGAAGCCACAGCTTGCCCTGGATTAGTAGCATGGAATGTTGCTACTCTTTGGGATTCTACAATCTTTGTTACTCTCTGGGATTCCGGAATGTTGCTACTCCTTGGGTTTTGGCCAGGTACTAGTGACCTGGATTGGCCACCGTGAGAACGGGCTACTGGACTTGATAGATCACTAGTCTGATCCAGTAAGGCTATTCTTATGTATGTTCTTATTCAGTATATTGGAGAAAGTGGGGATATATTCCGCAATGGTTTCTGATGTCATGATTCTACCATGTTTCCCCCCCCCAAATAAGCCCTAGTTGAAGCGCTTATTTTTGGGGTAGGGGAAAGCAAAATAAAAGTCCACTGCTGGTACCGGGATCTTCCTAAATGCCGCAGCAAACCCTTCCATCTCTCCCTCCCCACGCCGACCGCGAGACTGACATATCATTACCTGCTTCCAAAAGGCAGCGTCGCGGTAGCAATCTAAACGGGCCGCTTCAGGCCTTCTCACGTTTGGATGTTCCACTGCTGCGTTGCTGATGACATCATCAGTGATGCGGCAGAGGAACGCCCCGACGTGAGAAAGCCCGAAGCAGCCCGTGTAGATTGCTGCTGCGACTTTTGGAAGTAGGTAATGATATGTCAGTCTCGCGGTCGGCGTGGGGAGGGAGAG
The DNA here is from genome assembly GCF_902459505.1 of Geotrypetes seraphini. Lineage (NCBI taxonomy): Eukaryota > Metazoa > Chordata > Amphibia > Gymnophiona > Dermophiidae > Geotrypetes > Geotrypetes seraphini. The sequence goes on from NC_047084.1 coordinate 109,075,547, forward strand.
ATGGTAGAATTGGTGGGGGTTCGGCTGCGTGGCTGGGGGGATAGAAAGATTCTGTGGGTTTGTGATTAGGCAGTTTCTCTGAAAATAAGACCTAGTGCATTTTTGGGCCCCCCCAAATAATATAAGACAGTGTATCTTCTAACAGTTCCATCACTAAAAATTATTGGAACTCGTCGCACTGACATTTTTTCTGTTATGGCCCCACAATTATGGAATAGCTTGCCCCAGTATCTTAGAGTAGAAAAAGATTTGAAACAGTTTAAAAGTAGCTTAAAAAGTTTCCTTTTTAAAGACGCATTTAATGTATGAAACTAATTTTCCTAATTCTTTCTCAACTTATTTTTTTTCTCTTCTCATTCCCTTACCTCATGTTTTTGTTACCTTTAATTTTTTTTTTTTTTTTTTTACAATTGTAGTTTTACCCTTTCTTTCCTTATGTGTCCGTTAGTCTGCATGATTTTATTTTTAACAATGTATTAAATTTTAACTAACCTGTTATTTGCATTATTATTTGTAAATCGCTTAGTAAATTAAATAAGCGATCCAACAAATCAAAAATAAACTTGAAACTTGTCTTATTTTCGGTGAAACATGGTATCAGTAAGTATGCTGAGGGCGGTTTGAAAAGTTTGGTAAAAAATCATGCTAAGCAAATATTGGTAAAAATTTGACAAAACCTATTTTTTCAATGGGATGGAGAACCTGGACACTTGCTGGACTTAGGCCTGGATTCAGTAACCGGCGCCATTGGCGGTGGCCACCTTAAAAATGGCTTCCCATCGCATACAGCGCAGGTTAGAGAATCACGCCTCTGGCACAGATAGACGCTGGAAATGTAGGCCAGGGTTTTCCAGGCCTACATTTCTGCTGCCTCTCTTTGACGTGAGTCACGCCTCTGGAGGCACCTACCAATGCCTGTCACTTCCGTCGTTAGCCACGCCTATAATGGTATTAAGCACCAATAGGGGCCTTCGGAGGCGTGTTTCTGGTGCCTCTTTTTGTAGGTGATGGCAGGGTCGGATTAATGGGTAGGCCCACACAAGCCCCAGGCCCATAAACATCGGGGAGGGGGGGGGTGGGGGCACCTCCCACCGGCGTTAGGGGAAGACAGGCTGCCCGGGCATCTCTTCCTCTTTCCAGGCCGGCATTAAGGGGCAGCAAACAGGACAGGGGGTTCCCGACTGCGTGGTGAGGTGATGCAAGCTTCCCTCCCTTCGACTCCCTCGCTGCCCTCTCTCCCGCCGCTGCTGCAGCCTGTAAGCAAGTTGGACCCATGCCGCGGGGCTGCTCTAATACTGTGCGTGTCTACTTCCCTTCTCCTCCCTCTCCCTCATGACGTAACTTCCTGTTTCTTCGGAGAAGGAAAGTAGGCACGCACAGTATTAGAGCAGCTCCGCGGCGTGGATTCAATTCGCTTACAGGCTGCCAAATTGTTCCTGCCTACGCTCTTCTCGGTCTGGTCTTCACCTTCCTCGCTCTTATCGCTGATCTCCACACTCTGTACCATCTTGACCTCCTGCCAAACATTGTTCCTTATCCTTTTCGCCATGAGCTAGGGCGTCTGACGTAACCTACCACCTCTCCCGAATCACGTCTCAAACTTCTCCTTACATTTCAGGCTGCTTGACTTTGCCGCCTCTCTGTGGGAGCTCCGAGCATGTCATTCTTGCTGTTCTCCCTACTGTCATGGGTACATGAGCGTAGGGTTTCTTGTTAATAGTTTCTAAATATAACTTGGAAGGGAACATTTGCATCGCTTACACCATGCTCAGGGATCTGGCACTGGTACATAACGTCAAATTTCCTCCTCCATTCTTTTGCCTTTCCCTTTTTATGAACAGGTCTACGGTTTGCTTGCTTTACTGAGAAAGATTGGATCTCGTTTATCATGCGCTGTTTCTTTGTTGTTCCCCCATTCATATGTCGATCGTTTTGCTAGAAAAATTAAAATCCACTGTAAATGCTAATTGGAAACAAACCATAGCAGGAGGGGAGCAAAAAGGGGCGTGTGCAGCGCAGTGGTAAGAGCCTCAGCACCCTGAGGTTGTGGGTTCAAATCCCACACTGCTCCTTGTGACCCTGGGCAAGTCACTTAATCCCCCCATTGCCCCAGGTCCATTAGATAGAGTGGGACAGTTAGGGAAAAAATGTTTGAGTACCTGAATAATTTGTAATCCACATAGAATTGTAGGATAAGCGGAATATAAATTATTACAAAAGCAAAGAAATGGTCGGTCAAATTGAGCCTGACAAGGTCAACCTCTATGTCCATAGACATGTTCACTTCCTGTTCTGTTCACTTGTTGCTCACCTGACGGATAGAAAGTGTTTAGTGCCTCATAACTTTCTTTAGATGTTACAGAGACACGATGAGTGCTATTGCTGTGTAAACCGGCAGAGGAGTAAGTGCAGCTTTTTATCTGTTTACAAGCTCTCACTTCAAAGAGATTATGTAGTTGAAGCCACTGGGGAAGGAATAAACAACCTGGAATGAAAAGGAAGTTCAAAACCAATAAAGCAAAATAAATGGAAGCCATCGTGAAAGACGCCAGGTGTCTCTGCTGCAAACAAGAACTCCTGTTACGGCCAAAGGAAGAAATTAAAAAAGATATCCGGATCAGTGCAGTTCAGCGGAGTTTCCAGTCCCCTCTCTCCCACCGTTATTCTCAGGAGCTTGCAAACGTAGCCACATGTTTCCGATGCAGCTGCTTTAAGTTTCTGCCTCTGTAAATGTCAAGCTTTACATGTACAGTGGTGCCTCACACAACGAACTTAATTGGTTCCAGGAGCAAGTTTGTTATGCGAAAAGTTCGTTATGTGAAACGCGTTTTCCCATAACAATATATGTTAAAAAAAATAATTCGTTCTGTAGCATAAAATATGCTAAGATGACATAAAAAAAGATAAATTTTTTGTTATTATTTTTATTTAGATACACCTAAAAACATAATTGTTTTTTAAAACAACACACATTTTTTAAATTTAAAGACAGACTAAGTAGAGTCTAATTTTACAGTGAGAGAGGGCAGAGTCTCAGCGGCAAAAACTGGGACTTAACTGTTCATTTTTTTTTTTTTTTCTAGCATCGGGGAAGCGGCGAGAGTAGCTCCGCCCCCTCCAACGCATCAGCAGTAGGCGCTGGGCCCCTGCGAGCCGACGGTCCGCCACTGCACAGGGAGCCAGGCGGAGAGAGGGCAGTTAAGCGCAGTGCCTGCACGGAAGGATGCAGCTCGGGCGACTTCGTTGTGTGAAACGAAGTTCGTTGTAGGAAGCAAGACATGAAGTTCGTTGTGCGCAGCGTTCGCTGTACGAGGCGTTCGTTATGCGAGGCACCACTGTATTTTGAGCTGTGTATGAAAATCATTTGTCCAATATGGTCCTTTTTACTAAAGCTTAGCCTGAGCTAACAGAATTAACGTGCAGTAAATCTAATCTAGTATTAGGTTCAAGGCGACGTACAATCTGATCTAATCTAATCCTTAGGTTTGTATACCGCATCATCTCCACGTTCGTAGAGCTCGGCGCGGTTTACAGTAGGAGAAATAGGAAGGAACTACAACAGAGGGTTAGAGGTAGAAGTGTGAAGAAAATTTAGAGGACTTGGGATGCCAAGATATAAGAGTTTCCTTGATTCCTAAGTTGGAGGGAGACTTACATTTTTTGAGAAAAGCCAGGTTTTCAGATGGAGGGAGCTCAAGTTCCGAAGAGGGGAGGTATTGTTGTTCCAGAGCTCAGTGATTTTGAAGTGGAGGGAGGTCCCTAGCTTTCCTGTGTGGGAAATGCCTTTTAGCGAGGGGAAGGATAGTTTTAATTTGTGGGAGGATCTGGTGGTATTAGGGTTTGAGGAATTCCAAGAAGGAGGGATAAAGGGAGGGAGGATACCATGTAGGATTTGTAGTCCATTTATAGTGGACCCTGGCGATTATCGGAAGCCAGTGGAGCTTGGCCAGGAGCGGGGAGACATGGTCAAATTTACTTTTAGCGAAGATGAGCTTGGCCGCGGCATTCTGAATCCGTTGGAGTCTGTGGAGGTTTTTCTTAGTTAGGCTTAAGTAGATAGAGTTGCAATAGTCCAATCTGGAGAGGATGATGGATTGGACAAGGAGGGTAAAATGTCAAAGGAGATACAACTCTTGGAACATAAGAAGCGTCAGTTAGATATGAGGAGAAGCAGAGAACTCTGGAACAGTGTTTCGCAATTTCTTCAAGCCAAGGACCCCCTAAGCCTAACAAATACCAACCAAGTATCCCTGCCCAAGCTCCACCCCAGACCCACCCAAGCTCCACCCCAAACTGAAGCTCCACCCCAGACCCCACCCCAATAATAATCGTACTAACTGTAATGCATTTTCTTCCATCTATTTTTCATATACACACAATATAATCTTATTAGTACATAATGGTAACCAAAAAATAAAAAACCCACAAAGCACACTGTACGCAGAGAAAATGTTAATTATCATTTATATTCGGGGTTTTTTTCAAAGAGGTCAAGGCAGATGACTTTAAAATATGCAATGTCACCTCAGTAACAGCTATAGAAAAATAGACAAATATAGTGCAAAATATAGACAGCAGATATAAATTCTCAAAACTTACATATTTTGATCACTAAATTGAAAATAAAATCATTTTTCCTACCTTTGTTGTATGGTGATTTCATGAGTCTCTGGTTGCACTTCCTTCTGACTGTGCATCCAATATTTCTTTCTTTCTGCCTCCTGCACGCTTCCTCTCCTCCAGACACCATTCCCTTCACCAACCAATATCTCTCTCTCTGTCCCTCCATGAGTCCAACTTTTCTTCCTCTCTCCTCCATCCCTATTAGCAATATGTCTCCCTCCCTCTCTCTTACTGTCCATCTGTCTTGAGAGATCCAGGCATCTCTCCCACCCCTTCTACTGCCACATCCAACATTTCTCTCTCTCTCATCCCCCGGATCATTTGCAGCATTTTTCACCACTTGCCCACCAGCCCCTTGCTTATTTCTCCTTCTATCACCCCTCTCCCACACAATGCCACATTTCTCCCTCCATCACTATGCCCAACATTCCTCCCCCATACACCCCCTTCAATCTGCCCTCTCTACCACCATATCCAACATTTCTCCCTCTCATCTTTCTATTCCCCTGCATCTCTACCTCACTCCTCTCTCTCTATGCCCAATTTTCCTTTCTTCCTTTCCCCATGTGCACCATCTCTATCACACACTCATGCCCGTCAATTCTCCCTTTCTAGTCCCTCCCTTCTGTTTCCAATGTTCATGCCCTTTCCCTTCCTTCTGTGTCAAATTTATGCCCCCTCCCTGCTTTCCAGCTTTGTCCCAAAACTAAGCTACACATGGGGGATCCCTGCCTACCCCGGCCGCAACCACCCCAGAAGCCGACCCCATCCACAGAAGCCGCAGGTGACGCCAGAGATCCCTGCTTGCCCGCCCGCTGCTGAAGCCGCTGCCGGGGATCCCTCCCTGTTGGCCCGCTGCACACCCTCCCTCCCCCACCGCCAAAGCCTATCCTGTTACTCTGTTGGAGTCGGATTCACTCCATCCTCCCCTGGCAGCAACTCCGTGCAGGGACAGCACTTGCAGCGATTCACACGCTGCATGTGGTTGGCCCACAAGCCTTCTCTCTAGCGTCAATTCTGAAGGGCCTTTGGTCTCTTCTGCTTCCTTTTACCGCGGAATGGCCACTAGTACTGAGCTGACGTTTGGGTTTCTGCGTGTGCAACGCAGAACCAAGCACGCCTCACAAGTTGTACTTTTTTTGGCATTCTTTCAATCAACATAAAAGTTAGAAACCCCCTCCTCCACACACACAGTACGGCCCAGATTCTGTAAATGGCACCGTTATTGGCGGCCGCCGGTCACGTGTCAATCTCACAATGGCGCCATTTGCAGAATCGCGGCTACACTGAAAATATTCACTTCGTATCTAGTATTAGGGTTCCCATAATCATTATGTAACCCTATCTGGAAGGTCCTGATTTGCTTAGACTCCTCAGGCCCCATCCCTTGGGAGGGGCCTGAGACGCCTGAGCCAATCAGGGCATTATGTCCGTCATGTCGTCGTCCAGGGAAGATTCATATGTATACTATATTTACGGGGGAATAAATCTCTTCTTTCAAACGTTCCCACTTTGGTGTGTGCGTTTGATGGGGCGCAAATGTCCTGCGTGCATTTGTCAGTGGATAGATTCACTTTATAACTCTTTTCATTAGACCAACACCTCTTCTTTGCATGTGGGGAAAATCTTCTGCTGTATGTGCCGTAGTAAATGCTGTGTTTCCCCCCCAAATAAGACAGTGTCTTATATTAATTTTGGGTCCAAAAAGCGCATTAGGGCTTATTTTCAGGGGATGTCTTTTTTTTTTTTTTTTCTTCATGTACAACAATCATCTCTCCCGTCCTCTCCTCCACTCCAATTCTTCCTCTTTCCTTTCTCCCCACTCCCCCACCCCCATGCACAGCATCTTTCCTCCCCTCACCCATCCCCTTGTGCAGCATCTTTCTATCCCTCCCTCTCATCCCCCTGTGCAGCAGAACCCCTACAACCCTCCCACCGTGAGACTGACATACCTCCGCTCCAAGGCCTCCAAAAACAGCAGTGACGGCAGCTGTTTTTGGAGGACTCAGAACAGAGGTATGTCAGGGGATCGCTGAATTGACGAGTCCAATTTTTTTCGGAGAATGGGGCAGCACTGGTGTCAGGGATGGAGTTGGGAAGTGTCGAGGACATTCGGAGGGGAGGGGGCTTCGGGGGTCGATCATAACTAGGACATATTTTTAGGGGTAGGGCTTATATTAGGAGCATCTTTAAAAAATCATGGTAGGGCTTATTTTCGGGGAAACAGGGTATATGAAAATCCCAAGAACTATACTGTATATAAATCTGAAACTCAAAATAGCACGTAAACATTATAAACTGCTGTGTTAAGTTCACTGCAGCATCCAAAAATGTGGAGAAAAAGAGACGTCAGAAGACCTGCACCCACATAATCCAGCACAATCAAGTCATGCAAAATGGGGTTTAATCACAGTCATAGGTCTCTCCCAAAACGCCGCAAAACAGCATGCATATAAAATGTGTTCATATAAGCAGCCAAATCTTCTTAGATATATTCCCCATCCGACATGTTTCGCCGTAAGGCTTTTTAAAGGAAATTAAGGGGGGACTTCCTTGAAAAAGGGTTACGGCGAAGCACGTCAAAATGACTGGTCCCCTCCCGACACTGATTCAATACAGCTAACAAGCTAACCCCCTCCTTAACTAATGCGTAGCGTGGGTTTTAGCGCCGACAGCGGCGGCAACTACTCCGACGCTCATAGGAATTCTATGAGCGGCGGCGCAGTTACCGCCACTGCCGGCGCTAAAACCCGTGCCACGCGTTCGTAAAAGAGGGGATAAATTATTTTGAGAAACTTATTTTTATAAATAATATTTTTATGGATGAATACTTTGAATAAGTTTACCGAATAATACAGAGCGCTGGTATAAAAAAAAAAGCTGACGGATCTCGTGACAATGTGTGTGCTTCTTTTTCTCTATGGGACTAAAATATTGAGCCTATAGAAAGCACTTCTGAAGATCCAGCTAAAAACAAATTGAATTGTATTTAGATGCACTGTCTGATGGGGAGAATATCGATGGAGTTGATTAGTTAACTCATTATTTGCTATGAAATTGTATGTCGAATCTTGTTAAACACAGGACTAAAGTAATCCAGCACAAAAAAAAACAAAAAACAGTTCAAAAACATCAAAAGGGCAAAAAAGCAACAAACAAAACCCAAAATGCAACAGCCAGATTCAACCGCGGCTCTTACCCATGTAAATGCCAGATAGGTTCCTAAAGGTTAAGGGGATTGAGGGGTACAGATAGAAGTAGAGGTAGGTTATAAAAATGGTCAGGAACTACTTCACAGGTCATGGACCTGATGGGCCACCGCGGGAGCGGACCGCTGGGCGCGATGGACCTCTGGTCTGACCCAGTGGAGGCAACTTCTTATGTTCTTATAAAATTGGAGGGAGTGGAGGAGATAGTGGATGTTGTGGATGGGCAGACTGGATGGGACATTTGTCCTTTATCTGCCATCAGGTTTCTATAATCCTAAAGCTCTATGACCTCATAATGCAAGTGTTAAGAGTCTTAGCCTATAACATTAACACTCAATGACCTCACAATGCAGGTGTAAAGAGTCTTAGCCTATAGGGAGTGGAGAAGATAGTGGATGTTGTGGATGGGCAGACTGGATGGGCCATTTGGCCTTTATCTGCCATCAGGTTTCTATAATCCTAAAGCTCTATGACCTCATAATGCAAGTGTTAAGAGTCTTAGCCTATAACATTAACACTCAATGACCTCACAATGCAGGTGTAAAGAGTCTTAGCCTATAGGGAGTGGAGGAGATAGTGGATGTTGTGGATGGGCCATTTGGCCTTTATCTGCCATCAGGTTTCTATAATCCTAAAGCTCTATGACCTCATAATGCAAGTGTTAAGAGTCTTAGCCTATAACATTAACACTCAATGACCTCACAATGCAGGTGTAAAGAGTCTTAGCCTATAGGGAGTGGAGGAGATAGTGGATGTTGTGGATGGGCCATTTGGCCTTTATCTGCCATCAGGTTTCTATAATCCTAAAGCTCTATGACCTCATAATGCAAGTGTTAAGAGTCTTAGCCTATAACATTAACACTCAATGACCTCACAATGCAGGTGTAAAGAGTCTTAGCCTATAGGGAGTGGAGGAGATAGTGGATGTTGTGGATGGGCAGACTGGATGGGCCATTTGGCCTTTATCTGCCATCAGGTTTCTATAATCCTAAACCTCTATGACCTCATAATGCAAGTGTTAAGAGTCTTACCCTATAACATTAACACTCAATGACATCACAATGCAGGTATAAAGAGTCTTAGCCTATAGGGAGTGGAGGAGATAGTGGATGGGCAGACTGGATGGTGTTAATGTTAATAAAATATGTTGGTATAAAATCTGTATTTCTTGAGCCGGAGCCAGGGCAGGATTAATTCGTCGAGGGCCCCTAGGCACACAAGTACACTGGGCCCCCCTGCCCCGCCCCACCCCACCATGCGCCCAGGCGGAAACAGGAAGCTGCGTCAGAGGGAAGCTTTGGGCAAGCAGCACCGCTTGCACAATTACAGTTCCCCTTGCCTTTCTTACCCGCGTTACCGATTGGGGTGGGGCCCGCGTTGCCGATCAGGGGGGGGTTCGCGTTGCCCATCGATGCTGGAGGGGCCCATCGCCGTTTGGAAAAAAAAAACAATGTTGATGCCCTCCTTCATCGGGCCCCCCTGACCATTTCGGGCCCTAGGCACCTGCCTACTTGGCCTATTGGTTAATCCTGCCCTGGCCGGAGCAGCTTCGAACCTTTTTGGATGCAAACAAATTAATACAATAGGATTAGAGCTGTAAAAGGGAAGTCCGGTTTATACCGCGTAAAGCCATATTTGTAATTAATTTCCTTATAGAAATAGATCTCTCTGTCTTTCTTCACTTGTTTCTCCAGGGATATAGTGTGGTCTGAGGAAGAGTTTTTGGATATTGTCTTAGGGCTCCTTTTACGAAGCCACCTTAGTGGCTTTTATCACACGCTAATCAGGGCTGTGGAGTCGGTAGATAAATGTTCCGACTCCGACTCCTCAGTTTTTTGTACTTCTGACTCCGACTCCGACTCCAGTACCCGAAATTTCCTCCGACTCCGACTCCACAGCACTGGTTAATTTTCAGATCGTTAAAATGGAATGTCAAGTTGAGAGAAATGAGCATTTTCGACACCACCTTCTTTTTGCTTTTAATCAAGGTTCTAAGGCCGCAGAAGCTGCTCGCAACATTTGTGCTGTGTATATAGTTGATGCTATAGCTGAAAGAATCGCTCGCGATTGGTAGGCCAAGTTCAAAAATGGAGTCGGTAGATAAATGTTCCGACTCCGACTCCTCAGTTTTTTGTACTTCTGACTCCGACTCCGACTCCAGTACCCGGAATTTCCTCCGACTCCGACTCCACAGCACTGTTTAATTTTCAGATCGTTAAAATGGAATGTCAAGTTGAGAGAAATGAGCATTTTCGACACCACCTTCTTTTTGCTTTTAATCAAAAAGAAGCTGCTCGCAACATTTGTGCTGTGTATATAGTGGGTGCTATAGCTGAAAGAATCGCTCGCGATTGGTATGCCAAGTTCAAAAATGGAGTCGGTAGATAAATGTTCCGACTCCGACTCCTCAGTTTTTTGTACTTCTGACTCCGATTCCGACTCCAGGTACCCGAAATTTCCTCCGACTCCGACTCCACAGCACTGGTTAATTTTCAGATCGTTAAAATGGAATGTCAAGTTGAGAGAAATGAGCATTTTCGACACCACCTTCTTTTTGCTTTTAATCAAGGTTCTAAGGCCGCAGAAGCTGCTCGCAACATTTGTGCTGTGTATATAGTGGATGCTATAGCTGAAAGAATCGCTCGCGATTGGTAGGCCAAGTTCAAAAATGGAGTCGGTAGATAAATGTTCCGACTCCGACTCCTCAGTTTTTTGTACTTCTGACTCCGACTCCGACTCCAGTACCCGGAATTTCCTCCGACTCCGACTCCACAGCACTGTTTAATTTTCAGATCGTTAAAATGGAATGTCAAGTTGAGAGAAATGAGCATTTTCGACACCACCTTCTTTTTGCTTTTAATCAAAAAGAAGCTGCTCGCAACATTTGTGCTGTGTATATAGTGGGTGCTATAGCTGAAAGAATCGCTCGCGATTGGTATGCCAAGTTCAAAAATGGAGTCGGTAGATAAATGTTCCGACTCCGACTCCTCAGTTTTTTGTACTTCTGACTCCGACTCCGACTCCAGTACCCGAAATTTCCTCCGACTCCGACTCTGACTCCACAGCACTGTTTAATTTTCAGATCGTTAAAATGGAATGTCAAGTTGAGAGAAATGAGCATTTTCGACACCACCTTCTTTTTGCTTTTAATCAAAAAGAAGCTGCTCGCAACATTTGTGCTGTGTATATAGTGGGTGCTATAGCTGAAAGAATCGCTCGCGATTGGTATGCCAAGTTCAAAAATGGAGTCGGTAGATAAATGTTCCGACTCCGACTCCTCAGTTTTTTGTACTTCTGATTCCGACTCCGACTCCAGGTACCCGAAATTTCCTCCGACTCCAACTCCTCGACTCCGACTCCACAGCACTGGTTGATTTTCAGATCGTTAAAATGGAATGTCAAATTGAGAGAAATGAGCATTTTCGACACCACCTTCTTTTAGCTTTTAATCAAGGTTCTAAGGCCGCAGAAGCTGCTCGCAACATTTGTGCTGTGTATATAGTGGATGCTATAGCTGAAAGAATCGCTCGCGATTGGTAGGCCAAGTTCAAAAATGGAGTCGGTAGATAAATGTTCCGACTCCGACTCCTCAGTTTTTTGTACTTCTGACTCCGACTCCGACTCCAGTACCCGAAATTTCCTCCGACTCCGACTCCACAGCACTGTTTAATTTTCAGATCGTTAAAATGGAATGTCAAGTTGAGAGAAATGAGCATTTTCGACACCACCTTCTTTTTGCTTTTAATCAAAAAGAAGCTGCTCGCAACATTTGTGCTGTGTATATAGTGGGTGCTATAGCTGAAAGAATCGCTCGCGATTGGTAGGCCAAGTTCAAAAATGGAGTCGGTAGATAAATGTTCCGACTCCGACTCCTCAGTTTTTTGTACTTCTGACTCCGACTCCGACTCCAGTACCCGAAATTTCCTCCGACTCCGACTCCACAGCACTGTTTAATTTTCAGATCGTTAAAATGGAATGTCAAGTTGAGAGAAATGAGCATTTTCGACACCACCTTCTTTTTGCTTTTAATCAAAAAGAAGCTGCTCGCAACATTTGTGCTGTGTATATAGTGGGTGCTATAGCTGAAAGAATCGCTCGCGATTGGTATGCCAAGTTCAAAAATGGAGTCGGTAGATAAATGTTCCGACTCCGACTCCTCAGTTTTTTGTACTTCTGATTCCGACTCCGACTCCAGGTACCCGAAATTTCCTCCGACTCCAACTCCTCGACTCCGACTCCACAGCACTGGTTGATTTTCAGATCGTTAAAATGGAATGTCAAATTGAGAGAAATGAGCATTTTCGACACCACCTTCTTTTTGCTTTTAATCAAGGTTCTAAGGCCGCAGAAGCTGCTCGCAACATTTGTGCTGTGTATATAGTGGATGCTATAGCTGAAAGAATCGCTCGCGATTGGTAGGCCAAGTTCAAAAATGGAGTCGGTAGATAAATGTTCCGACTCCGACTCCTCAGTTTTTTGTACTTCTGACTCCGACTCCGACTCCAGTACCCGAAATTTCCTCCGACTCCGACTCTGACTCCACAGCACTGTTTAATTTTCAGATCGTTAAAATGGAATGTCAAGTTGAGAGAAATGAGCATTTTCGACACCACCTTCTTTTTGCTTTTAATCAAAAAGAAGCTGCTCGCAACATTTGTGCTGTGTATATAGTGGGTGCTATAGCTGAAAGAATCGCTCGCGATTGGTATGCCAAGTTCAAAAATGGAGTCGGTAGATAAATGTTCCGACTCCGACTCCTCAGTTTTTTGTACTTCTGACTCCGACTCCGACTCCAGTACCCGAAATTTCCTCCGACTCCGACTCTGACTCCACAGCACTGTTTAATTTTCAGATCGTTAAAATGGAATGTCAAGTTGAGAGAAATGAGCATTTTCGACACCACCTTCTTTTTGCTTTTAATCAAAAAGAAGCTGCTCGCAACATTTGTGCTGTGTATATAGTGGGTGCTATAGCTGAAAGAATCGCTCGCGATTGGTATGCCAAGTTCAAAAATGGAGTCGGTAGATAAATGTTCCGACTCCGACTCCTCAGTTTTTTGTACTTCTGATTCCGACTCCGACTCCAGGTACCCGAAATTTCCTCCGACTCCAACTCCTCGACTCCGACTCCACAGCACTGGTTGATTTTCAGATCGTTAAAATGGAATGTCAAATTGAGAGAAATGAGCATTTTCGACACCACCTTCTTTTAGCTTTTAATCAAGGTTCTAAGGCCGCAGAAGCTGCTCGCAACATTTGTGCTGTGTATATAGTGGATGCTATAGCTGAAAGAATCGCTCGCGATTGGTAGGCCAAGTTCAAAAATGGAGTCGGTAGATAAATGTTCCGACTCCGACTCCTCAGTTTTTTGTACTTCTGACTCCGACTCCGACTCCAGTACCCGAAATTTCCTCCGACTCCGACTCCACAGCACTGTTTAATTTTCAGATCGTTAAAATGGAATGTCAAGTTGAGAGAAATGAGCATTTTCGACACCACCTTCTTTTTGCTTTTAATCAAAAAGAAGCTGCTCGCAACATTTGTGCTGTGTATATAGTGGGTGCTATAGCTGAAAGAATCGCTCGCGATTGGTAGGCCAAGTTCAAAAATGGAGTCGGTAGATAAATGTTCCGACTCCGACTCCTCAGTTTTTTGTACTTCTGACTCCGACTCCGACTCCAGTACCCGAAATTTCCTCCGACTCCGACTCCACAGCACTGTTTAATTTTCAGATCGTTAAAATGGAATGTCAAGTTGAGAGAAATGAGCATTTTCGACACCACCTTCTTTTTGCTTTTAATCAAAAAGAAGCTGCTCGCAACATTTGTGCTGTGTATATAGTGGGTGCTATAGCTGAAAGAATCGCTCGCGATTGGTATGCCAAGTTCAAAAATGGAGTCGGTAGATAAATGTTCCGACTCCGACTCCTCAGTTTTTTGTACTTCTGATTCCGACTCCGACTCCAGGTACCCGAAATTTCCTCCGACTCCAACTCCTCGACTCCGACTCCACAGCACTGGTTGATTTTCAGATCGTTAAAATGGAATGTCAAATTGAGAGAAATGAGCATTTTCGACACCACCTTCTTTTTGCTTTTAATCAAGGTTCTAAGGCCGCAGAAGCTGCTCGCAACATTTGTGCTGTGTATATAGTGGATGCTATAGCTGAAAGAATCGCTCGCGATTGGTAGGCCAAGTTCAAAAATGGAGTCGGTAGATAAATGTTCCGACTCCGACTCCTCAGTTTTTTGTACTTCTGACTCCGACTCCGACTCCAGTACCCGAAATTTCCTCCGACTCCGACTCTGACTCCACAGCACTGTTTAATTTTCAGATCGTTAAAATGGAATGTCAAGTTGAGAGAAATGAGCATTTTCGACACCACCTTCTTTTTGCTTTTAATCAAAAAGAAGCTGCTCGCAACATTTGTGCTGTGTATATAGTGGATGCTATAGCTGAAAGAATCGCTCGCGATTGGTATGCCAAGTTCAAAAATGGAGTCGGTAGATAAATGTTCCGACTCCGACTCCTCAGTTTTTTGTACTTCTGACTCCGACTCCGACTCCAGGTACCCGAAATTTCCTCCGACTGCGACTCCTCGACTCCGACTCCACAGCCCTGACGCTAACCCCCGCGCTAGCTGAAAAACTACCACCTGCTCAAGAGGAGGCGGTAGCGGCTAACGTGGCCGGCAGTTTAGCATGCGCTATAGTAACATAGTAACATAGTAACATAGTAACATAGTAGATGACGGCAGATAAAGACCCGAATGGTCCATCCAGTCTGCCCAACCTGATTCAATTTAAATTTTTTTTTTTTTTTCCTTCTTAGCTATTTCTGGGCGAGAATCCAAAGCTCTACCCGGTACTGTGCCTGAGTTCCAACTGCCAAAATCTCCGTCAAGACCCACTCCAGCCCATCTACACCCTCCCAGCCATTGAAGCCCTCCCCAGCCCATCCTCCACCAAACGGCCATACACAGACACAGACCGTGCAAGTCTGCCCAGTTACTGGCCTAGTTCAATATTTAATATTATTTTCTGATTCTAAATCCTCTGTGTTCATCCCACGCTTCTTTGAACTCAGTCACAGTTTTACTCTCCACCACCTCTCTCGGGAGCGCATTCCAGGCATCCACCACCCTCTCCGTAAAGTAGAATTTCCTAACATTGCCCCTGAATCTACCACCCCTCAACCTCAAATTATGTCCTCTGGTTTTACCATTTTCCTTTCTCTGGAAAAGATTTTGTTCTACGTTAATACCCTTTAAGTATTTGAACGTCTGAATCATATCTCCCCTGTCTCTCCTTTCCTCTAGGGTATACATATTCAGGTCTTCCAGTCTCTCCTCATACGTCTTCTGGCGCAAGCCTCCTATCATTTTCGTCGCCCTCCTCTGGACCGCCTCAAGTCTTCTTACGTCTTTCGCCAGATACGGTCTCCAAAACTGAACACAATACTCCAAGTGGGGCCTCACCAATGACCTGTACAGGGGCATCAACACCTTCTTCCTTCTACTGACTACGCCTCTCTTTATACAGCCCAGAATCCTTCTGGCAGCAGCCACTGCCTTATCACACTGTTTTTTCACCTTTAGATCTTCGGACACTATCACCCCAAGGTCCCTCTCTCCGTCCGTGCATATCAGCTTCTCTCCTCCCAGCATATACGGTTCCTTCCTATTATTAATCCCCAAATGCATTACTCTGCATTTCTTTGCATTGAATTTTAGTTGCCAGGCATTAGACCATTCCTCTAACTTTTGCAGATCCTTTTTCATATTTTCCACTCCCTCTTCGGTGTCTACTCTGTTACAAATCTTGGTATCATCTGCAAAAAGGCACACTTTTCCTTCTAGCCCTTCAGCAATGTCACTTACATACATATTGAACAGGATTGGCCCCAGCACCGAACCCTGAGGGACTCCACTAGTCACCTTTCCTTCCTTCGAGCGACTTCCATTAACCACCACCCTCTGGCGTCTGTCCGATAGCCAGTTTCTGACCCAGTTCACCACTTTGGGTCCTAACTTCAGCCCTTCAAGTTTGTTCAACAGCCTCCTATGAGGAACTGTATCAAAGGCTTTGCTGAAATCCAAGTAAATTACATCTAGCATATGTCCTTGATCCAGCTCTCTGGTCACCCAATCAAAAAATTCAATCAGGTTCGTTTGGCACGATTTACCTTTTGTAAAGCCATGTTGCCTCGGATCCTGTAACCCATTAGATTCAAGGAAATACACTATCCTTTCTTTCAGCAACACTTCCATTATTTTTCCAACAACTGAAGTGAGGCTCACCGGCCTGTAGTTTCCTGCTTCATCCCTGTGACCACTTTTATGAATAGGGACCACATCCGCTCTCCTCCAATCCCCAGGAATCACTCCCGTCTCCAGAGATTTGTTGAACAAGTCTTTAATAGGACTCGCCAGAACCTCTCTGAGTTCCCTTAGTATCCTGGGATGGATCCCGTCTGGTCCCATCGCTTTGTCCACCTTCAGTTTTTCAAGTTGCTCATAAACACCCTCCTCCGTGAACGGCGCAGAATCTACTCCATTTTCTCGTGTAACTTTGCCGGACAATCTCGGTCCTTCTCCAGGATTTTCTTCTGTGAACACAGAACAGAAGTATTTGTTTAGCACATTTGCTTTCTCCTCATCACTCTCCACATATTTGTTCCCAGCATCTTTTAGCCTAGCAATTCCATTTTTTATCTTCCTCCTTTCACTAATATATCTGAAAAAATTTTTATCTCCCTTTTTTACATTTTTAGCCATTTGTTCTTCCGCCTGTGCCTTCGCTAAACGTATCTCTCTCTTGGCTTCTTTCAGTTTCACCCTGTAGTCCTTTCTGCTCTCCTCTTCTTGGGTTTTTTTTATATTTCATGAACGCCAACTCTTTCGCCTTTATTTTCTCAGCCACTAGGTTGGAGAACCATATCGGCTTCCTTTTTCTCTTGTTTTTATTGATTTTCTTCACATAAAGGTCCGTAGCCATTTTTATCGCTCCTTTCAGCTTAGACCACTGTCTTTCCACTTCTCTTATGTCCTCCCATCCTAACAGCTCTTTCTTCAGGTACTTTCCCATTGCATTAAAGTCCGTACGTTTGAAATCTAGGACTTTAAGTATCGTGCGGCCGCTCTCCACTTTAGCCGTTATATCAAACCAAACCGTTTGATGATCGCTACTACCCAGGTGAGCACCCACTCGAACATTAGATATACTCTCTCCATTTGTGAGGACCAGATCCAATATCGCTTTTTCCCTTGTGGGTTCCGTCACCATTTGTCTGAGCAGAGCCTCTTGAAAGGCATCCACAATCTCCCTACTTCTTTCCGATTCCGCAGTCGGAACATTCCAGTCCGCATCCGGCAGGTTGAAATCTCCCAACAGCAGAACCTCCTCTTTCCTTCCAAACTTTTGGATATCCACAATCAGATCCTTATCAATTTGCTGCGATTGAGTCGGAGGTCTGTAGACTACACCCACGTAGATAGAAGTTCCATCTTCTCTTTTCAGAGCAATCCATATCGCTTCTTCCTCTCCCCAGGTCCCTTGCATTTCGGTCGCTTGGATATTGATCTTTACATAGAGAGCTACTCCTCCACCTTTATGACCATCTCTGTCCTTCCTAAAAAGATTATATCCCGGTATGTTTGCATCCCATCCATGTGATTCACTGAACCATGTCTCTGTGATAGCAACAATATCTAGATCTGCCTCTAATATTAGGGCTTGCAGATCATGAACTTTGTTGCTTAGACTGCGAGCTATTAAGCGCATTAAACCGCTAACGTGGCTTCGTAAAAGGAGCCCTTAATGTTTATACAATTTGTAGTTTATTATCTTTACCTTTTTCTTTTGAATTTTTTTGATGATAATCATCTATATCTCTTAACGATTGCGCTCTGTATTTCTTTGACAAGAGGATTCTTGTATTTTTAATTTGAAATGCAAATTTTAAAAAAACCAAAAAAAGATTCAACAGCGGCCCTGTTTCGCACACAGCTATTTCAAGTAGGGTTACCAGACGTCTGAATTTGCCCGGACATGTCCGGGTTTTGAAAAGCCTCCT
This sequence comes from Geotrypetes seraphini, assembly GCF_902459505.1. Classification (NCBI taxonomy): domain Eukaryota; kingdom Metazoa; phylum Chordata; class Amphibia; order Gymnophiona; family Dermophiidae; genus Geotrypetes; species Geotrypetes seraphini. The sequence goes on from NC_047084.1 coordinate 109,093,451, forward strand.
CAAATCGCAGCGGGCAGGGAGGAAGTCCACGCATGCGAGATGCGAGGAAGAAAACAGTGGACTATCTCTCCCCTCGGGCTGCGTGAAGCGGCACAGAGAAAACATTGGGGTAAATAGGCTTTATCGATTTTGTAGGCCTCAAGTTACGGAGAACAATGACTGGAGAACCCATGTCGTTCTCCAAATGCACGTGTTTACTCGTAGAGACAAACCCTAAGAGCTCCTTTTACGAAGGTGTGCTAGGGCTTTAATGCGTGGAATAGCGCGCGTTACATTCCTGCGTGCGCTAGACCTTAACGCCAGCATTGAGCTGGCGTTAGTTCTAGAAGCGTAGCACGCGGTAATTTCCTGCGCGCGCTAAAAACGCTAGCGAACCTTAGTAAAAGGAGCCCCAGGATTAGCTCGTGAATGAAGTGCTTAGAAATGTGTTGGGTCTGCTCAAGAATGTGGCTTTTTGCTGTTCTTCATTGTGATTTTTTTTTTGACAAATTATTTGCTTAATAAAGTTTAATTATTTTAAGGTGCTTCCTGTCATTAACATCATATACTGGGGAAACATAGCCTAAAAGGGGGGCGGGGTAGACAGGGCCAGTTATGATATAGAATCCGTAACAATTTGGTAGCAGAGAGGATGGTTACGAGGTGTCAGGTCAAAAGCGCGCCGGGACAAAGGCGCGCCCAGACAATTGAGCGCACGCACACCGCCACACTGCTCTAAATTACTTTTTTTAGTGCTCTGACGGGGGGTGCGTGGGGGGAACTACCCCCCACTTTACTTAATAGACATCGCGCCGCGTTGTGGGGGTGTTGTGGGGGGTGGGGGGTTGTAACCCCCCACATTTTACTGAAAACTTAACTTTTTCCCTGTTTTTAGGGAAAAAGTTCAGTTTACAGTAAAATGTGGAGGGTTACAACCCCCCAAACGCCCCATAACGCCGGCGCGATGTCTAATAAGTAAACTGGGGGGGTTCCCCATCAAAACCCCCCATCGGAGCCCCTAAAAACTGTAATTTAGAGCGGCGTGGCGGCACGCGCTGCGCTCAATTGTCGGCGTGCGCTTTTGTCTTTCGCGCCGTTGTCTATGAACCTGGTTACGATGATGATAATTTGTGTGAGTTAAGGCTATTCTTATGTTCCTATGCGCTACTCCTGATGCTCACAGCAACTCTATGAGCGTCAGGAGCAGCGCAGAATATTCAGTGTGCCGGCCTGGGCTAAAAACCACTTTCCCCACTATTCACCGATTTGAATATTTAGCATGGAGAGTGGTTTTCGTATTAGGTTTAAAAAAAAAATAAAAAAAAATTATTATTACATTCTTCTTATAACAGACCCATCTTATCGTCTGACATATGAACCTTTGAATATATATTGTTGTCAGTGTGTTAATAAACTGCTTTAGAAAACCGAGAAAGAGGGTCATGGGGAGATTATTTTGATTTATAAACAGTGGTAGGAGTTTCTATAATCTGGTATCATTCACCTGATTGCAGACTGCTCTTTGCAAATAAATTATTACATATGCTGGCTTGGAAAATCACATTAGAGCATACGTCTTGTTTTCAATTGGGTCTTAGAAAGAGAGAGGACATATTGCAGTGTCAGGAGCAGGGACAGATCTATGTCCCATCCCTTGTCTCTGAAGCAGAATGCATGGTTTGAACCACCAGAGCACCAGGTGAAGCTAATTCTCAGTCTTGAGTATTATAGGGCGGGGAGAGAGGTTGAATGTTATTTAAAAGGCAGTTTTGTGATTTATTAGTCGGCATTTGAAGAAAAGAATCTGTTTAATCATGTTTGCTATTGTAATATAGAAACATAGAAACATAGAAATAGACGGCAGATAAGGGCCACGGCCCATCTAGTCTGCCCACCCCAATGACCCTCCCCTACCTTTCTCTGTGAATAGATCCCACATGCCGATCCCATTTGGCCTTAAAGTCAGGCACGCTGCTGGCCTCAATGACCTGAAGTGGAAGACTATTCCAGCGATCAGCCACCCATTCAGTGAAAAAGAATTTCCTGGTGTCCCCGTGCAGTTTCCCGCCCCTGATTTTCCACGGATGCCCCCTTGTTGCCGCGGGACCCTTGAAAAAGAAGATATATTCTTCCACCTCGATGCGGCCCGTGAGATACTTGAATGTCTCGATCATGTCACCCCTCTCTCTGCGTTCCTCGAGTGAGTACAGCTGCAACTTATCCAGCCGTTCCTCATACGGGAGATCCTTGAGTCCCGAGTAGAGAGTTGTGCGGGGACAGAAATCCCACCCGTCCCCGCCAAAATCCCACCCGTCCCCGTGAGGAATCCCTCCTTCCCCACCCGTCCCCGTGAGGAATCCCCTCCGTCCGCACCCGTCCCCGCGAGGAATCCCCTCCGTCCCCACCCGTCCCCGCGATGAATCCCCTCCGTCACCACCCTTCCCTATAAACTTCAGAAATAGTTATTTTATTTAATTATGCTACTGAATTAAAGGCTCTGGTAGAGACCCATTTACAAATAAGCAAAGAGACTTTATTAATTTGGAAATATTAATTGGGAAGAATACATACTTTGTAAATGGGTTTCTACCAGAACCTCTAATGTAAATATAAAATATAAATACTCAGCTGATGAGAACCCACAAACTGTCAGTTGAGGACTTCCTTTGCAGTTGGCCGGGGGTCCCTTTTGCCAAGCTTGGCAGGCAGCAGTAGTGTCCCTGAGTCACAGATGCTGGCACCTCAGTGGCTCATGGATGCTGCCAGCGACTGCTGCGCTTGGTGGAGGGGAGTTCTGGCCATCTCTAGAGGAGGTCCTCTGCTGGCGGTGCTTGGGGATCCCCACCAGTCACAGCAAGGGTCAACAAGTACTTCAACACTATAGAAATAAAACCAGAAATGCATTTCCTTTTCTTTTGAACACAAAACAAAGACATCTGCCATATACATTTCCCAAAGCTAACATATTTTAGTCAATAAATTCTGTTTTTTACCTTTGTTGTCTGGAGACTTATTTTTCCATAAAGTTGGTCCCAGTTTCTTTTTTCCGCTTTCCCATCTTCTGTAAATTCTTCTGTTGCTGTCCATTGATTTCCCCTACCATGGTCCAGCATTTATCTCTTTCTCATCTTTCGTGCCTGCCCACCAGCCCCATGCCCAACATTTCTCCTTCTATCACCCCTCTCCAGCATCATGCCACATCTCTCCCTCCATTCCCTTCACCACTGTCCAATATTCCTCCCTCTTGCATCCCTTTCAATCTGTCCCATTGTTCCCTTGCCACATTTCTCACTCTCATCTTTTTCTTCCCTATCATATTCTGTACCTTCCTCCCTACGACCAAAAATTCTCCTCTTTCTTCCATTTGCCATGTGTACACAACCATCTCTTTCCCGCTCATTGACACACCCACACCCAATTCTCTCTTTCTATTCCCTCCCACACCTCAGCATCTCTTTCCCTCCCTTCCTCTCTCCCCAGTTCATGACTTCTGTGTCCAAAAATGCACTCCCTTCCACCACTTCATTCGAGTCCAGATAACAGCAGGGGTTGGAGGCAGCCTGCAGCAAGCCATATGTAGCCGACCCAGAAGTCTTCCCCCGAAGTCAGAGCTGACATCGGAGGGAAGGCTTTGCATCAGTCTGGCGGTGGCTGAGGTGTCAGGTGGGAGGGAGTAGATACTGGATGTAGGAGGTGAGAGGAGACGGACTGTAGATAGAAATGGGGAGGGTCAGACACACTGGATGAAAGGGGAAAGATAAGACAAGCTGGAATGCCTGGGGAGAGAGAAAAAGACAGATGATGGATGTAAAGAAAAGGAGAGGGGAGGAAGACATTGAATGGAAAGGAGGAGAAGGGTAGGATACGGATGGAAAGGAGGAAAGAGAAAGATGGAGCAGACACTGAATAGAAGGGGGAGAAAGAGAAATGAAGCAGATGCTGGCTGAAAGGGGGGGAAAGATGGGTAGATGCTGGATGGAAGGGGGAGAAAGAAGGGTGGATGATGGATGGGATGACAGAGGGGGCAGAAAGGAGGAAGAGAGGAGACAGATCAGATGCTGGGCAGAAGCAGCAGACAGAGGGGCAGATGCTGGATAGAAAGAGGAGGAGGGGCAGATGCTGGATGGAAAGGGACCTCAGGTCAGCATCTGAATGGCCGTGCAAGTCTACATGGGTCCAAATGGTGCCACACACTGCTAGACCCCCCCCCCCCCCCAGTCCATTGTGCTTTCTAGAAGCCAGTATTGTGGTGCAGCCTGGTCCCTGCTAGGTTTTCTCCCCCTAGATTGGGACAGACTGTGCTTTTGCCGGCAGAGGCAGAGTGGTGAGCCTGCACGATGGCGCAAACTAGCCCCCCTCCCCACCCCACCCCACAAGTGTCCTCCACCCAGAACAGGACCGAATCTGGGTTCCCAGTGGCTGAGCAGTGAGCCTACCAAAGCATCCCCTACCGAGAATGGAACCAACTCTGCATTCCCGGCCTTTGTATGAGGGAGGTCTGGTGCCCCAGAGTAAGAAGACTTAGAGCAGGGGTGCCCACACTTTATGGGCTTGCGAGCTACTTTTATAATGACTAAGTCAAAATGATCTACCAACAATAAAATAAAAAAAAAACACAAAGCACAATGAAAGGCAGAGAAAATGTTAATTATTCATATTCCGGGTTTTTTCAAAGAGGTCACGGCAGATGACTCTATGCAATGTCACCTCGGTAACAAAATACAAAAATAGACAAATACACCCCCTCCCTTTTTACTAAACCACAATAGTAGGTTTTAGCACAGGGAGTTACGCTGAATGCCTCGCGCTGCTCTCAATGCTCATAGGCTCCCTGTGCTAAAAAACGATATTGCGGTTTAGTAAAAGGGAGCCATAGTGCAAAATATAGACAGCAGATATAAATTCTCAAAACAGACACATTTTGATCACTAAATTGAAAATAAAATCATTTTTCCTACCTTTGCTGTTTGGTGATTTCACGAGTCTCTGGTTGCACTTTCTTCTTCTGACTGTGCATCCAATCTTTCTTCCTTTCTTTCAGCCTCCTGTATGTTTCCTCTCCTCCAGACCTCATTCTCTCCCCCAACTTTTTCTTTCTGTCTCCCTGTTCCCCCTTCTTTCTGTCTCCCCCCTTTCTTTCTTTCTCCGTGCCCTCCCCGAAGCCACTCAGTTTGCTGCCACCGCCATCGGGGAATAGCCCCCAAGCCACCGCCGTCCCAAGCTTTCCCTGCAGAAGCGTCGCACTGACCAGCATTCCGCTCCTTGACGTCAATTCTGATGTAGGAGAGGAAGTTCCGGGCCAATAAGGCATTTCTCCTCATTCCATCCAGCCTGAGCCCCATCTCTCCTTGATCCAGCATTTCCCTTTCATGTCTGTCAGAATTACCATTCCACCTATTTTCCAGCATCACCCTTCTTTGTGTCCATCTCACCTATATCACTATCTCACCACTTTTTCAGAATCTTCATTTGTCTCTGTCCTTGTCTTTACCCCATGTTCACCATTTGCCCTTTCAATGTCTTTATCTCCCCCCCACACACACTTTTTCAGCATTACTTCTATGTCTCTATTTCACCTCCTCTTCATGTCCCCTCTGTATCTCTATCCTTATTCAGTAGGTCCTGATTACCCTTTCTCTTCTTTGTGTCACTATCTCCATTTTCAGCTTTCCCCCCTTTTCCTTTGTTACTGCACCCGGTAGCCAGAATCTTTTCACCCTCCCTCCACTCTGGCCCAGCCCAGTATGAAATATTTCTTTTTGTTTCCCTCCCCTCTCTCTTTCTCTCTCTCTTCTGCTCCCTCACCCACGATTCCTGCATCTGGCCCTCTCCCTTCTACCTGCACCTGGCAAAACCCCCCTGCTCCACGGCTCTCTTAAGCAACTCGTCAGCAGCGGTGATCAAGACAAGCTGCCGACATCGAGGCCTTCCCTCTACGAGTCCCGCCTTTGTGGAAAAAGGAAGTTGAAACAAGCGGGACTCGCAGAGGATAGGCCCCGACGTCAGAAACTTGTGTCGATCGCTGCTGCTGAGTTGCCGAAGAGAGCCGCGGAGCAGGGGGTGTGGCCGGAAGCAGGTAGAAGGGAGAGGGAGATAGGAAGGCTGTAGAAGCTCCGGAGCATGACACCAACCCCGGCCAGGATGATTTCTTTTTCAGGCTGCTGCTGCTGCCACCCCCCACCCGAAATGACAAAAACAGCCTAATGCCCGCGTCGGGAAATAGCCACGCTGAGCAGTGAGCTCAGCACGTACACAGATGAAAGCCTTGCTTGCTGATTGGTCCGGCGGCACGGCGGGCCGGGCCGCCGGACCAATCAGCAAGCAAGGCTTTCATCTGTGTACGTGCTGAGCTCACTGCTCAGCATGGCTATTTCCTGCCGCGACGCTGGACTTGTAAGCTGCATTCCTGCATCGCCAGAATTTAGGTAGGCTGTTTTCATCCCCGTGGGAGTCCCGTGGGTCAGGGGGGCATCCCCGTGGGAGTCCCGTGGGCCAGGGGGCATCACCGTGGGAGTCCCGTGGGCCAGGGGGGGAACCCGCGGGATCCCCGCGATCCCCGTTCCCATGCAGACCTCTAGTCCCGAGATCATCCGGGTGGCCATTCTCTGGACCGACTCCAGTCTCAGCACATCCTTACGGTAATGCGGCCTCTAGAATTGCACACAGTACTCCAGGTGGGGCCTCACCATGGATCTATACAATGGCATAATGACTTCAGGCTTACGGCTGACGAAACTCCTGCGTATGCAACCTATGATTGCGATTTTTTTTTTAAAGGTGACATTTGAAGAGAAGAAATTGTTTAATTATGTAGGTTTTTATAATAATAATAACTTTATTCTTCTATACCGCCATAGTCAGATGACTTCTAGGCGGTTCACATCGAAGAGGGCTGGACAATCAACGAATTACAGAATGCAAAAAGTGAGGGTACAACATATTACACAAGAAATAGACAGACGGAAAATATAAATTTATGAATTTAGGGTGGCTTCTGTTTAGGAGATGAATCTCTCAAACAGTACGGTTTTGATTACTTATGACATGGTTTGTTTTTATTTTATGGATGTTTTAATTTGTTTTTATTTAATGTTTGTTATAATTGATGTAAACCCTTTAGTTTTTTTGAAACAGTATAAAATAATTCAATAATAACACTGCACAACAAAGTTTTTGCTTCCTGAACACTGCTGGGTGTTTCTTATAGAATTTTGGGTGCTGATCATGAATATTACATCAAAAATTACCCATCACGTACCATTTCAGAGAAATCTTCAATTTTGTCGTGATTTTTTCTTATATTTGGATGCAAACAATTTTTTCTCCCATAAGTGTCTTATCAACAACGGTTTGTGCCGCCTGGGTATGTCCATGCATAAAATCTAGCCAGGTTGGAAGCTGTTTTATGGAAGATGACATCCTGGGCATGTCTGGGCAGGTCTGAACGAGCTTGCGCTGTCTCACCATGCTATAATGGTGGCTTCCATACACAGATCCTGCTCATTTGGTTAATATAGATAGTCCGTGTGTGTATATAGTATCAGTATAGTAAAGTATAGTAGTATAGTAGCTGTAGCAATATAACAGTAAGTAAGCTTGATGCTATAGACGTTTTGGTGTCGGGCAATATGTCTCGTCGGTGTCGTAACAGCCGCGACACATTCTGCTATATCTGTGGGGAATATACACTTACGCCTCAGAGACGTTCGATGACTGCCCTTGTAAAGAAAGCCTATCATCTGTATTTTGGCTGCAAAATAGGTGATCAAGACAAGCAATGGGCGCCTCACATTTGCTGTGCGACATGTGCTGTTAGTCTGAGAGCCTGGCTCAGAGGTACTCGAAAGACGATGCCATTTGCTGTTCCGATGATATGGCGAGAACAGAAAGACCATGTGACGGACTGTTATTTCTGTTTGACTAATGTGTCTGGTTTCTCTGCCAAAAACAAGAAGTCAATTGAATATCCTAATCTGCCTTCAGCAATGAGACCCATGCCACATGATGACAGTCTTCCAGTTCCGAAACCACCAGAGGATTGGACCTTAGACGAACCAGATGAAGAAACTGCAGTGCAGGGTTCTAACAGTGACATTGACCCGGATTTTGAACCATCCTCATCAGGCGATCCACATCTGATAACACAGTCCGAATTGAACGATTTGGTCAGAGATTTGGGTCTGTCAAAAGCAAAAGCTGAGCTGCTAGGTTCGAGACTGCAGGAATGGTGTTTGCTATCACCAGGTACGAAAATTTCTGTGTTTCGAGACCGGCATCATGATATAACCAAATTTTTTGCACAAGTCGACAGTCTCTGTTTCTGTTGTGACATTGAAGGATTGTTCTCGGTCTTTGGTTGTGATCACAACCCGGAAGAGTGGCGTCTTTTCATTGATTCGTCAATGTTAAGCCTGAAAGCTGTTCTGTTGCACAATGGCAACGTTTATCCTTCAGTACCTGTTGGCTATGCAGCACATATGAAAGAAACATATGAGAATATGGAAATGTTACTAAAGTATGTCCAGTATACCAGGTATAACTGGAATATCTGTGGAGACCTCAAAGTCGTTGCTCTGTTACTAGGACTGCAGCTTGGCTATACAAAGTACTGCTGTTTCATCTGCGAATGGGACAGCCGAGACAGAGAGTCGCACTATTCTAGAAAGAACTGGCCACTCCGTAAAAAGTTAGTTCCAGGACAGAAAAATGTAGCACATGAATCGCTTGTTGACCCGACAAAGATATTTTTGCCTCCTCTTCACATTAAACTGGGACTCATGAAGAATTTTGTGAAAGCAATGAACAAGGAAGGGGAAGGTTTTCGTTATTTAAGACAGATGTTCCCAAGAATAACTGATGCCAAGATCAAAGAGGGTATTTTTGTTGGCCCCCAGATCAGACATGTTATGAGTGACAAGCGATTTGAAGATCTGTTAGTTAGGCCGGAAAAAATTGGCTGGAAAGCCTTGAAAGACGTTGTTGACAATTTTCTGGGCAATTACAGAGCCCCAAACTACATTCAGCTGGTAGACAAACTTCTCAAAGCATACAAGAGAATGAAGTGCAATATGTCACTCAAGATTCATTTCCTCCATTCACACTTGGACTTCTTCCCCGCAAATCTCGGTGCTGTGAGTGACGAGCACGGTGAAAGGTTTCATCAAGACATAGCTACGATGGAGAAACGATACCAGGGCAATTGGAATCCGTCAATGCTTGCCGACTATTGTTGGATGCTACAACGTGATGCACCAGACACTGAATATAAAAGAAACTCGGGAGCAAAACACTTTTAATTCTGTTTCATTTAGTCGCTTGTGCGAAACGTAAACTTGACTATATATTTTATTGTCAGTAAACATAAAAATGTCTATTTCTCATAGTTCTTACGTGATGCAGTAAAACCAAAACCATATTTGAGCATACCAAGTTGGTACCTGTCATAATCACCAAAAACTTTTCAGGAATCAAGACTTAACCAAAAAATTGTTGTGCAGTGTAATTTAATAAAACAAATGCAAACTCTGACTCTCTGCATTAGATTATGTTGGACAATAATATTCTTCCCTCAGAACAATATACTGTTTTCAATTATTTCACATCTTTTTTTAGATTGGTTATTGTTTTTAATCTGAGTTTTTTATTGATTGATTGATTGATTTTCAAATCAAACAACCAAGAAAAAAAACTTGTACAGAAAGCAAAATTAGCATTATGTACATCAAGAAAATCATACCATAACACAAAGATCATTTATAGCTAATGTGCTCAAGTCCTCAAATTATAAGATCCAAGATATTCTTTTAGCGAGAACAAAAGAAAAAGAATTGAACATAATGTACATCCTTATACATAGAAATGACTATAAGGCTGAGTGCAGGAGTTATTCTATAATAGTCCTAGGGCTTAAGATTTTTCTGCCTCCAAACGGGATAACGCTATGAAAGAAGTCAATGGATTAGGCTCAAAGAAAACATATTTGGTGCACTATACATTTACAAGGATGTCGCAAATAAAAAGACTACAAAATAGAGAGATAACTTTCTTTGTAATCTGTGACAATAATTGCTATATATTCATATAATCACAGCTATACTCCAATTAGAAATTTTTCCATTTATAATTGTGCAAAATACATTATTTAAAATATTTGTGAAGTGCTCAGACCAAGAAACCCATATAATAGTGATGTCACTACAATGAGGTTTACAAGGGGACCATCATCGCCTTCACAAGTCCCCTGCCCTCCCTGTGTATTAAAGCGTATCTAAAGCCTATCTGGTAAGTACTTCCAGCTTGTGGTACTTATGGAGGGACGGGAATTTAATCAGATAAGAAAAAACATTCAGGATTTTACTGAAGCACTTATATTTTTATTTCAATAAGTCACCAATGAGAGTCAACATCATTAATTGCTCCCCAATATAGATAAGTACCACAAGCTGGAAGTACTTACCAGATAGGCTTTAGATACGCTTTAATACACAGGGAGGGCAGGGGACTTGTGAAGGCGATGATGGTCCCCTTGTAAACCTCATTGTAGTGACATCACTATTATATGGGTTTCTTGGTCTGAGCACTTCACAAATATTTTAAATAATGTATTTTGCACAATTATAAATGGAAAAATTTCTAATTGGAGTATAGCTGTGATTATATGAATATATAGCAAATAAAAAGAAGCACCTAAAGATCGAACACCTGATTTCAACAAAAGAAATTCACGGCGACGCTTTTGGGTCTCCCATGATAGATCAGGAAACATCTGTATTTTAAATCCCATGAATTCTTTCTGCCTATTTTTAAAGAATAACTTTAACAACCAAACTTTGTCAATAGAAAGAGCTACTGATATAATCAAAGTATTTGGTTCTGCTGCCTCTTTATCCGATTTCTCCAATAACTCCGATACGTTCAATAATCCTTGGTCCGAAGACCTTAATCTGAGTTTTTTTTTAACTTTTCATGATTCCTTTATGTTTCAGCTATTTTCTTAACCGAGCCGACCCAGTAAACAAATCCAAGTTTACATTAGATTAGATGAGTGCCCTGGTGTGAACCCACTATGGATCCTAAAGCATGAGTTCCTCTACTATCCCGACTCCTTTCAAGTGCGTAGAATAAGGTGCGCAATTTCACTTTGATAGGCTTTCCCGCAAATTGAACCCAAATGGTACCAGCTAGCATAAACAGACCTTAGTTGCTTACAGTTTAGTCTTTTTTGCTTTGCAGCTAAATGGAACTCATTTTCCCATCCCATCCCCATCGCCACAAGTTCTTTTCCTGCCCCATTCATGCAAGTTCCGATCTCATCTGTACAAGCCTCAATCACTTAAAAATCATAAGCAACAACATTCTAAAGCTCAGATTGTGATGTCATAATGCCTCATTCCACCAATGCCTAAGCTCCGTCCTCATCTGCACAAGCCTCAAACGCTTTAAAATCATTAGTGTGATGTCATAATGCCTCATTCCACCAATGCCTAAGCTCCGTCCTCATCTGCACAAGCCTCAATCATTTTTAAATCCTAAGTAGCAACATTCTAGAGCTGAGATTGTGATGTCATAATGCCTCATTCCACCAATGCCTAAGCTCCGTCCTCATCTGCACAAGCCTCAAACGCTTTAAAATCATCAGTGTGATGTCATAATGCCTCATTCCACCAATGCCTAAGCTCCGTCCTCATCTGCACAAGCCTCAATCATTTTTAAATCCTAAGTAGCAACATTCTAGAGCTGAGATTGTGATGTCATAATGCCTCATTCCACCAATGCCTAAGCTCTGTCCTCATCTGCACAAAGCTCAAACACTTTAAAATCATAAGTGTTCGAGGGTTGTAGAGTTAAGGAAGAGCTTTCAGGAATGGAGCAGGGACAGGGACAAAATTCGCAGGGAAGAGATGGGAAAAATTAGTTCAGAAGGGGAAAAATTTATCTCCGACTCTGGTTCAAGAGATAGCCACAGCTTTGCAAAGAGCTCTAAGTTCCACCATCAGCTGAATGCCAGATGTCTGGGGAGTTACTTACAAGCTAATGGTGGGAGGAAACAACTTATTTCATGGTTTGTTTTTGTATCATCTTCTCTGTTCCCTCATAATGATATCCAGGCTTCTGATGCTTTGTCTTCTTAATGAGTGAAATAAGTTATCTGCTGTTTATTGTTCCAGGGCTCACTGTAGTGCTTTCCCCCTTTCCATTATGAAATAAGAAACATGAGCGGGTGATAGATGCCGGGAATAATTTACCGATATAAATAAGAACCCAACAAACTGGGCAGAGTACCGATCAATACTAAAAAAAAAAAAAAAAAAAAAAAGCTGTCAGTAATCAATTAGAAATTGTGCCAAAAAATATTGTTATTTATTTTAAACCCAAAGAAGATTTATAATATGATAATTTCATAGAAAGGACCATCAGTCTAAGTTAAGTGCTTTTCATCCTTGTGCTTTTGTGAATGTGACCTTCCTGGAGACACCATCTAGTCCTCTAATTTTGCTTTCTGTCCTCCAATCAGCAAACTTTTGAAGTGTTCAACGAAAGCAAAGTTTAATGGCAGAAACAGGATTTGGATTTACCAACAGAGGCCAGGATTCCGATCCGGGCAGGTCCGACGAATTCAGGAAACAAAAATATGCAGACCATGCGCAGACCACGCAGACCCACCCCAGCCGCGACTTTTTTTAAAAAAAACTTTAAACTTTTGCAGGCCGTGGGTTTAACCCGCTTCGGGTTAAACCCACGGGCTTGCACAGGCAGTCGGGGCAGACATGTTCGGGCCTGACTCTCCTGCTTCCATGCAGCAGCGGCAGCTTCTTCCCTCCTTCCCTTCAGTGCAAGCCCGTGGGTTTAAAGCGGGGCTGCACTGCGGCATGCAGCCCCCTCTGTAAACCCGCGGGCTCGCACTGGAGGGAAGGTGGCAGAGCCAGGGGGAGCAGAGAGGACATGTCAGGCAGGCAAGCCCAGGGGTGCAGGACCGCGAGAGCCGGGGCAGGCAGATCGAAACAGGCAGATCAGGGCTACAGGAGGCATTCGGGGCTGCAGGAGATCGGGGCTGGCAGGGCAGAGAGCAGGACTTCAATAGAACAGGAGAATCAGAAGGACGTTTTCGACTGCTCCCCAGCAGTCGCTTCTTCCGTTGATCGGCCAGCCCTGTCGGCAGTGAAATTTTGTGTAGTGAATCGCGTCGCTGCCCAATTTGCATGTGTTTATCCTCATTTGCATGCACGGATTCGAAGCGGATCGCAGGAGAGGCAAGTGAATCAGGCCGGAGGGAAATTTGCGCATTAAGGGGTCGCAAACCGATCGGTACACGATCGGTTTGCTTAGTGAATCTAGCCCAGAGTGCCAATTGGTGACACTCAGGGAGCAATGCATCAAAGGGCCATGTTAGCATGTGATAATTGCGTTAGTGCACGCTAATGATTAGAACATGTTAAGCCCTAAAGACAACCATTATAAAAAATACTATGACGCTACATCCTTTAGATTACTGGTGCAGTCTCTGATCCTTTCAATTCTGGACTACTGCAACATCATTTATCTAGGTATCCCAAAGAAAACAGTACAAAGATTAAGAATAGTGCAAAACACTGCAGTTCACTTGATCTTCGGATTGAGGAAAAATGACCACATTAGCCCTTACTACAGAAGACTGCACTGGTTGCCAATGGAGGCGCAAATACTATTCAAGTTTGCATGTATTTGTTTCAAGCAGGTCTGGGGATTGGCGCCTTCTTACCTACTACCACATTTCATATTACACAACCCCACACGACCAACCAGAAACCGTAACATATTTACATACTCAAAGATCACAGGCTGCAAATACAAATCCTTTTTGGACAGGTCCTTCATGTCCCAAGCAAGCAAACAGCAGTCCTGGCTGGGAAATTACATTAACGAAACCAGGCTGACCTACGGTGCATTCCGGAAAGCAATTAAAACCGCACTATTTGACAAATTCATCTCCTAAACTGAAACCTCACCACTTATTAAGTTATATTCTCCCTCTGTTCAACCTCGGTGTAATATGTTTGTCCTTTTATCTATTTCTTATGAAATATGCTGTACCCCTTCTTCTTGCATTCTGTAATTCGCTGATTGTCCATCCTTTTTCGATGTGAACCGCCTAGAAGTCTTTTCGACTGTGGCGGTATAGAAGAATAAAGTTATTATTATTATTATTATACTAGTCTTTAAGCCCGTTACATTAACGGGTGCTAGAATAGATATGTCTGTCTGTCTGTGTTTCTTTATCTCTCTCTCCTTGGCCGCTGTCTGTGTCCTTCTGTTTCCCCCCCCTCCCCCCTAGCAAAGCTGTCTGCCCCAGCACACCCCTCCCCCCAAAGCAACCCCCTTTCCCTCTCCCTAACTGTCTCTCCATGGTCCTCTTCTGTCTTCCCCCCCAGAGCAAAGCTGTTTGCCCTAAGCACACCCCTCCCCCCAAAGCAGCCCCCTTTCCCTCTCCGTCTCTCCATGGCCCCTTCTGTCTTCCCCCAGAGCAAAGCTGTCTGTTCCCAACACACCTCCCACCCAAAGCAGCCCCCTTTCCCTCTCCCTATCTCTCCATGACCCCTTCTGTCTCCCCCCAGCACACCCCTCCCCCAAAGCAGCCCTTTTCCCTCTCCTTGTCTCTCCATGGCCCCTTCTGTCTTCCCCCCAGAGCAAAACTGTCTGTCCTCAGCACACCTCCCGCCCAAAGCAGCCCCCTTTCCCTCTCCCTATCTCTCCATGGCCCCTTCTGTCTCCCCCCAGTACACCCCTACCCCAAAGCAGCCCCCTTTCCCTCTCCCTATCTCTCCATGGCCCCTTCTGTCTCCCCTCAGCACACCCTTCCCCCCAAAGCAGCCCCCTTTCCTCTCCCTCTGGCCCCCTGTATTGATCCCTCTGCTTACCCTCTATCCATCCCGGCGTCTTCTGGCCTGCTCCTCTTCAAAGCAGGCCGCGATCGTGGTGGCCGGCCCCAGCAAACCTCGCATGCCGCTCCCCAACCCGGAAGCACGCTCCCTCCCGACGCGATCCCGTGCGTCAGAGGGAATGTGCCACCGAGGCCGGAAAGCGGCCCGCCAAAGCCGGCCACAATCGCAGGCTGCCCCGAAGAGGAGGATCATTGGCAGCGGCAGCAGTGGTGAGCGAGGGCGGGAGGAGGCTTGCTTCGGGTTGGTGAGTGAGGGCGGGAGGAGGGGTGTGGCCAGAGTGATCCCTGGCCGGGTTCTAAAATGGAACACGGCCACGGATCACACACCACAGCGGCAGAGATCACACCCTCGGCTTTTTTAAAAGCGCATGCGCCGCTAACGTTTTATTATATAGAATTGTCATTTGACCCCTTTTTTCCTTTTGTACAAGTTTGGTTAATTTCCCCCCCCAAATATGTTTGTTAACTTGCCTGATTAGGCGGTATAATAAATTTTTAAATAAACTTGAAACTTAGAGCTCCTTTTACAAAGGTGCGTTAGGGCCTTAACGCGCGGAATAGCGCACGCTAGCCGCTACCGCCTTCTCTTGAGCAGGCGGCAGTTTTTCGGCAAGCGCACACTATAGCGTGCGCTAAAAACGCTAGCGCTACCATTGTAAAAGGAGCCCTAAAACTTTTTAGTCCAGGGCAAAAGCGAAGTCCATTTTTATCTAGACCTGCAAGCCTGAGGATAGCGGTAGACTCTGAGGTATAGCAGGTTTTCTCTCCCTCCCTTCTGCCGTGCTGCGCCGTATGCTTGGAACAAGCTGCCTGAATCCCTAAGGCGGGCTCCGTCTCGGGCAGTGTTCAAGGTAGTTTACAATTCACGTCGGGAAAATAACATCAGGATTTTGGGAAGAGGGCTCAATAGTGGGAAGGGGTAAAACGCGGATCTCGCGGATCTAAACCCGCACATCCTTAAAAATCTGAGGTGCCATGTCGTTTGTAGTTAGTTTCTGGCTCTGACAGACCTTGGTGACAATTTAGCGCTGACGGATCCGTCTCAGCATAGGGAGGGAAAAGTATTAGGATCCGTCAGCGCTACGATGTCACCGAGGTCTGTCGGAGCCAGAAACTAGCGCTGGAGCGGCTCCAAAACGAATCCTTTAAACTGGTTTCCTGCAGCCCCAGTAAATCGGCTCTGACAGACCTCGGTGACATCGTAGCGCTGACGGATCCTAATACTTTTCCCTCCCTATGCTGAGACGGATCCGTCTGCGCTAAATTGTCACCGAGGTCTGTCAGAGCCAGAAACTTAACTACAAGCGGCACGGACCTCAGATTTTTAAGGACGTGCGGACGGTGCGGGTTTAGATCCGCGAGGTCCGCCAGGTCCGCGTTTTACCCCTTCCCCTCAATAGTTTCCTAACGCTTGAAACACGGGCTAGTGTTTTCGTAAAGAAATCTTTTCTTTTTTTTCATGAAAAAGTCGAGGCAAATTTGCAGCCTATTAGATTTTGCAGTGTTCCATCTAGTGCACCGGGCGTATTGCTACTCTCAGCTCGACTAAAGTACTATTTTCTATGTAGGAAATGATAGAAATTTATTCAGGAAAATAAAACCAGTTCAGAATACAGTGGTTCATTTCATATTCTCAGCCCATAAGTATGATAAAATTGCGCCGTTAATGGAACTGCATTGGCTCTCCATCGAAGCTCAGGCTAACATTAACACTTGCATTAGGATTTTTAAAATAATGCATGATAATGCGCCCGCCTGTACGACTGGACTGATTCAGCTGTCAATTAGTAGAAGAATCTTACCTACGCCTAGATCTGTTTTCACATCAGGTCTTAAGTACCATGGCACCGGCTATAATACATTTTCCATATTTGCAAGCCTTATTTCCTAAAGGTCGTAGTGCGGTTTTAAGATGGGTGTCCTAACTGAGATTGAGGAGGGGTAGAGAGTACCGTTGGAAGGGGAAAGGAAGGGAGGGTTTGGGGAGGGAAGGTAGAGGGTATTAAATAGATTCAAACATGTAGTCCTATTGAGGTTTGATGGGGGATGAAGGAGAGTACCATTGGAAGGGGAAGGGAAGGGAGGGTTTGGGGAGGGAAGGTAGAGGGTATTAAATGATTTAAAACATGTAGTTATACATAACATAGTAACATAGTAGATGACGGCAGATAAAGACCCGAATGGTCCATCCAGTCTGCCCAACCTGATTCAATTTAAAATTTTTTTTTTTTTTTTCTTCTTAGCTATTTCTGGGCGAGAATCCAAAGCTTTACCCGGTACTGTGCTTGGGTTCCAACTGCCGAAATCTCTTTTAAGACTTACTCCAGCCCATCTACACCCTCCCAGCCATTGAAGCCCTCCCCTGCCCATCCTCCTCCAAACGGCCATACACAGACACAGACCGTACAAGTCTGCCCAGTAACTGGCCTAGTTCAATCTTTAATATTATTTTCTGATTCTAAATCTTCTGTGTTCATCCCACGCTTCTTTGAACTCAGTCACAGTTTTACTCTCCACCACCTCTCTCGGGAGCGCATTCCAGGCATCCACCACCCTCTCCGTAAAGTAGAATTTCCTAACATTGCCCCTGAATCTACCACCCCTCAACCTCAAATTATGTCCTCTGGTTTTACCATTTTCCTTTCTCTGGAAAAGATTTTGTTCTACGTTAATACCCTTTAAGTATTTGAACGTCTGAATCATATCTCCCCTGTCTCTCCTTTCCTCTAGGGTATACATATTCAGGGCTTCCAGTCTCTCCTCATATGTCTTCTGGTGCAAGCCTCCTATCATTTTCGTCGCCCTCCTCTGGACCGCCTCAAGTCTTCTTACGTCTTTCGCCAGATACGGTCTCCAAAACTGAACACAATACTCCAAGTGGGGCCTCACCAATGACCTGTACAGGGGCATCAACACCTTCTTTCTTCTACTGACTACGCCTCTCTTTATACAGCCCAGAATCATAGATTGAGTGGGATTTGATGGGGGATGAAGGTATTTTCTAGGTTTATATGGGATGTATTTTACTCGATGCCTCATTATTATACTAATTTGTCATTCGGAACTAGATATCAAAAACTCATATCATTTATGACTAAGCCTCAGCCCCACCACTCCACCGCTGTGTTACCTCATACCTGCGGGGAGAATTACGTGGCACTTCATCATTGGCTGCCCATATACGTTCTACTATTTAACAATAAATTATTGATATTATATTTATTTTCTAGTATCTTCCATTGTATATACGTGAAAGTTTTTTTATATATAGATACTTAGCTTTATATCTATCAGCCAACGCCTGGGAGTCTGACCCGACTTGACATGTTTCGCACCGAAGAGTGCTGGATCAAGGGTCTCCCGAGGTCGCGCGTGTCATCCGACTCTAGTTTGTTTATAGGAACGTAATTTTCCCCGCAGGTATGAGGTAACACAGCGGTAGAGTGGTGGGGCTGAGGCTAACTCATAAATGATATGAGTTCTTGATATCCAGTTCTGAATGACAAATTGGATTTATGAATGGAAGGACTGGAAATAGATTGATACTAAGTAGATTGCCATAGACTTTGTAGGGGTCATTATTATACTAAGCACCTTGGTGTTGTATGTAATATTGACCCCATAAGTTCATCATATTATTATATTTGATGCATCATCATTGTTATACAAGTTTTAATGTTGTATTTGTTGTTTGCATCAATAAAAATTGTTTGAACTTAGAATACATTTTCCAGTTGATCTTGGAAGAATACAGAATTATACAGTTTTTATTAAAACCGCACACTAGATGGACATTAAAACTCCCAAACCCATGGCACCATGCAACCCACCCAAAACAGGAGCTAAGATTCAGTTTACAAACCTCTATATATTAGACGGAGGAAAGAGATCAATGAGTTGCATTGAATGTCTGAACTACCATAGAGGTTTTTCCCTCCATTTATTATATATATTGTAGAGCAGGGGTGCCCAACGCGTCGATCGCGATCGACCAGTAGCTCAGGAAGGCAACGCGAGTCGATCGCGGAGCCTATCCCGGGCTCTGTGATAGACTCGTGTTGCCGTCCTGATCTACGGGCCGATCAGCCTTCCTCTCCAGTTTTCTTTCTCCCTAGGGCCTTTTAGTTGGGCGATCCGCCCAGCTGTCATCTGCCGCTGCTGAACAAAAAACCGGGTCCTGCCTTCAAGCGGAAACAGAAAGTAGGCAGGACCCGGCAGGAAGAAGAACAAATGCTTGTCTCCCGCATTAGCCCGTAGCGAACGCTTGCTTCAGGGCTCTCAACATGTGCGTGCCGGCTTCTCTTCTCTTCCCTCCGAAACCGGAAGTTATGTCCGGGGGGGGGGAGGGGATAAGGGAAGCTGGCGCGCACATGTTGAGAGCCCTGAAGCAAGCGTTCGCTACGGGCTAATGCGGGAGACAAGCATTTGTTCTTCTTCCTGCCGGGTCCTGCCTACTTTCTGTTTCCGCGAAGGCAGGACCCGGCAGCATTTCCCCTAATAGGTCGATCGCGATCTTGGGCTGATCAGCCTTCCTCTTCCCGATGGCAGAATTGACGTCAGGGAGAGGAATGCTGGTTGGCCGAAGCAGGGAGAGCTTGGGGCCTGTTATTGGTGGCGTTTGGGTCCTGGTCCCCGATGGCAATTGCAGTGGCTTGGGGGAGGGCAGGGAGACAGAAGGAAAGAAGAGAAACAGAAAAAAATGAAAGGGAGGCAGAGAGAAAGAAAGGGCAGGGAAGAGGAAGGAAAAGTTGGGGGGAAGAAATGAGGTCTGGAGGAGAAGAAGCATACAGGCTAAAAGAAGGGAAGAAAGATTGTATGCACAGTCAGAAGAAGAAAGTGCAACCAGAGACTCATGAAATCACCAGACAAGGTAGGGAAAATGATTTTATTTTAAATTTTGTGATCAAAATGTGTCTGAATTTATATCTGCTGTCTATATTTTACACTATGGTCCCCTTTTACTAAACCACAATAGAGGTTTTTAGCGCAGGGAGCCTAGGAGTGTCGAGAGCAGCGCTGGGCATTCAGCGCAGCTCCCTGCACTAAAAACTGCTAACGTGGTTTAGTAAAAAGGGAGGGGGTGGGTATTTGTCTACTTTTGTATGGTTGTTACTGAGGTGACAGTGCATAGAGTCATCTGCTTTGACCTCTTTGAAAACCCTGGAATAGGAATGATGATTAACATTTTCTATGCGTACAGTGTGCGTTGTGTTTTTTTAAAAATTTTATTGTTGGTAGATCATTGTGACTTGGTCATTTAAAAAGTAGCTCGCAAGCCCAAAAAGTGTGGGCACCCCTGTTGTAGAGGCCTGTAAACGATACTTAGAAACCAGCCAAGAGACCAAAAGGAATAAAAATCAAATCAAACATATAAATATATACCGTAAAATTCCACAGAACTCTTTACCACCTTTATCAAGAGTATTATTTACCTACAAAGACTCAGGATTCTCAGAAGAAAGAAGGTGTTGGAAAACCTCAGGAAAGTTCCCTGGACGTTTCCGCTTTATTGGAACAATCAGATAGAGAAGTGGCTATCTCAGCCACTCTCTTATTGTCTGTGGCTTTGGCTCCAGACAAAGATTGGATCCTTAAACTTTTCTTTAAAAATAGATCCAGAGACTTCCTGGGTTTCCATATTCAAATTTTTCCTGATGTCTCTAGGGAGACTCAAAAGAGAAGAAGGGAATTTCTAATATTGAAACCAGGTGTGACTCAAATTGGGGGGTTTATTTTTCCTTAGATACCCGTGCAAACGTGTAGTGAGGTATCGTACTTTAAAATATGTGTTCTTTGAACCGGCTCATTTGACGGCTTTCCTCTCCACAAAGCGCCTTGAAATGGAATAATATCTATGTCCAAGTAATAATTTAGCTCTATTTCAGCATCAGATAATGTGGTTTCTTGTTCATTATTATATAGTTCATTCACTCCTATTCTTTAATCATGGATCCTAATTTTGAGGACTAGTGTGTGATTAAGTAGAGAAATAATTTCCTATTATAATTTGATTTATTTTCTGGATGGAAAGTAATTTTAATATTATGTTATCTTAATTACACTTTCTGTACAAGATGATATGCTTGTTAAATAATGTGAAAATTTATAAATAAATTTAAAAAAAATATATATATATATATACCGTATGTAGGTTGGAAGGGGACCATCTATAGTACGCAGTTATCACCAGTCATGCTACAACAGAATATTACAACAAAGATAAATAGAAACATAGAAACATAGAAAGATGACGGCAGAAAAGGGCCAAGGCCCATCAAGTCTGCCCACTATAGACCCTCCCCTTAAGATTAGCTAGTGTTTTGCCCTGACCCTCTTAGGGATCCCACATGGGCGTCCCATTTATTCTTAAAATCTGGCACGCTGCTGGCCTCGATCACCTGCACTGGAAGCCCGTTCCACCGATCAATCACTCGCTCCGTGAAGAAATACTTCCTGGTGTCGCCGTGAAATTTTCCGCCCCTGAGTTTGAGCGGGTGCCCTCTTGTGGTTGAGGGGCCTCTAAGAAGGAAGATGTTATCTTCCACTTCTATACGTCCGGTGACGTATTTAAACGTCTCAATCATGTCTCCCCCTCTCCCTGCGCTCCTCTAGAGTGTAGAGCTGCAAATTGTCTAGTCTTGCTTCGTACGGGAGACCTTTAAGCCCTGAGACCATTCTGGTGGCCATTCTTTGGACCGACTCGACCCTCTGCACGTCTTTGCGGTAGTGTAGCTTCCAGAATTGCACGCAGTATTCCAGATGAGGTCTCACCATGGCCCTGTACAATGGCATAATGACAGCAGGCTTTCTGCTGACAAAACTTCTACGGATGCAACCCAGCATCTGCCTTGCCCTTGAGGAAGCCTTCTCCACCTGATTGGCAGATTTCATGTCTGCACTAATGATTACTCCCAAATCTCGTTCCGCTGAAGTCCTGGTCAAGGTCTCCCCGTTCAAGGTATAAGTTCTGCACGGGTTTCTGTTACCTAGGTGCATGACCTTACATTTTCCAGCATTGAAGCCCAGCTGCCAGGTTGAGGACCAGCATTCCAATGTGCGCAGGTCCTGCGCCATACTATCTTGTAAATTGCCCTCGCTTACCATATTACATAGTTTGGCGTCGTCGGCGAATAATGTTACTTTACCTTGAAGCCCTTGAGTCAGATCTCCTATGAATATGTTGAAGAGGAGCGGACCCAAGACCGAGCCCTGAGGCACCCCGCTGGTCACCTCCGATGTCCCAGAGAAAGTACCGTTAACCATCACCCTCTGACCAAGGGTTCCTTATACTATGCCGCGTTAGGGCTTTAACGTGGAATAACGCATTACATTGCCACGCGCGCTAGGCCTTAATGCCAGCATTGAGCTGGCATTAGTTCTAGAAGCGTAGCCCGCAGTAATTTCCTGCGTGCGCTAAAAACGCTAGCGCACCTTAGTAAAAGGAGCCACAAGGCTCTGTAACTAAAAACCCGGTCGCCTTGATAATTCCAATGCCAATTACTTTCCTTGCCAGCATGTATTCCTCCATCCCAGTCATCACTCCTTTTCTGACCAAATCTCACTGGCTTCCCGTTAATCAACGCATCACTTTCAAAATTTTATTACTAGTATTCAAAACTCTTGTTACTAACGAACCCCAATTTATTAATAAAGCATCGCGTTCCCTTCGGTCTACTAACCCAAAAATCTTAGTAGTTCCCTCCCTGAAAATTATTGGAACTCGACAACAAGATATGTTCTCGGTGATGGTTCCACAACTTTGGAACACTTTACCTCAGCAATTGAGAGAGGAAAATAATTTGAGTCATTTTAAAATATCTGTGCCATAAAATAAAAAAAAGAACCCCCCCCTCCAACAACCCAGCAGAAGCCCTGACAGTAGTTACAGGAGGCAGCTTCCCCTGTCACTACTGTTAGGGCTCTACACATGTCTTAATCGCTCACCTCCGTGCAAATCATTTGCATGCAAACTTAATAGTGAATCAACTGCTGTTGGAAAATCGGCCTTGGAATTGGCCAACAGCGATTGAGTCGCTCTTGTTGGTGAATCTAGCCCAATATTTAGTCCTCTAACTGGGTAACGTATGATAGCAAAAAAAGACTGAAGAGTGCCAATATCTATACTAATAAAACCCTAAGCGCGCATGCGCACTTAGGACTGCGTGATTCCTTCCACCGTGGTCCCTGGGTCCATGCCAAATTCCATTTTAGAACACAGAGGCAGGGAACACGCAGGCAGGGAACACACCGGTGACTCCCCCCTCCCGCCCTCACTCACTGCCAGAGAAACCGCTGCCGCCACTGATTCGGAATGGGGGGGCACAGGCACCCCTGCCAGCATCTATTTCTCCCCCTCCTCCCTCTCGCCTGCTCACCTGCCTGCTGCGTTTAACTGAAAAGCGCTGCGCTGTGCTGCCGCTGGCCTCACCGTCTTCTCTCCACTGCAGCCCGCCCTCTGACAACTTCCTGTTTCCACGAGGGCTGGCCACAGTGGAGAGAAGACACTGAGGGTGACTACAGGGTGAAACTGAAAGAAGCCAAGAGAGAGATACGTTTGGCGAAGGCACAGGCGGAAGAACAAATGGCTAAAAATGTAAAAAAGGGAGATAAAAATTTTTTCAGATATATTAGTGAAAGGAGGAAGATGAAAAATGGAATTGCTAGGCTAAAAGATGCTGGGAACAAATATGTGAAGAGTGATGAGGAGAAAGCAAATGTGCTAAACAAATACTTCTGTTCTGTGTTCACAGAAGAAAATCCTGGAGAAGGACCGAGATTGTCCGGCAAAGTTACACGAGAAAATGGAGTAGATTCTGCGCCGTTCACGGAGGAGGGTGTTTATGAGCAACTTGAAAAACTGAAGGTGGACAAAGCGATGGGACCAGACGGGATCCATCCCAGGATACTAAGGGAACTCAGAGAGGTTCTGGCGAGTCCTATTAAAGACTTGTTCAACAAATCTCTGGAGACGGGAGTGATTCCTGGGGATTGGAGGAGAGCGGATGTGGTCCCTATTCATAAAAGTGGTCACAGGGATGAAGCAGGAAACTACAGGCCGGTGAGCCTCACTTCAGTTGTTCGAAAAATAATGGAAGTGTTGCTGAAAGAAAGGATAGTGTATTTCCTTGAATCTAATGGGTTACAGGATCCGAGGCAACATGGCTTTACAAAAGGTAAATCGTGCCAAACGAACCTGATTGAATTTTTTGATTGGGTGACCAGAGAGCTGGATCGAGGACATATGCTAGATGTAATTTACTTGGATTTCAGCAAAGCCTTTGATACAGTTCCTCATAGGAGGCTGTTGAACAAACTTGAAGGGCTGAAGTTAGGACCCAAAGTGGTGAACTGGGTCAGAAACTGGCTGTCGGACAGACGCCAGAGGGTGGTGGTTAATGGAAGTCGCTCGAAGGAAGGAAAGGTGACTAGTGGAGTCCCTCAGGGTTCGGTGCTGGGGCCAATCCTGTTCAATATGTATGTAAGTGACATTGCTGAAGGGTTAGAAGGAAAAGTGTGCCTTTTTGCAGATGATACCAAGATTTGTAACAGAGTAGACACCGAAGAGGGAGTGGAAAATATGAAAAAGGATCTGCAAAAGTTAGAGGAATGGTCTAATGCCTGGCAACTAAAATTCAATGCAAAGAAATGCAGAGTAATGCATTTGGGGATTAATAATAGGAAGGAACCGTATATGCTGGGAGGAGAGAAGCTGATATGCACGGACGGGGAGAGGGACCTTGGGGTGATAGTGTCCGAAGATCTAAAGGCGAAAAAACAGTGTGACAAGGCAGTGGCTGCTGCCAGAAGGATTCTGGGCTGTATAAAGAGAGGCGTAGTCAGTAGAAGAAAGAAGATGTTGATGCCCCTGTACAGGTCATTGGTGAGGCCCCACTTGGAGTATTGTGTTCAGTTTTGGAGACCGTATCTGGCGAAAGACGTAAGAAGACTTGAGGCGGTCCAGAGGAGGGCGACGAAAATGATAGGAGGTTTGCACCAGAAGACATATGAGGAGAGACTGGAAGCCCTGAATATGTATACCCTAGAGGAAAGGAGAGACAGGGGAGATATGATTCAGACGTTCAAATACTTAAAGGGTATTAACGTAGAACAAAATCTTTTCCAGAGAAAGGAAAATGGTAAAACCAGAGGACATAATTTGAGGTTGAGGGGTGGTAGATTCAGGGGCAATGTTAGGAAATTCTACTTTACGGAGAGGGTGGTGGATGCCTGGAATGTGCTCCCGAGAGAGGTGGTGGAGAGTAAAACTGTGACTGAGTTCAAAGAAGCGTGGGATGAACACAGAAGATTTAGAATCAGAAAATAATATTAAAGATTGAACTAGGCCAGTTACTGGGCAGACTTGTACGGTCTGTGTCTGTGTATGGCCGTTTGGAGGAGGATGGGCAGGGGAAGGCTTCAATGGCTGGGAGGGTGTAGATGGGCTGGAGTAAGTCTTAACAGAGATTTCGGCAGTTGGAACCCAAGCACAGTACCGGGTAAAGCTTTGGATTCTCGCCCAGAAATAGCTAAGAAGAAGAAAAAAAAAAAAAAAAATTTAAATTGTATCAGGTTGGGCAGACTGGATGGACCATTCGGGTCTTTATCTGCCGTCATCTACTATGTTACTATGTTACTATGAGGCCAGCAACAGTGCGGCACAGCGCTTTTCTTTGAGGCAAGTAGATTTCTGCGAGGCGTATGGACAGGGAGAGCAGGGAAGGGGTGCTGCTGGAAGGGGGGGAGGGAAAAGGAAGGGAAAAGGGCTACTGCAGGACAGGGATAGCAGGCAAGGGGTGGGTTCATAGGGAAGGGGGAATGCTGCTGCTGCACAGGGAAGGGGGAAATGCTGCTGTTGCACAGGGAAGGGGGGAATGCTACTGCTGCACAGGGAAGGGGGAATGCTGTTGCTGCTACACAGGGAAGGGGCAATGCTGCTGCTGCTGCTGCTGTACAGGGAAATGGGGGGAATGCTGCTGCTGCACAGGGAAATGGGGGGAGAGGGAAAGGGGGCTAGGGAGCAATCTTGGTTTGCTTTGGGGGGAGACAGAAGGGGGCCATGGAGAGAGACAGAAAGACAGGCAGGCAGCGCATGAGAATGAAAGACAGACACACAGAAAGACAGCGGGCAGGGAGAGAGACAGACAGAAAGAAAGAAAGACAGACAGACAAAGGGGGCCAGGGAGAAAGACAGCGGAAGGGAGAGAGACAAAGAAAGGAAGAAAGAGTCAGGGGCAGGGAGAGACACAAAAAGAAAGAAAGACAGACAGACATATATTCTAGCACCCGTTAATGTAACGGGCTTAAACACTAATTTCACAATAATTGGGGATGCCCCTTTCCTGGGTGCAATGAAGGAGCTTATTCAATACTGTAGGTGATCAGCTCCCAGTGGCACCCACACAGCTGGCTTCTATGGTAGCCTCATTATATCTCGATTCTTAATGATGGTATCCAGCTGTGGCTTGATGCTGAATATTTAGGTTTAGAAAGCTTGCAGCAGCCAGTGTTTAAACATATATTGACCGCTACAGGCTAAATATCGAGAGCGGTAAAATACTCCACTGTATTGGAAAGGTACTCAGGTTTGCTTTGAAAAGGCAAGTAGTCAGCTCCAAAAGCCGGAAAAATCTTTTCTTTTTCCCTATAGATTGAAAATAACAGTTGTCTTAAGGCTTGATCCTTATGCAAAATTATCTTTCGTTCCTTCAGTTTCTGATGCTGTTGTTATAGTGCTGAGAACAACTTAGGAAAATACAGCCTCTGCTTTCTTATCGAGCTTGACCTTTGTAATTGGGAGTAGATGCTCAGGGGAGCGGAGGATGCACAGATAAAAAGGGCAGCAGCGTGAATAATATATTTACCAACTCTCCCTCAGGCTTGCCACTCAGCCGGCCAGCTGCAGAAATGGCGTTTAGAAATTTTGTTTAGGTGCTCATTTGCTTTTAAATTATAAATTTACTAGTCTTTAAGCCAGTTACATTAATGGGTGCTAGAATAGATGTGTGTGTCTGTCTTTATTTCTTTCTTTCTCTCTCTCCTTGGCCGCTGTCTGTCTGTCTTTCTTTCTTTCTCTCTCTCGCCTTGGCCGCTTTCTGTCTGTCTGTCTTTCTTTCTTTCTGTCTCTCTCTTTCCTCGGCTGTCCCCACCACCTCATGCCTGCTCCCCCTGTTCAGCAGTAGCCCTTCTCCCTTCCTTTTACCTCCCCCATCCAGCAGCACCTCTTCCCTGCTCCCCCTGTCCAGCAGCACCTCTTCTCCCTTTGTTTTACCTCCCCCTGTCCAGCAGCACCTCTTCCCAGCTCCCCCTGTCCAGCAGTAGACCTTCTCCCTTCCTTTTACCTCCCCCCTGTCCAGCATCACCTCTTATCTGATCCCCCTGTCCAGCAGTAGCCCTTCTCCTTTCCCTGCTCCCCCTGTTCAGCATCCGCTAGCCCGGGCAGCCTCGGGGCTATTGCAAGGCCGGCCCACCTCACATTATCGAAGTGGGCCGGCCTAGCAAATGCCCCGTGGCTGCTGCATTTGCTGGTCCGGGGGTGAGAAGAGGCGTCCCGGCAGCGGCAGCGCAGGAGTCAAACCGCCACCGCAGCTCAATTCGGGAAGCGGCATGGGGCCAGGCTGGATGCTGAAAAGATCGCACCTGCCCTGCACCGCTGGCTGCGAGATTGGATGAGGTTGCCATCCAGCGAGGGAGGTATTTAAGGGGGATTTAAAAAGGTACGAGGGGATGATTTAAAAAGGTATGGTGGGATGATTTACAGCGGGGGATAATTCACACGGGGGAATGTCCTTAGATAGGCCGCCCCATTTAAGCAAGCTGCACCCAGTTCTCATGTTTGTAAAATCAATCTATAAGCCGCGGCCTATTGTTGGGGAAATACGTTATATATTTAATAGAAGAAAAATCATGACCCTTATCCACACAATGTCCCACGAAGGGTTCCATCATTTTCTGTGTTCTGTGTTCTATTAATCTTGATGTTTGCCCTATATATAATTTCTCATAGGGGCATAGCAATGTACAAAAAACATTCCTGGATTCACATGAAGTGACTGCGCGTAATTTACGGTAATCTTCTGTTGAGTATTTGGACTCGAAGAAGTCCTTTCTAACATTACTGAGCATACTGAACAACGGCCACACACACGACCTATGAAGGGAGGAACTATTTACATGATTAAAGCTTTCAATAAATGGTTGACCAGTGAATGAAGGACAGCCTACGAGCTGATAAGAGCAGAGCTGAAGAAATTACTGAGGTCTTTATTTTCTCCACATTTTGATGCTGGAACTGTTGAATTGTTCCCTTTCGTAGCAGACCTAGAGTGGGTTTGTTTCGGGATGTGTAACTGAAATAGGAGGATGGAGCGGCCTAGTGGTTAGAGCTACCCTGAGGTTGTGGGTTCAAATCACATGCTGCTCCTTGTGACCTTGGGCAAGTCACTTAATCCCCTATTGCCCCAGGTACATTAGACTGATTGTGAGCCCACCGGGACAGACAGGGAGCAATGCTCGAGTAGCTGAATAAATCCATGTAAACCATTCTGAGCTTCCCTGGGAGAACAGTTGAGAAAGCTAAATAAATAGTGTGAAAAGTTTTAGCCTCTGATAACCACAGCCGGCATTGTGATGTCATAATGCCTCATTCCACCAATAAGAGCCAGCCTCACCAGTGATGTCACAATGGCTGGATTATCCTACACTTGGCTCGCTTTTACTATATTTTGATTTCTAGAGTGGTGCAGTGGTTAAAGCTATAGCCTCAGCACCCTGAGGTTGTGGGTTCAAATCACATGCTGCTCCTTGTGACCTTGGGCAAGTCACTCAGACCTCCATTGCCCCAGGCGCATTAGATAAAATTGTGAGCCCAGCGGGAAAAATGCTTGAGGACCTGATTGTAAACCACTTAGATCAGTGGTTCCCAACCCTGTCCTGGAGGACCACCAGGCCAATCTGGTTTTCAGGCTAGCCCTAATGTTTATTGTTTA
This sequence comes from Geotrypetes seraphini, assembly GCF_902459505.1. NCBI lineage: Eukaryota > Metazoa > Chordata > Amphibia > Gymnophiona > Dermophiidae > Geotrypetes > Geotrypetes seraphini. The sequence continues at coordinate 109,122,332 of NC_047084.1, forward strand.
TTGTTTAATTAGTTTTTTGATTAAACGCTTTATCGATTCTGCAAAGCGTTGTACAAAGCATTAAATAAAATAACATTTCAACAAACTAAATTACAATTAAAACATACTTTCCAAAAAAAAAGAACTGTAAGACAAACTGCAACACATACTAGGTTAATTAAGGACGAACGAACAGAAGACACACGAAGGAAAAAGGGAAGAAATACAATAGCTATAGTAAATGAGAGAAACATTAAGGGTAAGCACAAAAGGGCAGGACTTAATAGAAAAAAAAGAAGACTAAAATAACTTTAGTTAAAATCAGCTTTAAAAAAACAAAAAATAAACAAAAAAGAAAGATAAAACTTCAGTTAAAAGCATCTTTAAAAAGGAAACATTTTAAGTTGCTTTTAAACGTTTTTAAAGTATCGGGTTTTCAGGCTAGCCCTAATGAATATGCATGAGAGAGATTTGCATATAATGGAAGTGGCAGGCATGCAAATCCGCTCCATGCATATTCATTAGGGCTAGCCTGAAAACCCGATTGGTCTGGTGGTCCTCCAGGACAGGGTTGGGAACCACTGACTTAGATAACCTGAGAGAGGTAACTCTAGAGAGTCCAGAGAAGAGCAACTAAGCTAATAAAGGGTATGGAGGACCTCTCATATACTGACAGACTGAAAAAGCTGGGGCTTTTCTCCCTGGAAAAGCGGAAACTTAGAGGAGACATGATAGAAACCTTCAAGATCATGAAGGGCGTAGAAAGAGTAGACAGGGACAGATTTTTCAAATTATGGGGAGCCACAAGTACAAGGGGGCACTCAGAGAAATTGAAAGGGGGAAGGTTTAGAACAAACGCCAGGAAGTTCTTTTTCACCCAGAGGGTGGTGGATACATGGAACGCGCTACCAGAGGATGTGATAAGCAGGAGGATGTGATAAGCTACAGGGCTTCAAAGAAGGTTTGGATAGATACCTGGAGGACAAAGGGATTGAGGGGTACAGATAGGAGTAGAGGTAGGTATAGGGATAGGATTAGAGGCAGTTACAAAATTACTCAGGGACACTGATCAGGCCTGATGGGCCGCCGCGGGTGCGGACCGCTGGGCAAGATGGACCTCTGGTCTGACTCAGCAGAGGCAACTTCTTATGTTCTTATGTTCTTATAGGCGATATATAAATACCTAAAGAAAATAAAAATAAGAAATCATCCATTATTATACTGTTGCCCAAATTTCCAGCTTTCCTAAACTCTGAAAACATTTCTTCCTTTGTCTGCTCTTCGCGTTCAGTATGTTTGCTCTTCACTGATGTTTTTAACAAATAGCGGATCAAGCCGGACTCCTGAAGAAGTCATATTTTGGCTGAAACACAGCCCTTGTCGGGTCCTCCCTATTCGTTACAACCAAGAATTGTAATAATACACTGCTACGTGTTTATCCAGGGGTGTCCAACCTTTTGGCTTCATCCCTTCCATCTCAGATTTCTCATGGGGTTCCACAAGGATCTATTCTTTCACCCTTGCTTTTCAATATTTTTCTAGCACCACTGATGACATTATGCCAATCTGTAGGATTTCATGTTTTTGCCTATGCCGATGATATACAATTATTACACCCCTTAAATAATAATAATATAATTGAAATTTCGTCTATTAATGAGAAACTAGATCAAGTACATCATTGGCTAGATAAAAACAGATTGGCTCTCAATATCAAAAAAACCAATGTTATGCTATTTCCCTGGAAAGAGAGTTTTCCTCTTGTTTATCCAATTTCAATTCATAATGTTCCCCTACAATTAGTTAAAAATATAAAAATTTTAGGGGTAATTTTTGATAATAAACTTAATTACCATGATCATATCAGTAACATTGTGAAAATCACCTTTTATAGGTTACGTAAAATTTGTTCCATCTCGAAATTTCTTTGTCCTAAATCACTCACTATATTGATTCACTCTTTGGTGATGTCTAAACTTGATTACTGCAATTCTTTATTCAAAGGAATTGCATTATATGAAATAAAACGATTACAAATTATACAAAATACAGCTATAAAATTAATAACTAATTCTAAAAAAATTTGATCATGTAACACTGCTTCTCAAAGAGGCTCATTGGCTTCCTGTTAATTACAGAATCACTTATAAGTTATGCATAATTATCTTTAAAACTTTGATCAATAAGACCCCTGCTTTTTTATATAGGGCACTTATTCCATATTCTGCAAAGTGAATTTTACAATCTAGCGAACAAAATCTGCTATCGATTCCATCATTAAAAATTATTAATACGAGGAGACAATTCATTTTTTCTTGTACGGCACCACAAACATGGAACGCCCTCCCTATTTCTTTACGGGAGGAGAAAGAACTTGGAAAATTTAAAACTGAACTAAAAACCTTCCTTTTTAAAGATGCCTTTTCAACATAATCTTATGCTTTATGAATTATATTTTATTTGGTTATACCTGTTTTAACTATATCCCTTTTGTATTTTCCCTCAATGTTTCTTCTTTACTTTAAAAATTGTATTTCATCCCTCCTTTCCTTATGTTTATCAATGTTAAATTAAGAGTATTTTAACCATTATTTAAATATTGTATGTACTGTAATGTATTACATTGTTATTGTTTTTCATTTTTTTAAAATTGTAAATTTTAAAATGTACATCGCTTAGAATATTTGATTAAGCGATTTATCAAGTCTCCTAATAAACTTGAAACTTGGGCCACATTGGCCGAAAAAAAAAAAGTTTCTGGGGTCGCACAAACGCGCAAACGTTGCAGCAAGACAGAGGAGGGAGCCGTCAAGACGGTAAACATCCGGGGGCATCAGAGGAAAGCACTGCATCGCCCTCGACCGGGGCCACCAAAATACTTCACGAGGCCGCATGCGGTTACTGGGGTGCATTTCCCCACTGTGTGGTTTTCTTCTCCCCAAGTGGCATTGCTTGGGCCCCTTATTTTGTGACTTTGTCTTTCGTACAAAGATGGGTAGGTGCCAGCTTGTTTTTTTTTAGAATGCAGTAGGATAACTTGTCCTTGCAGATGTTTGCATCTGTTTCTGCAAATGCTCTGGGCCCATCTGCATCTCTGGCTATACTTCATAGAGAATATTTCATGCACTGCCACAGCCGGGATTATCACTCATTCTGGGTCTCGGCGATGTGTGAAGTTTTTTTTTGAAAAAAAAGACCCTTTTTCTCTGGCAATCTGAACCCTAACAATAGTACTGTGAAGCTACTGCTGGGGGGGGATGGGTTAGCCAGAAACATTTACAGAAAGGCGGCTGCCAGGGCAGAAGTGAATAGAGATTGTGCCAGCCTTTATGGCTCCCAGGAACTCTCAGGGCAAGTCAGCGTGCTGGGACGGTACTGGGTTGGCCTTTTACATTGGGAAGGGTGGTGGTTTCTGCAAAGGATGCGGCTTTAGGGAAGGGGATTTACTTGGCCATCGGGAAGCTGAGGTCCCCTCGGGAAGAGATCAAAATTGGGACTGAGGATCCTATAAATATGAGCAGCCATCGCCATGCACTGAGTGTCACTTTTTGGCTATCTCTAGAAACAATAAATACAGCTGTAGTCATGGAAATGGGCCTACAAAATCTTCTCTCATACCTTTGTTTGTGCTTATTTTTCGGTTTTGCATTAACAAGCTCTTTTGCATCATTTTGCATTGCAGCAGCTCATGAATGCAAAAGGGTAAATGCGCTGAAGCCCATTCAGCTCCCACTAACCAATATAGCGTGCAGTAAATGCTAAGCCATCCATCATATTCTATGGGCGCCTTAGCATTTAGCGTGCGCTAATTTTTAGAATGCGCTAAATCGGTTAGTGCACCTTTAATAAAAGGACCCCTTAATGCGGCAGCGATGCTACCGCGGCTTTGTAAAAGGGGCCTAAATTTATTTCTTTATTTTTTAAAATTTATATTTCGTGTTATTCCAAAACGGTTTGCAAATAGTTGCAAACATAAAATGCTCTCCAGTGCTTCTCTTCAGGGCAGCCCCATCGATACCGGGAGCTGCCCCAACGTGTGATCGACCTTCAGTTGCAGAGAGAACCTCGGGCCGCGTGGGAGTCCAGCTCCGCCACCCGAGGCCTCCTGCGACTCAACTTTTGGCTCTGTTTCACTCCTCAGGGCAGCTCCATTGATTCCGGAGCTGCTCCAACAAGACCTGACCCTTCGGCTGCAGGGAAAAAGCTTCGGGACGCGTGGGAGTCCAGCTCCGCCTCCCGAAACCCCCTGCAACCCGGGCTCTCCAGTGCTTCTCTTCAGGGCAGCCCCATCGATACCGGGAGCTGCCCCAACGTGTGATCGACCTTCAGTTGCAGAGAGAACCTCGGGCCGCGTGGGAGTCCAACTCCGCCACCCGAGGCCTCCTGCAGCTCAACTCTTGTCTTTATTCCTCTCAAGTTTTCTTTTCATAACTGTTAAGCTCCATCCTGACTTTAGACAACAATCTCTACTCAAGCCTGTCCAAGTTTCTCCCGATTCTCTTCATTGTTTAAATTTGCCAAGGCTCACCAGATTCTATCCAACTGTTTAAGCTCTGCTACTTAATTGACTCTACTTCTGTTTCAGTCTGCTAAAGATCCCCAGACTTTATTCAACTATCCATCCCCTGCTAAGGATCTCCAGATTCCTCTCAATTGTTTATGTCCCTGCCTAATTACTAAGATTCATCAGATTCTATTCAATTGTTTTAGTCCTGCCCAATCGCCCTGCTCTCCCCAACTCCAAACCTCCGTTATTCCTGCCTCCCACCCCCCCCAAAGGTCCTCCAAATCCCCACCATGAAGCCTCACCTATGGATCCTCCTTCTCCTCATCTGCTCATCCTCCAATATCTCCTTCTGCCTGAACCCTCCCCCCCCCAACTTACTGAACCCCATCACTGTTAGTCTTATTTACCCTGGTACCAAAATCCCCACACTTTTGCACACCAGAAGTCACCCCTCCAAAAAAAAACCCCGAAGTATCAATCACACCTCCTTAAAGCCCATTCCCCCTGCCAATCCTCCTAACCACACCTCAGACTCTCTCACCCCAGTCCCATCTCTATACTGTAACACCAGATCCGCATGCAACAAAACCCAAATTTTGAAAGATCTTCTCGAAGATCTCAACCCCGGTTTCTTATTCATCACTGAAACTTGGATCGCAAAAGATGACATATTCTCTCAAAACGAACTCTGTCCTCACGGCTACCAAGGCCTCTTCTCCCCTAGAATTAACCGAAAAGGTGGTGGTCTGGCACTCCTCCACAAATCATTCTTCGACGTCCAGCTCCTTGAAAAGGGTTGCCATGCTTCCCTAGAATACATGCTAGCCTCTGTCAATGACGAGCTCCACCCGCACCCACTAGGTATCCTGCTTTTATACCGCCCACCTTCATCCCCCTGGAACAAATCCTCTGACCTCGTCCTTGAATCCATTACAAACGCCTTCCTCAAATTTCAAAGATTACTAATCATTGGGGATATTAATCTTCACATAAACGATACCACCAACAAGGATGCTATTGATCTCAACAACTTCCTCACCTCTTTAGGCTTCCCCCTCTGGCTCCCTCCCCAACCCATGAAAAGGGGCATGCGTTAGACATCATCAGCTTCATCGACCTCACCGAACACAAAACTTCAATCGACGACACTCGCTGGGACCCTGTCCCTTGGTCCGACCACTTCCTGGGGGCTTTCTGCCTCCCCATTTTCATGTCCCACCTCGAACCCCCTCCCCGTTCCCCCAATCCTATCACCTTCCGGAAAAAAATTGCGAGCGACCTGTTCTGGGCCAAATTCCTCAATCTATTTACCACCACTCCTAACCCTTCAAACCCTGAATCCAACTGGCACAATTGGATCACCCTCTCTGAGACCACCTACCACTCCCTTGCGCCACTATCCACAAAAACTGTCTCTTACTCCCGCAAGGCCCCCTGGTACCTTTCCTACCACAGACAACTTAAGCAGCAATGTCGAACACTGGAACGAAAATGGAAAAAATCCAAATCCCCCATGGACAAACAGTCCTGGAGGGCTTCCATTAAGTTCTACAACACCGAATTAAAAAAATCAAGGAAGAACTACTATGGCAACAAAATCTCCAGCTCCAACAACCAAAGCAGCACTCTGTTCAACATTTGACGTTCCATATCCTCTAAACACGATTCCTCCCCTCTCCCCTCTTCTCCATCCGCGAACGATCTAGCAAAATTCTTCAACGAGAAAGTGACCACCTTACGAAGCTCCTTCCCCCCAACACCCGATTACAACTCCCTGGTGCCCACTACCTTCAACCCCAATTTAACCGAGGCAAACCATATTACAGCCGATAGATCCTGGACCGCCTTCGAGCCTGTTTCCGACTCCCAGGTCTCTAAACTCTGCCTCAAGTTAAAAGCCTGCAACTGCTCCTTGGATCCTTTCCCCTCCTACCTATACGAGAACATTCCAGCACAGGCCATCTCATCTCTCACCAAAATCTTAAACTCCGCCCTGCTCTCAGGCCTGTTTTCTACAGAAATGGGACACATTTCCTTATCCCCTCTTTTGAAAAAAGCTGACCTTGACCCCTCCACTCCTTCCAGCTAACATCCCTCTCCTGACCAAAATGCTGGAGTCCATCATAGCCACCCGACCCACAACCACCGAGAGCATACAGACCCGATACTACCAAGAGTGTGAACTCTTCCCCCCCTGCAATCCGCTAAGAAGATCGACTGTCGGCTCCGGGCGGCTTTCCCGCAGAGGAGAGAATCCTGCATTCACCGTGGGCCTCATCTGGGGCAGCCTCCTTAGAGCGGCTGGGGCACGGGCAGTGTGTCTGAGAGGGAATGCATGGATGGGAGAACATCTCAGGGGAGGAGACATAGGCATCCTGGGACTGTCGGCCAAGTCTCTTCCCTGAAGAAGCCCTTTCTGGAAACGTCAATCGCTCCTCCTACACTTACTTGCTCCACTTCATCACTTCATCATGCTTCTATTCCTTTCTCTCCTCTCTTCTACCTTCCAAAGTATTTAGATCAATGCTGTCTTGTTAAAATGTTTATTTTATTTTTATTTTTCCTCTAACTCTACTTTTCACTTCTCTATTACCCTCCAGGTACTTTAGTTAGATTGTGAGCCTTCGGGACAGTAAGGGAATTTTTCAAGTACCTTTCTTATTTCTAATCTTAATGTATATTTTCTGTAAACCACTTAGAACCTAACGGATGTAGCGGTATATAAGAAATAAATTTAAAAAAATAAAAAAAATAAAACCAGGGTATTGAAAAAAGTGACTGTTCAGATCGACCCATTAGGAGAAACCCTCCTCATGAATCCTAAACGGTTACCGTATTTTCGCGGATATAACGCGCGCGTTATACGTGATTTTACGTACCGCGCATACCCCTCGCGCGTTATATGCCTGAGCGCGGTATACAAAAGTTTTTACACATAGTTCCCACCCCGCCCGACGCCCGATTCACCCCCCCAGCAGGACCGCTCGCACCCCCACCCCGAACGACCGCTCGCACGCGCTCCCACCCGCACCCGCATCCACGATCGGAGCAAGAGGGAGCCCAAGCCCTCTTGCCCGGCCGACTCCCCGACGTCCGATACATCCCCCCCCGGCAGGACCACTCGCACCCTCACCCCGAAGGACCGCCGACTCCCCAACAATATCGGGCCAGGAGGGAGCCCAAACCCTCCTGGCCACGGCGACCCCCTAACCCCACCCCGCACTACATTACAGGCAGGAGGGATCCCAGGCCCTCCTGCCCTCGACGCAAACCCCCCTCCCTCCAACGACCGCCCCCCCCCAAGAACCTCCGCCCGTCCCCCAGCCGACCCGCGACCCCCCTGGCCGACCCCCACGACACCCCCACCCGCCTTCCCCGTACCTTTGTGTAGTTGGGCCAGAAGGGAGCCCAAACCCTCCTGGCCACGGCGACCCCCTAACCCCACCCCGCACTACATTACGGGCAGGAGGGATCCCAGGCCCTCCTGCCCTCGACGCAAACCCCCCTCCCCCCCGGCCGACCCGCGACCCCCCTGGCCGACCCCCCCACCCCCCTTCCCCGTACCTTTGGAAGTTGGCCGGACAGACGGGAGCCAAACCCGCCTGTCCGGCAGGCAGCCAACGAAGGAATGAGGCCGGATTGGCCCATCCGTCCTAAAGCTCCGCCTACTGGTGGGGCCTAAGGCGCGTGGGCCAATCAGAATAGGCCCTGGAGCCTTAGGTCCCACCTGGGGGCGCGGCCTGAGGCACATGGGCCAAACCCGACCATGTGTCTCAGGCCGCGCCCCCAGGTGGGACCTAAGGCTCCAGGGCCTATTCTGATTGGCCCACGCGCCTTAGGCCCCACCAGTAGGCGGAGCTTTAGGACGGATGGGCCAATCCGGCCTCATTCCTTCGTTGGCTGCCTGCCGGACAGGCGGGTTTGGCTCCCGTCTGTCCGGCCAACTTCCAAAGGTACGGGGAAGGGGGGTGGGGGGGTCGTGGGGGTCGGCCAGGGGGGTCGCGGGTCGGCTGGGGGGGAGGGGGGTTTGCGTCGAGGGCAGGAGGGCCTGGGATCCCTCCTGCCCGTAATGTAGTGCGGGGTGGGGTTAGGGGGTCGCCGTGGCCAGGAGGGTTTGGGCTCCCTTCTGGCCCAACTACACAAAGGTACGGGGAAGGCGGGTGGGGGTGTCGTGGGGGTCGGCCAGGGGGGTCGCGGGTCGGCTGGGGGACGGGCGGAGGTTCTTGGGGGGGGGCGGTCGTTGGGGGGAGGGGGTTTGCGTCGAGGGCAGGAGGGCCTGGGATCCCTCCTGCCCGTAATGTAGTGCGGGGTGGGGTTAGGGGGTCGCCGTGGCCAGGAGGGTTTGGGCTCCCTCCTGGCCCGATATTGTTGGGGAGTCGGCGGTCCTTCGGGGTGAGGGTGCGAGTGGTCCTGCCGGGGGGGGGGGGGATGTATCGGACGTCGGGGGGGGCATCAGGCTTTCAGGATGGGGACAGACCTTCAAGGGGGGACAGGACTTCAAGGGAGGACAGTGCACGGAAGTCAGGGGGGGTGAACGGAGAGTCGGGACAGCGCACGGAAAGTCAGGGCGGGCAAAAGGAGAGTCGGGCAGCATGCGCGTTATATGCCTGAGCGCGGTATAGAAAAGTTTTTGTACATATCATCGTGATTTCTGCGCGCTATACCCCTGTGCGCGTTTTACAATGGTGCGCGTTATATCCGCGAAAATACGGTACTTACCAACATCCTATGAAAGAGCTTTGCGCATTAGTGATTCTGAATAAACAGCATTCAGCTCTTAGGCTGTAAAAAACCCCAATATCAACATAATCAGAGGGATGATCTTTAAATATGTGCTATTTATGACATTTCAGTTAAAATAATCTACAGTTACAGGAGCCTCTAAGGGACACCGAATGCCCCTAACAGAGTTAAGACTGAGTGATTGATGAGAAAGCAATTAATTACCTGTATTTCAGAACTGCGTCTTAGGAGAATTTAAAAGGTCAGGTTACACACATGGAAAACATTCCCAGAACGACCTGGTAGCAGCATCTAATGACAAAGGATGAACAAGTCTTGTGTTGAATTTGGAATGAAAATGCCTTGTTTTTATTTGACAACTCTGCGTCGACTCTGTACAAACTATCCACCTGTGAACACGCAGGGTGGTTATAAGAGCACTTTTGCGTAGCTTTAAAATCTTTGCCAAATTAATGGAGAAAGCCTTTTTGGGACGTATTTCATAGTGGTGATTTGCCATCCTGTACACTCCACGAGAGACAGGAACACTCAACCCCACGCAAAACAGAACAGAACAAAAAACAAGTGAGGAAGGGACTATACACTAGAGAATGACACAGGCACAAATTTTTACCTATCCCTAAGTTCCTTTTACCTAAGGAACTCATTTTCCCAATCCATCCCAGCGAGTTCTTTTCCTGTCCCTGCCCCATTCCTGGAAGCTCCACCCTCCTCTGCACAAGCCTCAAACCCTTTAAAATCCTAAGTAGCAACATTCTAGAGTTCAGATTGTGATGTCATAATGCCTCATTCCACCAATGCCTAAGCTCCGTCCTCATCTGCACAAGCCCCAAAAACTTTAAAATCCTAAGTAGCAACATTCTAGAGCCCAGATTGTGATGTCATAATGCCTCATTCCACCAATGCCTAAGCTCCGTCCTCATCTGCACAAGCCTCAAACACTTTAAAATCCTAAGTAGCAACATTCTAGAGCCCAGATTGTGATGTCATAATGCCTCATTCCACCAATGCCTAAGCTCTGTCCTCATCTGCACAAGCCTCAAACACTTTAAAATCATAATTATCAACATTCTAGAGCTCAGATTGTGATGTCATAATGCCTCATTCCACCAATGCCTAAGCTCCGTCCTCATCTGCACAAGCCTCAAACACTTTAAAATCCTAAGTAGCAACATTCTAGAGCTCAGATTGTGACTTAGAAAGCTTAATTGGCTTAAAATGATTTGGTTGGTACCTAGTTCAAGGCACTTACCAGAAAGTGGGCGTGGTTATGGGCGGATCATGGGTGTGTTTTGCATGTAGGTGTCTAACTTGGGTGCTGGTATATAGGCCAAGAAAACGGTGACCGAGTTCAAAAAAGCGTGGGATGAACATAGGTTAGGCAGACTGGATGGACCATTCGGGTCTTTATCTGCCGTCATCTACTATGTTACTATGAAAGAGAGAGAGAGAAAGACAAAGAGAAAGAGAGAGAGAAAGAAAGACAGAGAGAGAGAGAGAGAGAAAGACAAAGAAAGAGAAAGAGGGAGAGAGAGAAAGAAAGACAAAGAAAAAGAGAGAGAGGTAGTGGAGAGGAAAACGGTGGGATGAACACAGAGGATCTAGAATCAGAAAAAAATTGTAAATATTGAACTAAGGCCAGTACTGGGCAGACTTGCACGGTCTGTGTCTGTATATGGCCTTTTAGTTAAGGATGGGCTGGGGAGGGCTTCAATGGCTGGGTGGGTGTTGATGGGCTGGAGTGAGTGTTGACAGAGACTTCAATAGTTGGAACCTAAGAATGGGACCGGGCAGAGCTTTGGATTCATGCCCAGAAATAGCTAAGAAGAAGAAGTAAAAAACCCCAACAAATTTTTAGATTGAATCAGGTTGGGCAGACTGGATGGACCATTCGGGTCTTTATCTGCCGTCATCTACTATGTTACTATGGGTGCCTAAGGTTTTGAGACCTACCGGCGCCTATGTCTAATTTAAGCATCGCTAGGCGCGATTCTATCAACGGTGCCTAACTCATGACTGACATGCGCTAAGTTTTCAGCCGCTGTTTATAGAAACGGGGGACACAATTTATAGAAAACTGACCTAAGGCTCAAATAAGCTCAATAAATGGTTGTTAATGACAATTAGCATATAATTATTACACTATGCGTGCAACTAACCCTCTTTTATAACTTTCACGCATACATTTGCGCATTAAGCATCAAATTGTGAGCGTACGTTTATACAGTTATGGGGCTCCTGTATAAGAGTTTGTCCACTTGCGCTGTGCAGATTTTGAGGTGTGACCTACTTTTCCAAGAACTTTTGTTTAAAACTGAATTTTTACACACAAATAGGGGTTATAAAAATCACCCTCAGAGAGTTCAGCCGTCTCCGAGAGAAGATGTTTCTGATCACATTAATGCAGAGGCAAGAGGCGTGGGGGTAGGAAGCGGAGCTGGCCTGGAAGGCTTCAGATGTGGAATACTAATCGCAATGCAAACACCGGGCCGCTGCTGGCATCCCACGCCGTTAACAATAAAGCACAAATGAACTCCTGGAACATAAGTCACTGAATCTCTGAAATCAATAGTAAAAGCTCCCTCTGGACCGCATTCATTTATAATATTTATGGCTTTCTTTTATATTCAGCGTCCACAGGCTCAATAAGTTTCATGGATTTTGTGCCAAGAATCCACCTTTGGTCTTGTTTTCTGCTGTCTCCTTTCTCACGTGCCACAGGTTAAGTGCCTGGCTTGTGTTGCCTTGTCCCGAGAGATCACACGCTCTGCAAATTCTATAAGGTGGGCATTCACACATACGCTAACGTGACCATATGTCCCGCTTTGAACGAAACCATCCCGTTTTTAGGTAGCCTGTCCCGTTGTCTCCATGCACAGTTTTGGGACGCCGAAATGTCCCGTTTTCAGATAGAGAGCAACCCACTGTAACAATTTCAAAAAAAGGTGCTGTGCTTGGAAACAACGGGATGCGACTTTACAAGAGATGGGCCCACAAGCCCCCCCCCCCCCGACATCAATTCTGACATCAGAGAGAAAGCTCCGGGCCACCGCCTGGCTGGGCCGGAACTTCCTCTCTGATGTCAGAATTGATGTTGGGAGGGGGGAGGCTTGTTTGCCCACCGCTTGTAAAGTCACTGCATGCACCTGGCCTGTTGCTGCATTGGCATCAGGGAAGCAGGAAGAAATCGGCAGCGGTGGCTTGGAGAAATTGGTGGGGGTGGGGCAGGGAGAGAGAAAGAAAGAAAGAAAGGGGGGCAGGGAGGGAGAGAGAGAGAAAGAAAGGGGAAGGGAGCAGGGAGAGAGAAAGACAGAAAGGGGGGCAGGGAGAGAGAAAGAAAGAAAGACAGATATCTACAATGTTATTACCTAAAAATTAGTAGACGTCCCGTTTTGAGGAAAAAAAATAAATGGTCACATTACACATACCCCTTCCTCAACCAATAAACAACAGACACAAATTTGTATGACGTTAACAGGGCCACAGTTTTATTAACTCAACAATGTTTCATATAATCTTATATAGCAACACTATCATTCTACAATCCACTAATCTGCCCCCTTCCAGCCTATCCTATCATAGCTGCCTTTTTGGAACCCACAAGCTGGACAGTGCAGAAGCAGTGGGTACCACTTTCACCCTGGCTGACTAAACACAAGGGTTCGCCTCAGGGTAAATCCACACAGTAAAGGGGGATCTAGGGAAGTCTATGGGGGTATATGGAGGGTTGGCTGTTCCACACGAGGGTAAGGCTTGGATTTAGGGGAGGGACTTATGGGGGTGGGGGATTTGGATCTAAGGGAGGGGTTGGGATATAGGGGGGTATGTCTGAATGGGAATGTCTGGAAGGAGTAGAAATACAGTGGGCAAAACTGAAAGGAGCGATTGTAAGGGTGACAAACTTTTTTGTGAGTGAAGTAATTTAAAGTAAGAGGAAAAGAAGGTTCTCAAAAGTAGTAGCTGAGAAGGTAAGGAATAAGAGGTCAGCTTTCATAAACTACAAAAGATCGCAGAAAGAGGAAGACAGGCAAAAATATCTGGAAAAGTTAAGAGAGGCTGGTTGAGTAGTCAGGAAAGCAAAGAAAAAATATGGAATATGGAAACAACAATAAAACCGAAAACAATATGGAAGAAAAAATAGCAGACATGGTAAAACGGGGAGACAAGACATAGGAACATAAGAACATAAGACTAGTCTTACTGGGTGAGACCAATTGTCCATCAAGCCCAGTAGCTGTTCTCAAGGTAGCCAATCCAGGTCCCTAGTACCTGGCCAAAACCCAAGGAGTCCATGCTACCAATCCAGGGCAAGCAGTGGCTTCCCCCATGTCTTTCTCAATAACAGACTATGGACTTTTCCTCCAGGAACTTGTCCAAACCTTTCTTAAAACTAGCTATGCTATCTGCTTTTACCACAACCTCAGGTAATGTGTTCCAGAGCTTAACTATGCTCTGAGTGAAAAAAATATTTCCTCCTATTGGTTGTAGAAATATTTTCCTGTAACTTCATCGAGTGTCCCCTAGTCTGTCATTTTTGACAGAGTGAAAAATCGACCCACTTGTACCTGTTCTATTCCACTTAGGATTTTGTAGACTTCAATCATATCTCCCCTCAGCCATCTCTTTCCCAAGCTGAAGAGTCCTAACCTTGTTGAGATTTGCCTGGGATGGTGTGAATAATATGAAGAAAGACCTGGCCAGTGGCGTACCTAGCATGTGTGATACCCGAGACCAATCATTTTTTGGTACCTCCCCCCCCCCATCTGTACAAAAAACATGATTTTTAGTAACAAGCCACATGTCACACATGAGTACCTGGGAAAAGGCAGCATCTTACATACTGCAGTGAGAAGTACAACAGCAATACACCCATCATCAGTGACGCTTCACCGGCAGGAGAAAGCCGCGAAGCAGCCTGTTTAGTGTTGCGGCTGCCAATGCTACTGGAGAGAAGTTTGCTGCTCTCGCTGGGAGGGTCGGAAGGGTTCACTCGCTGGTCACCTTAAGTAAGGAGGGAGGGAGCGAGATAGGGACCGGAACGGCTGTGCACCCCCTGTAAGGCTGCACCCGGGGCAGACCTTCCCCCCCCTTAGTAGCCACTGGACCTGGCGAAGCTTGAAGAATGGTCTGAAATTTGGCAGCTAAAGTTTAATGCTAAGAAATGCAAGGCCATGCATTTGGGCTGCAAAAATCAGAGGGAACGGTACAGTTTAGGGGGTGAAGAACTTATATGCACGACGGAAGAGCGGGACTTGGGTGGGATTTTATGTGATGATATTAAGGTGGCCAAACAGGTTGAAAAGGTGATGGTGGAAGCTAGAAGCCAGGATGCTAGGTTGCATAGGGAGAGGTATGGCCAGTAGGAAAAAGGAGGTATTGATGCCCCATATAAGACTCTGGTGAGACCTCATTTAGAATATTGTGTTCAATTCTGGAGGCCACACCTTCAAAAAGATATAAAAAGGATGGAGTCGGTCCAGAGGAAGGCTACTAAAATGGTGCACGGTCTTCATCATAAGGAGTATGGGGACAGACTTAAAGATCTAAATCTGTACACTTTGGAGGAAAGCGGGAGAGGGGAGATATGATACCAGGCTCTGCACCCAGCCCCCTCACTCCCTGCCAGGCTCTGCACCCAACCCCATACTCCTTGCCAGGCTCTGTACTCTGTTCCCCCTCTGATGGTGTAGTAGTAGGCTGGAACAGGAGGGATCCGTCCCAGCTGACTAACAATTTTTTACGCCCCCCGTATCTTTTGAAATCCTGGTGGTCCAGCGCTGGATTGGCAGGAGCGAGCTTTCCGTGCTCCTGCCCCGCGCTGAGCTCCTCCCTCACTGAATGGCTGCCTCAGATCTCGCAGCCAGCAACATACAATGCAGGAGCGAGCTTTTCACCCTCCAGCCTAGGCCCACGCCGCTTCCTGAATGGCTGCCGTCAGTTCTCGTGGGACTCACAAGAACTGATGACAGCCATTCAGGGAGTAGCGCGGGCCCAGGCTGGAGTGCGAAAAACTCGCTCCTGCCTTGTACGCTGCTGGCCGCAAGATCTGAGGTAGCCTTCCAGCGAGGGAGGAGCTCAGCGCGAGGCAGGAGCGCGGAAAGCTCGCTCCTGCCAATACACCACTGGACCAACAGGATTTAAAAAGGTACCATATATGTGACATCACGATCCGTGACGCAATATTTGCTCCCTAAGATACAGAGACATTTCCACCCACTTTTGAGGGGAAAACAGTGCATCTTATGGAGCAAAAAAATATGGTAATTGAAGCCAATTTACTAATTAATTCCCCCTTTTACAAAATCACGCAGGAGTTTTTTTTTAGCATTGGCCGGTTCCTACCTCCCCCCCCCTTTTGTAAATGGGGGGGGAGGTAAGTTAGACACCTATGGTTATGCGCCTCTTGTAGAATTTGCCCCTGTGGGGCTCATAATCAAAAAATATAAACATCCAAAAAGTGTCCTAAATTAGCACTTGGATGCCAAGACGTCCAAGTGCCGATAATTGAAACTGCCTTTCTGGCCATCTAGTGAGGTGTAAGGTAGAGGCAAGTTATTTGCGGGCTTTGGGCACGCATGAAGGCGGGTTAGACTTGGACGTCTTACAGTGATAATCAAACGTTTTGCAAGACGTCCTGGCCGGAACTTAGACGTTCGGAACTAGATCTGTTTTACAAGCCACAAAGGTGCCCAAACTGACTAGATGACCACTGCATGCATTAAGGTAAGACACCTCCACACTCGTCCAGTGCTCACTGACCCCCTTCAACCACACATAAATGAGAACAAGAAGGTATATACTTGGCTCTAGAACAGAAGCATCTGGAATGGGGAAGCCTAATGGAGCATCAGGTGTGTAGGAGTCTTGGTGGGTGGGCTAGTGAACCATAGAGAGGAGGACCTAGGCCCATAAGGCGCTCTAACCAAAACATCTATGGCAGGGGTGCCCACACTTTTTGGGCTTGCGAGCTACTTTTAAAATGACCAAGTCAACATGATCTACCAACAATAAAATTTTAAAAAACACAAAGCACACTGTACGTAGGGAAAATGTTAATTATCATTTATATTCTGTGGGTTTTTTTCAAAGAGATCAAGGCAGATGACTCTATGCACTGTCACCTCAATAACAACTATACAAATATACCCCCTCCCTTTTTACTAAACCGCGATAGTGTTTTTTAGCGCAGGGAGCTGCGCTGAATGCCCTGGCTTGCTCTCGATGCTCATAGGCTCCCTGCACTAAAAACCGCTATTGTGGTTTAGTAAAAGGGGGCCATAGTGCAAAATATAGACATCAGATATAAATTCAGACACATTTTGATCACTAAATTGAAAATAAAATCATTTTTCCTACCTTTGTTGTCTGGTGATTTCATGAGTTTCTGGTTGCACTTTCTTCTTCTGACTGCATCCAATATTTCTTCCCTTCTTTCAGCCTGCTGTATGCTTCCAGACCTCATTCCCTCCGCCAGCTTTTTCTTCTTCTCTCCCTGTCCCCCTCCCCTTTCTTTCTTTCTGTCTGTCTTTCTCTCTCCATGCCCCTTTTCTTTCTGTCTTCCTGTTCCCCCTTTCTTTCTTTCTGTCTTGCTGCTCCCCCTTCTTTCTGTCTCCCTGCCTGCTCCCAAACCACCACCGCCGCCATCAGGGAATAGGTCTCCAAACCACTGCCACCCCAAGCTCTCCCTGCTTCCCCACACAGAAGCGTCGGGCCGACCAGAATTCCTCTCCCCGACGTCATTTCTGAAGTCAGAGAGGAAGTTCCGGCCCAGCAAGGCAGCGATTGGCTGGCCTGGAATTTCCTCTCCGACGTCAGAATTGACTTCGGGTTAGGTAAGTTGATTGGCATGGCACTTCTGAGTCGGGAAGCAAGTAGAACATGAAGGCAACGCGATTGACTTGTGTTGCCTTCGCGATCTACCGGTCGATCACGATCGACCTTTTGGACACCCCTGATCTATGGTATAAAGTATGAGCCATTCAAAACCCACCCAATCCCTACTACACTGCCTTATAAGTGCCACCTGCAGCCATAAGGGCTATTGGGGTGGTACACAGGTGGGTACAGTAGGATTTGGGAGAGTTTTGGGTGGGCTTATCATAAATTATAAGGAGATTACGGTGCGAAATACAGTACATCTGACATCCTTTATGTGAAGTTCACAGCAGTGGCCTCTAGGGTGCCCCAATGCTCTGTTGGGATGTCTTTGTAGCCAATCCGTTACTATGCTTGCCCCTCCCACATCCAAATGGTCTGGTTGCGATTTATTTATTTTAATAATATAAATTGACATTATTGAAAATGGCTAAAAAAATTAGATGTCCTAATAGCCAAGACATCCAAAGAGGTCATTTTGGGAAATATATATATATATATATATGTATATACATATTGTGACGGGCAGGACAGCGCTGCACCATCTGTAACACCCGTGTGCCCTAAGAAGACCCAGAAAGGGACCTATATTCCTTGGTTCCAGGGCATCCCAGACCCACGAGAATTACAGGGATGTGGGTAAAAGTAAAAACTTTCACATTAACAGGAAAGAGGTTAGTTTCCCAGGGGAAGGAAAACAGAGCAGCCCCAAGATCCCTGGAGGTTTATGACTATACTAAATACCCAGAAGAAGCACCTGTGAGCCTTATCAGGGTGTGCCCGCTACACAATGGGGAGTGAAAGGAGAGTGGAAAGAGAGAGCAGAGAGGAACCCATACCCAGGCTTGCAAACACCGCAATTCTGGGCCTGGGTCTGCGATGAGTAAACACATTTCTAAGTATGGGGCGAGTACACACATTTCTAAGTCTAAGGTAGGTTCACACTGTAATTCCGGGTCTAGGGAGGGTACACACATTGCAAGCTGTACTAAAATAATTAAAGTAGCTCAAACAGTTATTCCCCCACAGAGTACAAACACTTTCGAATCTAGGGCAGGTACACTTTGCAATACTGGGTCTAGGGAAAGTACACAAACTCCAAGTAGTACTGAAAAGGTCCACGCAGCTCAAGCAGGAACAGCCCCAGGGAGGCATAGCAAACATGCTACATGGAGGGCTATGTACGTCAACGCCCATAGTTTGGGCAACAAGATCCTGGAACTTGAGACTGAAATGAGAAACGCTGACCTGGCGATATCTGAGACCTGGCTCACCGACTCCCACGGGTGGGACGTGGTGATACCAGGATACAACCTCCTTCGCCAAGACAGGAAGGGCAGAATGGGAGGTGGTGTAGCATTATACACTAAGGATGATATTAAAGTCACCAGAATCACAGATATCAGGTACACAGGGGAATCCCTTTGGGTAAATTTGGCCAGGGGGAATGACAAATGCCTGTATCTTGGCATAGTTTACAGACCCCCAAGGCAAAAGGATGACATAGATATAGAACTAATCAGTGACATAGAGAATATCACCTTGCGTGGGGATACAGTGTAGTTAGGAGACTTCAACATGCCTGATGTGGATTGGAACACACTTTCCTCTGCATCCAGCAGCAGCAGGAGACTATTGAACTTTATGAAGGGAGCTAAACTGAGGCAACTGGTATTGGAGCCAACGAGGGAACAGGCAATACTGGACCTATTGCTTAACAATGGTGAAAGTGTCACTGAGGTCTCAGTGGGCGACAAGTTGGCCTCCAGCGACCACAATATGATATGGTTCAAGCTCAGGAAGGGTTTCGCCAAAACTAACACATTGACCAGGGTCCTTAGCTTCAAGAACGCCAACTTTGAGGGTATGGGGGATTTCATCCATCAAGCACTACAAAACCAAGCAGGAACAGATAACGTAGAGGAACTGTGGTCGACTCTGAAAGCTACCATTCAGGAGGCGACCAATCGCTATATAAAATCAGGGAGTAAACGGCGTAGGAACAATAAGCCACAATGGTTCTCTGCGGAGATCTCGGACCTCATAAAAGAGAAGAAAAAAGCGTTCATCTCTTACAAACATACAGGATCTCAGGACTCTAGAGAAGTCTATTTGACTAGGGCAAGAGCCGTCAAAACAGCAGTTAGAGAGGCCAAAATCCGAATGGAGGAAACTTTAGCAAAGAAGGGCGATAAATCCTTCTTCAGGTACATTAGCGACAGAAACCGCAGCACAAGCGGGATAGTACGCCTTAAGAAACCAGACGGGACCTATGTAGAAGCAGACTCGGGAAAAAGCTGAACTATTAAACGAGTACTTCTGCTCGGTCTTCACCCGTGAGGCGCCAGGTTCCGGCCCTCAACTACAAAAAAAGGATGGCTCAGTAGACCCGTTTAGTAACTTCAAGTTCACAACAAGCAGTGTCTACTGTGAGTTGTCAAAACTCAAGGTTAACAAAGCAATGGGGCCAGACAACCTACACCCCAGGGTGCTCAGGGAGTTAAGGGACGTCCTGGCGGAACCACTATCCGCGCTCTTCAATCTCTCCCTTAGTACAGGTAGAGTCCCGTTGGACTGGAAAACGGCTAACGTCATTCCACGCCACAAAAAAGGTTGCAGGACAGAGGCTGAGAACTACAGACCAGTGAATCTCACATCAATAGTGAGCAAACTAATGAAAACTCTAATCAAACACCAATTAGATATGATCCTGGATGAGGAGAATCTGCGGGATCCCCGTCAGCATGGATTTACCAAGGGGAAATCCTGCCAATCCAACTTGATCAGCTTCTTTGACTGGGTGACGGGGAAGCTCGATGTTGGAGAGTCCTTGGACATTGTATACTTGGACTTCAGCAAAGCATTTGATAGTGTCCCACACCGCAGGTTGTTGTGCAAAATGAGTTCTATAGGATTAGGTGACACTTTGACTAAATGGGTTGGGGACTGGCTTGGTGGTAGGCTTCAGAGGGTGGTGGTGAACGGCATCCCCTCCGTAACGATGGCAGTGATCAGCGGATGCCGCAGGGCTCGGTCTTGGGCCCGATCCTTTTCAATATCTTTATAAGAGACTTGGCTGAGGGGCTTCGCGGTAAAATAACGTTATTCGCCGATGACGCCAAACTGTGTAACATAACAAGCAAGAGCACAACGGACAATATGAAACACGACCTACTCCTATTGGAGCAATGGTCTAGGACCTGGCAACTGAGCTTCAATGCCAAGAAATGCAAAGTCATGCACCTTGGCAGTCAAAATCCATGCGAGACTTACACCCTAAATGGCGAGATCCTAGCAAGGACTGTTGCAGAACGGGACTTGGGGGTAATCATCAGTGAAGACATGAAGACTGCCAATCAAGTGGTGCGGGCTTCATCTAAGGCTAGGCAGATCATAGGATGTATACGTAGGAGTTTCGTCAGCCGCAAGCCTGAAGTCATTATGCCATTGTATAGATCCATGGTGAGGCCTCATCTGGAATACTGCGTACAATTCTGGAGGCCTCATTACCGCAAGGATGTACTGAGGCTTGAGTCAGTCCAGCGAAAGGCCACCCAGATGGTCTCGGGACTCAAGGATCTCCCGTACGAGGAACTGCTGGATAAATTACGGCTATACTCACTCGAGGAATGCAGAGAGAGGGGAGACATGATCGAGACGTTCAAATACCTCACGGGCCGTATCGAGGTAGAAGACGATATCTTCTTTTTCAAAGGTCCGACGGCGACAAGAGGACATCCATGGAAAATCAGGGGCGGGAAATTGCACGGCGACACCAGGAAATACTTTTTCTGCGACACCGAAAGAGTGGTTGATCGCTGGAATAGACTTCCACTTCAGGTGATCGAGGCAAGCAGCGTGCCTGATTTTAAGAAGAAATGGGATCGTCACATGGGATCTCTGCACAGAGATAAATAGGGGAGGGTATTGGGATGGGCAGACTAGATGGGCCGCGGCCCTTATCTGCCGTCTTTTTCTATGTTTCTATGACTGGGAGGAAAGCTCCAGCCTTCAGGAAAAAGCGGGAAGGGGTAAAACGCGGACCTCACAGACCTGACGGACCTCGCGGATCTAAAACCGCACGTCCTTAAAAATCTGAGGTCCGTGCCACTTGTTTCTGGCTCTGACAGACCTCGATGACAATGTAGCGCTGACGGATCCGTCTCAGCATAGGGAGGGAAAAGTATTAGGATCCGTCAGCGCTAAAATGTCACCGAGGTCTGTCAGAGCCGAATCCTTTAAACCGGTTTCCTGCAGCCCCAGTAAATTTAAAAATCTGAGGTCCGCGGCTCTGACAGACCTCGATGACATTTTAGCGCTGACGGATCCTAATACTTTTCCCTCCCTATGCTGAGACGGATCCGTCAGCGCTAAATTGTCATCGAGGTCTGTCAGAGCCAGAAACTAACTACAAGTGGCACGGACCTCAGATTTTTAAGAACGTGCGGTTTTAGATCTGCGAAGTCCGTCACGTCCGCGATTTACCCCTTCCCGGAAAAATCAGACATAGAAATGTGGGAGGCTGCTGAGAGTAATGGGGAGTCCTCATGAGAACAGCTGCAGCCCATGGAAATCGCTCCTGAGTGGGCAAGTAATCATGAAGATCATGATAGCCAAGCAAAAAGGTTGGAAACTGTAAATGCTTTTCTCCTAGGACAAGCAGGATGAGTCAGCCACATATGGCTGTTGTCCCAACAGCTCCCAATTTGCGGATAAGCTCTCCAATAGCTCAGAGAGATTTTTTTTTTTTTCTCTGAGCACGTGCAGTGCCCGGGCCCCACTGGGCATGCCAAGCCCTACCCATTTCCCCCTAATCCCCAGTCTTTAGTTTCCGCCCGTTCCCATCGGTCGGTTTTTCTACAGCTCTCCATTACAACTTTTCTACTCATCACCTTGAAGATGCCTGAATCATCAAAAGAAATGATTGGGATGCAGGAGAAGGATGAATGCACTGGACCCTCATGAATTGTGCGGCCACAGATTGGATCCGGCGCACGAGGTTCCGTGTTGCTTGCATTGAACGCACATGTCTTCGTGAGCACGCAAGCTGACCCCTGCTTACATCGTGCCTGCTTGTATCCGCACGCACGTAAGCCAGCCCTCCTGGAACTGTGCCCACCTGTTTTCATGAGCACTCCAGTTGAGGAAGAGGGCTCTGAGAAACTCCATGGAAAGGAGTGAAGCCTAAGAATCAGCCTGCGTGGCTGACTATCCTGTTGTCCACGGAGAACCTACGTTACAGGTAAGTAACTACACTTTCTTTCAACTTTAAAAAGTGAACTGTTTATGTACTGTGAAGACTTGCTGTGGCTTTTACTTAGGGCTGGATTCACTAAAGTCTCGAAATCTATCCTATTCGTGTCCTATCCGTTTCTGAGTCATTGTAGCCGATCGATTCAGTAAAGCTTGTCCATGCAAATGATTGAATCGTACACACGGCGCTATTGGTGCTGAAACATCGATCGACGCGGGTGCGCACTGAATCCTTGTTGGTTTTGAAGCTCATAACGCATGCGCTAGCTCTTTAGGAATTCACTGCGTAGAAATGGGGGCGTGGCTTAATCGCGGACATCATTAGCGGGCTCCAAATGCACCTACCGCAAAGCATTGATGTCACTTGCATGCGACAATCCAGCTGGAAGGAAGGGGGGGGGGGAGGGATAACTGGCTCTTAAATGTTTTATTTTATTTTGGGTTTTTTTTTTTTTTTGTTATTTGGCATTGATATTTGAAATGTACAATGCGCAAGGAGAGCACGGGGTTAATACGTGATTTTCTCGCAATACGCATTACAAATCCGAGATTCACTCCCGCGCTCGCTATGCGCATTCCAAAAAAAGAAATAAAAATTATTTCGAACGCTTATGTACATGAAGGTTTACATATACAGTGGTGCCTCACACAACGAACTTAATCCGTTCCAGGAGCAAGTTTGTTATGTGAAACGTTCGTTGTGTGAAACGCGTTTTCCCATAAGAATACATGTAAAACAAAATAATTCGTTCTGCAGCCCTGTTTTCCCTCCCTCCACCTCACCTTATATGCAGAGTTTGCCAGCTTTCTTTTTCACCCAGCCGCACGCTTTCAAAAAGCTGTGCACGCGCAGCTGCTGAAGTTGATCAATGTTCTCCTCTCCTGCAACTTCCGGTTTCCGGTTGCGTCAGAGGAGAAGATTGAACAACAGAGCATGCGCGCATGTGCTGCTCTTTGAAAGTGTGTGGCTGGCCGAAAAAGAAAGCCGGAAAACTCGGCATCTAAGGTAAGGTGGAGGGAGATGATGGAACACTGCATTCAGACAGGAGGGTGCTGCTGTTCCCGGCTCACATTAGGAAGCGGCGAGAGTAGTTCCGCCCCCTCCCGGGCCCCTCGGGCGACTTCGTTGTGTGAAACGAAGTTCGTTATAGGGAGCAAGACAAAAAGTTCGTTATGCGCAGCGTTCGCTGTGCGAGGCGTCCGTTATGCGAGGCACCACTTGTATTTAAAAATTTTTGATATATGTAGGATTTTTGGAGGGGTAGATATATATTTTTGATGGGGGTTCTTAACATGCACGCGTCAGCTGATAGGCAGAAATAGCCGGCGAGGACGTAAACGACTGGTCCTCAGCAGCCGTAACTTTTTGGAACGGAAAGGCCAGTCGGTTTGGACGAAATGGTTTCGTGAATCGATGCGTTAAGAAATTTACATGCCTTTTTACTCATTTGCGTGCGCTGATCGGATGGGGTGCGGATGAGGTCTGGAAGGTTAGTGAAGCGAGCCGGAGTCGGAAATTGAGCGCAAACAGATCGGTTTGCTTAGTGAATCTGGCCCTTAGAGTGGAGGACGGGATTAAAGCACGGATATCTCTCTGCAGTAGGCTGAGGGAAACCGCTTCATCTGGGTGATTACCGTATTTTCGCGGATATAATGCGCGCGTTATATGCGTTTTTACGTACCGCGCATACCCCTCACGCGTTATATGCGTGAGCGCGGTATACAAAAGTTTTTAAACATAGTTCCCACCCCGCCCGACGCCCGATTCACCCCCCCAGCTGGACCGCTCGCACCCCCACCCCGAACGACCGCTCGCACGCGCTCCCACCCGCACCCGCATCCACGATTGGAGCAAGAGGGAGCCCAAGCCCTCTTGCCCGGCCGACTCCCCGACGTCCGATACATCCCCCCCCCCCCCGGCAGGACCACTCGCACCCCCACCCCGAAGGACCGCCGACTTCCCGACAATATCGGGCCAGAAGGGAGCCCAAACCCTCCTGGCCACGGCGACCCCCTAACCCCACCCCGCACTACATTACGGGCAGGAGAGATCCCAGGCCCTCCTGCCCTCGACGCAAACACCCCTCCCCCCAACGACCGCCCCCCCAAGACCCTCCGACCGCCCCCCCAGCCGACCCGCGACCCCCCTGGCGACCCCCACGACCCCCCACCCCCCTTCCCCGTACCTTTGGTAGTTGGCCGGACAGACGGGAGCCAAACCCGCCTGTCCGGAAGGCAGCCAACGAAGGAATGAGGCCGGATTGGCCCATCCGTCCTAAAGCTCCGCCTACTGGTGGGGCCTAAGGCGCGTGGGCCAATCAGAATAGGCCCTGGAGCTTTAGGTCCCACCTGGGGGCGCGGCCTGAGGCACATGGCTGAAAAAAATGTTTCTGGGGCCGCACAAATGCGCAAACGCTGCAGCAAGACAGAGGAGGGAGCTGGCAAGACGGTAAACACCAGGGGGCAGCAGAGGAAAACACTGCTTCGCCCTCGACCGGGGCCGCACAAAATACTTCACGGGGCCGCATGCAGCCCTCGGGTCACAGGTTGGACACCTCTGCTCTAATGCCTTCTGGAAAGAGAGAGTTGTAAAACCTTGCTTTCAGCAGAGAGGAAAGGGAGAGACCTCTGCTAAAGTTGTTCCAGTTTGCTCCAGAGCCAAGGGGTTTTTTTTTTTGTTTTTTTCTCGTCACAAACTGTTTGCATTGCAAAGTGATTATTTTGTCCTGTTTGAAGCTGAAGTGGAATATTTTGAACTGTAAAGGATTACGGGCATTCTCCACAGCACTGTTTGTGGTCAAGTTCTGGTTTTTTTTTTGTGGCAAGAAAAATAAAGAAATTGCTGAATTGAATCCTTAGATCGTTCTCACTATTATTTGGAGGCTCATGGGAATGAGTAATCACGTGCCCGTCCAGCCGTCCAGAGGTGTGCGCAACGGCTGGCGACACAATATATTGATGTCTAGCGGAATCAAAAATGGATGTTTCTCCGCCCTGACATTTGGACGTCTTGCAGAATGCACGATCAAAAATTCCCCTACTACTACTACTACTACTACTACTAATATTATTTCTATAGTTCTGAAAAGCATATGCAGCGCTGTACATTTGAATACACAATAGACAGTCCCTGCTCAGAAGAGCTTATAATCTAATTTAGATAGGACATTGCAGGGTTGGGGAGATTATAGTGGGTATAAGTATCTGACAGCAGTGAGTGGGAGTTAAGAGTTGAGAGCAGTTTCAAAAAAAGTGGGCTTTTAGCTTGGATTTGAACACTGCCAGGGACGGAGCACGACATATTAATTCAGGCAGCCTGTTCCAGGCATACAGCGCCACAAGAAAGAAGGGACGGAGTCTGGAGTTGGCAGTGGAAGAGAAAGGTACAGATAAGAGGGGCTTGCCCGATGAGCGGAGATCACGGGAGGGAGCATAGGGGGAGATGAGCGAGGAGAGATATCGGGGGGCTTGAGAGCGAACGCCCTTGTAGGTCAGCAAGAGGACATTAAACTGTATTCGGAAACGGACGGGGAGCCAATGAAGTGATTTGAGGAGAGGGGTCATGTGAGAATCGTGGCTCTCACGGAATATGAGTCGCGCAGCAGCATTTTATAAGAACATAAGAATTGACGCTGCTGGGTCAGACCAGTGGTCCATCGGGCCCAGCAGTCCGCTCACGCGGCGGCCCTTAGATCAAGACCAGTGCCCTAACTAAGACTAGCCTTACCTGCATCCGTTCTGGTTCAGCAGGAACTTATCTAACTTTTTCTTGAATCCCTGGAAGGTGTTTTCCCCTATAACAGCCTCCGGAAGAGCGTTCCTGTTTTCCACCACTCTCTGGGTGAAGAAAAACTTCCTTATGTTTCCCTTTCAACTTTAGAGAGTGCCGTCTCGTTCTCTCTACCTTGGAGAGGTTGAACAACCTGTCTTTATCTACTTTGTCTTGAATCCCTGAAGGGTGTTTTCCCCTATAACAGCCTCCGGAAGAGCGTTCCTGTTTTCCACCACTCTCTGGGTGAAGAAAAACTTCCTTACATTCGCATGGACTCTACCCCCTTTCAACTTCAGAGAGTGCCCTCTCGTTCTCTCTACCTTGGAGAGGGTGAACAACCTGTCTTTATCTACTAAGTCTATTCCCTTCATTATCTTGAAAGTTTCAATCATGTCTCCTCTCAGTCTCCTCTTTTCAAGGGAGAAGAGACCCAGTTTCTCTAATCTCTCACTGTACGACAACTCCTTCAGCCCTTTAACAAAGGAGGCTTGAATAGTCGCCAACACAATAATGAGAGCTGTTTCAGTATTACAGTTTCTACATAAACCAGTCTGATTGGGGTGTGGAACATTTGTGTGTTCTATACTGTAAATGTATTCAGATGATCTGACACACTCGTATTCTGTTATCCTCACAAGGAAAGGATGGTTTGCAATGGGGTATTAGTTGAAGATTGGATCTTCTGGAAAAGTTGGGATCTTTTGACGTGGTCTAATCATTGCCGATTTCCGTATGTCTGGGACAATCCTATCATTTAATTTTTTTGCCTAGAATAAATGCATTGAGAAGATCAATAAATCATGTAATTATAATGTTGATGGGAATGGATCATTTGGGCAGTTATACCTTCAATTGCCTTGTTTGCTTCTATGATAATATGAATCGTAGGTATGGCCAGAGCTTCTAGGGAACAATTCAAATAATTTTTTTGATGGGGACAAACCTAATACTGTCTAACACCTGTCCTGACCCTTGCTACCTAAATTGCTGTAGTTGATGGGGATCCTCAAGCTCCATCAGCTGAGGGTTACCTCCGAAGGCAGCCAGAATGTCCTTCTACAAAGCTCAGCGACATCCTTAGGCTGCAAATACAGGCACCAGGTACATTCTCCGTTTTTATGCATGTGTAAAAATTGAGCGTGCATGGGGTGCCAGTGTCAAGGTGAGGAGGCAGCTAGACTGAAGATCCCAGTTCTTATAGAAAATGTTAGTCTTTTCGTTAAATATTTGAAGGATATTAAGATGAGAAACCCCCAGGCCTTGTTAGAGTAGAAAGACGAGTACAGAAGTCTGTGAGAGAATCTGGAATCTAATTTGCTTAAATCTGTGAAAGAGCCTGGAGCTTAATTTGCATAGCCCAAAGAACTTTAACAAGCTGTCTGTTTCATGTCCCTCCTTTATAAATATAAGAGCTGAAAGGTTCTAAGAGTTGAAGAAAGATAATACCACAGAAGAAGCTGTGATCAACTTGCAGTAAGTAAAGTTCAAGGGAATTGGGGGAATTAACCCTGACTGTGTTAGATACTGCAAATAAAGACTACTGTTTCTAACCAGATATCTAGCTCTGGAATGTTTCTGATTCCTTTATTAGAAAAAAAAAAAAGTCACTCATCGGGCCTGGTATTAGTACCTATTGCCTAAGCTAAAGGATCTTTAAGCTGTCCCCTTGAAGGGCTGCTGACCAGGGACTTTATATTTTTTTATTCAATTTTCTATACTGTTCTTCTAAGAAAGTTCAGAATGATTTACATGAATTTATTCAGGTAGTCAAACATTTTCCCCTGTCTGACCTGACAGGCTCACAAACTAATGTACCCGGGGCAGTGGGGTGGGGGGATGTAGATTTGAAGAATTTGGGATGGGCAGAAATAAGGAAAAGGTTAGGCATAAAGGTGTTCCAAATTTCAGTTGAAATGCTGAGTTATTCTTGCAGGTGGTTGGATTGCTTAAGGTGAAATACTGGTGCTTTGCTGGAGATAGTCATGTGCTCAAAATGGAGGCATAAGTGTGACGGGTTGAGGCCAATAGATTCTCAGGGAGTATTCAGAAAGCAGTGGAGGGAGGAGAAGAGACCAACAGGGACAGAGCTTGACAACAGGTAACAGAGTGGGGTCATAATTTTGCAGAATCATCAGAGCAAAGGTTGTAGAGATGACCAGGAAGTATAGCAGCGAGCCAAAAGACCCAAGCTTAGATGAGAGGAAAAAGGGAAGGGGTCTCAGGAGAAAGACCACTAGAATAAAGCTTATACAGGTATGCAGGAGTAGCTGCAGTTTGTATGAAACTACATTACACACAATGCCTTGCTCACACACTGACTGCAGCGTAAAGTCCCATTGAGAAAGGGAATACATTAAACACATCTTAGACTAGTTCGAGGCTGCCAGAGGCAGAACAGTGCCCAGGGGGAACAGTCAGGATGCAAGCATGCTATGAGTATACGTTGCTCAGATGGAAGTTGTCGTTAAATGTGAATCTCTGAAGAAACCATCGGACGGGTGCTGAAACAAGATCTTGTAGGAATTGTTGGCCTGTCGTCGTGTTGCTATCGGCGAAGTTGGGTTATGACAGCAAAGTTCTGGGGGGGTTAGGTACAGAGCCGGACCGCGAAGTGTGAAAAATCGCGAATAACTTCTTGGCCAGCTCTGACCCACCCCCTCCTCTCTCCTGCGTCCCCGGAACCTTACCTGGTGGTCTAGCGATCTTCCCATGCTCCTGCCCCGTGCAGAGCCATCATCAGAATGGCTGCCGTGAGTTCCCGTTGTAGATTAAGTTTGTAGAAGCAGTTTTTAACCAAAGCACTGATTTGGGGATGAAATGAAAGTTTATTATCAATGATGACACCTAATATTTTGGTCATTGGAGAAGATTCGAGAAGGATATTGTCAATGGAAACCAGTGCGACTAGCTGTAAACCTTCTTTCCATGGGAAAAGAACAGTACTTGTTTTTGAGATGCCTAAAGAAAGCATATTTAAATTTAGCCAATTGTGAATTTTGGCTAATTTAAGATTAATGGTGGCAATATCATTTATGTTAGTGGGGGGTCAATGGTGTGAAGAAGTTGAAAGTCATCAGCGTAAGCATAGACGGAAAAACCAATCAATTGACTGAGGGTTAATAGAGGGGTCAGATAAATATTGAAGAGTAGAGGAGACAGTATGGAACCTTGTGGAATACCAAAGTTAGTATTAAGAGTTAGAGACTGAGTTATTGACATGGAATTGACCCCGAAATATCCACAAAGAAGAAAATCCAGAAAAAACAAAAAAAAAAAACTCTGTGGAGTGACGATGTTCCTAAATGGACTTTATTTCAAAGTGTCAGAGTTCCAAAGGTCCACTGAAATCATTCACATAAAATAATTCCATCCATATAAAAATAAATCATCCACATAAGAGCCTTAAAGGACCTAGTCCGCTAGGGATACAGGACCCAACACGGTCCGCGTTTCGACAAAAAGTCTTCTTCAGGGGTCTCTGGGGGTCCTATAAAGGTGAGTACGTGGGAAACAATTGTGTGGTGAGCCGGAAGTGAGACACTGCTTGTGTTTGCAACATTCTAGAGCTCAGACTGTGATGTCATAATGCCTCATTCCACCAATGCCTAAGCTCCGTCCTCATGTGCGCAAGCCTCAAACACTTTGAAATCCTAAGTAGCAAAAAACAAAAGGAATTGACCCCAAAATATCCACAAAGAAGAAAATCCAGAGAAAACAAAAAAGAACTCTGTGGAGTGACGATGTTCCCAAATGGACTTTATTTGAAAGTGTCAAAGTTCCAAAGGTCCACTGAAATCATCCACATAAAATAATTCCATCCACATAAAATAAATTCATCCACATAAGAGCCTTAAAGGACCTAGTCCGCTAAGGATACAGGACCCAACACGGTCCGCGTTTTGACAAAAAGTCTTCTTCAGGGGTCCCTGGGGGTCCTATAAAGGTGAGTACGTGGGAAACAATTGTGTGGTGAACCGGAAGTGAGACCCCCAGGGACCCCTGAAGAAGACTTTTTGTCAAAACGCGGACCGTGTTGGGTCCTGTATCCCTAGCGGACTAGGTCCTTTAAGGCTCTTATGTGGATGAATTTATTTTATGTGGATGATTTCAGTGGACCTTTGGAACTTTGACACTTTCAAATAAAGTCCATTTAGGAACATCGTCACTCCACAGTGCTTTTTTTGGTATAAAAATATGCATATAAGTAGGATGATCGATGTGTCAGTAACATAAGTAGGATTATTGATTATGGCATAAGTATGCCGGTATTAATAACTCTGTATTGTAACACTGCTACAGAAGCCCCTATAACTCTGTATAGAGCCCTTGTATAGAGCCCATGTATTGTAACACCTTGCAGAAGCTCTTTGTAACTCTGCATTGTAACGCCTTTACAGAAGCTCATGTGTTGTAACACCTTTACAGAAGCTCATGCAAACCGCTCTGAATTGACTCCCCAGTCATTACTAGGCATATAGATGTTAACAATAAACAATTCACTACAGTTTCCATGTTAAAGAATTGAGAGTGTCGAAGAAAGTATGGAATAGCTTGTACGTTTCATAGCTCCACGTCATTCCTTTCTTCCTTGGGCTGAGAACTTTTCAGCGGCCCCTCGTGTGTGGGTTAATTCCTAGGACATCTGTTACCCAAATGCCCTTTGAAAACCCACGTGTGGAAGCCAACCCTCCCCTTTTACAAAGACACGGTAGCGACTGGTGCGCCGCCAACGCTCCGACGCCCATTGAATCCCTGTGGGCGTCAGAGTGATTAGCGCGGCCTGCCGCGACAACCACTTTTGTAAAAGGGGGGGGGGCTCAAGTTTGCAACAGGTAAAATCAGATTATAGATAATAATAATAATAATAATAATAACAGCTTATATACCGCAATACCGTGAAGATCTATGCGGTTTACAAAGATTAAGCAAAGGTACAAATTGATTGACTTTAAGAGGGGAGGAAGAAAGAGGGTTAATAGGACAGGAAATCCATTTTTGAGGAGAGAGTGATCAATAGAACAAGTTAATCGCTATAGAGGGGAGCGAGAAGACAGGATCAGTTGTGTAGATACTTTAGGAACAGGTGTGTTTTCAGACGTTTCCTAAATTCCTCATAAGTAGTGGGCGAAAGCAATTGTTCTAGGTCTTTACCCCACGATGCTGCTTGGTGCGAGAGAAGATGTTCATGGTGTTTTTTCAGTTTACCACCTCTCACTGGGGGGGAAACGAAGTTGGAATGTGAGCTTCTCTTGTGTCTGTTGGCTGAGAAGACGAAAAGGTCCGTTATATATTTAGGGGCAAGTCCATGTAGTGCTTTGAAGCAGAAGCAGGCAAATTTAAACTTTACGCGCGCCTCCATTGGCAGCCAATGCAGCTGCCGGTAGTAGGGTGTCACGTGGTCAAACTTCCTCAGCCCAAAGATCAGTTTGACCGCTGCATTTTGCATCAATTGTAAATGCTGCATGTTCTTTTGGGAAATTGCTAAATCTATATATATAAAATCGGAGGTATGTATGTGTGTATGTATGTGCCGCGATCACGCAAAAACGGCTTGATCGATTTGAACGAAACTTGGTATGCAGATCCCTTACTACCTGGGGTGATATGTTCTGGGGGTTTCACGGCCCACAACTCTATGTTGCTTGCTCAAGGGTGGGTTCACCCAAGAATTTATATGTTCTTGCTCCTGGAGGTGAAACTAAAAATGTTGTTTATAATCATTTTTTGCGTTAGTTGTATTGTATTCATTTTGTCAAATATTTCACATTATAATTTGAATATATGTGTGTGTGTATGTATGTATGTATGTATGTATGTTCCAGCATAACTCTTCAATGCATGGACAGATTTCAAGCAAACTTGACATACACATTACTTACTATCTGAGGACAAACACTGTGGGGGTGGGAAGGGGGGGATATGTGAAAATGATTGAAAATGACAGATTTTAGTATCTACCCCATAGTGTTTTCGGGCTCACACATGAATACTCAGCATAACTCTGAAACGCATGGAGAGATTTCAACCAAACTTGGTACACATATGACTTACTATCTGGGGAAAAATATTGTGCAGGTGGGACGGGGTAAAATACTGTGGGGGTGGGAAGGGGGTGATATGTTAAAATTATCAAAAGCGACAGATATTAATGTCCAACCCATAGTTTTCGGGCTCGCAGAGATGAATACTCACACTCCCGATGCCGTTTAAGTCTAAGTTCAGCCCCATAGAGAGGGACATTCCTTTGGGACATGTGGAGGGTAGGGGGTTGGGACATGGGGGTGGAGCATATGGGACATGTGGGGGGGGGGTAACGTGGGGGGTGGGACATGTGGGACATAGGGGGGTGGGACATGTAGGGGATTGGACATTTTGGGATAAATAAATATCCGGGCAATGCCGGGTAATCAGCTAGTAGGCAATAATAATCCACCCCCCCCAAAAAAAACCCCAACTAAAAAGGATTTTCTACAATCCACTTAGTCCTGAAATGCCGAAATATTATTCAAGCTTCCTTGAAGGTTATTTTTCACTTTTTGTGAGAGAATTACAATCTCCTTTCATCATAGGTAGGTGCTGCCTTCAAACAGATTATTCTACGCTAGAATACAACAGTATTATATAGGTAATAATGCACCTTCCCTCCATGGTCAGGCCACCTTCCATTGTCTTGGGTTGTGATTTAGTGGTAGCTGAGATGATTTGTTTCTTGTTAAATTGGGCTTTTGGAAGTGCTGGGATAATTGTATTGTAGTGGCATGCTGCTAGAAGACATTGTTTGAATTCTCTGAGAAGTTATTATGTAAAATTGTGGAGTACAAAAAGCCCTTTCTCTGTTTCCTGAGAGAACGATACGTGAAGCTTTTGAGAGAGACAATAAATTCTCTAGTGTAACAGCTGCAAACATTTTGTTCTTTAACAAAGATGGTGGTAAAAGTCTTCACAAACAAAGGGCTATCTGCTGAGAGGGTTGTACTGAGAAATGCCGCAGCCCCTGCACTTTTCTGAGGGTAGAGAAAGGGTTAAAGAATTGTTTGAGGACCAGGGTTTACTGCAAGACCTCTTGGCGTAAGGCAGACACACTGAGTTGCAAGAGCGTAGCTCTATGGGTTGCATCTATGAGTCAAAAAACAATAATTAGTAACCATCGGGTGTCGGAACTGTGAGCTCTGCATTGCAGGGACCCTTTCCTCCATATTTTGGATACAGGGGGTTTCCTTCGGACAGTGCCTTCCTGCTTGCTGAATGTGGTTTCGGTTTTCCCTGGCGAAGAAACTGGATATGTGCAGAGTTCTTCTGTGTTACTTGGAGGTCACCAAAGAGTTCCGTCTCTTTGACCATTTGTTTCTGCAGACTCATTCTATTAAGTGGGGGGTGCTCTCCCTTCTAGGTCCACGATTTCCAGCTGGATCCGTAGGACCATTTCGTCAGCTCATTCTTGTGGGGACTCAGTCTCCTATTTCTGTCAAGGTGCATTCTACCAGATGTGTGGCCTCTTTGTGGGCCGCAGCTATATCTCTATTGCTTGTGGGGATTTGTAGGCCAGCGATGTGGTCTTCTCGTCATACGTTTGCCAAGTTCTACAGAGTGGCAAGACAGGACTCCGCCTTGGGGTCCTTGGTCTTATGGGTCAGCCCACCCTAGTTGATTTTTTTAAGGGGACTGCTTTTGTACATCCCTACTATCTAGAATGTTTCACCTATTGCAAAACAAACAAACAAACAAAAAAAAAAGAGATTATGTACTTACCCTGGTAAGCTTTTTTCCAGTAGATAGTTGAGACATTCTAGACACCCTCCCAGTATTTACTGCACCTGCTTATAGGTTACTGTCTGTTTATGCCTGTCAGTCCTTGAGGACTGTAAAGAATTTGTATATATGTTTCCATTTATTGGGGAATGGTTTCTCAGCTTCTTTGAAGCCGGTGTTGGACATTAATGTTGGTTGACTTCTTGAGCAGAACAGTTGGTGTGAGCCAGTTGCTACAGGTGCCTCTACTTCACGTGTTTTGGGTGGCTCTCCGTGTTTGGGTAGCTTCATTGCATGCCCCCTAGTCCTAGTAATTTTGGCATAATAATGGCAGTGGTCTTTCCACATAATTTTGAAAAAGTGTTGTGCAAAATGGTAATGGAAGATTCTGAGATTAAACAGGAAGCCATTCTGGAGAGTGAAGACTCTGAAGTCCTTGGAGGATATTTAGGTAAATACTTCATGAAGTAATTTATTCCAATGGAGATAGAATTCAGAAAATTGAAAATGACGGAGGCACACACGAAAAGGCTTTAAAACCTTAACTGCAAAGTCCCACTGAGAAATTGCATTAACTATAAAAAGAAGATAAAACCCACTGGAGCAAAGATTTTGCTCAAGTAAAATGAGTCAGTGAAGCTATATTCAACCTGAAGGAATTGGATGTGGATTTCGCTGATAACAGAAACCCAGGAAGTCAACCAGGTCCTTTCAGAGAAGAGTTAAATAACAACACAAAGAACAACTTAGGGGAGGCCAACATACGATAAGTTCCTACAAAACATAAATCCCTATTTTTATTTGTTGGAAAATTGCACGACCAAATTTCCGACTAGCACACAAATTTGTGTATGCAACCGCAGCTTACAGAATTCAGCCATTATGCATGTAACTTAATAGATTAATTGGATGCTAATCAGCCTTATCAACTAATGATTGGCTATAATTGAGGTTTATTGCCACAGTTACATAGAAATATAGAAACATGATAGCAGATAAAGGACAAATGGCCCATCCAGTCTGCCCATCCGCAGTAATCATGATCTCTTCCTCTCTCTAAGATATCCCAGGCTATCTTCAATTCAGACAGTCTCTGTTTCCAGTACCTCTTCTGGGAGACTGTTCCATGCATCTACCATCCTTTCTGTAAAAAGGTGTTTCCTTAGATTACTCCGGAGCCTATCACCTCTTAACTTCATCCTATGCCCTCTCATTCCAGAGCTTCCTTTCAACTAAAAGAGATTCGACTCATGCGCATTTACGCCACGCAGGTATTTAAATGTCTCTATCATATCCCCCCTTTCCTCCAAAGTATACATATTGAGATCTTTAGATCTGTCCCCATACACCTTATGATGAAAACCACACACCATTTTAGTAGCCTTCCTCTGGACCGACTCCATCTTTTTTATATCTTTTTGAAGGTGTGGCCTCCAAAATACTACTAAATATCCTAAATGAGATCTCACCAGAGTCTTATACAGAGGCATCAATACCTCCTTTTTTCCTACTGGCCATACCCCTCCCTATGCACCCTAGCATCCTTCTAGCTTTCGACGTCACCTTTTCAACCTGTTTGGCCACCTTAAGATCATCACATACAGTCATCACCCAAGTCCCGCTGTACAAATGTAAGGAAGTTCTTCTTCACCCAGAGAGTGGTGGAAAACCCTCCAGGTTTCAAGACAAAGTTAGACAAGTTCCTGCTAAACCAGAACGTACGCAGGTAAGGCTAGACTCAGTTAGGACACTGGTCATTGACCTAAGAGCCATCGTGGGAGCGAACTCCTGGGCACGATGGACCACTGGTCTGACCCAGCAGCGGCAATTCTTATGTTCTGCTGTGCACATAAGTTCTTCACCCCCTAAACTGTTCTGTTCCCTCGGGTTTTTGCAGCCCAAATGCACGACCTTGCATTTCTTAGCATTAAGGTTTAGCTGCCAAATTTCAGACCATTCTTCAAGCTTCGCCAGGACTTTCCCCATGTTATTCACACCATCTGGGATGTCTACTCTATTGCAGATTTTGGTATCATCTACAAAGAGGAGGAGAGCGTGGTGCCATGGTTAAAGCTACAGCCTCAGCACCCTGAGGTTGTGGGTTCAAAACCCACACTGCTCCTTGTAATCCTGGACAAATCACTTAATCCTTCCATTGCTCCAGGTACATTAAATAGATCATGAGCCCACCAGGATAGACAGGGAAAAATGCGTAAGTAGCTGAATAAATTCATATAAACCATTCTGAGCTCTCATGGAACAATGGTATAGAAAATTGAATAAATATAAATAAATAAATCTTATTTGACAGCCCTTCAGCAATATCCATTATAAAACATTAAAAAATATCCATTATAAAACACTATAAAAATGTTAAAAGGAATAGGCCCAAGAGCAGAACCTTGAGGCACTCCACTGGTAACCTCCCTTTCCTCAGAGCGATCTCCATTGATCACTACCCTCTGTCGCCTTCCACTCAACCAGTTTCTGACCCAGCCCGTCACTTTGGGGCCCAACCCAAGTGCACTCAGTTTATTTATTAGACGTCTGTGTTGAACACTGTCAAAGGCTTTGCTAAAATCTAAATACACCACATCTAGCGCACTACCTCTACCCAATTCTCTGGTCACCCAGTCAAAAAAATTGATCAGATTTGTTCTCTCAGGGTTTCTGCAGCTGGCATTGTGCTTGTTGCAGGTTTCAGGGTCTCACTACGTCTTTGTCAGGTAGAAACCGATGTTTTAGCCACCATGCACCAGTTCACAATACTTGGCGGTCAGTCAGGCATGGCTAAAAGCTAAACTACGGAATATTAGCCTTGAAAAAACCCGTTGGGTGAAACATGTCGGCGTGATAATCCCTGTGAACTAGAGCACTGGAAATTATTAAGCTAAGTATTTAAAAAGTTCTGTTGGAAAGAGGATACTGGGCTTGATGGACTGTCCCAGTATGTGAGCCAAGTAGAAGAACAATCAATCCATTGTGGCATCACTGCTGAGGTTGGCTCTTAGGCATTGGTGGATTGAGGCATTATGACATCACAATCTCAGCTCCAGAATGTTGCTACTCTTTGGGTTTCTGCCAGGTACTTGGGACCTAGGTTGGCTACTGTTGGAAACAGGATACTGGGCTTGATGGACCTTCAATTCTTATGTTTTTATGTGAGCCAAGTAAAGGACAATGAAGCTATTGTGACATCACTGCTAAGGTTGGCTCTTAGGCATTGGTGGATTGAGGCATTATGACATCACAATCTCAGCTCCGGAATGTTGCTACTCTTTTGGTTTCTGCCAGGTACTTGTGACCTGGGTTGGCCACT
Organism: Geotrypetes seraphini; assembly: GCF_902459505.1. Taxonomy (NCBI): domain Eukaryota; kingdom Metazoa; phylum Chordata; class Amphibia; order Gymnophiona; family Dermophiidae; genus Geotrypetes; species Geotrypetes seraphini. The sequence goes on from NC_047084.1 coordinate 109,159,529, forward strand.
GCTGGAAGCTGGATACTGGGCTTGATGGACCTTCGGTCTGTTCCAGTATGACAACACTTATGTGTTTATGCTAGCATTGTCACTTAATTTTAGGTGAAATGTTATACAATGAAGGGGAAAGAGGATGAGGACGAAGTTGAGGACAGGAAGAGCCAGAATTTAGATAGTAATTTAGTAGGAAATCTACTGCAGGTGGTGGATGGACTTCTCTGGCATAAATAGGAAAAAAAGCCATTCTGAGAGATCTCAATAAATCAGTCAGAGCTAATTGGATTTTCTAAATAAAGTTAGGAATAAATGATGCAGGTCTGTAAAGAATCCCGAGAGACCGGTAGTACCAGAAGATGGAAAGCGAGTGAATGTGAGACTGTTTCATAGAATAGGGATTACAAAAAAAAAAAAAGTCAACTCTGACTATAATCAGACACCATGTGAGACCTAGAAAAACGTCAGTGAGGAAAAAGAAAATGAAGATGTTATAACGTGGCCACTTGGCCTTCAGGCCCAACGGATTCTGTGAAAGTAACTAATTGACCTCAGATTTTGTTGAAAGCATTAGCAGGAGAACAGATGGAGGGAACAGCGTGAGGTTAATGGGTCTGGAGTTTCCACATGGGCCTGACGAGGAAGCTCATTTGGAAACAGGAGAGGTTAAGAGCAGGACCAGAGGTAAACTGGTATCGGTGGCCTGCCAAAGATAAATATCTGCTACTCAGCTCTTGACTAATATAGGGCAGGCTGTGGCCTACCTTCGGGCATTGGTCCCCACTTTAATTGATTTGCATGGAGGGGACCCGTGAGCCAGTGGTAACACTAATGATAGGTTATAGCAGGGGTCTCAAAGTCCCTCCTTGAGGGCCGCAATCCAGTCAGGTTTTCAGGATTTCTCCAATGACTATGCATGAGATCTATGTGCATGCACTGCTTTCAATGCATATTCATTGGGGAAATCCTGAAAACCTGACTAGATTGCGGCCCTCGAGGAGGGACTTTGAGATCCCTGCACTAGACCAGGAGTGGGCAACTTCGGTCTTTAAGGGCCGCAATCCAGTTGGGTTTTCAGGATTTCCCCAATGAATATGCATTGAAAGTAGTGCATGCACATGGATCTCATGCATATTCATTGGGGAAATCCTGAAAGCCCGACTGGTTTGCAGTCCTCAAGGAGGGACTTTGAGATCCCTACACTAGACCAGGAGTGGGCAACTTTGGTCTCCAAGGGCCGCAATCCAGTTGGGTTTTCAGGATTTCTCCAATGAATATGCATGAGATCTATGTGCATGCACTGCTTTCAATGCATATTCATTGGGGAAATCCTGAAAACCCGACTGGATTGAGGCCCTCAAGGAGAGACTTTGAGATCCCTGTCCTACAGCAATAGTTAAGGGTTTAGGTCAGACATGGGCAACTCCGGTCCTCGAGGGCCGGAATCCAGTCGGGTTTTCAGGATTTCCCCAATGAATATGCATGAGATCTATGTGCATGCACTGCTTTCAATGCAAATTCATTGGGGAAATCCTGAAAACCCGACTGGATTGCGGCCCTCGAGTAGGGACTTTGAGACCCCTGGGTTGTAGTGAGTTCAGTGCATGAATTAGCAAACATCGATATCTTGAACATTTAAACCCCACAATTTAGGTACATTAAATATAATGCAATTGGATGGCTTTTTTGATGCATGAATTATGCAAATACTATGATAATGGCCTCATTAATTATCAGTGCAGTGTTTAGGAAGGCATTTTACACGAGGGCCAGTTTATCTATGCTTCCTGAGGTGTAGTTAACTAGAACAGTGTTTCTCAATACACGGTACATGTGCCCTTAGGGGTACGCGAGCCGCTTGTTGGGGGTACACAGCACTGCGCCGGTCTCCCGCCCCTTCCTCCTTAATGGCCGTTGCTGCCAGGGATCCCATGCCCTTAATGCCTGCCCATCCCCCTCCACCGAAGCCACTGCCTCGCCGGGGATCCCATGCCCTCCTTCCTGCCCTCCCCTTCCACCGAAGCCAATCCAGAAGGCTTCCTTCCGATGTCAGAGCTGACGTCGGAGGAAAGACTTCCAGGTCAGCGGGGGATCCTAGTTACCTCCTTCCAGGTGGGCTGTTCCTCCCTGCCTACTTCTTCGGTGGAGGGGGACAGACGGGCAGACAGTAAGGAGGGCACAGGATCCTCAGCGGTGGCGGTGGCCATTAAGGAAGAAGGGGAGCAGGAGACCCACGCAGTGCCGCATACCCCCAACAAGTGTCTCTCAAACCCGTACCGCGTGTTGAGAAACACTGTGATAGATAACCCCTTTCTTTTGCGTATATCTTCATTTGCACCCAGTACTGCCTTGCACAGCTCCCCCTGCAGATCCAACACCTCCCCAAACTATGCAGCTTCTCCCACCCAGGACCGTTCCAATCCTCTTCCTAACGTGGGCCTTTCTGCATTGGCCTTTGAACCAGACTAAAGCCTTGTCTGCAAGAATAACCAGAACAAAAAAAAAAGACTACAGAAATATGTCTTCACAGTGCCAGTCTCTTCTTCACACAGATGATCTTGGTGAGCGGCCTGCTCGGGAACCACAGCCAGTGATAGTTTTGTTAATGTACCAGTTATATAAAAGAGAGCTCTGATATTACAGGAACGAAATTGAAAAGCGACTGCGGTGTAAAAATAAAAGATGTCAGGGACAGACTATTATTTTTCCCCCAGTAATAACTGCAGTTAGACGAAAGACGTTTCTGAACATATTTCCAGCTTATAATTGATTGTAGTTTAAGAAATGAAATTCAGAACTTTTTTTTTTCCCCTCCCCAAAGCCTTTTCCTTCCAAGCGTCTGCTTTTGAAGATGAAATGCTTTTCTGCTGAAGAAGCGATGAATAGAGCCGACGGGGTTTTTGCCTCATCTATGTCCAGTTAACTAAAGATGGGGTCTGTCTCTAAGACCGGCATGCTTGCATAACTAATCAAGAACAGTTTTGGTTTGAGAAAGACATATTTCAGAGGCATTCACACACTGTCTGTTTGAAAGCCATTCTTGCTCAGCAGGGTCAATTTTATAAATCATTTCTCATGTATAAAAATTCGTTTTGTATGTGGAAAATGCTTTCTGGATGGTTACCCCCTTGGTCCAGGCCCCCTAATCCCTGATCCAATACATCCTGATGGTAATATGCACACTGAACACAGTCAAAGGCATTATCTGCCCCAAAATCAAAATAATACACCACTAGTACCTGACAAAAACCCAAACAGTAGCAACATTCCATTCAGAATCCTAAAGAATAGGTTCCGGAATCTCAAAGAGTAACTAAAGATTCTGGAACCCCAAAGAGTAGCAACATTCCATTCAGAATCCTAAAGAATACAAGATTCCGGAATCCCAAAAAGTAGCACATTCCATGCTACCGAACCAGGGCATGCAGTGGCTTCCCCCATGTATTTTTCAATAACAGACTATGGACTTTTCCTCCAGGAACTTGTCCAAACCTTTCTTAACACCAGCTACGCTATCAGCAATGCGTTCCAGAATAACAATTCTCTGAGTGAAAAAATATGTCCTCCTATTGGTTTTATGTTGAATCAATTTTTATTTTCAAACATAAATCCAACCAACAAATTACCAACAGCCAGAAAACAGTAGAAAGAAAGCCAAATACAAAGCAAACAGCTCCAACAATCCCAGCCCTAACCGATCCCACCCTACCCCAACCCCCCAGATCCAAGAACAAAGGAAAAAAAAAAAAATCAAAAAGCAGTAGGCTTGGACTCTGATAACCCACTGCCGATAAATGAGATCGAAACCCTAACACCCCAACACCCCACAAAATTTTTTTTCGTATCTTCCCATGCACCCCTGGGGGTCACCGTGTAGACAAAATAGAGAACTCCAGCCCTGGAGTGGTTTACAAAGAATTCAAAATGTCACTCCGAGCCCTCTGTGATAGAGATTGGAGATAGGAGTCCCAAATCTGAAGAAACTGTCGCTTTCGTCGCAGGCTCCTTTCCAGCAGAGCATGCAAAGGATTCCTCCAAGCCCAAAACGAGGGCAAGGTGTCTCTGTCACTTTCTTCCCCAAGGCGCCCAACCACTCCATAAATTGACACTGCCCCGGACCTGGCAAACAAAAGGCTTCATACTTATCCAGCAAAAGACCAGCAGCAGAGAAAGGAAACATACGGCCCAAAACACTCTCCATGTTAGCCGAGACCTGCCTCCAAAAACATTTCCTCCTATTGGTTTCCCTGTAACTTCATTGAGTGTCCCCTAGTCTTTGTAAATTTTGACGGAGTGAAAAATCGATCCACTTGTACCTGTTCCACTCCACTCAGGATTTTAAAGACAGGTAATTTTCTCTGTATCAGCTCCCCAACTTTGGAATTCTCTCCCTATCTATTTAAGGGAAGAATCCAATATAGAAAAATTCAAAGGTAAACTGAAGAGTTTTCTCTTTAACGATGTTTTTGCTAATTAACCATCTAATTTTTTATCACAGTATATTATTTACTCATAAGCTTCATTGAAGCTTTAATTCTTTCCCTTTTCCCTTTTGTGCTTCCCTTATTTGTTCCTTACTCTTTAAACATATTGTAACTCTTCCCCATATTTTTCCTCACGTATCTTGTTTTTTAATGTATTGTCTGTCTTTTAATGTATTTTTCCCTCAAATTTGTAATTTTAGTAATTTGTAAATCGCTTAGAATTTGGATTAAGCGTTTAATCAAAATACAATAAACTTGAAACTTGACATCAATCATATCTCACCTCAGCCGTCTCTTTTCCAAGCTGAAGAGCCCTAAACGATTTAGTCTTTCTTCATCTTGGCCGCGTGAACAATGATTCTCAGATGTGTTGAAACAGAAATCCTGTGGTTACATAAAAACTGGACTCTACATACATGTCCACCTGTACTCCCCAAAATATAAGATAGCAGATGTACATTTCAAAAACGGACGCATTCCATTCACTAACTCAGGCCCTCCCCTTACAAAGCCAAGCATCAATGGCATCGAAGTCCCAATTGGCTTTGGTGCGAGTTCCATCATTGGCGTCGTAAAAGAGGGCCTTAATAAATGAAATAAAACAAACATAGAAATACTTTGATACTGTATCTTTTTTGTATTGGACAAATTTAATAAATGTTTTGACTATTTTTCAGAGACCAAAGCCACCTTCAGGTCTAGAAAGTCTCCTGACCTAAGAAAGGTGGTTTTGGCCTTCAAAAGCTAGTCAAAAATTGTATTTTGTCCAATAAAAACATATCACCTTATTTTCCATTGTTCTTTTGTTTGATTTTTATTTATTAATCTATAAAGTGGACCAACACAGCTACCACTCTACATTAACCCTTTATTTGACATTGTTGCTCAGAAGCAACATATGTCTTCCATGACTCTTCCGGGAGATTTGCCTCTCCAAGGGCTCCTTTTACGAAGGTGCGCGAGCGTTTTTAACGCCCGAACCGGATTAGTGCGCGCTAGCCGAAAAACTAGCGCCTGCTCAAGAGGAGGCGGTAGTGGCTACGCATGGCAATTTAGCGGACGCTATTCCGTGCGTTAAGGCCCGAACGCGCCTATGTAAAAGGAGCCCCAAATGCCTGTTTACTTGGCACTATTGCTCTCATTCAACATCAAGTTACACAAAGTAGCCATTTTACCATTTACCAATTAAGGGTTGAAAATAAATTTTTTTTTTACTATGATATGTTTTTTATATGTATTTTGCATGCTTTATCAAAACAAATAGAACTTTATTGAACTACAAAAAACCTTTTTTTTCTATATCATCTTCTTATTTACCCCCCCTTTTATAAAACCATGGAAGAGTTTTTTTCAGCATAGGCTAGTGCGGTGAATGCGCTGCGCTGCGCCAGACCTTCATAGACTTCCTATGAGCATTGGGAGCAACGCAGAGCATTCAGCGTACCAGCTGTGGTTTTGTTAAAAGGGGGGGAGGGGAGGGTGTTAATTTTTCTAATCATATAGGTTTCAGTTAGTCTCCAATTATTGATTTTCCTTCTTCTTCTTTCCAAGGTCTCCTGTCCATTTGCCATTTTCCTACATCCTCAGGATCTCCTCTTTCTGTCTCATGCCACCTGCCATATGTGTGTGTGTGTCCCCACAGTCATCCAGGTTCCCCTGGGGTCTGTGCTGGGATCGCTGCTTTTTAATGTATTTATCAATGATCCAGAGATTGGAATAACTAATGAGATAATTAAATTTGCATATATCCCTGGAAGTTTGGCGAAACGAGCTCCATCGGGATTGGACTGATGAAAAAACTTTCAGATGTTTGAAGGCTCTTCATCTTTTTGTCAGCTGTTATCATTCAATGTGCATCTGATCACATTTCAGAAAGATCTTCATTCACTAGACACAAAAGGATTTAATGAAGGCACAACAGCGTCTGAAGAAAGTCACTTTTGAAATGATCCAAAATTGTCTAAAAAAATGATGATTATAAGTTTCAAGTTTATTATGTCTTGAAATACCGCTTTACATACCAAAGCGGTTTACATCTTTACAATGTTAAAAAATTAATGAAAAGTTGGGGGAATGGACAAACAAAGTGACAGTAACTATTAAGACAAAAAAGGGAGAAAAGTTCATGTGACGCCTTTCAATTGTGAGTTGCATTGGTTCCCCGTGGAGGCTTGCGTTATATTTTAAAGTCCTGATGTCTATATCATAAAGTTGCTTTTGGTTTGCCCCCCTTATGTATAGCAGCCAGATTCTACATAGTGTCTTATAAAAATAATAGAAAGTTACATCCTTTGAACATAAGAACAAAAGAATTGCTGCTGCTGGGTCAGATCAGTGGTCCATCGGGCCCAGCAGTCTGATCACGCGGCGGCCCTCTGATCAAAGACCAGTGCCCTATAGTTTATAGTTTATTCAATTTTTGATTAAACGCCTTTTCGATACTTCAAAGCGTTGTACAAAGTAAAAAATATTAACATTTTAACAAAAATGACAATTAAACATACTTTCCTATAGTAAACTGCAGGACTACAGACCGTACAAACTGGGTAAGTGTTGACCCGTAGGCCATAGAAACATAAGGAAAAGGGGGGAGAAATGCACTTGTAATAGAAAAGTGAGGAACATATAAGGGAAAAACACTTAGGAACTGGGGAGCAGTATAAAATTAATAGTTAAGAGAAAGTAGTTCAGTTAAAAGCATCTTTAAAAAGAAAGCACTTTAAATTGCTTTTAAAATTTTTTAGGTTTTTTTTCCATTTTTATATACAAAGGGAGAGCGTTCCAGATTGTAGGGGCTGTAACAGAAAACGTGGAGGTGCGACGCGTGCCAATGATTTTTAAAGAGGGAATATTAAGGTTATATTGAGAGATGGATCTAAACGAGACTAGCCCTACGAGCGCCTGTTCTTGTTCAGCAGGAACTTGTCTAACTTTGTCTTGAATCCCTGGAGGGTGTTTTCCCCTATGACAGACTCCGGAAGAGCGTTCCAGTTTTCTACCACTCTCTGGGTGAAGAAGAACTTCCTTACGTTCGTACGGAATCTATCCCCTTTCAACTTTAGAGAGTGCCCTCTCGTTCTCCCTACCTTGGAGAGGGTGAACAACCTGTCCTTATCTACTAAGTCTATCCCCTTCAGTACCTTGAATGTTTCGATCATGTCCCCTCTCAATCTCCTCTATTTGAGGGAGAAAAGACCCAGTTTCTCTAATCTCTCATTGTAAGGCAGCTCCTCCAACCCTTTAACCATCTTAGTCGCTCTCCTCTGGACCCTTTCGAGTAGTACCGTGTCCTTCTTCATGTACGGCAACCAGTGCTAGATGCAGTATTCCAGGTGAGGGCGCACCATGGCCCGGTACAGCGGCATGATAACCTTCTCCGATCTGTTCATGATCCCCTTCTTTATCATTCCTAGCATTCTGTTCGCCCTTTTTGCCACCGCAGCACATTGTGCAGACGGCTTCATCGACTAGTTGATCAGAACTCCCAAGTCTCTCCAAGTACCGCCCCGGACATCCTGTATTCGTGAATGAGATTTTTGTCACCGACATACATCACTTTACAGTGATCCACGTTGAACCTCATCTGCCATGTCGATGCCCATTCCCTCGAGCCCGATTATGTCACGTTGCAAATTTGTTTGGTTTTCCACCCGTTAAGGGATTCAAAAGCAAACTTTACCTTGAACACACTTTAGCATACCGAGCAGCTCATCATGATAAAGATTTTCGATATCTGTTGTCTACAACTGGCTCCCATGAACAGTTTAGAAAACAACTGAAAACTTTCTTCTCAAAATTTCTGAACTAATCACTTTTATTGTACCACTTTTGTAAACCGCATCGAAATAGAAGTCTGGTGTTATGTTATTTTATGTTAGGGATATAATATTAAAAATATAAGGAATGGTACAGGAAAAAACATCAGGGAAGTTGGGTTGTCTGGAACAAGCCTCGTCGCTTTTGCTTTTTAAAAATTATTTATTTATTTATTTCTTCCATTTGTGCGTCACACATACCTATACAAGCTATAGGCCAGTGGTTCCCAACCCTCTCCTGGAGAACCACCGGGCCAATCGGGTTTTCAGGTTAGCCCTAATGAATATGCATGAGAGAGATTTGCATATAATGGAAGTGACAGGCACGCAAATCTGCTCCTTGCATATTCATTAGGGCTAGCCTGAAAACCTGATTGGCTTAATGGTCCTCCAGGACAGGGTTGGGAACCACTGCTCTAGGCGACATTACAGAGGAAGGGGTTAGAAGAGGGTAGGGAGCAGAGTGGAGGGCAGGAAGGAGTGGAGAGGAGAGAAGTATGTAGAATAGTTCATAGAAATTCCAAACTTTACAGATAGGAGCACCATCTATGTCAGGGGTAGGGCACTCTAGTCCTCAAGAGCCGTATTCCAGTTGGGTTTTCCCCAATGAATATGCATGAGATCTATTTGCATGCACTGCTTTCAATGCATATTCATTGAGGAAATCCTGAAAACCCAACTGGAATACGGCTTTCGAGGACCGGAGTTTCCTACCCCTGATCTATGTAAATGATATCTAAATGAATGTAAAAAGGAATAGAAGGGAGGAACCATTAAATAATAGAATTCAGTTAATAAAATAAAAAGACTAGGGGTAAAAACAATGGAATAAAATTTAAAATAATTCATAAAGCTGGAAGAGAAAATTGAAAACCAAAATCAAATAAGTCTGGCAGAAGTCCAATTTCCTGAAGCAGTTTTGTTGCCTCAGCATATTTTAAATAACCCCAACGGCAAGAGTCCAGACGGGGCAGATATCAGCTCGGGCTCTCCAGCTGCTGCAACTCTGACTCATCGCTTCCAGGCAGAAGATGCACAGAGATAGAACAATCCAGCGCCGGGCCTCACTGCTCTCGGTGGGCAGGGGATGCTCATGGGCAGCTCCTGAAGAATACAGCACTCTGCCTCCATCGGACAACCGGGAGGAGGAGTCCACGGCACGGTCCCACTCCACGGATCCGGAGACACCACCAGCTCCTCCCCAATGAGAGAGCCCCATCCTAGGCAACCACCAGCAGCGATCCACCATGCCTCCGCTGGTCCCGCCTCCAGCAACGATCTCCCCGCAGCGATCTCTAGTCACCACACGCAGGTAGGAAGGGCCTCTGCTGAAAATGAACCGTTCCAGGCCTTTAGGTTAGGCTGTGATTCTATAACTGTCAAACTCCTCCTATCCAAGATGTTTTCAGACTCACCCGAGTGAAAATTAAAAGAAAAAAGTACAGAACCCTGTAAAACTATGAATAAGGTAGATAAAAGGAATAAAAGAAAGTAGAAACCAACTAAATAGAACTAAAAACTTAAAAATATAAGAGAGAGACACTGAAGCCTAAGTCTTACCCGGGCAACATTCTAGAACAGAACCCTATCGTAAATCTCCTAAGTGGGTTTGAGAATAAGACAGGCTTTTTACATGATCCGTGATTGAAATCTGGAACTGATAAGTCTCAGACTTAAATCTTTTAGTATTTCATCAGTTTCAGAGCAGGCTTCTGAGATCCTTTTTCCTCTCATATATGACTAAACACCTTTTATTTTGTTATTGAAAGCCAAAATTTCATTGTAGACAGACTTAAAGATCTCAATCTGTATACTTTGGAGGAGAGGCGGGAGAGGGGAGATATGATAGAGATGTTTAAATACCTAACAGATGTAAATGCACATGAGTTGAGTCTCTTTCATTTGAAAAGAAGTTCTGGAATGAGAGGGCATAGGATGAAGTTAAGAGGTGATAGGATCCAGAGTAATTTCAGGAAATACTTTTTCACAGGACAGGGCCGTAGATGCGTGGAACGGTCTCCCGGAGGAAGTGGTGGAGACAGAGACTGTGTCTGAATTCAAGAAGCTGTGGGAAAGACACGTGGGATCTCTTACAGAGAGGAAGAGATAATGGTGCGGATGGGCCATTTGATCTTTATCTTCCATCATGTTACTATGTTTCTGTAAGATTCACTCTCGAAATCACAGCTCTAAGTACTTCCCTTGCCTTCCGAGTTGGTACTAGCCATTAGAGGTGTCCCCTCCTAAACTAAACTAAACTAAACTAAGCCTTAGGTTTATATACCGCATCTTCTCCACTGAAGTGGAGCTCGACACGGTTTACAGAGTTTACAAAATATGGGAAGAGAGAAGAGAAAGAGTTTACAAAGCATAAAAAGAGGGGATGTAATCAGGAGAAGAGATTATTATATGCTAGAGAAAAGCCAGGTTTTCAGTTGTTTTCGGAATAGTTGGAGGAAGTCCAGGTTCCGCAGCGGGACAGTGAGGTCGTTCCAGAGGCCGGTGATTTTGGAGAGGAGGGATCTACCCAGTTTACCTGCGTGGAGGATGCCGTGTAGAGAGGGGAAGGATAGTTTATGTCTGTGGGCAGATCTGGTGGTAGTTGGTGTTGGGGAGAGGAAGGATAGAGGGAGTAGGGGCGGAAGGATGCCGTGAATGATCTTGAAAGCCAGGCAGGAGCATTTGAAATGAATTCTGGAAAGTACTGGGAGCCAGTGAAGATTGGTAAGTAGAGGGGAGACGTGGTCATATTTGCGTTTAGCAAAAATCAGCTTAGCCGCAGTGTTCTGGATAAGCTGGAGTCTGCGAAGACTTTTTTTCGTTAGGCCTAAGTAGATGGCGTTACAATAATCGAGTTTGGATAGGATGATGGATTGTACAAGGACGGTGAAATGCTTTTGGTGAAAATAGGATCTAACTTTCCTCAGCATGTGGAGGCTGAAAAAACAAGATTTTGCCAGGGAATTCAGGTGATCGTTGAGGGAAAGGGAGGAGTCGATAGTGATGCCAAGGATCTTGCTTGAGAACTCAAGGTGTAGAGCAGGGCCTGTGGGTAGGGTGAACAGGGCGGGCAGGTGAGCTAATTTTGGGCCGAGCCAGAGTAATTGTGTTTTTGATTCATTTAATTTCATCTGTACTGAGAGGGACCAGGCGTGAAGTCTCATTATGCATGATGTGATGTTTTCTTGGAGGTTTGTAAGGAGGTTTGGATCTGTTTCGAGGAGGATGAGGATATCGTCTGCATATGTGTAAATTGTTTCAAGGGGGGATAGTTTAAGGAGCTTCAGGGAGGTCATATATATGTTGAAAAGAATAGGGGATAGGGAGAGCCCTGTGGAACACCACAGGATGGTGTCCATGAAGCGGATTTGGAGCCGTTTGTGTTGACAATGTAGGAACGATCGCGAAGGAAGTTTGAGAACCACTTTAGGACAGAAGAGTCTATCCCTATCTCGGAAAGTTGGTAGATTAGTATGTCGTGATGCACGACGTCGAAAGCCACGGAGAGATCAAACTGTAGGAGAACAGCAAATTTGTTTCGGGCGTGTAGTTGTTGCACCTTTGAGATTAGGGAAACTAGGAGGGACTCGGTGCTGAAATTGGGCCTAAATCCGTATTGGTAGTGTTGGAGAATGGAGAATCTCTCTAGGTAAGAGGAGAGCTGAGTGGCGACTATGGTCTCTAGAAGTTTTGTTAAAAGAGGGATGTTTGCTATGGGGGCGATAGTTCGATGGTGAGGAAGGGTCCACGAAACTCGAGTCGGGGGGTCATCGATGTTATTATTACTATTCTTTTTCACTATTGCATGTTTGAGCACATTGTATATAAGACTATGGTTATAGACAACATCTATCAACCACTCGCTATTCCAGATATGTAAATCAGTTATATTTAAATACAGAGTACTTAGAGCTGTGGTTTCGAGAATGAATCTTATGGTGTCATCACAGATTAACAATATTATTTCCCTATAAGTTTAACTATGTTTCTATAACCATAAAGTTCTATGACATCACAAATCAGGTGTAAAGAGCTCTAGCCTATAGGAAGAGGAGATGCAAATGTTACGAGCCTCAGCCAATAGGGAGAGGAGGAGATAGTGGATGCTGCAGATGGGTCATTTGGCCTTTATCTGCCATCATGTTTCTATAACCATAAAGCTCTATGACCTCACAATGCAGGTGTAAAGAGCCTTAGCCTATAGGAAGAGGAGATGCAAATGTTAAGATCCTTAGCCAAAAGGGAGAGGAGGAGATGGTGGATGCTGCGGATGGGCCATTTGGTCTACATTGTATATCTGGATTTTCAGAAATGTTTGGCAAGGTTCCGCATGAATGACTACTTGGGACAATTGCGAGCCATGGAATCAAGGGTGAAATACTCACGTGGATTAAAAACTGGCTGGAGTATAGGAAACAGAGAGTGGGGGTAAATGGACAATACTCGGACTGGAAGAGCGTCACCAGTGGGGTGCCGCAGGGCTTGGTGCTTGGACCTGTGCTCTTTAACATCTTTATAAACGATCTGGACATTGGTACGATGAGTGAGGTGATTAAATTTCTGTTCTAAATGAGCAAAGTCTTGCAATATGAATACATGCAGTATACACGCGTCACATCATCACAACTGAGCCGATGGTTCTTCTCTCTCTGACGCTGCGGGAGTGTAGTGACTGTTCTAAACGAGCGAGGTCTTGCAATACGAGTCCATTCAGTATACATGCGTCACATCATCACAGCTGAGCCGATGGTTCTTGTCTTCCTGACGCTGCAAGAGTGTAATGACTGTTCTTAATGAGCAAGGTCTTGCAATATGAATACATGCAGTATACACGTGTTACATCATCACAACTGAGCCGATGGTTCTTCTCTCTCTGACGCTGCGGGAGTGTAGTGACTGTTCTAAACGAGCGAGATCTTGCAATACGAGTACATACAGTATACACGTGTTACATCATCACAACTGAGCCGATGGTTCTTCTCCTCTGACGCTGTGGGAATGTAAAGACTGTTCTAAACGAGCGAGGTCTTGCAATGCGAGTACGTATAGTATTTCGTATTAGTTTTTGGGTTGTGGAACGAATCGTCTGAGTTTCCATTATTTCTTATGGGGAATTCGCCTTGATATACGAGTGCTTTGGATTACGAGCATGCTTCTGGAACGAACTATGCTCGCAAACCATGGTTTTACTGCATATAACTACCGTATTTGCCGGCGTATAAGACGACTTTTCAGTACCTTAAAATCCTCCCCAAAGTCGGGGGTCGTCTTATACGCCGGGTACTGTTTACATGCCCTTACTTTACATTAGAGAGCTGTACGGGGACGCCTCCGAGGGTCGCGGGGCTCCTGCGGGGCTGGATGCTCAGTCTTCTGGATGTACGCGGCTCTTCTTCTCCCTACCTTCTCTGCTTGCAGCACAGAGCCGAATGGAAGTCTTCCCGACGTCAGCGCTGATGTCGGAGGGGAGGGAGGGCTTAAACAAAGCCCTCCCTCCCTCCGACGTCAGCGCTGACGTCGGGAAGACTTCCGTTCGGCTCTGTGCTGCAGGCAGGGCAGATAAGGAGAAGGAGAGTAGCCTCGCGGTACCAAGAGAGAGGGGCGGCCGCCCCGGTTGCAGCACAGCCGGCCAGGTTCCCTTACTTTTGTGGCACTTCCCCGACCGACCGATAACTGCCTGGGTCCGACAATCCTCCCTGCCCTGTAGCCGCAAATCTAAATTACCTTCTTACAGCAGCTGTAAGAAGGTAATTTAGATTCGCGGTTAAGGGCAGGTTGTCGCGGTTGTCGGACCGGGGCTGTTGTCGGTCGGTCGGGGAAGTGCCACAAAAGTAAGGGGACCTGGCCGGCTGTGCTGCACCCGGGGCGGTAGAGAAGGTGTGCGGAAGAAGGGGTAGTCTTATACGGCGAGTATATAACAAAACTCTATATTTTAACTAAAAGTTGGGGGGGTCGTCTTATACGCCCAGTCGTCTTATACGCCGGCAAATACGGTACATATCTTAAATAGATGCAAGAAAAGCTGCTAACAGGCCCCACACTAACTTAAATATCTTATTATTCCCCAAAAATTCTGCATTCATTTTTTTTCATATTTGTAACTAGAACACAAATTTGCCCACCAAAAAGGAAAATTTAAAGTATCAGAACCCTTCCAATTTCTTGTTATCATTTGGATGGTTATCCCTGTCATTAGCATGAAAAGCCGGCCTTTATACCGGTCAAATGGGGGTTTAACATACAATAAGGTACCACATATGTTTTGTCATGCTAAAGCCACTTTGAACTTGTATTCTGTAACAGGTCAGGCGTGCCTTGATGCTGTTACAGAATTGGTACTCAGTATGCCCCATTTGGGGGGGGGGCTTATTTCTAGGATACTTTCACCCAAATGTGCAAATCCTCCCAGTTATTTAATACAATTCTTCACACCACTTTTCAATAATAGTTGTACGTTCAGCAGTCACTCAAAAGTTGTTTTAGTGAGCCATCAGAAGCGGCACCCCAAATACGCAAGCTATAAAGTTATGAGGTTATTTGCCGCCGATGCTTCCTCATCGGCTCATCTAATTCCCGACATTTATATTTATATTTTTATTATATTAATTTCAATTATATCTATTTCTATTCTATTCAAAACACTAACCAGCTTGAAAATGAATTATTAAGAACTTATCTTTGAAGTCCTAGTTCAGCTTAGCTCAGGGGCGTTCAACCTGCGGCCCAGTGAAGTATTTCGTGTGGCCCTGGTCGAGGGCGATGCAGTGTTTTCCTTTGCTGCCCCTGGGTGTTTACCGTCTTGCCGGCTCCCTCCTGTGTCTTACTGCAGCGTTTGCATGTTTGTGCGGCCCCAGAAACATTTTTTCGGCCAATGTGGCCCAGTGAAGCCAAAAGGTTGGCCAAGCACCAACGCCGACATGCATGTTTCGTGCAGCGACACTGCTTCAGGGCATGGCAAAACTACGATTGAAAGACAACAGAGCTCGGTTGAAACATGAATTCTTCAACCAATAAATACATTTAAAGATGTAAAAACAGTATGAACTTACTAGTTTTTTAGTTGAACCACTTTTTTTAAACATGGCGGGCAGCAACGCTCCTCCAGCGAATGGAGTTAAAGAGCTGCACTGCCCATCTCACGTCATAAAGACAGGAGATGACTGTGATAGGATAGACCTGACTCTCCCTACCAGCCATACAGAGGAGTTAAGGACGTCTCAGGTTAAGGACGTCCAGTCCAATTCAGCATTGAGTCCATTAGGCTCTAGAGTGTGGAGGTCAAAAATCCACCTCTGCTCTTTGTAGTTGATCAAGGACTCAATATCACCACCCTACCACCCAATTACAATCTCTTCTAGGATTCTCCATTTGAATTCCATGGGCTGATGTTGAGCTATTTCCCAATGGGATACTAAAAGATCTAAAGGGGTTTTGTTTTTCAAGCTAGATTTATGTTCAGTGAGTCGAGTTGTTATCATCCTTAAGGATCTCCCTATATAAAAGTTTATTGCAGGGGCAAATAATTACGTAAATTACAGCTTTAATAGAGCAAGTCGTATCAGTTCTAGATCAGTGGTTCCCAACCCTGTCCTGGAGGACCACCAGGTCAATCGGGTTTTCAGGCTAGCCCTAATGAATATGCATGAGAGAGATTTGCATATAATGGAAGTGACAGGCATGCAAATCTGCTCTATGCATATTCATTAGGGCTAGCCTGAAAACCCGATTGGCCTGGTGGTCCTCCAGGACAGGGTTGGGAACCACTTTTCTAGATGAAACGGACCAATTTTGGACTGGGACTGTCCAACATAATCCCTCGATGGTAGTCACACCACTTCCAACTACCATATTTGGTGTGACCCATCACATTTGTATCCAAGGTGTTATAATCTAGTCTTTTGTAAGAAAGCATTTCACCAATCGTTTTGCCTCTACGATAGGCAAACATAGGGGGGGGGGGATAGTTAATTCTTCATCCAATTGCAGAATGGACCAATGCTTATAAATAATATTTTTCCACTCTCTGGTGTAGGTGGCAAACGGAAACACCGCCCCCATTCTATCCTCTTGAGCTTTTGAACTATACTGCAAAAGTAATTCCCTATTCGCAAATTTTGCTCTCAGATAAGCCTGCTTTATCACCATTTCAGGATACCCCCGAGTTCTAAATTTTTGCCTCATTTTATATGATTGACCCTTAAAGTCTGCTATAGAGGCACAGATTCTCCTTAGCCTTAAGAACTGGCTCACAGGTAAGTTACGTTTCAGGTGTTCAGGGTGGAAACCCTCGTAATGTAAATATGAGTTATGTGTGGTAGGTTTCTGGTATAGTGTGGTGCAAAGTTTGGTACCCTGACGAAAAATATAAACATCCAGAAAATCTAACCAATGGTTATTTCTAGGATAAGCATCTAAAATCTCTTTAGGGATCTAACCAGGTACTTGGGACCTGGGTAGGCCATTTTTGGAAAGAGGATACTGGGCTTGATGGGAACTCTTATGGACAGTATGGGAGCTCTTATGTTCGTATGTGAGCCAAGTAGAAGAACAATCAACCCATTGTGACATCGCTAATGAGGTTGGCTCTTAGGCATTGGTGGAATGAGGCATTATGACATCACAATATCAGCTCTAGAATGTTGCTACTCTTTGGGTTTCTGCCAGGTACTTGTTACTAGGGTTGGCCACTGCTGGAAACAGGATACTGCGCTTGATGGACCTTCGGTCTGTCCCAGTATGTCAACTCTTATGTTCTTATATGAGCCAGGTATAGGGATAATTAAGCTATTGTGACATCACTGATGAGGTTGGCTCTTAGGCATTGGTGGAATGAGGCATTATGACATCACAGTATCAGCTCTAGAATGTTGCTACTCTTTGGGATCTTGCCAGGTACTTGGGACCTGGGTTGGCCACTGTTGGGCTTGATGGACCTTCAGTCTTTCCCAGTATGGCAACTCTTATGTGAGTCAAGTATAGGGATAATCAAGCTATTGTGACATCACTGATGAGGTTGGCTCTTAGGCATTGGTGGAATGAGGCATTATGACATCACAATCTCAGCTCTGGAATGTTGCTACTCTTTGGGATCTTGCCAGGTACTTGGGACCTGGGTTGGCCACTTTTGGAAACAGGATACTGCGCTTGATGGACCTTCAGTCTTTCCCAGTATGGCAACTCTTATGTTTTTAATTTAGGCACTATTTCATAAATATAAACGTAAGCACTCGTGCTAAAGAATTACCCCTTAGGTGCCGTCTGGCTGATAACTGCTGTAGAACGATCACGTTTTCAGAGGATTGATGCTTCCCACATGACTCTCTCACACACATAGAGATTATGCAGATGAACTCAACTGAGATAAGCTAATTCCAGCAAACTAGAAATGTGCAAACAGTGTCAGGCATCTTAATGACCAGCATTAGTAGACTTTCAGCTATTTGGGATTCCTAATCAAACATCTACTTAGTTAATGAAACAGACTCTTATCCCTGTGACCACTGGAACGATTAGACTTGGCTAGCACTGCAGCTTAATAAGTGACGACAGTGTTTGAATTCAATCCAGGCTGCAGATGGCTGATATTGGTTCATAGACTAAAGCGTGCGGGACAACCTCGCGCCGACAAAGCCGCTCGGACAAATGCACGCAGGACATCAGCGCGCCGGATTACAACTTAAATTTAAAGTGCTCTGAGGGTGTGGGGGTGTGGGGGACCCCCCTCACTTTGTTTAGAAGTGTTGCCGCTGCGGATTATGGGGGGAACCCCCCATTACAGAGGAAAGTGTCATTTTTCCCTCTTTTTTAGGGAAAAATTAGTTTCCTCTCTAAGTGGGGGGCTCCCCCCATCCTCAACGGCAGCGGCAACACTTCTAAGTAAAGGTGGGGGTTCCCCCCCACATCCCCACAGAGCGCTTTAAAGTTAAGTTTTAATCCAGCACGCTGATGTCCTGCGTGCATTTGTCCGAGCGGCTTTGTCGGCGTGCAATTGTCCCGCGCACTTTTGACTTGCCTCCGTTGATATCAGCTTTGGCCATAATCACTTGGCTGGATTTAGGAGTAGCGCTAACTGCAGTGGCATAGCGAGAGTGAGAGTCGCCCCTCCCCCGCCTTTTCCCGCTCCTTCCCCACTCATGCACCCCTTCCCTTGCCCCCGTACCTCCAATTATTCACTGTCGCAAGCGACAAGAACTTCAACATGCTCCATGCGACCCCGTCGGCTCTCCCTCTGATGTCACTTCCTATGTGTGGGACCCGGAAATGACATCGGTGGGAGAGACGACGCAGTTGAAAGGAGCACATTGAAATTATTGCTCGCGGCAGCGAACAACTAGAGGTACGGGGGAAGGGGGGCTGTACGTGAGGGGAGGAGAGGGAAGAGGTGGGGGCAGGAGGAGGAGTGCCCCACCAACACAGTGCCTGGGGCAGACTACCTCCCCTTACTAAGCCACAGGCTAACTGCAATGGGTTAATTTTGAACATAAGAACATAAGAATAGCTTTACTGGGTCAGACCAAAGGTCCATCAAGCCCAGTAGCCCGTTCTCACGGTGGCCAATCCTGGTCACTAGTACCTGGCTAAAACCCAAGGAATAGCAACATTCCAGCATCTCAAAGAATAACTAGATTCCGGAACCCCAATGAGAGCAACATTCCAGAGCTGAGATTGTGATGTCATAATGCCTCATTCCACAGTGCCTCAGAGCCAACCTCATCAGTGATGTTACAATGGCTTAATTGTCCTATACTTGGCTCATGTAAGAGCATATGAACAGCCATATGGGGTCAGACCAATGGTCCATCTACCCAGTAGCCCATTCTCACAGTGGCCAATCCAAGTCACTAGTACCTGGCCAAAACCCAAGGTGCAGCAATATTCCATGCTACCGATCCAGAGCAAGCAGTGGCTTCCCCCATGTCTCACTCAATAACAGACTATAGACTTTTCCTCCAGGAACTTGTCCAAGCCTTTCTTAAAACCAGCTACGCTATCCGCTCTTACCACATCCTCTCGCAAAGCATTCCAGAGCTTAACTATTCTCTGAGTGAAAAAAAAATTTCCTCCAATTGTTTTTCTAATCTAATCTAAGGCTTGGCTTCATATACCGAACCTCATGCTAAGAAAACTCAACTCGGTTTACAATAATTAGCTTAACAGGTGAAAACCATACAAGAAGAAAAATAAATTTCAAGAAGAATTAATTTTCAAAGTGTTTGGTAAATAAAGTGATTTTTAAGAACTTACGGAAAGATTGGAGCGAACCAGAACTTCTTAAAAGGAACAGAAGGTCGTTCCAAAGTTGAGAGAACTTAAAAATCAAATATTGACTAAAGATCTTAACTCCTTTAGTCCCTTTTCTGGAAGGAAGAGATAGTGTAAATTGTTGGTCACCTCTTGCAAAAGAGAATCTATAAAGATTCCAGGATAAAGGAACAAGAGGAGTACAGATACCATATGGGATTTAAAAAATAACACAAGCACATTTAAACTGAACTCTAAAATGAACCGGGAGCCAATGAAGACTCTGAAGCAATGGTGTCACATGATCAAACTTACGTTTCCCCCCCAAATCAATTTCGCAGCAGTATTCTGAATCAGTTGCAGTCAGTAGAGGCAAGTTTTTGTGATACTGAGGTAGATAACATTACAGAAATCAAGGTGCCATAAAGCAATGTTACTTACCGTAACAGTTGTTATCCAGGGACAGCAGGCAGCTATTCTCACTAGTGGGCGATGTCATGTGGACGTCTCACAAGCATACTTGCTTGAAGAAACTTCAGAAGTTTCAAGATGCCCGCACCGCGCATGCGCCAGTGCCTTCCCGCCCGATGCTCCGGGCGTGTCTCCTCAGTTCAGATAGCTAGCAGAGAAGCCAACCCTGGGGAGGTGGGCGGGAAGTGAGAAAGGAGCAGGGCCCCAGCCACGCGGCCGACCCGGTCGAATCTTTGGAAAAAATTTTTTTTTTTTTTTTTTTTTTACAAAATAATACAACGACAGAAGAAAACACACGATTAAGAGAAATTAAACTCAAAACAGCGACACTAGAAGGCAAGAACACGGGTTCACTCAGCGCAGAGAGTTGAAGCAAACTTCTCAGCTCCGCGGAAAGAAAAGAACTGAGGAGACACGCCCGGAGCATCGGGCGGAAAGGCACTCGCGCAGGAGCGGTGCGGGCATCTCGAAACTTCTGAAGTTTCTTCAAGCAAGTATGCTTGTGAGACGTCCGCATCGGGGCTCTGTCGGATGACATCACCCACTAGTGAGAATACCTGCCTGCTTGTCCTGGGATAACATAATTGACTGAGCTAAAATAGGAAAGTGACAGTGATGAAAGAGATATCTAACCTTCCTCAGCATAAGTAGATTAAAAAAACATTTCTTGATCACAGAGTTAATTTGTTCCTTGAAAGAGAGAGAGGAGTCGAGAAGGACTCCCAATTTCCCTGTAACTTCATGGAGTGTGTGTGGGGGGGATACTCTTCGCATTTCAGATTTATTCTTGATATACCCGCTGAGTGGTTTACAATCATTAATCAAAGAAGGAAGGGAACTACAACAGTTAATAGTACAGAATAGAGTTAAAAGAACAACATGGAGGAGTCATCGCAATGCAGCAGTAATGAGTCATCGCATCCACACGGACTGCCGTACCACAGAGCACGTTTCCCTCTAAGCCAGGGGTGTCAAAGTCCCTCCTCGAGGGCCGCAATCCAGTCGGGTTTTCAGGATTCCCCCCAATGAATATGCCTGAGATCTATTTGCATGCGCTGCTTTTATTGTATGCTAATAGATCTCATGCATATTCATGGGGGAAATCCTGAAAACCCGACAGGATTGCGGCCCTCGAGGAGGGACTTTGACACCCCTGCTCTAAGCTAAGCGGGAGTCCTCCAACGACATCGCTGCCAGGGAGGGGTGGTGCGTCAAGTTGCGCTTTCAATTTTTTTTAACGCCAGGCAGGTGCCCGGGGGCCCTGCAAAGCTTACCTATCCCTCGCTATGGAAAATGTGATCGTGAAACAGCACCCCCCACTGGCAGGACTGTAGGTGGGCTCCCGCTCAGCATACAGGGAGCAGCGCCACAGAGTAGGGCTAGGAATCGGGAAGGCTCAGACCCGATGGCAGCCTCGAACAGGAACCTCTTCAGACTGAACTTTAAATCAATGAAGATTGGTTTCTAGGTGGAGTGGTAGTGAATTTCATATCTGCAAGCCATTTGCATTAAAAATCTTGGGATGAATGGTGTCAAAGCAGATGTGCCTCCTTGAGGGAACAAATAATAGTTTATAGGCTGAGGATCTCAGGCTTCTGGTTGACATGGAAGGAGCTATTAAACGAGTGAGATTAGGAGGCTGTGTGGAGCTTATAAGTGAATTAGCAACCTGTATCAGAGGCTTAGTGAATGTAGGAGGCGCTCGGGGGGGGGGGGGGCCTTCTCCCCCCCTCCCTGCTTCTTCCTGCTCCTACTCGACACTCGAGCTCTCCCTTCCCCCCCCCCCCACGTACTTCTGTAAATTTTCGCCAGTGCAAGTGCCTTCTCCAGAAATATAGTAGATTTTTGAGATAGGCGGAAAAGAATTTTGTGGGACTTTCAGAACCTCCAGACAGTATCGTTTATTATTATTATTATTATTAGGTTCTTATATCCCGCCATACCCAAAGAGTTTAAACATGTCTATTGCTGTAACTGTAGATAGTTTAGGAAAATTAATTAATCTTAAATTCTGTTTTCTTGTTATATTCTCCAAAACTTAAATCTTAAAGCTAATATTCCCATTTTCCTTAATTAGGAGCTGATTTTGTGCTCCCAAAACCTCAGATTTTTTTTTCTTGATCCAGCACTTTTTGTTCCACTTTGTCCACTCTTTGCTGTAGTTTTAATGTCTCAGAAAGTACAATTGGTTGTTAACAATTGCATTTCAGTTCCCGGGGATAGTTGTAAATTGGAAATAGCTTCCCAAATTGAGTTTAAATCAATAACCGGTGGTTTAAGCAATGGGGTCAAAGAACATTTAAATTCCATATCTTTGAGTTCCACAGTACCTGTAGGTAATTTTCCCAGCGGTGATTTCTGCACCTCTTCTACCATATCCAAGGTTCCCTGTAACAGCGATGTTGGAACAGAAGCTGCTGAAACCTTCCTCACTGCTCGATCTTCCTTCTGCTCGTCTTCAAAGCTCTCAGAGGCAGCTGCTAAACTCCCCTCACTCTCTGTATCAAACGATATGAGCTGAGGGGGGTGGCTGAACCGGGTCTCCTCGAATGAGGTGTGAGGTCCTTCCGACCCGCCCCCACCTCCCGCCGAGGACATCTCCGCCGGTTCTCCTTTGAGCCCTCGCTTGACGAACGCGTCCATCGGGCCAGGTAAATTTGCTTGCAACCCGGGTTCCGACGGGAATACCCGGGTCTTAGATTTCCTTTTAACCATATGATACTGTGCTGTTTGGTAAGGCAATGAGAGCAAAAAGTCAGATTTCTTCAAATAATAACAAATTATTAGTTATAATGACTGGGGTTGCCATTCAACAAATTACCTATAATTGGAAAAACTGGAGTAGATTAAATTATAATTTCTGGTGGAATTCCTTGTGTCAAAATTTGCGGCTGTACTCACTCGAGGAACGTAGGGAGAGAGGAGACATGATCGAGACGTTTAAGTATATTACCGGCCGTATCGAGATGGAAGAAGAGATTCTCTTTCTCAAAGGACCCTCAGCCACAAGAGGGCATCCGCTCAAACTCAGGGGCGGGAAATTTCATGGCGACACCAGGAAATATTTCTTCACCGAGAGAGTGGTTGATTCTTGGAACGAGCTCCCGGTGCAGGTGATCGAGGCAAACAGCGTGCAAGAATTTAAGAGCAAATGGGATGCCCAGTGGGATCCCTTAGAGCACAGGTGTCGAAGTCGGTCCTCGAGGGCCGGAATCCAGTCGGGTTTTCAGGATTTCCCCAATGAATATGCATTGAAAGCAGTGCATGCAAATAGATCTCATGCAGATTCGTTGGGGAAATCCTGAAAACCCGACTGGATTCCGGCCCTCGAGGAGGGACTTTGACACCCCTGCCTTAGAGGGTTAAGCCAAGGGAACCTGTTACCAGGAGTGGGATCCCTAGGATAGTAGACTTGGGGGTGGGTCAGTAGAGTGGGCAGACCTGATGGGCTATGGCCCTTATCTGCCGTCATCTTCCATGTTTCTATGTTTCTATATTTATAAAATGGAAAGATTTATTGCAATACAGTGAGGATGTGTGGGAGCCATTAACAAAATATTGTACTGATTAGATGACATTTTTTTCCCTTAAATTTACAGGTTCCATTATGAGGGGGAGGGGGGTAATTTTATTATTACATATTGTATAAGGTATTTGATTATATGATAGGGAAGGGTGGGAGAAAGGAGCATATCATTTGTACCATTGATGATTATTAAGTGATTTATTTATTGTTAATTTATTTTAACATATTGACACACTTATTTGTATGTTTGAAAATGAATAAAGATTTAAAAAAATAAAAAAAGATTTCCTGTTAACCATGGATTGTAAAAAAGCCCGATAGCGTTCAGCCGAACACCTTCAGACCGCCATCTTAGTTAGTCTCCTCCCCCTCTAGGCCACAATTTAGTAAAAAGGGTATCTATGTGTGTCTAAATAATGAAATTTATTTAAAGAAAAGCGAAACGCCTGACCAGTAATGTTCACCTCTGTTTTCTAGAACTATTTAAAAAAATAAAAATAAAAAATAAAAAATCTTGAATAATACAATCCATTTGGACGGACGGCTCCTAAAGAAGCATTAAAGTGAAACGTAGAGCACAGCAGGTATTGCCCGGTTTTAAGGGGTCTTTTTACTAAGGCGCTGCTAGCTGTTTTAGCGTGCGCTAAATAGCGCACGCTAAATGCTAACGTGTCCATTCTAGCCTATGTTAGCGTTTAGCGCGTGATAACATTTAGCCTTCGTACGCTAAACGAAACCTTAGGTTTATAGACCGCGTCCTCTCCATAATTATAGAGCTCGGCACGGCTTAATAAAGGAAGGAGCAGCATAATGGGGTTGGAGGTTGAGTATAGGGGGGAAGAGAGCCTTACATTTTTGTGAATAGCCTAGGTTTCAGGTGCTTTCGGAATAGTTGGAAGGAGCCCAGATTCCGTAGTGGGGCAGAAAGGTTGTTCCAAAGCCCTGTGGTTCTGAAGCAGAGAGATTTCCATAATCTTCCCGCATAGAGGAGACCTTTTAGTAAAAGGACCCCCCGCCCTTTTACTAAGCCATGGTAGAGTTTCGACTGCGGCCCAGAATGCTAAATGTTCCGACGCCCATAGTTACAAGTTTCAAGTTTATTTCAAATTTACTATACCGCCCACTCAAACCTTCTGGGCGGTGTACAAAATACCTCAATATTATACCAATTAAAAAATAATTTAGGCTGAAACAGACCAGGGGGGGGGGGAAATCTAAAAATGATTTACAGACACGGACGAACAGGAACAAAAGGGAAGAAGGGATTGGAAATTACAACTGATAGAAAAAGAGAAAACATTTAAAGGGAAGAATTATTAATAAATTCTGGCTGGCTATTTGCTTTCGTTTTAAAGGTTAGGAGTAAAATTTTGTAAGTGATCCTAAGCTTTATAGGCAACCAATGAGCTTTACGAAAAAGAGGCGTAACATGATCATATTTTTTTTGCATTAAATAAGATTTTTATTGCAGTATTTTGAATCATTTGGAGCCTTTTTATTTCTTGTTTTGTAGTGCAAACAAGAGATAACCAGTGAATGGATTAAAACATTCAAAGACGCGGTCTCTAACAATTTTGCTAGGGCTTCGATCATGAGCATTGGAAGCAGCGTCGGAGCATTTAGCGCTGGGGGGGGGGCCATGGTAAAAACCTCGACTGCAGCCAGTGGCAAAGCAGCGGTGCCCCTCTCCTGCCACCTTCCCCACCCCCACGTGCCCCTTCCCTGCATCTTTTTAACTTCGGCGCAAACAGTGATGAACTAGCTCCCTGCGTTAGCTTCGGAGCTCTCTCTGATGTCGCTTTCTCCCGGAAGCGATGTCGGTGAAAGCGCCGACGCGAGCGGCAAGCTTGTCGCTACTCATGCTTGAAGTTAAAAAGGTACGGGGAAGGAGAGAAGTGGGAAGGGGGAGAGGAGGCGGACCGCCCCCCTCGCATCTCCCCCTTACTATGACACTGACTGCAGCTTAATAAGAGGCCATCTGATTGTAACCACACAGAGAACGCAGGATACCTTCGTCTTCTATCCTATAACCTTCCTACCATGAGAGACTTTATCAAATGCACTCTGAATATGCAGATTCACTATATCAGTGGGATTATGTTCATCCACAAGCTGATTTACACCTTCAAATAACTCTAAAAGATTAGTAAAGCATGCCATCCCCTTGCTAAATCCCACCTGGCTCTTCTCCATGAATCCATGTTTATCCACGGCTAAAGAAGTTGAGCTGCCATGCTAGTTCATTTGAATGCACAGAAATAAAGGTGGACCATTGAAAAACAAAGCTACGAGGTGATATGTTATTTTGAACTTGAATATTTATGAGAATTTGCTGAAGTGGCAATAGTTTGTATTATGTTTACCCAAATGAGGCCTCCTTGGTGTGTTCCAATCGCTTTATCCAATTCATTCAAAATATTGCTTCTTATAGTTTGTTCTGTAAATATATTAACTGCCTCTTTTAAAAAGACGCCGCGTGGCAACGGTCCCAAAGCCCTTTAAATTTCTATGGGCTTTGGGGCCATTAGCGCAGAGCAGCCGCTAGCGAGGCTTTGTATAAGAGGCTGTAAGGTTTCCTTATTCAGGAAATCCTATGGCACTTGAAGTCTGTCTTCTTCAAGGTTTAATCTTTTTTTTTTCTCTTGCAACTTGCTCATATTCCGTAAACCACTTCAGCCTCTGCCTCATAGGGAAGATGTGGTATATACTTAAGCCTAACTAAGAAAAACCTCCACAGACTCCAACGGATTCAGAATGCCCCGGCCAAGCTCATCTTCGCTAAAAGTAAATTTGACCATGTCTCCCCGCTCCTGGCCAAGCTCCACTGGCTTCCGATAATCGCCAGGGTCCACTATAAATGCGCCTGTTTAACTTTCAAAATCCTATATCCCTCCCTTTATCCCTCTTTCTTGGAATTCCTCAAACCCTAATACCACCAGTTCCTCCCACAAATTAAAACTATCCTTCCCCTCGCTAAAAGGCATTTCCCACACAGGAAAGCTAGGGACCTCCCTCCACTTCAAAATCACTGAGCTCTGGAACAACCTTACCTCCCCTCTTCGGAACTTGAGCTCTCTCCAAGTTTTCCGCAAACATCTGAAAACCTGGCTTTTCTCAAAAAATGTAAGTCTCCCTCCAACTTAGGAATCAAGGAAACTCTTCTATCTTGGAATCCCAGGTCCTCTCAATTTTCTTCACACTTCTACCTCTATCCCTCTGTTGTAATTCCTTCCTATTTCTCCTACTGTAAACCGCGTCGAGCTCTACGAACGTGGAGATGATGCGGTATCAAGAGAAGCTTCGTCAACAGGAAACCTGAAGTCATGATGCCATTGTACAGAGCCATGGTGAGACCTCATCTGGAATACTGTGTGCAATTCTGGAGGCCACATTACCGTAAGGATGTGCTCAGAATTGAATCGGTTCAGCGGATGGCCACCAGGTTGGTCTCGGGGCTAAAGGGTCTCCCGTACGAAGAAAGATTGAGCAAATTGCAGCTCTACACTCTCGAAGAGCGTAGGGAGAGGGGAGACATGATTGAGACTTTTAAGTACATCACGGGACGGGTCGAGGTGGAAGAGGATATCTTTCTTCTCAAGGGACCCTCGACCACAAGAGGACATCCGCTCAAACTCAGGGGAGGGAAGTTTCGTGGAGACGCCAGGAAGTACTTCTTCACGGAGAGAGTGATTGAGCATTGGAACAAGCTTCCAGTACAGGTGGTCGAGGCACGCAGCATCCCAGACTTCAAGAACAAATGGGATACCTATGTGGGATCCCTACGAGGTCATGCCAAGGGATAGGGTCACTAGGACTTGAATTAGCAGGTCAGTAGAAAGACAATATAATTATTGTACTTTAGGGGTCAGTAGACTTAAGAGGGTGGGTAAATGGTGTGGGCAGACTTGATGGGCTATGGCCCTTATCTGCCGTCATCTTTCTATGTTTCTATGTTTCTATACAAACCTAAGGATTAGATTAGATTAGATTGGATATAAGAACAAAGGCTAGATTACATTAGCGTTCACCCACTAACACTCGTCTTTCCGTTTTCCTTTAAGCGCCCCTCATCATAGAGCCAGTGATGGAGTGCTCTGGCTCTGAAAGGGATTTCCCACACCGCTCTTTTTGGAAAAGTTTAAAACGATCCAGGAAGGTAAGACTTTTCAAGTGAAAGCAATTAGAGGTTTTGGAACTGTGGAGAAAAAATTGAACAGTGATAGGGGGTTTCTACTACAGGTACAAGAGCCTTTGTCGGAAATCATTGAGACCAGGCATATTTCGGGTTTTGGATTTTTTCAGTTTTTGAAATGATAATGCTTTTCTGCTTCTTCTTTGCCACTTTCCGGCCCTCCGACCTGAATTGCGCAGAGGTCAGGAGAAAAGTATGCACCTGCATTGGTTTCAGCGTGTGTCATGTCAGGTACATTGACTACTTCCAGATTGCATCAAATGTCGATGAATGAGGCTTTTCAGTTTTGGGAATTTTGGATAACACTCGAGAAATGGGCAGCGACATGGCAAATGAGGTTCAACGTGGATAAGTGTAAGGTAATGCATGTTGGTTTCAAAAATCCCATACACAAATACAAGATGTCCGGGGCGGTACCTAGGTGTAACTTTGGATCAGTGCCTAACCATGAGAGACCAGGTGGACTCCTTGATCAGAAAGGGATTTTTCACTCTCTGGAAACTCAGATCCATTAAAGCTTATTTCGATACAGCGACATTCAGAATCCTAGTCCAATCCCTCGTACTGAGTCTACTTGACTACCGTAACATCGCCTATTTAGCAATTTCCCAAAAGAACATGCAGCGTCTACAATTGATGCAAAATGCAGCGGTCAAACTGATCTTTGGGCTGAGGAAGTTTGACCACGTGACACCCTACTACCGGCAGCTGCATTGGCTGCCAATGGAGGCGCGCGTAAAGTTTAAATTTGCCTGCTTCTGCTTCAAAGCACTACACGGACTTGCCCCTAAATATATAACTGACCTTTTCGTCTTCTCAGCCAACAGACACAAGGGAAGCTCACATTCCAACTTCGTTTCCCCCCCAGTGAGAGGTGGTAAACTGAAAAAACACCATGAACATCTTCTCTCGCACCAAGCAGTATCATGGGGTAAAGACCTAGAACAATTGCTTTCTCCCACTACTTATGAGGAATTTAGGAAACGTCTGAAAACACACCTGTTCCTAAAGTATCTAGACAACTGATCCTGTCTTCTCGCTCCCCTCTATAGCGATTAACTTGTTCTATTGATCGCTCTCTCCTCAAAAATGGATTTCCTGTCCTATTAACCCTCTTTCTTCCTCCCCTCTTAAAGTCAATCAATTTGTACCTTTGCTTAATCTTTGTAAACCGCATAGAACTTCACGGTATTGCGGTATATAAGCTGTTATTATTATTATTACTTGGAGAGACCCCCCAGGAAAGAGACTTGGGAGTACTGGTCGACAAGTCGATAAAGCCGTCCGCACAATGCACGGCAGCGGCAAAAAGGGTGAACAGAATGCTAGGAATGATTAAGAAGGGGATCATGAACAGATCGGAGAAGGTTATCATGCCACTGTACTGGGCCATGGTATGCCCTCACCTGGAATACTGTGTCCAGCACTGGTCACTGTACATGAAGAAAGACACGGTACTACTCGAAAGGGTCCAGAGAAGAGCAACTAAAATGGTTAAGGGGCTGGAGGAGTTGCCGTACAGTGAGAGATTAGAGAAACTGGGCCTCTACTCCTTTGAAAAGAGGAGGCTGAGAGGGGACATGATTGAAACAGATGACATACAACTACTTCACCCTATCAATACCTCAAACATTTCAGAAATAAACAATATTAACAATAAATCGGACGCAATAAATGACTGGCTTTACACAAATAAACTTTCCCTCAACATAGACACATCCTGCGGTCTTCTACTCCCAATCAACAACAGTGAGACTCTATCTGGTAAGATTTTTTATCAAATCCATTCCCATAAAAATGGAATCAAAAGTAAAACTACTGGGAGTTACTATCGACAAAGATCTCACTTCCCATGATCACATCAGCTCGGTAGCAAAAATTTGCTTTTTTAAACTTCGCCTTATTCGCTCCCTAACTTCGATTCTAGACACAGATGCAATTAAAATTTTAATTCATTCTTTATTATTTCCCACCTTGATTATTGTAACTCTCTTTACAACGGCCTCCCCCAAAAAGAAATCCGACGCTTACAATTAATTCAAAATACAGCTATAAAACTCATCTATAAAACAGGCAAATTTGACCATGTTACTCCACTTTTGAAGGAGTAACTGGCTCCCTATTACTCACCGTATCTATATATATAAAATCGGAGGTATGTATGTATGTATGTGTGTGTGTGTGTATGTGCCGCGATCACGCAAAAACGGCTTGACCGATTTGAACGAAACTTGGTATGCAGATCCCTCACTACCTGGGATGATATGTTCTGGGGGTCTCGCGGCCCACCTGCACACGTGGGCGGAGCTACAAACAGAAAATCAGATTTCACCCATTCATGTCAATGGAAAAAATGTAAAAAGCTGCCATTCTCACAGTAATTCAAAAACGGCTTGACCGATTTGAACGAAACTTGGTATGCAGATCCCTCACTACTTGGGGTGATATGTTCTGGGGGTCTCGCGGCCCACAGCTCTATGTTGCTTGATCAAGGGTGGGTTCACCCATGAATTTATATGTTCTTGCTCCTGGAGGTGAAACTAAAATTGTTGTTTATAATCAAGTTTTGTGTTAGTTGTATTGTATTCATTTTGTCAAATATTTCACATTATAATTTGATTATTTTACTTTTTATAAAGCTGTAAACAAATTATTTCATTCACCACTATAAAGTATCTTTATTTGAATCCATTTACAGTGTTATTGCTATAATTAAATACCCCTGCAACGCCGGGGCATCAGCTAGTCACCTATAAAACCATTCTGTTGACCTTTGAAAGAAAACTTTCCCACCAGCCTTTATATCTCGATAAGCTTCTCATCCCACAATGCCCAATACGTACACTGAGGTCAGCAGATCAGAAACTCTTGTTAATTCCCTCCATAAAAGATTTCTTTTACACTAGGAAAGTAAACTTCGCAGTAGTGGCTCCAACTCTGTGGAATGCTCTGCCACAGCAACTCCGATTCGAACAACAACTTGATAAATTTAAGATAAGCCTGAAGACTTTTTTATTTAGCGACGCCTTTTCCTGTGCTTAGAGCATTTTTTTTTTCTCCTCTTTCTTTTTTCTTTTCCTTCTTTTTCAGCCAACCGCTTATATAAAGCGATCCCTCTTCCCTCTTTCTCCCTTCTTCTTCTAACATGTAACTCTCCCCCCCTTTTCCCCTCACTTTCAAGTCTGTCCAGTTAACGTCTTTGGTGTGCACTTTCATTATTATTATTATTATTTTTTTAATTATTTATCTCTTTTTATATTTTTATTGTAAACCGGCCAGATACTAGCTGATGGTCGGTATATTAAAAGTCAATAAACTTGAACTTGAAACATTCAAGGTACTGAAGGGGATAGACTTAGTAGATAAGGACAGGTTGTTCACTCTCTCCAAGGTAGGGAGAACGAGAGGACACTCTCTAAAGTTAAAAGGGGATAGATTCCGTACGAACGTAAGGAAGTTCTTCTTCACCCAGAGAGTGGTAGAATTCTGGGACGCTCTTCCGGAGGCTGTTATAGGGGAAAACACCCTTCAGGGATTCAAGACAAGGTTAGACAAGTTCCTGTCGAACCAGAACGTACGAAGGCAAGGCTAGTCTCAGTTTGGGCACTAGTCTTTGACCTAAGGGCCGCCGTGGGAGCGGACTGCCAGGCACGATGGACCACTGGAATGACCCAGCAGTGGCAATTCTTATGTTGTACCTGTATTACTTCTCATTTCTAACTCCTTATAAGCCATAAAATGATTGCGCTCGTTTCCTTCTAATCACCTATCCCCCCACACACACACACACACTTCACCCTCCACACTGGAATGCTTTTTCTGAGTCACTTATATTTTCCAATAATTGTATATTTTGTTCAATTTGTTATGAACTGAGGAAGTGGAGGGAAGAGATTAACTTCCGAAAGCTGCTTAAGATATATATTACCAGTAATTAATCCAATAAACAGGCATCACCTTCTATTATCCCTTTGTTTAATTTTATTTCGTGCACGTGACTACTTCGGTTCTTAACAATTGCTTCCAGAAGGTTCAATGGATCCCATCAGTCAGTCAGTCTATTTGAATATTTTACTTATGAAGCCTCGTAACATTGACTTCAAATGTGTTAGCTCCAGTTATTGGGTATATTTTTTAGCCTCAGGCATAGTTTAATACGTGCGCTAGATCCATTTCAAGTGCACGCTGAAAACGATCACACTGTCCTATGTAGGTCCCTTGTACGGTGGGTTTTCATTCAAAATAAATTAGCATTTGTAAGCCTAATGAATTCCGTAGTGGAAAACAAATCACAAGGCACAATGTTTGAGCATTCAAGAAAATACTTGAAATAATTTATCACGGATTTCCTTTAGAGACTTTTTGACAAAGAAACTCAAAATGTTCCATCGGAAGGTGAAGCCTTCACTTATCCAGCGGTCTCGTTGACAGCTGTCAAACCACAAGAGTAGCATCAATATATCTGTGTGACAACAAAACAAGGCTTTATTGAAGCCTCTCCCCGTGGTACAGATCTCTTGGAAGGAATACTATATGTGCTAGGAAAAGCAGAACTAACAAATCAGATTGGATTATTTGCTTTCCTGGTAGAGCGTATTTTTTTTTTCCCCGCTGCCTGAGAGAAATGTGATTTCGGCAAAAGCTTTGCAGCAGGAGCAGAAAATAAACTTCAGCCGGATGCTCTAAAATCGACGTTAAAATCCTGTGGGCCGTTGTGGTGCTGGTAGATTGCCCAATTTGTAAACGGCGATCAATGTTGAAACACTTTCACATCCATTTCAAAGAAGAGCGACCAAGATGGTAAAGGAATTGGAACGCCTCTCGTATGAGGAAAGACGAAGATGGTTAGGGCTCTTCAGCTTGGAAAAGAGACGGCTGAGGGGGAGATATGATGGA
The DNA here is from genome assembly GCF_902459505.1 of Geotrypetes seraphini. Taxonomy (NCBI): domain Eukaryota; kingdom Metazoa; phylum Chordata; class Amphibia; order Gymnophiona; family Dermophiidae; genus Geotrypetes; species Geotrypetes seraphini. Next base: position 109,192,139 of record NC_047084.1, read on the forward strand.
AGTCTACAAAATCCTGAGTAGAGTAGAACGGGTACAAGTGGATCGATTTTACGCTCCAACAAAAATTACAAAGATTAGGGGACACTGGATGAAGTTACAGGAAAATACGTTTAAAACCAATTGGAGGAAACTTGTTTTCACTAAGAGAATAGTTAAGCTCTGAACTTGTTGCCAGAGGATGTGGTAAGAGCGGATAGAGGAGCTGGTTTTAAGAAAGGTTTGGACAAGTTCCTGGAGGAAAAATCCATAGTCTGTTATTGAGAAAGACATGGGGGAAGCCACTGATTGCCCTGGATCGATAGCATGGAATGTTGCTACTCTGAGATTCTAGAATCTTGTTACTCTCTGGGATTCCGTAATGTTGCTACTATTTGGGTTTTTGCCAAGTACTAGTGACCTGGATTGGCCACCGTGAGAACGGGCTGCTGGGGCTTGATGGACCATTGGTCTGACCCAGTAAGGCTATTCTTATGTCCTTAAAAGAGTTTCGCAGTGGGCCGCCATAATCCCATCCGGTCATTCGTTGTAGAAAGTGACTGACACATGCGCAGAACCGGCAGGGAAGGTTCCGAACAGCTGAGTGGCAGGGGAAGCCCTGAAGCAGCCTTCTGCCACTCAGCTGTTCAGGCCAGGAAGAGTAGGTTTTTATAAAAATGGGTGCAGATGTGCATTGTGCCCATGAAAAAAAAAAAAGTAATGCCAGGTCCCCCAACCCCCCAAAAAACAAACTTTAAAAAAAACATAAGCAGGAGGGATTCCCACTTCCTCCTGCCTCAGCCACCTGGATCCCCCCCTGCCCTCCACAGCCCCATGAGAATTGGCAGGAGGGATTCCCACTCCCTCCTGCCTCAGCCACCTGGATCCCCCCCTGCCCCCCACAGCCCCATGAGAATTGGCAGGAGGGATTCCCACTCCCTCCTGCCTCAGCCACCTGGATCCCCCCCTGCCCCCCACAGCCCCATGAGGATTGGCAGGAGGGATGCCCACCCCCTCCCGCCTTGGTCACATGGAACCTCCATCCCCACCGCCTTACCAGAGACAACATGGATTCACTAGAGGTAGCCAGATAGAAGAGTCGTGAGGATGACAAAATAAAGTTTGCTTTGGATTGTCCACTGCGGTACGGTTGACATCTTTTCCTCACGACTCTTGTATCTGGATTGTTCTCCCCATTGTAGAGGCCTCTCTTGCTTTTCTCTCCAGTGTGTTCACTAGAGGTAGGTCTTGTCAGACAAATCTGATCAATTTCTTTGACTGGGTGACCAGAGAATTGGATCGAGGGAGTGCGCTAAATGTGGTATATATAGATTTTAGCAAAGCCTTTGACAGTGTTCCACACAGATGTGTAATAAATAAACAGAGTGCACTTGGGATGGGTCCCAAAGTGACAGGCTGGGTTAAGAACTGGTTGAATGGAAGGCGACAGAGGGTAGGGTTGTCGGGTAAGATTTGCCTCTTTGCGGATGATACCAAAATCTGCAATAATGTAGACACGCCGGATGGTGTGAATAACATGAAGAAAGACCTAGCAAAGCTTGAAGAATGGTCTGAAATTTGGCAGCTAGAATTTAATGCTAAGAAATGCAAGGTCATGCATTTGGGCTGCAAAAAACAGAGGGAACGGTACAGTTTAGGGGGTGAAAAACTTATGTGCAAGACAGAAGAGCGGGACTTGGGTGGGATTGTATGTGATGATCTTAAGGTGGTCAAACAGGTTGAAAAGGTGACGGCGAAAGCAAGAAGGATGCTAGGTTGCATAAGGAGAGGTATGGCCAGTAGGAAAAAGGAGGTATTGATGCCCCTGGTGAGACCTCATTTAGAATATTGTGTACAATTCTGGAGGATGCACCTTCAAGAAGATATAAAAAGGATGGAGTCGGTTAAAAGTAAGGCTACTAAAAAGGTACCTGGTCTTCTTCATAAGGTGTATGGGGGCAGACTTAAAGATCTCAATCTGTATACTTTGGGGGAAAGGCGGGATAGTGGAGATATGATAAAGCTATTTAAATACCTATATGATGTAAATGTGCATGTGTCGAGTCTCTTGCATTTGAAAGGAAGCTCTGGAATAAGAGGGCACAGGATGAAGTTAAGAGGTGATAGGCTCAGGAGTAATCTAAGGAAATACTTTTTTACAGAAAGGGTGGTAGATGTGTGGAACAGTCTCCCAGAAGAGGTGGTGGAGACAGAGACTGTGTCTGAATTCAAGAAGGCATAGCATAGGCACGTGGGATCTCTTAGAGAGAGGAAGAGATAATAGTTACTATAGATGGGCAGACTGGATGGGCCATTTGGCCTTTATCTGCCATTATGTTTCTGTGTTTCTATTTCTCCTCTCCTTCCCGCAGTCTGACATCTCTTTCACCTCTCCTTCCTTTCTCTGGTATGGCATCTCTCTTTCCCCTTCCAGTGGTCTGACATCTCTCTCTCTCCTTCCAGCACCCTTCTCCAGAATCTGACATCTCTCCCTTCTTTGAGTCATCTGTCCTCCCTTCCAGTGTAATATTTCTCCTTCCCTCCTCTCCACCACTAAAAAGTCCAACAATTCTCCCTCTTTCTTCCTTTCCCCGTGCAAACCATCTCTCTTTTCCTCCCACTCCATGCACCCGTGTACAACAATTTTTTTTTTCTCTTTCCTCCCCCCACTGGAAGCATCTCTCTTTCCCTCCCTTCCCAGCACCCCATCTATGCAGCATCTGCCCTTTCCAATCCCCCAGCCCATACAACATCTGTAATTCCCAACCTCCTTCTAGTCTGTGCAGCATCTGTCCTACCCATCCCCCTCCCAGACCATGTAACATATGTCCTTCCCTGCCTTTCCACTCACCTAAAGCCTGTGCAGCATCTGTCCTCCCTGTCTTCCCAACCCCCTACCCCCAGCCTGTAGCATATAGCGTATATTCTTCCTTCCTTCTTCCTTCCTCCCTCCCCCCCTTGTGGGACTCTGTAGCACAATCTCTTCAGCTCCAGACTATCCCACCCCACCAACCCCCCCCCCTCCCAGCCAGTAACATATTTAAACGTTTCTATCATGTCTCCCCTCTCTCTGCGTTCCTCGAGAGAGTATAGCTGCAACCTACCTAGCAGTTCTTCATATGGGAGATCCTTAAGTCTCGAGACCATCCTAGTGGCCAGTCTCTGAACCGACTCCATTCTCAACACATCCTTTCGATAATGTGGCCTCCAAAATTGAACTGAATGTTCATATATGGGACACAGGCCATGCAAGCCTGCCCAGTACTGGCCTTAATTCCTTCAATGTATATCCATTATTTTCTGATTAGAGATCCTCTGTGTTTATTCTACGTCCTTTTGAACTCTGTCACTGTTTTCCTCTCCACCACCTCTCTTGGGAGAGCATTCCAGGAATCCACCACCCTCTCCAAAAAAGAAGAATTTCCTAACATTAGTCTTGAGTCTACCACCCCTCAACCTCAAATTATGTCCTTTGGTTTTACCATTTTTGTTTCTCTGGAAAAGATTTTGTTCTTCGTTAATACCTTTCAAGTACTTGAATGTCTGAATCATATCCCCCCTGTCCCTCCTTTCCTCTAGGGTATACATATTCAGGGCTTCCAGTCTCTCCTCATATGTCTTCTGGTGCACACCTCCTACCATTTTCATCACCTTCCCTTTAAACGAGTTCCCTTATTTTTTTTAACTCTAGCTACACTTTCTTATACTGTACGTTCCATGTTTGGCTATCTATTAAAATGTGTTTAAAAAAAAAAAAAATAGCAATTTGTGTTGACATTATAACATAGCATACTATGCCATACTTTGATTGTAATTTGAATGCTTACTGTTGTAATTGTCCGTTGCTTGTGTGTGGCTTATTCTTGTTGTGTGAGAATACATCCTAATAAAGAAATAAAATTTAAAAAGTGCGGTGTCGGTGCTCTACATACTCCTAAAATCTGTCTGATGTGAATATAACATGTAATGTTCCAGGATAAAGTGCTCAATTAGTTTAGAGACAAATGGAAGTTTGATAATGGGGTGATCGTTGGATTTCAATGACTGGTATATGGTTGGATTTTGGGGAAATACAGGCAGATTTCTAAGAAGGAACACAAGAATAGACCCACTGGGTCAGACCAATGGTCCATCAAGCCAGTAGCCCGTTCTCACGGTGGCCAATCCATGTCACTAGTACCTGGCCAAAACCCAAGGTATAGCAATACTCCATGCTACCGATCCAGGGTAAGCAGTGGCTTCCCCCATGTCTTTCTCAATAACAGACTATGGACTTTTCCTCCGGGAACTTGTCCAAACCTTTCTTAAAACCAGCTACGCTATCCGCTCTTACCACAACCTCTGGCAACGCGTTCCGGAGCTTAACTATTCTCTGAGTGAAAAAACATTTCCTGCAATTGGTTTTAAAAAGTATTTCCCTGTAACTTCATTGAGTGTCCCCCTAGTCTTTGTAATTTTTGACGGAGTGAAAAATCGATCCACTCTATTCAGGATTTTGTAGACTTCAATCATATCTCCCCCTCAGCCGTCTCTTTTCCAAGCTGAAGAGCCCTAACCATTGTAGTCTTTCCTCATACGATCTTCTTTGAACCTTTTCTGGCGCCATTATATCTTTCTTGAACGCAATACTCCAGCTGAGGTCGCACCATGGAGTGATACAGGGACATTATAACATTCTTAGTCTTGTTAACCATCCCTTTTTAAATAATTGTTCTTCCCTTTATGGTCTCTTTATTTCTTTAGGCTATGTACTTCTACCCCTCTACCCTAGTGTACCAGTATGTCATATCGTTCGTGTCCGCTAGATTTTACTTTTTAATGTAAATTTACTTGTACTCCGCTTAGAAATTTGATAAGCGGAATATAAAATTTTTAATAAAACTTGAATCTCTATGTTAGAATTTTGTGGTATGGACCTTTGACTGTGTACTTACCTGATCTCTTTTTGTCTTATTCATAGTGATCTTCAGTATGTTTATTATGAGCACTCATTTTGTTGCTGCATTTACTGATTTTATAGCTCTCTGTTTGATTTCGTATGATTATTATCAGAAATATTTATTTCTGACATTGTACACACTTGTCACTCATCATTTCATGTTTCATATATACCTGTTGTATCGTATTATTGCTTATTTTCTGTAGCCCGCTCTCCATTGTTATGCAATGTGATATACTTGATGGTGTCCTTCTCTCTCGATTTCTTCCGTAGTTTATTTTTTTCGGAAGCTTCTCTTACATTTCTGTAACTCTATTGTTTATAAAACCAATAAAATTACTGGAACTAAAAAAAAAAAACACAAAAAACTTGAATCTCTGTCTTGAGGCTTGGAGTGACCATGGACTGCAGAAATTCCACTGACGTGGCGACAAAACGTTTGATCAAACAAGAGGGAAATGGGTCACATGGTGCCGTAGTTTTGGTCAAAGTCTGGAGTGCTGCGTTTGCGGTTGAAAGAGGTGGACAGATGAAGAACTTCAAAGTGTGAGTGTCTTATCGCCATGTATCGCACACAGAAGCAGCTGGGCTGACAGATACCAGCACGATTTAAGAGTCTTCACCTTCTGTATGAAATAAGATGCCAAGTCACTGCCTGAAGGAGAAGAGTCAAAGAGTGATAAACCATTAGGAATAGAGCGAAGGGAGTTCAGCTTGTGATAAATTTTAGCAGAATGCGATGCTTTGTTGATTTAATAGTTTTTTTTTTTTTTGGGGGGGGGGTTTGGCCATCACAGTAGCTGTTTTGTATGAGATTGTAAGATACCTATAGTCCCTTATGGCTGAGGGAGAACCCTTAAAGCCTCAATACGGTGTACTGTACATATTCTCATTCTAAAATTGGTTATTTACTTATGTATGTGATTTAGATGTGTAGATATGTTTCTAACACAATGACTAGAACATAATATAATACTGTAAATGCAGAAAATCAATACTCTAGGGCCTTAAGATGAAGTAATATTATTTAAGTATTTATCTACCACTTAAACCTAAGTGGTTTAAATGCAGGTATTCAAGAATTATTCCCTGTCTGTCCCTGTGGGCTCACACTCTATCTAATGTACCTGGGGCAATGGGGGGATTAAATGACTTGCCCAGGGTCACAAGGAGCAGTGGGGATTGGAACCCACAACCTCAGGGTGTTGAAGCTGTAGCTTTAACCACTGCACCACTCTAGAAATCAAAATGTAGTAAAAGTGAGCTGAGTATAGAACAATCAAGCCATTGTGACATCACTGATGAGGTTGGCTGTTATTGGTGGAATGAGGCATTATGATGTCACAACAGCAGCTCTGGTTATCAGATGCTGAAACTCTTCACACTATTTATTCATTCAGTTTCTTATACTGATCTCCCAGGGAGCTCAGAACAGTTTCCATGGATTTATTCAGGTACTCAAGCATTTTTCCTTATCTGTTCCAGTGGGCTCACAATCTATCTAATGTACCTGGGGCAATGAGGGGATTAAGTGACTTGCCCAGGGTCACAAGGAGCAGCGTGGGTTTGAACCCACAACCTCAGGGTGCTGAGGCTGTAGCTTTCACCACTGCACCACTCTAGAAATCAAAATGTAGCAAAAGTGAGCCAAGTATAGGACAATCCAGCCATTGTGAGTAGAGCTGCAATTTGTCTAGCCGTTCCTCGTACGGGAGATCCTTGAGTCCGGATGGTCTCAGGACTCAAGGATCTCCCATACGAGGAACGGCTAGACAAATTGCAGCTATACTCACTCGAGGAGCGCAGAGAGACGGGGGACATGATCGAGACGTTCAAGTATCTCACGGGCCGCATAGAGGCGGAGGAAGATATCTTCCTTTTCAAGGGTCCCACGACAACAAGAGGGCACCCGTGGAAAATTAGGGGAGGGAAACTAAGAGCTGACACCAGGAAATTCTTTTTCACTGAAAGAGTGGTTGATCGCTGGAATAGTCTTCCACTGCAGGTGATTGAGGCCAGCAGCGTGCCTGATTTTAAGGCCAAATGGGATCGGCACATGGGATCTATTCACAGGGCAAAGGTAGGGGAGGGACATTAGGGTGGGCAGACTAGATGGGCCGGGCCCTTATCTGCCGTCTATTTCTATGTTTCTATGTTTCTATTGTGACATCATTGATGAGGTTGACTCTAATTGGTGGAATGAGGCATTATGACATCACAATACCTGCTCTGGTTATCAGAGGCAGAAACTTTTTATACTATGCAATTATTCAATTTTCTCTACTGTTCTCCCAGGGGAGCTCAGAACGGTTTACATGAATTTATTCCCTGTCTGTCCTGGTGGGCTCACAATCTATCTAATGTACCTGGGGCAATGAGGGGATTAAGTGACTTGCCCAGGGTCACAAGGAATAGTGTGGGTTTGAACCCACAACCTCAGGGTGCTGAGGCTGTAGCTTTAACCACTGCACCACTCTAGAAATCAAAATGTAGAAAAAGTGAGCCAAGTATAGGACAATGAAGCTATTGTGACATCACCAATGAGGTTGGCTCTTATTGGTGCAATGAGGCATTATGACATCACAATATCACCTCTAGTTATAGAAGCATAAACTCTTCACACTATTTATTCAGTTTTCTATACCGTTCTCCCAGAGGAGCTCAGAACAGTTTACATCAGGGGTAGGGAACTCCGGTCCTCGAGAGCCGTATTCCAGTTGGGTTTTCAGGATTTCCCCAATGAATATGCATGAGATCTATTTGCATGCACTGCTTTCAATGCATATTCATTGGGGAAATCCTGAAAACCCGACTGGAATACGGCTCTCGAGGACCGGAGTTCCCTACCCCTGGTTTACATGAATTTATTGAGGTAGTCAAGCATTTTTCCCCGTCTGTCCCTGTGGGCTCACAATCTATCTAATGTACCTGGGGCAATGGGGGGATTAAGTGACTTGCCCAGGGTCACAAGGAGCAGCGTGGGTTTGAACCCATGACCTCAGGGTGCTGAGGCTGTTGGTTTAATCACTGCACCAATCTAGAAATCAAAATGTAGTAAAAGTGAGCCAAGTCTAGGACAATGAAGCCATTGTGACATCACTGATGAGGTTGGCTCTTATTGGTGGAATAAGGCATTATGACATCACAATACCAGCTCTCATTATTCAATTTCCTATACCATTCTCCCAGAGGAGCTCAGAACGGTTTACATGAATTTATTCAGGTACTCAAGCATTTTTCCCTCTGTCCCAGTGGGCTCACACTCCTCCTAATGTACCTGGGGCAATGGGGGGATTAAGTGACTTGCCCAGGGTCACAAGGAACAGCGTGAGATTTGGACACTTGAGGCTGTTGCTCTAACTACTGCACTGCACACTTTTCCCTAAAAGTCAGAGCGCCACAATCCGGGTCCCACAAGCGACAGAGATTGGTCTCGAGTCTGTGTGCAATGAGTGCGATGATTTATTGCAGCTGCTCTGAGAGAACCACTATTAAGGCATGTCTGGAAATCAAAAAGCCTACGGCAGTCCCTCACCTAGCTAAGCTTATCCATCCGTAAAGCTTTAAAATCTGAATAGCAATTTTAAAAGTGGATTCGCTAAAGCACAGGCAGCCAGGGCATGCTTTTAAATAGTGTCATACGATGAAATGGAGCGATGTTTGTGAGCAGCCCTTCTTGTCGCATTTTGAATAATTTGCGACAACATGAAGCAGATAAGCAGAAATCCCAATAAAGCCTCCGTTTTGAAGCATTTCCTGATGGCTCTTAGCTTTCTCATCACAAGGGAAGATTGTTTTATTATTGATTATATGTGGCTCTTCATGGATAGGTGATTTATACCCTGGAAATTTAATGCTGGTAGCTAGATATGGCCCTGGCTTTTTTTTTTTTTTTTGCTGCTTTTTGTGGCATGGGCGTGTCAAGGGGTGGAAGGCGGGCTTTCCTGCGCTAAACGGTTAGCATGTCCACATCGCTATGTGTTAATTGGTTTTGGCAAGGTTACCGCGTGAGCCCTTACTGTCAAAAACGAGTAGGAATAAGGGCTCACCCAGTAATATTCATGTGCTAATATTTATCACAAAAAGTCAGAAACTAAAGGCAAACTTTACAATAAAGTGAAAAAAATCGAAATCCCAAGTGTACCCGCAGTGACTTGAATTTACAGCCTGCATTGGTACACCCACTGAAATCTTTCCCTCCCTTGCTCTACAAAGCAATGATGTTATACTGTAATTGTTGAATTACTTGACTATATTTTGCATGTGCTAATATTGCCATTAGCACATGGCTATTAATGCAAAATCTGCCATTTTACTGCTGTGGTAAAAATGGGCTTAAAAGCCCATTTAAGGTGTCTAAGACCAGTTTTTTTATTTTAACTATTTCTCCATATCTGTCCTGATAGGCTCATAATCTAACCTGGAGTGTTGGGTGACTTATCCAGGATCCCAAGGAGCAGTATAGGGATTGAACCCATGACCTCAGGGTGCTGAGGCAGGGTTCTAACCACTAGGCCACTCATGTGAAACAACCTCTTAAAGTGGCCAAATAGAAAGAAAGAGCAACAGGAAAAGATAGACGGATGCTTGGGTGCATAGGGGGCAGCAGGAATAAGGATGTGATAAGTCCTCTGTATAAGTCTCGTAAGTCTCAGTTCAAAATGATATAAACAGGCTGGAGCCAGTCTAGAGAACAGCTATTAAAGTGGTCAATAGTCTTTGCCATAAAGGAGGGAATTTGATAAACGGTGCTCATAATTCAGGAAGCTTTTTCTGATCATTGACTATGTGCTTGACTGGCATGGAGGTTCAATAAGTAGCCCGTGCTAAACGCATTACTGAGATCTTTTCCTCTGTAGTACAATTTCAGTGGTATATACTTTCTCTTTATTGGGTTATCTTAGGGTTTCTGTGAGTTATTTAGCCAAGTTAGAAGGAAGTACACGTCTCCCTCCATATTCGCGGTGTCAGCATTCATGGTTTCGATTATTCACGGTTTTTAGCTTGCTGGCTCCTCCCCCCAAATTACATCAGCTTGCATAGAGAAATCGCTGATTCCAAGCGTTTACAGAGAAAATCGCTGATTCCTGGCACTTTCTTCACCGTGTTTTGCCTCTCCTTCAGGAACAGGCCAGGTCTCCCACCATGTTATTCACGGTTTTTAGCTTGCTGGCTCCTCCCCCCAAATTACATCAGCTTGCATAGAGAAATCGCTGATTCCAAGCGTTTACAGAGAAAGTCACTGATTCCTGGCACTTTCTTCACCGTGTTTTGCCTCTCCTTCAGGAACAGGCCAGGTCTCCCACCATGTTATTCACGGTTTTTAGCTTGCTGGCTCCTCCCCCCAAATTACATCAGCTTGCATAGAGAAATCGCTGATTCCAAGCGTTTACAGAGAAAGTCGCTGATTCCCGGCACTTTCTTCACCATGTTTTGCCTCTCCTTCAGGAACAGGCCAGGTCTCCCACCATGTTATTCACGGTTTCACCATATACACAATGGTTTTTAATAGAAAACAGCAAATAGCATAATGAAAAAGTTATTTGCGGTTCTGTTAATCCCCTATCACAGTGAATACGGAGGGAGAAGTGCAGTTCAAAATTCAGTGCCAGCAAAATTCAGCACTAAACGTGATTCTATAAAGAACACGTGCTTTTTATAAAACTGGATTTAGGGATGGATTCTGCATTTGGCGTCTATATCGACAGCCACCTACAAAAACACCGTCGATTGTGTGCTAGTCACGCTAGGACACCGTTTACAGAATCGCGCCTACCGTTAAATACAGGCACCGGTAATGTAGGCCAGGGTTTTGAAGACCTACATTCACGGTGCCTATGTATTGATGAAAATCGCATCAGAAGAGGCCCGCAGTGGCGCCTACGGTCATGTCTGGCGTGAACCATACCTACACTGACCTTAGTCGTTGTTAGGCGCCTTTGCAGACGTGGAAGAGAGCGTGGCGTAGTGGTTAGAGCTACAGCCTCACCACCCTGAGGTTGTGGGTTCAAATCCTGCGCTGCTCCTTGTGACCTTGGGCAAGTCACTTAAGACAGAAATGCTTGAGTACCTGAATATAAATTGCTAAGGCTATAAGTGGTATATAGAATGCTAAAATAAATAAATTATGGCATCCCTTTTTATTGGTGCATACATCTTTTTAATATAGTATGATATTAGGGGGGGTTTTATAGTCAAACCTCCCCTTCACCACCTTCTATGTAAGGAGTAGTTCATATAATTCTTTCCGGCCCTCAGAAGTGCCACCAACTGTTCAATAACTTTCATAACATTTGGCTTTATGCACCCAATCGTCACCGGGTCGTTTTTTCATGAAGATTTGTGCATATTTTATGAATAATTTAGTTATAAGAGTGGTACTTAGCTTGGGTAGTGAATCTGGAGGAATCTGGAAACATTTGGTATTAAATTATTTTATGATATATATAATGTGTATTTATAATCAACAAGGGAAAAAAGACCTCAAAATACCCCTTATATGTGATCAATGAAGCCACAATATTTTCGGGGTGGGTATCATCACTGGTCAAAAACCCTTGAAATTTATTTTATATTTTTTTAAGACAACTTTTTTTATACTTTAATCATTTATTTTTATTTAGAAAAATTCTTCTCAATTGTTTTCTCCTTAATTTGGAGAAAAATGTTTTCTTTCCTTTTACTTATTTGAATGAGCATAAATATAACCAGCATCTTTTGTAAAAAGTATTCACATAATTTCTGTTATATTGTAATATGAAATACTAAAGAAGCACTTATCTTATGAACCCAACGGAGGCCCAGCCCGTTTCGCACCAATGGGCTTCTTCAAGGGTAATGATAAGATTTATAATAGTGCCAGTACCATGTTCATTTTTTGCTCATAATTTCATTCGAGATACTGCTGGTAATTTCGCCCGTCGGGTTCATAAGATAAGTGCTTCTTTAGTATTCCATATTACAATATAACAGAAATTATGTGAATACTTTTTACAAAAGATGCTGGTTATATTTATGCTCATTCAAATAAGTAAAAGGAAAGAAAACATTTTTCTCCAAATTAAGGAGAAAACAATTGAGAAGAATTTTTCTAAATAAAAATAAATGATTAAAGTATAAAAAAAGTTGTCTTAAAAAAATATAAAATAAATTTCAAGGGTTTTTGACCAGTGATGATACCCACCCCGAAAATATTGTGGCTTCATTGATCACATATAAGGGGTATTTTGAGGTCTTTTTTCCCTTGTTGATTATAAATACACATTATATATATCATAAGTGTTCCTACAATTTTTTGTTGGTTTCAAATTTATTTGGTCACTTAAATTGAATTTTCCATCATATATTTTTCAATTCACATTAAATTATTTTATGAAATGTTAGTGAGACAATATATTTTTTATAAGAGAATAACCTTAGACTTGTATTATAGGGATTACTGCCCTGAGGAAACCCCCTATGGGTGAAACATGTTGGCGTTTCCATCCCTCCAGATTCACTACCCAAGCTAAGTACCACTCTTATAACTAAATTATTCATAAAATATGCACAAATCTTCATGAAAAAACGACCCGGTGACGATTGGGTGCATAAAGCCAAATGCTAAGAAAGTTATTGAACATTTGGTGGCACTTCAGAGGGCCGGAAAGAATTATATGAACTACTCCTTACATAGAAGGCGGTGAAGGGGAGGTTTGACTATGAAACCCCCCTAATATCATACTATTTTGACACTTCTAATTGATTATTACTTCAAGCTACGGGTTAATACATCTTTTTAATGGCATTTTAATGGGTTTTAAAAGTCGCAGTCAATTACCGCGATGATTAACACCAATTAAAATAATTAAATTAGGCAGCGGTAGGGCCCCTACTTATGGTGCCATTTAGAGAATTTGGGCCTTGGTGCTAATTCCCTCACCTATCTTTAGGCGCCAGATTTACGCTTGCTGGAACCTGATGTAAATGCAGGCGCTGAAGATAGGCGCGGCGAGGCCATAGTCTCTAACTACTTGCGCAACTTTTCAGCATGCTCCGTAACACGCGCATGCCACGTCCGTTTGTGACGCGCTAATATAGAATAGTGCGTAGCTAGCTGTGCGCAGAAAATTAACTTCAATAATTGTTTGCTAGCACATAATGATTGATAGTTAAGGCGCATTGCACAATTAATTTGTGTGTGCATCTTGGACGTGCAAATCTCAACGCCATATAGAGAATCCAGTGGACTTATTTATTTTAAAAACTGTATAGCTAAGCGGTTTACAAAATACAGACAAGAATATAACAATATGAAGCATACAGGAATAAAGCAAATCTTTAAAATTTAACTTATACCCTTTCTAAAGGCATTACTACATAATTTCTTAAAATGCCTCCACAAACAAGGAAGTTTTCAGCAATTGGGCCAATCAAAGGCTACTCCCACTGCATCCCAGGACGCACCAGGAACGAGGCCTAAGGCCTTGATTGGCTCAGGTGCCTAAGGCCCCTTCTATAGGAGGGACCTTAGGCATCTGAGCCAATCAGAGCCTTATGCCCCTCCCCGGTGTATATCAGGATGCACAGTGAAGGGGAAGGCCCGCCATTTTGAAGAGGCGTGCCTGCCAGCCGGAGGGAGTAAGTAGCCAGTTAAAGAATCAGGGGGTTAGGCATCTGTCTGTTAGGGCAGGGTGGATTGGAAAGGGAAGGAGGGATCCAGATACACAGTCATACCCACCTAGGGGAAGATTCTCAAAAACCACTGTGCCTTTAATGATGGTTGCTAAACTGGTTCCAGCCAGTTTAGCTTGGAAGTATTCTACCGGCCAATTCTCAAAAGGGCTCACTGTGGTCTTTTCTGAGCTTCCTGCCAGACTGTGACTATGCCATGCAAATGTATTACCGCGTGATTCACTAACTTCGCTGTCCTACATTTGCGGTCAAATTTTTCCAGCAGATAAGATCTGTCGTAGCCTTACTTTCTGGTCAGTGCCTGAATACTGATTGGCTCAAGCATTGATAGGAAAGTATCTTGACAGCTCAGACCTGCCAGAAAAGTTTGCTCTGTCCACCTGACACCTCTGGAAGAATGAATGCACACTTCCTCCTGCCGTTGATGTAAAGCAACATTCCCTCCCTCCCTCCCACCCCTGCCGTCAAGCAACCCACCCTGTTTGTGAGAGAGATGCCCACTCCCTCCTGCCACCAACGTCAAGCAACCCACCAACCCAGCAGTGGGAGGGATGTTCCCTCTCTCCTGCCATAGCTGTCATGCCCCCGATGACCCCCCTACCCCTTTTCTTGTTCACAAAGGCTAGCTAGAGGGATACCTACTCCCTCCAGCCAGCAGGCTCACCTCTTCAAAATGGTGGGCCTTCCCCTCCCTGATGCATCCTGGGATGCATCAGGGAAGGGCCTAAGGCTCTGATTGGCCCAGGTTGCTTAAGGCCCCCTCCTTTGGGGCCTCAAGCAACCTGGGGAGGAGAAGGCCCATCAATTTGAAGAGGCGGGCTTACTGGCTACCTCCGGCCAGCCTTCCTGTAGGTGGCACACCTTCCTTATCAATTAAGCTAACCATTGTGTCAAATAGTTTCCAAATTATGAATAGCAAGATACTGGGAAATACAGCAATAGATTCTATTTTTAGAATAAGATTCCAACCTATAAAGCCTCCTCTCTTGACCAGCACCCCCTCCCCCCTCTCTGGACCCCTGTTTACCCCTCTCTCTGGACTCTTGCTTATCTCCCTCTCTGTCTCCTCTCTTCGCCCTCATAGCACCTCTTCAGGAATCTGTTTTTTATCTCATATTCAGAACAAGCACAGAAGCAGCTACATAATAGAATGTCTTGATGTATCTTTCTTATAAGCGTTGTCTTTCTGTAATAAGCCTATTTCTGCACAATATATTCTTATGCAACCACTCTTGGCTATCGTCATTAATTTCACTTCCTGCTGTACCTCCTGAGGGTATTGAACCCAGGACCTAGTGGATTGGGGGCTTCTCTGCTGCACCATCCCCTTGCAAAACCTTACAGGAGGCACGGGGGCGGGTGATGGTGGGGGGGTATCATTGGGGGAATGACTGTGGTGACGGGAGTGAGTGGGCATCTCTCCTGTTGCTGGGTGTGGTACGTGTGTGTGGGTGGTTGCCTTACAGCGGTGGTGGGAGGGAATGGGTATCCTTCCCGCTGTTTGGTGGATTGCTTTATGGCAGTGGCAGGAGGGAGTGGGCATCCCTCCTGCTGCTGGGGGGATGTGTTGAGTGGGTTGCTTTGCGGCGGTGGCAGGCAGGAGGGAGTGGGCATCCCTCCCACTTCCCAGAGGGGGTGGGGTTGCTTGACAGCAGTGGTGGGAAGGAATGGGGATCCCTCCCACTGTTTGGTGGATTGCTTTATGGCAATGGCAGGAGGGAGTGGGCATCCCTCCTGCTGCTGGGGGGATGTGATGAGTGGGTTGCTTTGCGGCGGTGGCAGGCAGGAGGGAGTGGGCATCCCTCCCGCTTCCCGGAGGGGGGGGTGCTTGACAGCGGTGGGGGGAGGGAGTAGACATCCCTCCTGCCAATCTTTTTTTCAATTTGTGGGTGAATTCTGCGCATGTGCCGATCACTATCACCAGCGATTGGCACATGCAAATTCAGCGACCCCCCCCCTCGCTTGCATGCACAGTTTTTTCAAGAATGACTCGCCTTTTTGAAATCGTTAAAAGATCAGCCACGTTAGTGGCCACTCGGATTTTACCACGAACATTAGAGAATATTCCCCCCATATGGTAATTCTTAGGTTTTTATGCTCTCGAGTCTGCACTTCAATGAGAGCAGACAGCACGGAGCGCTGAAACTCCTGCTTGCCAGTTATCTGCCGGCCCCTCCCTCACTAAGGAGCTTCAGTGCTGCCTGTTCATATTCCAGTCCATGAAGCCACTTCAATACCAAAGCATTTGAGATGTAGCATTGCTCCCCTCACCCCCTTAAAAAAAAAAAAACCCTCCATCTAGGATTCAGCTGAATATTCGCCTAAAGACACCTGACTAAAATTAGCTAGATAGCAAACCACTCAGTCACTCTCTGAACGCTGACCTTTGTGCATTTCAGATTCAACTGGAAAATTAGACTACCGTGCCGCAGAATGAACCTTCGCAGGATGTAATACTGTGCTACGAGCCTAGAAAATAGATCTGAACTTCAAATTTCACAATCAAAATATCATTTGTGGGGAGGAAAAAAAAGGCATTTTACAGTCCCAATGACACTTTGTTCTTGAGTCTGGAAACTCGTCTCGGCTGCGTTTTCGCTTCAGGCAAACGACTTGTTCCATTATTTTATTTCAAGTGCCTGGTTCTTGGTTAAGCAAAGCTATCCAGCACTGCACATGCAACACCGATGCTCACACATTGCTTAGAGACATTCCATCAATTTCTAACCTATCTGTAAAACAAAACAAAACAAAAAAAGTATACCTTTATAACTTGAGATCTGAAGTGTGATCACGTACGGCTCAGTCTACACCAAACACCCTTTAACTCTCACTCTTTGCTGTATCTTGCGAATCGGTAAGCAAAGAATCATTAAAAATGGATGAACATATGATTCAGACGACCGATTTTATCTTACGGAAGATAGGTTTATTTGTTGCTTAATTAATGTTGAAAGGAGCATAGCTCTTGGAAGGTAGACAGAAATATAGGAACTTAAAGGTGGCCAAACAGGTTGAAAAGATGACGGCGAAAGCTAGAAGGATGCCAGGTTGCATAGGAAAAAGGAGGTATTGAGGCCCCTGTATAAGATTTTGGTGAGACCTCATTTAAAATATTGTGTACAATTCTGGAGGCCGCACCTTCAAAAAGATATAAAAAGGATGGAGTCGGTCCAGAGGAAGGCTACTAAAATGTTGTGTGGTCCTCATAATAAGGCACATAGGGACAGACTTAAAGATCTCAATCTGTATACTTTGGAGGAAAGGCGGGAGAGGGGAAATATGATAGAGACATTTAAATACCTACGTATTGTAAATGGGCATGAGTCGAGTCTCTTTCATTTGAAAGAAAGCTCTGGAATGAGAGGGCATAGGATGAAGCTAAAAGGTGATAAGCTCCGGAGTAATCTGAGGAAATACATTTTTTATAGAAAGGGTGGTAGTTGCATGGAACAGTCTCCTGGAAGAGGTGATGGAGACAGAGACTGTGTCTGAATTCAAGAAAGCCTGGAATAGGCATGTGGAATCTCTCGGAGAGAGAAAGAGATCATAGTTACTGTGGATGGGCAGACTGGATGGGCCATTTGGCCTTTATAACCATAAAGCTCTATGACCTCACAATGCAGGTGTAAAGAGCCTTAGCCTATAGGAAGAGGAGATGCAAATGTTAAAAGAGCCTTAGCCAATAGGGAGAGGAGGAGAAAGTGGATGCTCTGGATGGGCCATTTGGCCTTTATGTGCCGTCATGTTTCTATAACCATAAAGCTCTATGACCTCACAATGCAGGTGTAAAGAGCCTTAGCCTATAGGAAGAGGAGATGCAAATGTTAAGAGCCTTAGCCAATAGGGAGAGGAGGAGACAGTGGATGCCACGGATGGGCCATTGGGCCTTTATCTGCCGTCATGTTTCTATTTCTACAGATCCAACTGGACTCACATGGCAGCTACACTTTTTTAACCAAAGGCTAAAAAGCGACTGATCGATCGGTTATATCTTCTCACCCCGGTTGTTAGATAGAGAGCCAAGTGTTGACAGGGATCTGCATGGAGATTTCTGACACGTGACTTTCAGCATTGCACACATGGGAGATAATTGTGCAATCTCTGTGCTAACCAGGGGCCTAGCTATCGCTGAGCGAGCCTGAAAAAATACCCAGTGCTGCCCAATGGTAGGGGCTGCTTGCAGCTGAACCCACCCTTCTGCACACTGAGGTCTGGCACCTCCCCCCTCCCCACATTCAGCTACTTATCCGCCCGCCGGGTCCTTCATGGCTACAGCGGCTGCCGGCGAGACCTATCTTCGTTCGTGTCCCGCCAGGTTGATACAACTTCCTGTGGGTGGTATGCAGAAGAGGAACGGCCCTGCCCTTACTGCTGTAGCTGTGGAGGATCCAGTGGATGGATAAGTAATTGAGGGTGGGGGTAGGGAGGTTCTGGAAGGGAGGGTTCAGTTGTAGGCAGCCCCCTACCAATGGGTGGCCCTGGGGGGGCCCAGTGGGTGGATAAGTAGCTGAGTGTTGGAGGAAGTTTGGAGCTTAACCCTGAGGGGAGACCTTTTATGAGGGGGGGTCCTCGTATTAAGCTGAGATAAGTGCTAGCACATGCGTACTCATCTGAAAAGGGCTTCCTGCAGGACAGGCTTGGGCGTCCTTCAGTACATTAACCGCGTGTAAAAAAAACATTTTTAATTTTTTCTGTGGCTGGGGCACATCAGACGGGGGAGAAAGTGGGCGTTTCTGGGCCTATCAGTTAGTGCATCTACATTTCTCCGTGCTGATTAGTGCGGGAATAACGCACAAGTCCCTTACTGCCTACCAAACGAGTGGCCGTAAGTGTTTACACACTAAGGGGGTCTTTCACTGAGGCGCACTAGAATATAATGGGCACGTTAGCATTTAGCGCGCTAAATCGGCAAGCGCGCCTTGGTAAAAGACCCCCCCCTAAGTTTTGTTAATGGCTGTGTGCTACCGATCACCGCATCGGAAAAAAAGAGATTGTGGCATTAGAAAAGGTACCGAGAAGGGCGAAGAAAACGATCGAGGGGATGGGACAACTTCCCTATGGGGAAAGGCTAAAACAGCCTGGAGAAGAGAAGGTTCAGGGCAGATATGATAGATAAAATATGGAGCGGAGATAAACGTGAGTCACTTGTTTACTCTTTCCAAAAATACTAGGATTAGGGGGCATGGAATGAAGCGAACTGGAGAAAATATTTCTTCACTCAACTTCTAATTAAACTGTGGAATTCGTTGCCAGAGAATGTGGTGGTGAAATCAATTAGCTTAGCAGAATTTAAAAAAAAAAAAGTTTGGATAATTTCCTAAAACAAAAATCTATAAGACATTATTAAGATGGACCTGGAGGAATCTGCTGCTTATTTCTAGGATAAGCAGTATAAACCACGTTTTTACTCTTTGGGATCTTGCCAGCAGGGCCAGCGTTAGGGTGGGGGGAAACAGGGCAGCTGCCCCTGGGCCCCAAGGCTCTGGAAAGAATGGAGGGAAGCCACAGGCTACGTTTCAGAGTCGCTGCCACAGCCGCCAATTCCCTGCAATTGAAATGGATGAGAAGTTGAATGAAGGTGAAGGAGGCATCGAGCCAACACACTTAGAAGGGAGAGGACATGCCGGGCCAAGAAGCCCCCTGGAACAACAGAGGTTTTGGTTTTTTTTTTAAAGTAGAATGGGAGAGGGGGTTTCAAAGAAGTACCAGGGTTGGGGGTGAACGGGAAGAACTTATAGGGCCAGAAACAGAGGCTACTAGAGAAAGAGATGGTGGGCAATGGACTGGAGAGAGAGAAGAGAAAGAGAGAAAAGTTGGACGTGAGGTGTTGTGAAGAAAAGGGGAAAGAGATACTTGAAGGGAAAACAGTTAGAACATAACATAAGAACATAAGGAATGCCTCCGCTGGGTCAGACCTGAGGTCCATCGTGCCCAGCAGTCTGCTCACGCGGCGGCCCAACAGGTCCAGGACCTGTGCAGTAATCCTCTATCTATACCCCTCTATCCCCTTTTCCATCAGGAAATTGTCCAGTCCTTTCTTGAACCCCAGTACGGTACTCTGCCCTATTACGTTCTCTGGAAGCGCATTCCAGGTGTCCACCACACATTGGGTAAAGAAGAACTTCCTAGCATTCGTTTTGAATCTGTCCCCTTTCAACTTTTCTGAATGCCCTCTTGTTCTTTTATTATTCAAAAGTTTGAAGAATCTGTCCCTCTCTACTCTCTCTATGCCCTTCATGATCTTGTAAGTCTCTATCATATCCCCTCTAAGTCTCCTCTTTTCCAGGGAAAAGAGTCCCAGTTTTTCCAATCTCTCAGCGTATGAAAGGTTTTCCAAACCTTTTATCAGACGTGTTGCTCTCCTCTGAACTCTCTCGAGTATCGCCATATCCTTCTTAAGGTACGGCGACCAATATTGGATGCAGTTGGGAAGAGAAAGGCAGAGATGGTGAACCTGGGAGTGGGTGGTGTAGAGGGAGGGACTGATATAGACAAGGAGGATAGCATAGTAGGAAAGAAAAAGGAAGAGATGGTGGGCCTCGGTCAGGCAGGGAGAGAAATAGGATGGGAGGGCAGTTAGGAAGAGAAATGGGAGAAAAATTGAATCTGGGAATGGAAGAAGGGGAGGGAGGGAGGGAGGAAGGAAAAAAAGTTAGATCTTGGGGTGGAAGGGAAAGAGAGATATAGCATCTCTTTTTTCCCTCCCTTCTTCCCATTGTTCAGCATCAAGGAGGGAGAGAAGAAGAACAGAAAAGAGAGGGAGAGATAGACCATTGCTCTGACCCAGTAAGGCTAATCATGTTCTTATGACCATGGGGAGAGAGGATGAAAGATGGACCAATAGGAAGTACGAGATATGGGATAAGAAGATGCTAGGGGATGGAGAGAATCGAACAGGAAGATATAGCCTGATGAGAGAGGAAGAGGGATTCTGGAAGTGCTGAGCCATGTGGAAGAGGTCAAAAGGAAGATGACAGGATGAGAGAGAGTACAGTGGTGGTAATGGGAAATAGGAAATAGGAGGCTGGGAAAGGAGTGAGATGGGAAATGGTAGAGAAAATTGATAGGTAGCTGAAAATTTAAAAAGAAGGAGAAGGATGAAAAAGAGGGCGAGATTTGAGTGGACAGAGGCAGAAAAGAACAAAGGAGGAAAGAGGAAAGGGAAAAATCAATATGTTGGAGACAGGCATAGTGAGGGAATGGAGCAAGAGAGAAGAGAAAATAAAAATGGACAGCAGACACTGGAAAGAGAATTAGAAGATAGACATAAAGCAGAAAGAGAAACTAGGCCCAAGATGATGGAAAAACAAAACATCCAGACAACAAGGTAGAAAAAAGTGTTTTATTTTGAATTTATTAACTGGAATATGTTAGCTTTGGGATATGTACATCACAAATATATTTGTATTCTATTCAGTGGCATAGCCACATGGCTAATTTAGGGGGGGGAGTGGGGAGGCTGGAGCCCAAAATGGGTGGTTGGGCACCAAATGTTCTGCCCACCCGAATGCGAAATATAAATACTTGAGCTAGAGGGGATCACCCAAGCCCTGCCAACTGAAGACCTCCGCCTCTGATCCAGTAACCAGAAATCTCCAGGCTTTGCAGCTAGTGGCCGTATCCTCAAGCTACCACTACTTTCATTCATACATGAAAGCCAAGGGGAGGAGAAGCAGCTGCAGCAGCTCTGAAATACTGTTGCAAGCTGCAGAACTTGGACAGTTTTGATCACTGGACCAGAGGAGGGGGAGGAGGTGGTAAGGGCAGATAGCGTAGCTGATTTTAAGAAAGGTTTGGACAAGTTCCTGGAGGAAAAATCCATAGTCTGTTATTGAGAAAGACATGGGGGAAGCCACTGCTTGCTCTGGATCGGTAGCATGGAATATTGCTACACCTTGGGTTTTGGCCAGGTACTGGTGATCTGGATCGGCCACCGCAGGAATGGGCTACTGGTTGGTCTGACCCAGTGAGGCTATTGTTACGTTCTTAGTAGTACTCATGTGGGGCCAGTTAAGGTTACAAACAATTCAGAATTAATGAAACTCAATTGTCTTTATAGATTAAATTTTTTAAAATTTCTTTCTCAATTATTCTATTTTAAATATATCTCATATCGGTTGAGTACTTTCCCCAAGAGCAGATGCGGTGCCGGCTGTGCAGAGTTGGGATTTCCTAATCCGGTTGGCTGCCACTGATAAAATTATAATGTGAAACATTCAGGTGCATTACTCCCTGCTGTCGAACTCCTTGAAGTCTTGTCTCCTGAAGATGCAAGTAGCGAAAGATCGTCGAGTGTTGAGCAAGACCGCTGGAATTATTTCATAAGTCACAAGTCATCGGAAATAGTCAACCGCAAGTGAAATTGGATCTATGGTGGCTATTGATTAAGTGGAACGCAACTGAATAGTTGATTAACTGAGCTGAAGGGTCAAAAGGTTTTTATCAGGGCCTTTTGGCCCAGCGACTTTTCACTTCATAGCTCTGTTAGGGGGTTGTTGTTGGGATATGTAATGATGCACCTGGAACGCTCTTCCGGAGGCTGTTATAAGGAAAACACCCTCGGGGGATTCGAGACAAAGGGCTCCTTTTATCAAGCCGCGCTAACGGTTTAACGCGAGTAATAGCATGGGCTAAACTGCCAGCCGTGCTAGCCGCTACCGCCTCCTCTTGAGCAGGTGGTAGTTTTTGGCCGGCGCAGGGGTTAACGCGTGACGAAAAGTCGCGCGCGCTAACCCCGCTAGCGTGGCTTGATAAAAGGAGCCCAAAGTTAGACAAGTTCCTGCTGAACCGGAACGTACGCTGGTAGGGCTGGTCTCAGTTAGGGCGCTGGTCTTTGACCTAAGGGCCGCTGGGCACGATGGACGACTGGTCTGACCCAGCAGCGGCAATTCTTATGTTATGCTTAATTTGATGCAATTTTAGTAAAACTGCTGATATGAGATATATTTAAAATAGAATAACTGAGAAAGAAATATAAAACATCCTATATAATAAAACGCTAGCCGCGCATGCGCACTCAACTGCGTGCTTCCGTTTTCCCTGATCTGTGAGATGTAGGTCCGTGGCCTTGCAGGAGTGCGCATGCGCGAGTCCCCAGCCTTACTTTCAAGCACCTACCACTCGCCGCCAGCGCTGGACTTCCTGCTCTCTGTGTCGGCTCCTCTCACCAGCCGCACCAGCGTCTGAGAAGGCTTCCGACGCTGGCGGGATCAAGAGGAGCCGTGGTGGCATCTCGCGGGAAGGGAAGGGAAGCCCAAAACACTCCAGCCGCGAAGGGATGCCGTGGTCCCGACTCAAAACCAGCTGATTCCAGCAGCGTGTGCAGCACTCTACACACGCTGCTTTGGGACCTTTTACTGCCCTGATTTGCTCTGCCGCGTCTCTGATGATGTCATCAGGGACGTGCCAGAGTAAATCAAGGCAGTAAAAGGCCCCGAAGCAGCGTGTGTAGAGTGCTGTACATGCTGCTGGAATCGGCAGATGGTCGGACCGCGGGAAAGGAAGGGTGGGGGCGGCAAGGGACTAAGGGAGCAGTCAAGACCGAGGGATGGGAAAGGGGGGGTAAGGGAAACGCTGCTGCTGTACAGGGAAGTGGTGTGGGGTGGGAGGGAATGCTGGTGCTGCTGTGGCTGCTGCACAGGGAAGGTGGGGATTTAAATGCTGCTGTACAGGGAAGTAGTGGTGGGGAGGGAATGCTACTGCACAGAGACATGGAGGGGGAGGGAATGCTGCTGTGGCTGCTGCACAGGGAAGAGTGGGGGGGAGAGAGACAGATGGATAGAAAGAAAGCCAGACAGCGAAAGGAAGGCAGACAGAAAAAAAAGAAGAAAGGCACAGGGGCAGAGAGAGACACAGAAAGACAGACAGACAAAGGGGGCCAGAGAGAGAGACAGACAAAAAGAAAAACAGCGGGAGGGAGAGAGACTCAGAAAGAAAGACAGACAGACATATATTCTAGCACCCGTTAATGTAACGGGCTAAAATACTAGTTTAATATATAAAGACAATTGAGTTTCATGTATTTATATTTGAAACGATTTTATTATTTTATTTCCCGTTAGCGAGTCATTTGTTAAGCCCAGTTAAGGTTACCACATTTGAAGAAGTAGAAACCCGGGCACATGGCCCCGCCCCATTCTGCATCCAACCCACACTCTTCCGCCTCCAGTCCCACGCCTCAAAAGCCGCATCTCTTTTATTCTGACCTCTGGCTGCATCTGGAGGCGCGTGACGTCATCCGCTTACGCTTATTGAAGGCTCTCCAGATGCGTCCGGAGCTCGTGGCTTTCCAAAACCCAGACAAACTGCCGGGTTTTGGAAAGTCCGTCCGGGAACCCGGGCAGTCCTCGAAAAAGAGGACATGTCCGGATTTTCTCAGACATCTGGTAACCCTAGACCCAGTTACAAAAAGAAAAAAATTTGATCATGTAACTCCACTTTTAAAGGAAAAGCATTGGTTACCCGTAAATCACAGAATACTATATATTCCCATGAAATCCTTAAGATCCGTAGAAAAATCTTTGTTAAAATTCATTTATTCAAGGAGGGATGTGATTTTTTCTGTTACAGCCCCTCAAATTTGGAATTTGCTCCCGATCAACATAAGAGAAGAAAAATTACTCAGCGAGTTTAAAAGTCTCCTAAAAAGTTGGCTTTTTAAGGACGCTTTTAACTGATTTATTTAAATTTTATGATTCTACATTGGACTAGGAACACTGGCAAGTAAAAATTAAGTGGGTAACGTTCCCCAACCTCTTGTTTCATGACCTATCCCTTTTTATTTGTTTTTGGATTGTATTTAAGCCACTTTTTTTTTCGCCTCCCTTTCTCAAATGCATTATTTTATTATAATTAGTACTAATTGTCCTGGTTTTTTAAAATTTTTTTATTTTAACCTAATTTTTAACCAAATGTAAATTGCATTGGATTTGGATTTTGCGATTAAAATCAAATATTTTAAATAAACTTGAAACTTAAGGAGTTAATCTGGAAAAACATTTGTGGCAGGTTGAGGTGGTTTTCAACCCCAAGAGGCAAGCTAGGTCCAACTAAGAAGTTAGTTGATACTTATGTGTGACTGGAATTATGACGTTGAAATTTTTCTGAAGCAGAAGAGTTTTCCCATTCCAAAGTACAAAATGCCTCCATACTTCGAAGGCCCACCCAGAACCCTGAGGCAGAGTGAAGGATTTTCCCTCTCTGGGACTGCTGTTATGCCACTGGGCAGCAGAGGGCACCATGTAATTGAGAAGTGCTACAGGTCCAAGAGCGCCCTGTACTGCTTGGCTCAGTGCTGAGTCAGAGGGGTGGGTCTCAGTTAGAGAGGGGTCCAAGGAGAAAGGAGAGGTCTGAGCTAGACATGGCATTTGGCTGAGGTAAGCCAGACTTCTTGTATGAATTAAGTGTGAGGCAAACTGCACAGCAATAAAGAGCGTTGTGTCCTTATGCCACTGTGGTGTGGTTTCTGTGTCTTGACCCAACGTACAGGCCAGATGGTCTGTTACAATCCCACACAAAACATGAGCCCCTGAAATCTATATGTGCCACTAGGATATGCATTTAACTAGCTCCAGCTGTAAAATCACGACTTCTGTTTATAGCCTAATATATTTTTTTTAATTGAATCAATTTTGGAAAGTTACATCCCAAAATCACATGCAAAAAAAAAGAGAATGAAAGCAAATAAATACAGGAGACCAAGTAAAACAAGCTCACGTCAACAAAAGAAATAAAAAAAATTCTCATTGCCCAGATGAAAGGGAAACATTAATTGACACACGAAAAAGCAATATCTAATCTACTGAAGGCCAAGGAAGGGCACACCCTTCTCCAAACGAACCCATATGGTTCATAAAATCCCCTGCCATCCCAGGTCTACTCAAATTTCACAACAACCTACAAATTTCTCTAGCTGTGAAGATTCAAAGAAAATACATTGAATCTCCTGATATGTAATAAAACATTTGTAGGGGACCATAAATAATAATATAAAAAAAGTCCCACTGAGGGCCTAACCCAGGCCTGAAAAGCCTTCCTGGACATTTCAATAGACTGGGCCATATCTGGGAAGATCTGGGGTTGTTGAGCACAAAACATGATCACTTTCCTCTTGAAATATGCCTTCAACTACATTAATGTGTCTGCTTCATTAAGAAAACCACCACGAGAGTTGATCTAGAATCTTTAGTCTTTCCTCACATGAGGGAATGTAACTCCTTTCGTATGAGGAAAGACTAAAACAGTTAGGGCTCTTCAGCTTGGAAAAGAGACAGCTGAGGAGAGATATGATTGAAGTCCACATAATCCTGAGTAGAATAGAACGGGTACGAGTGGATCGATTTTTCACTCCGTCAAAAATTACAAAGACTAGGGGGCACTCGATGAAGTTACAGGAAAAAACTTTTAAAATCAATAGGAGGAAATATTTTTTTCACTCAGAGAATAGTTAAGCTCTGGAATGCATTGCCAAAAGTTGTGGTAAGAGCGGATAGCGTAGCTGGTTTTAAGAAAGATTTGGACAAGTTCCTGGAGGAAAAGTCCAAAGTCTGTTATTGAGAAAGATATGGGGGAAGCCACTGCTTGCCCTGGATCGATAGCATGAAAAATTGCTACTCTTTGGGTTTTGGCCAGGTAGTAGTGACTTGGATTGGCCACCGTGAGAACGGGCTACTGGGATTGATGGACCATTGGTCTGACCTAGTAAAGCCTCAGGTTAGCACTAGCCATTGAGCCCAACACAACTGAGGAATTCCACTGTCCAAATTCTTGAACCTTCCTTAAAGGAATGTAATAACATCTCACAAGGACTATTTATTTAGACTTAGAGAAACAAAGAACATCTTTGAAACACTACTTTTTCATCAATGACTCTGGAGATGATTAAAGCCTGATTTAAATGTGTAAATAGCCTTTTTTTTTTTACGTCTAACCCATCTGATATCACCTCTGTTGTAATTATCACTATGCCTTCATGTGTGGCAGATCATAATCAATGTTGACAGGTTTTGGCACCATTAATTTGGATCTCTATCCCTTATTAATATTACTATCACACACTTCTTTCACCCCCTAAAGCAACACAGTTGTTAATATAAGCTAATGAACTTATCTAAGTCAATATTTTACTGAGTACTAGTCTTGAGAACAGAGCAGTCTGGGTTAGATCAAAGTAATGTCACAGCTATTCTGGAGACATCTATTCAAGAAATTACCAATAAGGGAATATTGATCTAGGACTCTTGTATGTGTGCCAAATTCTACAATCTCTCTGTCTAATGTCTGGAATGCAACGGAAGCTTAACTGCTATCTCACTTCAAGCATAAGGTACAAAAGTGAAGCTACTGCACCCTAGACTTGAAGTAAGACAGCAGGGTTTCAAGACTAAGCTGGACAAGTTCCTGCTAAACTGGAATGTACACAGGTGAGGCTGGACTCATTTAGAGCACTGGTCTTTGACCTGGGGGGCCGCCGCGTGAGCGGACCACCGGTCTGACCCAGCAGTGGCAATTCTTATGTTCTTACGTTCTTAGCTAAGCTTTTGGAAAATTCCAGACATTTGCAAATAGAATGCTAGTAATTATCAGAAAAGAGGTGCGAGTGTGCAAAATAAGAAATAGCAGCAACTAAAGAGTTGACCGTGATTCCTCCACAAAAGGAAAAACAACCAAAACAAAGAACTAGTGGAGAGTTTATCACTTGTTTTTATTACTTAATCCACAAGTCTGTTTATAGGACCTATAGGGATCCCTGAGGAAGACAATAGTGTCGAAACACGGACCGTGTTGGGTCCATATGTTTCCAGTGGTTCAGGCCCTAGACATTTTTATGTGGATTATTTATTTGTTTCAATAAAGCTTGTATCTTGGACATCGACTCTCCACAAGTTCTTTGTTTTGGGCATAAGAAATAGCAGCATAAGCGTTTAGCTCCTGCTGATCTAACCCTAGAATCCAAAATCATCACAATCATATTCATAGATTTCTAGCTATCTGTGAAGATCATTGAAGGCAAATTCCAAGGGAAGCAAATGGCCTACACCTGAGCCAAATTCGCCACAAAAAACGAACACAAGCAAATCGGAAGATGACTCTAGACCAACCATCTAAGCAGAGCTGAGAACCATGCGGGATCTCCTCAAGGAAACTAAAGATGATACCAGTAAAATAAAATCAGACATCGCTGAGATGAAGAATGATATGCCACAATACAAACAGTAAATCGAAGCTATTGAAGCTAAACAAGAAATAAACTCCAACTGCGTAATGACCCTTCAAACCCAAATTAAAAAGATTGCGCTAATGGAAAGATAGCTGGAAGATAATAATAACAGATTGTGGAGGAATAACTTTCGCATTCTGGGTTTCCAGATGGGCATGAAGGTCCAGATATGATCAAATATTTAGAATCTTTCATACCAGCTTTAAAGACTTTGAAATAGAGCGTGCTCACCTTGTGCCTTCATACAAGTTGCCTCAAAGCTGTTTTCCGAGGCCTATTGTTGTTAAGCTACTACGATTTAACCACGTGGTTGAAGTTATGCAACAAGTGAAGATAAAGGCGCCATTGAAATATGAAGGCCAAACCATCATGTTTGTGCCAGATCTCAGTAAAACGACTGCAAGAGCGAGAAAGGAACTGCTCGCCTACCGACCTAAGCTCAAAGAAATGAAAGCAAAATCCGGTATGTTCTATCCAGCAAAGCTCAGAGTTACCATTAATAACTCTACCAGAGACGTCACCAATCCCTCGGAACTGGCCGATTATCTGGAAGGTATCCAACCCAGTAAGATGGACATACAATAAACTCTCCTTTGGAGTGTGATATCTAAATTATTCTTTGCAGATTTGTGTTACATTTATGGATATATACTTATATTGCAGTTCCCAATCAGATATTATATTAACGAAGGATCATTATGTTGATTTCCTTGCTAAACGCAACTATTGTGTAGACACAGATGTAATTAGATTGAGATTTGTCAGCGGTGACTTTTAATAATGATTTAAAGTGATCTATTATTAGATTTAACATACTTTGATATTTTAATTATATATTAGTTATGATTCGTATCGCTTGCGTATTGCTGTTCTTATGTGCTCATCAACCCTATTATACTCTCTTGCGTGATATTTATTCATGCCAGAGATAGTCACAAAGATGTATACTTCTATTTTTCATATGAATCATACATGGTTCCTAGGGTTTTTCATATGCATACAATTTTTCAAATTCATTGATTACCTACAATCTTTTCTTAAGTATGACAGGGCTTCTTTTACTAAGCTGCACTAGCGGTTTTAGCATGCACTGCATTGCCGTGCGTGCTAGACGCTAACGCCAGCATTGAGCTGGTGTTAGTTCTTGGCGTGTAGCGCGGGGTTAGCGCATGGGGCAATATAGCGCACGCTAAAAACGCTAGCACACCTTAGTAAAAGGAGCCCTTAATGTTATTTCATTGAATATGAACGTTATTCATAGCTCTATTAAAAGATCAAAAATATTTGACTACTAGTGTTTTAGCCTGTTACATTTGTTACAGTAACGGGTGCTAAAATAGCTCCACCTATCACCTTACCCTGACCCCACCCATGCCCCGCCTCTACCATGCCCAGACCCTGCCTCCCACTGATCCCAGTCCAACCACCTCACCTTTCACCATTTCCTTAGTCCTCTGTACCCTTTTGGCCCTCATAGATCCTCCACTGCATTTATCACCAAACAGGGCCTTTCCCTCCATGTGAGTCTGGCCTCCTGGATCCCCATTACAGCGTTCCTGACGTACCAACCCCTCCTCCATCAGTGCCCCATTTCCATCTCTCCCTTTCCCCCTTTCACACCCTCTACCATCTCTCTCTGGCCCTGTTTCACCCCTTTTGCCATCTTTCCTTTTCTTGTCCCCTCCGTCCTTCCCCAAGGCCATCTCTCTCTGTCATGCCCCTTCCATCCTCCCTGAAGTCTATCTCTCCCTATCCCCTACCATCTCTCCTTGTCCCCCTTGTAGCCCCTCTGTCCTTCTCATCCATCTCCCAAATCTGACATCTCTCCCCCCCTCCCTTACACCATCCCTGAGTCTCTCTTTCCTTTCCTCACTTGACTCCAACATCTCTCTCTTCTCCCACTTCCTCCCCCCGAATCCAGCACCTCCTGTCTCATGAGCAATTCCTAGACGTAATTTATTTTTCCATTTTGTATAGTTAGCAACTCTAATAGCGCCTGCACTTTAAGAAAATCCAAATAGCTGCAGGTAGTCTCCCGAAGCTAAGCTGCAACCTCCGCACTCTCTCTGGGACTCTGCCTCAGTGCTTCACTGGCGACGCCGTCGTCCTGGGAGAAAGAACCGAGGTCACTTGCTCACTGTTGTTAGTGATGAGGGCTGGCAACCAGTAACTTATGAACAGTGAGAGGCAGGGTCCGGGCATGGTAGAGGCGGGCCATGGGTGGGGTCAGGGTATAGGTGGGGCTGGGCGTGGGGGCTACCACATAGCTCCTTCGAAGTCCATCGAACTGAACCCCAAGATTTCGCCAATGCAGGCTGACCTGAAGTCCAATCCCACCACCAGCACCACCGACCTTCCTCCCCACTCTGCCCTTCTTTGTGAGATCTCAAAAGTGACTCTGCTGCGGCCCAATCAGAGGCCTACCAGCGCCTTCAGTGAGCAGAGTGTACCAATGAAGTGCCGAGGAAAGATGGAGCTTCATAGATAGCAGGAGTGGTTGGACGGTGGTGGTGTCGAATCCTAGTCCCACCACCTTTCACCATTTCTTTATGTACTGCGCATGCGTGGCACGCAGCACAGACACACAGAGTTTAAAATGCGCATGCACGCTAAGGGTTTTATTAAAGCGGATGTATCTATATAATCTCCAGAGCTGGTGCTACTGCAAGAAACACATTGATCTTTTGCTCAATCTTGCAAACTAAAAACATGAACAGAATGCTAGGTATAATCAAGAAGGGTATAACAGCCAGAACGAAAGAAGTTATCCTTTTGTTGTATCGGGCGATGGTGCAATATTGGTCCAATATTGGTCGCCGTACCTGAAGAAGGATATGGCGATACTCGAGAGGGTTCAGA
Organism: Geotrypetes seraphini; assembly: GCF_902459505.1. NCBI lineage: Eukaryota > Metazoa > Chordata > Amphibia > Gymnophiona > Dermophiidae > Geotrypetes > Geotrypetes seraphini. The sequence goes on from NC_047084.1 coordinate 109,222,807, forward strand.
GGAGAGCGACGCATTTGATAAAAGGTATGGAAAACCTTTCATACGCTGAGAGATTGGAGAAACTGGGGCTCTTTTCCCTGGAGAAGAGGAGACTTAGAGGGGATATGATAGAGACTTACAAGATCATGAAGGGCATAGAGAGAGTAGAGAGGGACAGATTCTTCAAACTTTCAAAGAATAAAAGAACAAGAGGGCATTCGGAAAAGTTGGAAGGGGACAGATTCAAAACGAATGCTAGGAAATTCTTCTTTACCCAACGTGTGGTGGACACCTGGAATGCACTTCCAGAGGACGTAATAGGGCAGAGTACGGTGAACGGACACGTATCAGAACTTTAGTAAGTGTCCTTAGGCATATGTTGTTTAAAGATGCAAAGGTAGGCCCTGTTTATCTTTCCCTTCTTTGAAGATGGTATAAGGACATCTATGTTTGTCTTTCTTTCTTTGACATGAATGTTTAAACAGAGTTGTAGTGAAGTGAATTCAATTGTTTTGTTAAGCCGTATTTACAGACAGCTTTAGTTAAGAAGCTCTGCTGGTCAAGGCTTTTTCTTACCTTTTGGACTTCAATCTCTAGCTAGGAAAAATGCTGATGTGTTTAAAGTTTCATGTGACCTTACGTCACATGCCATCACATGCTGACAAACCTGATTCGTATAAAAGATGTGAAACTCATAGTAAAAGACGGACATATTTGAAAGATGGTTTCTGGTCTTTAAGATGTGTCCCCAGGTACCTGACTTACAAATGACAGAGACAGAGAAAGTATGGGGCAGGAATTGGGACCTGAATCCTTTTCAGTTGGGGGCACGTCCGCGATGGGCAGATGATATCACCAATATTTTGTGAGTATTTCTGAATTTTTCTGTTCTTTAATACTCACTGGGTAGTGGTGACCTGTACCCAACCCTTTATTTTAAGTTCAAGCTTTGGGTTCTATTATGGAGTTTTTTTGGGAAAAATCTCGGGGTACTTTCGGTAAGCGCCCCTCATGAATATATACGCAGCTGCCATTCTTTCGGAAAGAATGAAATTATTTATAGAACCCCCCTGCCCACTCTGTCATTTGTAAGGTTAACACTTTTATAGAGTATAAGATTTTATTGTCTCTTATTACTGTACCTCGCTTATAAGGTAAGATAAGCGAATATTTTTGCATTGTTATATGGGTTTTGTAATGAGTCATAAAGGCACTTACTCCTAGACAAATGAGACTTGTACGGCTGTGTGTGTGTATGACATTTTTCCTTTTGCTCCCATCTTTCTGTGTCACCAATGTTTAATACTGAGGTAGGACATGCTGTTATGTGGAATGAATTGAAAGCGCTGTTTGAATCAGTCTAAGATCTTTCCCTTGTAGTTTGTACACAAGCATTATTTCTTGTCTTCCTTTTGATCCTGCCTAATTTTGTGCGTTTCTTCTACCGGCTGCTTTCTTTGTGTTCTGTGCTGGATCATATAAAAAAAAAAAAAAAAAAGAAACAAGAAAAAAAAAAAATTCCGTTTTAAAGGTTTTCTTTCTTGTGCAGAGCAAAGCTAATCTGTTCTTTGCTTTCATTATCAGGGTCTGTGCATGAATGTTTTTGTCCCTTCCCCCAGACTTCTCTGTTTGGGCTTCCACTGACCCCCTATAGTGCTTCTTTGAAGTTACTCATTCTTGGTTTTATAAAGCAGTAAGGTGAGATTCCACTGCTCGTCTCTTGACTTTTCTCCGGCATTATCAAAACCACCATCTCTTCTTATAATACGCCCATCGCTTTTGTTGCCAAAGCTGATGGCATTCCCTGTTTCGTCCTAGATTTTCGGGCTGTTAATGTTTTGGTAATTCTCATTGCCCTTATGTTTCTTCCACCATTCCACCGGCAGCCAATGATTTTTTTCTGTCATTATCCTAAAGAATGTTTTATTTTTAGTCCCTTTGGTGAGGCTGCCTTCACCTTTAAGCAACAGTATACCTAGTGTGGAATGTCCTTCGGGCTATTCTACAAGTCATGCACTGCCCCTCATGGTCCTATTCTCATTTTGTACAACTTTTTGTGTTCCATAATTCAGGAGACCTGTCCGATTGATAATTTTCACCTTTTATAATGGTTGTCTGTGTGTGGTCACAAGGTGTCATGAAATAAACTGCACTGGTGTACATCTGAAGTGAAATACCTGGGTTTTGTCCTATCTCATGGTCAAAGGAAAATCTGCACTTTCTGCATTGCTGCTATTTTGGGTCGGCCCCGCCCAGCTACCAAGAAAGACATGCTTACTTTTCTTGCTATGATTGGTCACTGCCGCCAATGGATCTCTGCTTGTTCCTTCTATGACCAGATTTTGAGACAGACCCTGGTTTCTGAAATGACTGCTCTTATCAGATGGACTTATGAAATGTTGGACATTTAAGATGTGCTTTGGTTTCTAGCTCAAGTTTGGGTTTTCCTGCTTATGCCCACATGTTTTATCTCTTTGTTTGGGACTATTGTAACACCATGAAGGGAGAACATGGCGGTAAATTACGCTCTGTTGCCTTTTTTTATAGTCACTCCTGTTCAAGTTCCCTGGCTGCTTGTGCTATGGTGGTAGAGATGGTTACTTTTCTGATCCTAGGTCACCCCATTACCCTTCATACTTTTCACATGTCCAAGCCCTTCTTTTAAATAGGCTTCTGGGTCTCAAGGGTGAACAGGATTCTCTTCCTCTCTTTTTTCACAGCTTCCTCTGAATTTGATGCCTGGCGTTTGGCAGGTGCCCAAAGCCGCCCTTTTAGACGGACTTTGGTGCAAAGAGGGGAAACCCTGGATACCAGCTGCTAGCTCTCCCTTATTCATTGCCCAATATCATGGTATTGGTTATCGTAGTGCTCGCTCGACATTTTAACTTCTTGCTAGTGATATCTTCATTCTTGACCTTTTGCTCCTTGATACAGATATATAGCTCAATAATTACAGCTGGCACGGTTGTGAATTGAAAATAAATTGGAAAATACAATTCCTTTCTATTGTTTTAGCTGAAATTAGGATGTTGCTAATTTAAAATGTTTTTTCCGGATTTATACATAGCCATCCCAGATCCATTTTGGCACAGATATTTCTAATGTTTTCCACGGGTCCTCTTTATCACTGCAGAGATAGAGACGCTCCAAAGAGACATTAGCTTTATGCCTTTTTTCAAATATGAGATGGTTATGATATACATTATTTGTTGTTTTGGTTTTTTTATATCAATGTGTTTATTTGCAGAGTTAAATTCAGCCCTGCACACTTGACAGATGGAGTAATAGCTCCACGCTTAAAAACTTTATGTTTTGTCTGTGTCATGTCTACTTGTTTTAGTTTAGTGGGTACCCCAGGATATATAATATTGGCCATTTCTAGAGCTCTTTTTCCACTTCTTACTAGCCTAACTGCGCAATGTTCTTTTACTTATAGCTTTTATATTCTGAATATAGTTTAGTTAGGGGTTATAAGAAAAAGCTTTATTTTATACAGCATTTATTTCGTGGTGTTCCCTACATATGATCCATTCAATATACATTTCTGAATACATTCAGTACATCAGTATGGTCTCTCTGAAGTGCATAATAGTTATATGAAGCACGAAAAAACATATCCTTTTGGATTGTTCAATTAAGAACCTTAAGTAACTGAGTATTGTCTCTCTTTTGCCATGGCTATGCTAAGTGAATGAATTGGTATTGTGCATGTTGCCACATTCAGTACAGGCAACATGGTTTCTCTTGTTTTCTATCTCTTATTTGGATCACATTGGAGTACAGCTGCTGAATGATATTTGGAATGCTTTCCAAGCATTTCTTTTCAAGTATCTCTTTCTGTATGCACAGACATCTGGCTGTTCTCCCTTTGAGGTTCTCACGGGATGACCTTTCCCCGCCCCATGGGTAGATTTTCCCTTGATACAGGAGGAATACGTCCAAAAGCTAATTGAAATATTAGGGCTTGTTCAAAGAAACGTGTCTTGCACTTTTCCTTTCTCTCCACAGATTCCTACCCATTTTTTCCAGCCTGGTGATTATCCAGCAGCTTTCCAAGGATCGGAAGCAGACGGATTTCCCCTTTGGCCTTCCCACTACTGTGATCGCTGTGCCCAGGCCCGCTGCACTCACTGAGGAGTTTCCTGTTTGGATCCACGCAAGTCGCTTGAAGAGGGTTAACCTAAAACCCCAGAAGCAAGTCTTCCCTGCGCAGATTTCACCTCCTCCAGTGGAACAACATGATGATCTCATTGCAGCATTCTACCAACTTTATCATTCTCTTACTGGCACTGCTGCTGCTAGTTTTTCTCCCTGTATGAATCCTTTTCACTGGGTCTACAGGGATGATGTGTTCTGGGTCCACGACACTTTCTGCCCATACCCATCTGTAAATGACATTCCTGCTGTAAACAGCACCCCCGACACCTCTTTGCGAACACGACGTCAAGCTGGACTACTCCCTCGCAAAGGCTGTCCTTCAATTGGAATCCAGAAAAGACCGATAGTATGCTACCCTTTGGTATAATTCCAGCAGTGTGCAAGTTGCCACCTTCTCCTTTGAGTATTGTGACATTGTGGACTGTTCATCAATTGATATCCCAAGGCTGTGCCATTGGTCCTCAGAGATTCCTAAAACTAAGGACATATATGTATATGTTACTGACTTACGTTGGGGGGATAAGTGTGCATTCTGGGGAGTGGTAGGGTGGAATATTAATACTGACTGGGTTTATAAACTAGAAAATACCCTGAAAAACAGTGGACCAAAATGGTAAATCACTGCTTACTTGTATGACCCTTCATAAGGTTGGACACTGTTATAGGAAAAGTGTTCCTGCACAAATTATTAAGCTTTCTCTTACTATTGACAACCCTAGACCTACTGATGAAGGTATGTACATTATGGACATGAGGTTTAAGGGTGGGTCTAGCTATCATCAGTTTTCTTACGGGATCTATCTACCTCCACTCATCCTCTCCCGCCATTTTGTGGGGGCCCCAAAAAATACTAACCCACTGGCCCCTACATTCAATAAACTTACTGACATGATGGCTATTGCCAATCCCACTTTTGAAGATACTGTGGCTGTTGAGGTAGGGTTTTCAGAACCTAACCTTTGGTTAGAATGGATGAAATTCACTGCTGATCAACATAATAAGAGTAATTGTTACATATGTGCTCAAGCTAGACCCCATCTAGGAACCGTACCTCTGGACCTCCCTCCTGGTATCCAACCATGCTTTTCTGGGTTATTTACCAATATCTCCTCTAATTTTACCTATCCTCTTTGTGCACTGCAGTGTTCTAAATACCCTTTGTTGCCAGGACAGCAAAAGCTTGATATTGCCGTTACCATCTATAAGGGCAATTACATATGTCATGTTTCTAATCTGACACAGAGTAGTTTTGTAGGTAATTTACCCCCAGGTTATTGTTCTGTCTTGGCTCATAGGTATGCCCCATTGTTGCTGCATCAGATTTGATATTTACTGGCTTTATGGAGACTTTTGGCTCCCTGTTAAGCTACCCAGCCAGTGGATAGGCCAGTGCACTTTAGTTAAGGTTACCATGCTTCTGCATATTGTTTCTGAAAGGCATCCTTCCTATTCACATGGTTTTTCCTCTTTTTTGTCTTGATATAAATCTGATCACATGTATACATAAGATGCTATAGGGGTCCCAAGAGGGGTCCCAGATGAATTTAAGGCCCGAGCTCAGGTTAAGGCTGGGTTTGAGTTCCTTATTCCCTTTATTACTATCAATAAGAATGTTGATCGGATTAGTTAAAATTATTATAATCAGCAACGCTTTGTGAACTATTCTAGGGACGCCTTGCAAGGTATTACTGATCAATTAGGCTCCACTTCTCAGATGGTTCTCAAAATCGTATGGCCCTAGCTAGGATTCTAGCTGAAAAATTCTCCTCAGTATTTTATGCTATTGTACTTTTCTTTCTGACAATATAGGTCCTACTATGGACATTCAGAAATTAGCAGACCTCTTTGCTGAGTCCAAATGTAACTCTGATTTATCTAATTCTTGGGATCAGCACTTTAGTTGAATGCATAATCTCTTATTATTTGCACTCTTGTCTTGACTGCTCATGTACTGTGTTATTCGTATTACAGCTCCTAAAAGACCCCTCCTTGAGAGACATACCTAGGGTATCACTCCCTTCCAGCTCATGCTGTGTATTTGTGACGTCATTTACATGACGTAAGAGGGGAATTGAACGGACACGTATCAGAACTTTAGTAAGTGTCCTTAGGCATATGTTGTTTAAAGATGCAAAGGTAGGCCCTGTTTATCTTTCCCTTCTTTGAAGATGGTATAAGGACATCTATGTTTGTCTTTCTTTCTTTGACATGAATGTTTAAACAGAGTTGTAGTGAAGTGAATTCAATTGTTTTGTTAAGCCGTATTTACAGACAGCTTTAGTTAAGAAGCTCTGCTGGTCAAGGCTTTTTCTTACCTTTTGGACTTCAATCTCTAGCTAGGAAAAATGCTGATGTGTTTAAAGTTTCATGTGACCTTACGTCACATGCCATCACATGCTGACAAACCTGATTCGTATAAAAGATGTGAAACTCATAGTAAAAGACGGACATATTTGAAAGATGGTTTCTGGTCTTTAAGATGTGTCCCCAGGTACCTGACTTACAAATGACAGAGACAGAGAAAGTATGGGGCAGGAATTGGGACCTGAATCCTTTTCATACGGTACTGGGTTCAAGAAAGGATTGGAAAAGGGGATAGAGGGGTATAGATAGAGGACTACTACACAGGTCCTGGACCTGTTGGGCCGCCGTGTGAGCGGACTGCTGGGCACGATGGACCTCAGGTCTGACCCAGCGGAGGCACTTCTTATGTTCTTATGTACATCCTCCTATCTGTCCCCAGCATTAAACAAACAAAAAAAAAAATTGGAGTTGCTTTTTTAGTACATAAGAACAAAGATATTAATATCCTCTCTCAATCTAATGATACACAGGGTAGGTGGGTTAAAATCAAGCTTATGATAGGAGATTAAAAAATTTATTTTAATGAACGGATACGCTCATAATATGGATGACCTTTTTTCACACACTAGCCGACAGCTTATTGGATAGTGAATCAGAATCCTACATAATACCTGGTGATTTCAACCTAATAATAAATCCATTATTGGATAGAAACTCTAAAGCATCTTATAAAAAAACTCAAAGCTTAGTATAAGTTGCAGGATGCCATCACCCAATTTAAACTGGTAGATCCTTGGAGATTACTTAATAATAATAGAGAATATACTTTTTATTCGTCTCCACATAATTCATACTTCAGGATTGACTAATAATAATAAAATAATAATAAGTAATGATCTGCTATAGTTTGTTAACGAAGCACATATATACAGTATATGCAATCTCAATATCTGATCATGCAGCAATCTCATTACATATGGCAAATCCTCAAACAAATTAAAAAAAACCCCCATCACACTGGAGATTTAATAGCTCACTATATTACATGACACTGACTTTCTAGAACTTATTAATAATTCCATCCTGGAATTTTTTGACATTAATAAAGAAGGGGACACGGGTTGGAATATATAATGGGATGCTTTTAAAGCATTTATTAGAGGAATAATTATTTCTTTTTTTTATATATATATTTAAATTTTTATTAAAGTTTTAGAAAAGTACAAAACAGCACAAAATGGATAACAGTACACCAGTAAGTACAATATACAACTGCGGTAAACAATTGACAATGCTGAAAAACTCACAATACAGCTCTCAGACCCCCACCCTGTACCACGATATCCACGCACAAATAGCAAACAATAACCCCCTCCAGCATCCCCCTGTTGTTTCTTCAGGGAACCGCCCAAAAAGCTCCATGACCCTATCCCACCTGCACCCCCCCCTACTGGTAAACATAGGTTAGGAATAATTATTTCTTATCAAACTAAAAGAACCAAAACACTAACCCCCTCTTTTACAAAGGCGCACTAAACGTTTTAGCATGCACTAGCTGATTTAGCACGCGCTAATCAATTTAGCGAGTGCTAAACGCTAACGCGCCCATTATAGTCTATGGACACGCTAGCATTTAGCGCGAATAAATCGGCTACCGCACCTTAGTAAAAGGACCTGTAAATACAGAAACAGACACATTGCAAAATGAGATCAAACAACTTCAACTATTACATCAACAGAATATATATGATGCTAATATCATTACATTATTACCAAAAAAAAAAATTTTCTTACAATTCCTTACTTAAACATATGGCAAATAATGATATATTGCTGAAGAATGCTAATTATACAGAAAATAATAAAAGCGATCATTTATTGGCCTCATCTAAAATCAAAGGCAGATAGATTAGACATATCAATAATAATAATAACAGTTTTTTCACTGCAGGACCGTGAAGTTCTATGCAGTTTAAAATGATTAAAAGATGCTACATATTGAGTAGAATTAACGGAATTAAGAGCTAGTGATAAACAGCTCTAGAGACCAGTTATTGTGGAATAAGATTTTACAGGTCAGTTGCCTAAATATTTCAGGAACAGATATGTTTTTAGGGATCAGAATGGGAATACAATCACTAATGAAGGCACAATATTACAAGAATTTCATGAATTCTATAAAAATGTATATACCTCAGAAAATACTATTGACAATTTTTCTACAAAATTAGATGAACAACTAACATATCCTACATTGACAGAAGAAGACAATAACTATCTCATAACACCCATTACTATAGAATATATTTTTACCACCCTCAAAAATATGTAAGAAAACTCCTGGCCCTGACGGCTTTCCACATGGCCCTACCTAAGATTCCAGTTGGTCCAGGTGCCTAAGGCCCTGCCCATGGGAGGGGCCTTAGGCACAGGCCAACCTAAGAATCCGGTTGGCCTAAGTGCCTAAGGCCTCTCCTATGAATGGGGCCTAAGGCACCTGGGCCAATCAGGCCTTAAGCCCCTCCCCGGTGCATCCCACAATATTCCAGAACTGAGCTTTTGATGTCATAATGCCTCATTCCACACTGCCTCAGAGCCAGCCTCATCAGTGATGTTACAATGGCTTGATTGACCTATACTTGGCTCACATAAGAACATAAGAAAAGCCATACTGGGTCCATCTAACCTAGTAGCCTGTTCTCATGGTGGCCAATCCAGGTCACCAGTACCTGGCCAAAACCCAAAGAGTAGCAACATTCCATGCTGCCAATCCAGGGCAAGCAATGGCTTGGCAGCCAAAAAGGGTGAAGCATCCTATTGGTATAAGATTATCCAGATGCATAAATCTTCAGAAACAGAAGCTATATGGGAAACTGATCTTAATCCTACTTTTTCTACCAGTCAATGGACTGACCTTTAGTTATCCATAACTAACCCCCCCTTTTAAAAAACCGCAAAAGCGTTTTTTAGCACATGCCTGGGCGCTGAATGTTCTGCGCTGCTCCTGACTCTCATAGCATCGGAAGCAACGCAGAGCAATCAGCACGCCAGCCTGTGCTAAAAAACGATTTCACGGTTTTGTAAAAGAGGGGGGGGGGGGATAAATCGCTTAAATCTGCCTATACAGCACGTCTCAAACATTATACTTTCTATTTCACAGAGGTTTTTTTTGGACTCCTCGTGTAACAAAAATTCAATCTATAACAAATGACAAATGCTGGCCTTGTAACAAAGAAACTGGAACATGGCAACGCGTGCTGTTTACTTGTTCCTGTCTAAAACAATTTTGGTCAACTATTCAACGGTTACTTCTCACGAATGAACCTTTATCCTTTAAAATTCCAGTACTTGGCTCATTTGGATTGACCTCGATGATCTCAAGCTTTAAAAAAAAGTCACTGCTTGGAGCAATAAGAATCATATTAAATGACTGGAAAGATTTCACTCATGTTGATTATGGGGTCCTTTTATTAAGGCGTGCTAACCAATTTAGTGCACGCTAAAGATTAGTGCGCGCTTAATGCTAAGGCATCCATTATATTCTATGGGCGCCTAAGCGTTTGACGTTCAAATACTTGAAGGGTACTCACGTAGAACAAAATCTTTCCCAGAGAAAGGAAAATGGTAAAACTAGAGGACATAATTTGAGGTTGAGGGGTGGTAGATTCAAAGGCAATGTTAGGAAATTCTACTTTACGGAGAGGGTGGTGGATGCCTGGAATGCGCTCCCGAGAGGTGCTGGAGAGGAAAACGATGACTGAGTTCAATGAAGCATGGGATGAACACAGAGGATCTAGAATCAGAAAATAATCTATAATAATAAAATGCTAAGCGCTCATGCACACTCTTAAGCCGTGTTCCCTGAGATCTGATCTGTCGGGATGTGGCCACAAGAGTGCGCATGCGTGCTTACCACGTCACACATCTGAGGGTGAGAGCAGGTCTCCGGCAGCGCGGTAACTGAGGACCTCGCAGTCAGTCTTCCCGGTACCCCCCTTCGGGAGGACCGGATCCCCTCCCGCCATGGCGAACAGTAGGTCTCCGGTAGCGCGGTAACTGAGGACCTCGCAGTCAGTCTTCCCGGTACCCCCCTTCGGGAGGACCGGATCCCCTCCCGCCATGGCGAACAGTAGGTCTCCGGTAGCGCGGTAACTGAGGACCTCGCAGTCAGTCTTCCCGGTACCCCCCTTCGGGAGGACCGGATCCCCTCCCGCCATGGCGAACAGTAGGTCTCCGGTAGCGCGGTAACTGAGGACCTCGCAGTCAGTCTTCCCGGTATCCCCCTTCGGGAGGACCGGATCCCCTCCCGCCATGGCGAACAGTAGGTCTCTGGTAGCGCGGTAACTGAGGACCTCGCAGTCAGTCTTCCCGGTACCCCCCTTCGGGAGGACCGGATCCCCTCCCGCCATGGCGAACAGTAGGTCTCCGGTAGCACGGTAACTGAGGGCCTCGCAGTCAGTCTTCCCGGTACCCCCTTTCGGGAGGACCGGATCCCCTCCCGCCATGGCGAACAGTAGGTCTCCGGTAGCGCGGTAACTGAGGACCTCGCAGTCAGTCTTCCCGGTACCCCCCTTCGGGAGGACTGGATCCCCTCCCGCCATGGCGAACAGTAGGTCTCCGGTAGTGCTGTAACTGAGGGCCTCGCAGTCAGTCTTCCCGGTACCCCCCTTCGGGAGGACCGAATCCCCTCCTGCCATGGCGAACAGTAGGTCTCCGGTAGCGCGGTAACTGAGGACCTCGCAGTCAGTCTTCCCGGTACCCCCCTTCGGGAGGACCGGATCCCCTCCCGCCATGGCGAACAGTAGGTCTCCGGTAGCGCGGTAACTGAGGACCTCGCAGTCAGTCTTCCCGGTACCCCCCTTTGGGAGGACCGGATCCCCTCCCGCCATGGCGAACAGTAGGTCTCCGGTAGCACGGTAACTGAGGACCTCGCAGTCAGTCTTCCCGGTACCCCCCTTCGGAAGGACCGGATCCCCTCCCGCCATAGCGAACAGTGAGCAGATCTGCTGCTTAGCTCACTCTAGCCCAGGGCCCCCGCCTCGGTGTTCGAGGACCAGCGGATGGCCTGTGCCACAATGCTCCTCAGTGAGCTCCTGGAGAGAGTTGCTTTCTACGGTGTCACTGCCAGCCCGGTTCTTTTCCTGAACAGGCCCCCGCATAGCTGGGAGGGCGCCCAGGCCAACCAAGCACTGCGCTTCTTCATGAGCGTCACTTACCAGGTGTCGCCCTTCGGGGGCTGGCTGGCTGACGTATGGCTGGGCCGCTTATGTACCATTTGGCTCAGCATGGTGCTCTACATGGCCGGTATGCTCAAGCTCCCTTTGCTGGCCAACCCACAGACCGGGACACGGAAAAACAGTCAGGGAGAGGGAAAGAGGGTTGCTTTGGAGGGAGGGGTGTGCTGGGGGCAGACAGCTTTGCTCAGGGGGGGGAGTGGAAGACAGAAGGGGGCCATGGAAAATCAGTCAGGGAGAGGGAAAGAGGGAAAGAGGGTTGCTTTGGATGGAGCGGTGTGCTGGGGGACAGACAGCTTTGCAAACAGTCAGGGAGAGGGAAAGAGGGTTGCTTTGGAGGGAGGGGTGTGCTGGGGGGCAGACAGCTTTGCTCGGTGGGGGGGGGTGGTAAGACAGAAGGGGGCCACGGAAAAACAGTCAGGGAGAGGGAAAGAGGGTTGCTTTGGAGGGAGGGGTGTGCTGGGGGGGGCAGACAGCTTTGCAAACAGTCAGGGAGAGGGAAAGAGGGTTGCTTTGGAGGGAGGGGTGTGCTGGGGGGCAGACAGCTTTGCTTGGTGGGGGGGGGGTGGTAAGACAGAAGGGGGCCACGGAAAAACAGTCAGGGAGAGGGAAAGAGGGTTGCTTTGGAGGGAGGGGTGTGCTGGGGGGCAGACAGCTTTGCTCGGTGGGGGGGGGTGGTAAGACAGAAGGTGGCCACGGAAAAACAGTCAGGGAGAGGGAAAGAGGGTTGCTTTGGAGGGAGGGGTGTGCTGGGGGGGGCAGACAGCTTTGCAAACAGTCAGGGAGAGGGAAAGAGGGTTGCTTTGGAGGGAGGGGTGTGCTGGGGGGCAGACAGCTTTGCTCGGGGGGGGAAGACAGAAGGGGGCTACGGAAAAACAGTCAGGGAGACAGAAAGGGACCACAGAAAAACAGACAGCGTCCAAGGAGAGAGAAACAAATAAAAATAGACAGACAGACAGCAGCCAAGGGGAGAAAGAGGAAGAAAGAAAGACAGACACACATCTATTCTAGCATCCGTTAATGTAACGGGCTTAAAGACTAGTAGTAAATATTGAACTAAGGCCAGTACTGGGCAGACTTGCACGGTCTGTGTCTGTATATGGCCGTTTGGAGGAGGATGGGCTGGGGAGGGCTTCAATGGCTGGGAGGGTGTAGATGGACTGGAGTGAGCTTTGTCGGAGACTTCAGTAATTGGAACCCAAGAACAGTACCGGATAGAGCTTTGGATTCTTGCCCAGAAATAGCTAAGAAGAAGAAAAATTTGTTTTAATTGAATCAGGTTGGACAGACTAGATGGACCGTTCGGGTCTTTATCTGTCATCATCTACTATGTTATTATGTATATGTGCTGGTGGAACTATGTCTGTTTGATAGCTAACTATGAATATGTTGCAGCAGAGAAAAAACCCCCAACAACACTAAAGTTTACAATTCCATGTGGTCTCTCTTACAGGAGTTTTCTATATCTCCTCCTTTACATCCAGCATGTTGATCGAGAATTCATTGTTTTTCATCATATAATATAACTAGAACAACTTTAGTATTTACCGTATGTTTTGACTTGATACTGCTCTTTTCTTATGCTTAAATATGCGTTATGTACTGGTAGAAAACTGGAACGCTCTCCCGGAGTCTGTCGTAGGGGAAAACAGCCTCCAGGGATTCAAGACAAAGTTAGACAAGTTCCTGCTGAACAAGGACGTACGCTGGTAGGGCTAGTCTCAATTAGGGCACTGGTCTTTGATCAAAGGGCCTCCGTGTGCTGGGCACTCTCTAAAGTTAAAAAGGGATAGATTCCGTACAAACATAAGGAAGTTCTTCTTCACCCAGAGAGTGGTAGAAAACTGGAATGCTCTTCCGGAGGCTGTCATAGGGGAAAACACCCTTCAGGGATTCAAGACAAAGTAGATAAAGACAGGTTGTTCAACCTCTCCAAGGTAGAGAGAACGAGACGGCACTCTCTAAAGTTGAAAGGGAAACATAAGGAAGTTCTTCTTCACCCAGAGAGTGGAAGAAAACTGGAATGCTCTTCCGAAGTCTATCATAAGGGAAAACACCCTCCAGGGAGTCAAAACAAGGTTGGACAAGTTCCTGCTGAATCAGAATGAAAACGCAGGTAGGGCTGGTCTCGGTTAGGGCACTGGTCTTTGACCTGGGGGCCACCGCGTGAGCGGACTGCTGGGCGCGATGGACCACTGGTCTGACCTAGCAGCGGCTGTTCTTATGAGTACATCTTTGTTAGACAGGGTATTTCTAAATAGACTTTTTCGCCATTCTGTTATAAATTTCAGATGGTCTTCCATCTTGTATCTGTAAATTTTATTCAATAAAACTTGACTGAACTAAAAAAAAAAAAAAGAAAAGGAATGGAAAACAAAAATAAGAAAGATAGATTGCCCTTGGTGCGGCTGCACCTCAAACACTGTGGCATTTCTGGTCACCGCATCTCAAAAAAGATAGAAACATAGAAAATGACGGCAGAAAAGGGCCATGGCCCATCTAGTCTGCCCACACTAATGACCCACCCCCTAACTACGCCCATGAAGTGATCCCACATGCCAATCCCATCTTTTCTTAAAGTCTGGCACGCTGCTGGCCTCAGTTACCTGTTGCGGAAGATTATTCCAGCAATCAACCACCCTTTCGGTGAAGAAATATTTTCTGGTGTCGCCATGGAATTTCCCTCCCCTGATTCTCAACGGATGCCCTCTGGTTGCCGTGGGTCCTTTAAGGAAAAAGAGATCCTCTTCCGCCTCGATACGGCCTGTGACATATTTGAACGCCTCAATCATGTCTCCTCTCTCTCTCTGCGTTCCTCAAGTGAGTATAGCTGTAACTTGACCAGCCGTTCCTCATACGGAAGGTCCTTGATATAGCAGTGAAGGGTGATGAAAATGCTAAAAGCGACGGGATGACTTCCCTATGAGGAAAAGCTAAAGTGGCTACGGCTCTTCATCTTGGAGAAGAGACGGGTCAGGAGATAAGAACATACGAACAGCCTTACTGGGTCAGACCAACGGTCTATAAAATATTGAGTGAAGTGGAAAGGGTCGATGTGAATTGCTTGTTTAGTTTCCAAAAATACTAGGACTAGATGGCATAGTAGTAGATTTTAAAACAAACCAGAGAAATATTTCTTCACTTACCCTCCCTTTTTACAAAACCGTAGCGTGTTTTTTTTAGCGCTGGCCATGGCAGTAATAGCTCTGACGCTCGTAGGAATTCTAAATCGATTAGCTCACCTTAGTAAAAGAGGGCATCAATCACGTTGTGATAACTATTTCCCAGCAAATCCAACGCTGTTACCTCTCATATACTATGCCTTGCATTCCACCAAGGCCTAAATCTAAAATAGCTCCCCTTTTTGTCAGTTCCTGGACCAATTGCTAAAGAAGCAGTCATTTACGGTATTACATCTAGGAATTGTACCTCTCTAGCACCCCCTGGTGTTACATTTATCCAGTCAGTATTGGGGTAATTGAAATAAGCCACTATTATACTGTTGCCCAATTTGCCAGCTTCCCTAATCTCTGTAACATTTTTTCATTTGCTCATTCTGTCCCAGGGAACGGTAGTACACTTCTCCCTTGTTATTCGCGGGGGATACGGGCAGAGCCGGACCGCGAATGGCGATAAACCGCGATTATCCGGCTCTGACCCACCCCCACCTCCCTGCCGCCTTCCCGGCCTTACCTGGTGGTCTAGAGGGCTTTCGGGGCAGGAGCGATCTTCCTACACTCCTGCCCCGTGCAGATCGCCATGAGGAAATGGCTGCTGGGAGTTCCCGTAGTCTCTCGAGACCACCAGGTAAGGCTGGGAAGGCGGCAGGAGGTAAAAAATATGTTTTTAAAAAATTTTCCCCCTCCCCAGAAAAAAAAATCACGATTATGTGAAATTGCGAGTGCAGAAACTGCGAATGGGGAGGGGGAAGTGTATAATCCTACCTGTATAGTCCTTCCCTTCACACACGGAATGTTTATCCATATGGATTCTACGCTGCTATGTCATGCAGAAAGTTTATTTTCTTGGATTCAATTCCCTCTTTGATATGTAATAATAATTTTATTCTTATATCCGCCAAAGCCATAATAGAAAGCTGCTCGACCCATGTAGAGATCCCATGTGGATGTCCCATTTATTCTTAAAGTCGAGCACACTGGTGGCCTCGATCACCTGCACCGGTAGTTTGTTCCAGTGATCCACCACCCTTTCTGTGAAGAAATACTTCCTGGTGTCACCACCAAATCTCCCTCCTCTGAGTTTGAGCGGGTGCCCCCTTGTGACTGAAGGTCCCTTAGGAAAGAATATGTCATTTTCTACCTCGACACGACCTGTGACGTACTTAAATGTCTCAATCATGTCACCCCTCTCCCTGCGCTCCTCTAGAGAGTAGAGCTGCAACTTGCCCAGTCTTTCCTCGTATGAGAGACCCTTGAGTCCAGAGACCATCCTAGTGACCATTCACTGAACTGACTCAGCTCAAAGTACATCTTTACGGTAATGTGGCCTCCAGAATTGCACACAGTATTCCAGATGAGGTCTCACCATGGTTCTGTACAGTGGCATTATGACTTCAGGTTTACGGCTGACGAAGCTTCTATTGATACATCCCATCATTTGTCTTGCCTTGGATGAGGCCTTCTCTACTTGTTTGGCAGCCTTCATGTCTGCACTGATGATTACTCCCAAGTCCCGTTCTTCTGAGGTCGTAGCTAGTGTTTCTCCATTCAAGGTGTATGTTCTGCATGGATTTCTGCTGCCGAGATGCATCACCTTACACTTCTTTGCGTTGAAGAGGGCTGAAGTGCTGGAGAGTAGAGACTGGTAAATGAAGAACTCGCATGCTTTCTTTCGGTGTCCTTGCTTGCTGAGACATGCTACAGGGTTGCTGTATGCTGGATAATTTGCTACGGGCACCTCATCACAACTGTTTCTTTGCGATCTAAAATACATGATTGCCTCCAGACCTGTGTGGATGTTATTTGCTGGTGGAATTCTTTGAGACCTGACATTGCCAGATCCACCCAAAAACTTAAACTATCTTGCCCCTCGTTAAAAGGCGTCATCTATGCAGGAAAATTAGGGAAATCTCTTTTCTTCAAAATCACCGAGCTTTGGAACAACCTTCCTGCCCTGCTGTGGAATCTGGGCTCCTTCCAATTATTCCAAAAGCATCTGAAAACTTGGCTTTTCTCTAAAATGGAAATCTCGCTAACCTCTTTATAATCACTAATTCGTATTATGTTTTTCCCTCATTTATTAAAGTACAGTGGTACCTCGGTTTACGAGTGCACCAGTTTGCGAGTGTTTTGCAAGACGAGCAAAACATTTGCAAACTTGGTGCCTCGTAAACCGAGCTTGCCTCGCTGTATGAGCGCCCCCCCCCCCCGGCGATCCGGCATCCCCCCCAGCGATCCGGCATCCCCCCCCCACTCGCATTGCCCCCTCTCCACCGCGATCCTACTTCCCCCCCCCCCCCCGAGCAGTCAATGACTCCCTTTACCCGACTTGGCACCAGTGCCGGTGCCCGAAGATCCTCCCTCTTCTGGCACGGCCTGGGCTGGGCGTTGGAGATCCTCCTTCTTCTGGTCTGGGCTGGGCTGGACTGGCTTTGAGCATTTGCGCATGCTCAAAGCCTTCTGGTCTCACTCTCTCCGAGATTGAGAGCGAGACCAGAAGGCTTTGAGCATGCACAAATGCTCAAAGCCAGTCCAGCCCAGAAGAAGGAGGATCTCCGACGCACCGCCCAGCCGCGCCAGAAGAGGGAGGATCTTCGGGCACCGGCACTGGTGCCAAGTCGGGTAAAGGGTGTCATTGACTGCTCGGGGGAGGGAAAGTAGGATCGCGGTGGAGGGGGGGCAACGTGAGCGGGGGGGATGCTGGTTCGTAGGGGGGGAGCCGGATCGCGGGGAGGGGTTTGGAACAGCGTCGGATTGCTCAAAGGGGGGGAGAATGGAGCAGCGCCGGTAGCCTCGTGTGGGGGGGGGGGGGGTGGAGGAGGTGGAACCAATCAAAGCAGTTTCCCTTACTTCCTATGGGGAAACTTGCTTTGATATACGAGCAATTTGGTTTACGAGCATGCTTCTGGAACGAATTATGCTCGTAAACCAAGGTTCCACTGTACCTGTAAACCGTGCCAAACTCTATCTTTATGGAGAGGATGTGGTATATAAACTTATTTAGTTTAATTTAGCAACTTCATGCATTGATTATCTTAAAAAAAAAAAATAAGTAAATACTATAAAAAGAGCTGGTATGTCATAAAATAATAAGGTAGGAATTAATATATACAGTGATACCTTGGAATCCGAACGCCCCAGTACTCGAACAACTTGGATTCCGAACAAAAATTCGAGCAACTTTGGCCCCGGAATCCAAACGCTGCTTTGGAATCCAAACGCCCTGCACGTTGTTCGTGTGTGTTTGTGCGTACGTTTCCCCAGCGCTCGGGCCACCCATAGGTCGTTCAGTTCAGTGTCGGAAGCTGCAGCGAAAGCATCTCGTGTGATTTTCGCCTTTGTGTACTGTTGTGAGGAAAATACTGTTCTGTATTATTATTATTGGTTAATATTTTACCTTAAAATCCAGTGTATTCACGGTTAAAATTTGAGTTTGTGGGACCCAGGAACGGATTCATCCAGTTTCTATTATTTTAAATGGGAAAAACTGTTTCAAGTTTATTAAAAGTTTGTTGCAATATCAAATGCATGCTTGTCTTGGAACTTGAACGATTTGGAACTCGAACGGGGCTCTGGAACGGATTAAGGGCTCCTTTTACAAAGGTGCACTAAGCGTTTTAGCGAGCGTTTAGCGTGCACTAAATCAACGTGTGCGCTAACCGCTAACGCATCCATAGTCTAGCATGCATGCGTTAGCGTTTAGTGCATGATTAGCGCGTGAACATCTGACGGGGTCCTGCGCCACTAGCGGACTAGGCCCTATTAAGTAAACCAAGAAAAAAAGAGCCCGATATTTCCACAGTAAAACAACAAACCAAAGTAAAAGGAACTGTGGAGACAGATGTTCCTAGTTCAGGCTTTATTCAATCTATAAAAGAGAATAGGACAGTCCACATGTGTATAAGATGAAGGGGACCCAATACGTCTTCTTTAGGGGTTCTGTGGATATGAATAAGAATGTAATGAGCCAAAATCGATATGTAAACTGATGAAAAGTGAATGATACAAGTGTCAAAGGTTATTTTTTAAAATTTGGCTCAAGTGGTGGATAAATGGTGTCATGTGATTATGAGTTCACATGACCTGAGCTCAGCGCCGATTTCTGTGGTACTCACCTTCCTGCAAGAAGGTCTGGAAAAAGGCCTAGCAGTTGGTTCCATGAAAGTTCAGATTGCAGGGCTCTCCTGTTTTGGGCCTAGGATTAATAAGGGCACCGTGGCCACACATCCAGATGTGGCCAGGTTTTTGAGGGGAGCGTTACTTCTCTCTCCCCCTGTGGCAGCTTTTTCCAATGTGGAATCTTCATCTGGTCCGACGGGCCCTGGTGAGAACACCCTATGAACCTCTGGAGCAAGTTTCTCTGATGGACCTCACCATCAAGGCAGTGTTTTTGGTACCTATACCTGATAAGTGTCAGTCCTTCAGGCTTTCTCCTGCAGAGTTCTATTTCTCAGAATTTGGGATTCAGGCGTTGTACGTATAGTCCCTTCTTTCTTATTAAAAGAGGTTTCCAGCTTTCAGATCAATCAAGAATCCTACTTACCTGCCTTTGCTCGTGTGGATCAAGAAAGAGGGATCTGGATTTGAAATTGTTGGATGTGCAAAGACTCTTACTGCAGTATCTAGAAGTTACAAATGAATTCCGATTATCGGCTTATCTGTTCGTATTGGCTGGAGCTGCCCTTAAAGATCAACCAGCCTCAAAAATGGCCACTTCTAGATGGATCCATATGGCCATGTCTTCAGCCTATATCATAAGTGGAAAATGTCTGCCTATATACATAAAGGCGCACTCTACCAGAAATGTAGCTTCCTCATAGGTGGAATCTTTGGCAGTGTCCCCAAAAGAAATCTCTAGAGCTGCCACTTGATCTTCTCTACAAGATCAAGTGGCAGCTCTAGAGATTTCTTTTGGGGACACTGCCAAAGATTCCACCTATGAGGAAGCTACATTTCTGGTAGAGTGCGCCTTTATGTATATAGGCAGACATTTTCCACTTATGATATAGGCTGAAGACATGGCCATATGGATCCATCTAGAAGCCAAACGGGACTCTGCATTTCAATCTTTAGTTCTGACAGCAGGCTCATTTGTCCTACACTCGTGGGGACTGCTTTGATATATCCCACATGTTCAGGAATGGAGTGTCTGTCGCATTAGAAGGAAAGATTAAGGTCATACCTCGATAATCTTCTTTCTAGTAGGCACTCCATTCCTGAAGCCCGCCCTGTCAGATGTTCATTTGCCTGCTTACTGCCTCATAGGTGCTTGTTTCTTTCCTTTGTCCAGCCTTGACAAGGATAGAGGATGCGACTACCATGTTGAAGAAGCTAGAGGGTATCAGTAAAATCTCCCACAATCTTGGTGACTTATTTTGGTTTTTACCTTGTTATGTATTGCAAATGGTTCAGTTTATCTGTTATATGTTTAATGACATGCGCAGAACAGATATGTATTTCAGGGAGTGTCCCTGTACCTCTCGCTATTCTATTTCCTCTCCTGGGCTGACCATCTGCTTTGGTACAAACTGAGGAATTGAAGGATAGCACAGATGGATGGAGATGGAGCTAAAGAATGCTAATGAAGCTCCCTACAAGAATTCTCCCGCGAAGGGATTGACTACCCACATGTTGTCTACCAGAAAGAAGATTATTGAGGTAAGAACCTAATCTTTCCTTATGATTAAGCTCATGTACAAAATTTAAATAAACCTGTTTAATTTATTAGCCAACCTTGTCCACAGAGGTCTTTGTGGATTTTTTTTCTGGGGGTAGAAGAGGGTGATCCCACCCACTAACACTTATTTTCCACAGGTGGAGGTACCGAGCACTAAATGAGTGACATTCCAATGGACACTACCTTTGGGGAACTCCAGCCAGGTCAGACCCTGGACCCAGACCCACCATTAATTTCCTGAATGATTTTCTCTTACAGATTCCTTGTTGGGAAGTAATACACTTCCCAAGCTGACTGCAATGGTGTTTACTTGTTTTATTTATTTTTTTTTTAGGCCTCCCAAGTAACTGGTACAGGGGTGTCTGAGGTGCTATGCATCGCCTTCCCAATCTACCAAATGACATAGAAAGGGCTGATCAAGGACGCGGGAAGTCATCATGCCACTGTATCGAGCGATGGTGCGTCCGCATCTGGAATACTGCGTTCAATATTGGTCGCCGTACCTCAAGAAAGACATGGAGGTACTTGAGAGAGTCCAAAGGAGAGCAACGAAACTGGTAAGAGGGCTGGAACACTACCCATATGCTGAGAGGTTGGATAGGCTGGGGCTCTTCTCTCTGGAAAAAAGGAGGCTCAGGGGTGATATGATAGAGACCTTCAAGATCATGAGGGGCATAGAGAGGGTGGATAGGGACAGATTCTTCAGGCTGAAGGGGACAACAGGTACGAGGGGGCACTCGGAGAAACTGAAGGGAGATAGGTTCAAAACGAATGCAAGGAAGTTTTTTTTCACCCAGAGGGTCGTGGACACTTGGAATGCGCTACCGGAGGACGTGATTGGGCAGAGTACGGTACAAGGATTCAAACAGAGACTGGACGGATTCCTGAGGGATAAAGGGATCGTGGGATACTGAGAAAGCTAACCAGAAAATAAATCTAGAAACCCAACCAGGTCGTGCAGGTGCAAGACCGGAGGGCTAGGACGTTGATGGGAAGATAGGACTCAATTAGGAAACCGAGGTGGCATGGGAGCCCCTTCTGGTGATTTAGACAGGTCGTGACCTGGGCCGCCGCGGGAGCGGACTGCTGGGCAGGATGGACCTATGGTCTGACCCGGCGGAGGCACTGCTTATGTTCTTATGTTCTTAATTCATAGTGTAATCCCCGTAGATGCTAAGATGCTTTATTCAAATGTACATTTTGCAAGCTTCATCAGTCATTAAAATGAAACTTCCTGCAGGCAGAAATTGCCTTCTTAGGCAGATCAAAACAGCTGTGGAAGCACCATTAACAACATCATAAAAAAAAAAGTGGCTGGCTCATAAAAACTTTGCTTTATGTTTCATGGATTTTAAGTGCTTTCACTCTTCTTGCTAGTCCTTGAGGCCCTGCCAGTTTTACCTAAGGAGGTTGCCTGAACTTTCTGAAGCCTCTTTTATGCACCAATAACAGAGCAGTACGGACGCCAAACAGCAGGGGGCGCTCCAAAGCTGCTAGCCAATGCGAGATCAAAGCAATGATTTCCAAGTTCTGACACTCAAGCCTGGAAAACCACATAGAAACTAGGTGACCTGAAATTAACTTTAAACCCCGAGTGACTTAGTTCAGGTTTTTCAGCAAACCAAGTCAGAGCATTCTGAGAATTTCCCAGTTTGATGAACTTTGACAGAAGAATTAAAGTCCCAAACTCAGTGCCAAAACCTTATCCTAGAGTGGAGAATGACACGGGGACAAATATTTCCCCGTCCTCGAGAGTTTTGTCGCTGTCCCTGTTCTTACCCCATTCCTGTAAGCTCTGCTTTAATAATCCTCGAACACTTATGATTTTAAAGTGTTTGAGGCTTGTGCAGATGAGGACGGAGCTTAGGCATTGGTGGAATGAGGCATTATGACATCACAATCTGAGCTCTAGAATGTCGCTACTTATGATTTTAAAGTATTCGAGGCTTGTGCAGATGAGGATGGAGCTTAGGCATTGGTGGAATGAGGCATTATGACATCACAATCTGAGCTCTAGAATGTCGCTACTTAGGATTTTAAAGTGTTCGAGGCTTGTGCAGATGAGGATGGAGCTTAGGCATTGGTGGAATGAGGCATTATGACATCACAATCTGAGCTCTAGAAAGTTGCTACTTAGGATTTTAAAGTGTTAGAGACTTGTGCAGATGAGGATGGAGCTTAGGCATTGGTGGAATGAGGCATTATGACATCACAATCTGAGCTCTAGAAAGTTGCTACTTAGGATTTTAAAGTGTTAGAGACTTGTGCAGATGAGGATGGAGCTTAGGCATTGGTGGAATGAGGCATTATGACATCACAATCTGAGCTCTAGAAAGTTGCTACTTAGGATTTTAAAGTGTTAGAGACTTGTGCAGATGAGGATGGAGCTTAGGCATTGGTGGAATGAGGCATTATGACATCACAATCTGAGCTCTAGAATGTCGCTACTTAGGATTTTAAAGTGTTCGAGGCTTGTGCAGATGAGGATGGAGCTTAGGCATTGGTGGAATGAGGCATTATGACATCACAATCTGAGCTCTAGAATGTCGCTACTTAGGATTTTAAAGTGTTCGAGGCTTGTGCAGATGAGGACGGAGCTTAGGCATTGGTGGAATGAGGCATTATGACATCACAGTCTGAGCTCTAGAAGGTTGCTACTTAGGATTTTAAAGTGTTAGAGACTTGTGCAGATGAGGATGGAACCTACAGAAATGGGGCAGGGACAGGAAAGAACCCTCGGGATGGGAAAATGAGTTCCCGTGAGGACGGGGAAAAATTTGTTCCCATGTCATTGTCTATCCCGAAGCACTTGTGGCAAGCAGTCATATTTGTGGTGGCCCCATTCAACCTCCAGGATCCCCCTTTCTCCATGTCTTGCTCCTCTGTCTCAAGTGGCTCCCCAATCTCACGTTCCCGGCGGTCCTCAAGCTCCAATTTAACAGTACTCCATGGTTCTCTCCCCCCCCCCTCCACCATCACGATGTTCCTCTATCCACACTTTGTTCTCCATGCCCATTGCAAAACGCTTTGGTCACTACTTCACTGACTCCCTCCACATTCAAATGCCCATAATAGAGAGAAATGCTCTTTTGCAAATCCTCTGTCTGGATCTTTCAGATCAGTAGGGTTGAGGGATGCCCCTGAGCTAGTACACAAACAAATTAGTTCAGATCAGTGCCTAAAACACATGAAATTGCCACAAATCTTCTTTTCCAATGCGCATAAACCATTAGGGGTCCTAATGGCAGATTTACATGTTAATAGTTAGTAATCGATAAGGACAAACTATTGAAAGGGGAAAAATGTGGCTGGGAGATTGTTCTTAATTATAACAAATAAAATTTCCACGTACCGTATATACTTGAATATAAGTCGATCCGAATATAAGTCGAGACCCCCATTTCTCCCCCCAAAGGAGGAAAAATGGTTGACTCGAATATAAGTTGGGCAGCTTAATATTCAAGTGCCCTGCCAGGCTCTGCACCCAGCAAGAATTCGCGGGAGCCAATCAAGAAGCCAGCCGCTCAGCGCCGAGCAGGAGCGCCAAACCACGCTCCTGCTCATTGCCGCTCAGCGGCTGACGAAACCGAATCTCACGGCAGCCACCATCGACCGGGTTAGCAACGGGGCAGGAGCGCGGAAAGCTCGCTCCTGGCCCGCTGCACCTCTGGCCCGCCAGGGATCGGCAGAGGAGGTACGAGGAAAGGGCAGGGAGGGGGGAACAGGGTGCAGAGCCTGGCGGCAGCCTGCAATAATTCTGAGAGGGGGGCATTTTACCAAATATAAACCGGGGCCCCCATTTATGGGCCAAGTTTTTGGCCCACAAATCCTGTCAAAACAGAGAATTTTGTTCCGAAAATTGCCACAACGAAACAACACTCTTTTCAGCTAAAATGGCAAAAGAACACTCAGAATTTAGGAAGTTGGTTGGTGGGGCTGAGAACTTTACAGCACCCCCTGATATGTAATAAAAGTGAGCTAGGTATAGGACAATCAAGCTATTGTGACATCACTGTTGAGGTTAGATCTTATTGGTGGAATGAGGCATTATGACATCACAATCTCAGAGACTGAAACTCTTCACATTACGAGGGCAAGAAGAGAATGACGTGGATATGGCTCAATCAATGATCTGAAACAATGTCAACACGTAGAATTTTATTTCTGCAAATTGGCTTTTAAAGAAATTAGGTGATGCTCTTTTCAGCTCCAGTGGCAAAATAATACTCAGAAATTAGGAAGTTGGTTGGTGGCGATGAGAACTTTTCAGCCCCCCCTGGTATGTAATAAAAGTGAGCCAAGTATAGGACAATCAAGCCATTGTGACATCACTGATGAGGTTGGCTCTTATTGGTGGAATGAGGCATTATGACATCACAATCTCAGCTCTGGTTACCAAAGACTGGAAGTCTTCACACTATGAGGGGGTGCCAAAAGCTTCTCAGCCCAACCAAGAAGAGAATGACGCGGATATGGTCCAATCAATGATCCGAAACAAGGTCAAAGACATAGAATTTTGTTTCTGCAAATTGGCACTTCACAAAATAACACTCTTTTCAGCTAGAGTGGCAAAATGTTATGCACCTGGGCAGCCAGAATCCATGCAAGTCTTATTCCCTTAATGGCGAGATCCTAGCAAAAACGGTAGCAGAACGAGACTTGGGGGTAATCGTCAGTGAGGACATGAAGTCTGCCAATCAAGTGGAGCAGGCTTCGTCCAAGGCAAGACAAATCATGGGCTGCATACGAAGGGGTTTCGTCAGTCGTAAGGCGGAAGTCATTATGCCATTGTATAGATCCATGGTGAGGCCCCACCTGGAATACTGTGTGCAATTCTGGAGGCCGCATTATCGCAAGGATGTGCTGAGACTGGAGTCGGTGCAAAGAATGGCCACCCGGATGGTCTCGGGACTCAAAGATCTACCATACGAAAAACGGCTTGACAAATTACAGCTATACTCGCTCGAGGAGCGCAGAGAGAGGGGGGACATGATCGAGACGTTCAAGTATCTTACGGGCCGCATCGAGGCGGAAGAAGATATCTTCCTCTTCAAGGGTCCCACGACAACAAGAGGGCATCCGTTGAAAATCAGGGGCGGGAAACTACGAGGTGACACCAGGAAATTGTTTTTCACTGAAAGAGTGGTTGATCGCTGGAATAGTCTTCCACTACAGGTGATTGAGGCCAGCAGCGTGCCTGATTTTAAGGCCAAATGGGATCGGCACATGGGATCTATTCACAGGGCAAAGGTAGGGGAGGGACATTAAGGTGGGCAGACTAGATGGGCCGTGGGCCCTTATCTGCCGTCTATTTCTATGTTTCTATGTTTCAGAATTTAGGAAGTTGGTTGGTTGGGCTGAGAACTTTTCTGCACCCCCTTGTATGTAGTGTTCACCAGCCAATGAACCTCAAACTGAGTTCTTATCCCAGAGAAGAAGGAAAGAGAAACAAACAGATCTTCTATTCAGATGGGGTGTCTCCTATCCAAAGGAAAATACAGTAATAACAATATACAGTGCTCCCCTGTGAATTCGCGGTCCGCGATTCCCGGTCCCGGTCATTCGCGGTATTTTCCCACCACGAACGACCCGGCAGGAGAGGGCAGCTGGAGAGGCAGGAGAGGGCAGCTGGAGAGGCAAGAGACGGCAGCAGGAGCTTTGACACGCAGCTCCTGACTGGCGAGGCCCGACTTTAGTATAGGAAGAGGCGGTCGGCGCATACTGTGAGTGTTTTCCTTCACTCGCCGGCGCTCCGGCTGCCCTCTCCTGTCTCCCCTGCTAAAAAATCGTATTTGCGGTTTTTCAACATTCGCGGGGGTTCCTGCAACGGAACCCCTGTGAATATCGGGGGGAGTACTGTATAGAGAAATGTATGTAATGTGAGCCAGAAAAGTGTTACAGATGTTGGTATCAAAAGAAAATAAGACTAAAGTAATTGTGGAAAAGAATGGTTTTTTTTTTTTATTATTTAAGATGACTTCAGTATAACAATGTTTAACCTTAAGTTAAAATGAGTGAATTCTAGAGTTTCTTTTTCCGCAGTAACAACCAATAAGATAAGCAAATCTTCAATCCAATGACTCTTGTTAGCAAAAACACATCATCAGATAATAATAATAATCATCTTTATTCTTGTACTAGTCTTATAGCCCGTTACATTAACGGGTGCTAGAATATATGTGACTGTGTCTGTCTTTATTTTTTTTTCTCTCTCCTTAGTCGCTTTCTGTATTTCTATCTGGTTTGTTTTTTTTTTTTTTCCTTGGCTGTCCACTACCACCCCTTGCCTGCTCCCCCTGTCCATTCTCCCTTCCTTTTACCTCCCCTGTGTCCTCCACCACCCCATCACTGCTCACCTTATCCAGCAGAAGCCCTTCTCCCTTTGTTTTACCTCCCCCTGTCCATCATCACCTCCTTCCTGCTCCCCCTGTCCAGCAGTAGGCCTGTCTTCATTTTTCTGACCCCCCTCCCTGTTCATCAGCACCTCTTCCCCTGTCCATCAACCCCTTTTCTGCCCCTCCATTTCCGTGTGTTGCAGCATTTCCCTCCCACCCCACTTCCCTGTGCAGTATTTTACTCCCCGCATACCTTCCTCCTGAACTCCATGTTAAAATGCTTTCCGGGTTTGGCTGCCGCGGCCTGCAGCCGCCGACAGCCGCCACCGCGGCTGACATCCGACTCGGGCCGCCACAGCCGACATCCGCTTTG
Source organism: Geotrypetes seraphini (assembly GCF_902459505.1). Classification (NCBI taxonomy): domain Eukaryota; kingdom Metazoa; phylum Chordata; class Amphibia; order Gymnophiona; family Dermophiidae; genus Geotrypetes; species Geotrypetes seraphini. Next base: position 109,250,046 of record NC_047084.1, read on the forward strand.
GGGGGGGGAGGAAGAGAGAGAGCGGAGAGAGTACGGTGCGCAAGGGAACGACGGCGGCGGGGACGACCAACTTACAGGAAGGGCGGGAACGCAGGCAGGGATCGTGAGAGTAGCCACCGCTGCGTCTTTCAACAGGGAGCAGGCCAGACCGTAAGCCGCGCTTGCCGCACTTCCTATGGGTCGCTACAGCTCACGGAAAACCGGCGCACGCATAGGAAGTGCGCATGCGCAGCCTAGCGTTTTATTATATTAGATACCGCCCAACCGTAAGTTCCAGGCGGTTCACAACCAAGAAGGACTGTACAATCAGTGAAACATACATATAAACAGAGATACAACAATAATCAAGTTACAAACTTATCAAACAGATAAGTTTTAATAACTTTCTAAAAGCATAATATGATTGTGTTTGTGGAATCAGAATACTTAACCAGGAATTCATTTTTCCTAACTGAAATGCAAAAGTCTTTTCTAAAAAATCTCTTATAACGACAAGCTTTTAAAGATGGATACATGAACAAATAACTATTTTGGGTATTTTTATTCAACTTATATAACTTAAATTGGGAGGACAGGTATCCTGGAGCCAAACCAGACAGAGCTTTAAAGCAGATGCAATCAAATTTAAACAAAATTCTTGCTTCAAATGGCAACCCATGAAGTTGTTGATAGAAAGGACTCGCATGGTCATTTTTTTTTTACCCGAAAATCCAGACGCACTGCCGTATTTTGTGTTACTCGAATACGATTTAAAATTTTCTTATAAGATGCCAAGGAAATAATGTTGGAGTAATCAATGGCAGATAGAATTAAAGACTGAACCACTAATCTAAAAGATACTAACGGCCTCTAAGAAAACCGCGCTAGCAGCTGCCGCGCAGAAACAATCCCGAAGCCCTTTAATTCTCTATGGGCTTCGGGGCCGCCAGTGCGGCTTTGTAAAAGAGGCCGTAAGTCAAAATATTTTTTGATAGTTGGAAGTTTCCAAAGAATCATAAAGCATTTTTTAATCATTAGATTGCTATGATCTTCTAAAGTTAGATAATGATCCAACGTCACCCCCAAGATTTTAATAGAAGTGGCTGTGGCAAAATTCTGACCTTTAATTTGAAGTATTTTATCTGTAACTAGTATTTTAGCCCGTTACATTAACGGGTGCTAGAATATGTCTGTCTGTCTTTATTTCCGTCTCTCTCTCTCTGTCCTGCTGTCTTTCTTTCTGTCTGTCTCTGTCCCTGGCCCCCTTTGTCTGTCTGTCTTTCTGTGTCTCTCCCTGTCCCTGTGTCTTTCTTCTTTTCTTTCTGTCTCCCTTCCTTCCACTGTCTCACTCTTGTCCTCTTGGAGGGAGCTGAAGCCCGAGATGACTGACTGAAAGGTTCTTCAGGTCTGTTTGCACGCATAGGAAGTGCGCATGCGCGGCTTACCATTTTATTATATTAGATTCTCTCACTCGGACTAGCAAGAAAAAATTTATTTTTTCTTGGATTGAACTTAACTATTGTGCCAAGAACTGGCCCTTTTTTTTCCCTCTTAGCCTTCTTTTCTCTTTGCAGGTACCAATGAAGGTCACCGTTCTTAGGTATAGTCTTAGGTATGAGCGTAGATGACGGCAAGCGGCTCTGTGTGAAAGTTTCATCTCACTTAGCGGTTGCTTTTTCCAGCTTTTTTTGAATTCTTCAGTTTTTCATCCGTCTTGGCGACGGATGAAATATCTTCCTTGGATCTGGAATCAGATGAACCTGTCTGCCAATCTCCATGAAATTTCTACAAACGGAAGAAAAAAAAAACAATGTCTAGAAATGTGTCCCCCCTTTGGCCCACAATAAAAATATACCCCCCTCCCTTTTTACGAAGATGGGTTGGGCTTTTTTATCACCGGCCGCGGCGGTATTAGCTCTGACGCTCACAGGGAACTAATACCGCCACGGCTGGCGAGATTAAAGCCTTCGCGGAAAAAGGGGGGGGGGATAATTTTAGATCCCTGACTAGAAATATCTAATGGAAATCAATATTCAGAATTGTGCTGCTGTTTACTGTTGCTGGCAAGTGCTACGGAAGGGACCAGAACGCCCTATATAAGGATGAACGTCTTATGGTGTCAGCTTTTAACTCAAGCACTCAGGATCAGCAAACTATTCCTTTCCTTGACAGGAGTTGTTAATATCAGTGCTGAAGAACAGTTTTGTTTTCAATCAAGGCCTGGAAAACGGTCAATAAAAGTCCAGCCAAAACCTTAAATTATTTTCCTTACAGGCACTGACACGTCATTAAAGTTAACGCTGTGGTATTAGAAGTGTGTCTTCAATTAGTTCTAGCTCTTCTCTTCCAACCAAAATAAAATGCTGTTTTTTTTTTCAGGCTTCCAGTCTGCCCAGCAAGATAAACTCAGCATAAGGTATGGTGTGATGCTCGACCTTGATTTGACCTTGCCATTTTCAGGGCATAGACCGTAGAGGTCTGCCAGGCGCTGGCCTTGCTTAAGCTGTTATTGAAGTCCCACTCCAGCCCATCCCAATCTGCCCAGTCACATTCAGGGCACACAGACCGTAGAAGTCTGCCTGGCACTACAGTGCGCTTTTTGCGACCCTGTTGTCTCTCCCTCTGATGTCACTTCTGGGTGCCACGCATAGGAAATGACATCAGAGGGAGAGTCCACGGGAGCAACAACTTCAACTAGAGGGAAGGGGGAGCACGCGCGGCAGGCAGGATCGGGGAAGGAGCAAGAGGGCGGGGATGGGCCCCATCGCCCTGGGCGACTTTCACCCTCGCTATGGCACTGCTGGCACGCATCGCTGAGGTTTCGGCTCCGTTCCCTTTCCATACGGGATTTCGTTATGTTTAGTCCGCCCATTTTTGAATTCCGTTACTGTTTTTCATCTCCACTACACTTCTCCTTCTGTATTCACTGTGATAGGGGGATTAGCAGAACCGCGAATACAGAAAAATCGTGAATAACTTTTTCATATGTTATTTGCTGTTTTCTATTAAAAACCGTCGTGAATATGGTGAAGCCGCAAATAACATGGTGGGAGGCCTGGCCTGTTCCTGAAGGAGAGGCAAAACACGGTGAAGAAAGTGCCGGGAATCGGCGATTTTCTCTGTAAACACACAGAATCAGCAATTTCTCTATGCAAGCTGATGTAATTTGGGGGGAGGAGCCAGCAAGATAAAACGCGCAAAAATCGAAACCGCGAATGCTGAAAACGCAAATACAGAGGGAGAAGTAATAATAATAATATTTTATTTTTATATACCGCCAAAGTAGTTCGAGGCGGTTTACAATAAGAAGAGCTGGACATTCAGCGAAAAAATAAACAACGAAGTCTTTGAATACATGAATATTTGTAGGGAGGAAGGGGGCGACAGAGTAAGTCACGTTGTAGGGGCATCCAATACATGTAAGTAGAGTACAGGGATAAGGCATTAAGAGTTCTTGGTTACAAATCGGTTAAACAGGTTGGTTTTAACTAGTTTTCTGAAGTTGAGGTAGGATGAGGAGTGCTTGATGATGTTGCCTAGCCAGCCATTCTGTTGACTTGCTTGGAAAGCAAGAGTTCTGTTGAGGAATCTTTTGTATCGGCAGTTTTTTATAATAGGGTGGCTAAATATATGTATTCTGCGTGTAGGCCTGGTGGAACAATACAATTTAAAATAGGAGACCAGGTATGGGGGGGGGGGGGCATACCAAGAATAGATTCGAAACATAGGCAGGCAAATTTGAACAATACTCTTGCTTCTAGGGGCAGCCAATGAAGTTTTTGGTAGTAGATTATGTGATCCCATTTTTCATACTGAAAATCAGTCTCACTGCCAAATTTTGTATGATTCGGAGCCTTTGAATGGTTTTCTTGAGAAGCCCCAGATAAATGATGTTGCAGTAGTTGAGCAGGCTTAAAATGGAGTAAGCGGAATGATGCTGCGTTGAAGTACTTTCTGATGGTTCTTAGTTTTCATAGAGCCGAGAAGCCTTTTTTGATCAGTGGCTCTGTGTAAATATCTAGGGTGAGGTAATGGTCCAGCGTCACTCACAGAATTTTTATGGTATCGACAATGGGGAAGTTCTGTCCGTTCAGGGCAATAGAAGTATCTTTGATTTTGTCATTCGGGCTTGCCAAGAAGAATTTGGTGTACCTCTTGTAGAAGGGCATTCATAAGTCTTTCATACAGTACCTTCTGTAAACTGGACAGGTGTTATTCCGCCTTTACCTATTCAATTCAAGGTTGGATTATATTACAAGAGGTTAGGTCAGTTACCCAGAAAGCTACAATGGACAGTTTGACCTGGACGTTCAATAGAGTTGCTAGCAGTGGTGCAGTAAAGGAGGGCATGGGATGAGGACCACCCTGGGTGCCGTCTCGATGCGGGTGCTGGCACCTCTCTGCCCTGCCACATCATGCCACACTTGCGCCAACCCTCCTCCCCACCCCGTACCTCTGTAGATCTTCATCAGCAAGAGTACTTTCTCCTGCCTGTTACTCGCGCCGGCCTGGTTCCCTTCTAAATCACTTCCAGGTTGCGGGGTCAGGAAATGACATCAGAGGGAAATCCAACGCTGGCATGAGTGGTGAGAATCCACTCGTGCTGGTGAAGATTTACAGAGGTATGTGGGGGGAAGGGAGAGTGCGAGTGTGGGGTGGGAAGGAGTGGTGGGGGGAAGTGGAGGGGGGGTGCCACTGGTAGATCAAAACAGTTATTAATACAGTTTGGTCATAGCTACAGATACATAGTTACAAGATCAAGTAGGTTTCACGTTTCTTTATTTTTGATATACCATTTATCATAAAGGTATCTAAACGGTTAACAATAAAATAGACTATAAAATAAAAACATGGCTACGTGTTGACATACATGATAAGAAAGAGAAACAATGGGGGAGAGGAAAATGATGAAATACATCGAAATGGAAAATAAAAATAAAGCAAGTGAAAGGGAAGTACATTTGGGTAGGGAAGGGGTCGTTTCAAAAGAAGCCTTTTGATTGTCAAAGAAGTTCTACAAAAGAGGAACAATAGCTGTGGAATTCAGGGTTTACAAGGCCTAGGTGTCTTTAAAAAGGAAAGTTTTGGGTTTGATTTTAAATTTATCTAAGGAGTTTTCTAAACGAAGGTCGGCAGGAAGGGCGTTCCACAAGGTGGGAGCTGTAACGGAGAAGATGGATATGCGAGCAGTGTCATAGAAGAGTTCTCTTATCGAAGTAGAGAGTAGATGTTGATTACTAGATCGAAGAGTCCTACAAGATGCATATGGAAATAGAAGTTTATCAATGAAAGCTGAATGGTGGAAATGTTTTGTATTGAAGTCATGTAGTAGTATTTTATAGGTAAGACGATGTGTGATGGGCAGCCAGTGTGCTTTACGGAGGAGAGGAGTAACGTGGTCACATTTTTATGCATGGTAGATTAGTTTCACCGCAGGGTTTTGTATTAGTTGGACGCGACAAATTTCTTTCTGGGTTATGCTTTGGTAGAGAGCGTTACAGTAGTTTAAGGTTGATTGATTGAGGGAGGATCGAGAAGAGATCATTGTTGGCTTATCGTTATGTTCCAGGAGTTGCATTGGACAGTTGAGAAATGGGCTTTTACAAGTACCAGTTTGGTTACTTCCGGGTTGCTCTCTGTCTTGGTGCAGAAATGCTTTTAAAAGTTTTCTGAACCTGAGACAGTGGTCATAAGATCGTAGTGTAAGCGGTAGTTGATTCCAGCATTTTGCTAATTGATATTAGATGGATAACCGCGAATACGGTTTTTCGAGATTCGCGGGGGTTCCTGGAATGGAACCCCCGCAAATATCGGGGAGTACTGTATATAAACAAATACATCACATGCACACACAGAGGAGGTGATTTTATAAAGGGTTTGTCACCTGTATATGCCAGTGTACATGCATAAAATTACCTCTGGCACTCATAAATGTGTGTAATATAATTAGGAGTGTACTTGAACGCAATTTTAGAGAAGGCATTTTACATAGGCATGAACTTTGTGCTAAAATTAATTCCTGCGTTTGAGCAGACAAACTCCTGAATCCTGTTAAAAGGCACACACAAGAGAGTGTGCTTTCAACAACTATCAGATCATGGAGAATTAATTGACTAAACATTTGCAAGACAGTCTGTCGTAGGGGAAGACACCCTCCAGGGATTCAAGACAAAGTTGGACAAGTTCCTGCTGAACCGGAACGTACGCAGATAGGGCTGGTCTCAGTTAGGGCGCTGGTCTATGACCTAGGGGCCGCCGCGTGAGCAGACTGCTGGGCACGATGGACCACTGGTCTGACCCAACAGTGGTAATTCTTATGTTCTTAAGATGGTGATTTCCAATGTTTTTTCCCCTCAAACTTCGATTATTTTGGAAATTGAGGGATTATCTTTCCTTGGATAATTTTCGTTCTGTGATTAGTGCAATGATAACTCCGATTTTTGATTACTGCAACTCTCTTTATTTGGGCCTGTCGAAATACGTGGTCCAAGCGTTGCAATTGTCACGTTTTGATATCGGGTGCATCAAAGTTGGATCATATTTCTCCAATTTTGCCAGTAGCCTCACATATAGAGTTTAAAATTGTATGTTTGATTTTTAAACTACTGAAATGATAAGAACATAAATATAGCCTTACAGGATCAAACCAATGATCCATCAAACCCAGTAGCCCATTCTCACGTTGGCCAATCCAGATCACTAGTACCTGGCTAAAACCCAAGGAGTAGCAATATTCCATGCTAATCAGGTTTCTCTGTCTTCCCTCCCCCTCACCCCTCACAATCCAGTATCTCTTTCATTCCTTCCTTCCTTCCTCCCTCCTTCCCTTCCCTTGCCCTACAATCCAGTATCTCTCTCCTCCTTCCACCCTCATGGTCCAGTCATTTTCTCTCTCTCTTTCCTTAATGGTTGGGTATATCTGCCATCCCTCCCTCACCCCCCTAGTTGGGACTCCCTCTCTCTCTCTTTCTCCTCCCTTCCTCCATGGTCAGGCCTCTCTGCCTTCCATCCCCCTTGATTGGGTCTCTCTCTCTCTCTCTTTCCCTGGATGGTTGGGTGTCCTTCTCTCTCTCTTTGATTGGGCCTCTCTTTTTCTCTCTTTCCCTCCCTGGTTGAGGATGTCTCTCCCTCACTCCCTAGGTCTCTCTCTTCTTCTTCTCTCCCCTCAGCCCACCCCCCCCTCCCCCATGGTTGGGTATCTCTCTCCTTCCTATCTCCCTCTCTCCCACCATGGTCTGGACTCTCTCTCCAACCTTTCCTTCCCCCACAGCCCAGTATCTATCTCCTCCTTCCCTCCTCCACAACCCCCCCTCCGGCACTCCTACCTACCCTGCTGGCAGTGCTTTGCTTTATACACTAGTACTGCCGGCTAGCTAAAACTTCCTGTTCCTGCCTAGCTGCTACTGCCATAGAGATAGAGGAGCATATAAAGAAAAGCACTGCCAGCAGGGTGGGTAGGAGTGCTGGGGGGGCATGTGGGGAAGGAAGGAGGAGAGAGAGACTGACTACTAGAATGTCGCAAGAATGGTTCCTCTTCCCGTGGCACTTTCGTGAAACAGTCAACCATTCCCATGGCATTCCCAGGGACTTCGCCAATTTTGTTGAGGGGTGACCCCCTGTTCTGATGCATAGGGTTGCCAGATTTTACATTCGTAAAATCTGAACCCCCTAGACCCTCCCATCTCTGCCCCATTATGCCTGCCCCATTATGCCCCAGTCTTGCCCCTAGCCCTGCTTTATCCCTGCCCCCACTGATTGCTCTGGTTGGGCAGGAGGGCATCCGCGCATGCCCTCTTGCCCAACACAATTTCGGGGGAAGCTATTCAAAACCTGGACTAAGTGCTTGGTTTTGAAAAGCTGTCCAGACCCCTTGACATGTCCTCAAAAGGAGAACACATCCGGGGAAATCAGGACGTTTGGTAACCCTACCTATGCATCTACACTTCCCCCTCCGAATCCGTGGTTTCATCATCCGCGGATCCAGTTATTCGTGATTTTAAACCCAAAAACCCATTTAAATTGTTAGGGTATTTTAAGCCCTTGAAGCCCCACTTTAAGCCTTACCTGGTGGTCTAGTGGGTTTTCGGGGCAGGAGCAATCTTCCCACGCTCTTGCCCCGTGCAGATCGCTCACAGGAAATGGCTCGAGAGACTACAGGAGCTCAAGGCAGCCATTTCCTGTGAGCGATCTGCACAGGGCAGGAGAGTGGGAAGATCGCTCCTGCCTGAAAACCTGCTAGACCACCAGGTAAGGCTTAAAGGAGGGGGGGAGGCTTTCAGAGCTTAAAATAGCCAGGGAAAGCGGGGGTTAGGGGCAGAACCGGCTCCAATGGTGACAAGTCAATTGCGCGCAAGACAATCGCGCGCGGACAAAAACACTCAGACAACTCAGTGCAAAGACAATAGCGCGCGAGACAATTGAGCGCAAGGATAACTCAGCGCAAGACAATTGAGCGCAACAATAACTGAGTGTGAGACAATTGAGCACAAAGATAACTGAGCGCAATGACAATTCAGCGCGCCCCTAGATGGCGCCTGGCAAACGAAGGCCACGCGCACGCTCAGCACGTTAACACGTGATCACGAAACCGCGTTTTCAGTGTGGTTCCCTTCACTCTTTGAGTTTTCAATATAAGTCACGTGAATGCATTTTCGTTACTATGGTTACGTCCGCGCGCAATTGTCTATGAACCGGCTCCAATATTATTCGCGGTTTTTAATATCCGTGGGCCGGCTCTGCCCCTAACCCCCGTAGATACGGAGGGAGAAGTGTACACACAAACTGACGCTCAGACACACAACTCAGCAGCCTTACCTGCTCTTCCCCAGCCTGTTCCAGCTTTTAACTCCCCTGAGCTGTATTAGAGCTACTTTGCATTCTCCCCTCATGTCTTGGACTGCTCTCGCATTCCCCAGTGTGGCAATAACCTGGGGGCACTTCTTCTGGGCTTGCCTCCCCCCTCCCCCTGGGCAAGGCAGCCAATCAGGAAGTGTGATTTTCATGCTTCTACCATCTACCATCCAGGAACTTGCCCTGGCGTATTCTGCCCTTCTTCCTGTTGCAGCCTCTCACTTCCCAATCCAGCGTGGCTCCAGCGACCCACGGCCTTTAACCTTTTTCTATCGTAATAAATTTTACGTTTCGCTGGTTCCAATCGTAATTATTTGAGCAAAGTTTTGTATTATTCACCGTTATCATTTACGGCTATTGTAAACATAATGTAAATAAGTCATAAGTCTGTCAATTCAAATATTTTGTGTTCCTGGCTCTTTATTAGTCCATACAGACTGTTTATCCACGATGGCAATGACATTTTTGGAATGTCCCATCATCCGGGACACACGAAAGGAAAAGGTTAATGGCCCGCCTGCTTTTTCCAAGAGCCTGGTCACCTAGTGAAACGAAACGTCAGGACTAAATACTTCTCGATTGTAACCAGCCATGTCCAGATGAAGTTAATAAAGGACAAAGAGAGATTCAGTCTTTTCCACATTGTGAGCGGCCTGAACACACCATGCATCAGAGTCCACTAGGCGTGTATCTCACGCTTGAGAATTTCCGGCAAAACTACACAGGGACGGTGACAAATGATTCTGTCTATCCTGCAATGTTTGTTCTTAATCATGACCGTCGATCTGTAATTTCGGATCATTTTGAGTCCAGAAAGCACAAGACGATGGAATGGAAGACGCCCTTACACAGGATGGCGGATAGAAACACGAAAAGACCATCGCAGGAACACTGAAAAACAGCATGCAGGCAGAAAAGGAACACGCGAAGGTGCATGTAAATTTAAGAAAATGGTAATGGAAAAATATAAGTAGCTTGCATTTGTAGCAATGAAATCTCTAACGCTTTTGTGCTTGCTTGTGCAATTTTTTGAGTTATTAAGATGAACTTAGGGGGAAAAAAAAATCAAATGCTTTTCAGATAAGCCGCAGGGAATTTATCTCTGTTTTGGGGCTCTGTCAGGTACTTTGCCACCCGGGAACCTGGATAATGGGCTTGATGAACCTTTGTTCTGACCCAGTATGACAAGGGGAGAGAGATACTGGGCTGTGGGGGGAGGGAAGGTTGGAAAGAGAGAGACCGTACCATGAGGGGAGAGAGGGAGGTAGGAAGGAGAGAGATACCCGACCCATAATTAGGGTTACCAGAAGTCCGGATTTACCCGGACGCTTCCTCTTTTTAGAGGACGTGTCCAGGCGTCTGGACGGCTTTTCAAAACCCGGCTCTATGACCGGGTTTTGAAAATCTTTCAATGGGAGCGTCATCGGAAGCTGCGACTTCATCGCATCACACCTGCGCATGAGCAGATGCCCTCCCGACGACGCTCTGAATAAGCGAATAGGTTGAGGGGGGGGGGGGCAGGGCTGGGGACATAGCCATGGGTCCGGATTTTACTTCCGTATAATTTGGTAAACCCTACCATAAATGTTTCTGGTAATGAGGTCAGAAAAATTAGCACTCGGAGCAACGTTTCTTTTGGCACACCCGTGCAAATGTTTAAAAAAATTCTTAGGAGTAAAATACACTTTTTTTCATTCCAGAACAACTTCGATCATTCCTGGGCTTGAAGAAAATGACAACCGGGACAGTTTAATAAGATCTTAATGACAGTCATAATTATTGAAATATACGGACCGCATTCAGAAAACAATTTTGGAGATTGTTGATGCCGTGCAAATTCTTCCAGGTTAAAGGAAGATGTTAAGAACATAAGAATAGCCTTACTGGGTCAGACCAATGGTTCATCAAGCCCAGTAGCCCATTCTCACGATGGCCAATCCAGGTCCCTAGTACCTGGCCAAAACCCAAGGAGTAGCAACATTCCATGCTACTGATCCAGAGCAAGCAGAGGTTTCCCCCCTGTCTTTGTCAATAACAGACTATGGACTTTTCCTCCAGGAACTTGTCCAAACCTTTCTTAAAACTAGCTACACTTTCTGCTCTTACCACAACCTCTGGCAACGCGTTCCAGAGCTTAACTATTCTCTGAGTGAAAAAATATTTCCTCCTATTAGTTTTAAAAGTATTTCCGTGTAACTTCATCGAGTGTCCCCTAGTCTTTGTAATTTTTGACGGAGTGAAAAATCGATCCACTTGTACCCGTTCTACTCCACTCAGGATTTTGTAGACTTCAATTATATCTCCCCTCAGCCGTCTCTTTTCCAAGCTGAAGAGCCCTAACCGTTTTAGTCTTTCCTCCTACGAGAGGAGTTCCATCCCCTTTACCATCTTGGTCGCTCTTCTTTGAACCTTGTCTAGCGCCACTATTGCCAAACTTATGACTGAAGTCATGTAGGCTCGAAGACTCTAGCATCCAAGGCAGGACGATTTCACTGGAAGAAGGCCAATTTATCTTACCACAACCTGCTTGACCACAATAATCTGAAACAAAACTACTAAAATGGTCTCGGTGTTACGGCCTACCCTGAATATCAACTACCATCGGACTGGATTTATTGATTGCATATACCGCTTAGCATCAAAGCGCTTTACAATTAGCATAAAACTAAACCACTTCTTTCTTGGAAATCCAGAATCCCTTATGTAACTCATTTTCCCGATCAGCTTTCCTAGAGACCATAAATATGAGACAGGCCTGTAATTTGATGAGGCTTTGGGATTTTATACATTTTTAGCAAAGGCTGAGCTTCGGGTTTCCAGCTGTTTTATTAAGCAAACTAAGCTCTCCCTACAGGTTCAGAACGATGCGGCCTGGCTTTCATATTCTCTTTCTTGTTTTCATTCCGTTGCATCCCGAAGGATTTCTTTTCCAGTTCAATCTGAGTTGACTTTATCGATTTGGACTGAATAATTGACTCTAAAAGGATACTTTTGCTCAGCATTCACTAAAGAAGGAATTGGAGAAGGACGTAAGGCAGCCAAGTAGATCCTGTGTCATTTATGGAATAAAGTAGCAAGGTTGCTGTTAGTACAGAAAAAGTGAGTTTAGAAATAAATGTGGCCTGCTGAGCGAAAATGTACCAAAAGTGTGGTTGCAAATACCAGAGAAAGGCTATAAAAGTGTAGAGGGAGAAATTTGGGCAACTTTTTGAAAGTTTAGAGGGAATTTATCAAGGGGTGATAACTGATTTATTATGTGCTAACAGTGTGCGCGATAAATACTAAGATGCTGATAGTCATCTAGGCCCAAATTCTCAGTAGTTTGCCGCAAGTTAGGAACCCCACCGCCACCTAACTTAATTGGGTTGAATTGGTGCACCAATTGGCTGTACCAATTAAAAACCAATTAAACCATGATTAACTCACTAGTTCCTCTCCGCCACCATTCCGCTATCAGTCGGTGAACCTCAGGAAGTCTAGTGCAGTACTCGGAGTGACACCCCAGGAAAGAGACTTGGGAGTACTGGTTGACAAGTTGAAGAAGCCGTCCGCGCAATGCGCGGCTGCTGCAAAAAGGGCGAACAGAATGCTAGGAATGATTAAGAATGGGATCACGAACAGATCGGAGAGGGTTATCATGTCGCTGTATCGAGCTGTGGTACGCCCTCACCTGGAGTACTGAGTCCAGCACTGATCGCTGTACATGAAGAAGGACATAGTACTACTCGAAAGGGTCCAGAGAAGAGCGACTAAGATGGTGAAGGGGCTGGAGGAGTTGCCGTACAGTGAGAGATTAGAGAAACTGGGCCTCTTCTCTCTTGAAAACAGGAGACTGAGAGGGGATATGGTCGAAACATTCAAGATAATGAAGGCAATAGACTTAGTAGATAAAGACAGATTGTTCACCCTCTCCAAGGTGGAGAGAACGAGAGGGCACTCTCTGAAGTTAAAAGGGGATAGATTCCGTACAAACGTAAGGAAGTTCTTCACCCAGAGAGTGGTAGAGAACTGGAACTGTCTTCCGGAGTCTGTTATAGGGGAAAACACCCTCCAGGGATTCAAGACAAGGTTAGACAAGTTCCTGCTGAACCGGAACGTACGCAAGTAGGGCTAGTCTCAGGTAGGGCACTGGTCTTTGACCTAAGGGCTGCCGCGTGAGCGGACTGCTGGGCGCGATGGACCACTGCTCTGACCCAGCAGTGACAATTCTTATGTTCTTATGTTGCATCTACACTTCTTCGCTCGGTGCTCTATCATCCCATGGGTTCCAGTACCACCTCTATGCTGATGACTTCCAAATCGACCTCTCTACCTCTGAAATCTCTACAGGAATTTCAGGCCCGAGTCTCAGCCTGCCTCTCTGACATTTCTACCTGGATATCTCGCCTCCATCTAAAATTAAACATGGCCAAGATTGAACTCCTTATCTTTCCTCCTTAACCCGCCTCTCCCCTTCCCCTGTTTTCTATAGTGGTGGATAACATCTTCATCCTCTGGGTCATCTTTGACTCATCGCTCTCCATCTCCTCTCATAGCCAACAGACTACCAAACCTTGTCATTTCTTTCTCTATAATGTTGCTACAATCCGCCTTTCCCTCTCTGGCCAAGACCCTCATCCACGCTCTTGTCACCTCTCGTCTCGATTACTGCAGTGTGCTCCTTGCAGATCATCCGCTAAGCCATATCACTCCTCTTCAATCTGTTCAGAACACTGCTGCGTGCCTCGTATTCCACCAGGGTCGTTATACCCACACTACTCCTCTCCTCGGGTCGCTTCAATGGCTCCCAGCCCGTCTACACATACGATTCAAACTCCTCTTACTGACGTTCAAGTGTACTCGCTTGGCAGCTCCTAAGTATCTCTCCTCTCATGTTGCTCCCTATACTCCAATCCAGGAACTCCGTTCATCAGACAAGTCCCTCCTCTCTGTACCCTTCTCCTCTACCACCAACTCCCATCTCTGTCCCTTCCATTTTGCCGCGCCACATGCCTGGAACAACCTGCCTGCCTCATTATGTCAGGCTCCGTCTCTGGTGGTATTCAAATCCATACTGAAAGCCCACTTATTCGAAGCTGCGTTTAAATCCTAACCCTACCAACATATCTGTCTGTCATCCTCTCAATAGTCCCCTACCACCTCTTCAACCCCCCTAGTCCCTTCATGAGCTCTAAGCTCAGACTCCCCTTTGTGCTAAGTGATCCCACCTCACTAACCCTCCTCTAATTCTCTACATGAGCACTTTTATCCTGTGTGTTTGTCATAATTAGATTGTAAGCTCTTCTGAGAAGGGACCAGCTCTTCTGTGAACATTGTGCAGCACTGCATGTGTCTGGTAGCCCTATTGAAACAACAAGTTGTTGTTATAGTTGTATTTTCCTCTTATAATGCAAGGGCCTCTTGATAGTAAATTGCCTTGAACCGAAATTGGATAAGTGCGATCCATAAATTCATATTAGATTAGATAAGAAACGTTACCAGGCAACAGCCCTCAGGTTTGATTTTTGGTCCTGTTATCCGGTCAGCATGAGAGGCCGCTTAGCTGCCTAAGAGGTATTTCTGACTACAAATTAGCTTGGTTTTAAGAACGGTACCCCTATTTAACACTGGGCAGTCTTTCAAAAGTTAACAAGTGTGTTTATACTGCTCTCTGGGTTCCATTTAATTAAACTGTGCTGCCTCTTGTGAGCTTAGATTTGCAGAGCAAAAATGACTAAAGAGTGAAAACCTGAAAATTAGATTAGAGAGAACCTCAAGAGCCTTGTAAAACACTATAAACTTCTCCGAGTCTGGATCTTTACTATAATCAAGGCCACAAGTTTTGCTCCCAGCCTAAGGGAAGATTCTGCGGCAAGTTGCAAGGGAAAATTCACATCAAGATAGGTATTGGAAAAAAAATGGCCCATCTTCTTTGTAAAATCTGCAAGCTGACTTCCTTCTGAGCAACAGGGAAAAGTACAGATTAATGCTTTGCAGAAATGTATTGATTTACGTTTGTTCTTTAAGATTCACCATCTTTTTTGAGGAAATTCACCTACAGCAAGAATAGCCCAAACATAGGTAAAAATTAGAGAAATACGTAAAAATATGGCACAGTAGATTATTTATTTACTCATTTAAAAAATTCTCCCATCAAAAGAGCCCAGAATGGGTTAAAGATAATGTGACCAGACGTTCAGTTTTGAATGGGACCGTCTCGTTTTTAGATCGCCTGTCCCGTGGTCCCCACGCACAGCTTCGGGATGCCGAATTGTCCCGTTTTCAGAGTGTCCCGAAGCTGAAAAAGCTTTCCCCTCCCCCTCCCGATGTCAATTCTGACATCTACGGAAGTTCCGGGACAGCCAATCGCTGCCTGGCTGGCCCGGAACTTCCTCTGCAACGTCAAAATTGATGTGAGGGAAGGCTTGTGCAGTCGTTGCATGCACCTGGCCTGTTGCGGTGGTGGCGGCAAGGAGAAATTGGTGGCGGCAGCTAGGGGGGGCAGAGAGAGAGTGAAAGACAGAAAGAAAGAAAGAAAGAAAGAAAAGGGGCAGGGAAAAAAAGAAATGAAAGACAGAAAGAAAGAAAGGATGCACAGTCAAAAGGAAGTGCAACCAGAGACTCATGAAATCAACAGACAACAAAGGTAGGAAAAATAATTTTATTTTCAATTTAGTGATCAAAATGTGTCTGTTTTGAGAATTTATATCTGCAATGTATATTTTGCATTATATTTAATGGGTTCTGGGGCGGGGGGTCATGTACCGTTTTGAGGAACAAAATAAATGCTCACATTAGTTAAAGATCAACATGCATAAAATGAATCAGCAGCAGTAGGGTTAACAGACGTCCGGATTTCCCCGAACATGTCCTCCTTTTCGAGGAGGTCAGCAATGTGGCTAAATTAACTCATTTTTGAGGACATCTCCGAGGGTCCGGATGGCTTTTCAAAACCCGGCCCTTTGTCTGGGTTTTGAAAAGCTTCCTTGTAATCGCGTCAGGCAGGAGGACATCCCCGCATGAAGGTGATTGCAGTCCAAAGCGATCAATTTTTCTACCACATCTAAACTAGAACAGAGAAGAAACCCATATTTTCAGTTGTATCATTTTCTTCTAGTAAACTTTTCCTTTTATTTAAGACAGTCTCAATATAGAATAATATTCTAGCTGAGATCTAGAATTTAAACTCCTATTAGTCATTTCGGGTTGACCTTATGACTTTTTATTTTGGTAAATCTGTGAGTTAATATTTAATCCATCAATTTAGCTGGATATTTTTTTTTTTTTTACTATTGCTTTTGCTTTTATTCTGTACTAGCTGATGACCCGGCGTTGCATGGGTATTTAATTATAGCAATAACACTGTAAATGGATTCAAATAAAGATACTTTATAGTGGTGAATGAAATTATTGTTTTACAGCTTAATAAAAAGTACAATATTCAAATTATAATGTGAAATATTTGACAAAATGAATACAATACAACTAACGCAAAACGTGATAATAAACAAAATTTTTAGTTTCACCTCCAGGAGCAAGAACATATAAATTGTTGGGTGAACCCACCCTTGAGCAAGCAACATAGAGTTGTGGGCCGAGAGACCCCCAGAACATATCACCCCAGGTAGTGAGGGACCTGCATACAAAGTTTCGTTCAAATCGGTCAAGCCGTTTTTGCGTGATCGCGGCACATACACACATATATACCTCCGATTTTATATATATAGATTAAGAACATAGTAACATAGTAACATAGTAAATGACAGCAGATAAAGACCCGAATGGTCCATCCAGTCTGCTCATTAAAAATACATGATTAGATTAACTTGTCTCTTCTTTGATATTTCTGGGTCATAGACTGTAAAGTCCACCTGGTACTGTCTTAGGTTCCAAATGCTGAAGTTGACGTCCAACCTCTCTCCAGCCTATCCATCCTGTTTGCAGGATATCTACTATAAATCTGGCCAGTAACATCCTCATGTTCCAAGTTACTAGAGTTCTCATTGATGTCCTCCTCAGCCCAATCCTGCATCAAATCATCACATATGGGACACAGACTGTGCAAGTCTGTCCAGTACCGGCCTTAGCTCTTTAAGTGACATTCTTTGTTTTCTAATTAAAGATCCTCTATTTTTATCCCACGGTTATTTAAATTCCATCACCGTTTTCCTGTCCCCCACTTCCCAGCCATCTACCACCCTCTCCGTGAAAAAGAATTTCCTAACATTACTCCTGAGTCTTCCTCCCTGCAACCTCAAATTATGCCCTCTAGATTTACCATTTTACCTTCTCTGTAAAAGATTTGATTCTATATTAATACCTTTCAAGTATTTAAACTTCTGTATCATATCTCCCTGTCCCATCTCTCCTCCAGAGTATACATATTTAGGTCTTCCAGGCTCTTCTCGTATTTCTTTTGGTTCAAACCCCTTACCATTTTCTTATATATTGTAAACCATTTCGAGTCCTCTTTTTGAGGGAAGAGGTGGCATAGAAATGCAAGGACATTAGTATAGCTCATTGGCCAACAGTATCCAGTGTTCTCCGAGCGAGATGCAGGAATGCTAAGTGACTCCTCTAAAGCCAGAGCAGAGAGACAGAGAGAGATGCTTCACTCATGAAATGAAATGAAACCATGGATGCACAGCTCAAAAGCTGAACACGGCCAGGTGACACATGGCTTCCCAGGAGATAGGAACGGAAAAGTCAAGGCTCGGAAAGAAGGATGAACGCAGTCCGTGGCATTTCCCACGTGATCCTTCCTCGCCAACCTGCCTCTGCCCTTCAGGGCAGGAGCCGCTGCTCTGTGTTGTGATATTTGAAGAACGAAATAACACACAGTCTTCTGGGGATTTGAGACACACTTTGAAGGAGTTTAGATAAGTTGCTCCCCCCTCCACCCCCAGTTTAGTTCTCTGCTTTTTCCCAGTTAGTTGATGTATAAAGTACAAATCTCAGTAGAGCTCTTCCAGAGGGGCTTTTTGGTTGACAGTTTGCCATTAGAACGTCTGAATAAATTGACATTGCCGGGAGCTAGGGGGAATTATTTCACAAAGTTCCCACAATATCATCTCCCTCCCCTCGCTGCAGTCGACTCTCAAAGAAAAAGATGGGGAAAGGCCAAAAAGTTCAGCATTCAGGGACTACAAAAAATTAAAAAAAAAAAAAAAAAAATCCTCAGTCAGCAGCATGCAATTCTTCTATTGCAAAATATATTCAGGGAGACGGTATATTCATGGCAACCTTTATTTCTTGCAAAATTTCTTTCAAAGTCTCGCTGTGGAGATGAATTCTGCTAGGGGTGCATTTTGCCTGTTCTAAAAGAATGGCTTCAGGCAATATTTTCCATGCTTGCGTCTGTGGAGGTAATGCCTATCCTAAGGACGTCCTTCCAGTTAGAATACTGTATCTTTCTTGCTGGATGCTGGATGTGCTCCTTCCTAGCTCGGTCTGGGAGTTCTAGTTCTCTTAAACTAGAGAATGAACTCAATTTCTCCGTCCCGTCCCCATGAGTTTTGTCGCTGTCCCATTCCTGTAAGCTAGTAACATAGTAACATAGTAGATGATGGCAGATAAAGACCCGAATGGTCCATCCAGTCTGCCCAACCTGATTCAATTTAAATTTATTTTTTTATTTTTTATTAATTTTTTCTTCTTAGCTATTTCTGGGCAAGAATCCAAAGCTTTACCCGGTACTGTGCTTGGGTTAAGCTCTGCCTAACTGCACAAGCCTCGAACACTTATGATTTTAAAATGTTTGAGGCTTGTGCAGATGAAGATGGAGCTTGCAGGAATGGGACAGGGACAGGGACAGGAAAAGAACTTGCAGGGACAGAAAAATGAGTTCCCATGGGGACGTGGAAAAATCTGTCCCCGTGTCATTCTCTACTTGGGAGAACAGTCTAGAAAATTGAATAAATAAATAGTGTGAAAAGTTTCAGCCTCTGATAACCAGAGCTGGCTTTGTGATGTCATAAGGCCTCATTCCACCAATGCCTAAGAGCCAACCTCATCAGTGATGTCACAATGGCTTCATTGTCCTAGACTTGGCTCACTTTTACTACATTTTGATTTCTAGAATGGTGCAGTGTAGAGAATGACATGGGGACAAATTTTTCCCATCCCCGTGAGTTTTGTCCCTGCCCCATTCCTGTAAGCTCTGCCTTAACCACACAAGCTTCAAACACTTATGATTTTAAAGTGTTTGAAGCTTGTGCAGATGAGGATGGAGCTTAGGCATTGGTGGAATGAGACATTATGACATCACAATCTGAGCTCTAGAATGTTGCTACTTATGATTTAAAAGTGTTTGAGGCTTCTGCAGATGAGGACAGAGCTTAGGCATTGGTGGAATGAGGCATTATGACATCACAATCTGAGCTCTAGAATGTTGATAATTATGATTTTAAAGTGTTTGAGGCTTGTGCAGATGGAGGACGGAGCTTAGGCATTGGTGGAATGAGGCATTATGACATCACAATCTGGGCTCTAGAATGTTGCTACTTAGGATTTTAAAGTGTTTGAGGCTTGTGCAGATGAGGACGGAGCTTAGGCATTGGTGGAATGAGCATTATGACATCACAATTGGAGCTCTAGAATGTCACTACTTATGATTTTAAAGTGTTTGAGGTTTGTGCAGATGAGGACAGAGCTTAGGCATTGGTGGAATGAGGCATTATGACATCACAATCTGGGCTCTAGAATGTCGCTACTTAGGATTTTAAAGTGTTTGAGGCTTGTGCAGATGAGGACGGAGCTTAGGCATTGGTGGAATGAGGCATTATGACATCACAATCTGGGCTCTAGAATGTTGCCATTTATGATTTTAAAGCATTCGAGGCTTGTGCAGATAAGGATGGAGTTTGCAGGAGTGGGGCAGAAACAGGACAAGAACTTGCGAGAATGGGAAAATGAGTTCTCGCAGGGACGAGGAAAATTTTGTCGCCATGTCATTCTCTATCTTAAACTAAAGGTGTTGAAAAATATGATTACATATGGTGGACGAAAACTTCCATTCCTTCCTTTACCTGGCCTGCTGCTTTCCCCTAGCCAGTGAAACCTTTGAATCTCTCTGCTTCCTGGATCCCAAGGCAAAGGGTTACCAAATGGCTCCAGTAAAAAGGAGGATGGATTGAGACATCTGGGTTGTCCTTTCATTGCTTTCGGTGGAAATAATACGGAGATGTCTCATTCTGCCCTCTTTAGTTCTATTGCTTTCAATAGAAGTAAAACCCGGATGTCTCCATCCGTCCTCCTTTTTCTGAAGCCATATGGTAACCATAAGGCATGACTTATTTCCTTCTGGTCAGAGGTGGTGGGTGGATTACTTTCTAGAAGCAGGGTGAAGTCCCTACAGGCAGGGCAAGATTAATTCGTCGAGGGCCCCTAGGCACACAAGTACACTGGGGCCCCCTGCCCCACCCCACCATGCACCCAGGCAGAAACAGGAAGCTGCGTCAGAGGGAAGCTTTGGGCAAGCAGCACCGCTTGCACAATTACAGTTCCCCTTGCCTTTCTTACCCGCGTTGCTTGCTTGTCTTACTTTCCGTCGATGGGGGGGGGGGGGGGGGGGCAGCACTGCCGATCGATGCTGGAGGGGTCCATCGCCGTTTAGAAAAAATAATGTTGATGCCCTCCTTCATCGGGCCCCCCCTGACCATATTGGGCCCTAGGCACATGCCTATTTGGCCTATTGGTTAATCCTGCCCTGCCTACAGGCAGCTCTTACCTCCTGGAAGTGGGGTTGGAGTTTTCTGGGGTTCTTTCACCTGGGGGGGCCGATGCAGAAATCAACCGCATTTTAGGCTGAAGGTGGGTTGTATGTACCAAACAATGTGTGTGGTGTTAACTTTCAAGGGAAGGCACAGCTGCAGGCAGTGGTATAGTAAGGAGGGGAGGGAGGGGCGGACTGCCCCGGGCATTGTCTCAATGGGGGCACCATGCTCGCGCCATCCCTCCCCCCCACCCCGCACCTCTGTAAATCTTTGCCAGGGCGAGCAACATCTGCCTGGTTCTCCTCTGAATCACATCTGGGTCGAGGGGCCAGGAAGTGACATCAGAGGGAAACCCAACGCTGGCATGAGTGGCTTGCTGGAGAAAGCTACTTGTGCTGGTAAAGGGTTACCAGCCGTCTGGATTTCCCCAGACATGTCAGATAGTGTCAAAGCAGCTCCTGATTGGATAAGGCCCGACTTCGTACAGGAAGAGGCGGTCAGAACGTACTGCGAGTGATTAACCGGACTCGCGGCGCTCCGGCTGCTCTCTTCTGCCTCTCCATCTGTCCTCTCCTTGTCGGCGGTTCGCAGTCGGAAAATACCGCGAATGGCCGGGACCGCGAACGACCGGATGAACATTGTGTACTTGTGCGACAGAGAAAGGCCTCAGACACGCCTCCTCCGTCTTTGATAATAAATTTATATATGATGGGAATTGCAGTGTAATGTTATTCCTCACTGGCCTTAATTCATCTCTACTATTTATATATGCATTATTAATTATTTTTTATTTTATAACTCTTTTCAAATATTTTAACCATTCATCTTCGGTATCAAAAATATAAATATGTAATATATTTCAGACAATGAATTTTATACTTAGCTTAAATTCATCTCAACTTTGTTTTGACCTGGGAGCTACAGATCCAACATGTTTCACAAAAAACTTGCTTTATCAAGAATCCCCCTACAAAACAATTAAAAAGCTCTATTGAATTGAATGAATAGAGTTTTATAAAATTCTACGAATAAGAATTCAGCTAAATCAAAAGATGTGAGACTCGGATGTTGGATTGAGAATTCAAAGATGGATGTTGGGCAGAAAGTGAAGGAGAGAAAAAGAGCCAATGGATAAGAAGGCCCTTGAAACAGAGTGAAGGCCCAGACAGAAGGAAATGGATTCTGGGAAAGGATGTGTAGAACAATAAAATCACCAGACAACAAAGGTAGGAAAAGTGATTTTATTTGCAGTTTAACGATTGAAATGTGTCAGTTTTCAGAATTTACATCTTGTAGCCCACTGTAGCCCAGGACAGGGCTCAATAGCACTCCCAGTGGTTACCACAAAATAGCACACTGACATGTGACCCAAAATGGAGTCACCCTGGAGGACTGGACTTTAAACAGGAACAAAAATCACAAAACACCACAAACAAAGTTCAGGAAAAAATGATTCAACTTTACTCATTCCTTTCTTGCAAGTAAGTAGTTCATCATTATAACTTGTACACTTGTCAGAATTCTCACCCAGCAGCAAGAAACCAAAATATCAAAAGAAACAAGTGAAAACAGCACAAAATAAAGTTCTGGGCTTGTTCCCAGCCTTAACTCAATCCTCGCTGCAGGTGAGGATTTAGCTCTCCCTGAGCTAATACTACCTGTGTCCAAGCAGGCAGTTTCAAAGAATACACAAACACAGTTCAAGGCATTTGTTCAATAGCTCTAGTGTCCAAAAGTTCCATTAAAGCCTCTGGCCAGTTCAACTCACTGCCAGGATAGGAGAGTGTCAGGTTTTGCAAAAGAAAGGCCTCAATACAGGCTTTCAAAATTCCCACCCATGATGATAGCAAAACCTCTCCCAAACAATACACACTCCCAGCTTATCAAAACAAAAATAGTCCCAAACAGTCCAGAGCAAAAATCACCACTCACTATTTGCTAGTAGAGACCCAGTCTACCTGCATGGCCTCAGAAAAATCAGGAGCGTACTGTGACAGACTTTCCTCACACTCCATGGGCTGTTCTTCTGGAAATAGCAGCTCCTCAGCTTGTCCAGCATCTAACAGCTCCATGGGAATAGGGCGGTTGCTCCTGCTTGGCCCCGGGGACTCCCTAGGGAGAAAAGGTTTAAACCTTCTCCCTAACTGACCTCCCTGTCTGTTCTCAACTGCAGGTTTAAATACTTTGGGGCAACGCCCTACTCTAGTTGAGTCAGCAGAGTAGCTGGGACCTCTTGGGCTCCCCCGGTGGTGGCTCGGGGATGAATCACCCAATTCTTCGTCAGATAAATCAGGCTCCCTCTGGTGGTCACCGGATAAACTATCAGTCTCAGGATTTACATGCACCTTCCTGATTCCACCTCGGGTTTTCATTTTTACTTTTTTTTCCTGAACTAACAGGGACCCTGGCAGGCATCGTGTCTGCCTGGTCACAATCTGCTTTCTCTATTTTGCACTGTTACAGGAAGAAATTTCTTTCGTTCTACTTCTCTGGTGTTGCACTGCATGCAAAGCCCAGCATCTTAGGGCTTTGTTTGTGTATATTAGGACTTTTAGTTTGTGGTCCTGTATTTGCATAGGATTTATCTGTGTTCTACAGTGTGACCAAGGCCAGGTGTTCTAGTAGGAATAAATGTCGTGAAGCATCATTGGTGGACAAACAACACAAGAATAATGGGCGGGCGCAGCGTCCCAAATTGATAGTTACCAGCGCTGAGTACTGTCTCTTTCCCGACGAAATGGGGAAGAGGAAAGGGATCTCGCGCCCTAACCCTCCGGCGTCTGGGACCCCCCAGCACTTGGTCCAAACTACAATTACGAGTGCTTTTGTCCATCCAACCGAAGGAACCCTTCCTACCTCGGGGGCGAGCCCGGAATCATCGGGGGAGCTTGGCGCAGGAGCTGCACGGGCAGTTCTGAGTCCGGAGCAAAGGTCAGTCCCTCCCCAACCCGGAAGTGCTCAGGGAGACACAGGAGTTCATCTGCCTACTGAGGGAGGGCTGTGTTCCAGTGGAGGAGGGACGCCAGCACGAGATCTTCAAGAGGAAGGTGCAGGTGAATTATGCCAGGTATCTCCCAGCACCATGGAAGGAGAGGTGAGAGGTGCTTCGAGAGGGAATGCCATCTGTTTTGGGGAGTTAAAAAGAACGGAGAAAATAGATATGGAAGTGCTCTGGCAGGCCATATCTATCATGGATGCCAACCTTAAGTTGAGTTTCTCGACTGTTAAAATCGATTATGGGACTATCTACTCCAAAGTAGAGCAGCAAGGAGTGCGACTGTCTAATTTAACTGAAAAATTGGAGAAACAAGAGGAAAATTTTAAAGGAAATAAAAGCTGTCCAAATGGAAATGGTTAAAGAAAGATCATTTATTTCCCGCAAGTTACATTACATTACATTAGTGACTTCTATTCCGCTTGTACCTTGCAGTTCTAAGCAGATTACAGTATAAGATAGCTGGGCATTTCCGGGAGTTGGAGAACTTTGAAAACTCTTTGAGAAAGAATAACTTAAGATTTTTGAATTTTCCTAAATGTCCCGTCATTTCACCTGTTGAGATGGCGAGAAAATATTTTCAAGAGGTTCTTGCCATTCCATTGGAAAATTTACCTCCAATTGTGAGGGCCTACTCTTTGAGTATAAAGAAACCTCAAGGGGAACCCACTCCTACTGAAAATCTGGACACGAATTTGTCTTCATTTCTGGAAAGTTCCCTTGAGGTGATAATTGATAGAACCACTATGTTGCTGACAGCGGCTTTGGAAAGTGATAGGGAATATAGTCTTCGTTTGTATTTCCGACATATCAATGATAAGTTTTTGGGCTCTAATGTTGGAACTTTTCCAGATCTGGCTCAGAAAGTTTGGTACGTACCAAACCCAGAAGCGAAGGAAGGAATTCTTGGCCTTGAGGCCAAGAGTCCTAGCTCTTGGGGCTACTTTTTTGGTTAAATTTCCAGCAAAATGTTACATTACCTATCAAAGTAAGAATTTTCTTTTTTTTTTAGCCCAAACAGCTTTTAGACTTTATTGGACCAAAAGAAGGATTGGAATCTCAGTCCAATGATAAATGACCTGCCATCCGGCTGTAGCTTGGGTTACTTATTGCCGTTACTCTAATAAAGAAATTCTATTTCCAAACTGATGAAATTTTCCTTTCTTGATTTTCGTAATTGTGGACTAAATATTAAAGTTTTCAATCCATTTGATTGTATAATTATGTGATTCATTTTTATTGTGTTTTTGATCTTTTTCAAGTTATGTATGCTTCCTCGGAAGAGGAAATCCATGCAGAGCTTACACCTTGAATGGAGAAACTTTAAATAGGACTACAGCAGAACGAGATTTAGGAGTAATCATCAGTGCAGACATGAAAACTGCCACTCAAGTGGAGAAGGCTTCATCTAAGGCAAGGCAGATAATGGGTTGTATCAAGAGAAGTTTCGTCAGCCGGAAGCCTGAAGTCATAATGCCGCTGTACAGAGCCATGGTGAGACCTCATCTGGAATACTGTGTGCAATTCTGGAGGCCACATTACCGTAAAGATGTGCTCAGAATTGAATCGGTTCAGCGGATGGCCACCAGGATGGTCTCGGGGCTCAGGGGTCTCTCATACGAAGAAAGACTGAACAAATTGCAGCTCTAAACTCTCGAAGAACGTAGGGAGAGGGGAGACATGATTGAGACATTTAAGTACATCACGGGATGTGTC
Organism: Geotrypetes seraphini; assembly: GCF_902459505.1. Taxonomy (NCBI): domain Eukaryota; kingdom Metazoa; phylum Chordata; class Amphibia; order Gymnophiona; family Dermophiidae; genus Geotrypetes; species Geotrypetes seraphini. The sequence continues at coordinate 109,275,279 of NC_047084.1, forward strand.
GAGGTGGAAGATGACATCTTCTTTCTCAAAGGACCCTCGGCCACAAGAGGGCATCCGCTCAAACTCAGGGGAGGGAAATTTCATGGTGACGCCAGGAAGTACTTCTTCACGGAAAGAGTGATAGATCATTGGAACAAGCTTCCAGTGCAGGTGATCGAGGCCAGCAGCATCCCAGACTTTAAGCATAAATGGGAACCTACGTGGGATCCCTACGAGGGTGAAGATAAGGAATAGGGTCACTAGGGTATAGTCTTAAGGGGGTGGGTCAGTAGAGTGGGCAGACTTGTGTCAAAGCAGCTCCTGATTGGATAAGGCCCGACTTAGTACAGGAAGAGGCGGTCAGAACGTACTGCGAGTGATTAACTGTACTCGCGGCACTCTGGCTGCTCTCTTCTGCCTCTCCATCTGTCCTCTCCTTGTCGGCGGTTCGCAGTCGGAAAATACCGCGAATGGCCGGGACCGCGAACGATCGGATGAACATTGTGTACTTGTGCGACAGAGAAAGGCCTCAGACACACCTCCTCCGTCCTTGATAATAAATTTATATATGATGGGAATTGCAGTGTAATGTTATTCCTCACTGGCTGTAGCCCTTTTCTGCCATCATCTTTCTATGTTTCTATGATTTAAAATTGAAAAGGTTATAAATAAATAAAAAAAAATATATATATATATAAAAAGAATAATGGAAACAAAGAATATAAGCAAAGCACAACTCATTCACTACAACGTTCCGGGTACTGAATAATGCTGAAACAGCACTAAAATATGTCCACTTCTTCTATACCAGTGAGCAACCAATATGCATAGATGTATGTGTGCATATGTTCCGAAAGGCACAGGCCATTAAACTAATGAGGAGGAAAAACCTCTGTTTAAGAATAAGTACTTTTGTGGTAATATCTGCACCTCACAGAGCTATTTATAGGTACATAGGAGGGTTTTTTTTCCTGTAGCCAAATCACTGGATGGCAAAGGACGGTATCTGAGGCAGCAGGAATGGCCACTCCGTTAAATCAGCCTCTTTTCTGTGTTATCAATGAAGTGAGGTGTCTTTTCAGGGTTATCAATGCAGTGTGCCCACTTTTTTGTGGGGGTAAACCAGCACCTGTTCAATGGGAATAAGGAGAGCACACCGCTGAAGTATTTAACTCTGCTCCCGATCCAGGGATCTGTGATATAGAACCAGCGAAGTCTGAAGTCAGGAGCAAGGCCTGGGGGAAGGGGGGGGGGGGTGAGGGGCGGGAAGTGACATTCTGCAAGAGGAAAACAACCAAGCCGACTCCTGCGCTGTGAGGCTTACAGGAGGACCGAAAGCTGGGAGAAGGATTCATAAAACTTAGTGAAGTGCATCTCGGCTCATTTATGAGAAGACGCTGGTGACTGCAACAGGGCGTAATTAAGGCATATAAATGCAGACACGATAATCCAGCCTATCGGGCACAGTCCATAAAGCAGGAGCAGCACCGTCCGTTCCCCGGCCGCCCTTCCCCCTCCCCTCCGCACTTCTGCCCAAAGACTGATAGCGCCAGGAGCCAATAAAGCGCGGCAGAGGCGCGACAGGGGTTAATCCAGTCCTGAATTTACCCTGCTGCATGCAGAGACTCGTAAATGTTCAAGTTTATTAAAATTTGGTCTCCCACTGAAGTTTACAACAATTAAAAAACCACATAAGTAATAAAAGGAACTCCATTGTACAAAATAGTGTTTCAAGTTTTATTTAAAAGTTTGATGAATCACTTAATCTTGATACAAAGCGATGAACAAATTCTAAAAAAATAATAATTTCATTCCAAGCAGGCAAATGGAACAAATGTTTAACCAACTTTGTACCAAACTTTTAGGAAGTCAATCAAAACTTATCTCTTTGCCAAATTTCTTTGACCCCACTTCAACCTTGATGTACAGTGTTCCCCTGCGAATTTGCGGTTTGCGGACTCAGTCATTCGCGGTCGGAGTAGACCGCGAGTGATTTTCTACACCCGCCGGCGCTCCAGCTGCCCTCTCCTGCCTCCCCTGCCTTTTCACAGGCAAAAACCCGCATTTGTGATTTTTCAAGGAACCCCCGCGAATTTCGGGGGAGTACTGTACTTCCAAAACACTTCCAGATAAACTTGACTAACCTTAACATGCCAAGGTCGTTTCGAAAGTTCTCTGTGATGTCGCTGTCTGTATACAGTCTCTTCCCCTGTAAACCGCTTTGAATTGTTTGTGGTATGGAAGTATATATATAAATAAAGTTATTATTATTACATCACAGTATTCGGGGAGACAGTTCAAATACCATCGACAAATCACATAATGTAGACAGGACCGAGAGGGAAATGGGGTTAGAAATGCAATGTATGAAAGCAAATGAGACGAGTAAGGGAGATAACAAAAGGGAGGGTTAGAAAGAGATCAGAGGTTGGAATTAAAAAAAAGTATAACCTAACTATAAAGAACTAAGGCTTAGATTCACTAAGGCAGGGGAAGGGAACTCCGGTCCTCGAGAGCCGGGTTTTCAGGATTTTCCCAATGAATATGCATGAGATCTATGTGAATGCACTGCTTTCAATGCATATTCATTGGGAAAATCCTGAAAACCCAACTGGAATACGGCTCTCGAGGACCGGAGTTCCCTACCCCTGTCCTATACCAAGGAGTAGCAACATTCCAGCATCTCAAAGAACAGCAAGATTCTGGAACCCCAATGAGAGCAACATTCCAGAGCTGAAATTGTGATGTCATAATGCCTCATTCCACAGTGCCTAAGAGCCAACCTCAGCAGTGATGTCACAATGGCTTGATTGTCCTATACCAGGGGTAGGGAACTCCAGTCCTCGACAGCCGTATTCCAGTCGGGTTTTCAGGATTTCCCCAATGAATATGCATGAGATCTATGTGCATGCACTGCTTTCAATGCATATTCATTGGGGAAATCCTGAAAACCCGACTGGAATATGGCTCTCGAGGACCGGAGTTCCCTACCCCTGCACTAAGGGCTCCTTTTACTAAGGTGCGCTAGGGCTTTAACGTGTGGAATAGTGCGTTCTACATTGCCCCGCGCGCTAGATCGTAACGCCAGCATTGAGCTGGCGATAGTTCTAGAAGCGTAGCGTGCGGTGTAGTGCACGGTAATTTCCTGCATGCGCTAAAAATGCTAGCGCACCTTAATAAAAGGAGCCCTAAAGGCACAGATCGGATCCGATCCGATCCGTGAGGGATCCAGTCCGATTCATGTCCGTGAGGGTTCCGATCCGATCTGTGTCCGGGGGAGGGGGGCCTGATTCACGAATCGCCCTCATGCAAAATGAGGGCGATTTGAATCACGCCCCCAACCGCCTGCCCAGATCACTCTACAGCGATCCCAACACATGCGCAGACCATCTGTAGATGGTCTGCGCATGCACTGGCCCTCCGTGCCCAGCAGAGCTTAATTTTACTTTTTTTACTGTTTTTTTATTTTTTCCTGAGCCCGTGCTTTTAACCCACTTTAAACCCGCGGGTTAAAAGCATGGGCTTGCACAGTGGGGAAGGGAAGAAGAAACGGGGAGAATCGGGTAGGAGATTCAGGGGCAGAGCAGGGCGCAGGAGAATCGCGGCTTGAGTTGGGGCAGAGAGCAGGAGATTCGGGGCAGAGCAGTCGGAAACGACGTGAACAACTGGTCCCCAGCAATCGTTTCTTTACAGATATGTGAAGCCTTGCCTTTATACCAAACATTCGCTTTTAACCCGCGAGTTTAAAGCGGGGCTGCACTGTGGCGTGTTCTGGAACAGAACACGTCATAGTGTAGCCCCGCTTTAAACCCATGGGTTAAAACCACGGACTCGCACTGCACTGCAGGAGAGTCAGGGCGGCAGAGATCCAGAGTCGGGACAGCAGAGAGCAGGGCGGTTTTAGGGGAAGTTTTATTGGATTGCAGGGCTGGGATTTCAGGGCGGCATGGAGCAGGAGAGTCGGCAGGGACGTGGGTGACTGGTCCTCAGCAGTCGCTTCTGTTTGGATCGGCCAGCCCGATCGGTGTTCCTTCGTTGGTTTAGTGAATCGCTGCTTTCCTACTTATACATGCATTTCCCCTTATTTGCATGTGCGGATCGGATCAGGTGCGGACAGAATCGGCCAGAAGGTTAGTGAATCGGGTTGGAGTCGCAAAGTGGTCGGGCAGTGGCATACCAAGGGGGGGACGGTCCGCCCCGGGTGCACGCTCCAAGGGGGTGTACAGCTGGCTGGATCTGGAATCTCAGCACGGCTGCCGTACTTAGAGCAGAGTCGGTAGCTGCGCTGAAGTGAACAAAGGTCCCGCGATGACTGCGCCGTCTACCGCCTCTGTTCCAGAAGAGATAATAATAATTAATAATAATTTTATTTCTTATATACTGCCAAAGCCATAGTAGTTCGACGCGGTTTACAACTAAGAAGGGCTGGACAATCAGCGAAAATGGTACAATGGTACAATCAGAGAAAATAGGTGGCAGAGAGAAATGGTACAAACAGAGAAAAAAATAGGAACAATCAGCGAACAGTGGTACAATCGGCGAAGAAGGTACAATCAGCGAGAATAGGTACAATTAGGGTAAAAAAAAATGGTACAGGGAAGAAGGTCAAGACAATCTGCATAAAGGACATGGTGAGATAGAAGAGGCCTGGGTAGGGCATAGGGGTCTTAGGGTGTGAATCGGGTGAAAAGATTAGTTTTTAGTAGTTTCCTGAAGTTTAGGTAGGATGAGGCGCGTGAGATGATGTGGGCCAGCCAGTCATTGAGCTGACCTGCTTGGAAGGCAAGAGTTCTGTTTAGATAACTTTTGTAACGGCAGGCCTTTAGGGTAGGTGGGTTCTACGTGTGAGTTTGGATGGGTGGTCTAGGATGAAATGGGATATCAAGTAAAGGGGGACCGAGCCAAGGATGAATTTGTAACAGAAACAGGCGAACTTGAATTGCACTCTTGCTTCCAAGGGTAGCCAGTGAAGTTTTTGGTAGTAGGGAGTTATGTGTTCCCATTTTTGTAGTCCGAAGATCAGTCAGATTGCCGTGTTTTGGATGATTTGCAATCTTTGTGTGTTTTTTTTTTTGAAAGATCCCAGGTAGATGATGTTGCAGTAGTTGAGGAGACTTAAGATGGAGGATTGCACTAGTAGGCGGAATGAGGGAGCGTCGAAGTATTTCCTGATGGATCTTAGCTTCCATAAGGTGGCGAAGCCATTTTTGACCAGAAGGTTGGTGTGAGCTTCGAAGGTAAGGTTGCGGTCGAGAGTCACTCCAAGGATTTTTAAGGAGTTTGTTATGGGAAAGACTTGGCCATTCAGGGAGATTGAGGTGTCTTTGATTTTGTCGTTTGGACTCGCCAGGAAGAATTTGGTTTTATCTGAGTTGAGTTTTAGTTTGAAGTCGGTCATCCATAGTTCGATTTGCGTTAGGATTGAAGCTAGATGATTATTTATCTCGGGGGTTATGTTGTATGGGGGAAGACTAAGGTAATGTCATTGGCATAGATGTAATAAGTGACGTTGGGGGGGAGGGGGTGAACCGGCAGCCGCAGTCATCGCGGGATCTTGCCGTAACTAACTGCGTCTGCCGGCCCAGCTCCCTCCGACGTCACTTACCTCTTCCATCCGGAGCAGAAGCAGTCATCGCGGGACCTTTGGGATGGAGAAAGAAAGGAGCATAGTAGGGTGCTGAAGGAGGTCAGGGTGGCATGGAAGGGTGTGGAGGGTGAGAAAGGGAGTCAGGGTGGTATAGAATCATGCTGAAGGGTGACAAAGGAGGATCAGGGTGGTATGGAATCATGGTGAAGGGTGACAAAGGGGGTCAGGGTGGTATGGAAGGGTGTGGAAGATGAGAAAGGGGGGTCAGGGTGGTATGGAAGGGTGGGGAGGGTGACAAAGGGGAGTCAGGGTGGTAAGGAATCATGGTGAAGGGTGACAAAGGGGGGTCAGGGTGGTATGGATTCAAGGTGAAGGGTGAGAAAGGGGGTCAGGGTGGTATGGAAACATGGTGAAGGGTGACAAAGGGAGTCAGGGTGGTATGGAAGGGTGTGGAGGGTGACAAAGTGGGGCCAGGGTGGTATGGAATCATGGTGAAGGGTGAGAAAGGGGGTCAGGGTGGTATGGAAACATGGTGAAGGGTGAGAAAGGGGGTCAGGGTGGTATGGAAGGGTGTGGAAGATGAGAAAGGGGGGTCAGGGTGGTATGGAAGGGTGGGGAGGGTGACAAAGGGGAGTCAGGGTGGTAAGGAATCATGGTGAAGGGTGACTAAGGGGGGTCAGGGTGATATGGATTCAAGGTGAAGGGTGAGAAAGGGGGTCAGGGTGGTATGGAAACATGGTGAAGGGTGACAAAGGGAGTCAGGGTGGTATGGAAGGGTGTGGAGGGTGACAAAGTGGGGCCAGGGTGGTATGGAATCATGGTGAAGGGTGAGAAAGGGGGTCAGGGTGGTATGGAAACATGGTGAAGGGTGAGAAAGGGGGTCAGGGTGGTATGGAATCATGTGAAGGGTGAGAAAGGGGGGCCAGGTGGTATGGAAGCGTGGTGGAGGGAGAGAAAGGGGCAGTTGCTGATGGAATTGCAGGGAAAGAGACATAAGGGGGAAGGACACTGCATGGAATTGGGTTGGAGGGAGAGAAAGGGGGCAGATGCTGATGGAAGTGGGGGGAAAGGAGAGGAGAGAATGAAATGCCAGACCATGTGGGTGTGGAAGAGGGAAGGGAAGAAGATGAGAGGAGAGATGCCAGACCATTGGAGGAGGGAAGGGAGGAAGATGGATGCCAGACTAATGGGGGTGAAGGGAGAAATGGAAGGGGGATGCATAAAATTTCTAGAATGGGAATAGAAAGAGAGAAGATGCCATATAGAAGGGGCAGAGATAGGGTAGACAGTGGATGAAAGAAAGAGAGTGACAAAAAGATGTAGAAAGCAGAAACCAGAGAAGACAAAGTAGAAAAAAATTATATTTATTTTTTTTTTTTCTTTATGGGAGATGCATCGCTGTTTCTGAGGTGTTGCATTGTATGCAGAGTCCAGCTTCTTGGTGCTTCAGTTTAACCTTTGTCTACGTATTTTTCTTCTATCTCCCCATTTACAAAACTGTAGAGCGTTTTTTAGCGCTGGCATCTGAGCTGTTACCACCGTGGCTAAAAACCACACTACAGTTTTGTAAAAGGGGGAGGGGTTAGTTTGTGATGACATATTCCATACTAGGCGAAGGTGTTTTCTGTGTTCTGTGTGTTCGAAAGACATGTTTTTCTGTTAGGATTGACGGTGTAGGATTGATCTGTACTAGTCTGGCTTGTTTAGTTTTACAATAGGTGTATTGCTGTTGTACTTCTCACTGCAATATGTAAGATGCTGCCTTTTCCTAGGTACTTATGTGTGACGTATGGATTGTTACTAAAAATCATGTTTTTCGTACAGATGGGGGGGTGCCAAAAAATGATGGGCCCCGGGTGTCACATATGCTAGGTACGCCACTGTGGTTGGGACACGATCAGGGGGCTCAGTGAATCTAGCCCTTAATCTCATGAAATCCTATCTCACAAACTTACAAGGGATCAACAATAATTCATCTCCCTTGAACACATAAATACGTATGAAATCTTCTGATACAAGAAGTCTGTTTATACCCCCTGTCAGCTGTTAGCTCAAAGTTCAAAATTATTTTGTATGAAAATTCCATTTTACGATAAAAAGCTACCTCATAGGGCCGTTAGTGATCCGATCCGTGAGGTCCTCATGCAAATGGGGGCGATCGGACTCAAGCCCCCAAACGACCGCACGGAGCCCTGGAGAGCGATCCTGACGCATGCGCAGACCATTTTCTTTGCCTGTAGATGGTCTGCGCATGCTCTCCACGCTGGAAACTTTTTTTTTTTTTTACTCTTTTTACTTTTATTTGCGAGCCCATAGTTTTAACCCGCTGGTTCAAAGCGGGGCTGCACTGTGGCGTGTTCTGGAACTTAGTGCAGCCCCGCTTTAAACCCGCGGGTTAAAACCTCAGAGTGGGGGCAGCAAGAGCTGGAGAGTCGAGGCAGAGAGCAGGGCAGGCGGTAAGGACATGAGCGACTGGTCCCTAGAAGTCGTTTCTTTGTGATCGGCCAGCCCAGTCGGTGTTCCTGATTTTGGTTTGTGAATTTGCATGCCATTCCCCTCATTTGCATACGCAGATTGGATCGGGAGTAAGGTTAGTGAATCGGGTCGGAGTTGCAAAGTGGTCGCAAACTGGTCGGGGCCAGATCCGGTGTCCTTAGTGAATCTAGCCCATGGTTCTTTGAGCTTGTGTATCTGGACCTATCTGGACCTATTGTTTTGCGTAGACTGCAGCTGTTCCTTGCTGCTCCCCCCCCCCCAAAGCTTCTGCTTTAAGCATGTGTTTAATCATACCTAATGATGGGGGGGAAAGCAGTGAAAGTAAGTAAAAAAAATTGATACCTCTGAAAAAGAGATGTTTAACCTAGAAAATGATACGGGGGAAAAAAAATTTATCACCGTTCCTGCCCTGTCCCCATGAGCTCATCCCCGTCCCCGTCCCGTGAGTTCAGTCCCCGTCCCCGTGAACTCAGTCCCTAGCCCTGCAAACTGTCAGATCCCACCCGCACACGCCTTGAATAGTTACGATTTTATACTGAACTTGTTTTATTAAAGTATAAAAAGAGGCAATATTCTGTATAATTGTCATTTTATAAACACAAATAATGCACAGCAAGGATCAACAAAACCCCTGTCTCCCCTCCCTTTCACAAATATCCCCTCCATTATTGTGAAAACTGAACAAACCAAATTACTACAGAATGCTACATAGAAAAATCAAGCTAACAGAATACTTCAGTCACACATGGCAGGAACAGTGTTAGGGGAGAGCAACTGCCCCCTGGTCAGAGAGAGCCCTAAGCCAGCTGGAAGCTAAAGAAGCACAGCCTGGGCTTTGCGGTTCCCACTTATATCTAATACCAGCTCTAGAAGGATACATATTTCAAATCTGAAATATTCTAATCACAAAATATAAAATAATATTTTTTTTTCTATCTTTTGTTTGGTAATTTTATTCTTCAAATCACTTTGGTCTCGGGCTTTGGTTTTCGGCTCCTTCTGTCTTCATCGTGGCATGGCTGGCTCCTGAAGGTAAAATAGGCCCAAGAGGAGCTGGGAAGGAGATGCCGAGTCTGGCACGAGCACAATTTTTTACCACAGGAGCAAGACTTTTCGCCGCTTCCACAGGGGCGGTGAAAGGTTTTGTCCCTATTCCTGCGGTAAACTAGTTGCCAATGTCCCCATTCCTGCGGATTTACTGCGGTGACCACGGTTTGCCACGGTAAACGGTCCCCCATGTCATTCTCTACTTTAAACCCAAACTGTACCTTCCAGCCCCTCATCTCTGTCTCTTCCCTCCTCTGGGTCAAATTTTCCCTTCAGCTTCATCTCCTCCCTCACCCCTTCCCAACTGTTCCTCCCTCACATTCTCTTCTCCTTTTTCTCTTTCCCCTTTTTTTCCTTTGTAATTCTCTCCCATCAGACATCTTTCCTTTACAGCAACTGTTAGAGCTGCCTGAAATGGGCTGGATGGCTGAGAATCTCGTAGTGAAATGCCATTAAAATTCTTTATAGGCTCTGTCGTGTTCAACCCTTCAGACCTGAAGCCAGTTTTCTGTTCTACTAATCAAAGGAGGAAATTTCTCACTCTGATCTAAGCCAACCAACACTCTTTTTTTTTTATCATAATATCTGCCTTTGTTTCACTAGAGGTGAGAGATTAAGCCTGAACCTTTCCTATTGTCTGATTTTCCCGACATATTGAAAAGTGAGTTCCTGGATAGCTCAGAAATCAATGGAGAGTGATTCAGCTCAGGTCTGAATGTTCTTTTCGGTTAAATCTAGAGATCACAGTGAGATCTTAAAACTTTACATTGTGATATTATGATGTCACACTGGCCCCACGGGTTTGGCCTACTGCCTTCTAGGTCCTTGCTCTCTTTGTCCTATTTGATGGGGACGTAGATTTGTTTCTTTTATTGATTTTAAATAATAATAATAATTTATTCTTATACTAGTTTTTAAGCCCGTTACATTAACGGGTGCTAGAATAGATGTGTCTGTCTGTCTGTCTTTCTTTCTGTCTCTCTTCTTGGCTGCTGTCTGTCTTTCTGTCTCTCTCTCTCACTCTCCTTGGCCACTGCCTGTCTGTCTGTCTTTCTTTCTGTCTCTCTCCTTGGCTGCTGTCTGTCTTTCTGTCTGTCTCTCTCTCACTCTCCTTGGCCACTGCCTGTCTGTCTGTCTTTCTTTCTTTCTTTCTCTCTCTCCTTGGCAGCTTTCTGTCTTTCTTTCTATCTGTCTCTCTCTCTCTCTGTCACTGCCTAACTTTTCCATCTTAGCATCAATGTGTGTGTCATTGTGTGTATATTCAGTCGGCTCCTCTTGCTTTACACTACCCAAACTGTGGTCTTCTTCCCGGTTCTTGTCTTCACCATTCTCATTCTGCTGGGCTGCAAATTCGCCATTCACTGGGGCAGAAACATTTGCACAGGGCTCCTTCCTCTCTGTCTCATTCGTAGCTTCCTCTCCTGTTAGCTTCTCAACGTTCATCATGCTGTTTTTGTTTGTTTTCTGAAGTGGCCCCCTCAGCACGGGCTTTGTTTTCCTTCTGATTTGGTTTCCTTGCTGACTTGGACTGCTGCTTCTTCACATCATCACCAGTGTTGCTGTCACTATCACTGTCCTCCCTTTTTCCATCTGTTCTCCGGAACTGCCACACGTGCCATAAACTGCCACACGTGCCACCACTGTACGCATCGCAGAAGCAGCATTGAGAGAAAAGCGCTGCACCGCGCTACCGCTGGCTTTGCCGTCTTCTGTCCACTGCGGCCCGCCCTCTCTGACTACTTCCTGTTTCCGCTAGGGTTGGCCGCAGTGGACAGAAGACGGCACCGATCTGGCCGCCGCATACGCACTCTGGCCACGGACCTACGGATCAGGGATTACAGATCATGCAGGTCTGAGTGCGCATGCGCGGCTAGCGTTTTATTATATAGGAACCTGAAAAGGTTGTAGGCGGTTTACAACAAATAAAACTAATACATACAATGCAGATGCATAAAATACATCGAATTATAAATGAAAAAGAACATCATAAAAGTTAGAACAGGATGCATTAAGATACCAACCTATCAAATAGTTGTGTCTTTAACAGTTTTCTAAAATCAAAATAAGAAGAAACCTCTAACAGAATTTTTCCAAGCCGTACATTCAATTTAGCAGCCTGAAACGAGAGGGTTCTCTCAAGGTTTCTAACCCACTAAACTAAACTAAACCTTAAGTTTATATACCACATACTCTCCATAGCTCGGCATGGGTTTACAGGAACTTTAATAAAAGGAAGGAAAAACATAATACGAATTAGTGATTATAAAGAGGGTAGCGAGATTTACATTTTGAGAATAGCCAGGTTGTCAGATGCTTTCGGAATAATTGGAAGGAGCCCAGATTCCGCAGCAGGGCAGGAAGGCTGTTCCAAAGCTCAGTGATTTTGAAGAAAAGAGATTTCCCTAATTTTCCAGCATACATAACGCTTTTTAATGAGGGGAAAGATCGTTTAAGTTTTTGGATGGATCTGGTACTATCAGGTCTTGTAGAATTCCAAGATAGTGGAATTAGGAACAATGCCATTCAGGATCTTGAATGTTAGTCAGGCACATTTAAAGTGAACCCTGGAAATTACTGGAAGCCAGTGAAGTTCTGACAGAAGTGGGGAAACATGATCAAATCTACTTTTTGCAAAGATCAACCTAGCCGCAGTGTTCTGGATCCACTGAAGTCTTTGAAGACTTTTCTTGGTTAGACTTAGATAGATGGAATTACAATAGTCCAGCCTGGAAAGAATGATTGATTGTACAAGGACAGCAAAATGTTGTTGTCACTTTTCTCAACATGTGAAGACTAAAAAAACATTTTTTTTTTTTTTTTTACCAGAGAGTTGAGATGGTCATTAAAGGAAAGTGTAGAGTCAATAATGATGCCCAAAACTTTGCTTGAGAATTCAATCTGCAGTGTGGGACCAGAAGGTAATGAAATGAGCGTGGGTAGCTGATCTAATTTTGGGCCAAGCCAAAGTAGAGTGCAGTTTACAAAATACAAACTTACCCCCTCTTATACTAACTTTTTGGGTTTGGTTTTAGCGCTAGCAGCAGCAGTAACTGCTCTGGCACTCAAAGAAATGCCTGTGGGCTCCCACTCTATCTTCTATACCTGGGGGGATTAAGTGACTTGCCAAGGTCACCAAGAGCAGTGTGGGATTTGAACTCATAAGCTCAGGGAGCCAAGGCTGAAGCTCTAACCACTGCACCACGCACTCCCTAATCCACAGCTGCACTTTGCCCCCTATACCATGACTCTTTAACTTTCTCAGGAGCCTCTCATGAGGAACTTTATCTAAAGCTTTCTGAAAATCTAGATACAGGCTCACCTTTATCCACATGTTTATTCACACCTTCAGAGAAGTCAAGCAAATTGGTGAGGCAAGATTTCCCTCGGCTGAACCCACGCTGACTCCATCTCATTAAATCATGTTTGTCTACGTGATTCACAATTTTATTTTTTATAATTGTTTCTACCATTTTGCCCGGCACTGAAGTCGGACTTACCAGTCTGTAATTTCTCAGATCTCCCCTGGAACACTGGCCACCCTCCAATCATTCCTGGATAGAACCTTTAAATTCCAAGCGAACAGACAGCAAGTTTGGCTGAAAAACTACATAAACGAACCCAACCTGTCTTACAGTGCATTCCGCAAATCGATCAAAACCGCCCTATTCGAAAAAATTCACTGACTAAAATCGTCCCCTCCCGCACTAGGACTCCCCTCCCTTTAAACGCCTTTCTTTCTTTCTCTCCAGATGCCCCTCATGTACTCAGATATTCGCTATCCATAGTACTCCAATTCAAATGGAAGTTCTAAAGAAATACTCAGTTACTCATTACCCATTGAACCCCAATCTGTAACTTTCCCCTCTTCACTATTGTATTATATTTAGATTCATTGTATGATACTGTATTTAGACTTATGTATGGTGTTGTCTTTAGACTTATTGTATTGTATTATATTTAGACTCGTATTATATTGTACTGTGTTGTATACACTCATTGTATCGTATTGTATTGTATTGTTTTGTCTTGTATTATATGTTGACTTACTGTATTGTATTGTGACCTTGTTATTCGCTGAATGTCCAGCCTTCTTACAGTGTAAACCGCCTAGAAGTCACCTGACTATGGCGGTATAGAAAAATAAAGTTATTATTATTATTATAATTTTCAGGTACTACAGATGATTTTAGCGACAGGTTACAGATCACTAACAGCAGGACAGCGGTTTCATGTTTGAGTTCTTTTAGTACCCTGGGATGTATACCATCCGGTGCTGGCGATTTCTCACTTTTTAACTTGCACATTGTACATTTTCTAGATTCACTGAGATTTCTAGATTCACAGAGATTTCTTTCAGTTCCTCCGCATCACCCTTGAAAACCATTTCTGGTTCAGGTAGATCTCTTACATCTTTTTGCATAAAGACCAAAGTAAAGATTTCATTCAGTTTCTCCGCTATGGCCTTATCCTCCTTGTGCGCCCCTTTTGCTTCATGATCATCCAACAGTCCTACGGATTCCCTCACAGGTCTTCTGCTTCTGATGTACCTAAAAAAATTGTTATGAGATTTTGCTTCTTTTGCAAGTTTCTCTTCATATTCTTTCTTAGCTGTCTTTATCAATGCTTTGCATCTAACTTGCCAGTGCTTGTGTTTGTTCATTTGGATCCTTTTTCCATTCTTTAAAGGATTTTTTTTTTTTGCTCTAATAGCCTCTTTCACTTCACCTTTTAACCACGCCGGCTCTCGTTTACTCTTCTTTCCACCTTTGTTGATATGTGGAATACATCTGGTCTGGGCTTCCATGATGGATTTACATACAGCCTTTTGGGGGAAAGATTGAAGAAGAGAAAGGTGGAAAAAAAAATCCCAGCGGAGGGCTGAGACAATGCTTGGAAAAGCCTGTGGAATTGAGATGTGCTACAGGTTCATGAGGGTCAAGAAGGTATAAAGAGGTTCTTTAGGAAGTCGAGAGGGTGAGGTGGTCCTTAAGTTGTTAGACTCCTTTCATTAGATGTAGAGAGGAAGTAAATGAGACTGTAACACAAGATAGGATTGCATTTGTTATTTTTTTGCTGGCTAGCCATGCTCTATGATGTGTCAAAGAAAACAGAAATGCAGGAAAAGGCTTCCCAGTGCAAAACACAGGATCTACTCATATGGAGAGCCTCTTCCGCCTGACTTTAACCTCCATCTGCCACTTTCGTGCTTTGTGGGACTACATTTCCGGTATGTGATCTGCAAGGTTGTCGGGTCTGTCGCTTCATCTCAGCCGGGCTTATACACTGGAGGAAATCAGAATTTCAAATGAACTGTTTAATGGAAGAGAAATGTTAGCTTTTCACAAGAAAAATGCAATCCTCAGTTAGTAGCCTGGAGAGTATTATTATTTTTAAAACTATATTCAATGACCATAGTGAGTTACAGCATAACATACTTAATAAAAATAATACATCATAGCATATAAACAAAAACATCATTAAAACAATTGTAAAAGAATACAAATCATCTGTTCTAAATATCTGCTATAATAAAACCCTAAGCGCATATGCGCACTTCAAACTTCGTGATCCCTGCGTCCGTGATCCTTAGCTCCTTGCCAGTAGAACGAGCCTGTGGTGGTTTTCTGGCTCCTACTGCGCATGCAGAGTTTGAAATGGCGACCACGGACGCAAGGAGGCGGAGAACACGCCGGCGACTCCCCCCTCCCTCACTCTAAGTCTTGCACAAACCGCTGCCGCCGCCGCTGCTCTTCATTCGTGTCTGCCCTCCTCTTCAAAGCAGCCTGCTGAGGATCGCATGCCGGCTGTAGCGAACCTCTCAGGCCGCTCTCCACCTTGGTAGCACGTTCCCTCTGACGTGATCCTGCCCCTCCTCTGACGTATGGGATCGCGTCAGAGGGAATATGCTACCGAGGTGGAGAGCAGCCTGCGAGGTTCGCTACAGCCGGCTGGCGATCCTCAGCAGGCTGCTTTGAAGAGCAGCAGCGGCGGCAGTGGTTCATCCCGGTGGGCCAGAAGAGACCAGGAAGCCGGGATGGAGGGAGGGTAGGAACGGCGGTTTGGGAGCAGGTATTAGGGAGCAAGGAAGAGGTGCTGCTGGACAGGGGGAGCAGGGAAGAGGTGCTGCTGGACAGGGGGGGAGGTAAAAGGAAGGGAGAAGGGCTGCTGATGGACAGGGGAAGCAGGGAAGGGGTAGTGATGGACAGCCAAGGAAAGAGAGAGACAGAAAGAAAGAAAGAGACAGCGGCCAAGGAGAGAGAGACAGAAAGAAAGACAGACAGAAAGCGACCAAGGAGAGAGAGAGAAAGGCAGACAGACACATCTATTCTAGCACCCGTTAATCTAACGGGCTTAAAGACTAGTTGTAAAAATAATGCATATTGAAAAATAAAGAGCACAAAGGAAAAAAGCCAGTCATGTAAGTTTCCATCATTAGCCAGAGAAGCTAATAGTAAAATAATCTCACTTATTCAGAATTTGAATTGGCCAGCTGGAATAAAGTTTTAAGATACTTTCTAAAATTCAATTAAATGCAAATCCAGGGGTCGTGTGTTCCACAACATTGGAGCCGCCACTGTGCAAAACTCATGAGCAGATTTTCTCAATCATGCATGCTGGTAATTAGGTACATCTGATAGACGATGGTGCTCAGACCTAAGAGTGCGAGACGTGCCGGCGTCTCTTGGTGGTTTGGTTTGGTTTTTCTTGTACTAAACTGATTTCAGAATCTCTCTCTTTCTCTAGTGCTCTGTCAGAAAACAATTCTGCTTTGAAAGCACAGAAGACTTCAAGATAACTCGATGGCAGCGTTATTTAGTTAACTTTCTTCAGTCTTCCTCTTTTGATTTCGTTCTCTAACTCTTGCATGTCTTTTTGCATAATATTTATTATTCATTTTCGATTTCTCAAAGATTCCTTCCAGCCATATTTTTCTGTCATTTTAAGCTATAATTCTTTTTCTCCTTTTGAATCTTTCACACTTGTTTTGTCTTATACTCTTTTAAAACCCATCCTCATTTTCTTCATAAATAATTTTCTTTTATTCTTGCTATTCTTTCGGCTCATCTCGCTCTTCATTATGTTTGTTTTCAGTTCTTTTTATTTCTTCACGCTCTTTCTAGCTGCATCTCATTTGCCCACTCACCCGTCTCTCACCTTTTCTCATATTCTTATCCTCGCAACTCTTCCACACACACCTTCCTCATCCTCTTCCTCTGTGTTTCTTTCTCTTGCTGTCTATTTTTTTACCCATTTCAAACTCCTTGTTTCACCATTGTATTACACAAGTACATAAGAATAGCCTACTGGGTGATACCAATGGTCCATCAAGCCCAGTAGCCCGTTTTCATGGTGGCCAATCCAGGTCACTAGTACCTGGACAAAACCCAGAAAAGCAACATTCCAGCATCTCAAAGAATAGCAAAGTTCTGGAATCTCAAAGAGAGCAACATTCCAGAACTGAGATTGTGATGTCATAATGCCTCATTCCACAGTGCCTCAGAGCCAACCTCAGCAGTGATGTCACAATGGCTTCATTGTCCTATACTTGGCTCAGGTAAGAACCTAAGAACAACCTTACTGGGTCAGACCAATGGTCCATCAAGCCCAGTAGCCCGCTCTCATGGTGGCCAATCCAGGTCACTAGTACTTGGCCAAACCGAAGGAGTAGCAACATTCCAGCATCTCAAAGAATAGCAAGATTCCGGAACCCCAATGAAAGCAACATTCCAGAGCTGAGAGTGCGATGTCACAATGCCTCATTCCACCAATGCCTAAGAGCCAACCTCAGCAGTGATGTCACAATGGCTTGATTAGATGGAACTTCAGCAGTTGGAACCCAGGACAATCCCAGGTGGACTTTACAGTCTATGACCCAGAAATAGCAAAGAAGAGACAAGTTAATTTAATCATGTATTTTTTTAATGGGTATAACTAATGGGCAGACAGGATGTTACTATCCCCCTCTTTTATTAAGGCGCACTAGCTGTTTTAATGCACACTACATAGCACGCGCTATACGCTAACGTGCCCATTATAGTCTATGGATGCGTCAGCATTTAGCATGCACTAATATTTAGCGTGCACTAAAATGGCTAGCGCGCCTTAGTAATAGGACCCCTATGTTATATATAGAGTTTGCAAAGCGTTGTCTGTGCCCTATAGATTTGTGTACCTTTTGTATAGGGTTACCAGATTTTTGGTCAAAAAAACAGAGGATGCGTGAACCTACCCCCTCCCCCATCCCGCCCCAGCCACAGACCTGCCTCGCTATGCCCTCCAACTCCAGCCTCACATAAGCCTTCTCTCTTCAGGGCTGCGTCTGGAGGGCGCTGCATGATAATGTTGCACGCATGCGCTCATCCCTACGGACGCGGCTCCGATCTTGACGCTTTTTGAAGCCCGGGATTTGAAAAGCCACCCGGGCGCCTGGACAGTCCTCTTGAAAGAAGACATGTCCGGGTAAATCCAGACGTCTGTAACCCTAATCTTATAGTCCTTTGTAATAGACATCTTCAGAGCACATGCGCAGCTCTCTGTGGTCTATGGGGCGCCTCCTATTGGTTGCAAGAGAGAAAGAAAGAAAGACAAAGAGAGAGAGAGAAAGACAAAGAAAGAGAGAGAGAGAGAGAAACACAAAGAGAAAGAGAGAGAAAGTAAGAGAGAGAAAGAGAAAGAAAGACAGAGAGAGAAAGAGAGAGAGAAAGAGAGAGGAAGAAAGACAGAGAGAAAGAGAAAAAGAAAGAAAAAGAGAAAGAGAGAAAGAAAGACAGAGAGAGAAAGAGAGAAAAAGAGAAAGAGAGAGAAAGAAAGATAGAGAGAGAAAGAGAGAAAGAGAAAGAGAGAGAAAGAAAGACAGAGAGAGAGAGAGAAAGAAAGACAAAGAGAGCGAGAGAAAGACAAAGAAAGAGAGAGAAAGACAAAGAGAAAGAGAGAGAAAGAGAAAGAAAGACAGAGAGAGAAAGAGAGAGAGAAAGACAAAGAGAAAGAGAGAGGAAGAAAGACAGAGAGAGAAAGAGAAAAAGAAAGAAAGAGAGAAAGAGAGAAAGAAAGACAGAGAGAGAAAAAGAGAAAGAGAGAGAAAGACAAAGAAAGAGAGAGAAAGACATAGAAAGAGAGAGAGAGGTGGTGGAGAGGAAAACGGTGGGATGAACATAGAGGATCTAGAATCAGAAAATAATAGTAAATATTGAACAAAGGCCAGTTACTGGGCAGACTTGTACGGTCTGTGTCTGTATATGGCCGTTTGGTGGAGGATGGGCTGGGGAGGGCTTCAATGGCTGGGAGGGTGTAGATGGGCTGGAGTAGGTTTTAATGGAGATTTCGGCAGTTGGAACCCAAGCACAGCACCAGGTAGAGGTATTTTCCGACCGCAAATGACCAGGCAGGAGAG
Organism: Geotrypetes seraphini; assembly: GCF_902459505.1. NCBI lineage: Eukaryota > Metazoa > Chordata > Amphibia > Gymnophiona > Dermophiidae > Geotrypetes > Geotrypetes seraphini. The sequence goes on from NC_047084.1 coordinate 109,293,779, forward strand.
CAGCCGGAGCGCCGGCGAGTGAAGGAAATCACTCGCGGTACGTTCCGACCTCCTCTTCCTTTACTAAAGTGTCAAAGCAGCTCCTGATTGGTGAGGCCCGACTTTAGTACAAGAAGAGGCAGTCGGAGCATACCGCGAGTGATTTCCTTCACTCGCCGGCGCTCTGGCTGCCCTCTCCTGTCTCCCCTGCTAAAAACTGTATTCGTGGTTTTTCAACGTTCGTGTGGGTTCATGAGAACAGAACCCCCACGAATATTGGGCGAGTACTGTATATCAAATTCAAAATCTTTTGTTCCCCGTTTGGGCTGTAGTTTGGATTGGATGACATCATTTCTGGTTTAGATTAAGCAGAAGCTGCCCAGTTCACTCACGCCTTGATTTTCTTAGCCCTTGGCTGGATGGTGATAAACGGAAATTATGGATGAATTATGAACACCATTGTTGAGCTACGTACTATTAATTGTGAACGTTGAGAAAACATTTAGTATTTTAATGAGTTTTTGGACCAGATTCACTAAAGAGATTTTTACATATTTATATTTCTATTTATGAAATCCACTTAAAGCACTTTTGTGTTTTTGCACCACACACGTGTAAGCCTATGATGGTGTGGGCGTGGCTTGCAATAGAGCCTGCCGATTGATTCAAGCTGGGACTTCCGTTGCGGCAGTAGTCAAAATAGCTTAATAATCACACTGGGGCTACATATACACTTCTTAAATTGAATGATAGATATTTATTTTGATATATGGAATAGTGTCTCTAGTGACTCATTATTTCACAAGTACTGATGGGACTAAGGCATAATGGAGAAGCTGGGCACGGTTATATGTTCTGTGGTAGATAATTAGCTTGCGCTCAGTGGCGTAGTAAGAAGGGGGCAGTCCGCCCTGGGCGCCGTCTAGATGGGGGTGTCTCTGCCCCCCCCCCGCCCGCAAGGGTTCACCCCTTTCCTTCCCTCTTACCTGTTTAATTTTCCCGGCGTGAGCAGTATCACGAACTTGCTGCCCGCAATCGGTGTCGGCTCTCTCGGATGCCACTTTCGGGTCCTGCACCTAGAATGTGACATCAGAGGGAGAGTCGAAAACGCGGGCTGCAAGTTTGTGATGCTGCTCGGGCCGGGAAAATTAAAGAGGTAAGAGGGAAGGAAAGGGGTGAACCCTTGCGGGCGGGGGGGGGGCAGCGACACCCCCACCTAGATGATGCCCAGGGTGGACTGCCCCCTTCTTACTACGCCACTGAGCGCAAGCTAATTATCTACCACAGAACATATAACCGTGCCCAGCTTCTCCATTATGCCTTAGTCCCATCAGTACTTGTGAAATAATGAGTCACTAGAGACACTATTCCATATATCAAAATATGGAGGAGAGGCCAGGAAATAGCGGGGGGTGGAGAAGGGGGCGGGGGAAGGGTGCTACTGCCTCGAGTGCCTCTCACCCCCCACTATGCCACTGCTTGCGCAGACTGGGTGGTAAGGACTTAATTTAATGAAAGATCCCCTGTTATAACATTATCCACTTCGTCAGGTATGATTAAGTCCAAGCTCCAAAGTGGTTATAGAAAGATGCATGATTAACAATTTATCAGATCTGGACTGTTTGGCTCATATTATGCAGTTGAAGAAAATTCAAGGGTTCTCTCTCAGGAGAACGATCAGTTTTCAAGATGTTCTTGTGTCAGTTGACGAGCCAAGAAGAGAATTCACTCTTTATTAGGGACACTGAGGTCAACAGGCCATTATTCGTGGCTCCGGCAGTGAAGCCGGTGACATGTTGCCCGTTCCCCTGGAAAGATTTATATTCTAAGGTCATCCTCCAAGTGCAGTTCGTGTCAGGCGAAATATGTGATTCAGTCACCGCTGGGGCTCTGCTAAGACCGTAGTTATACGGAACAGAATATAGGAAATTAAAGAGCTGTGAAGTGCTGGCGAGAGGGATTTTCAGTGCCGGGGTGGTCTCTAGGCAGATCCAACTATATGCCACAGGTTTCTAACCAACTAAAAGTTGTAATACAGTTAGAAACATAGAAATAGACGGCAGATAAGGGCCACGACCCATCTAGTCTGCCCACCCCAATGGCCCTCCCCTGCCTTTCTCTGTGAATAAATCCCACGCGTCTGTCCCATTTGGCCTTAAAATCAGGCACGCTGCTGGCCTCAATCACCTGCAGTGGAAGACTATTCCAGCGATCAACCACTCTTTCAGTGAAAAAGAATTTCCTGGTGTCCCCGTGCAGTTTCCCGCCCCTGATTTTCCACGGATGACGGATGACGGCAGATAAAGACCTGAACGGTCCATCCAGTCTGCCCATTAGTTATACCCATTACAAATACATGATTAAATTAATTTGTCTCTTCTTTGCTATTTCTGGGTCATAGGCTGTAAAGTCCACCTGGTATCGTCTTAGGTTTCAACTGCTGAAGTTGCATCTAATTAAGCCATTGTGACATCACTGATGAGGTTGACTCTTAGGCATTGCTGGAATGAGGCATTATGACATCACAATCTCAGCTCTGGAATGTTGCTACCCTTTGGGTTTCTGCCAGTTAACATAGTAAATAGAAACATAGAAACATAGAAATAGACGGCAGATAAGGGCCACGGCCCATCCAGTCTGCCCACCCCAATGACCCTCCCCTACCTTTCTCTGTGAATAGATCCCACGTGTCTATTCCATTTGGCCTTAAAATCAGGCACGCTGCTGGCCTCAATCACCTGAAGTGGAAGACTATTCCAGCGATCAACCACCCTTTCAGTGAAAAAGAATTTCCTGGTGTCCCCGTGCAGTTTCCCGCCCCTGATTTTCCACGGATGCCCCCTTGTTGCCGCGGGACCCCTGAAAAAGAAGATATCTTCTTCCACCTCGATGCGGCCCGTGAGATACTTGAATGTCTCGATCATGTCACCCCTCTCTCTGCGTTCCTCGAGTGAGTACAGCTGCAACTTATCCAGCCGTAATGCAGGGAGGATTTTCGTTCATCGACCCGAATCTCTTACTCATAATTTAAAGCATTTTGACGTTGAATCAGTATGAATGAATGAATCAATCAATCAATAATTAAATATAACATGCACTTATCTTTAAGCTTTGTGTAGAAAAGTGCTCGAGTGCAAAAAGTGCTGTTAGCAGTATGATTTTTTGCCCGACGGGTCCCGTTTCGCCACTCATTAATGGCTTCCTCGGGGGTCTTTCATGAATACTGCAAAACATAAACGTTACCGTCATCTAACAACTTTTGAATTGAAAAACTATATTTTAAACAATGTAGTACCCACTGTTGACGGCTGGTAACAAGAATTCATAAAATGGCGCCGGTAAATTTGGGACGCCAACACATGCGCATTAAATACTGAACCAGCTGATTGTAACCACTTTCCTACTGGTTCAACCCCATTCAACGCACCCCCTATCTCTTTGAATGGTAAACAATGAATGTCAATTGTTCAGAAACAGATAGTGGGAACCTGATATGCTGGATGTGTTTTTATATTTCAAAAAAATGCTTTCCAGCTGATATTTGTAATGTAATGTAATTTATTTCTTATATATCGCTAAACTCCGTTAGGATTCTAAGCGGTTTACAGAAAATAGACAATAGTGTGCATTAAAATTATAAGTAATATAGGTTTACAGAGAAATATTCATTAAAGGATACAATAAAAATAAGATAAATAAATAAAGAATAGGTACTTAGAAATTCCCTTACTGTCCCGAAGGCTCACAATCTAACTGAAGTACCTGGAAAAATAACAATTAGTTGAGAAATAAAAGTAAAAAATAGAAATAGAAGAAAAAATAAGAAAATAAACATTCTAACAAGACTACATTGATCTAAGGACTTTGAAAGGTAGAAAAGAAGAGAGATAGGAATAGCTGCAGAAAGGAGGAACCGTTGAGCAATAGAATTTTGGAGAAATTTAAATGTTAAAAATAAAACAAAACAAGCGGCAAATCAATGAATGAAATTAACAATAAAACATAAACTTGAAAAAAAAAAAAAAAAAGTGAAAATATAAATCAGAACAGTCGGATTAAAGTCCAGATTGAGATGACTTCACTGCTATCTAGCTTCGCGCTGTAGCAGTTTCTTCTGACGATCTCCGCCTCTGGTATTAGGTGGTTCTTTATCAATACACCAAACTCAACTGATCAATACCCAATGGTTTGAATGCAAACATCAGCTGGAAAGCATTTTTTTGAAATATAAAAACACATCCAGCATAATCAGGTTCCCACTATCTGTTTTTGAACATTTGACATTCATTGTCCCCTGCGCGGACGTCACGCGAAGACGTCGCGCATGACATCTGCGCATGCGCAGACTTTCTCCCCGCCCGACGCGATTTGAGGAGGCTTTTCAAAACCCGAACAAAGTGCCGTCCGGACTCCCGGACGTGTCCTCAAAAGGAGGACATGACCGGGAAAATCCGGACGTTTGGTAACCCTACAGTTGGGCATGTTTGGAGAAAGACTGGGAGAGGGTACAAACTTATCAGAACTCCAAGCAAACAGAAAAACACAGCCCTGACTTTCCCCCCCCCCCTTATTCTCCAGCTTCAAAGAATGGGGCAGCCTTATGGCTTCAGAAAAAAGGAGGATGGATTGAGACATCCGGGTTTTACTTCCATTGCTTTCATGGAGAGGGTAGTAAATGCCTGACATGCTCTTCCAACGAGAAGCGATGGGGGTTCAAAAAAGGCATGGGAGTAACACAGAAGTTAAGTTGTACACTGATGTTCACAAAAGATGGTGAGTGGGATCAAAAACTGAGAAACAATCTAACAATCCAGCCAGATCCCACTCTCTAAAATCCAGGGTAAGTATCTAGGAAGGAAAAGGATCTCAGAAACCAGCTGGTACTTGGTAAATGGACTCAAGCCAAGACTGACAGGTTCCACATTTCATTCATTGATCCTTGAAAACCTCCCCTCACCTTTTTAGATCTTTTGTAGTTTAAAAGTCTCTTTATCATGATTTTCTTAAAATATCTTAGAAAAATGTTCCGTTCTCTTCACGTGGATTAAAAATTGGCTGGCGGATAGGAAACAGAGCGTGGGAATAAATGGACAATACTCGGACTGGAAAAGAGTCACGAGTGGAGTGCCACAGGGTTCGGTGCTTGGGCCCGTGCTCTTCAACATATTTATAAATGATTTGGAAATTGGTATGACGAGTGAGGTGATTAAATTTGCAGACGATATGAAGTTATTTAGAGTAGTGAAGACGCGGGAGGATTGCGAACATCTGCAACGTGACATAAACATGCTCGAGAAATGGGCCGCAACATGATAGATGAGGTTCAACATAGATAAGTGTAAGGTGATGCATGTCGGTAACAAAAATCTTATACACGAATACAGGATGTCCAGGGCGGTACTTGTAGAGACCCCCCAGGAAAGAGACTTGGGAGTACTTGTCGGCAAGTTAATGAAACCGTCTGCGCAATGTGCAGCGGCAGTGAAAAGGGCGAACAGAATGCTAGGAATGATTAAGAAGGGGATTACAAACAGATCAGAGAAGGTTATCATGCTGTTGTACCGGGCCATGGTACGCCCTCACCTGGAATACTGCGTCCAGCACTGGTCGCCGTACATGAAGAAAGCGACTAAAATGGTTAAGGGGCTGGAGGAGTTGCCGTACAATGAGAGATTGGAGAAACTGGGCCTCTTCTCCCTTGAAAAGAGGAGACTGAGAGGAGACATGATCGAAACATTCAAGATAATGAAGGGAATAGACTTAGTAGATAAAGACAGGTTGTTCACCCTCTCCAAGGTAGGGAGAACGAGAGGGCACTCTCTAAAGTTGAAAGGGGATAGATTCCATACAAACGTAAGGAAGTTATTCTTCACCCAGAGAGTGGTGGAAAACTGGAACGCTCTTCCAGAGTTTGTCATAGGGGAAAACATCCTCCAGGGATTCAAGACAAAGTTAGACAAGTTCTGCTGAACCAGAACGTACGCAGGTAAGGCTAGACTTAGTTAGGGCACTGGTCTTTGAGCTAAGGGCCGCTGCGGGAGCGGACTGCTGGGCACGATGGACCACTAGTCTGACCCAGCAGCAGCAATTCTTATGTTCTTACTTGCAGCAAAAGAACTAAATCACTTATCGTAAATGATGCAGGCAGCCAAAGCCCGATGGGACCCATTTCGCTAAAATAATGGCTTTATCAAGGGTTCATGGTAAAAGCTGCATATTTTTTAGCCACGGCGCTCCTACTTAGGGCTGGGTGCTCGTTGAACAGCGTTTCCAATACAGAAGTTCCCTATTATGGCACGAAGAGGCAGTTAAAATATAGGGGGCAATATTTATAAATTATCAGCCGTCTAGGTCATTAAGATCAAAGGGAAAGTTATGACTATCAACAGATGGATTAGCGAATGTACATTATGCTAGTATGAAAACATCTATAATATCAATTGAAGGTGCTTTATCCTCTATAATAAAACCGTAAGCGCACATGCGCACTTAGGAAGCTGTGATCCCTGCCGCCGTGCTGTGTGCTTCCATGGCCGTGTTCGATTTGCGTCACGTGCATGCAGCGTGTGGCGTGCGTCAGCTTGCGGTGGTTTGAGCGGCACCGAGAGCAACGGCAGGAGGGTGTCCTTTGGCCTGGACGAAGCGGACAGGGTGCGGGTGCTGCAAGGCATCCGGCTGCTACTGCTACACAGGGAAGTAGAGGGGGAGAGGGAAAGGGGGATGCTTTGGGGGGAGGGGTGTGCTGGGGGTGGCAGGCAGCAATCTTGGTTTGCTTGGGGGGGAGACAGAAGGGGGCCACAGAGAGACAGGCAGGCTTGGCGCAACAGAAAGAGATAGGCAGGCAGGGGACCAGGGAGAGAGACAGAGGGACAGACAGAAAGATAGATAGACAGACAGCGGCCAAGGAGAGAGAGAGAAATAAAGAAAGACAGACAGACAGGGGGGCCAGGGAGAGACACAGACAGAAAGAATGCCAGAGAGACAGACAGAAAGACGGATAGCGGCCAGAGAGAGAAAAAGAAAAAAAGACGGACAGCGGCCAAGGAGAGAGAGAGAAATAAAGAAACACAGACAGACAGGGAGGCCAATGAAAGACACAGACATAAAGAATACCAGAGAGACAGACAGAAAGACAGACAGCGGCCAAAGAGAGAGAGAAAAAGAAAAACAGACAGACAGACGGACAGCGGCTAAGGAGAGAGAGAGAAAGAAAGAAAGAAAGACAGACAGAAAGCGGCCAAGGAGAGAGACAGAAAGAAAGAAAGACAGACAGACAGACAGCAGCCAAGGAGAGAGAGAGATATAAAGAAAGATAGACAGACAGGGGGGGCCAGTGAGAGACACAGACAGAAAGAATGCCAGAGAGACAGCGGCCAAAGAGAAAGAGAAAAAGAAAAATAGACAGACGGGCAGTGGCTAAGGAGAGAGAGAAAGACAGACAGACAGAAAGCAGCCAAGGAGAGAGAGAGACAGAAAGACTGACAGAAAGAGGCCAAGGAGAGAGACAGAAAGACAGACAGACAGACAGCGGCCAAGGAGAGAGAGAGAAAGACAGACAGACAGACAGAAAGAAAGGCAGACAGACATAAAGTGGCCAAGGAGAGAGAGAGAAATAAAGAAACACAGACAGACAGGGAGGCCAATGAAAGACACAGACAGAAAGAATACCAGAGAGATAGACAGAAAGACAGACAGCGGCCAAAGAGAGAGAGAAAAAGAAAAACAGACAGACAGACAGACAGCGGCCAAGGAGAGAGAGAGATATAAAGAAAGATAGACAGACAGGGGGGGCCAGTGAGAGACACAGACAGAAAGAATGCCAGAGAGACAGCGGCCAAAGAGAAAGAGAAAAAGAAAAATAGACAGACGGGCAGTGGCTAAGGAGAGAGAGAAAGACAGACAGACAGACAGAAAGCAGCCAAGGAGAGAGAGAGACAGAAAGACTGACAGAAAGAGGCCAAGGAGAGAGACAGACAGAAAGAAAGGCAGACAGACATAAAGCGGCCAAGGAGAGAGAGAGAAAGAAAGAAAGACAGACAGACAGCGGCCAAGGAGAGAGAGAGAGAGAAAGACAGACAGACAGAAAGCGTCCAAGGAGAGAGAGAGAAAGAAAGAAAGACAGACAGACACATCTATTCTAGCACTCGTTAATGTAATGGGCTTAAAGACTAGTTATGGAATAATCTAACAGAACCGGTGAGGTTGCGTTCTGATATTCAAAAATGTAAGAAACTATTAAAAACCACTTTGTTTGTGGAGGCATTCTCTTGACTGACCAAGGATCCTGAAGATGTCATAGACATGTTGGTCTACTTATGTGTATGTTGGTTATATTATGATTATATTTGTAGTTTTGTAAACCTCTTAGGTGTAGGCGGGTTAGAAATGTTTTGAATAAATAAAATAAATAACAAACTCCCTCTTTTACGAAGGCGCGCTAGCGTTTTTTAGCACAGAAGGCCACGCTGAATGGCCCGCGTTCCTCCCGACGCTCCTAGGAACTCGAGTGTCGGGAGCAGGGCAGGCCATTCAGCGCGGCTCTCTGCGCTAAAAAACGCTAGCACGGTTTCATAAAAGAGGGGGTAAATATTTGCATGCCTTAAACACTAACGTGCCCATTATATTCTTTGGTACTATGGTGGAAACGGAGCGTTTAGGAGGCGCTAAATTGGCTAGCGTGCCTTAGTAAAAGGACCCCAAAATTTCTTATATACCGCAGCTACCTTGCGGTTCTGTGCGGTTAATAGAAATTAAAACGCAGGTGTACATGGTATAAACACAGTTAACCAAAATATTTCCCCTATTAAACAGTCTTCATAAATTTTCTAAATGCCAAATAAGAAGTGGAGATAGAAAGATACGTACTAATTTGTTTATCTCGTAATCCTGCCTGAGACGCTATGAAGCGTTTACACACACATCCTTTTGCAGAAGGAAAATCAAAGAGACGAAGATCACGTAGATGTTTTCGATTGGCAAATATAAAATGATCCATGAGATAACTGGCTAATAACTCCCCGAGAGCCTTGAAACAGATACAGCCGAACTTAAAAATCACGCTTGCCTCTATTGGCAGCCAGTGCAGTCTAAGATAATACATTACTCCCCCAAAATTCACGGGGATTCCGTTCCAGGAATTAAAAAAAAACAAAACACAAATATGGTTGTTAGGCAGGGGAGACAGGAGAGGGCAGCTGGAGAGGCCGAAGAGGGCAGCCGGAGCGCCGGCGAGTGAAAGAAATCACTCGCTGTATGCTCTGACCGCCTCTTCCTGATTGGTAAGGCCCGACTTTAGATTTCCTTCACTCGCCAGTGCTCCAGCTGCCCTCTCCTGCCTCTCCAGCTGCCCTCTCCTGGCCGGTCATTCGTGGTAGGAAAATACCACAAATGACCGGGACTGCGAACTGCTGACCGCGAATTCGCGGGGGAGCACTGTACTTCGTCACGTGATCAGTTCTTTTCAGTCCAAAAATCAAACGCACAGCAGTGTTCTGAATAATCTGCCAGATGCATTTGCTTCATTGAAATGAAAAATGTCAAGAAAAGTGTGGAATACCTTGTAAGTTTCATGGCTCCATCTCTTCAATTGAACAGTGCTAACGGACAAGCTTCTCCTAGCTCCCCTTTCTTATCTCCTTCTCTCCTCCCACTTTCCCATTCCCTGCTCCCCTTCCTTTAACTCCTTGTTCCCCTCCCGCTCCCCCTCCTCTTCCCTCCTCCCTTCCCATGCTCCTCTTGCTCCCCCCTCCCCTTCTCTCTCTACGTCTTCTCACCCCACTTTCCCATTCCCTGCTCCCCTTCCTTTAACTCCTTGTTCCCCTCCCGCTCCCCCTCCTCTTCCCTCCTCCCTTCCCATGCTCCTCTTGCTCCCCCCTCCCCTTCTCTCTCTACGTCTTCTCACCCCCACTTTCCCATTCCCTGCTCCCCTTCCTTTAACTCCTTGTTCCCCTCCCACTCCCCCTCCTCTTCCCTCCTCCCTTCCCATGCTCCTCTTGCTCCCCCCTCCCCTTCTCTCTCTACGTCTTCTCACCCCCACTTTCCCATTCCCTGCTCCCCTTCCTTTAACTCCTTGTTCCCCTCCCACTCCCCCTCCTCTTCCCTCCTCCCTTCTCATGCTCCTCTTGCTCCCCCCTCCCCTTCTCTCTCTACGTCTTCTCACCCCCACTTTCCCATTCCCTGCTCCCCTTCCTTTAACTCCTTGTTCCCCTCCCGCTCTCGCTCCCCCTCCTCTTCCCTCCTCCCTTCCCATGCTCCTCTTGCTCCCCCCTCCCCTTCTCTCTCTACGTCTTCTCACCTGTCTCTTTGAATGCCTACAATTTTATTCTCCTGTAACTTTATTGTGAATGTCAATTGTAACCCGTTCTGAGCTCCCGGGAGAACAGGATAGAAATCTAAACAAATAAATCATATTTATTTAATTTTCTATGCCATTCTCCCAGGGGAGCTCAGAACAATTTACATGAATTTATTCAGGCACTCAAGCATTGTGCCCTGTCTGTCCTGGTGGGCTCACAATCTATCCAATGTACCTGGGGCAATTAAGTGATTTTCTAGGGTCACAAGGAGAAGTGTGGATTTGAACCCACAACCTCAGGGTGTTCAGGTTGTAACTTTAACCACTGCACCACAGACACATCTAAAGCAAAACAATAAGGATGTTTTTATGTAGACCTATTCCAATCACGCCCAGGATACCAAAAAGGTGCCCTGATTAAGAAGCTACCCACTGGATGGATGAAGGCATGACACTTCCTTAATCCTCCAGTGGCTAATGACCCCCTCAGAAGTGAAAGTGTCAGTGGATACCAGGCGGTATGACAGCTGCAGCCATTATGGCCGTTCGTAATAGAGCAGGAAATGCAATGTGTAGCACATTTCGAACAATGGCGCCCAGGTGTAACTCCCACTTTAACTCTTTTAATTCTGTACAAATTTCAGAGCCATCCCGGCTAGGGTTACCAGACGCCTGGATGCACCTGGACGCGTCCTCGTCGACTTTGGCGCTGTGACATCACTTCCTAAGCGCGGGACATTGGAGAGAGCGCCGAAGCCGAAGTGGGCAGCAAGTTGGTGGCTGCTCAGGGCGATGTTAAAAAGGTATGGGGGGACGAGAAGGGGTGGGCACATGCGGAAGGGGGGAGGGGTGGAGAGGGGGAGGGGTGCCAGCTCCCTGAACAAACTACACCTGCCAGGAGCATGAATGGTGAGGAAGACTGCTTTATATTTAGGGCTCCTTTTATCAAGCCGCGTAATAGCGTGTTAAACCGCCGGCCGCGCTAGCCGCTAATGCCTGCCTTGAGCAGGCGGTACTTTTTTGACCAGCGCAGGGGTTAGCGCATGATTAAAAGTCTCGCGCGCTAACCTCGCTAGCGCGGCTTGATAAAAGGAACCTTTAGTGCTAATGGTGAGATAATCAAAAAATAATAAACCAAACGCTTACATAAGAAAACTATAATGAAATCAAGAAAACTTTCAAATAAATTTTCGTTTATATTGTCATGTAGGAAGGTGCTCAGAGACATGGAGGAAAAAGGGGAACTAAGTCCCCCCAAAAACCTCACCACTCAAGCATTGCAGTACTTCCAATTCGCAAGTTGATATTACTGTGCAATGCGTCAAAAATAAATAACACTTATCTTGCAAAGGCGTGGAATTTTTTCCAAAAAGTTTTTGAGCTCCATTTAGACCAGTGATCTCAAACTCGCGGCCCGGGGGCCACATGCAGCCCTCCAAGTACTTTTTTGAGGCCCTCAGTATGTTTATCATAATCACAAAAGTAAAACAAAACAGTTTCTTGATCATGTGTCTCTTTAGCTATAAATTACCAAAATTATTATTAAGACTTAGCCAAAAGGAAAAATTTATAAACTATAAAGGGTTTTACCTCATGCAAAATTGTCATTTCTTTAATAAAACATTAACTCTTTTTTTCTGAGGCCCTCCGAGTACCTACAAATCCAAAATGTGGCCCTGCAAAGGGTTTGAGTTGGAGACCACTGGTTTAGACTGACACCCAGCATAAAAGACTTTTGTCTTTTGGAATGTTCCATTTGTGCTTCCTGAAGAAATCATGAAACGTTACACGTCGAGGCCAAAGAACTTTATTTGACAAGATAAGCATTCCATTGTTTCCATTGGTTTCTATTGCTGTCAGTCATTGATCATTTCAGAACTGTTTTTCGTGTGTTCCTGCACTATGGCATATCGGGGTGGGTAAATGACAGAGGATTCAGCCACAACTGTTTAAAGGTTGGTATACTTGTCATTTCTCTGTACGCAACAACAGAAAACAGCTTTCCGACAGGACCTACGCAGTCGGTAACGGCGCTCATTCTCAGCAGTGATTTTGAAAGGCCAAATAAACACTGGGTTTTACCTCTTTTGAGATCAGTACTCCAGACAGAAAACAACCTTTTTAGGCCTTGAGTATATAGGAAACCATCTTTACTACAGAAAGTTTTCAGAACCACCTCTCTTCCTTCCCCGGTCTTTCCCTTCTCTCCCCCTCAATCCAGTGTACTCCCTTTCCTTCAGCTTCTCCTTCCCCTCTTGGTACTCCCCTGTAATTGAAACTGATGACCATTATACTTGACAATTGATTCTGTATCTTCGCTGTATATGTACAGTCTCTTGCATTGTGAACCGTTCTGAACTGTTTTGTGGTATTTGTGGTATACAAAAATAAAGTTATTATTATTATTATTATAAATCCAGACATGCAGAATTACTTTGGCCTAGATTCACTAACCTAGCCAAGTCAGTCCACTCCGTGTCCGATCCGACGCAGGACGACTGATTCACAACGGGCCTGTATTCAAATGGAGGGCGATCAGAGGAACGCCCCCTACTGACCTCACGGATCGCTCTCCAGCGATCCAGACGCATGCGCAGACCATCTACTTTGCCTGTAGATGGTCTGAGCATGCGTTTGATGTCCGTTTTTAAAAAAAAAAATTTTACTTTTTACTCACGAGCCCTGCAGGTTTAAAGCGGGTTAAAACCAAGGGCTTGAGTTGGGCAGGAGAATCGGAGCAGAGATTGGGGCAGAAGAGTTGGAGCAGAGCTCGAGGTAAACAGCAGGGCTGGAAGATCGGGGGCAGGAGATTTGGAGCAGAGATCGGGGCAAGAGAGTCGGGGCAGAGCTCGGGGCAGAGAGCAGGGCTGGAAGATCGGGGTAGGAGAATTGGGGGCAGAGCTCAGGGCAAACAGAAGGGCTGGAAGATCGGGGCAGGAGATTCGGAGCAGAGATTGGGGCAGAGAGTAGGGCTGGAAGATTGGGGCAGGAGATTCGGAGCAGAGATCGGGGCAGGAGAGTTGTGGCAGAGTTCGGGGCAGAGAGCAGAGCTGGAAGATCGAGGCAGAGAGCAGGGCGGCAATGGATCAGGAGAGTCAACAGGGACGTGTGCGCCTGGTCCCCAGCAGTCGCTACTTCTGTTGATCGGCCAACCCAGTCAGTGTCCCAGATTTGTTTAGTGAATCGCGTCCCTGCCTACTTTGCATGCCGTTCCCCCTCATCTGCATGCACGGATCGGAATCGGATCGGCACAGAGGTTATTGAATGGGGTCGGAGGAAAATCGGGACGCAAAGAGGTCGCAAACCGATCGATACATGATTGGTTTGCTTAGTGAATCTAGCCCTTTATTCTTCACACTCTGTGCATATACCCTGGGGCATCTGTATAGGTGGCCGCTTGACTGCTCCGTATACTAAAGGTTCTTAAACCCAACCAGACCCTCTCCGAAGGACACATGAAGTGAAACCCCCCATCGAGCCTTCTCCGGAGTAGCCCCCCCCCCAATCTGGAATGCCCTCCCTGAAAGGTTTCACATAACACAGTGCATCGCAAACTGTGCTCCGCTGGAGCTTTCAAGGGTGCCACGAAAAACCAGCTCCGGCTGACTGCCTACAGGATGTGCCTTTCACGGCAAGAGGCACATTCTGTAGGCAGTCAGCCGCCGCCAGTGCCTCTCCTCCTCCCCGATGCTTCTTTTGCATGAGGAAGGGGGAAGAAAGGCCTGTATAGGTGCATACAGGTGAAGAAGGTAAGACCTCCATAAAACTGGAGGTGAAGACAGAGCCCCCCTGAAATCCCCAGAATAATAGGAAAATGATAATACATTTTACAGGCCTGAACCTGACTGTTCTCACAAACTCTTATGTCTGCTAAAATTAGCAAGCCAAGCGGAACCCATCCTTCAGTCAGAAACCAGCAAACATCTGCTGAATTATCATAGAGAAGTCTATTTGTGAGAATAAAATTACCAGCACAGAAGGGAATTACCACATATCTTAATCAAAGAATATATAATTGATTACTGTACAAATAAGGAATGGGCGGACCTTGCTCGGAAAATTGAGGTACCTTGATATTAAAAAAACATAAATGGTCACATTACCCATATCCCACTCTAGCCACTACACTTGTGGTAGAGGGTGTGAGCCCACCAAAACCAAATTGAGGTACCTTGATATTAAAAAAACATAAATGGTCACATTACCCATATCCCACTCTAGCCACTACACTTGTGGTAGAGGGTGTGAGCCCACCAAAACCTACCTAAAACCTACTGTACCATAATATAGATGCCACCTGCAGGCCTAAGTGCTATTGGGGTGGTATACAGTTGGGTCCTGTATACGCAGCCAAGTGTCATTCCTTGTGTGTGTGTGTGTGTGTGTGTGTGTGACGAGCAAGTTAATTACTTCTTCCATTAAAGGCCTGGTTGAAGAGTGAAGCTTTCACCTGCTTCCTGTCGTGGAGATCGAGCTTGCAAACTTTGCGAACTGTGGCACACTAAACCAGAGGCACCTGGAAGTACACAGATGTCGATGCGATGATGGCACGCATGATGTCATTGTGTTTATGTCCGTACACTCAGGCCCAGCAATTATCCCTTTCTATTCCCTCCCTCCCTCCTTCCTTCTTATGTTCTCCCTCTCACTGCCTTCCAGCATTTGTCCCCCTTGTTGAGCTGCTTCTTTGTCCCCAGCAGCACTCCTCACATCACTATGTTCAATATCCCCCCACCCTGCATCCCCTCTGTTCCCTCTCCACCACCATATGAAAACTCATCCCAGCCTTCTCCCCCTCCGTGCCTCCAGCATTTGTCCCCAACATCACTATGTCCAATCCCCCACCTTGCATCCCCTCTCTTCTTATTTGTGGACTCCTTGAACTGCTCCGACCTTGCTCCCTGCTCCAGCACTCCTGCACAGCACAGCACTCTTGGACGGCAGATGGTCGAGCACTTCTGGACAGCCCGGCCCAAGCAGCTTCGAAACGCTGCACATGGCTGACCCACAAGCCTCTCTCCGACGTGAACTCTGACATTGGAATGTTTCTGGGCCAGCTACCTACAAAGGAGAGTGCGGCTCCAAGGGGTGGGGCGATGCGGCGCGGCGAATCCAAGAACCAGTACAGGAACAGGAACGGAGATGAGAGGTGAGAGAAATCGGGGCAGGATTGCGAATTGAGGCAGCGGCAGCAAATAAAGAAAGCCGTGTCCCCAGCTCGTCCAGGGTTTGGGACGGGACCGTCTTGTTATTAGATCGCCCTCACCACTGAAAACGGGACATTTCGGCGTCCCGAAGCGGTGCATGGGGCCAACGGGACAGACGATGTAATAACAGGACGGTCCTGTTCAAAACGGGATGTATGGTCACCTTAGTTAAGGGCCTGTTTCCCTTTCTCTGGAGTCTACCAGGCTATTCCAGAGACCTACTTGGTGCTCTCATAGGACTGTCCATAACATCCTGATGTAGAGCTGTAGGGGAAAGCAAGACTAAGGCTGTGTCTCTGCAGCTACTGCTTTCACCTCCCCCTGCGGCCTACTGGTCAGACATTCCTTAGCCAGCCAATAAGCTGCAAAGGAGGCAGGACAAGTAGCTTAGGAGACACCATTGGTCAGATATTCCTTTGCCAGCCAACTGACTGCAGGGTAAAGCAGGATAGAAGGTTGTTGTCTCCTAAGCTACTGGTCCCGCCTTCCCCTGCAGCTTATTGGTTACTAGCTGATGACCCGGCGTTGCACGGGTATTTAATTATAGCAATAACACTGTAAATGGATTCAAATAAAGATACTTTATAGTGGTGAATGAAATTATTGTTTTACAGCTTAATAAAAAGTACAATATTCAAATTATAATGTGAAATATTTGACAAAATGAATACAATACAACTAACACAAAACTTGATTATAAACAACATTTTTAGTTTCACCTCCTGGAGCAAGAACATATAAATTGTTGGGTGAACCCACCCTTGAGCAAGCAACATAGAGTTGTGGGCCGAGAGACCCCCAGAACATATCACCCCAGGTAGTTGGAATTAGTGTGAGAATGGCAGCTTTTTACATGTTATCCATTGACATGAATGAGTGAAATCTGATTTTATGTTTGTAGCTCCGCCCACGTGTGCAGGTGGGCCGCGAGACCCCCAGAACATATCATCCCAGGTAGTGAGGGATCTGCATACCAAGTTTCGTCCAAATCGGTCAAGCCGTTTTTGTGTGATCGCGGCACATACATACATACATCCGATTTTATATATATAGATTAAAGAATGTCTGAGCAATGGGCTAATAGCAGGGAGCAGAATTGAGCAGAGATGCTTCCTGCGTTTGGTCTACCATAGAGAGAGGGGGAAAAGTGCTGGGGGAGGCACTGGGCAAGGAACAGGAACTGATAGTAACTCCCCCACACTCGCTTGTATTCTCCTACTCCTTCTCTCGCTCTCTGCTGGGGACTTCAATCCCAATCCCGATCCTCCCAATCAGCCCTCAGACTACTCATGGGGAATGCATCGCAGTGTAACCAATCTTCCTTATGTTCCTCTCCTCCCTTCTTCCTCCCCGCCCTTCTCATGCATCCTATGGAATGCCCGCTCCATCTCCAACAAACTTACCTTCATCCATGACCTCTTTATCTCTAGTGCTTTGGACCTTGCTGGGGAAAGGACAAATGAGAAGCAGAACAGGTTTTAACAGATTTAAAAAGTGGAGAAGACCAACAGTAATTAAATTCCCTGCCCCCCAAGTATAAAGCATCAACTTATGCCTATGCAGCAGGAGAAAAATCAAAAAGTAAAGAGGGAGGTTGGATGGAAAGATAAAATCCTCTATATAATCCTCTAAGCGCGCATGCGCACTTAGGAGGCTGTGCTACCTGACATCGTGCTGTGTCCCTCCGTGGCCGTATTCCATTTACGTCGCACGGGATGGCTTACAACGGCTGTCGGCGCGTGGCGGCTTGAGGCGTGTGCACCGGCTTGGATGGCTGTCGGCGCGTGGAGGAATTTGAAGGGCAGTGGCAGTTTCTCTCAAATGCTCAGGGAAGTGGAGGGGAGAGGGAAAGGGGGCTGTTTTGGGGGGGAGGAGTGTGCTGGGGGGCAGACAGCTTTGCTCTGGGGGGGGGGGGGAAAGACAGAAGGGGGCCACGGAGAGACAGTCAGGCAGGCACAACAGCAAAATATAGGCAGGCAGGGAGAAGGGCCACTGATGGACAGGGGGAGCAGAGAAGAGGTGCTGCTGGACAGGGGGAGCAGGGAAGAGGTGCTGCTGGACACGGGGGAGGTAAAAGGAAGGTAAAAGGGCTATTGCTGGACAGGGGGAGCAGGCAAGGGGTGGTGGTGGACAGCCGAGGAAAGAGAGAGAGAGAGAAAGAAAGAAAGACAGCAGCCAAGGAGAGAGAGAGAAAGAAAGAAGGACAGACACACACATCTATTCTAGCACTTGTTAATGTAATGAGCTTAAAGACTAGTTATGGATAAATGAAAAAAGAAAGGGGGGAATAGAGTGTTGTAGATGGACTGAGGGAAAAGAGGGACTGTTTGGAGAAAAGTGCTATAAACGGCTTGAGGGAGGAGGGAGAGTACAATGCTGACATGTTGGGAAGGGAAGGAGAGAGTGACTAGACCCTAGCTTTTGATTTGTCCACATTCCCTGCCCCTGCTCTTGGCATTTAGAGAGTGGCTGGTCATCACTACCAGATGTATTTTGCTTTTCTTTTTTCTTCTTTGCAGGGTGAAGGGAATTTGAGGCGAGTTATAAGCTGTGCACCCCCAATCATTTTCAAAGGTTGATTCTAATGACTGAGTATATATGTACCAATTCGTCTCTTTGCGTTCATCTCAAAAGTAATTGCTCCAATTACCATCACTGGAGAAAGTGAGATTGACTGGAACACGGGAAGGAGCATTTTGTTATGCAGGAGCTCGCGTGTGGAATAAGCTGCCAACTGAATTGCAATCCGTGCAAAGCCATTCGAGCTTTTGCAAATTATTCAAAAGGTGGCTTTTTAATGAGGGCTTTGTATTGTGAAGTGAGTTATACATTATGGGAAATCATGTGAATTTGAATGCCATAGTAACATAATTTTTATTGAGATTTTTATATTGTCAGTGAGGGGATTGGATGGGCGTTGCAACTTGAATGACTGTTCAATTGGGGCAGTATTAATTATTGTACCTCTGGGGTGGGTTGTGTTAATGTGAGGGTTCTCT
This sequence comes from Geotrypetes seraphini, assembly GCF_902459505.1. Lineage (NCBI taxonomy): Eukaryota > Metazoa > Chordata > Amphibia > Gymnophiona > Dermophiidae > Geotrypetes > Geotrypetes seraphini. The sequence continues at coordinate 109,312,258 of NC_047084.1, forward strand.
TATTGCAATGATAATTGTTATTGTATGATGAGATTTATTTATTTATTTTTAATAGTATTGTAAATTGCTCTTATCACTTTGGTTTGAGCGGTGCAGCAGGTATTAAAATCAAATCAAGGGCTCCTTTTAAGAAGCCGCGTTAGTGGTTTAATGCACGTAATAGCGCGTGCTATACCGCCGGATGCCCTAGCCGCTACCGCCTCCTCTTGAGCAAGGTGGTAGTTTTTCAGCTAGCGCGGGGGAAGCGCGTGATTACAAGTCGCACGCAGCTTTGTAAAAGGAGACCCAAGTTTCAAGTTTGTTTATTTTTGATCTTCCGTCTGTCAAAACAAATGTCTAAATGGTGTAGAATATAAAAAAATTGTAGAAAACTGTTAAAATGAGTAAATAAAACAATATTTTGTCATTACTAAAATACTAGGCAAATTCACATTAGCGTACACGAGACATAAGGGAAGTTGGGAAAAGAGAAGTTGTTGAAAATACATCGAAGTGAAATTAATAAAAAAGGGGAGTGGCAAGACATTAGGGAGGGGATCGCTAACAGAAGAAGCGTTTGGGGTTTCAGAGCTTCACAGAAATTAAAAGTTTGAGAAGCGGAAGCTGGTACTGAAGAGTAAAGACATCTTTAAAGAGAAAAGTTTTGAGCTTGGTTTTAAATTTTCCAAGCGAGTTCTTTAATCGAACATCTAATGGGAGGGCATTCCACAAAGAAGGGGCAGTGACTGAAAAAATGGATTTAGGAGTAGTATCGTAAAACAGTTCGCGTATTGACGGTATGGAAAGTAGGCTTTGATTGTTAGATCGGAGGGTCCTGGATGATGAGTGTGGGATCAAAAGTTTATTTATAAATGCTGGTTGGTTAGAGTTTTTTGTTTTAAAGGTGAGGAGGAGTATTTTATAAGTGAGATGATGAGTGATAGGTAGCCAATGTGCTTTACGGAGGAGAGGAGTGACGTGATCAAATTTTTTTTGCATGATAGATTAATTTGACATCAGTGTTTTGCAATAGTTGTAGACGGTGGAGAAAACGTGAATGTTCTCGATATGGTTCTCCTTTGGTGTTTTACTCGCTATCGGTCAAGTATTAACAAGAAGTGGCACTTAGGCCCGGTTCTATAAATGGGGGCCGTTATCGGCGGCCATCTTAAAAATGGCTGCCAATCACGTGGCAATCATGCAATTGTAGCATGATATATTTAGTTTTGCTGGAGGTGAATTGTTTAAGTTTGCTGAAATTAAATTATAAATTTACTGCCTGAACCAAGAAATTATTTCTAACTTGGATTCTGAAAGACTGAGCCGTTTGCCTTCATTGGTGGAGATTTATCCTAATAAATCCATCCATTCACAAAATAGCACAGTTTATAGAATCGCAGCTTCAGAAAAAAGTTAGGCCCCAGAAATGTAGGCCAGGGTTTTCAAGGCCCATTTCTGACACCTATCTTTCACATGAATCACATTGACGGAGGCACTTTCGGCGTTGGTGAGGCCTACGGCGGCATTAGGCATCTTAAAGCACCTCTATAAGTGCGATGCAGGAGCTGGTTTTTTAAAGCGCCCACATTTTTTGTTTTATATTTTTTTAAATGGCATTTCAACTTAAGTTAGGTGCCTAACTTAATAATATAATATAATAACTTTATTCTTCTATACTGCCACAGTCGAAGAAGGCTGGACAATCAGCGAATTACAGAATGCAAGAAGTGAGGGTACATCTTATTACATAAGAAATAGATAAAAGGAAAATATGAATCTTAAGTATGTAATATAGATCTCATGTATGCAACCCAAGGAATAAAGTTGGACAATCTGCGAATTTTAGGACAGAGCTGGACAATAAGGTGAATTGCAGGATGAAGCGAATTACAGAGTAAAGCGAGTTACAGAATAAGGCGGATTACTGAATAAAGCGAATACAGGATAAGCGAATTACAGAATAAAACTGGACAGTTTGCAAATTACAGGATGCAAGTAGTGAGGGTACAACTTATTTACAAGAAGTAGTTGAAAGGAAAAATGAATCTTAAGTATGTAATTTAGGTCTTATGGGTGCACAAGTACAAGGGGGCACTCGGAGAAATTGAAAAAGGACAAATGCTAGGAAGTTCTTTTTCACTCAGAGGGTGGTGGACACATGGAATGCGCTTCCGGAGGTTGTGATAGGCCAGAGCACGCTACAGGGGTTCAAGGAGGGTCTAGATAGGTTCCTAAAAGATAAGGGGATTGAGGGGTACAGATAGAAGTAGAGGTAGGTTATAGAAGTGGTCAGGAACCACTTCACAGGTCATAGACCTGATGGGCCGCCGCGGGAGCGGACCGCTGGGCACGATGGACCTCTGGTCTGACCCAGTGGAGGCAACTTCTTATGTAACTCAAGGAATAATGCTGGACAGTCTGCGAGTTGCAACAATACAGAAAGTGAGGGAACAGCCTATTACACAGAAATTGACAGGGGGAAAATATAACTTTGTAGGTGGTGAGGCTTCTGTTTAGGAGATGAATTTGCCAAACAGTACGGTTTTAAGGCGCCATATGGGCCTTACAGTCTGTGAGATTAGCAGTACTGGGTGTCTCAGAGTTCCTGAGACTACGAAGCAAGTCCTGGATGGAGATGGTGTTCCCAGAAAGCTGGTTGTTATAACTGGCTCCTGTATTTCCTTTACTGTTTGGATAATGTTCCAGGACTTTAAGTGTAGAATTGGAAGATCCTGGGCACTCAGTTGGTGTTACCTAAGTCCACTTCTCTCTTACTCCCAAACTGTAAGAATGGGTGCAGCATGTTCCCTGTTCCCACAGTGTAAAGCTTAAGCGGCTTTGGTTACTCTCTCTGCTCCTAGACATCTACTTAAAGACTGTCCTGATTAAAGTAATCCGTGGTCTCTTTCTCTAGAGTGGTATTGAATTAATTGGCTAGAGGGCTGTCTCGTCACAGAATCTGGTCAGAGGAAGGGAGACAGAACCGAGGACAAGATCTGAATTTTGCCCAGGGTTTTATACTCCAACATCAATCTTCTCCCCTGATTAAAATACTGGACCTTGGAATCTACTCACTGCTGGAAAAGTCAGCATAAATTATTCAGCCCAGTAACTAATTCTGTAACTACAAGTCCAAATTATACTGCTATCGGTAGGGTTGGGGGGAATTCACTACAAGTACCTGTGCTACAGGATTCCATAGGTTTCTATACTTGTCTATGAATTAATCGATGTTCATGTTTATATTTATTTATTCATAGTTTGCATGGACCAAGGCGGAGTACATAACATATACAATTATATAACAACTAACCATAAAACACTGTAAAAATAAAATCACTATACAATCACCCCACAGAACAAAACAGTCCACCACTCATATAATCTGTACTTAGCCTGCAGATCTGAAAAGGTTATCATGCCGTTATACCGAGCCATGGTATGTCCCCACCTGGAATATTGCGTCCAGCACTGGTTGCCGTACATGAAAAAGGACATAGTACTACTCGAAAGGGTCCAGAGAAGAGCGACAAAAATGGTTAAAGGACTGGGGGAATTGCAGTACAAGGAGAGGCTAGAGAAACTGGGCCTCTTCTCCCTTGAAAAGAGAAGACTGAGAGGGGACATGATCGAAACCTACAGGGGAAACTGCATGAGTACCTGAATAAATGCATGTAAACCGTTCTGAACTCCCCTGGGAGAACGATATAGAAAATTGAATAAATAAATAAAATATATAGAAACATAGAAACATAGAAGATGACGGCAGATAAGGGCCATAGCCCATCAGGTCTGCCCACTCTATTGACCCACCCCCAAGTCTACTATCCTAGGGATCCCACTCCTGGTGACAGGTTCCCTTGGCTTAACCCTCTAAGGGATCCCACATAGGCATCCCATTTGCTCTTACATTCTTGCACACTGTTTGCCTCGATCACCTGCACCGGGAGCTCGTTCCAAGGATCAACCACTCTCTCGGTGAAGAAATATTTCCTGGTGTCGCCATGAAATTTCCCGCCCCTGAGTTTGAGCGGATGCCCTCTTGTGGCTGAGGGTCCTTTGAGAAAGAGAATCTCTTCTTCCATCTCGATACGGCCGGTAATATACTTAAACGTCTCGATCATGTCTCCTCTCTCCCTACGTTCCTCGAGTGAATACAGCCGCAAATTTTTCAGCCTTTCCTTTGACGGGAATTGACTTAGTAGAGAAAAAAAGAGATTGTTCACCCTCTCCAAGGTGAAGAGAATGAGAGGGCACTCGCTAAAGTTAGAAGGGAAAAGATTCCATCCAAACGAAAGGAAGTTCTTCTTCACCCAGAGAGTGGTAGAAATCTGGAACACTCTTCCGGAGGCTGTTATAGGGGAAAGCACCCTCAAAGGGATTCAAGAAAAGGTTGGAACAGAACATACGCAAGTAAGGCTAGACTCATATAGGGCACTGGTCGTGCCACTGGAATCAAAATTAATTTTATTTCACAAAATGTACTCTCAGGCCTTGCAGAAAACCACCAATGCTCCCATGGGCGTTTGCGCTCCCAAATGCTGCTGTAACTACATGCAATGCAGTAGTTTAAAATGATTATATTTATTAGAATTCCGATCAGGCAATTGATTCCAATCGCTAGGACCTGTGATGAAAAAAAGTGACAGGTCTTTGTTTCCTCAGAACATACCTTTCATACTGACAGAATTGTTAAGTACATACCCCCCAGATTGCAGTGATCGAAAAGGTCGGTATGTTTTCAGAACATTTAGGTATGCAGTAAGACGCATCCTACTACGCACCTTGTGAATTAAAAGTAGAATTTTGAACTTTATCAAGGTATTTTATCGGTACCCAGTGTAGGTCAACCAGATTGGATATAATGTGATGAGGAAGGTCCCTGTAAGCAATCCAGTAGTACCACTTGTAAAGACTGAAGACCAGAAGATGACTTAACAAGTTGTAGTAATCTAGTTTTGAGAAGACAATGCTGTGCAATGTTTTTCTAAAGTCTTCTAAACTAAACTAAAACTTGAATTTATAGACTGCGTCATCTTTATTAAGATAAAGCTTGACTCGGTTTACAGTAAGTAATATTGAAGAGGGAAACAATGGAGAAGGACTTACAATTTGGAGATTAGCCAACTTTTTAGATGTTTACGAAAGATTTCAAGAGAACCTAGTTCTCTCAGCCACAAAGGGATATTCCATAATTCGGTTATTCTGAAGAAGAGAAACTTCCCCAGTTTACCAGTAGAGGCTATGGGGCTCATAATCGAAAGAGAAAAATGTCCAAAAACCAGCCTAAGTTGGCACTTGGACGAACATTTCTCAAATACGTCCAAGTACCGATACTAAAAACGGGTTTTGGACGTATTTCTAAATGACCTAGGCCTTCATAGTGCCGCTGAACGACCAAAGCTAAATGGAGCATTTCAGGAGGAGTGTCGAGGGCGGGAGTTGGGCGGGACGTGGGCCGACTTAGACTTAGTTGTACAGCATGTATAACCGAAAGTTATACAGCCCACGATCGACGGAACTTGGACGTTGTGACTTAGACCATCTAAAACATAGTCTAAGGCACAAAAAACCACCTAAACTCACCAGATAAGCACTGAAAACACATAATACAGACCCCCACACAGTACCCCAGTGATCACCGACCCCCACCATAAAAATATTAATCCCACCTTAAAATTCAGCCTCCAGACCATCATCACCTGGCCGCCTGGCATAGGAAAACCTAGTCGTCCAGCACAGAGGCAGCTTAAGTCGTCTTGGAGGTGGGTTAGGGACACATGGAGAGGAGGACCTATGCCCATAAGCCCCTGTAATCACTGCATTGATACATAAACATGTGCACTCCCCTATACACCCCCAAAACCTGTTGGGCCGCCGCGTGAGCGGACTGCTGGGCACGATGGACCTCGGGTCTGACCCAGCAGAGGCATTTCTTATGTTCTTATGTAACCCTTTTTTACTGGCATATAAGTGGCTCCTGCAGCCATAAGGGCTATTGGGGTGGTAGATAAGTGGGTCTAGGGGATTCTGGAGGTGGTTTGGGGGGCTCACCATAACCTATAAGGGAGCTGTAGGGAGGAGAAGACATGGCACCCTTTTTGTGAAGTTCACAGCAGTGCCCTGTAAGTACCCCACTATTTAGGTGGCATGTCTGGGTTTGCAGTCCATCACTTTGCAGACCCCTCGCACGTCCAACAGGGCTTGTTCTAGGCATTTTGGACTTGGATGGAAAGTTGGACAAAAATGTGGTATAAAGATGGACGATTTAGCGGCTTGGACGATCAGATCGGCAGGACGTATAACTAGACGATTTTTGAAAGTAAAAAAAAGTTGGACGTCTCTTTCGAAAATGTGTCTTAGGCTGTTTTTAACTTGCGAGATGGACGTAAACGGACTTGGACGTCCCTTTCGATTATGCCCCTCTAAGCCTTTCAAAGAGGGAAAAGATAATTTGAGTTTTTGCATAGTTCTGACCAGTCCATATTTTGGGGAGTTCCAGGACAGAGGAATTAGTAGAGAACAAATGCCGAATAACATCTTAAAGGTTATACATGCACATTTAAAGTGGACCCTGGAGGGTGAAGTTTTGCGAGTAGTGGCGATACTTGCTCGAATTTTCCTTTTCCAAAAATCAATCTAGCTGCGGTATTTTGGATCAGCTGAAGTCTTTTCAGGCTGTTTTTGGTTAGATTTAAATAAATAGAATTGCAATAGGGGAATAGGGGAAAAAACCCTCCAGGGATTCAAGACAAAGTTAGACAGGTTCCTGCTGAACCAGAACATACACAGGTAGGGCTAGTCTCAATTAGGGCGCTGGTCTTTGACCAGAGGGCCGCCGCGTGAGTGGACTGCTGGGCATGATGGACCCCGGGTCTAACCCAGCAGCGGCAATTCTTATGTTCTTATGCAATAGTCTAAAAGTAATCTTAAGCACATATCTTGGGTCTGAAGGACAAAAAAGAATCTAAAGAATTTATTTTTTTCATCAAAAGGGGACATCTATTAATTATCAGTCCCGCCCCCAATCCCGCCCTAGCCACGCCCCAATACCACCCTAGCCCCACCCCCAATCCCGCCCCCAATTTCTTCCATTCATTTTTCATGTACACGTAATATCTTATTAATTCATAATGGTATCCATAAAATTTAAAAAAACTACAAAGCACACTATAGGCAGAGAAAATGTTAATTATCATTTATATTTGGGGGGGATTCAAAGATGTCAAGGTAAATTACTTTAAAATATGCAATGTCACCTCAGTAACTATAGAAAAATAGACAAATATAGTGCAAAATATAGACAGCAGATATAAATTCTCTAAACTGATACATTTTGATCACTAAATTGAAAATAAAATCATTTTTCCTACCTTTGGTGTCTGGTGATTTCATGAGACTCTGGTTGCGTTTCCTTCTGACTGTGCATCCTTTCTTTTCTTTCTGCACTCAGGCCCAACAATTGTCCCTTTCTATTCCTTCCCTCCTTCCTTCCTATGTCCTTAGTGCCCCCAGTGCCTCCTTCCTATGTCCTTAGTACCCTCAGTGCCTCCTTCCCATTTCCTTAGTGCCCCCAGTGCCTCCTTCCTATGTCCTTAGTGCCCCTTCCCTTGTCCTTAGTGCCCCTAGTGCCTTCTTCCCATGTCCTTAGTGCCCCCAGTGCCTCCTTCCTATATCTTTAGTGCCCTCAGTGCCTCCTTCCTATGTCCTTAGTGCCCCCAGTGCCTCCTTCTCATATCCTTAGTGCCCCCAGTGCCTCCTTCCCATGTCCTAAGTGCCCTCAGTGCCTCCTTCCTATGTCCCCCTCACTGCCTTCCAGCCTTTATCCCACCCCTCCCCCTAAGCCTACCTGCCTGCCGTGCCAAAGCCTGCCTGCCTCCCTTCACGTCCTCTTCACCCCACCCATTGCTTTTACTGATTCTAATACAATTGCATCTGCTCCGATCAGCACTTTAACGCCTCAGTCGCAACCGTACCTGTATTTAAAAGTGAAGCTGGTACGGTCGGTGCCCTCCCGATACTGATGCAGTAACTCGCGGAAGCGCTTTTTCAACTGCGACTTCTTGACCTGCTGCCCATCGTCTACTGCCAGCTCCCCACCAAAGCTGTCGCTATAGAAAATACCGGGATCATTGAAATCGGACATAGCTGGACACTCACCGCAGTCGAGGAGGAAGAAAATAACTAAACGCACTTAGGAACAACGGGAGCTATGCTGTGATTTTGCGGCAAAAATCAAAAGAGGATGGGAGCCATCGGTGTTCTCCTCCCCCGCGCTTCTGATTGGTCGACTAGCTTCCGACACGCCTTCTCAGTGGGAGGCACCCTGTAAGTTTGACCGCTGGCTGGAGCAGGCTCTTTTCCGGATTGGTTGTTAGCAACAGTCGCGTGGATCGACTGGAGAATTGTCAAGCTCCTCCCCCTTCCCCATTTTGTTGGAAATGGAGGCTGACGGCAATTGCCTGGAACTTCCTTTCCGACGCTGGAGGGAGGGAGGTAGTTTTTAGCGCGGCAGGGAGGGAAAAAGATCACCGGTCCGTTGTCCCTGCGCACAGCTTCGGGACGCTGTCCCTGAAAACGGGACATTTTGGCGTCCCGAAGCCGTGAGTCGGGACAACGGGACGGTCGGTCCAATAACGGGACGGTCCCGTTGAAAACGGGACGTATGGTCACCTTAGTTATGCCTAGACTATAGATCTGATGCACAACATGAACTGTTCTTCCCTCCAACTGACATCTGAGAGGGAACACCATTTTCTGATGATATATTTCTGTTTGCTCCACATTTAGAACCAACCTGTTCTTCTTAAGCAATGAGACAATGCTGGGGGGGGGGGGGGGAAACCCTGCTGCAACTTATCTAAGGCCTTTTAAGGATAAACTGTTTAGATGTTGATTCAAAATGAAAAAGGAAAGGGGTGAGGCCCAAAGAGAGGAATGATTGACGATTCAACAGACCCTGTAATTTTGTACTGACCGTGTTTGTCAGAATCAGCACCTTAGTAATGTGAATATTCTAAATGAGGTCTCACCAAAGTCTTTATGCCCCTGTATAAGACTCTGGTGAGACCTCATTTAGAACACTGTGTTCAATTCTGGAGGCCGCACCTTCAAAAAGATATAAAAAGGATGGAGTCGGTCCAGAGGAAGGCTACTAAAATGGTATAGAAACATAGAGAAGTGACGGCAGAAAAGGGCCAAAGCCCATCAAGTCTGCCCACTCTGTTGACCTTCCCTCCTAGTTACCCTTTGAGAGATCGCACTCTGATGGCTCATCCCCTTAACTCTACCCTCTTAGAGATCCGACATATGCATCCCATCTATGCTTAAAATCTGGCACGCTGCTGGCCTCGATCACCTGCACTGGAAGCCCATTCCAAACGTCAACCACCCTTTCGGTGAAGAAGTACTTCCTGGTGTTGCCATGAAACTTGATTTTTAGCGGATGCCCCCTTGTGGCCGAGGGTCCTCTAAGAAAGAAAATATCATCTTGTACCTTGATACGACCAGTGATATATTTAAACGTCTCAATCATGTCTCCCCTCTCCCTACGTTCTTCGAGAGAGTATAGCCGCAATTTATTCAGCCTTTCTTCGTACGAGAGATCCTTGAGCCCCGAGATCATCCATTCGCTGAACCGATTCAACTCTCATCACATCCTTACGGTAATGTGGCCTCCAGAATTGTACACAGTACTCTAGATGAGGCCTCACCATGGTTCTGTACAATGGCATTATGACATTATGTGGTCTTCGTGATAAGGCATATGGGGGACAGACTTAAAGATCTCAATCTGTGTACTTTGGAGGAAAGGCGGAGAGGGGAGATATGATAGAGACGTTTAAATACCTACGTAATGTAAATGCGCATGAGCTAAGTTTCTTTTATTTGAAAGGAAGCTCTGAAATGAGAGGGCATAGATTGCAGTTAAGAGGTGATAGGCTTCAGAGTAATCTAAGGAAATACATTTTTTTACAGAAAGGATGGTAGATGCGTGGAACAGTCTCCCGGAAGAGGTAGTAGAGACAGAGATTGTGTCTGATTTCAAGAAGCACGTGAGATCTCATAGAGAGAGGAAGAGATAGTAGTTACTGCGGATGGGCAGACTGGATGGGCCATTTGGCCTTTATCAGCCATAATGTTTCAATGAGTACTAACAATGGAGTCTAAGGATGCTCAAGAATTTTTTTACTGCTCAGAATTAGATTTGGAAAACCACAGTTTTGATATGCCGAAACCTGGTCCACATCAGGCCTCTGTGAATGCCACGAGCTATCTGTTATTGCAGTGGGAATTTCGATAAGTCTTCAGTCTGGTGGACTCTCGAGTCATTGATCATCCCTCTCCATGGTTGTCGCGACTTCCATTGTGGAGAACGCTCCTCTTGTCTTTTCGTACATATTAATTCACCACGTAAATTGCATTTTATTCAGGGTATCCCAAAAGTCACTACACACTTTTAATAAATTCATATTCTTAGCATCAACAAAAGAGTCGTTGCAATTTTACTTGCTAGGCTTGCCATCACGTTCCGACGCCTCGAAGACTAGTTGTCTACCTCCACGTGAGCGCCTCCATTTTCGATAAATCGCAGCCACCTTCGGACGCAAGCCTCTCCGACGTTTTGCAGCATCTCTTCCCCGACCTCGCTGCAGGCCGTGCGCATTCTTTCCTCAAGCTTTGACAGGTTACGGGGCTTATTCTTTTGCTGATGGCCTCAAATCTCTGCGAATGATACCTAGAATGAAATAGAAAAAAAAAAAAAGTGTGTAGTGACTTTTGGGACACCCCGTATTTTAAACCAAAGATCACTGGAGTGACTAATGTCCTATTTTGAACTAAGCGCTTGAGTGGAAGGCTGGAAGGAACTGCTGGTATGAATGAAATGAGTCATCCAAAGACTAGGGGGGTCCTTTTACAAAGGCACGCTAAGCGTTTTAGCACGCGCTAACCATGCTAAAATGGCTAATAAGCCTTTGTAAAAGGGGGGGGGGGGGGGTTGTAGGATGATGTAGATAATTCTTCTCTATCTCTACCCTCCAGGACCTACAAAATGAAGAAAAGAAGTCATCTGAAAACCTGGCTATTCTCAAAAATGTAATATGTCCTCCTCTTTGCTATACTAAGTCCCTCTAAACTTTATTGTCCTGTTACCCTCTTTGGAGTTCCTTCTCTACACCTTTTCCTGTAAAGCGTGCTGAGCTCTACGATTGTGGAGATGATGCGGTATACAAACTTAAAGTTTAGTTTAATCTCTGCCTCTGCATCTAGAACCTCTGGTTCATCAGGGATTCTGCTAGTAAATAAAGTCAGGCTAGTTGAGTACATCTATATTTACTTGAATTCAGGGGCATGGAACATTTCTACCCTTACTCACAGTCCAACCTCTCTATACCATGATAGATCAGTGCACTCAGCGAGGATAGCGCACCCTGAGTGATAAGTTACAAGCGTACTATTAAATCTTTGCTTTGGGAAGAGTGTGGTGCAGTGGTTAAAGCTACAGCCTCAGCACCCTGGGGTTGTCGGTTCAAACCCACACTGCACTTTGTGACCTTGGGCAAGTCACTTAATCCCCCCATGGCCCCAGGTAGATTGTGAGCCCGCTGGGACAGACAGGGAAAATGTTTGAGTACCTGAATAAATTCATCTAAACCGTTCTGAGCTCCCCTGGGAGAACAGTATAGAAAAATGAATAGTGTGAAAAGTTTCAGCCTCTGATAACCAGAGCTGCTATTGTGACGTCATAATGCCTCATTCCACCAATAAGAGCCAACCTCATCAGTGATGTCACAATGGCTATATTGTCCTTTACTTGGCTCACTTTTGCTACATTTTGGTTTCTAGAGTGGCGCAGTGGTTAAAGCTACAGCTTCAGCACCCTGAGGTTGTGGGTTCAAATCCTGCACTGCTCCTTGTGACCCTGGGCAAGTCACTTAATCCCCCCATTGCCCCAGGAACATTATATAGATTGTGAGCCCACCGGGACAGACAGGGAAAAATGCTTGACTACCTGAACATAAGAACATAAGCAGTGCCTCTGCCGGGTCAGACCAGAGGTCCATCCCGCCCAGCAGTCCGCCCCCGCGGCGGCCCAACAGGTCATGACCTGCCTTAATCACCAGAAGGGGCCCCCTTGCCCCCTAGGTTTCTCATCGAAGTCCTATCTTCCCATCAATGTCCTAACCCTCCGGCCTTGCACCTGCACGACCTGGTGAGCTGTCTATACTTATGCAACACCCCAGCACCTCCCTCAGTACCCCACGATCCCCTTTTCCCTCAGGAATCTGTCCAATCCCTGTTTGAATCCCTGTACTGTACTCTGCCGGATCACTTCCTCCGGGAGCGCATTCCATTTGTCCACGACCCTTTGGGTGAAGAAAAACTTCCTTGCATTTGATTTGAACCTATCTCCCTTCAGTTTCTCTGAGTGCCCCCTCGTACCTGTCGTCCCTTTTAGTCTGAAGAACCTGTCCCTGTCCACCCTCTCTATGCCCCTAAGTATTTTGAAGGTCTCTATCATATCCCCCCTGAGCCTCCTCTTTTCCAGAGAGAAGAGCCCCAGTTTATCCAGCCTCTCAGCATATGGGCAGTTTTCCAGCCCTCTTACCAGTTTCGTTGCCCTCCTTTGGACTCTCTCAAGAACTGCCATGTCCTTCTTGAGGTGCGGCGACCAATATTGAACGCAGTATTCCAGATAAATTCATGTAAACCATTCTAAGCTCCCTTGGCTGAACAGTACAGAAAATTGAATAAATAAATAATTTTGTTTATTAATTTGAGAACCACTCACGCTCTTTAAATGTTAATAAAAGCCATGAATCTGGCATACTGCATTGCTCTTTGGGGCTCAGCTTATTATAACCTGTTATCTGGTTAATGGTTATGGTAGTGCAAACATTGTCCAACACCCATGGAATCCGACCCATTTCCCAAACACTTCATTCAGAGTTAAATACTGGTAACCAAAAGACATAATTCGCATTAAAAAAAAAAAAAAAAGGATATTTGTTTTGCTAATAGTCATCAAAGCAAACTGACTGATAGGCCTTGTGTTGACGGTCTTGTTTGATGACCCGGCAGATTGATAAAAACAAAACTTTTCCAAGCAATTAAACGCAAGCGAATCAAGCACTGCATGACATTCTATTAGTGAACGAGGGCAAATCGACTTTCAGATTAAAAGAGAGAGAAAGAGATGCCATTTCAAATGCAGGCGGCATTTCAAGCCATTAAAAATAATTGCCCTTGGAAATCTTCTGATGCTGGTATTGAACCAGACCTGCTAGATCCAGCTACAGAACGTGGCGTTTAGAGGTCTAGGAAAAAGAAGAGGGTGGGAAAGCGCACTGTGCCCCCTCTCCTGATCATTAGCCCGAGTAATGTGTGATATTTCTTATTTGTGGAAAACAAATCCCCCCCTTTTCTCTAAACCTACTAGAAATTGCTCATCGGATGAGAGAAGAGAAACTTTTTTTTTTTTTGCATCTGCTTTTGACAACATAAAAACAGAATAATATCCAGAAATAATCATCTAAAGCAAATACCAGGAAAAATATAATATAAATTTAGCCCATATTAAGGGGGAAGCACAGTGTTCAAATATAAGAAAAAATATATAATAGGAACAGATACTATTATATATTTTTTCTTATATTTGAACACTGTGCTTCCTCCTTAATATGGGCTTAATTTATATTTTCCTGGTAGTTGCTTTAAATGATTATTTCTGGATATTATTCTGTTTTTATGTTGTTAAAAGTTTCAAGTTTTATTAAATTTGATAAATTTATTAAATTTGATAAATTTGCTTGTTGCATACTAAGCGAGTAACAATTAAAAATATGTTATATACAACCTTAAGAAGGGGGATAAGAGGTCACTAACAGACAGTACAGACGAACTGGGGTACATGAGGAAGGAATAAAGGTGGGTAAAAGTTACAAAATTGTTGTTTCTCAGGAGAAAAGAAAGCGAAAACCAAGTAGAGGAAAAAACATTAGGATTGGGGTTTAAAAAATTGTTTTAAAAAAATAAAAATAATTTTAAGATGAAATATTTTAAGATTAACTTGAACTGGTTTAAAAAAGAATATGTTTTAAACATTAAAAGAAGCTTTGAAAAGAAAAGTTTTTAGGTTGGTTTTAAATAAATTCAGATCTTTAACTTCTCTAATATATAAGGGGAGAGTATTCCAGGTAAGAGGGGCCATAACTGAAAATATGTCATGACGTCTGGTTCCGATGATCTTCAAAGAAGGAACCGTAAGCAGCCCTTGTGTTGTGGATCGTAAGGAGCGAGTCGAGTTATATGGGATAAGAAATTGGTCTATGAATTGTGGTTCATTATTGGATAGTGTTTTAAATGTTAGAAGTAATATTTTGTAGGTTATTCGTTGGTTAATAGGAAGCCAATGTGAGTCTATTAAAAAAGGTGTTACATGATCATATTTTTTACCATTATGGATGATTTTAATTGCAGTATTTTGAATTATTTGCAAACGTTTGTTTTCTTTTTGTGTGATGTTTAACAGAAGTGAATTACAGTAATCTAATTTGGATATGACTAGGGAGTGTATTAAAATGTTCAATGATTTCGGTTCTAGGAATTTAGACATAGAGCGAATTAAGCGCAAACGATAAAAGCAACATGTTACCACATTACTGATGTGCTCATGATACGAGAATTTGTCGTCAATGGCGACTCCTAATAATTTTAATGATGATACTAACTCAATTGGTATGTTGTCTATCAGGAAAGGAGCCGATAGTTTTAGTCCCTGCTTCATTGGAAAGAATAAAGCCTTAGTTTTTGTGATGTTTAATGCTAGTTTGTTTTGTGAAAGCCAATTTTTTATTTTTTCTAGTTTTTGGTTAATTAGAAATATTTCATTGGAATTTTCGGGATTGAATGGGTGGGTCAGTTGAATATCATCAGCGTAAGCGTAAATAGTGAAACCTATAGATTGACTTAGACTGAGTAGGGGTGAAAGAAAGATGTTAAACAGCAACGGAGGTAGTATGGAACCCTGGGGGATTCCATAGTTATGTGAGAATGCTTTAGAGCTTACGTTATTAAAATATACTGTAGAAGATCGGTTGGATAGAAAAGAAGTAAACCTTAAGAAGGATATGGCGTTACTCGAGAGAGTTCAGAGGAGAGCGACACGACTGATTAAGGGGATGGAAAACCTTTCATACGCTGAGAGATTGGAGAAACTGGGTCTCTTTTCCCTGGAGAAGAGAAGACTTAGAGGGGATATGATAGAGACTTACAAGATCATGAAGGGCATAGAAAGAGTAGAGAGGGACAGAAAGAAAGGGAGACAGAGAAAAATAGAGAGAGAGAGAGAAAGAGAGAGAGAGAGAGAAAGGGAGAGAGACAGAAATAGAGAGAGAGATAGAAAGAAAGAGAGAGAGAAAGAGAGAGAGAGAAAGATTGGAGAAACTGGGTCTCTTTTCCCTGTAGAAGAGGAGACTTAGAGGGAATATGATAGAGACTTACAAGATCATGAAGGGCATAGAGAGAGTAGAGAGGGAAATATTCTTCAAACTTTCAGAACATAAAAAAACAAGAGGGCATTCGGAAAAGTTGAAAGGGGACAGATTCAAAACGAATGCTAGGAAGTTCTTCTTTACCCAACGTGTGGTGGACACCTGGAATGCGCTTCCAGAGGACGTTATAGGGCAGCGAACGGTACTGGGGTTTAAGAAAGGATTGGACAATTTCCTGCTGGAAAAGGGGATAGAGGGGTATAGATAAAAGATTACTGCACAGGTCCTGGACCTGATGGGCCGCCGCGTGAGCGGACTGCTGGGCGCGATGGACCTTAGGTCTGACCCAGCGGAGGCATTTCTTATGTTCTTATGTTCACTGTAATGATAAATCGCGAACGCCTATATTTTGTAATCTGTCTAAGAGCAAAGAGTGATCAATGGTGTCGAATGCTGCTGAGAGGTCAAGGGAAAAAAGAATGACCGAGTTATGATGGTCTAGGTTATAGATGATGTTTGTGGTGAGGCCTATTAATGAGTATTCAGTGTTGTGATTTTTCCTAAAACCAGTTTGATTGGGGTGCAATATGTTGGTAGATGCATGTTTGCAGATGCAAAAATCCCCCTTTTTTTTACAAAGCTATGGTAGAGCTTGGCACTGCGCGCTGGCGCGGTAAATGCTCCCACGGTCATAGGAATTCTAAAACTTTTTTCTATGACTAATTCTAAGACTTTTTTGGATAAGACTCTCGCATTTCAAGCAAGTACGCAGCAGTCCTGGTGGGGTAACTTTATCGGTAGAGTCATGATGACTTATGGTGCATTCCGAAAAGTAATTAAATCAGCGCTGTTTGACAAATCCATTTCCTAAATGTGGATATTAGGGTTAAGAAAAATTTTATGCCTGTTGTATCTGTAACTATTTGTATTTCGCTGATTGTCCAGCCTTCTTCTATGTAAACCGCCTAGAAATTGTTTGATTATGGCGGTATAGAAGAATAAAGTTATGTTATGTTATAAGCGTTGGAGTTTTTACCTCGCCGGCCCGCGGTAAAAACTTCTACTGCGGCTTTGTAAAAGCCAGCGTCAAGTACCAGAGGATTCTTTATCATAAATCTTTCCAAGTGCAATGAATCAAAAAATAACTCCAATTCCCTTGCAATGTAACAAGACATTTACTTGGGAATTTTAGGAAAAAAAAGTTGCTCCCGAAACAAGATTTCAATTCCAGAATTTTTTTTTTTCTTCTTCTTTCCTCAGTGGTCCTAGCCACATCACGAAACATTCTAAGCTTTTGACCAGTGTTTAACTTCTAATTTTTAAATGAATTATGGCACTCTAAGAAACTCAATTTACTGGAAGATACTTCAGAACTCAACCAACTGGTCAAAGCTTCTGCCGCTTACGTGCACTTTAGAAACCTCCAAAAAACATACCTTTCCTTTTCCCGAAATTCAGCAGTCCTTCCTGGATCCTCTCGGAAGACACCTCAAATCTTACAGCTGTTACCGATATTGCTAAGTTATATAGCGACCCTAGTCTTAACCCAGTGTTCTTCAACCACCGGTCCATGGACCAGTGCCGGTCCACAGAAATTTCCTGCCGGTCCACAGGGCCAGCATGTGGATCAGGCCCAAAACAGTGCTCTTCAACCGCCGGTCCACGGTGCGATCGATGCGGCGTTATCTTCGAGCCGGCTCCCTCTTCCTAACTGATTCAGTGCACAAAGCCACGGGCAGCGGCTCCTATGGGCATCCTGCGCCTGAACCGGAAGCCTTCTCTCTGACGTTGCAACGTCAGAGGGAAGGCTTCCAGATGAAACATAACATAGTAACATAGTAGATGACGGCAGATAAAGACCCGAATGGTCCATCCAGTCTGCCCAACCTGATTCAATTTAAATTTTTTTTTTTTTTTCTTCTTAGCTATTTCTGGGCGAGAATCCAAAGCTTTTCCCGATACTGTGCTTGGGTTCCAACTGCCGAAATCTCTGTTAAGACTTACTCCAGCCCATCTACACCCTCCCAGCCATTGAAGCCCTCCCCTGCCCATCCTCCTCCAAACGGCCATGCACAGACACAGACCGTACAAGTCTGCCCAGTAACTGGCCTAGTTCAATCTTTAATATTATTTTCTGATTCTAAATCTTCTGTGTTCATCCCACGCTTCTTTGAACTCAGTCACAGTTTTACTCTCCACCACCTCTCTCGGGAGCGCATTCCAGGCATCCACTACCCTCTCCGTAAAGTAGAATTTCCTAACATTGCCCCTGAATCTACCACCCCTCAACCTCAAATTATGTCCTCTGGTTTTACCATTTTCCTTTCTCTGGAAAAGATTTTGTTCTATGTTAATACCCTTTAAGTATTTGAACGTCTGAATCATATCTCCCCTGTCTCTCCTTTCCTCTAGGGTATACATATTCAGGGCTTCCAGTCTCTCCTCATACGTCTTCTGGCGCAAGCCTCCTATAATTTTCGTCGCCCTCCTCTGGACCGCCTCAAGTCTTCTTACGTCTTTCGCCAGATACGGTCTCCAAAACTGAACACAATACTCCAAGTGGGGCCTCACCAATGACCTGTACAGGGGCATCAACACCTTCTTCCTTCTACTGACTACGCCTCTCTTTATACAGCCCAGAATCCTTCTGGCAGCAGCCACTGCCTTGTCACACTGTTTTTTCGCCTTTAGATCTTCGGACACTATCACCCCAAGGTCCCTCTCCCCGTCCGTGCATATCAGCTTCTCTCCTCCCAGCATATACGGTTCCTTCCTATTATTAATCCCCAAATGCATTACTCTGCATTTCTTTGCATTGAATTTTAGTTGCCAGGCATTAGACCATTCCTCTAACTTTTGCAGATCCTTTTTCATATTTTCCACGGACGTGCAAGGTGCAATTAGTACTATTATGGGGGCGGGGTCTGGGGTGGAGCTTGGGTAGAGATGGGCGGGGTCTGGCCCATGACTTAGCCCAGTGTTCTTCAACCGCCGGTCCACGGTGCGATCGATGCGGCGTTATCTTCGAGCCAGCTCCCTCTTCCTAACTGATTCAGTGCACAAAGCCACGGGCAGCGGCTCCTACGGGCATCCTGCGCCTGAACCGGAAGCCTTCTCTCTGACGTTGCAACGTCAGAGGGAAGGCTTCCAGATGAGGCAAGGGACATGCAAGGTGCAATTAGTACTATTATGGGGGCGGGGTCTGGGGTGGAGCTTGGGTAGAGATGGGCGGGGTCTGGCCCATGACTTAGCCCAGTGTTCTTCAACAGCCGGTCCTCAGACCGATGCCGGTCCACAGAATAATTTTTTTATTTCTGCCGGCCCATAGGTGTAAAAAGGTTGAAAAACACTGTCTTAACCTTCTACCACTTTATAATTACAGTACTCCTCCGAAATTCAGGGGGGTTCCATTCCAGGAACCCCTGCAAATTTTGAAAAACCGCAAATTCAGTGTTTTGCCTGTCAAAAGGCAGGGGAGGCAGGCTAGGGCAGCTGGAGCACTGATGGGTGAAGAAAATCACTCGAGGTCTGCTCCAACCGCCTCTTCCTTTAGTAAAGCCAGGCTACTCCAATCAGGAGCTGCTTTGACACGCTCCTGACTGTGCGGGGTGGTGACTTTGAACAACTTTTACTTAGAAGAGAACAGCGTTGGATATTTTTTCTCAGATCCTGTATTCCCGTGGGTTTGAATTGCGGTGTGGAATGGAAATCTTGCTTTTGACGTGTGGATGTGTATTTTTTGCCATTGGAGGAGTGGATATGAAAAAAGATGATGTCATCACGTGTGCATGGTGATAGGAGAAGCCTTAAATTACTGAGAACGCCAGGGGGCCATTTTTAGACAGGAGTTGAAGCGGGTGAATCGACGCTGTGGGTGAAGCCTTGGTTTGATTTTGCTGTTGGTGATTTTTTGTCTTTTGGAAATTGTTTTTTGAGCAGTTTGTTCTGTTTGTTTACAGCAAATCCCCGAAGAAGCTTGTTAGCGAAACGGGGAGCCCTGTTGGATTACACAGAGGTGGGCTAGCAGTTGTATAGAAGTAGCTGCTATGGCTCTAAGCTGATCCCTTTTGGAGCCGGTTTTTTCCTGCGTTCAAGCTCCAAGTTTTCATATTATCGATTGAGAAGATATTGAGAAGACAGCGTGTTTCAGATAAGTGACCCGAGTGTTAAGAATGATAAGACTGATATTACTATTGAAATAGACTGTTTTTGTGGATGTCACTGAAATTGCGTCTTCATCCTTTTTTGGGAGTTTTTTTGACCAAGGATGTGTCTGCTGGCTTCAAGTTCTATTTGAAACCAGCTTGTCTATGTGGGTAGCTATTTTGAGAGCCCCTAGACACTGAGGTCTTTTCTCTATTTTTAGGGAAGATTCGATATGAAATCTTGAGCATTAAGGGTGTGTTTTTCTTATATTGATTTATTTGACACCCTTTCTTGGTTTACATTTATTTTAGAAAATAAGAACAGCCTTACTGGGTTAGCCATCAATCCCGGTAGCCCATTCTCACGGTGGACAATCCAGGTCACTAGTACCTGGCCAAAACCCAAAGAGTAGCAACATTCCATGCTACTGATCCAGGGCAAGCAGAGGCTACCCCCATATAGGGGTTGGGGGAGTTTCTTGCAGAGAGGATGGACATTCAGTAGGTATCTTGCGGTGATTGGGAGTTTCTCATCTTCTGACAAGCTATGGGAAGTTAAAGTTAGTTTTGGTTCACTCTGTCACCTTGGACAGAAAGGGGCAGATTCTGCAAATGGCGCCATAAGTTAGATGGTTTTAAACATAGATTCTTCCTTGTATTAAAGAGTACACTGGAAATTAGCACATGTCAACAACATATATATTAAAATCCTAAATATTTTTATCATATGTGAACCAGGTCCTCAGTTTACACAACTTACCCGACGGGACAAGCCTGTCCCAAAGGGATTAATAAGCGTGTAACATCCCTGGACCTGGTGTGCTCAGTGTAATAACCCCTATAAGTAACCCTATTTTTGCATTAATTGCTGGGGGGGGGGTTTCACTCTAAATAAATTATCTGTGATCAAGGGGCGAAAATTGGTTGGACAGTTGAACCTCCAGTTTGATTCTGATCATTAGCATACTTATCGCTGTCAGAGCACACTGGGAAGTATTTCACTATATATATACACGACTGATTGTAGAGTGTGATTTTCACTATTTTATCATTTATTACACTGAGCGCATTAGGTCCAGGGATGTTACACGCTTTGGGTTAACACAGCTAACAACTTTTGAGAACAGGGTTTCCTGTCGAGTAAGTTGAGTAAACTGAGGACCTGGACCACATATTACCGTGTTTCCCTGAAAATATGCCCTAGCATGATTTTTGGGGTAGGTCTTAATATAAGCCCTACTCCCGAAAATAAGCCCTAGTTGCCGGCGGCAGCAGCAGCACTACCCCCCCCTGCTGATCCATCTCTCCCTCCGACCGCAAAACAGACAAAAATGTACCTTATAACAAACCGGCAGCGTCGGCAGCAATGTAGACAGGTTCCTTCGCGGCCTGGGCCGTTCCTCTGCCGCATCACTGATGACATCAGCAGCAACACGGCAGAGGAACAACCCAGGCTGCAAAAGAGCCTGTCTAGCTTGCTGCCGACACTGCCAGTTTGTTATAAGATACATTTTTTTCTGTCTCGCGGTCAGAGGGAGAGATGGATCGGCGTGGAGGGGTGTGTGTGTGTGCTTGGTGGGGGGGGGAGGATAGAATGATGCTACACAGGAGGATGGGAGGAAGGGAGGGATCAAAGCTGCAAGGGATGGGAGGGAGGAATAGAAAGATACTGCACAAGGGGATGGGTGAGAAGGAAGAAAAGATGCTGCACATGTGAGGGAAAGGAAATAGGAAGAATTGGGGTGAAGGAGAGGAAGGGAGAAATGATTATTGTACACGAAAAAAAATAAGACATCCACGAAAATAAGACCTAGTACCTTTTTTTGGGCCCAAAATTAATATGACACTGTCTTATTTTCGGGGAAACACGGTATAAAAATATTTAGGATTTTAATATATATGTTCTTGAAGTGTGCTAATTCCCAGTGTACTCTTTTAAACAAGGAAAAATCTTTGTTTAAACCATCTTTTGATTTTTCTTTCTTATACGGGTCTCGTAGTTTTGGAAATCCGTAAGTTAGATGGCATTAGGCACCCTACTGTCACTTAATTTACCCTGCCCCCTTTTACAAAACCGTGGCAGCGGTTTTTATTGCAGGCCGGGGCGCTTAATGCTCTGCACTGCTCCCGATGCTCATAGGAACTCTATGAGTGTCGGGAGCAGCGCAGAGCATTCAGCGTACCGGCCTGCGCTAAAAACCGCTTTTGTGGTTTTGTAAAAAGGGAGGGGGGGGTTAATTATTTTAATTGATTTAATCTGCGCACTAATTGACTGTGCCGATTAAAAATCAATTAAAATCTCATTTTAAAAAAATGTGGGTGCCCACAGGTGTCTGCAAAAAGGGGGTTTTCTACAACGATTTGCCTCAGCTTTCCATTTGGACTTCCATTCAACCCCCCCCCAAAGAACCTCAGCTGCATCAACTCGGACACAGGACCCTCGAGGAAGGCAATCTTTGCTAAAACATGGCCCGTGTAGGGTCAAGGTTCCAGAGTGCGTTTTGTTATTATAATTTTCAATAAAGCATTGCAAATTTTATCCCCTGGTTCCAAGTTCTGGTTCCACTTTGTGTGTTTTTTGGATACACCGGCAAAAAGGGCACCAGAGTTGCATCTAAGGCAGCCCCTAGCAGCACATAAGAACATAAGAATTGCTGCTGCTGGGTCAAACCAGTGGTCCATCGTGCCCAGCAGTCCGCTCACGTGGCGGCCCTTTGGTCAAAGACCAGTGCTCTAAATGAGTCCAGCCTCACCTGCAAATGTTCCAGTTTAGCAGGAACTTGTCCAACTTTGTCTTGAATCCCTGGAGGGTGTTTTCCCCTATAACAGACTCCGGAAGAGCGTTCCAGTTTTCTACCACTCTCTGGGTGAAGAAGAACTTCCTTACATTCGTACGGAATCTATCCCCTTTCAACTTTAGAGAGTGCCCTCTCGTTCTTTCTACCTTGGAGAGGGTGAACAATCTGTCTTTATCTGTCCCTGGAGGGTGTTTCCCCTATAACAGACTTCCGGAAAAGCGTTCCAGTTTTCTACCACTCTCTGGGTGAAGAAGAACTTCCTTATGTTCGTTCAGAATCTATCCCCTTTTAACTTCAGAGAGTGCCCTCTCGTTCTCCCTACCTTGGAGAGGGTGAACAACCTGTCTTTATCCACTAAGTCTATTCCCTTCATTATCTTGAACCTTTCGATCATGTCCCCTCTTAGTCTCCTCTTTTCTCTAATCTCTCACTGTACGGCAACTCCTCCAGCCCCTTAACCATCTTAGTCGCTCTTCTCTGGACCCTTTCGAGTAGTACCGTGTCCTTCTTCATGTATGGTGACTAGTGCTGGACGCAGTACTCCAGGTGAGGGCGTACCATGGCCCGGTACAGCGGCATGATAACCTTCTCTGATCTGTTTGACCTAAGGTTTGGGCCGGAAATAACCTGAGGCGCAGTTAGGCGTGATTCTTCATCACAGTTAGCTGCTGGTAATGTAGATCTTTAAAATCCCGGCTTACTTCACCAGCTCTTACCTTTATTGGGAGCCGCGATTCTGCAAATGGCAATGTACCGTACTTGAGCGCGATCAACGCTGCCTTTGTAGGTGACTGCCGATAACAGTGCTGTTTGCAGAATCGGGCTCAAAGTTATTTGGTTACACTGTCGAGAGCTGGCAAAGCCAAAGCTGTCATGAAGTGACAATGCAGCGCCTGAAAGAATAAGCCAGACGGCACAGCAAATTCTAACCTGTGATTTCGCACATGTACTCTGGCTCAGCCCAAAGTTAGAACACCTGCCCACCATCTTCGTACTACCCACAGGCGCTGCTCTGCACCTTGAGTTCTCAAGCAAGGTCCTTGGCATCACTATTGATTCTTCTCTCTCCCTCAACGACCACCTCAACTCCTTGGCAAAATCATGCTTTTTCAGCCTCAACATGCAGAGGAAAGTAAGATCCTACTTTTGCCAAAAACATTTCGCCATCCTCGCCCAATCCATCATCCTCTCCAAACTCGACTACTGCAATGCCATTTACTTATGCCTAACAAAAAAAAGTCTTCAAAGACTCCAGCTTATCCAGAATACTGCGGCCAAGTTGATCTTTGCAAAACGCAAATCTGACCATGTCTCCCCACTCCTGTCCAATCTTCACTGGCTCCCAGTGATTTCCAGAATCCATTTCAAATGCTCCTGCCTGGCTTTTAAGATCATTCACGGCATCCTTCCTCCCCTAATCTCACTATCCTTTATCTCCTCGAGTCCTGACTCCACCAGACCCGCCCAAATATATAAAATTATCCTTCCCCTCTCTACGCGGTATTCTCTATGAAGGTAAACTGGGAAAATCTCTTCTCTTCAAAATCACAGGTCTCTGGAACGACCTTACTATCCCGCTGCGGAACCTTACTATCCCGCTGCGGAACCTTACTATCCCGCTGAGGAACCTTACTATCCCGCTGCGGAACCTTACTATCCCGCTGAGGAACCTTACTATCCCGCTGAGGAACCTTACTATCCCGCTGCGGGCTCTCTCCAACTATTCCGCAAGCAACCGAAAACTTGGCTCTTCTCTAACTTGTAATTCTGTTTTCCCCCCTTACTCTTCCATTCTATATATAAGCTCATGTAAACCTTTTCCTTTCTCTTCTTATATTTTAAGTTCTTGTAAACCGTGCCGAGCTCCACTTCCGTGGAGAGGATGCGATATATACACGGGTTTAGTTTAGATTAGTTTAGTACTCTTTAATTCAAGTATATTAGACTTGGATTCATTTTCCAATTATTTATTGTGACTGATTATCATCAGAGATACCAGAATTTATTGAAGAATCAGGCCCCCTTTTGTGTTTTGAATTTTGATCCATACGATTCAGAACCCTTTCGGCTTTTCCCAGTTGTAATGGCATTAGCAAACCCAGCGGGTGACACTCTTCAGAGCAGGAGCATAAATTTCCAGCTGCCTAGATGATATGCCAAACCAGAAAGGAAGTAAGAAAGAATATAATTTTCAAACACTCTACACACAGATATATCTATCTATCTATATTAGAATCGATTCAGACCATGTTATGAAAAATTAGATTGATTCTTACCTTATAGCATTAAGATTGAATTGATATTGCTATGTGGCAAATCAATCTCTTTTCATTATTATTCTCTTTATATTGTTTTTTTTTTACCATCAGAAATAAGCTAATGAAAAGCTCAAGATTGATTGTTCAACTGGTGACTTTATGCCGACAGCCCTGAGGGAATGAGGTTCACGAGGCGAGCGCCTCGTACCCTATATCTGATAAGAAGTCTTTGAAATAAATCAGAATTTTAACTGCTGTCTCTCCGCTCATAAAGTAGAGAACGGATTCAGAGTTTGCCTCTGAAAAGCAACGAGGCTTTAACTTTTAGGCATGCTTCACTCGAGTCATAGCACCTGTCGAGGGTCAGACCGTTGGGTTGACCGCTTGTCCGTCCATCTGCACCCATGGAGTTTTATTTTCAGAAGGGTATGTACTGTGGACCTGCACTTCTGAAGCTGAGATTTCTGCTGCTAATGGAGCTGCTCGAGAGAGAAGGAGTATGTTTATGTTAATTAAAATTTGATATCTCGCAATTTACAACAGATCAATGTGGCTTACAAAACACAATAAAATCAGTTAAAACAAGAAAAGAATACCATTATCAATAGGAAAGACCTACCATATATACTCGAATATAAGTCGATCCGAAAATATGTCGCGACCCTCCCCCCCAAAAAAGGAGGAAAAAATGGTTGACTCGAATATAAGTCGGGTGGCTTAATATTCAAGTGCCCTGCCCTGTCAGGCTCTGCACTTAGCCCCCTTCCCCCCCTGTCAGGCACTTCACCCAGCACCCTTCCCTCTCTCCCCTGTCAGACATTGCACCTTCCTTCCCTCTCTCCCTCTCTCCCCTGTCACACTCTGCATCTAGCACCCTTCTTTCCCTCGCTCCCTCCCTCCCCTGTCAGGCTCTGCACCCAGCACCCTTCCTTCCTTCCCCCGTCAGACTCTGCACCCTCCCTCCCTTCCTCCCAGGCTCTGCCCCCTGCCCTAGTCTCATACTTCATCTTGCCAATCCCCGGTGGAGGTGAAGCGGGCAGGAGCAAACTTTCCAAGTTCCTGCCCTGCTGCTAACCGGCTGT
This sequence comes from Geotrypetes seraphini, assembly GCF_902459505.1. Taxonomy (NCBI): domain Eukaryota; kingdom Metazoa; phylum Chordata; class Amphibia; order Gymnophiona; family Dermophiidae; genus Geotrypetes; species Geotrypetes seraphini. The sequence continues at coordinate 109,338,014 of NC_047084.1, forward strand.
CGGGAGTTCCTTCGGCCGCTGAGCGATAGGAGCAGGAGTGCGATTTGGCGCTGCTGCTCGGTGCTGAGAGGCATCCTTACTGGCTCCCGAGAATTCTCGTGAAATTTTGGGAAATGAAAGTTCACTTCGAATAACTTGTAGAAGGTCGTTCCATAAGGATGGAGATCAAAAGAAAAAAAGCAGAATTACGAGTTGATTCTTAATGAGCCATTTTCGATGAAGGAAGTACCAATCTTTGAGAGTCAACTGACCGTAATGTACGTGTTGGAGTGTACGGAATGGTTACAGCAGCCAAGTTTGATGGAGCTGCTGTAACCATTTTAAATGTAGATCTATAATGTAGAGGCAACCAGGGTAAACTTATCAGAAAGGAGTGATGTGATCATATACTTTGGCCTTGAATAGAAGCTGAACTTTGTAATGTGTGTAACCTACGTAAAAGTGCTGCATTGATTCCACAATATATTGAATTACAAAAATCGAACCTTGATATTACAAAGCACTTTCCTTTATGGCTGATATACCCCTCCCAGTGTATCCCAGGATGCACCTCAAAGGATGAAGCTCCGCCATTTTGAAGATGGTGCCTGGAGAAGCAGGAGCAAGTGGGCATTGCTCCTGCCTCCTATAAGGTGTGGTCTCTGGAGGGTCAGCTTCTGACTGGAAGGGAGGGGGCTGTGGAGGCTACTTGACCACCAGGACACTGTGCCTGGGCAAGGGAGGGATGGAGGGAGAGGTCTGGAGGGCACTTGTTCACCATGGCATTTTTTTTATAATGGTGAAAGAGGGGGTTGATTAGGAAGGGACGGTTGGGGCTTTGGTTCATTAAGGGTCAGGTCGGGGGAGGGGGGCAACTGCCATTATAGAATATTAGCATAAGTCTGCATTTACATTCCTTATTTTAAGTTCAAGTACATACGCCAGCCAAATGGCGTGAATGTAGGCAGTTAGGAATATAGATGTAGCATTCTATTGTCTGTACATTTAACTGCCTGATATGCATCTGACCCATCCTTGCCCCTCCCAGGTTCACACCCCCCCCCCACACACCCCATGGAGTTGTGTGTTCTGGAATTTGAGCATGCAACTTATACAATATAAGAAGATACTGTGGCTATGGAAGGAAGATAAAGAGAGGGGGAGATCAGATCGAAGGGGAGAGTGAGAGAGGAAAGGGGAGAAGGAAAGGAAAAAGGAGCAGAATAGTGGGAAGAGAGAGAAAGAAAGGGGAGGAGATACGAAAGCACCTCAAGGCATTCAAACAAAGAGACTATGTCTGAATTCAAAAGGGCCTGGGATAGGCACGTGGGATCTCTTAGGGAGAGGAGGAGATAGTGGATGCTGCACATGGACAGACTGGATGGGCCATTTGGCCTCTATCTGCCATCATATGTTTCCATAACCATAAAGCTCTATGACCTCACAATGCAGGTGTAAAGAGCCTTAGCCTATAGGAAGAGGAGATACAAATGTTAAAAGAGCCTTAGCCAATAGGGAGTGGAGGAAATAGTGGATGCTCTGAATGGGCCATTTGTCCTTTATCTGCCATCATGTTTCTAGGTTTCTATAACCACAAAGCTCTATGACCTCACAATGCAGGTGTAAAGAACCTTAGCCTATAGGAAGAGGAGATGCAAATGTTAAGAGTCTTAGCCAATAGGGAGAGGAAGAGATAATGGTTACTGTGGATGGGAAGACTGGATGGGCCATTTGGCCTCTATCTGCCATCATATGTTTCCATAACCATAAAGCTCTATGACCTCACAATGCAGGTGTAAAGAGCCTTAGCCTATAGGAAGAGGAGATGCAAATGTTAAGAGCCTTAGCCAATAGGGAGAGGAGGAAATAGTGGATGCTCTGAATGGGCCATTTGTCCTTTATCTGCCATCATGTTTCTAGGTTTCTATAACCACAAAGCTCTATGACCTCACAATGCAGGTGTAAAGAGCCTTAGCCTATAGGAAGAGGAGATGCAAATGTTAAGAGCCTTAGCCAATAGGGAGAAGAGGAGATAGTGGATGCTCCGGATGGGCCATTTAGCCTTTATCTGCCATCATATGTTTCTATAACCATAAAGCTCTATGACCTCACAATGCTGGTGTAAGGAGCCTTAGCCTATAGGAAGAGGAGATGCAAATGTTAAAAGAGCCTTAGCCAATAGGGAGAGGAGGAGATAGCGGATGCTGCAGATGGGCAGAATGGATGGGCCATTTGGCCTTTATCTGTCATCATGTTTCTATGCTTTGCTAATCACATTGTTACTGACTATGCGGTGGCAATGTGAGGGAAGCTGGTACCTGGATTTCACCCCCTCCCCCCCCCGAGACTGGGAGGTCTCTTAAATGCACTATCCCCCATACCCCCAAGATCCGCCTCCAGGCCGCCCAGTTCCACCCATCCCCGCCCCGTTATACCCAAGCTCCGCCCTTGGCCTCACCCCCCACTGCCTGCTCGTCAGACAGGAAGGCATCCACACATGCACGCGTGCACATGACGTCACCGCGTTGGATCCGCGGATGTCCCCTCCCAATGTGATTTCTTTTCAAAACTGAGGGCAGGCCGCTTAGACCTTTGCCATGAACGGAGTCAGACCATACCAGGAATGCAGTTGCATAAAAGTACAGATTTATTATAAAGTAAAAGGCGTATTTGAAAAAAGAGCAGAGTAATAAATGGATTGCATTGAAAGTGTCACACAGAAGATGCAGTTCCACACCCTGCAAAAATGCAGAATAATACCCTATCTGTGTATCTTCCTTATCTTACATGAATTGATATATTATTAGCCATGCATTACAATCTATTGGAAAGTTTCTGATTGGTTATTAGCATTATCACATGTGGTAAGTTGCTAGTCTGATTTGTTAGCATCATTAGCAGAATTAATTCAGTGGTTACAAATGCATATAATTGGCTATATCTCTAATTGACGTAAAAGCCATTAACATCTGCGTATGTCCTTAAAGCAATTTTCCACTTACGTATGTCCAAAAAAACTACCTAAAATTATCTACCTTGACACCCTTCTGCTTGGGGCTTTTTCAGAGGTTATCTATGCATGACCTACGCCCAATTCCAAGAATGGCCCCCACTCTGTCCTCCAGGTGCTGTGGTTTGTGCATACGTGCAGGTCATCTCATGCTTTTGATGTTCCAAGGACCAAGGCAACTGTAGTTCAAATGTTATCTGATGCCCCAAAAGGCTGTTGCTCCATCTGCAGTGGCAACTGTCAGAAGGACAACCTTGCCACTTGCCCAAGCTTTGCATTCTGTGCATAGGCCTCGTGCCTGGCCTGCTGTCCGTTGTTTCACCTTTGGCCAGAGAATATAGAAAATACAGGAATCACTGCTGGAGGCCTTACACCTGCATCCCTGTCTCTGTCGTCCAGCTAGGCACCAGTATTATAATTTTCTTTCCATGCAACAAGCACTGTTCTGTGCTGTGGTAAGATCTGGGCTGTGTGCCGTATCTTCCTTATCTTGAACAGCAGAGGTAGGAGGAAATTGCCACCTAAGAAAACAGTTTCTATTCCAGAGTTCTTGTAAAGATGAAGTTAAGCTGAAATGAAGCTTGGCCTGTTTTGTTTTATCCTGTAGTCATATCCCAAGGGTCCTCAGGAAAGGGTCCAACAGGAATTCTCCTTCAAAACCTGGACAAAGTGCCGGGTTTTTTTTTGTTTTTTTAAAATAATTCTTTATTCATTTTCACAAATTACATTAAGTGTTAATATTTTCATTCACAGTAACAATAAATACATCACTTATAAACAATCATTGGTATATTACATATATTCTTATCCCTATCCCTCCCTATCCCTCGCCCATCCCCCCCAACCATATACTCCATTATTGTATGATATATGTAATAATAAAATACCCCCCTCCCTACCTCATAAACTAATAAACATAAGGGAAATAATTTTACTTACCGGTAATCCTGACAATATTTTGTTAATGGTTTCCACACATCCTGAAATTTCTTAAAATATCCCTTTTGTAACGCAGTAAATCTCACATTTGGCATCAAATCTTTGGCATTTTATAGATATGGCATAAAGAATTCCACCAAAAGTTATAATTTAATCTCCTCCAGTCTTTCCAATTATATGTGATTTGATGAATGGCAACACCTGTCATTATAAGTAGTAATTTATTGTTGTTCGCAGAAATCTGACTTTTTGCTCTCATATCCATACCAAATATCACAGTATCATAGGATAATGCCACTGGGCTCTCTAATAAATTATTAATTTGGTCCCAAATTGATTTCCAAAAATTCATAAAGTGCCGGGTTTTGAAAAGCCCGGACATGATCTTGAAAAAGAGGACGTGCCCGTGGAAATCCAGACGCCTGGTAACCCTAGATGTAGGTAGGGTAGTTTTGGGGTGGGTTTGCATGTGAGAGGCAGTGGGATCGTTGCCCACATTCTCCAGAAACAGCCACCATAACCTTAGCTTTTGGAGGTGGGGAACGGCTTAGTGGTAGAAATGTTGCCTCAGCACTCTGAGGTTGTGGGATTTAATCCCAGCGCTGCTCCTTGTGACCCTGGGCAAGTCCCTAAATCCTCCATTACCCCAGGTACAAAATAAGTACCTGTATATATGTAAACCACTTGGAACGTGTAACCACATAAAGGTGGTATACAAGTCCCCCCCCCCACACACACACACACTTTTAGATGACTCCCAATACAATGTAACAGGTTAGCTGTGAGATGTGTACTTGGGACCTTTTATGCGGAGTCCACTGCAAGGCCTCCTAAGGTGCCCCACTGCTCCGCGGGGATGTCTGTGTGATGGCTCCGTCTTGGTGGGGGCGCAGGCACCTCTCTGCCCCCCCACCTTGCCACGCTCCCTTCTCCCGTACCTCTTTAAAACTTCTCAGACCTGTTGCTTGCACCAGCCTGGCTCCCCTCTGAAATCGCTTCCGGGTCACGGGGCCAGGAAGGGACATCGGAGGGAAAGCCAACACCGGCGCAGAGGCAGCAGGCTGGAGAAGCTGCTCACGCTGGCAAAGATTTAACGAGGTGCGGGGGAAGGGAGGGTGTGAATGTGGTGTGGGAGCGGGTGAGGAGCAGGGGGGGCAGAGAGGAGGGCATGGGTGGCACCTTCGCCCCGGGTGCCTCCCACCCTAACATAGAAACATAGAAACATAGAATATGACGGCAGAAAAGGGCTGTAGCCCATCAAGTCTGGCCACGCTAATGACCCACCCCCAGACTTCATCCGGCTAGAGATCCCACATACATATCCCATTTCTTTTTGAAATCGAGCACACTGCTGGCGTTAATCACCTGCAATGGAAGTTCATTCCAATGATCGACTACCCTTTCGGTGAAGAAATACTTCCTGGCGTCGCCATGAAATTGCCCACCTTTGATTTTCAGCGGATGACCTCTTGTGGTTGAAGGTCCTTTAAGAAAGAAGATATCGTCTTCCACCTCAATGGCCCGTGATATATTTAAAAGTCTCAATCATATCCCCCCTCTCTCTACGTTCCTCGAGCGAGTAGAGTTGCAGTTTATTCAGTCTTTCCTCATATGGGAGGTTCTTGAGTCCCGAGACCATCCTGGTGGTCATTCGCTGAACCGACTCGATTCTCCGCACATCTTTTTGATAACGTGGTCTCCAGAATTGAACACAATATTCAAGATGAGGTCTCACCATGGATCTGTACAGGGGCATTATGACTTCGGGCCTCCGGCTGACGAAACCTCTACGGATGCATCCCACCATTTGTCTAGCCTTGGATGCAGCTTTCTCCACCTGCTTGGCAGTTTTCATGTCTTCACTAATGATTACTCCCAAATCACGTTCTGCCCTAGTCCTAGCTAAGGTCTCGCCATTCAGAGTGTAAGTTCTGCACGTGTTTTTGCTGCCAAGGTGCATGACCTTACACTTTTTGGCATTAAAGCCTAGCTGCCAAGTCGAGGACCAATGTTCCAATAAGAGCAGGTACCCTATCTACTCCGCTGCCTCCCATACATCCTAACGGCTGTTTTTTTGTGCGTTTTTCCCTTGAACTTTTTTTTTTTTTTTTTTTAAATATTCCTAAAAGATAGGCACACTCCCCCAAATTCTATAAAATGTATCTAAAATAAGGAACCTATATTGAGGGGAGTGTGTGGTGGAGTGGTTAGAGCTACAGCCTCAGCAACCTGGGGTTGTGAGTTCAAATCCTGCTCTGCTCCTTGTGTCCCTGGGCCTAAGTCACTTAATTCCCCCATTGTCCCAGGTACATTAGATAGATTGTGATCCCGCCGGGACAAACGGAAAAATGCTTGAGTACCTGAATGAATTCATGTAAACCATTCTGAACTCTCCTGGGAGAGCAATATAGAAAATTGAATAAATAAATAGTGTGAAAAGTTTCAGCCTCTGATAACCAGAGCTGCTATTATGACGTCATAATGCCTCATTCCACCAATAAGAGCCAACCTCATCAGTGATGTCACAATGGCTTGATTGTCCTTTACTCGGCTCACTTTTACTACATTTTGATTTCTAGAGTGGCGCAGTGGTTAAAGCTACAGACTCAGCTCCCTGGGGTTGTGGGTTCAAACCCAGGCTGCTCCTTGTGACCCTGGGCAAGTCACTCAATTCCCCCATTGCCCCAGGTACATTAGATAGATTGTGAGCCCACCGGGACAGACAGGGACAAATGCTGGAGTACGTGAATGTAAACCACTTAGGCTATAAGTGGTATAGAAATACAGTCAAACCTCGGTTTGCGAGTAACCCGGTTTGCGAGTGTTTTGCAAGACGAGCAAAACTTGTCTCGCAAACCAAGTGTTGGCTCGATTTGCGAGCGCACAACCCCCCCCAGAGAACCAGCATCGCTACCCCCCACTCGAAAAGGCCCCCCGCTCGAACCGGCACCCCCCGCCTGAACAACTTGAAACTTCCCCCCCCCCCGCCCGTCTGGCACCGGCACGCAGCCCACAGGACGTGCCGGTGCCGCTTGAAGAACTTCCTGCCTCTGCTGGGCCTTGAGCATGCATCTGCGCATGCTCAAGGCCTTCTAATTCTCCCTCTCGCCGATGTAGGTGCCTAACTTAATTGATAGGCTAAATCGACACTAATAGAGCTTCTATGTGGGTGGAAAACGCTCTTAAACTTTTAATGCGCTGGTATATTAAGTTTCAAGTTTATTAGTATATTTGATGAATCGCTTATTAGGATTACTAAGCGATGAACAAAATTAAAAATAGAGTATAATACAGAGAGACTAACATATTAACAATATTCTTTCATAAACTACAAACATGAGTCGGGAGGGTAAGTGGAAAAGTTACAATTTTCATCTTGGTAAAAAAAGGAAAAAACAAGAGGGAGGGGGGTAGTTAAACTTTAGCACATTTTGAAACCTTTATTAAAAAGTTTAAATATTAAAAGCATCTTTAAAGAGATAAGATTTTAAAGATTTTTTGAACAATGTGAGATCTTTTTCTTTTCTAATATATTGTGGCAGAGAATTCCACCATTGAGGACCCATCACAGAGAACATGTCCGATCTTCTTGTTCCTATAATTTTCAAAGAAGGAACAGAAAGGAGATTTTGGCTTGATGAACGAAGTAGGCGTTGAGTATTATGTGGTATTAACAATCTTGATATAAATTGGGGTTCGTTGAATGCTACAGTTTTAAATATAAGCAACATTATTTTAAAAATGATCCGATGGCCAATTGGAAGCCAATGGGCATCTATCAACAACGGCGAGACATGGTCATATTTCCTAGCATTGGTTTTAATTAGTAGATGTGTAAAAGGGAAAAAAGATGGTTGTTGGCGGGGGTGAACTGAAAGAGGCACGTTCTGTCATATGTGGTGGGAATGTCAAGTCCTTCAGAGGTATTGGGAACAGGTGCTCCAGTATGTGAGCAGATGAATTCAGATCCTTGTCGATATGAAAGCTGAAAGGGAGTGGGGGGTTGAAGGACTGTCATCCCCTCATTCTAAACTGATGGATCTGGCATTTATAGCTGTGGCCCAGCCGTGGCGTAATCCCAGTGCTCCTAAATCAAGAGATATTACATTACATTAGTGATTTCTATTCCGCCATTACCTTGCGGTTCAAGGCGGATTACATAAGATTTCTCAGGAGGTTACAAGAATTGTAACTTTACCTAAGAATTGTCATATGAGGGATCGTTTAGGAGTACATTTCTCCCTCCGTATTCGCGGGGGATGCGGGCGGACCATAGGCGGGAATATGGAAAAACCATGAATAACTTTTTATATATTATTCGTGGGTTTTAGAAAACGTTGTTGTTTTTATTATTGAAACTGCAAATAACTTTTCTACTGTTATTCGCGTTTTTTGAAATAAGCAGCGATTTCAGGGCTTGGAGCAGGCAAGCAACGGTTCCCAATTCCCAAAGAATTAAGGGCTTGGAACAGGCAAGCAGCGATTCTCAACGATTCCCAAAGAATTAAGGGCTTAGATCAGGCAAGCAGCGATTCCCAAAGAATTAAGGGCTGAGAACAGGCAAGCAGCGATTCCCAAAGAATTAAGGGCTTGGAACAGACAAGCAGCGATTGCCGATTCCCAAAGAATTAAGGGCTTGGAGCAGGCAAGCAGCAGTTCCCAGTGATTCCCAAAGAATTAAGGGCTTGGAGCAGGCAAGCAGCAGTTCCCAGTGATTCCCAAATAATTAAGGGCTTGGAACAGGCAAGCAGCGATTCCCAATGATTCCCAAAGAATTAAGGGCTTGGAACAGGCAAGCAGCGATTGCCGATTCCCAAAGTATTAAGGGCTGGGAACAGACAAGCAGCAATTCCCAATGATTCCCAAAGAATTAAGGGATTGGAACAGGCAAGCAGCGATTCCCAATGATTCCCAGCAATTCCCAAAGAATTAAGGGCTTGGAGCAGGCAAGCAGCAGTTCCCAATGATTCCCAAAGAATTAAGGGCTTGGAACAGACAAGCAGCGATTGCCGATTCCCAAAGTATTAAGGGCTGGGAACAGACAAGCAGCAATTCCCAATGATTCCCAAAGAATTAAGGGATTGGAACAGGCAAGCAGCGATTCCCAATGATTCCCAGCAATTCCCAAAGAATTAAGGGCTTGGAGCAGGCAAGCAGCAGTTCCCAATGATTCCCAAAGAATTAAGGGCTTGAAACAGACAAGCAGCGATTGCCGATTCCCAAAGTATTAAGGGCTGGGAACAGACAAGCAGCAATTCCCAATGATTCCCAAAGAATTAAGGGATTGGAACAGGCAAGCAGCGATTCCCAATGATTCCCAGCGATTCCCAAAGAATTAAGGGCTTGGAACAGACAAGCAGCGATTCCCAAAGAATTAAGAGCTGGAACAGGCAAGCAGCGATTCCCGATTCCCAAAGAATTAAGGGCTGGGAACAGGCAAGCAGCGATTCCCGATTCCCAAAGAATTAAGGGCTGGGAACAGGCAAGCAGCGATTCCCAATGATTCCCAGCGATTCTCAAAGAATTAAGGGCTTGGAACAGGCAAGCAGTGATTCCCGATTCCCAAAGAATTAAGAGCTTGGAACAGGCAAGCAGCGATTCAAAGAGAATTTAGGGCTAATAGCAGGCAAACAGCGATTCCCAGCGATTTTCTCCATGCATACTGGGAAGAAGCCTTTCTCTCTATGGATGCTGGGAAGCAGCATTTTTCTCAATGCTGGGAAGCAGCAAATATGTGGGAGAAAGCATGGAAGCAGCGATTTTCAGAGTGAATGGTAAGCGATCAACTTTTTTTATCGGTACACTAAAAGGAAAAAGAACTCTAATGATGATGTAATTTGGGGGGGGCGGAGTCAGCAGCCGAAAAATAGCGAATCCGCAGATTCGGAAACCGTGACTACAGAGGGAGAAGTGTAGTCTGTGAAAAATAGAGATTATCAGCCCTCTTAACAAACCGGTTTTATACAATTTAAAGATTTGTGGGGGAAATATGGTGAAGTAGAGAAATAAGGATGTTATGCATATTATCCTGTCCTTATGAAAATTTCTTTTCCTTCAGATTAATTCCAGATTCTTGAGGGGGGGGGGGAATGTTATATCTAATTATATGTTTAAAGATGTGTTACTTCTACATTTTAATGCATTGTATACAAATCTTTTGGATAAATGTATTTTATGCTTTTCTTTGGAAAGTATTATGCTATATTTTATTCAAAATAAACAATTGAAAAAAATAAATTAGCACTGATAATTGGCACAACACCTCCTAAGTGACGTTAATTGAAGTTAATTGAATGTTAGGCACTCAACTTAGTAGATAAAGCGCCATTTTAAAAGTGGGTGTGGCTAGGGGGTGGATTATGGGCATTTTGTGAGTTATGTGCACGATTATAGAATATGGACCAATGTTAACTTAGGTGAAGCCATTTAGGCCCCAAAACTCCTGGCATAAAAATGATGCGCTTAAAGTTCGGGCCCTTAACGCCGCTTCGATGGCACTAAGCGGGATTCTATATAGCGCATCTGACGTTCACAGAATCATGTTGAGCGCCGCACTAGTCTGTGCCGATTTTGTAAGCGACCTACGTAGAAATGGGCCCGCAGAGCTCATTAATATCTAGCAGATAGCCATTTTCGGGAAAAAAAACCCCCAAAAAACGTTGGAGGTTTTCAGGTTTGAAAATAGCTATTTTCTCTACTGAATTTTTGAGCATTTCCCCCCAAACATCCCAGATCGGATTTAGACGTCCTATTAAAAGTGTCCCTTTCCCATCACCTTTTCTGTTTTCTACAATGGGGCACCTCTCGATGTTTGTTTCATAATCTGTCATTATTGTAGATTGAAACTTTTCCTTATTATAAAGCACCGTCACTGGAGTACCGTATATACTTGAATATCAGCTGAGATTTGGGGGCCCAAAAAATAGGGGTTTTGGCTTATGTTTGGGCCATGGCCTACCCACCCCCCTTCCCGGACATATCGCAGGCTTTCACAGGGACTGCTGCAAGACCTGGTGATCCAGCGGTGGGCTGGGACATGAGAGATCCCCCCTATAACGGCCGAATCCAACCCCCCCCCATGCACCGTCCGACTCCATGGCGGCCTCACGGTGGATAGGACAGGAGGAATCCCTTCTGCCTCCTGTACCTGCCGAAATAGACACCCACACCTCCCTCCCACCTCCCCCACATACCTTTGTTCGAGTACTCGCAGCAGCCAATCAGCCAGCAGCCTCGAATGGAGTAGGAGGGCAGGAAGATCGCTCCTGCTCCGTGCACCGGCTGGCTACCAGGACCCGAAAAGTACGGGAGGGAGATGTGGGTGTCAATTTTGACAGGCACAGGAGACAGAAGGGATTCCTCCTGTCCCGTTCACCGCAAAGCCACTGAGGAGTTGGGGATGCGTGGGGGAGACTGGGGGGGGGGGTTGTTGAAGGCCTGCAAGGCATCAGGAGGGAGGGAGATGGTATAAGGCAGGGAGGGAAGGGGGGCCGGGTGCAGAGCCTGGCAGTGAGGGAGGGGGCACTGAGTACAGATCCTGACAGAGCAGTGCACTTGAATAATAAGCTCCCCTGTCTTATATTCGAGTCAACAATTTTTCCTCCTTTTCTGGGGGAAAAGTGGGGGTCTCAACTTATATTTGAACTGATTTATATTCGAGTATAGGAGATAGTGTAGTAAAGAGCCAAACATTTGTTCTTTCTACTCACTACTCTGTATGACCTCTGGCAAGCCACTTAACCTCCCCATGCCCAAATATAGTCTGTAAGGCAGCCAATCATAACCCAGTCCTTGGGGCACAGTGCATGTAAATCTATCTCATGCATATTCATTGTGAATAACCCGAAAACTTGCCAACCCGAAAACTTCACTAACCTGCCAGATCGTGTCTGATCCGCGGCAGGCCGACAAATTCACCAAGGGTCAGCATGCCAATGGGAGTGATCGGAGGAACGCCCCCCCACCGACCACGCTGATTGCTAGTGAGCGATCCTGAAGCATGCGCAGACCATCTTCTTTGTCTGTAGACGGTCTACGCATGCTTACAGAGCTGCGAGCTGCTTTTTCTTTTTTTACTTTATTAATACTTCGCAAGCCCATGGTTTTAACCCGCTTTAAACTCACGGGTTAAAACCACGGGCTTGCACTGCGGGGGAAGGACAGGAGACAAGACAGGCGCAGGGCAGCGATTCGGGGCGGCGAGCAGGGCGGCGAGAGGAGAGTCGGGGCGGGCAAGGCAGGAGAAGTCGGGGCTGAAAGGCAGGAGAACTCCGAGCGGCAAGGCAGAAGTCGGCAGAGAGCAGGAAAGGTCGTGAGGGACTGGTCCCCACGAGTCGCTTCTTTTTTGATCGGCCAGCCCAGTCAGTGTTCCTGAAAAAGTTTAGTGAATCGCGTCCTTCCTGCTGTGCATGCTGTTTTCCCTCATTTGCATGCGCGGATCGGCCACGAGTTTAGTGAATCGGGTTGGAGTCGCAAAGGGGTTGCAAACCGATCGGAACACGATCGGTAAGCTTTGTGAATCTAGCCCTGGGTGTGCACTGAGCATGGCTGGTGTAAGGTTTTGGACAAGGTGACCTTGCTAGCATGGAACTTAAACTCTTCTGCCATGTGTGAGGGCTCTGAAGGCCTCAAATGAAACGCTACAAGTGGAATGGAATGTCCTGCTGGATTTCAGCAAACTGGCTGGAGGAAAAGGTCCAAGTTTTAAAGGGTAAAAGGGATGGGACCCGATATGCTGTTGTTTTCTGTGTGGTTTACACAATCAAAGCGGTTTACAAGGGGCAGTGAAGTGTTAAGTGAATTTTATTTTATTTATTTATTTCTAAACTGCCTATAACTAAGCGGTTAACAGTTAAAAAAACATTCACAATAGTTCAAAGGACAGTACATTTACAAAGTGCATTCAGTTACGTTTCAATCACATAGTAATTTAATCCACTTAATATAATGTCAAAAGTTTCCAAGTTTATTACAATTTGATACCCCACTTTATCATTAAATAAAGTGCAACAGTCATAATCCGTGTGGCACAGTGGTTAGCGCTACAGACTCAGCACCCTGAAGTTGTGGGTTCAAATCCCATGCTGCTCCTTATAACCTTGGGCATGTCACTTAATCCCCCATTGCCCCAGGTACATTAGGAAGAATGTGAGCCTATCAGGACAGATAGGGAAATATGCTTGAGGACCTTAATGTAAACCACTTAGACCAGTGTTTTTCAACCTTTTTACACCTATGGACCGGCAGAAATAAAAAAAATTATTCTGTGGACCGGCGGTTGAAGAACATTGGGCTAAGTCATGGGCCAGACCCCGCCCATCTCTAACCAATCTCCACCCCACACCCCGCCCCCATAATAGTACTAATTGCACCTTGCATGTCCCTTGCCTCATCTGGAAGCCTTCCCTCTGACGTTGCTTCCGGTTCAGGCGCAGGATGCCCGTAGGAGCCAATGCCCGTGGCTTTGTGCACTGAATCAGTTAGGAAGAGGGAGCCGGCTCGAAGATAACACCGCATCGATCGCACTGTGGACCGGAGGTTGAAGAACACTGTTTTGGGCCTGATGCACGTGCTGGCCCAGGAAATTTCTGTGGACCGGCACTGGTCCATGGACCGGTGGTTGAAGAACACTGACTTAGACTATAAGTGGTATATAAATACAAAACTAAAATAAATTCTTATTAGATATGACCACCAGTCCAGAGTCACAAGGAGCTGCAGAGGGAATTGAACTCGCAACCTCAGAGTGCCGAGGCAGCTGCTGTAACCACCAGGCCTATAACTCGGCCTCCGCCAATACCTCCAAAGGGCTGAAATAGAAATTTGCAGTAATAGGCATGGTGAGGCCATTAATCAAGCCCTTCATGGGCACGGCAGTCCCATGGGTGTTATATATGAGAAAGATACTGAGAATTTTTTTTTTTTAATACCATTAGAGAGTATGACAGATGCCACAGTGTCTGGTGCAGAATCAGCTAATTCTGAATTTAAGCAAGTGCGAGATACTATGGATGAGTGAGTGAAAGGCACAGACACAAAGCTCTGGGGTTGAGAGTAGAGAAAACTGCTATTTCCCTCTGTGCATCGGTGAGGATTTTAGGCGTCGGAGTTGACGCTCACTTAACCTGTCATGAGCAGATTCAACGTTTTCAAGTTGAGGCTTCTATGAACATTGTGTCTTTTTCTAGGAGGCTGGAGCTCCGTACTGTATTGTATTCACTACTCTTAACCTGTGGCAACTAAAATACAGCGGCATGGCTGTTGACAAGTTGTACTTTTCCCTTTAACTCTAGAAATTCTGAGTGGTGTACAAGTGACTCGATTTTCAAAAAAAATGCAAGGACTAGAGGACACTCAATGAAGTTACAGGGAAATACTTTTAAAACCAATAGAAGGAAATATTTTTGTTTCACTCAGAGAATAGTTAAGCTCTGGAACACATTGCCAGAGGATGTGGTAAGAGCGGTAAGCGTAGGTGGGTTTAAAAAAGGTTTGGACAAGTTCCTGGAGGAAAAATACATAGTCTTCTATTGAGACCGACATTGGGATTGGTAGCATGGCAAGTTGCTACTATTTGGGTTTCTGCCAGGTACTTATGACTTGAATTGGCCACCGTGGAAGGAGAATACTGGGCTAAATGGACCATTCATCGGACCCAGTATGGCTATTCTTATGTTCTTATGGTACGACCAAATGGTTTACATATTACAAAATCCAACTGTGCAATATGTACGAGCTGAAAAGTTCTCAGACCAACCAAGAAGAGAGTGATGTGGAAATGGTTCAATCACCGATCTGAAAAAATGTCAAAACCAGAATTCCGTTTCTGCAAATTGGCACGTCACGAAATAACACTCTTTTCAGCTAAAGTGACAAAATAACGTTCAGAATTTAAGAAGTTGGTTGGTTGGGCTGAGAACTTTTCAGCACCCCTTGGTATGTAATAAAAGTGAGCCAAGTATAGGACAATCAAGCCGTTGTGACATCACTGCTGAGGTTGGCTCTTATTGATAGAATGAGGCATTATGACATCACAATCTCAGTTCTGGTTACCAGACACTGAAACTCTTCGCACTACGAGGAGGTGCTGAAAAGTTCTCGGCCCAACCAACGACGTGGATACGGTTCAATGAACGATCTGAAACAATGTCAAAAACAGAATTTCGCTTCTGCAAATTGGCACTTCACGAAATAACCCTCTTTTCAGCTGCAGTGACAAAATAACGCTCAGAATTTAGGAAGTTGGTTGGTGGGGCTGAGAACTTTTCAGCACCCCCTCCTATGTGTGTGTTTCCTGCAGGAGGCTTTTCCCCTGAATCTGCGCAGAGTGTGGGGGTGATGCAGGATTAAAAAGACAACCTGGCCTGAAAGGAAAATCAGGGGTAATCCAGGATTTGATTACATTTTCCCTGAAGTTGCAGAGATTTGTTTCATTATTCTGACAGTCCATCTCATTGTATCAGTGATAAAGTATTTAGTGGTTATGACTCCTGATGCAGGCACTATTTGCCGAAACACGACTGTGTCTAGTCCTTTCAGTTTAACTATTTCTGTGCCACGGATCTTTTTATTTACTGGATGCAATTTCCATTAAAGTGACGTTGCATCGGATCTAGTCTTGCTTGTCTAATCTAAATCTAATCTAAACCTTAGGTTTGTATACCGCATCATCTCTACATTCGTAAAGCTCGACACGGTTAACAAGAGTTAGGGTAGAAAGGAACTCCAGTGGAGGGAAGAGGCAAAATGAAGAGAAAATTTAGAGGACTAGAATAACCAGAGAGGGAGGAGGAAATAACCAGGTTTTCAGATGTTTACGGAAGAGTTGGAGGGAGCTCAGATTCCTAAGAGGGGAGGTAAGGTTGTTCCAGAGCTGAGTGATTCTGAAAGGGAGGCAAGAACCTAGTTTTCCTACAAGTGAAACACCTTTTAGAGAGTGAAAGGAAATTTTCAGTTTTTGGGTGGATCTGGCAGAATTGGGGTTAGAGGAGTTCCAAGAAAGAGGAATGAAGGGAGGGAGAATGCCGTGTAGGATCTTGAAAGTGAGGCAGGCACATTTGAAGTGGACTCTGGAGATAATCGGAAGCCAGTGGAGCTTGGATAAAAGCGGTGAGACGTGGTCGAATTTCTTTTTGCGAAGATAAGCTTAGCAGCGGTATTCTGAATCCGCTGGAGTCTTTGAAGGTTTTTCTTTGTTAGGCTAAGGTAGATAGAGTTGCAGTAGTCCAGTCTGGAAAGGATGGTGGATTGGACAAGGACGGCAAAGTGTTTTTGATGGAAACAGGATCTCACTTTTCTCAGCATGTGAAGGCTGAAGAAACATTTTTTTTACTAGGGAGTTGAGGTGGTCATTGAAGGAAAGTGTAGAATCAATGATGACTCCCAGAACTTTACTAGATTGTCAGCATTTTTGGTCCACTTTGTTTCACCAGGACTATATCCTTTGTTATATCTGTTAAAATAGTAGCACCCCCAGTGATATACTCAACTTGGACATCCTTTCTAAAATGCCATTCTACATCAGCTACCTCACCTTAGGAGTTAGGCCTAGGGTCACCCAGAAGAGTTCCTATTGCCAAGAATTCATTTTCTAATCTTGCCTTGCCTGAGAGTCTTAGCAAGAACCCCCCTTATCTATTAGGGTGAGGTCAAAGTTTGGTTAAACCAGTCCTTCCTTGTTTGTAGTCAAGAGGAGTCTCCTCTCCCCATTCTTGGGTTTATATAGAAGTCCCTAGGAGTCCATTCTCCGTTTCCTAAAGGATTTATCTTCTGTTTTCAGTCATATGCAAATACCTTGCAAATTAGTCAATTCAGTCCCATATAGCTGAACAACAAATTCTTCCTGTTCTTGAATATACAAAGTTTGGAGGATATATCGGGTAGTCTGTCCCTGACACGACCATCTAGTCCTTACTAGTACTGCCCAACTCAGGGATTCAACAAGGCTACCTTTATACCCACGTCTTCCTGGGGTTGTTACGGGAAACCTTCCTCCCTCGTGATGGGACATACACGCTATCACAGAACCTTTAGCTAAATTATGGACTGCAGGTACCAATAGACTAGCAAACAATCTGTTTCCAATGTCAGGGTTACCAATCCATATGTTTTTTGACTAAGCTTCTTGAAGATTTAGAGTTGAAATTGATTATTTAATCTTCTGTAAAAGACGGAAGAAGTTTCTATTTGTTTCAGGTTTTTGGAGATGAAGCCTAACAGAAGGAAGATGTTGGGTTATTTAATGCATGGGAGAGCGATATTCAGCCAGGCATTGAAAGGATAATTTGTTTAAATGGCACAACTCAATATCCATACATAATTTGAAGTATCTAAGTTGAAAATTTCAAAGACATACCTACGACTGTGCAGACCACCTGGACAAAAGCCATGTTAACACCTAAAATGCTGTTTTTCCACATGTAAATGAGCTCTTATAAAATTATACAAGACGGCACTTGCTTGTACAGGAGGATGAAGGATTCTAGAGGTAAGGCACTGCCCCTTTCCTTTAAGACTACCGTATTTTCACCCATATACCGCGCACCCATGTAAAACACGCACACGGGTATAGCGCACGAGGAACACAAATTTATGTTTAAAAAATTTAATATAGCGCGCACACCGCGCATGCTAAAACCTCCTCCCGCCTACTCCGAACCGGCATCCTCCCCCCCCCCCCGCTCGCTTAGCCGCGTTTTACAACTTTTTTTTTTCAATCCGATCCGGCATCCCCCCTGCGAACCGGCATCCTCCCCCCCTGCTCGCGTAATCCCCCCTCCCCCGCGATCCTACATCCCCTCAGCACCAAATATCTCTTATCCGATTGGGCACCGGCACCAGCACCAATGCACAGGACATGCCAGTGCCCGAAGATCCTCCTCGTTGGTTTGGGCTGGGCTGGGCTGGGCGGTGCGGTGCATGCTCAAAGCCTTCTGGTCTCGCTCTCTCCAGAGTGTACCTTCCCCAACTACATGTAAATACCACAACTTGGCTGAGGTTACGTAGTGAGACCGAGTGACTGTGGTCTGGCTAGAGCCAGTCCATACTGGAGCAGTGGCTTAGCAAGGGGGTGGGGGTGCCGGCAACCTTCCTCCTCTCCGCTCCCCCCCGCCTCCCCTCACCACTTGCGCTCCCCCTTTCCTTTCCCCGTACCTTTAGTTGTTCACCGCCGCGAGAAACAACTTCAATGTGCTCCTCGCAACCGCGTCGTCTCTCCTGCCGACACGACTTCCAGGCGTTGCGCATAGGAAGTGACGTCAGAGGGAGAGCCGACGGGGCCGCGGATGAGCGCTTTGAAATTCTTGTTGGTTCGCAGCAAACAACTAGAGGTAAGAACATAAGAATAGCCTTATTGGATCAGACCAAAAGGTCCATCAAGTCCAGTAGCCCGTTCTCACAGTGGCTAATCCAGGTCACTAGTACCTGGCCAAAACCCAAAGAGTAGCAAAATTCCGGAATCCCCAGAATAGCAACATTTCAGAGCTGAGATTGTGATGTCATAATGCCTCATTCCACAGTGCCTCAAAGCCAACCTCATCAGTGATGTCACAATGGCTTCATTGTTGTATACTTGGCTCACATAAGAACATAAGAATAGCCTTACTGGGTCAGACCAATGGTCCATCAAGCCCAGTAGCCCGTTCTCATGGTGGCTAATCCAGGTCCTTAGTACCTAGCCAAAACCTAAAGAGTAGCAACATTCCAGCATCTCAAAGAATAGCAAGATTCTGGAATCCCAAAGAGTAACAAAAGATTCCAGAACCTCAAAGAGTAGCAAGATTCTGGAACCCTCAATAGTAGCAACATTCCATGCAGAATCCCAAAGAGTAAAAAGATTCTGGAACCCCAAAGAGTAGCAACATTCTATTCAGATTCCTAAAGAATAGAAAGATTCTGGAATCCCAAAGAATAACAAAAGATTCCAGAACCCCAAAGAGTAGCAGCATTCCATTCAGAATCTCAAAAAATAGCAACATTCCGGAATCCCAGAGAGTAAAAAGATTCTAGAATACCGAAGAGTAGCAACATTCCATGCTACCAATCCAGGACAAGCAGCGACTTCCCCCATGTCTTTCTCAATAACAGACTATGGACTTTTCCTCCAGGAACTTGTCTAAACCTTTCTTAAAACCAGCTATGGGTGGAAGGGAAGGGGCCGCACATGCGGCAGGGGGAAAAGGGGGGCAGAGATGGCACCTCTCACCCTTGCTATGCCACTATTTTAGTTTATTAGTCATCTATGTGGAACCACTTCAAAAGCTGTCATCGAGGGCGCTCTCTCTATGCCCCTCACTAGCCATCCAGTCAAAGAAATTAGTGATTTTCATCACCTACCACTGTTTAGTTTATTTAAGCTAGAAACCATGCTGCCTTGGGTCCTGCGATCCACTGGATTCCAGGAACTTTTCTCAGTTTTAAAAGTTTTTTCATTCATTTTTCATACCCCAGACGTCAGACTTACCAGCTTTATCTGCGCATTCTTATTTGATTATTTAAAAGATTTTTAATCTGCCTTTATCCAAGGCGGCTCACAAATTGCCATACATAATAAAATTAAACCTTTTACAAGAGACATACGTCACATAAAGGAAAATACAGACTAGATGGACCATTCGGGTCTTTATCTGCTGTCATCTACTATGTTACTATGTTAGAAGATCTCAATTTGATATCATGTCTTCAGCAAGACTAAATCTAAACAATTATCAAGCAACATCATTCTTCATTTTAGTACACCGTTATCCAATAAAGACGTAACTGAAAAAATGTTTTATGTTCACTTAGAGAGGGCTTGAACAAACAGATGGGTTGTAAGCAACTTCCTGTATTGTAGGAGATTTCTACAGAGATGGAACGTTCCAGACAAGGCATTCCACATCAATGGTACGGGAATGAGTAAGTATGTGTGTGTGGGGTGGGGGCTTTCAGAAGGGTGCATTATGCTTGGAAGTGGGGGGGGGGGGTCTGGGAAAGGGAACTGTTCTTGGTGGTGGGGGCCTGGAGGAGGCACTATACTTGCTAAAGGGGACAAGAAAAACGCTTTTCTGGGCATGAGGTCAAGAAATAGAGGGAGGGAGGTTGAAACTGATAATCCCCCTATTCAAGTCCTAGCCACTATTCAGCTAGGACCCATATAAATCTCTTATGTGGCTAGCACATGTCTGGTCCAATCATAAACGGGAGCCCGAGATCTTGTGTCGATGGGCGGAATATAACACGGGGCTGGTAGGGCCCATGTGCTGCCCATCAGTGGAGGGGGGGGGGGTTAGGAGGGAAAGAAGTTAGGGGAGAGGATTGGGCGATGGACTGGTTAGGAATAACAAGTTTAAACTGATTTAGGGAGGCAGTGAGGGGCGAAGTGTTAAGAGGCAGGACGTGGGAGGACTCGGTTCCTTCCGAGGTCCTCCAGGGTGGTTTTTCCCACCCAACCGCCCCTTTTTTTGTCTTGGCTGGTGCTGGTAGCTCGGGTGTGCGGAGCGCCCGAGCTACTGGGTCGTGGCGCTCATCCGGCGATGAGCGGTGGGCCAACAGGGAGCAGTGCCTGGTGGGTCAGATGATCCGGGTAAAGGGGCATGTGGGTCATGCCACCCCTCTGACCCTTGCTGAGGTGGTGGGGTCGAGGGCACTGAAACAATGTATATTTTGGTAGCTCGGGAGGAGCTCTTTGGTTTTCTGTTAATTAAGTTATGATTGTTAAAGCTATTGATTAATAAACTGAGCTGCGGCTAATTTTTACCATCATATTGATTGTAGCATGTTTGTGATAATAAAGAGGATGGAGGAAGGTTATGTCAAAGTGGCAATGATCAGCATTTAAAAAAATCACTGACTGCCACAGCTCAATATTAACTGGAACTATACATAAAACATATCATAACATTAAAACTGATCAAAATAGACTGATTCCCCCCCCCACACCCCCTTTTATACCGTGGACTTAAATTAGCTGATTTCTCCTTATCTATATATATATAAAATCGGAGGTATGTGTGTGTGTATGTGTCGCGATCACGCAAAAACGGCTTGACCGATTTGAACGAAACTTGGTATGCAGATCCCTCACTACCTGGGGTGATATGTTCTGGGGGTCTCGCGGCCCACCTGCACACGTGGGCGGAGCTACAAACAGAAAATCAGATTTCACCCATTCATGTCAATGGAAAAATTGTAAAAAGCTGCCAACGCAAAAACGGCTTACCCGATTTGAACGAAACTTGCAACACATCTTCCTTTTCAGTTTAAGAGATTGCAAATTCCAGTGAGACTTGCATTCTCTATCACAATCAACAAATCACAGGGACAGACTATTACATACTGTGGAGTGGATTTAAGATCCCCCTGTTTTTCCCATGGTCAACTCTATGTTGCTTGCTCAAGGGTGGGTTCACCCAAGAATTTATATGTTCTTGCTCCTGGAGGTGAAACTAAAAATGTTGTTTATAATCAAGTTTTGTGTTAGTTGTATTGTATTCATTTTGTCAAATATTTCACATTATTATTTGAATATTGCACTTTTTATAAAGCTGTAAAAATATAATTTCATTCACCACTATAAAGTATCTTTATTTGAATCCATTTACAGTGTTATTCCTATAATTAAATACCCCTGCAACGCCGGGACATCAGCTAGTATGTCATAAATGCAACAGCTTATGTTTCTATGGGACAATTCATTCTTCTGTGCATCGGTTTGAAATCTCTAAATAAAAAGTAGAACTATAATTCTTTTCCATTTACGCTTTTTATGAAGCATTTGCCCTTGAAAGAGCAGATGGGTTTTTTTTTTCTTACTTAACTACTTTTAAATGTGAACTAAGTCAGTTGTGCTCAAACGTGCGTGAGGTGTGGTGTTAATTTTTGATTCGCCACTCAAGAGGTAGCAGAATCAACTCGTAAGGAAGCGAGGAGCGATGGCCTGGGGGGTACAGGATGGGTACGGCTGACGAGCCAAAAGACGAAAATTGTAAATACGGAGGATGCAAACATGCTTTGGATTCATTTGCAGCTACACTTCTCCCTCCGTATTCGCGGTTTCGATTATGCGAGGGTTTTTTTTTTTTTTTTTTAGCTTGCTGGCTCCTCCCCCCAAAATTACGTCGGCTTGCATAGAGAAATCGCAGATTCCAAGCGTTTACGGAGAAAAATCGCTGATTCCCGGCACTTTCTTCACCGTGTTTTGCCTCTCCTTCAAGCAACAGGTCAGGTCTCCCACCATGTTATTTGTGGTTTCACCATATTTACGATGGGTTTGTTTGTTTGAAATAATTTTTATTGAACGGACAGAACAGGCAAACAATGCACTGGCAGCAAATGGAGACACAAGAACCGGGAAAACACTTGTACTCTAAGGAGAAGGGGGGCCGAAACCCACACATACCCCTTCAAAAACCAGTCCCCCCATAACAAAAATAACAGCAAACCAGGATCACTGGGCAAAGAATAAATGGACCGTTTAATAAGTTCCAATTTTTAGCATAAGAAATGAATAGTTCCCCAAGTAACCCCTCCATACAACCATCCACACTCACACATCCCCCCATTCATACCATCCCCCAAATACTTCACGATGGTTTTTAATAGAAAACCGCAAATGACATATGAAAATGTTATTTGCGGTTTTTCTGTATTCGCGGGTCTATTAATCCCCTATCACAGCGAATGCAGAGGGAGACGTGTACTTTTATAATTCAGGTGTATCTGTCCTTCTGCATTTTGTTCTTCCAGTAGAGAAGCCACAGTCTCAAGGTTATCATGATAACTTTGAAAAATATCTACTTTTTAATATTCTGCATTATTCCTGTTTTTATTTATATGCCTGGCAGGGTATTGTAGCTGAAATGGAGCTTCCTGATCATCCATACTAAACACTTATTACATAGGACATGGATAACAATTTTTTTTTTTTCAGCTCAGCTGCCAAGATGTGAAAAACTTTGACGCGAGCAGCCATGAACTTTGCTGCTCGTGTCGGCTTTGGCGCTCTCTCTGACGGTCACTTCCAAGGTGCGGGTCCCAGAAGTGACATCAGAGAGAGCGTCGAAGCCAAAGTGAGCATCGTGACTGCTCGCACAGACGTTAAAAAGGTATGGGGGAACGGAAGGGGTGCACACGCGTGTGCGGTAGGGGGAGGAGTAGGAAGGGGGAACGGAGAGCAGGAGGGATGACAGCGCCCCGAGGAAGACTGCACCCGGGGTGGACCGCTCTGGCCCGCATCCTAACTGTGCCACTGACAGGCATCGACATGGCAGATGAGGTTCAACGTGGATAAGTGTAAAGTGATGCATGTCAGGAACAAAAATCTCATGCACGAATACAGGATGTCCGACTCCAGGGCAGTACCTGGAGAGACCCCCCAGGAAGGAGACTTGGGAGTTCTGATCGACAAGTAGATGAAGACGTCCGCGCAATGTGCGGCGGCGGCAAAAAGGGCAAACAGAATGCTAGGAATTATAAAGAAGGGGATCACAAACAGACTGGAGAAGGTTATCATGCCGCTGTACCGGGCATGGTGCGCCCTCACCTGGAGTACTGGTCCAGCACTGGTCGCCATACATGAAGAAAGACATGGTACTACTCGAAAGGGTCCAAAGAAGGGTGACTAAGATGGTTAAGGGGCTAGAGGAGTTGCCGTACAATGAAAGATTAGAGAAACTGGGCCTTTTTTCCCTCGAACAGAGGAAATTGAGAAGAGACATGATCGAAACATTCAAGGTACTGACGGGAATAGACTTAGTAGATAAGGACAGGTTGTTCACCCTCTCCAAGGTAGGGAGAACGAGAGGGCACTCTCTAAAGTTGAAAGGGGATAGATTCCATACAAACATAAGGAAATTCTTCTTCACCCAGAGAGTGGTGGAAAACTGGAACGCTCTTCCGGAGGCTGTTATAGGGGAAAACACCCTCCAGGGATTCAAGACAAAGTAGATAAGGACAGATTGTTCACTCTCTCCAAGGCAGAGAGAACGAGAGGGCACTCTCTAAAGTTGAAAGGGGATAGATTCCGTACAAACATAAGGAAATTCTTCTTCACCCAGAGAGTGGTAGAAAACTGGAACCCTTTTCTGGAGTCTGTTAAAGGGGAAAACACCCTCCAGGGATTCAAGACCAAGCTCGACAAGTTCCTGCTGAACCAGAATGTACGCAGGTAGGGCTAGTCTTATGGCGCTGGTCTTTGACCAGAGAGCCGCCACGTGAGCAGACTGCTGGGCATGATGGACCACTGGTCTGACTCAGAAGTAGCAATTCTTATGTTCTTATGTTGTCTGCTATTGAGAAAGACATGGGGGAAGCCACTGCTTGCCCTGAAATCGGTAGCATGGAATGTTGCTACTGTTTGGGGTTCCGGAATCTTTTGTTACTCTTTGGGATACCAGAACCTTGTTATTCTTTAGGATTCTGAATGGAATGTTGCTACTCTTTGAGTTTTTTCCAGGTACTAGTGACCTGGATTGGCCACCGTGAGAACGGGTTACTGGGCTTGATGGACCTTTGGTCTGACCCAGTGAGGCTATTCTTATGTTCTTATTTTAGCGGCGGATTCTCAGAATGGGCTTACCACGGTCTTTTCCGAGCTTCCTAGCAGTCTCCGATTCTGCCACACAAATAGGCTGATCAATATTTAAACGAGCACTCTGTACGATTCTTCATCATCGCCGAGTG
This sequence comes from Geotrypetes seraphini, assembly GCF_902459505.1. NCBI lineage: Eukaryota > Metazoa > Chordata > Amphibia > Gymnophiona > Dermophiidae > Geotrypetes > Geotrypetes seraphini. The sequence goes on from NC_047084.1 coordinate 109,362,600, forward strand.
ATTCTCCAAGAGCGACGTCGGCTTTTAGCGTCCAAAAATCAGCCGGTGCTGTGAAAAGCGCATCTCTGGTTTTGAAAAGCTGTGTCGGGGCAGGGAGGGCGTCCGTGTATGCACGGCCTTCATGCAATGACATTGTTTCATAGTGTCCGCACATGCGCCAACGTCCTCCGTGCCCGACAAGAGCAGGTGGTGGGGGCGGGGCTAGGGTGGGCTTGGGGGCGGGATTAGGGCGGAGATTTGTGGAATTAGGCGGGGCTAGGGGGGTCCGGATTTTCCAAAAGGACAATCTGGCAGCCCTATTTGGCTGGGACCAGACTGGGACCCTTGGCTAAAGAAAGACCGCTTGCTTTTTTTGAACTGAAAAACTACTTTTCCTTTCACCGAGCCTGGTGAAGTAACAGGGCTCAGGTTTCTGAACTAATGAAGACCTTTTGCTGCACCTTTCATGGGTGCACACAGGTTTCATTACAGAATCCGCGCAGGCTCTTACACATCGGAACAAATAATCTCTTTAGCCAAATGCGAACAAGAAAGGGATTTGGGGGTGCTGATAGACAGAACCCTAAAGCCATCGGCTCAATGTGCGGCGGTGGCGGCGGCAGCGAAGAAAGCAAATAGGATGTTAGGCATGATTAAGAAGGGGATCACGAGTAGGTGGGAAGATGTTATAATGCCACTTTACAGAACAATGGTCAGACCACACTTAGAATACTGTGTCCAACACTGGTCTCCATACCTTAAGAAGGATAAAATTCTGTTGGAAAGGGTACAGAGGCGAGCCACGAAATTAGTCAAAGGCATGGAGAATTTAAGCTACATGGAACGCCTCGGAAAACTGGGACTGTTCACCCTCGAAAAGAGAAGACTGCGTGGGGATCTAATAGAGACTTTTAAAATATTAAAGGGATTTGATCAAATTGACCAGGAAGCAGCATTACTGACATTTTCAGATGTGACGCGGACAAGAGGTCATAGCCTAAAACTGAATGGCAGCAGGTTCAGGACAAATGTCAGGAAGTTCTGTTTTACACAAAGAGTGGTGGGTGCTTGGAATGCTCTCCCGGAGGAGGTGGTGGCAGAAAATACTGTGCTGGGTTTCAAACGCAAGTTGGATGCACACCTTCTTGCAAATCATATTGAGGGATACGGGAATTCCGGGTCTCCAAAAAGGAGCACCTAAATGGGCCTCCGCGTGTGCGGATCGCCGGACTAGATGGACCTCGGTCTGATCCGGTGAAGGCGTTTCTTATAGTCTTATTTACCAATCGCAGAAAAAAAAAAAAAAACCCCTCACATAATTTATTTGCTGGTAAATAAAGGAAAAGCAGACTAAGAGAACAGCTTCAAGGCAAAAACAGAAAAAAAAAAAGCGAAACTCAGTTGGCAAGGTGAAGACGCAAATGGACTCTTTCACTGACAACATAAAAAAGCCAGGTTTCAGCTCATGCGGTCTCAAAGAATTGAGTGAAAAGATTAAGGCTTTAGCTCAGAGCTGGTGCTTGAATGCAGCCCGGTGGTACTTGCATAAAAAGGAGAGAAACGGCCTTTAGTTCACAATGAAACCAGACTCCGGTTGTGACAAAGGAACCGTCACGCTCTGATCTCCTCAGACTAGATGCTGGCGGAAAAGGCTCAGGATTTGCACCAGAGGCTCCACTCTGCAATGCTATCTTTCTTTCTGTCTCAGATGCAACCTACAGCTCCAGCTCATCCCACGGCCATGCTGAAGTCAGCTCTTCCCTCAAACAGCAACCGCGGCACCGAATTGCCGTTAACCTCTAGTTCAGAAATGGGCAACCTCAAGGGCCACAAACCGGTCGGGTTTTCAAGATTTCCTCAATGAATATGCATGAGAACCTTTTTTTTTTTTTTTTTTTTGCATACAATGGAAGCAGTACATGCAAATCAATCTCATGTGTATTCATTGTCGAATTCTTGAAAATTCGACTGGGACCTGCTCTAAGGTAACATTGAAGACTTACTGGCCGATATTTAGCGCTATTTAATTGGTTCCTGGCCAGCGTTTGGCTGGCTAAGCGCTAATGTTCAGTGGGAGATAGCCGGCTCTCGCCGCTGAATGTTAGCGGTTAGCCAGTTATATCACGCAATAGCCACAAATTGCATGGCATGTGGGTGGGGGGCAGGGGTGGGAAGGAGGTGACATCAAAAATGACAGATATTAGTGTCTAATTCATAAACGCATGGACAGATTTCAACCAAACTTGGTATACATAAGACTTACTATCTGGGGGACAAATACTGTGGGGGGAGGGGTGACGTGGGTGGGGGGACAGGGGAAGGGGTGATATCGAAAACGTCTAATCCATAAACGTAAGAACAGATTTCAACCGAACTTGGTATACATAAGACTTACTATCTGGGCACAAATACAGGGGGGAGGGGAGGGGTGACGTGGGTGGGGGGCAGGGGTGGGAAGGAGGTGACATCAAAAATGACATATTTTAGTGTCTAATCCATAAACGCATGGAGAGATTTCAACCAAACTTGGTATACATAAGACTTACTATCTGGGGGACAAATAGTGTGGGGGGAGGGGTGACATGTGGGTGGGGGGACAGGGGTGGGAAGGGGGGTGACATCGAAAATGACATATATTAGTGTCTAATCCATAAATGTAAGAACAGATTTCAACTAAACTTGGTATACATATCACTTACTATCTGGGAAAAAATACTGTGGGGGTGGGAAGGGGGTGACATGTAAAAATTATCGAAAATGATAGATATTAGTGTCTACCCCATAGTGTTTTCGGACTCACTGAGATAAATACTGACACTCCCAATATCGTTTAAGTCCAAGTTCAGCCCCATAGAGAGGGACATTCCTGTGGGACATGTGGGGGTGGGGGGACCATGGTAGGGGTGGGACATAGTAACATAGTAGATGACGGCAGATAAAGACCCGAATGGTCCATCCAGTCTGCCCAACCTGATTCAATTTTAAATTTTTTTCTTAGCAATTTCTGGGCAAGAATCCAAAGCTCTACCTAGTACTGTGCTTAGGTTCCAACTGCCGAAATCTCTGTTAAAACCTACTCCAGCCCATTTACACCCTCCTAGGCACTGAAGTAGAGAGCTGCATGGGGACGGGGACGACGGGAATCCTGCGGGACCCGCGGGCATCCCGCGGGTTCCCCCTTCGAGTCACAGGGATCCCGTGGGGACGCCCCCTAGGCTCGCGGGGATCCTGTGGGGACGCCCCCGAGGCGGGGTTCCTGCGGGGCTGGATGTACTAAGTCACGCGGCTTTTCTCCCTACCTGCTCTGCTTGCAGCACAGAGCCGAACAGAAGTCTTCCCGACGTCAGCGCTGACGTCGGAGGGGAAGGAGGGCTTAAACAAAGCCCTCCCTCCCTCCGACGTCAGCGCTGACGTCGGGAAGACTTCCGTTCGGCTCTGTGCTGCAGGCAGGATAGGTAAGGAGGAGTAGCCTCGCGGCTCGAGTGTCTACCAAGGGAGGGGGGCGGTCCGCCCCGCCCCGCCCCGGGTGCAGCACAGCCGGCCAGGTCCCCTTACTTTTGTGGCGCTTCCCCGACCGACCGACAACAGCCCTGGTCCGACAAACCTCCCTGCCCTTAACCGCAAATCTAAATTACCTTCTTACAGCAGCTGTAAGAAGGAAATTTAGATTCGCGGTTAAGGGCAGGGAGGTTTGTCAGACCGGGGCTGTTTTCGGTCGGTCGGTCGAGGAAGCGCCACAAAAGTAAGGGGACCTGGCCGGCTGTGCTGCACCCGGGGCGGGAGAGAAGGAGGGGGGAGAAGGACGCTGAAAGTACTGGGGAAGACAAAGGGGTGGAGAAGGACGCTGAAAGGCCATGGGGAAGACGGGGGGGGAAGGACACTGAAAGCATTTGTGGAAGACAGAAGGGGGAGAAGGACACTGACAGGACATGGGGAAGACGGGGGGGGGGGAGAAGGACGCTGAAAGGACATGGGAAAGACGGGGGTGGAGAAGGACGCTGAAAGGCCATGGGGAAGACGGGGGTGGTGGTGGTGGAGAAGGACGCTGAAAGGCCATGGGGAAGACAGAGAGGGAGAAGGACACTGAAAGGACATGGGGAAGACAGAGGGGGGAAAAGGACACTGAAAGGACATGGGGAAGACAGAGGGGGGAGAAGGACGCTGACAGGACATGGGGAAGATGGGGGGGGGAGAAGGACGCTGAAAGGAAGTGGGGAAGAGAGAGTGGGGAGAAGATGCTGGCAGGGAAGAAGACAGAGATGCCAGACTATGGGGGGAGCGGAGGGAAGAAGATGGGTGCCAGACCAATTTGGAAGGGGGGGAGAAAGGGAGAGGCACAGTAACAGAGCAAATGGAAGACTCAGAAGGAAGAGAGACAGTGGATGGAAGGAACTGAATGAGAACATGAGGAAAGCAGAAACCAGGCAACAAAGGTAGGAAAATAATTCTATTTCTTTTTTTTTGCTTCAGGATAAAGTAGTATATTAGTTGTGTTGATAAAAATTTATAAACAAAAGAGGCTCTGGTAGAAACCCGTTTACAAAGTATGTATTCTTCACAATTAATATTTCCAAATTAATAAAGTTTTTTTGCTTATTTGTAAATGGGTTTCTACCAGAGCTTTTAATTCAGTAGCATAATTAAATGAAATAACTATTTCTGAAGTTTATAGGGACGGGCGGGGACGGAGGAGATTCCTCACGGGGACGGGTGGGGATGGGTGGGATTCCTCACGGGGACAGGTGGGATTTCTGTCCCCGCGCAACTCTCTACACTGAAGCCCTCCCCAGCCCATCCCCCACCAAATGGCCATACACAGACACAGACCCTGCAAGTCTGCCCAGTACTGGCCTTAGTTCAATATTTGTGGTGGGACATGTGGGGGGGGTGGGAGGGAGATGGGAGACATGGGGGTGGGACTTGTGGGGGAGTGGGAAATTTTGGGATAAATAAATATCCAGGCCACGCCGGGTAATCTGCTAGTGTTAGAATAAAATACCCCAGAGCTAAGCCGAAATTTAACAGGAAAGATTTTAAAAGATTTAAAAACTAGTATGAATATTTAAAAATATAATCCTCCCAATTTTGTCCCCTGGTCGATGGAGGTGAAGGAACACAGTTGCCGTGGCAGGTAGCTTGCTTTAGAAGTTGAATGAGAGAGGTTCCATGTATCATATGACCGTGATATACAGACAAAATGGACAGCTCTCACCGCTTCTATATAATACTCTGGCCGTTGCTTGAATTCTTCCCCCTCTCCCTCCCCCCCCAAAAGGAGAAAGTTTAGAAGACACTGCAGGGATTCCTAGCATAACCAGTCTGTCTTCCCTGGCCAAACTGCTTTCCCCTCAAAATATAAACTAAAATCGAGGCAGACTGCTGTTTCAGCTGTCCAGAAGCAATTTCTCCTGTGTGGATGAGCAGAGCAGCTAGAAGCCGCAAAGGAAAGGTTCAGAGGATTTTAGATTTACCTCAGGCCTTTTTCAGCTGACGCCCAAGGCAAGTTAACCTTCAGGCACCTGAAAGGAAAGAAATGCTGAAGGACAAATGTTCGTCTGATGGAGCTGAGACTCTGAAATATGAAACTTTGTCATTGAGAAATATAGGGATTGGGACTTGTATACCGCCTTTTTGCATTTTTACAATCACATTCAAAGCGGTTTACATACAGGTACTTCATGCATTTTCCCTGTCTGTTCTGGTGGGTTCACAATCTATCTAATATACGTGGGGCAATGGGGGGGGGGGGTTAAGTGACTTGCCCGGGGTCACAAGGAGCAGTGCGGGGTTTGAACCCTCAACCTCAGGCTGCACCACTCTAGAAATCAAAATGTAGCAAAAGTGAGCCAAGTATAGGACAATCGAGCCAATGTGACATCACTGATGAGGTTGGCTCTTATTGGTGGAATGAGGCATTATGACATCACAATACCAGCTCTGGTTATCAGAGGCTGAAACTGTTCACGCTATTAGTTTATTCAATTTTCTATACCGTTCTCCCAGGGGGAGCTGAGAACGGTTTACATGAATTTATTCAGGTACTCCAGCATTTGTCCCTGTCTGTCCCGGTGGGCTCACAATCTCGCTTATTAAAAATAGTTTTCTTACATCTACAGTTCCTCTTGATTGGAAAAAAGCGATTGTCACTCCAATACTGAAAAAATATAACGCTGACCGCAATGATGCAGCCAACTATCGCCCAATCTCAAATTTGCCTTTTTTAGCTAAAGTCACTGAAAAACTGGTCTTTGAACAACTATCGGACTTTGTTGAGATATCAAACGTATTACACCCTAATCAGACTGGTTTTCGGAAACACCATAATACAGAGTACTCACTGCTTGGCCTTGTCAACACCATTCACTACTATTTAGACCACCATAAATCGGTTGCTCTTTTTTCCCTGGATCTTTCAGCGGCTTTTGATACTATTGATCACGCTATTCTAATTAATCGTCTGGAATCTATAGGTATCGGAGGACAGGTACTGGAATGGTTTAAATCTTTCCTTTCTAATCGACTCTCAACTGTTATAATGAAAGAAGATCATTCTACTTCTTACACCTTGCCTTTTGGTATACCTCAGGGTTCTGTTCTGTCTCCACTGCTATTCAATATCTTCCTTTCACCTTTACTTACTATCTGTCAATCACTGGGTTTTACTTCATTCTCTTATGCCGATGACATTCAACTCCTTCACCCAATTGACCCACAGAACAATAATGAAATTACAGAAATTAATACAAAACTTGATATAATCAAAAACTGGCTCTACAACAATAAACTTTCATTAAATATTAAAAAAACACAAACTATGTTATTTACATGGAAAAATGACATTACAGCTATATCACCCTTCATGCTTGAAAATAATCCAATAGAACCTGTATCAGCTATAAAAATTCTAGGTGTAATTATTGACACAAATTTATCCTTCCATGATCATATAAGTCAAACGGTAAAATCTTGTTTCTATAAATTACGCCTAATACGATCTATTGCATCTTTTCTAGAACCAAAATCTATTAATATTTTGGTTCACTCTATGATAATTTCTAAATTAGATTATTGCAACTCTTTATTGTATAACATATCTCAAAAAGAAAAGAAAAGACTTCAAATAATTCAAAACACTGCAATAAAACTCATACACAAAGGAAAAAAATATGATCATGTTACTCCTCTTCTTATCAAGTCGCATTGGCTACCTATTAATCATCGGATAACATTTAAAATAGCTTTCTTAGTTTACAAGGTATTATTGTTTAATACGCCATTATTCATCTCTAGAATGATAACCCCTTATTGTACAACTTGACTCCTTCGATCTTCCCAGCAAGACTTATTACTGGTCCCTTCGCTAAAAACTGTTGGAACAAGGAGAAATGATATGTTCTCTGTACTAGCTCCCCAACTCTGGAACACCCTGCCTCTTTTTATCAGAAAGGAAAAAGATCTTATTTCTTTTAAAAAATTATTGAAAACTTTTTTATTTAACGATGCTTTTAACGATTAATTTCTTTTCCTTTCTCCCTTTTTTATATTGTCTTTCCCTTCCATTTGTTCTTTCCCTTTTTTTTAAGAGAAATATTGTAACCCTTTCCTTCCTTTCCTCCCTGTTATGTCTTATGTTTTCTGTTAATTGTTAGGTAAAGAGAAATTTTCTCTATTTTATTTTATTAATTAATAATTATTTGAGATTATGTTTTGGATGTTTTGTAATACTAATGTGATATTATGATATTAACTTGTATTTTATTGTACATCGCCTAGAAAGTTTTATATAGGCGATTAATCAAAATAAACCTGAACTTGAACATCTAATGTACCTGGGGCAAGGGGGGACTTGAGTGACTTGCCCAGGGTCACAAGCAGCATGGGTTTGAACCCATAACCTCAGGGTGCTGAGGCTGTAGCTTTAACCACTGCGCCACTCTAGAAATCAAAATGTAGTAAAAGTGAGCCAACTACAGGACAATCGAGCTATTGTGACATCACTGATGAGGTTGGCTCTTATTGGTGGAATGAGGCATTATGACATCACAATACCAGCTCTGCTTATCAGAGGCTGAAACTCTTCACACTATTTATTCATTCAGTTTTCTATACCATTCTCCCAGGGGAGCTCAGAACAGTTTACATGGCTTTATTCAGGTACTCAAACATTTTCCTCTTTCTGTCCTTTTGGGGTAGGGATACCAGATGCCCGGATTTTCCCAGACATGTCCTCCTTTTGAGAACATGTCCGGGGGTCCGGATGGCTTTTCAAAACCCAGCACTGTGTCCGGGTTTTGAAAAGCTTCCCCCGAAATCGTATCGGGCCAGAGGGCACCCAACTAGAGCAGTGGTCTCAAACGCAAACCCTTTGCGGGGCCACATTTTGGATTTGTAGGTACTTGGAGGGCCGCAGAAAAAAATAGTTAATGTCTTATTAAAGAAATGACAATTTTGCATGAAGTTAAACTCTTTATAGTTTATAAAACTTTCCTTTAACAGTTAAAAGGAAAGATATATCTATATATATATAAAATCGGAGGTGTGTATGTGCCGCGATCACGCAAAAACGGTTTGACCGATTTGAACGAAACTTGGTATGCAGATCCCTCACTGGGGATATGTTCTGGGGGTGATATGTTCTGGGGTGATATGTTCTGGGGGTCTCGCAGCCCACCTGCACACGTGGGCGGAGCTACAAACAGAAAATCAGATTTCACCCATTCAGGTCAATGGAAAAAATGTAAAAAACTGCCATTCTCACAGTAATTCAAAAACGGCTTGACCGATTTGAACGAAACTTGGTATGCAGATCCCTCACTACCTGGGGTGATATGTTCTGGGGGTCTCACGGCCCACCTGCACACGTGGGCGGAGCTACAAACAGAAAATCAGATTTCACCCATTCATGTCAATGGAAAAAATGTAAAAAGCTGTCATTCTCACAGTAATTCAAAAACGGCTTGACCGATTTGAACGAAACTTGGTATGCAGATCCCTCACTACCTGGGGTGATATGTTCTGGGGGTTTCGCGGCCCACCTGCACACGTGGGCGGAGCTACAAACAGAAAATCAGATTTCACCCATTCATGTCAATGGAAAAAATGTAAAAAACTGCCATTCTCACAGTAATTCAAAAACGATTTGAACGAAACTTGGTATGCAGATCCCTCACTACCTGGGGTGATATGTTCTGGGGGTCTCGCAGCCCACAACTCTATGTTGCTTGCTCAAGGATGGATTCACCCAAGAATTTATATGTTCTTGCTCCAGGAGGTGAAACTAAAAATGTTGTTTATAATCACGTTTTGCGTTAGTTGTATTGTATTCATTTTGTCAAATATTTCACATTATAATTTGAATATTTTACTTTTTATTAAACTGTAAAAAAATAATTTCATTCACCACTATAAAGTATCTTTATTTGAATCCATTTACAGTGTTATTGCTATAATTAAATACCCGTGCATCGCCGGGGCATCAGCTAGTAAACTATAAAGAGTTTTACCTCATGCAAAATTGTCATTTCTTTTAATAAGACATTATTTTTTTTGCGGCACTCCAAGTACTCTATTTTCTCTGCAGCCCTCACATTTAAAGTTTAATATCTTTTCTTTCTCAAAACTGGCACATTTCAATCACTAAATTGAAAATAAAATCATTTTCCTACCTTTGTTTGGTAATTTCATCAGTCTCTGGTTGCACTTTATTCTTCTGACTGTGCATCCAATATTTCTTCCCTTCTTTCAGCCTCCTGTATGCTTCCTCTCCTCCAGACCTCATTCCCTACCCCAACTTTTTATTTCTTACTCTATATCTGTCTTTCTCTGATTCCGTGTCCCATTTTTTGCTTTGTTTCTGGCTCCCTGTCCCCCCCTTCTTTCTTTCTTCCTTCCTGCCCTCCCCCATGCCACCGCCGCCGGGGAATAAGCTGCTGCCGCTGCCGCCATCGGGAACAGGCCGAGATCTCCCTGCTTCTCTTCTCCACGGGGCTGACCAACTCTCGCCGTCTGACGTCAATTCTAATGTCGGAAAGGACATTCCGGGCAGCCAGGCAGCAATTGGCTAGCCAGAACGTCTTCTCGACGTCAGAATTGACGTCGGGCGGCGAGAGTTGGTCGGCCCCGTGGAGAAGAGAAGCAGGGAGATCAAAGAACACGGTGCCGGCCTGTTCCCCGATGGCAGTGGTGAGAAGGAAAGGGAAGCAGGTTGGGCACCACTGCTCTAGACGAGCCACGAGCCACACTCTAGGGAGAACAGTGGAGGGTGGCCAGCTGTGCACCCCCTTGGGGCGTGCACCTGGGGCGGACCGCCCCCCCTTGGTATGCCACTGGAGCAGCAGCGTGTCTGGCCAGCTCGTTCCGTTCAAAGCCGCGGGTGGTGGCTCCTTGCGAGAGGCTTCCGATGCAGGAGTGGATAGTGCAAGGAGCCGCCAACCCGCGGCTTTGAACGGAACGAGCCGGCCAGACACACTGCTGCTCCAAAAGGAAGAGAATGATCCAGTCCAGACAGCGGGCCGCAAATAAAACCTGGAGAGCCACATGCAGCCCGCGGGCCGCGTGTTTGAGACCGCTGATCTAATGGAAGAAATATCAGTAGATCGGTTTAAATCAGGGATGTCAAACTCAATCACATAAGGGGCCGAAATCTAAAACATAGGCTAAGTCGCGGGCTGAATTTTTTTATTAAGATACTTAGGGGTCGTTTTATTAACCCCTTAGGCCCTCTTTTACTAAGGTGTGCCAAGCGTTTTAGCGTGCTAAATCAACGCGTGCACTAACCGCCAACGTGTCCATAGGATAACATGCACGCGGTGGCGTTTAGCTTATGATTAGCGTGCGCTAATATTTACCGCATGCTAAAAAGCATAGCGCACCTTAGTAAAAGAGGGGGTTAGTCTTCGTAGACGTATAGCTAAAATAATAGATTTACTGTTATAAAAGTTTAATATCCTACAGGTATAAAAAATAAATTTACAAAGTTAGTCTAGAGCGCTAGTGGTATTACTTGTATGACAAAAAAAAGTAAAAAACGTGGTTAAGAACCCGACCCACGTGGTGGCCTCTAGGGCCACAACCCCAAAATGTTTTTATTATAAACAGCAAGGCCGTGCTATCATTTCACTGCCCAACCCCAGTTCAAGATTCTCTTCCTTCATTTCTCGCTGTCGCGATAAGTTTAGCGGCAGCCCGTCCCCACCCCCCACGAACACTACCGGCAGGAGGGATGCCCAATCCCTCCTGTCGGACCACCCAGCCCACCTCCGACCTCCACCACTACCCAGATCCCCCCACCAGGACCCCTCCTAACCCCTACCGGACCACCCAGCCCATCCCCACCAGGATAAGGTGGCCCCCAGAAGAGGGGGGGGTATGGAAACCCAGCACCCGGTTATAACACATGATTTGTGCCAGGAGATGACCTATTTCTTCAGATTCTGTAAAAAAATCTTAAGACTTTTCTTCTATGGAAAAGTTACACTGATAGAAGCAAATTTTCAAAGCAGCGAACCAGGAAAGAAAAAAACCCTCTAAGAAATTATATTTAACAAAGCTAGTGCAGGATTTAGATAAGGTGACCTTATGTAATAACGAGTTAAAGACGGGCTCACCTTTCGGTCTTGCTCCATCAGGGCGCTTTTGTTATCACTGCTGTAAGCGGTTTTTTTTTTTTTGCTCTGCCCTCAAGTCTATGACCCGCCGATCGCTCACTTTTCGCATCTCTGGGCTGCCGTCCTGTGCCAGACTTGCTGCTTCAGCCCCACTCCCCTGTTCTACCGCGCCCTGGTTCTCTGACATAATCTCCTCCTAGTACCCGGTTTTAACACAAGACTTGCGCCAGGAGATGACAAAGTACTCAATTACTTTTTACTCGCGGTCCAAAGGTTTTAAAAAAAAAAAAATATGCTGATGCGGCGGGCCGGTTTAAGTGCAAATTTGAAATTGTCTGGCAGGCCAAATTTTATTACACTGCGGGCCAGAGTTTGACATGTCTGGTTTAAGTCAAATCTCAAAACCTTTCTTTTTAGGGACGCTTTTAACGTATAACTATCCAATCTCAGGAAGCTCGGTGCAAATGTCCTTTACCTCAATGCCTTTCTGGGTCAGACTAATGGGCCATCAAGTCCAGTAGCCTGTTCTCACGTTGGCCAATCCACGTCCCTAGTACCTGGCCAAAACCCAAGCAGTAGCAACATTCCAGCATCTCAAAGAATAGCAAGATTCTGGAACCCCAATGAGAGCAACATTCCAGAGCTGAGATTGTGATTAGAGAATGACACGGTGACGGTTTACCCGCGGCCACCGCATTTAAGCCGCGGGTCACCGCCGAAAACGGGGAAGAAAACTAGCAGTCGCTGCGGTGACGGGGACAAGGCCATTCACCGACCGCGGAAACGGTGAACAGGTTTGTCCCCGCGGGCCAATGTACCCCCTTCTAGGAACCGCTATTTACCTGTGTTTCACCGCTCCTCGCTCGTCTGGCCAGCAGGGGTTGGGTACCCTCCTGCCGGCGATCTTAGGGGAGGCCATTGGGAGGCAGGGGAGGGGAGGAGCTGTCCGGTCCAACTTGGAAAGTAAGACTAAGGGGGTTCCGGGGTGGGAGGGTTCGTTGGGGGGGGGGGGTCCAGCAGGAGGGGTTGGGTACCCTCCTGCCGGCGATCTTAGGGGAGGCCATTGGGAGGACCGGCAGGAGGGGTTGGGTACCCTTCTGCTGCGATTGTCGGGAGGGCCGTTGGGGGGGTCTACAGGAGGGGTTGGGTGCCCTCCTGCCGTGATCGCTGGGGGGAGGGGAGACTTGCAGCCGCAGCCGCGGTCACTATGCTAATCACGGCAGCATTTAAAGTACATGTCGTGTTTGTTTTTGCATTGCTAGCCCCAGGGGTGGTGAAAGATTAGTGATTGAAAAACTGTATGAAAAATAACTATTTTAAATTTAGTGATCAAAATGTGTCAGTTTTGAGAATTTATATTAATTAATTTTTTCTCTGCGTGTTTTGTTTTTGTATAGTTATTAACTAATATTTAACTAAGTTTTAAAGTTTTAAAGAATGTTTCCTTTATACGTAAATAAAGAAAAGTGAATGGGATTGCAGTGGCGGTGACGGGGAGGTGAATGGGGTGGCAGTGGCGGTGACGGGGCGGTGAAGAGGATGGTGAGACGGGGACGGGGCGGTGACGGGGATGGTGAGACGGGGACGGGGCGGTGACGGGGATGGTGAGACGGGGACGGGGCGGTGACGGGGACCAATTTTTTCACCGTGTCATTCTCTAATTGTGATGTCGTAATGCCTCATTCCACAGTGTCAGAGCCAACCTCAGCAGTGATGTCACAATGGCTTCATTGTCCTATACTTGGCTCATGTAAGAGCATAAGAACAAATCCAAATGCACAAAAACACACCCTTAATGCTCAAGATTCAATATCAGATCACCTTCAAAAGGGAGAAAAGACCTCAGTGTCTAGGGGTACACTAAAAGGGCTACCCACATAGACAAACTGATCTCAAATGGAACTTGAGACCAGAAGACACATCCTTGGTCAGAAAAACTCCCAGAAGAAAGAAGACGCGATAAGGTAACAGTTTATAGCATGAGCTAATTCCGAAAAACAGTCTTATAAATCTTAGCTCCCAAATCACTTATCTGAAATTTGCTGTCTTCAGTCCATTGATACTGGTAGAAACTTGAGACTTAAACGCAGGCAAACACCGGCTCCAAAAAGGGATCAGCTTGATAACCAACTGCTAGCCTGCCTCCATCAAATCCAACAGGGCTCCCTGTTTCGCTAAAAAGCTTCTTCAGGGATTTGAGCGTCGATTCACCCTGTTGGATTTGATGGAGGCGGGCTAGCAGTTGGTTATCAAGCTGATCCCTTTTTGGAGCCGGTGTTTGCCTGCGTTTAAGTCTCAAGTTTCTACCAGTATCAATGGACTGAAGACAGCGATTTTCAGATAAGTGATTTGGGAGCTAAGATTTATAAGACTGTTTTTCGGAATTAGCTCATGCTATAAACTGTTACCTTATCGCGTCTTCTTTCTTTTGGGAGTTTTTCTGACCAAAGATGTGTCTTCTGGTCTCAAGTTCCATTTGAGATCAGTTTGTCTATGTGGGTAGCCCTTTTAGTGTACCCCTAGACACTGAGGTCTTTTCTCCCTTTTGAAGGTGATCTGATATTGAATCTTGAGCATTAAGGGTGTTTTTTTGTGCATTTGGATTTATTTGACATCCTTCTTGATTTATATTTATATTTAGAGCATAAGAACAGCCATACTGGGTCAGACCAATGGTCCATCAAGCCCAGTAGCCCATTCTCTCAAGGTGGCCAATCCAGGTTACTAGTACCTGGCCAAAACCAAAGAGCAGCAACATTCCATGCTACCGATCCAGGGCAAGCAGTGGCTTCCCCCATGTCTTTCTCAATAATAGACTATGGACTTTTCCTCCAGGAATTTGTCCAAACCTTTCTTAAAACCAGCTACGCTATCCGCTCTTACCACATCCTCTGGCAACGCGTTCCAGAGCTTAACTGTTCTCTGAGTGAAAAAAAATTTCCTCCTATTGGTTTTCAAAGTATTTACCTGTAACTTCGAGTGTCCCCTAGTCTTTGTCTTTTTCGACAGAGTGAAAAATCGATCCACTTGTACCCTTTCTACTCCTACCCTCCTTTCCCTCTTGTGTCAGTTTGTCTGTTTGGTCTTTCTATGGAATACCCTTATTTTTATTATTATATTTTATATGTACTCCGCTTAGAAATTTGATAGGCGTATGAACAAATTTTAAATAAACTTGAAACTTGATTATAACCACCAAACCAGATGTTTTATTTATTTATTTTTACGCCAGTTGCACTTTAGAAAAAATAAATAGTACCGTGTTTCCCCAAAAATAAGACAGTGTCATATTAATTTGGGGTCCAAAAAATGCATTAGGGCTTATTTGGGGGGGATGTCTTATTTTTTTTCCATGTACAACAATCATTTCTCCCTTCATCTCCTCCACCCCAATTCTTCCTCTTTCTTTTCTCCTCTCCCCCTCGCCGCATGTGCAGCATTTTTCTCCCCTCTTTCCCATTCCCTTGTGCAGCATCTTTCTATCCCTCCCTCCCATCCCCCTGTGCAGCAAAACCCCACCGACCCTCCCACCGTGAGTCTGACATACCTCCGCTCCAAGGCCCCCCAAAACAGCAGCGCCGGCAGCACTATGAACGAGCTGCTTCGTGGTCTTCCCCGCCAGGGTCGAGCCTTCCCTCTGCAGCATCTTTCTATCCCTCCCATACCCCTGTGCAGCAGAACTCCACTGGCCCTCTCACTATGACACGGCGGAGGGAAAGCCCCAACGGGGAAGACCACGAAGCTGCCCTTGCAGAGCGCTGCCACCGCTGCTGCTTTAGAAGGTCTCGGAGCGGAGGTAAGTCAGGTCTCACTGAGGTGGGGGGTCGCTGAATTGACGAGTCTGATTTTTTTTGGCAAATTGGGCAGCACTAGTGTTAGGGATGGAATCGTGGCGTGCCAAGGACATTCGGGGTGGGGGTGGGGCTTCGGTGGTCGATCTTAACTAGGGCTTATTTTGGGGGAAAACAGGGTAGTTGTAGCAGTGGTTGCCAACTCTGTGTGACTTTCAGGTACTATACATATTCTTTCTATGTGGTCTCAGCTGATTTTGTTATACTTTTTCATATCATTAATGCTAGTATAATACTGTGTCCTGTGGCTGGTGTGAAATAATCTGATACCAACAGGGCTGCCTGCATCACTTTGAACCATTAAATAGTAAAACGTGTTGGGAAAAGCTAGCATGCAAATTTAAATTACTTCAAGGCATGCTGGAGGCCTTTTTTGTTCTTATACAAATATTCATAATGAAGTTACAGAGAAGCTGAAAATAAATCTTACCCCAATTCCCTGTGCCAAGCGCGTGGAGATCACGCTGCAGCAGTGGCAGGCAACGCCATTCTTTGTGATACCCTGTAACGGCCTGGCACGTTAACAAAGCGTTTTTCTAATTAATCTGCTTGCCCTCGCAGCAAGGAGATGGGGATACGAAACGAGTAGCAAAAGTTCTAATTAGCAGGCACAGGAAGCTGCTGGGCCCCAGAGCGAAAATCTGAAATTAAGGAAATCAGATTCGATCGAGGCTAACAAAAATGAGTAGGAATGGGCCGCTGGGTGCCTCCGTTCATTGCTAGCGTTTCACAGCCATGTCTGGTTAAAAGTTTCCTAATGAATGTGTGAAACAAACCGAAAAGTTTGGATAATCAGTTAAAAAAAAAAAAAAAAAAGCCCAAAGTTGTTTTTTTTGGCCCATGTACAGTCCTGCATTCCGGTCTGTTAAAACAGCATAGCTCTCACACATTGGGCTAGATTCACAAAGCAAACCGATCGTGTACCGATCGGTTTGCGACCCCTTAATGTGCAAATTTCCCTCCGGCCTGATTCACTTGCCTCTCCTGCGATCCGCTTCGAATCCGTGCATGCAAATGAGGAGAAACGCATGCAAATTGGACAGCGACGCGATTCACTGCACAAAATTTCACAGCCGAGAGGGCTGGCCGATCAACGGAAGAAGCGACTGCTGGGGAGCAGTCGAAAACGTCCTTCCGACTCTCCTGTTCTATTGAAGCCCTGCTCTCTGCCCTGTCAGCCCCGATCTCCTGCAGCCCCGAACGCCTCCTGCAGCCCTGACCTGCCCGTTTCGATCTGCCTGCCCCGGCTCTCGCGGTCCTGCACCCCTGAATGCCTGCCTGACATGTCCTCTCTGCTCCCCCTGGCTCTGCCGCCTTCCCTCCAGGGCGAGACACAGTGCAGCCCCGCTTTAAACCCACGGGCTCGCACTGAAGGGAAGGAGGGAAGAGGCCGCCGCATGGAAGCAGGAAAGTCGGGCCTGAACATGCCTGCCTGCCCCGACCACATCTACCCCGACTGCCTGGGCAAGCCCATGGGTTTAACCCGAAGCGGGTTAAACCCACGGGCTGCAAAAGTTTAAAGTTAAAAAACCCCAAAACGTTGCGGCTGGGACAGGTCTGCGCATGCGCACAGATCGCGCATGCGTGAGCCGTGCAGACAGATGGGGGCGTTCCTCATCTGCATATTTTTGTTTCCTGAATTAGTCGGACCTGCCCGGATTGGGCCCGATCAGGCAGGTTAGTGAATCCACACACCCTCACACCCCTTCCTCTTGTCCCCACTAATTAATAAGACAACACACTCAGTTCTGGAAAACAGCCGCAGCTCTATTTATTGATCAATAATCTATATATATAAAATCGGAGGTATGTATGTATGTATGTATGTATGTGTGTGTGTGTGTGTGTATGTGCCGCGATCACGCAAAAACGGCTTGACCGATTTGAACGAAACTTGGTATGCAGATCCCTCACTACCTGGGATGATATGTTCTGGGGGTCTCGCGGCCCACCTGCACACGTGGGCGGAGCTACAAACAGAACATCTGATTTCACCCATTCATGTCCATGGAAAAAATGTAAACAGCTGCCATTCTCACTGTATTTAAAAAAACTGCTTGACCGATTTGAACGAAACTTGGTATGCAGATCCCTCACTACCTGGGGTGATATGTTCTGGGGGTCTCGCGGCCCACCTGCACATGTGGGCGGAGCTGCAAACATAAAATCAGATTTCACCCATTCATGTCAATGGAAAAAATGTAAAAAGCTGCCATTCTCACAGTAATTCAAAAACGGCTTGACCGCTTTGAACGAAACTTGGTATGCAGATCCCTCACTACCTGGGGTGATATGTTCTGGGGGTCTCGTGGCCCACCTGCACACGTGGGCGGAGCTACAAACAGAAAATCTTATTTCGCCCATTCATGTCAATGGAAAGGATGTAAAAAGCTGCCATTCTCACAGTAATTCCAACTATAAAACACTTTCTATGACACTATAACCACTAGGGACATCATTTCTATTCTACCACGGACACCATACATATAGAGTTTGTATGTTCTAACTGTGTTTGTAACTGTTTCCTTCATGCACCCCAGTTCATAATGTTATTACATTACATGAGTACTCACATATCCTGAACTAGGAACACAGGTTCCATTCTGAACCGGGAAAAAAACTACATGGAGTTTCTTTTCAACCTGAGTTTCCACATATTGAGTTGTTTAAATCAATACTGAAACTTTTGGATGCCACTTATTCCAACAGATCTTCCTTTTCAGTTTAAGAGATTGCTAATTCCAGTGAGACTTGCATTCATTCACCACTATAAAGTATCTTTATTTGAATCCATTTACAGTGTTATTGCTATAATTAAATACCCGTGCAACGCCGGGACATCAGCTAGTAACAATTAAATTAACATTGCATATATTAACAGCATTAACAAATTAAACATCTATTAACAAAATCAGCAAGCTCCTCCCGAGCTGCCAGGTGTAGACCAATCCCGCCACAAACAGCAAGAGTGACCTCATGCCCCTTTAACCTGGTCACCTGACCCCAAGGCACGGCTCCCAGCCAGCCCACCACTCATCGCCGGATGAGCCCCAGCACTCAGTAGCTCAGGAGACCCGCCACAGCCCCCCCCCCCCTCAATAAAAGAGCTACGACTAAGGAATCTTTCGGAACCCGATGCAATATCATCAAGCAAAAGATCCTATCCCACCGCCGATAGGTGAACTCCATCCCTGAGGTACAAGCCAGCTTCGTGGTCTTCCCCGTTGGGGCTTTCCCTCTGCCATGTCATAGTAAGAGAGTCGGTGGGAGTTCTGCTGCACAGGGGGATGGGAGGGAGGGATAGAAAGATGCTGCCGAGGAAAGGTTCGGCCACAATGAGGAAGACCACGAAGTAGCCCGTTGAGAGCACTGCCGGCGCTGCTGTTTTTGAGGGGCCTCGGAGCAGAGGTATGTCAGTCTCACGGTGGGAGGGTCGGTGGGGTTTTGTTGCACAGGGGGACGGGAGGGAGGGAAATAAAGATGCTGCAGAGGTAAGCCAGCACATCAACCCAAGCATGGAAAATCTGAATACCCCCATGACCCTCCACCCATTTTCCCATTTTCCGATTAAGCTTGGCCAACTCCTGCGACCAAGAACGGGGGCGGGGCACAATATCGGACCAAACCAACATCACTTCGGGGAATCAGTCAAGGACCACCCTCAAGTCTTCTTTCATGATATTAACCAAGTCCTTCCCAGGCCAGGCATCCACATCATTCCCCCCTAGGTGAATCAATAGAATATCGGGATGCCCTGTCCGAGACCGCAGATCCTTCAATAACAACAGCAGCTGACTCCGACGCATCCCTCGCTGGCCCCACCAGGACACACGTAAGCCACCATGTCCTAACCCAAGACGACGACCACCGGGGCGGAGAACTGCACGCACACCAGCCCAGTGTACAAAGGAATGGCCCACAATCCAAAGAGAATAACGGCTGCATCTTGAAGCTGAGAGAAAAACAACAAATCTTAACACCCATCAGCAGAATTCCCTCCCCCACCAGCAGCCCCTGCATTACCGGTTTCCCTGCCCTGGGCACAAGCCCGACCCCGAACCCCCACGCCGAATATATCCCTGAAAGTCATCAGAAACCCAGCGACCCAGCCGCTGTATGCCTTCCGCAGACATACCCGCCACACTCAAAACAGCCCGAAACTAAGAGGGGAACCATCCATATTCACAAACAAGATCTGACCCCCCCCCCCCTCAGGATGAATCGCAAGATAAGCATGCAGCCGCGACACCGGACAAGAGAGACTGCCGGTCACCGTGTGCAGCACAAGCCACTGACCGAAACTGCACTGATCAGTCTTGGAACTGACAATATAAAGTCTCAGCGAAGAGTCCCTGAAGCAAACGTGCTGAAGAAAGAGCCTGATACGACGGGCAGACCACAAGCTCACTAATACGCAAAGCACCGAAAAAGACAATGGAGAAGGCCGCCTGAAACAAACAAGCTTTGTAAGGGGAGCTCGCCACCCCAGGCAAAACCGCCAACAAGCGGAGGAGCAACTCATGCGTAGTCGGCAACCGAGAGTCACGGGGACTGGGTAGAACACGCCCCAGAGCCCTCAGCATGCGCTGCACCAAAAACCCGGTAACCGGGCAAGCCCAGCCCAGTGCCCGACAGAAAAAAAGGCAAACCTGGCCAAGCGCCCCTGCACAACACCCCGGTAAACCCGAGCCTGAAAAGAGGACAGCACGAAATCCTCCAGCAAGGATTCGGCCACATCGCCTGGGCATCAGCCCCTTGCAGCCAAAAGGCCGCCACCGTCCTGAACCCCCACATTGTAGTGCGACCATGTTGAAGCTGCTATTGACATACAGAACATCTCCCAGACTCCTTCCCTACCAGGCTCCACAAATGCACTGGCATCGGCGAACCTTCCGCCCGAGCTTCCGGCGCCAACTGACAAAACTGCAAAAAAAAAAAATGAAAGCGATGCCATTCTGCAATCATGGAACATGATGCTCCCGAATGTACAAATTCAGCCACAAGCAGCGCTTAACTAACTCACGCATCAGCGCATTGATCGTCAGACAGGGCGCAGCCTGTCGGTTAACAACCTCTACTGCCCCAGGTTGTCACACCTGTTACGCAAAGAGTCCAACCAGAGCTCCTGGTGGGCTCCCACTCTATCTAATGTACCTGGGGCAAAGGGGATTAAGCGACTTGCTCAGGGTCACAAGAAGTAGAGTAGGATTTGAACCCACAACCTCCGAGTGCCAAGGCCATAGCTCTAACCACTGCACCACACACTCCCGTGAGTGTCCCAGCTTGGGTGCAGAGGCCCCAAGAACTGGGCAAATACTTGGCGACGAATCCCAAAAGAAGGGAGCTGAATTTTGTTTGGCTTGTGCACGTCCTTAATATTTGATGTTGTAATTCTGTGTGTGAGTTTTCCGTGAAAACTGTTCAGACTTTCTGCAGTGCAGCTGTACCTAGCTTCTGTGCTTTGCAGAACCCTTTACCCCGTTGACTGAATGAAAAATATTTAAAACTCATGCTGGTGTGGGACTTTGGATCAGACAGAATGCATTAATCTTGTGTTCCCCAAACTTGTTCTCAGAACTCTGTAGCCAGCTGAGTCTATCCACAATGAATATGCATGAGATATATTTGAATATTCCAAGTCTTCAACGCGTATCCGTGGTGAATATCCTCAAAACTAGACTGGCTGCTGTATCCTCAGGACAGATATGGAAACCGCGGCATTAATATTTCCCATTTTTGTCTGTCTCTGGGACATGAACCAAGCATAAGCATTCCCGAATGCATAAAAGCATCGACCAGACAATCAATCAATCAGCCATAAAATGAAGTTTAAAGAGTGTGTTGACTAAGGGTCACAACGCAATGGACCACTTAAAGGTTGACAAGATCTTGGTGACAGATCCCCAAAGGAATATTTTTGTAGAACATTTTGTAACTTTGGCTAATTTCTGTTACATCAAAAATACCTTTTCATGAACTTACAAATGTGTTGATTCTTTGCCCATCTGACACAAAAAAGGCCCTGCTACACATTGTAGTGAGAGAGAGGTAGCCAGTATGTTTATTTTCCATTAGTGTTTGATAAACTGCCTTTCACTGGGGGGAAATCAAACATAAACTAAGTAAGGAAACCCTAAATAAGGAAGGACGTATATAAAAAATAGTTGCAGAGCATCCTACGAACACGCTTGCAAGCGTCGGGCTTGCTAGAAACTCTGCATTTTAAAGATAAGTAGCCCATCATGTTGTGTATACAAAAATAAATAAAAAAAATATGAAGCACAGCAAGAATTAAGTTGAGCACCAGGAGGAGGAAGTTATAAGGGTATTTGGTCATAAGGGTATTATACTCTTAACCAAGTGGGTTTCTGAGTCGACCCTTTATCCTCCAATTCTCACTTTAATATATCCTGTTGTGGGATCTATTTGCATCTGTGGATTTTGCAGTTAATCCCTCAAACCATCTTCCCTGATTTTTCATTAGTTTACTATGATGGTTTGGAGAATCCCCAGCCTGAGTCCTGCTTTTCTTTTTTTAAACTTTTTGTTTGCTGCATCCATAACTTCATTTGCAAAAGCTTAAAAACAGAAAGTAGCATGGCTTCTACTTCATTGCAAATGGAGGCATGCAGCTGAACAATGCTGACCTCATAATGAGATCATCAAGGTACACCTGCAGGGTAGAATGCCACAATTAAAATACATGCAGGGATTTGAACCTATGACCTGAGGAAGATGGAAACAGGGCTTTTACCCATTGAGCCACAACAGCTTCCACTAATATCTTCATTCCTCATATCTGATATGATAGCTTAGGGATCTGCTACGCTACGATCTTGTCAGCTATTTTCACAGTCACATAGCTAGGATCACTGAGCTCTCATGGTAGGAAACACCATGACTGAAAAGCAGCAGTTGTGGTTCAATGGGTAAAAGCCCTGTTCCCATCTTCTAGAAGTCATAAATTCAAATCCCAGCACGTATATAATTGTACCATTCAACATTGCAGGTGCACCTTGATGATCTCACAATGAGGTCAGTATTGTGCAGCTGCAAACCTCCATTTGCAATGAAGTAGAAGCCATGCTAAAATCTGTACCGGTTTTTAAGCTTTTGCAAATGAAGTTATGTATGCAATCTATAATAAAGCAAAAATAAAAACCCAGAGAGATATTTAGCAGATCGCGTTAAGGACGTCCAAACTGTGCCTAAGTTCAATCCATAGAATTCAGGTCTATCTGAAGACCAAACTAAGCCAAAAGTAGACCTGTTTATCATTCGCCTACAATGTAGGCATGAGATGGATGCTCTAGGTCATTCAGCATTATGCAAATAAATCGAAGGCCCCCCTTACCCAGACCACACCCATGCCTATTCCATTAGCCATGAGTTTTCCCAATGGGCGTCCATGAAATTGTGGAGGTGCCTACAAAGTGACAACCGCATCCTTTGGACGTCCATGTGCCAATTATCACTTGTTAAGACCCTTAAATTGCTCATTAACTATTTAGTTTGGACGCCTAAATCCCACTCAGTGTTACACAGGACTTTGGCGCCATTTAGGCACCTTTTATAGAATCAGGGCCTTTGTGTCTAGTATTGTTAATTGTACAGCATACAGTTTCCTGTTTTGTTTATTTTATTGTTGTTTTTTAATTATTTCCCTTTGATTTTTATCTATTGTTAACCACTTTGATTTGACTTTTTTTTTTTTTTTAATAATAATGGAGGTCTATCAAATAAAATAACTCAAAGAGGATTACAATAGTATCAAGACCTTACTAGGTGCCTTGAAGTATGATGAGTACGTCTGGGAGGTCATTGGAGACTTCAGAATGGTGGTTGCGTTTAATTCTGGTCTCCTTATCTCAAGAAAGATATAGGGCTCCTTTTACAAAGCTGCGTTAGCGGCTTTATCGCACGCACATTTTTAGCACGTGCTAACTCCCGCGCTAGCCGAAAAACTACCGCCTGCTCAAGATGAGGTGGTAGCGGCTAGCGTGGCCGGCAAATTATCGCACGCTATTACGCGCGTTAAACCGCTAACGCGGCTTCGTAAAAGGAGCCCATAGTGGTGCTAGAAAAGGTTCAAAGAAGAGCGACCAAGATGGTAAAGGGGATGGAAAGACTAAAACGGTTAGGGCTCTTCAGCTTGGAAAAGAGACGGCTGAGGAGAGATATGATTGAAGTCTACAAAATCCTGAGTGGAGTAGAACGGGTCCAAGTGGATCGATTTTTCACTAGGGGACACTCAATGAATTTACAGGAAAATACTTTTAAAACCAATAGGAGGAAATTTTTTTTCACTCAGGGAATAGTTAAGCTCTGGAAAGCATTGCCAGAGGTTGTGGTAAGAGCGGGAAGCAAAGCTGGTTTTAAGAAAGGTTTAGACAAGTTCCTGGAGGAAAAGTCCATAGTCTGTTATCGAAAAAGACATGGGGGAAGCCACTGCTTGCCCTGATTCGGTATCATGGAATGCTGCTACTCTTTGGGGTTCCGGAATCTTTTCTTACTCTTTGGGATTCCGGAATCTTGCTATTCTTTAGGATTCTGAATGGAATGTTGCTGCTCTTTGGGGTTCCGGAATCTTTTGTTACTCTTTGGGATTCCGGAATCTTGCTATTCTTTAGGATTCTGAATGGAATGTTGCTACTCTTTGGGGTTCCGGAATCTTTTCTTACTCTTTGGGGTTCCGGAATCTTGCTATTCTTTAGGATTCTGAATGGAATGTTTCTACTCCTTGGGTTTTGGCCAGATACTAGTGACCTGGAATGGCCACCGTGAGAACGGGCTACTGGGCTTGTCGACCATTGGTCTGACCCAGTAAGGCTATAAAACTATAAAACTGGGGAGCTGTTCTAGAAATTCATTGCCCTGTTCATGAAAAAGTATTTGCTCAGGTTACTTTTGAAAATTTTCTCAGATCGGCTTCATTCTTTACTCCTCATTGCCGAGCTTCCTTTCAATTGAAAGAGACTCGCCTCCTGTGCATATATGCTATATATGATAGAGAATTTTAAATATCTATCTCCCCTCTCAAATATTTTTTCTCCAAAGTATAGAGATCTTGAAGTCTGTCCCCATATGCTTTATGATGAAGACGACTCCCTCCAGTTTATCTTTTGAAAGTCCAGTCTCCAGAATTCTATACAATATTCTAAATGAGTCTTATACAGGGGGCATCAATACCTCCTTTTTTCTACCGGCCATTCTTCTCCCTATGCACCCAAGCAACCTTGTAGCTTTCACCATCAACTTTTCCACTTCTACAACTACTGCTGTTAATTATTTCTATAGCGCTACCAGACGCACGCAGCGCTGCACAGTCAAAGAATAAGAAAACAGTTCCTGCTCGAAAGAGCTTACAATCTAACCAGACAAACAGGATGTCATGGATACAGTTAAGGGGAAGGGTTAATCTGCTGTCTGCGTTGGAGGGTAGAGGGGAGTACAGGACAATCAAGCCATTGTGACATCACCGATGAGGTTGGCTCTTATTGGTGGAATGAGGCATTATGACATCACAGTCTCAGTTCTGTTCCCCAAAGACTGAAACTCTTCACACTACTACTATGAATTAGTTCTATAGCACTACTAGACGTACGCAGAACACAATCCCTGCTCCAAAGAGCTTACAATCGAAACAGACAAATAGGATGTCATGGATACAGTTAAGGGGAACGGTCAATCAGCTGGCTGGGTTGGAGGGCAGAGGGGAGTACAGGACAATCAAGCCATTGTGACATCACCGATGAGGTTGGCTCTTATTGGTGGAATGAGGCATTATGACATCACAAGCTCAGCTCTGCTCCCCAAAGTCTGAAACTCTTCACACTACTACGACTATGAATTATTTCTGTAGTGCTGCCAGACGCACACAGCGCTGCACAGTCACAAAGAGTAAGAAAACAGTCCCTTTGGCCACCATAATTATATATTTGCAAGCCTAGCACCCGCATGTAATAAGTTTAGAAGAGAACCTCAGTGCAATGTTTCCCTACAAAGAGTCCCTTTGCCATGCCACTGCTTAAGACAGCGTGGCACAGAGATTAGAGGTCTGTCAGTCAGACTTACTGCCACTGGATTCTTATGCTGATACAGACAAATATCACGAGAACAATGTAGCTCTGGGCTCCCCTCCCCCACACCATCCTTTCTGGAGCAATGAATTCTGGATAGGTTTGCCCAGATCATTATACCCCGGAACGGCCGACCGGAGCTTTCCAGAAGATTTTCCAGCATGCCACGGCTGCAGAAGGGGGGCCCCTCCTCCCCTTCCGGCTCTTTGTTTTCCATGGCACCCGCTGCTGAGACAGCAGCCTGGCTCCCTAGTGGAGCGTGATAGATGGAAATCCACAGCGCAGCCTAGGTCAGGCTGATAAACTAAGCCCCATCATGCATCAGTGAACTCTCATTTTTGAGAGATTGCTTGCTGAGCTGAAGGAAGGTGCCCACAGGGAGCTGGCTTCCATCTCGTTCTGATGGGCTGACTGAAAACTCCTGCTGCCTGCTATTAGGCCCCAGTGAGCCAACTTGCTTCCTATCAGCTCTCTGCTCCCACCAGTGTGCCCTTCACGCTGCATTTAGCAGTTGTCTGTGAATAAGAACAGAAGGAGGAGGAGGAGGAGAGCGCAGCCTACCTGTTACCTGCTGGACTACGGGGAAGGAAATCATTGCCAACGTGGACGTGGCTTTAACTGCCCTTTAAGGAACCCATTCCCAGTTTGCATGTCTGTGGCCGGTTCTTCAATGTGTATGTTGCCTGGGTCATAAGAACATAAGAATTGCCATCTCCGGATCAGACCCTGGGTCCATCAAGTCCGGTGATCCGCACACGCGGAGGCCCCGCCAGGTGTACCCTGGCCTAGTTTTAGTCCCCATATCACCGTATGCTTCTCAAGGGAGATGTACATCTAATTTAACCCTTACCCGTATCACTCTATGCCACTCTTAAGGAGATGTGCATCTAATTTAACCCTTACCCGTATCACTCTATGCCTCTTTTAAGGAGATGTGCGTCTAATTTAACCCTTACCCGTATCACTCTATGCCACTCTTAAGGAGACGTGCGTCTAATTTAACCCTTACCCGTATCACTCTATGCCTCTCTTAAGGAGATGTGCGTCTAATTTAACCCTTACCCGTATCACTCTATGCCACTCTTAAGGAGATGTGCGTCTAATTTAACCCTTACCCGTATCACTCTATGCCACTCTTAAGGAGATGTGCGTCTAATTTAACCCTTACCCGTATCACTCTATGCCACTCTTAAGGAAATGTGCGTCTAATTTAACCCTTACCCGTATCACTCTATGCCACTCTTAAGGAGATGTGCGTCTAATTTAACCCTTACCCGTATCACTCTATGCCACTCTTAAGGAGATGTGCGTCTAATTTAACCCTTACCCGTATCACTCTATGCCACTCTTAAGGAGATGTGTGTCTAATTTAACCCTTACCCGTATCACTCTATGCCACTCTTAAGGAGATGTGTGTCTAATTTAACCCTTACCCGTATCACTCTATGCCACTCTTAAGGAGATGTGCGTCTAATTTAACCCTTACCCCTATCACTCTATGCCACTCTTAAGGAGATGTGCGTCTAATTTAACCCTTACCCGTATCACTCTATGCCACTCTTAAGGAGATGTGCGTCTAATTTAACTCTTACCCGTATCACTCTATGCCTCTCTTAAGGAGATGTGCGTCTAATTTAACCCTTACCCCTATCACTCTATGCCACTCTTAAGGAGATGTGCGTCTAATTTAACCCTTACCCCTATCACTCTATGCCACTCTTAAGGAGATGTGCGTCTAATTTAACCCTTACCCCTATCACTCTATGCCACTCTTAAGGAGATGTGCGTCTAATTTAACTCTTACCCGTATCACTCTATGCCTCTCTTAAGGAGATGTGCGTCTAATTTAACCCTTACCCCTATCACTCTATGCCACTCTTAAGGAGATGTGCATCTAATTTAACCCTTACCCCTATCACTCTATGCCACTCTTAAGGAGATGTGCGTCTAATTTAACCCTTACCCGTATCACTCTATGCCACTTTTAAGGAGATGTGCATCTAATTTAACCCTTACCCGTATCACTCTATGCCTCTCTTAAGGAGATGTGCGTCTAATTTAACCCTTACCCGTATCACTCTATGCCTCTCTTAAGGAGAGGTGCGTCTAATTTAACCCTTACCCGTATCACTCTATGCCACTCTTAAGGAGATGTGCGTCTAATTTAACCCTTACCCGTATCACTCTATGCCACTCTTAAGGAGACGTGCGTCTAATTTAACCCTTACCCGTATCACTCTATGCCACTCTTAAGGAGATGTGCGTCTAATTTAACCCTTACCCGTATCACTCTATGCCACTCTTAAGGAGATGTGCATCTAATTTAACCCTTACCCGTATCACTCTATGCCTCTCTTAAGGAGATGTGCGTCTAATTTAACCCTTACCCCTATCACTCTATGCCAATCTTAAGGAGACGTACGTCTAATTTAACCCTTACCCCTATCACTCTATGCCACTCTTAAGGAGACGTGCATCTAATTTAACCCTTACCCGTATCACTCTATGCCTCTCTTAAGGAGATGTGCGTCTAATTTAACCCTTACCCCTATCACTCTATGCCACTCTTAAGGAGATGTGCGTCTAATTTAACCCTTACCCCTATCACTCTATGCCACTCTTAAGGAGATGTGCGTCTAATTTAACCCTTACCCCTATCACTCTATGCCACTCTTAAGGAGATGTGCATCTAGTTTACCCTTAAATCCTAGAACGGTGGATTCTGCAATTACTTCCTCTGGGAGAGCATTCCAGGTGTCCACCACTCGCTGGGTGAAACAGAACTTCCTGATATTCGTCCTGGACCTGTCCCCCCTCAGTCTATGTCCTCTTGTCCGTGTCACGCTGGACATTGTAAATAACTGCTTTCCCTGCTCCTTGGAAGATTAATGAGATTCACAAGCCACACTTGTAATATCAGCTTGCCCATTTACCACGCAGAGGCTGCATGTAGGGTATTGTTTTTCAGGCAGAGATAAAATTGCACCTGCTGTTATCCTGTTTCACATCATTGGCATTGACAGCTGAGTTCAGCCGAGATCGTTTCTGCCATGCTTGTTTTAGCAGACAGCCTGGAAAGAGTCATTCGAAAATAACAGCCCATTAACAGTATTTTGTGGTGAAATTTATCAATACTTACCAGGAAGACGGAGGCTGGCAGAATCTGTCAGCCGTGCTCATAACCCCCCATTTTATCTCTGTGACAGTCCCTCGGATGATGCATGGTCCTTCCTTTCCCTAGGCCGTTCTGGGGCTATTGCTCCCTGCCCCCCCCCCCTTTCCCTTCTCACGGGAGGCTGGTATCTCTGACCTGCTCGATTACATTTGTCACCATATTTCATGGCTGACAGACATTATGAGATAACAGCTTCGGCCTTTATCGGCACTAATCCAAGATCATGGCTTTAGGCAGCATCTGTGTGCCTTGACGTGATCTGAGAGGAAATATTTCTTTGTTACCGCAGCCTCTGTTAAGACATCTGGTATACTTGCCTTTGAGGCCATCATAAGAACAAAAGAATATTAAGAATAGCCATACTGAGTCAGGCCAATGGTCCATCAAGCCCAGTAGCCCGTTCTCACGGTGGCCAATGCAGGTCACTAGTACCTGGCCAAAACCCAAGGAGTAGCAACATTCCATGCTACCGATCCAGGGCAAGCAGTGGCTTCCCCCATGTCTTTCTCAATAACAGACAATGGACTTTTCCTCCAGAAACTTGTCCAAATCTTTCTTAAAACCAGCTACGCTATCCGCTTTTACTACAACCTCTGGCAACGTGTTCTGGAGCTTAACTATTCCCTGAGTGAAAAACTATTTCCTCTTATTGGTTTTAAAAGTATTTCCCTGTAATTTCATCGAGTGCCCCTTAGTCTTTGTCATTTTTGACGGAGTGAAAAGTTGATCCACTTGTACCCGTTCTACTCCACTCAGGATTTTGTAGACTTCAATCTCTCCTCAGCCGTCTCTTTTCCAAGCTGAAGAGCCCTAACTGTTTTAGTCTTTCCTCCTACGAGAGGAGTTCCATCCCCTTTATCATCTTGATCGCTCTTCTTTGAACCTTTTTTAGCGCCGCTATATCTTTCTTGAGATAAGGAGACCAGAATTGAACGCAGTACTCCAGGCGAGGTCATCTTTACATCCTTGAGCTCTTTGTTATTTTTACTCTCTTTCTCATCTTCTCCAGGGATTGAAGACAAAGTTGGACAAGTTCCTGCTAAACCGGAACGTACGCAGGTGAGGCTGGACTCATTTAGAGCCCTGGGCTTTGACCTGGGGGCCACCGGGTGAGCGGATTGCTGGGCACAATGGACCACTGGTCTGACCGAGCAGCGGCAATTCTTATGTTCATATGTTCCAGTGTATATACAGACCCTTTAGTCATTTGTTCAAAGTATTTAAATAAAAGTACAGTGAGAAGCATATTAAAAATGTGCTTAAGTAAAAGTAAAAAAAAAACTTATTGCCTAATACTGTGTAATACTTTATGAGTAAAAAGTAAAAGTACCACCATGACAATGAATATAGCTATTAACATTTTTATCCTAACCTTATTGCTCTGTCGATTCACTTTGCTTTTAGTAAAAGTAAATTTTTGAGAATGACTGTCACTTATGCAAATGTGCTGATGACTTATCCAGCATAGCTACAAAGGTGCTCTACAACAACTGCACCAGCGGAAAGTGGATTGTTCAGCTTGATTTAATCTAATCTAATCTAATCCTTAGGTTTGTATACCGCATCATCTCCACGTTCGTAGAGCTCGACGCGGTTTACAGTAGGAGAAATAGGAAGGAACTACAACAGAGGGTTAGAGGTAGAAGTGTGAAGAAAATTTACAGGACTTGGGTTGCCAAGATAGAAGAGTTTCCTTGATTCCTAAGTTGGAGGGAGACTTACATTTTTTGAGAAAAGCCAGGTTTTCAGATGTTTGCGGAAAGAAAAAAAAAAAAAAAAGTTCCCTCAAATTAGACTAAGCTGTAACATTACTGATGTCTTCTGAAACTGTTGACCTGGATTGGCCACCGTGAGAACAGGCTACTGGGCTAAATGAACCATTGGTCTGACCCAGTATGGCTGTGCTTATGCGAGTCATGGAATCGAGGGTGAATTACTCATGTGGATTAAAAACTGGATGGCGGATAGGAAACAGAGAGAGTGTGTGTGTGTGTAAATGGACAATACTTGGACTGGAAAAGAGTCACGAGTGGAGTGCCTCAGGGTTCGGTGCTTGGGCCCGGGCTCTTCAACATATTTATAAAAGACCTGGAAATTGGGACGATGAGCGAGGTGATAAAATATGCGGACGATACGAAGTTATTCAGAGTAGTGAAGACACAGGAGGATTGCGAAGACCTGCAACGGCACATAAACATGCTCGAGAAATGGGCTGCGGCATGGCAAATGAGGTTCCATGTGGATAAGTGTAAGGTGACGCATGTCGGTAACAAAAATCTTATACAGGATGTCTGGTGCAGTACTTGGAGAGACCCCCCAGGAAAGAGACTTGGGAAAACTGGTCAACAAGTCAATGATGCCATCTGCGCAATGCGCGGCAGCGGCGAAAAGGGCGAACCTAATTATAGGAATGATTAAGAAGGGGATCACGAACAGATCGGAGAAGGTTATCATGCCATTGTACCAGGGCCATGGTACGCCCTCACCTGGAATACTGCGTCCAGCACTGGTTGCCGTACATGAAGAAAGACATGGTACTACTCGAAAGGGTCCAGAGAAGAGTGACTAAAATGGTTAAGGGGCTGGAGGAGTTGCCGTACAATGAGAGATTAGAGAAACTGGGCCTCTTCTCCCTTGAAAAAAGGAGACTGAGAGGGGACATGATCGAAACATTCAAGATACTGAAGGGAATAGACTTAGTAGAGAAAGACAGGTTGTTCACCCTCTCCAAGGTAGGGAGAACAAGAGGGCACTCTCTAAAGTTGAAAGGGGATAGATTCCGTACGAACGTAAGGAAGTTCTTCTTCACCCAGAGAGTGGTGGAAAACTGGAACACTCTTCTGGAGAATGTTGTAGGGGAAAACACCCTTCAGGGATTCAAGACAAAGTAGATAAAGACAGGTTGTTCACCCTCTTCAAGGTCGAGAGAACGAGAGGGCACTCTCTAAAGTTAAAAGGGGATAGATTCTGTACAAACGTAAGGAAGTTCTTCTTCACCCAGAGAGTGGTAGAAAACTGGAACGCTCTTCCGGAGGCTGTTACAGGGGAAAACACCCTCCAGGGATTCAAGACAAAGTTAGGCAAGTTCCTGCTGAACCAGAACGTACGCAGGTAGGGCAAGTCTCAGTTAGACCGCTGGTCTTTGACCAGAGGGCCGCCACATGAGCGGACTGCTGGGCACGATGGACCACTGGTCTGATCCTGCAGCGGCAATTCTGATGTTCTTAATTGGCTGTTTTGGGGTGCCCGGTTTTGTAAAATGTGCCACTTGTACTGACATTTACATGTGGGAGTGTGTTACCAGCCAATGGTCTGTCATGCAGGAAGAAGGTCACAAGAGGGAGCTTGATGCCTACTTGGGATGGTATATGGGTCACTTCATTGATTCCCTATCCGTTTCCGCTTACAGTTCAAACTCCTGTTACTGACGTACAATTGTATTCACTCTGCAGCTCCTCAGAATCTCTCCTCTCTCCCCACTTCCCTCTCTCCCCCCCCTCCCCGGGTACTCCACTCATCAGTTAGTCTCTCTTACCTGTACCCTTCTCTTCTATTGGCAACTCTAGACTCCTTCCCTTCTGCTTTGCTGCACTGTATGCCTGGAACAAACTGCCTGACTCGATATGTCAGGCTCCGCCTCTGGCAGTCTTCAAATCCAGTGTCTAGTAGCGCTATAGAAATGATTAATAGTAGTATGGAATGTTGCGACTCTTTGGGGATTCCAAATAATAGCATCATTGCAGAACCTCATAGAACAATAACATTCCGGAATCCTGACTCGATACGTCAGGCTCCGCCTCTGGCAGTCTTCAAATCCAGACTTAAAGCCTATTTCTTTCAATTACAAACTCCAACCCACCTGCTAAGCATCAATATCTGTCTTATGATTCCCTCGGTAATTCCCCCACCTGAGCCCTGTGTATTGATGCACCTTCTTGCCCAGTTTGTCTGTCTTGACTAGACTGTAAGCTCTTTAGAGCAGGGACTGTCTCTTCTGTGTTTTGATATACAGCACTGCGTATGTCTAGTAGCGCTATAGAAATGAGCAGTGGTAGTAGTGGAAGCTGTCTGAACGCTCCGTGACATCACAATGCATCTGCGTCATACCCAGAATTCTTGATGACATCATAATGCAGCTATATACGGTTCCTCCAACTGATGCACCTTCTTGTCCAGTTTGTCTGTCTTGACTAGATCGTAAGCTCTTTTGAGCAGGGACTGCGTCTTCTGTGTTTTGATGTACAGCGCTGTGTATGTCTAGAAGCGCTGTAGAAACGGTTGTAGTAATATGCCAGCAAGGCCACCAGGGCGCGCTCCGGAGACTGGAGTCAAAG
The DNA here is from genome assembly GCF_902459505.1 of Geotrypetes seraphini. Lineage (NCBI taxonomy): Eukaryota > Metazoa > Chordata > Amphibia > Gymnophiona > Dermophiidae > Geotrypetes > Geotrypetes seraphini. Next base: position 109,395,624 of record NC_047084.1, read on the forward strand.
AGTAGAACCGAGAAGGCAAGGTTGTCTTCCTGAGGGAAATACAGTCCCCAAGAGGCTTAGAGGCTGGGTCCTTGGAAGCTTTGGGAAGTAAGGAAAACCCAAGATGAAATCTTCTTGGATGGGGGGGGGGGGTGAGAGAAAGACAGAGCATTCTGGAATACCCTATGAGAGAGAGGTCTCAGAGGAGGGATCTTGACTAAGGTAGGGCTGGGTTCCTGGGTAGAGTTAATCTAGAACCTCCTCACTCCTGGATAAGTTCCTTTGGAAAAGCTAGTTCTGCAAGTATATTGTAAGTCTTGACAGAGCTAGGGGATGGACAAAGTGTTAAATGACTGGTTGTTTTAAGAAAATGTTCCTTCAAGCACTGATAAAACTTAGCAGGGGAAAGGAGAAGGAGCCCTAGCAATGTTTTGGGGGGTTGAAGGATGACATGGAAAGAAATGTCAAAAGGGTAAATGTCATCCACGGTTTGGAAGTGAATAAGCAAAAAAAGAGCAAAATCCCCCTAGTCTGCTATAGAGCAAGTACCACAAGAGTCAGACTTGTCCACGCACTCATTTTCCCAGTGGTCAGTTATGGATGTGAAAGCTGGACACTATGGAAACAAGACAGAAAGAAGATAGACTCATTTGAGCTTGGGTGCTGGAGAAGGCGTACCGTAGACCGCCAGAATAACTAAGCAAATCGATTCTGGAAGAGATCAAACCGGCTATGTCACTTGAAGCCCAAATGATGAAGTTACGACTGTCTTATTTGGGTCACACCGTCAGAAGAGAGAGATCACTGGAGAAGGACATCATGTTTGGGAAGATCGAAGGAACCAGGCGAAGAGGGCAACCTGCTTTCAGATGACCGGACACAATGAAAACAACCATGGGGATGATGCTGGAGGACCTTTCCGAACTGGCACAAAACTGATTTCTTTTTCAGATCCACAATTCATCAGGTCGCTAGGACTCAAGCATGAGTTGGTGGCACATAACAACATTCACATAAACCTTGTTTTCCAGAGAGGAGAGAGAAGGGCAAGTGAGCGTCTTGCACAAGGAGGCCAAGATGATGCCTCCTCAGAGTCTGAGCTGGAAAAAGGAACATTTTTGAAGTCACCTTGACTTAAAGAGGACTGGGAGATAGAGCCCTGTATCAGTAATTACGGAGCTAATCAAGCTTTGCCTCTGAAGTGGGTTTTTGTTGTTGTTGTTGTTGTAGAGACTAGGGTATTTTCCCATGGCACAAATGGTTGCTAGCCCTTAGAAGTGGATGGAGAACTGGCCTTGATCTCAGTGAGGTCCTGTGGCTTTCTTGTTGGCCATCTTTCGGAGGGAGGAGTATCTCACGGGCCGCATCAAGGTGGAAGAAGATATCTTCTTTTTCAAGGGTCCCGCGGCAACAAGGGGGCATCCGTGGAAAATCAGGGGCGGGAAACTGCACGGGGACACCAGGAAATTCTTTTTCACTGAGAGGGTGGTTGATCGCTGGAATAGTCTTCCACTTCAGGTTATTGAGGCCAGCAGCGTGCCTGATTTTAAGGCCAAATGGGATAGACACGTGGGATCTATTCACAGAGAAAGGTAGGTGAGGGTCATTGGGGTGGGCAGACTAGATGGGCCGTGGCCCTTATCTGTCGTCTATTTCTATGTTTCTATATGGGATAGTTACGTGGGATCTATTCACAGAGAAAGGTAGGGGAAGGTCATTGGGGTGGGCAGACTAGATGGGCCGTGGCCCTTATCTTCTGTCTATTTCTATGTTTCTATGAGGAGCCTAACCTTACCATTATCATGGCACTTGCATGCCTGAAGACAGGATCCAAATCCGGCAGATCCAGTTGTGAGGAGGAGCGGATGCCTTGAGCCATCGGGGAGAGAGATGGTGGAGGTCAGGATGAACCACGCCAGTGTGGAGGATGAGGACCAGAGAGGCCAGTAGCCCAGTCAGGGCCCACATGTGAAAACTCACCTGTGCAGACTCACATGTGCAGACTCACCTTTGCTGCATGTAAAAGGTACCAGGGCAGGGTGGGGCACATGCATTGGCAGTAATTCCAGGGACGGAGACAGTGGCGTAGGAAGGGTGAGCTTCTCCGGCATGAGCAGCGTGCTCACATTGGTATTGGCTCGCCCTATGATGTCACTTTCTAGGCACAGGTCCCAGAAGCGACGTCAGAGAGTGCCGGGGCTGATGCGGACAGCAACCTTGCACTGGGGAAGTCAAAAAAGGGATGGGGGAAGGCAAGGGACGTGCATTTGCGGCAAGGAGAGGAGCGGGGGAGGGGGCAGAGAGGCTGAGGGGTGCTGCACCCTTAGGAAGACCACGCCTGGGGCAGACCACCCTCCTCCCCGCACCGCTCTTACTATACCGCTGGACGGAGGGTCAGTCACACTTGGTGGCAGAAGGAACGGAGCGAACTGCAACCGTGAGGCCAGATGGAGAAGGTGCCAAGGTCATTCGACCCATAGGGAGAGAAAACCAATGGCAGAGCTTCCAGATCCTGGAGCGATGGTGGCTCTGCTAAAATTGTCACAAGGCTTATGAGAAGCCAGCATCCAGAAGGGCAGTGAGAAGCCTCTTTATCTTTCGCAGTTCCACCTTATGCGCGGAAGCCCACCGGAATCGTCGCCAGGGGACGCCAAAGGATGAGACAGACTTTGGATGCGGCATACTTGGAGACCTGAGGGACTTGACCCAGAGGAAGGTCTGCAGGAATGGACATGGAAAACCCAGGAAGAATCGGGTACCTTTGATCCGTTTCGGAACTCAAGGAATGGGGAAAAGTCCGGGGAGGAAGAGGATAGCCCAATAACAGGTGACTGGCGAGTGTGAGAAGACCCTAAAGCCAAACCCAGGAGGGCCAGGGGACTGTCATAAAGGGAAAATACTCCAGTCCTGGTTACATTAGGGAACTAGTGAAGTAGAGCTAGACCCGAACCCAGGAGGGGAGGGATCGTCATACCTGCCCTTGGAGAACGATACGCCCGCAACAGATGACAAGTGGAATAATCAATATTTACTTAGATTATTTATTTATTTAATTCGATTTCTATCCCGTCCTCCCGGGAGCTCAGAACGGGTTACAAGCCAACATTCACAGTATGTTACATTGGACAGTACATTTGGTTAATACAACACCATACAATACAGTAGACATTCATAGGATATTCCTGGGGAGGTAGTACAGTAGATTGGACCAGAGGGTCGCCAACTAGTGGTTAGTGGGAGAGAGTTGAGGGGATTGTTTGCGGTAGGACCTTTAGTTGAAGAGAAGAGTCTTCACAGCTCTTCGGAAGGTCATTAAGGCTGTCAAGTCTCCCCCCTCCCCCATCCCCACCCTGGTTGTATAATGCATGGCTTTGACACGCAGCTCCTGATTGGTGAGGCCCGACTTTAGTACAGGAAGAGGCGGTCGGAGCATACCGTGAGTAATTTCCTTCCCTCGCCGGAGCTCCGGTTGCCCTCTCCTATCTCCCCTGCTAAAAACCGTATTTGCGGTTTTCCAACATTTGCCGGGGTTCCTGGAACGGAACCCCAGTGAATATCGGGGGAATACTGTATATAAAAGTCACATTCACTTAAGGGATGAGAAGGAGGTTTTGATATAAATGATTACATAAGAACATAAGAATTGCCGCTACTGGGTCAGACCCTTGGTCCATCGTGCCCAGCAGTCCGCTCCCATGGCGGCCCTTAGATCAAAGACTAACGCCCTAATTGAGTCTAGCCCTACCTGCGTACGTTCTGGTTCAGCAGGAACTTGTCTAACTTTGTCTTGAATCCCTGGAGGGTGTTTCCCCCTATGACAGCCTCTGGAAGAGCGTTCCAGATTTCTACCACTCTCTGGACTTGAAATAACATATACGTTATATGAGGTCCTATGCACTGAAATTTCTTATCCATATGATATATCAACCTCCTAGTTGATGCACCAATTGGGAGAGGTTTAAAATGTGGGTTTGTTGTTAGCTAATTAAAAGGTTCTGGTATGTAGTTGTGATTGGAACCGCGTTGGTCAGCTGCATTAGTTTGCCATAAAAATCTAAAGCCGACCCCCTATTTTTGTGAATAATTTAAATGTGGGTCGGATACAAGCTATAAAGATCCGTTTTCTAGTGTATTTGGTTAGCAATTGATTATTTAGGATTGGCACATTTGAGGAAATAATTTACACAGCTGTGGCTGTGTTTTTAGGGTTTAATGAACATACGTCTCTCCTGCGTGTTAGAAAATGAGCCAGGAATCAAGCGATCTGCACATCATGCGTACGTGTGATGTCATCACGGCAACATCCACGCCTGCGCGGAAGCCCTCCAGACGGGGCCCTGAGCTTACTAACCATGGGAAGAGAGGCGCCGGCAAAGGGTGAGAGATGCTGGCGCCGCGAGAGGCACGTCCTGTGGATGCTGGCACCGGCGCCTCTCCTCGCTGGCGTCTCACGGCGCACCCTGAATCTCGCCGCGGCAGACAGTTTGCGATACACTGGCTTAACCCAACTGGACTCTTGTCTTTCAGTAAACTTAAAAATCAAACATAATGTTTTGAATTCTTAGAGGTGGCACTTCCACACCACAGAAAGCACATATAAAACTTTAAACTTATTTCCAGGTATGTTCAAAGTCCTGATCTCGTAATTTTCTCACTTCCAAAAATATCCAGTGTTTACGATGAAACCCACTGCTGCCTATTATAGCTTCTACTTTTATAAAAACCTTCATTTCTCAAAGCATCTGGTGCCGCCTTCGTGGAGTAATTGACAAATTGCTTCTCAGAATCCCACTGCGCCCCCCCCTTCTCGCCCCAGAGCTCCGTCCTCTGTTTCTGGTGAGCACAGCGCTCTGAAGCAGAATGGAGAGGAGTGGGAAGGAAAAATCGTGTCAGGACAGAGAGGCTCCCTTGAAGCCTCAGCCTTGGATCGGGGCCGACGCGGCCGTTACCTTGCAACGTCTGTTACCAATGAAATATTGTGATAAAGAGAGAGAGAGAGAAGGTCAGAGCTAGGCAGCGTTGGGCTGCATAGCTAATGCAGACGCCGGATTAGGCCTGGAATATTTATGAGGACTGCAGGGGCCTAATGATACAACAGGTGTGTAGGGAAATAGAGGGCATCTATTACCAAAATGAAAGCAGGCCTGCCAATTACCACGGACTCGATGCGCACAAATTCATTTTGGGCCCTGGAGGCTGCACAGCAGTAAATACTTAGGGTTTGCTGAAGAGCAACTGTCCTAGAGGAAATGTTTGGCAGATAAATGGCAGGAGGAGAAAAAAATATATATTTGCCAGAGCCTGAAAAAGATATGTGGAGAGGGCAGGAGCATAAGTTGCTTTTATAGCTGGCCTGCTCCCAAATATACATGCACAAGAGGTCGCAAATATTTTTCTTGCAAGTGATATCTCAATTGATAAGCTCAGTGTGGGAGGGGGAAGTCTCTGCCTTTTTCTAAAGGGAGAGGGCCTCAATTACCTGTTGTGGAAGATTATTCCAGCGGCGGTTGACCGCTGGAATAATCTTCCACAACAGGTAATTGAGGCCAGCAGCGTGCCAGATTTTAAGAAAAGATGGGATTGGCAGGTGGGATCTCTTCATGGAGGTAGTTAGGGGGTGGGCCATTAGGGTGGGCAGACTGGATGGGCCGTGGCCCTTTTCTGCCGTCATTTTTCTATGTTTCTAAAAGGAATTATAACTAAGGGCTCCTTGTACTAAGCCACGGTAGAGGTTTCTACCGCGGCCCGGAGCGTTAAATGCTCCGACATTCATAGAATTCCTATGAGCGTTGGAGCAGTCTGGATTGCGGTACGAACCTCTACTTTGGCTTAGTAAAACCCAGCGAAAATTTGAATGATGAGGTTTTTTTGGGGGGGGGGTTTCTTTGGATCTTTTCCAGATGAGCCCCGCCACTAATGGAAAAAGTGCACGCGCCGAAAGTTAAGCCCCGCCACCTTTTGCCAGCGCACGCAACCTTAACCAGTGAAGTTCTCAGCACAACGCCCCCACAACGCGGCGCGATGTGTATAAAGTAAAGTGGGGGGGGTTCCCCCCCATACCCCCCCTGTCGGAGAACCCAAAAAAGATTATAAAAAAGAGGATATGAAACAACATTATAAAAAAAATAGGATAAACTGTCGACCATTTTTTTAAGGGCTCCGACGGGGGGGGGGGGCGTGGGGGGGGAACCCCCCCACTTTACTTTCTACAGATCGCGCCTCTTTTTTATAATTTTTTTTAGGTGGCGGGGGTTAACTTTTTGGCGGGGCTTATCTGGAAAAGATCCGTTTCTTTTAGGGGGATTAGGGGGATCCAAGCTGCTTCCAGGGATCCTGAACTGGGCCAAATGGTTAGAATATCAATCTCATATCTGCATTTTAGAAAGCTATTAAAAACCCATCTCTGATCAATTTCTCCGACTCCTTTCCTGCCTTGCTGTATCTTTGAAATGCTTCCGGATAAATCTGGACTACTCTTGGCATGCGAATGTAATCTGAAAGTCCTTTTCCGTAACATCGCTGTCTGTGTACAGTCTCTTCCTCTGTAAACCGCTCTGAACTTGTAATATTGCGGTAAAAATAAAGTTATTATTTTTATCTGTTTTCCAAATTCTTGTAATCCCTTTCGTTGATGACAATATTCTATCCATTGTAGCGCACTGATAATGCTCAGTGCTATATTCTATTGTTCGATGACTCTCTCCGTACGCTCAAACCAACTTACAACGCAAGCCCTTGCTGAACATTTTGACACTTGTTTTGATAGACGGTATATCAGAAATAAAGAAACTTGAAACTTAAACCGCATAGAGCCGAAAGGCTTTTGCGGTATATCAATAAAAATGTAAGTTACGTTATGTTATCCTGTTTCTCAGGTTCTCAACCGGTGTTGGGCACACTGGTGCGATCCTAACAGCTAGTATCAAGTATCCTAACAGTTCAAGTATCTTACGGGCCGCATCGAGGCGGAGGAAGATATCTTCTTTTTCAAGGGTCCCACGACAACAAGAGGGCATCCGTTGAAAATCAGGGGCGGGAAACTACGAGGTGACACCAGGAAATTCTTTTTCACTGAAAGAGTGGTTGATCGCTGGAATAGTCTTCCACTACAGGTGATTGAGGCCAGCAGCGTGCCTGATTTTAAGGCCAAATGGGATCGGCACATGGGATCTATTCACAGGGCAAAGGTAGGGGAGGGACATTAAGGTGGGCAGACTAGATGGGCCGTGGGCCCTTATCTGCCGTCTATTTCTATGTTTCTATGTTTCTAGGAGGCACATCACTGAAACTTTGATAGCATATTTGTGCTGCAAGTTGGGGAGACTTGAGAATCTGCGAGTCGGGTACAGGCAGGCCCCGGTTTAAGAACGCTCGACATACGTTGAACTTGTACTCCCCTCTGCCCTCCAACCCAGCCAGCAGATTAACCCTTCCCCTTAACTGTATCCATGGCATCTTGTTTGTCTGTTTCGATTGTAAGCTCTTTGGAGCAGGGACTCTGTATAGCGCTGTGTGTGTCTGGCAGCTCTATAGAACTAATTCATAGTAGTAGTGTGAAGAGTTTCAGTCTTTGGGAAGCAGAGCCGAGGTTGTGATGTCATAATGCCTCATTCCACCAATAAGAGCCAACCTCATCAGTGATGTCACAATGGCTTGATTGTCCTGTACTCCCCTCTTCCCTCCAACCCAGCCAGCAGATAAACCGTTCCCCTTAACTGTATCCATGACATCCTGTTTGTCTGTCTTGTCTGATTAGATTGTAAGCTCTTTGGAGCAGGGACTGTTTTCTTACTCTTTGTGACTCTATGCAGCGCTATAGAAATAATTATTATTAGTAGTAAACAACTGCCAGGTTTGAAGAGGCATCAGAAACTTGTCTGGGTACTGGAGAGCAGAGATTTTGAATCTACAAGGATCTGATCATTTAAAATGAGTCCTAATTGCGTTTTTTTCTCTGGGACAGGATCTGGGCCATGCCTGAGTTCTAACCACTGGACATTCCTCAAGTTAATTAAAGAGTAACATAGTAACATAGTAGATGACGGCAGATAAAGACCCGAATGGTCCATCCAGTCTGCCCAACCTGATTCAATTTAAATTTTTTTTTTTTTTTTTTCTTCTTAGCTATTTCTGGGCGAGAATCCAAAGCTTTACCCGGTACTGTGCTTGGGTTCCAACTGCCGAAATCTCTGTTAAGACTTACTCCAGCCCATCTACACCCTCCCAGCCATTGAAGCCCTCCCCTGCCCATCCTCCTCCAAACGGCCATACACAGACACAGTGTTGATCGACCGATACCTTGTAAGTGGAGCAGACTCTGTTCTAGTGTTTCCCACAGAAATTTGGGGTAGAGGGCCCTATAGAAGCTTAGGTTCCTGGAAGTTAACGTATACACTATCGCCCGTCCAAGAATAGCTTCGGAGTGGATGGTTGAAATTTCAAGGTTCGGTTTATTTTCACATACCACGAATCATTAAAATATCTAAACGGTTTAAGTAGTCAATAAAGTATGGGCAAATTCAATTAAACAAAGCAGACATCACATAAGAAAGGGAGCAGGGGAAAGACAGAATTATTACTTACAATCTCTCTTTTAAAAAGTTAAAGGGTCTGGGGGAAGGAGAAAACCAAAGCTTAATCTAAAGTTATCAAGGATGATGATAAGTAGGGTCAACATATTTTGTGTCGAGAAATCTCGGAAGCATGGTCCGGCCTTGTTCCACTCCAGCCCCGCCCTGTTTTGCTTCTAACCACGCCCCATTCGGCCTCTAGCCCTGCCCCATTCTGCCCCCAGTACCCGCCCCCAGAAAGCTTCATCTTTTTATTCCTGACCTCTGGGCCGCGTCCAAAGTCTAAGTATGCGTGGATGTGTGTGACGTTATTGGCATGTCCGAGTTTTCTCAGATGTCCGGTAACCCTAATCATAAGCCCGCCAATTCTATGGGAACACCTGGGTAAAAAGGCACGTCCTAAGGGCACTTTTGAATTTCAAAGATGAAGATTCAGTCCTGCGAACCAAAGGGACAGGGCAAAAAGGCTGAAACAAGTCGCACACGTCAGTGGGATGGGAGGGACTGTGAGAAGGAACAAAGGATATCTTGTGGCTTGTAAGGAACGGGAAGATCAATTCTTTGAATGGAACGACATCATTTGCCCAGTTCAGGATAGGCCTAAAAACGTTTCTCTTTAACGATGCCTATAGCTCCTCAATCTGGTAGCATTCTAGAAATACCCTGTTTCCCCGAAAATAAGACCTGGCATGATTTTTAAAGATGCTCCTAATATAAGCCCTACCGCCCAAAAAAGCCCTAGTTAAGATTGACCCCCAAAGACCCCCATCCCCCTGAATTTCCCCGACACTCCCTGACTCCATCCTTGACACTAGTGCTGCCTGATTTGCTGGAAAAAAAATCGGACTGGTCAATTCAGCAACCCCCACCCCTGCTGCTTTAGGAGACCTTGGAGTGGAGGTATTTCAGGTTCAGTGGGGTTCTGCTGCAGAGGGGGAGGGGAGGGAGGGGAGGAGAGAAAGGAAAGAGGAAGAATAGGGGTGGAGGAGAGGAAGGGAGAGATGACTGTTGTACTTGAAAAAACATAAGACATCCTCGAAAGTAAGCCCTAGTGCGTTTTTTGGACCCAAAATTAATATGACACTGTCTTATTTTCGGCAAAACACGGTAATAATTAGCAGTAGTAGTTTTCATCAGACTCCCAATCATAAAAGGACTGATATTAAACTAAAAACAAAACTTTATTAACAGTCCATCTCCCTCAGCAGTCGAGGTGTCTATTAAGCTTCTCATACAGCATGAACACATATTAAGCAAGCAGCGTCTCACTTCCGGCTCACCACACAATTGTTTCCCACGTAATCACCTTTATAGGACCCCCAGGGACCCCTGAAGAAGACTTTTTGTCGAAACGCGGACCGTGTTGGGTCCTGTATCCCTAGTGGACTAGGTCCTTTAAGGCTTTTATGTGGATGAATTTATTTTTATGTGGATGATTTTGGTGTAATTTTGGAACTTTGACTCTTTCAAATAAAGTCCATTTAGGAACACCGTCACTCCACAGAGTTTTTTGGGGTTTTAAAGCTGCTAAACTTGCAAATGTGGATTCTTCGCACTCTTTCCTACGGTGGTAAGCAGTTTATAAGCCGCTCACGTCACGGGCTGAAGAAAACCCTGCTATTCAACGCCAGGGCATGCAAGATATCAAGCATTGAATATTTGGGAACGCATGCTGGCCTGGAAGTTAACAAGGCACTGGCCTATATTCAGACGGATGTTTAGTTCGCTTGGTACAGAAAGTCAGGCCAGCCTTTTCGGTTTTCTACATTTATCCACGTAGGTAGCCAGGCTAGGCTGAGGCAGTGGCCAGACTCCGATCCCAGTCCGCCCCTAATCTAGCCAGTTAGCAAATATGGGGCCCAATATTTTAATGGTGCTCCAGTTGAAGGGGGGGGGGGGCGAGAAAAAGGAGGGAGGTGCATTTTGAAAACCCTGAGAGGGGCAGGCAAGTTTTCGACGGGTTTTATGGAATTGACCCTAAATCAGTTTTGCAAGCCTTTATCAAATAGTTTCAAGTTTTCAAGTTTTATTAAATTTTAATATACCGACCATCAACAAGTATCTAGCCTGTTTACAAATTAAGATAGGATAAAACTAATACTAAAAAGATATGGAGAGTGGGGTGGTGAACATTCAGACTTTAACTGGACATACTAGGTAGAGATGGTGAGGAAGAAAGCGGGGAAGGGAAAAGTTACATTGTAACTTGATCTTTTTGTCTTACTCATAGTGATCTTCAATATGTTTATTATGAGCACTAATTTGGTTGCTGTATTTACCAATTTGATAACTATATGATTGATTTCGTATGACTATAATCAGACATGTTTATTTCTGACATTGTACACACATGTCACACATTTCATATTTCTTATCTCTTTTATATTCACGCTCATTATTGATAGCTGATGTATTCCTATATACCTGTTGTATCGTATTATTGATTTTTTTTTTTTTTTTTGTAACCTACTCTCCATTGTTATGCAATGTGATATATTTGCTGGTGTCCTTCTCTTTCGATTTCTTCCGTAGTTTTTCGGAAGCTTATCTTACTTTTCTGTAACTCTATTGTTTATAAAACCAATAAAAATTACTGGAACTTAAAAAAAAAAAAAAGGAAATGGAGAGGGAAAGGATAAAACATTAGGGATACTGCAGTTGTAACCATGCAAAGTCCGAATAAGCCGGGAAGCTGACCTTAAAACTGTACATCTGTGTGGCATTGTGCTCATACGTGTGGGCACTGCGTCGCCCTTGTAGGGCTCTGTAATCATTCTGGAAGGTGCTCTAATCTCAAATTTTCTTTTGGGTTTGATTGCCACATCTTCCAATTTCTCACTGATTTCTGAGTCTTAAAATTGAGGTTATTCCACGTTGGCTACTTCACTGAAAAGAGTGATTGGACAATAGGGCAGTGGAGAGCTTGTTAAGTGCCTCAGATATCTGCCATATCTTAATGCTCTACAGGGGAGACAGACCTGGAAGAGCGCCAGGCAGCACAGGTTGGAAGAAATCTGTTGTTTTTTTTTCCAGTGGAAGCCAGATTGGTTTGTTGATCGGGCCAAGGTCACGAAAGCACAAGCTGCCTTGTCACAACACCGATGGTTTATGGTATCTTTGAAAACCCAGGAAATGACCTCCAGCTGGGGATTTTGATAACAGCGGGATCTGGACACGTCCACTGTTGCCCTATAACCCCAACACCTTGACTCTCCCTCCCCATACTCCCCAAGCATTACCCCAAAAACACTCTGACTACAATTGTTGGTAATTAGCCGCAGCTCAATTTATTAATCATAACACTTAACATAATATAATTTCAATTATAACATTAGTTAACATAAACTCCGAGAGCTCCTCCCGAGCTACCCATAGACTTCAGTGCCCTCGACCCTGCCACCCCAGCAAGGGTCAGAGGGGTGGCATGTCCCTCATGCCCCATTATCCGGGTCACCTGACCCACCAGGCACGGCACCCCGCCGGCCCACCGCTCATCACCGGATGAGCCCCAATGACCCAGTAGCTCGGGAGATCCGCCCCCGAGCTACTCCCAACTACCGGAAAAAACATGGGGTGGGTGGGAGGGAAAAACCGGCTCAGGAGGACCCACGACGGTTGAGTCCTCCACAGTCTCCCCTTTTATAAATTCACCCCCCCCCCCACCGCGCGCTCCTACTACCTCCAGTCAATTTTAAATTCTCCTGCCTACCCAGCCAATCGTACCGCCCCTCAAACTCACCGCCCCTCCGACCGCCCCAGCCGATGGGCAACACGCAGGCCTGCCAGCCCCGTGTTATCTTACGCCCATCGACACGGGGGTCTCGGGCTATTCTTAATTTCAGTTTATGACGTACAAGATGGGGATTTTAATAGTTTCAAAGAAACTTTGATAAAATAATCTCTGAGCAGAAGGCCAAAACTAAGCAGAATGGAGGGAGTGGCCTAGTTAGGATTACCAGACGTCTTTGTCCGGGTTTTGAATAGCCTCTAGCAACGGGCGATGTTGAGATGGCGTCTGCACATGCACGGATGCAACGCGGTGATGTTACCGCGTCACACCGGCGCAGATGCTGTCCCGGCGAGCAAACAGGTTGAGGGGGCGGGGCTGGGGGTAACCCTAAGCCTGGTGGTTACGGCTGTAGTGAGGTGAGATCCTGGAGAATTGGTTTCGGTTCTCATTGCAGCTCCTTGTGACCTTAGGACAAGTCACTTAACCCTCCATTAATTGTCAACCAACCAAGGATAGAGGAAGTATCTACATATAGGGGCAAATGCTATAAATGGCGCCTTAACTTAAGGTAAGAGGAAAACATCATTTCAGATGCAACTTAAGTGAATATTCAAGGTGCCTACTGGCGCCCAACACCGCTATAGGCATGGCTAATGCCAGAAGTGGCATTGGGCGCCATAAAGTAGAAAATGACATGGGGACAAATTTTCCCCATCCCCGCAAGTTATTTTCCTATCCCCGCAAGCTCTGTCCTCATCTGCACAAGCCTGAAACGCTTTAAAATCCTAAGAGCAACATTCTAGAGCTCAGATTGTGATGTCATAATGCCTCATTCCACCAATGCCTAAGCTCCGTCCTCATCTGCACAAGCCTCAAACACTTTAAAATCCTAAGTAGCAACATTGTAGAGCTCAGATTGTGATGTCATAATGCCTCATTCCACCAATGCCTAAGCTCCGCCCTCATCTGCACAAGCCTGAAACGCTTTAAAATCCTAAGAGCAACATTCTAGAGCTCAGATTGTGATGTCATAATGCCTCATTCCACCAATGCCTAAGCTCCATCCTCATCTGAACAAGCCTCAAACACTTTAAAATCTTAAGTAGCAACATTGTAGAGCTCAGATTGTGATGTCATAATGCCTCATTCCACCAATGCCTAAGCTCCGTCCTCATCTGCACAAGCCTCAAACACTTTAAAATCTTAAGTAGCAACATTGTAGAGCTCAGATTGTGATGTCATAATGCCTCATTCCACCAATGCCTAAGCTCCATCCTCATCTGAACAAGCTTCAAACACTTTAACATCATAAGTGTTCGAGGCTTGTTGGTTAATGCAGAGCTTGCAGGAATGGGACGGGGACAGCAACAAAACTTGCAGGGACATGGAAATTGAGCTCATGTAGGGATGACAAATTTGTCCCCATGTCATTCTCTACACTGCACCACTCTAGAAATCAAAATGTAGTAGAAGTGAGCCAAGTAAAGGACAATGAAGCCATTGTGACATCACTGATGAGGTTGGCTCTTATTGGTGGAATGAGGCATTATGACATCACAAAGCCAGCTCTGGTTATCAGAGGCTGAAATTTTTCACACTATTTATTTATTCAATTTTCTATACCGTTCTCCCATCCGCAGTAACCATTGTCTCTTCCTCTCTCCGAGAGATCCCACGTGCCTATCCCAGGCCCTTTTGAATTCAGACACAGTCTCTGTCTCCACCACCTCTACCGGGAGACTGTTCCACGCATCTAACACCCTTTCTATAAAAAATGATTTCATTTGATTACTCCGGAGCCTATAAATAGAGGAGTGGCCTAGGTGTGGGAGCTGCTGTCTCAGCACCCTGAGGTAACAGGCTCAGTTCCAGCAAATGGCATAGTGAGGGTGAGAGGCACCCTCATCTGTGCCCCCCTCTTTCCCCGATCCCCAGTACTGCATGCACCCTCCCCCCTTTTCCCTTCCCTTCCCCATACCTCTGGTTGTTCACCGCTACAAGGAAGAAGAACTTCATTATGTGCACGACGGAAGAGTGGGACTTGGGTGTGATTGATGTGATGATCTTAAGGTGGCCAAACAGGATAAAAAGGTGACGGCAAAAGCTAGAAGGATGCTAGGTTACATAGGGAGAGGTATGGCCAGTAGGAAAAAGGAGGTATTGATGCCCTTATATAAGATTCTGGTGAGACCTCATTTAGAATATTGTGTACAATTCTGGAGGCCACACCTTTAAAAAGATATAAAAAGGATGGAGTCGGTCTAGAGAAGGCTACTAAAATGGTGCGTGGTCTTCGTCATAAGGTGTATGGGGACAGACTTAAAGATCTCAATCTGTATACTTTGGAGGAAAGGCGGGAGGGGGGAGATATGAGAGAGACATTTAAATACCTACGTAATATAAATGCGCTTAAGTCGAGTCTCTTTCATTTGAAAGGAAACTCTGCAATGAGAGGGCATAGGATGAAGTTAAGAGGTGATAGGCTCCGGAGTAATCTGAGGAAATACTTTTTTACAGAAAGGGTGGTAGATGCGTGGAACAGTCTCCTGGAAGAAGTGGTGGAGCCAGAGACTGTGTCTGAATCAAGAAAGCCTGGGACAGGAACATGGGATCTCATAGGGAGAGAAGGAGATAGTGGATGCTGCAGATGGGCAGACTGGATGTGCCATTTGGCCTTTATCTGCCATCATGTTTCTATGTTTATAAAATGCTCCTCGCAACCCCGTCATCTATCCCAGTGACGTCACCTCCTATGTGTGGCATATCGCTTAGAAATACTAATAAGCATTTGAATCAAATTTTAAATAAAGCTTGAGACGACGGAGCCACGTGGAGCACATTGGGGTGAACAATTAGAGCTTCAGGGGAAGGGAAGGGGGGCATATGTGTGGTGAGGGGAGGAGCGTGAAGAGGCGGGGAACTGGTGCCCAGGGTTGACCGCCCCTCTGCCCCCCACCACGCCCCAACTATGCCAATGTATCCCAGCATTGCTCCATGTGCCCCTGGGCAAGTCAGAGAAAAATTCTATAAACAGTGCCTAAATTTAGGCTAAACCGGCTGGCCATGAAGAAGCTAGACACCTGGGGGGGGGGCCCTTCCCTCTTGCCAAGTTGCTATAGGCTCTGCCAGTGTCGATCTCACCCCTCAAAATCAGGAAGTAACCAGAGGGGGGTGGGATCAAAACCGGCAGAGCCTATAGTGACCTGGCAAGAGGCAAGGCCCCCACCGTGTCTGGCTTCTTCATGGCCAGCAGGTTTAGTGGGACCAGGAGCGAAGGCAGAGCTCATCGCCATCCATATGAGTGCTGACTCCTCATTACCCCCTCCTCCCGGCGACCGGCAAAGAGTATGAACTGATGCTGTGGCCGTCACCGGGAGGAATTAGCTTCCTGCCTCGTATTTTGGGCCTGCCCCAGACCCACAGCCAGACCCCTGGTAGGTGTAAATTCAGATTTTTTAAAATTATTTTTTATTAGCTAGAGAAGTACTCAAGTATAGACTCAAATATAACCGAGACCCACATTTCTAGGACATATTTTTAACCCCCAAATCTCAGTTTATATTTGAGTATATACGGTAATTTCCTTAAAGAGAAGTCCACAGGTCATTCTTGAGATGGCTTGGGGAAATCCACTGCTTATTCCTAGGATAAGCAGCATAAAATCTGATTTACTACTTGGAATCTAGCTAGGTATTTGGGATCTGGGTTGGCCACTGTTGGAAATAGGATACTGAACTTGATGGACCTTTGGTCTGTCCCAGTAGGGCAACTCTTATATGAACTAAGTATAGGGATAACCAAGCCATTGTGACATCACTAATGAGGTTAGCTCTAAGGCATTGGTGGAATGAGGCATTATGACATCACAATCTCAGCTCCGGAATGTTGCTACTCTTTGGGATCTTGCCAGGTACTTGGGACCTGGGTTGGCCACTGTTGGAAACAGGATACTGGGCTTGACGGACCTTATGTTCTTATGTGAGCCAGGTATAGGGATAATCAAGCCATTGTGACATCACTGGTGAGGTTTCCTCTTAGGCATTGGTGGAATGAGGCATTATGACATCACAATCTCAGCTCTGGAATGTTGCTACTCTTTGGGCTTCTGCCAGGCACTTGTGACCTGGGTTGGCCACTGTTGGAAACAGGATATTACATTACATTACATTAGTGATTTCTATTCCGCCTGTGCCTTGCAGTTCTAAGCGGATTACAAATTAGAAGATATCTGGACATTTCCTGGAGAATTACATAACAAAGAAGCAAGTATATAACTGGTTACAGTAGAGAATAACAACACATTCAGGTTACATAACGTTGAAGGAAGCAGTTTTCTGGTTACAGATGGTAGCTGCTAAACCTTAGGTTTGTATACCGCACCATCTCCATGGTCGTGGAGCTCGGCACGGTTTACAGGAATTGTAGTGAGAAAGGAACTACAAGGAAAGGGCTAGATGAAGATCAGAGGAAAGAACAATATTAGAGGGCTAGGATGTCAGATGAGGAGGGAGTGTTAGATTCTTGAGAAAAGCCAGGTTTTCAGATGTTTACAGAAGGGTTGGAGAGCATTCAGGTTACGAAGAGGGGAGGTCAGGTTGTTCCAGAGCTCGGTGAATCTGAAGGTGATAAGGTTTGAAGAATTGATTAGGTGTTACTATAGGGGTGGTATTCAGGAGGGAATCTGCATGTGCGAATAGGAAGGTGGTTAGAATGATGGGAAGTGTTTTTTTGAATAGAAGTGTTTTGATTTCTTTTCGGAACACTTTAATGTCTGTTGTTTTGATCAGCAGCTTGGAGATGGTAGGGTCAATTTTCGCTGCCTGTGTCGCTAGAAGGTTGTGGTATAGTTTCTTGCGTCGAGTACCATTGAGAGGAGGGTAGGTGAATAGGCTCCGAGTTCTCCTTATTCTGGGTGAGAGGTTACGGTATAGGCGGTTGTTTAGGTAACTGGGTGCGGCACCATGGGTTACTTTAAATATTAGACAGTAGAGTTTGAATTGGGTTCTTGCTTTTATCGGTAGCCAGTGAGAGTCTAGGTAGGCATTGGTGATGTGGTCAAATTTGCTAAGGGAGTAGATGAGTCTGAGGGCTGTGTTCTGAACGGTCTGTAGTTGTTTTATCATGTTGTTTGGGCATGGTAGGTAGAGGCTGTTGCAGTAGTCTACAATACTTAGCACAAGGGATTGGACTATGATCCTGTATTGATCTTTGTTAAAGAATTTTCTTATTTTTCTTAAGTTTCGCATGGTGAAGAATGCTTTTTGGATGATTTTGTGGATTTGTGTCTGCACTGGGATAGATGGACCTAAGGTCTGTCCCAGTAAGGCAACTCTTATGTGAGCCAGGTATAGGGATAATCAAGCCAATGTGACATCACTGGTGAGGTTGGTTCTTAGGCATTGGTGGAATGAGGCATTATGACATCACAATCTCAGCTCTGGAATGTTGCTGCTCTTTGGGATTCTGCCTGGTACTTGGGACCTGGGTTGGTCACTGTTGGAAACAGTGCTTAATGGACCTTCGATCTGTCCCAGTATGGCAATTCTAATGTACTTACTGTGAGTTTAAAAAAAAAAATATCCTGGAAGCGTTGTAGAATCAATACCAGGGTTTATGTATGAATCTTTAATAAGCAGCCTGAACATGCAGGTCAAGGCAGTTTACAAGATTAGTAGTATGTGTAAACTTGAAATCTTTTGGTGGCCCTCGGAGCTTCCTCATGGTCACACTAAGGTTAGAGACGACTGCTATAAAGGGCGCACTCTAGAGAATGGCGCTGAGCGCTGAATTCGACCCTCAACTTAAGGCATGAGAGCTTTACACCAGTTGAAACATGATGTAAATCCTAGCATGCAAACTGGGCAAAGGCTGCTGTTATTCTGTAACACTGCTCACATCGTCTGGTCACACTCCATTTGAGTTGCACGCAGTCCAATTCAGGCGCCCCTTGTCACTGAACAGCACGTGGTCAGATCAGCCAGAGCCAGATCACGACGACTGCTCGCCATTCTCCAATAATTAAATCATTTGGAGACCATTAACTAATTATTTCAGACGCTGATCCGGAATCTGTGTTCGAGTTGGGCGATCGTTGTAGAATCCGAGGGGGTTAGCATTTGTGTAAGAGAGCTTTATTTGAAACCCCTCCCCCCCCCAAACCTTTACTAGGGAGGAAATGTCCCTCACAGCAAGACCACCAGAATTTTGGACCGCTAAGGTGGAGCTGGTCTGCATGGGGTGAGAGGAGGCTATTTTTTTTGATTTATAGGCTGTCTTCCGCTGCGGAATGAGTCGACACCTCTGGAATTAACAACATGTCTTGTCATTGACTTTCCTGAAATTACACAGCTTGAAAAGGTTATCATAAGCTGCATGGTTCTGTTGGCATAATAATGGGTTGTTTTGCATGCATTTGCATGATTCATAGCTCTTTATTTCTTAATGTGTCTTCTCCTTGGATATTTTTATACCAAACTGCGTTATTGGCAAATGGCATTCATTCTTGCCAATTAAGGTGTGTGATGATCATAACTCAGCATTATAAATAGGCCTCTATATTTCTGAGCTGTCGGGGGATGGGAAGATATTCGCTCTACCTTGAGCATAATGGGCCTGAATCTATAAAAGATGCCTACAATGAGGCACCTAGCCTATCTGGGTCCTAAATCATTAGTGTGCCTTAGCAAAGGATCCCCTTAATTTTTTAAATTGCTTTAAACAGCACTGATCATTAAAAGCCAATGAAAAAATGATGAAAAAATTAATTTGCCAGTAGGGGCCTACCATGTCAAGGTAGACGTCCACCCCAAGGTGCCTACCGATGCCTACTAGAAAGTAGACATGGTTAGAGGCGGATTCGGGGTGGAGTTTGGGCGTGGATTGATCTAGGTGCCACTAAGCGCCTACTGTAGTGTAACCAAGGTTTTAAAAATAAACATAATTTATTAGTTACCTGTGGCCAAGGGATTTAGGCAGCAGATGGAAGCAGGGGAGGGAGGGCCGCGTCGAAGCATCTGGGTCCGCTGGGCCTTTGCAGGCACTGCTAATTGCCGAGAAGAGGCAGTTCGTTCTTCCGGCGGCCACGTGAGTTTTATTGTTTGCAGCCACTAGAAAGCGATGCTGGGAGCACCGATAGCATGTCCGATTGAGGAAGGTGCTGGAGAAGCCGTCCATGCTCATCATTATCGAGCGCGACCATACATCCGCAATTTCTGACTTGAAGAAATCTGATAAAAGGTATGGAAAACCTTTCATATGCTGAAAGGCTAGAGAAGCTGGGGCTCTTTTCCCTGGAAAAGCGGAGACTTAGAGGGGACATGATAGAGACTTACAAGATCATGAAGGGCATAGAGAAAGTGGAGAGGGACAGATTCCTCAAATGTTCGAAAACTAAAAGAACGAGGGGGCATACGGAAAAATTAAGAGGGGACGGATTCAGAACCAATGCTAGGAAGTTCTTCTTCACCCAACGGGTGGTGGACACCTGGAATGCGCTTCCAGAGGGTGTGATAGGACAGAGTACGGTATTGGGGTTCAAGAAGGGATTAGATAATTTCCTGAAGGAAAAGGGGATAGAAGGGGATAGATAGAAGATTACTATACAGGTCCTGGAACTGATGGGCCACCGTGTGAGCGGACTG
The DNA here is from genome assembly GCF_902459505.1 of Geotrypetes seraphini. Lineage (NCBI taxonomy): Eukaryota > Metazoa > Chordata > Amphibia > Gymnophiona > Dermophiidae > Geotrypetes > Geotrypetes seraphini. The sequence continues at coordinate 109,415,543 of NC_047084.1, forward strand.
CTGGGCGTGATGGACCTCTGGTCTGACCCAGCAGAGGCACTGCTTATGTTCTTATGATCATATTACACCATATTATAGAGAGCTCCGTTGTAGAGGTCTGCACAGGAACAGGGAACACGGGAATCCCGCGGGTCCCGCTGGAGTCCCGCAAGAATCTCCCCATAGGCCACGGAACTCCCACGGGGACCCCCCTCTAGCCAACGGGACTCCCACGGGGATGGAAGGCTTTGGAAGCAGGGTTCGTCCATAGTGGACACGTCAGCCTTAGTAAAAGAGGGGGTTTATAAGTTAATTACCTGAACAGAAAACAAAAAAAGGGTTTCACCAAAGAGATTCCACAAGGAAAACAGCAGCGCAAACACAAAAGAAACTGTGGAGTTGATGATCCTGTCAGAAGTAATTGCTGCTTTTTATGGGGACGGGCGGGGATTGAGGTAATTCCTTGTGGGGACGGAGAGGATCCTGGTGGGGATGGGTGGGGATGAGTGGGATTTCTGTCCCCGCGTAACTCTCTACTCCATTGGCTCCCATTCGAGGCCCGGGTACTGTTCGAATTTGGGACCCTCTGTTACAAAGCTTTATATGGGCAAGCACTGGAGTATTTACTGGATCTAGTCACTTTTTTAAAAGTAGATCGTCCATTACGAATTACATCTTTATTTGTATTTCCTTCTGTTCGAGGTTGCACTTACAAGACGTTTTTACGTTTGCCTGCCTATCAGGCTGCTAGTTGGGATAAGGAGTTACGTGCTTTTATTTGTGCGGTTGCGTTCGTACATATGTTTCAGAAAATTATTAAAATCAACTTTATTTGTGAGATTTCTGGGAAATTAATACTGTTTATGATTATTCTGTAGGTCACTGGGGTTGTGCAGTCTCTTGTTTTTGTAAACCGCTTCCAGCTGAGAAGTTTTGCAGTCTAGAAATGAAATGTAATGTAATGTGATGGTTTCCTGATGCCTGTTTGGGCCTAGTCAGCCTGAAGAGAGAGTTTTTAGTGCCAGAAACCGCTGGAGAAGGCTGACAGTGGCCAGGAAGAGTGGGGAGAGGCTTCGGAGAGCCTCCCCTGAAAATTATTAAGCGCAGTTTTCCCGCAGCTCGTTTTTTAAATAAATTTTAAAACTGGCGCGAGCACAGACAGGAGAGTGCTGGCACGCAAGTCAGAGCTGGAAAGTGTTGGGTGTCTCTGTGGCAACGGCTCTTAAGCATGCTCATGGCCGGAGTCTGTTCCGAGTTCGTGAAAGTTGCTGCGGAGGAAGACACTTGAATAAATCTGAAGTTTTGAAGGTTCAGAAGACAAAGGTAACGTCTGGTGTTCTGGGTTGTGTTTTGTTTTTTATTTGCATTGTGTACTGGTTTGATTTTAGGTCAGCATTTAGAGTTTTTGGAGCGGCAGCATGCGTGCTTACCTCACGCAAAAGTCAGCGGACCTTCTGGAGATTCTAAACCATCAGGTTGACATTTGGGAGGCTTGTACTATTAGAGATAGGTGTTATATAGCTGGCTCTTGAGGAAATTGGATTTTGGAGAGATAATTTCCCTTTTTGGGTTCTTAATGGCAATATTGATAAGCTCCGAGTTGTGGTTTTAGTGTGACATCGATTCGGGCAAAATTATTTACTGGTATAAAAAAAAAACTTCTCTCATTCAGTCACTTTGGCAGGAAGGGTTGCTGTTGTTTTAAAACTGATTTTTAGAGTCTTACTCTGTAAGTATTCAGTAGTCTCAGTAGGTATTTTTGGGTTAATAAATTTACCTGTATAGCTATCCTCTCCTGAGAGCTTAGGGAAAGCATTGCAGAAATTTATTCTCCTGAAGTTTTGAGGATAGCCATGAAACATGCCCTTGAGGAGGGTAAGTGGCTAAAATAGTGACTGCTGGCACGCAAGTCATCAAAAAAAAATAAACAAACCCTAACTTATGCTTGTTAAACCTTGGTGACTACTAGTCTGTTTAAGTCATAGTAACAAAGTAGATGACGGCAGATAAAGAACCGAATGGTCCATCTATCCTGCCCATCCTGATTCAATTAAAAGGTTCCAATTACTGAAGCCTCTGTCAAAGTTCACTCCAGCCCATCTACACCCTCCCAGTCATTGAAGCCCTCACCAGCCCATCCTCCACCAAAAGGCCATAAACAGACACATATCGTGCAAGTCTGCCCAGTACTGGCCTTAGTTCAATCTTTAATATTATTTTCTGATTCTAAATCTTCTGTGTTCATCCCACGCTTCTTTGAACTCAGTCACAGTTTTACTCTCCACCACCTCTCTCGGGAGCGCATTCCAGGCATCCACCACCCTCTCCGTAAAGTAGAATTTCCTAACATTGCCTTTGAATCTACCACCCCTCAACCTCAAATTATGTCCTCTGGTTTTATCATTTTCCTTTCTCTGGAAAAGATTTTGTTCTATGTTAATATCCTTCAAGTATTTGAACGTCTGAATCATATCTCCCCTGTCTCTCCTTTCCTCTAGGGTATATATATTCAGGGCTTCCAGTCTCTCCTCATAGGTCTTTTGGCGCAAGCCTCCTATCATTTTCGTCGCCCTCCTCTGGATCGCTTCAAGTCTTCTTACGTCCTTTGCTGGATACGGTCTCCAAAACTGAACACAATACTCCAAGTGGGGCCTCACCAACGACCTGTACAGGGGCATCAATACCTTCTTTCTTCTACTGGTTACGCCTCTCTTTATACAGCCCAGCATCCTTCTAGCAGCAGCCACCGCCTTGTCATACTGTTTTTCGCCTTTAGATCTTCGGACACTGCCACCCCAAGGTCCCTCTCCCCCTCCGTGCATATCAGCCTCTCACCTCGCAGCAGTATTGTTTTATTATTAATTGGGTTTAAATTGAGGGAGGGTCCAGGTTAGGGGTTTTCCAATTATCTTTTCTTTTGGGGTGATTAGACAGGAAATTATGAAAAAAAATTTAGACAGATTTTAGGTTTATTCTTTTTGAGTTTTAAAGGTAGGGAGTAGGAAACCTCTGAGTACAATCAAGAGCGTGCAGAGAAGAATAGAAAAAGAAAAAGTATCCCTGGATTCACCGTAAGAACCCACCCCCAATAATCAATTTTTAACAAGAGACTTTTGTTTAGAAACTTGACTTAAAATTTATTTAGTCAAAAGAAAAAAGGTTGCTTAGAGAGTTGAGAGGTGGCCGCTGAAACTAATTAGAGCTAAATACCTAAAAATAAAGAAATTCTGTTCAGATATTTAAGTGTTTTGGAGTGGTTGAACTGATGTATATTTTGCATTTTTAGCCAATCAGGCCTTCAGCCCCTCCCACTGTATCCCAAGATGCATTGGGAGGGGGAAGCTCTGTCATTGCAGCAGGCGGTCCAATAGGCAGGAGAGAGTGAGCTTCCCTCCTGCTGTTTGCTCTTCCAAAGGTACAAGGGTTGGAGATGTCAGGGGAGGGATGGGATATCAGGGGGATGTCGGGATATAAGGGGGAATGTGTGGAATACTGGGACGTAAGGGGGAATGTGGGGAATATCAGGGGTATATCAAGGGGATGTCAGGGGGATGTTAGTAGGGCTCCATGGCTCAGCTGATCCTGGCAGGGGGAATCCCCATCAGCTGAGCCAGCAGGAATCCCTGAAACTGGCTCAGCTGATGGGGATTCCGTCTGCCGCAATCGGACAAGGTAGTTGGTGAGTATGTCTACAAAACTTGCTTTTGTGCGTTTTTCACATGGATATTTCTGTTTTTGAAAATGTGCAAAAAAGGTAGACATCCTAAGGACCAAACCTTTTAACGTGCTCATTTTCAAAAAGAAAAGATCGACGTTTGGAAACTTTGAAAATGGACATTTTTCCTGCCGGGTCTGATTTCATTGACACAGCATGAGTTAACCAACCAATAGCACCAGAGTACTGTGTGCAATTCTGGAGGCCACATTACAGTAAAGAGGTGCGCAGAATTGAATCGGTTCAGCGGACGGCCACCAGGATGATCTCGGGGCTCAAGGGTCTCTCGTACGAAGAGAGACTGAACAAATTGCAGCTCTACACTCTCGAGGAACGTAGGGAGAGGGGAGACATGATCGAAACATTTAAGTAGCTCACGGGACGTGTCGAAGTGGAAGATGATATTTTCTTTCTCAAGGGACCCTCGGCCACAAGAGGGCACCCGCTCAAACTCAGGGGCGGAAAATTTCATGGCGACACCAGAAAGTATTTCTTCACAGAGAGAGTGGTTGATCATTGGAACAAGCTTCCAGTGCAGGTGATCGAGGCAGACAGCGTGCCAGACTTTAAGAATAAATGGGATACCCATGTGGGATCCCTACGAGGGTCAAGATAAGGAAATTGGGTCATTAGGGCATATTTTAATTTAGGTCATTTAGGGCATTTAATTTAGGTCATTTAGGGCATATTTTAATTAAAAAGGGTGGCCAGGTAGCATTTTGTTGATACTGTATTTCTTTTAATTTCATTTAAACTGAAAGTGATTTCTAAGCTCGAAGATTAGACAAAGGAACGGAGTTGATATAAGTCTGCTGCAGTCCCAAATTAGCGCCATTGTACAGTTTCGGTGGGTAAGCAGAGTGGGCAGACTTGATGGGCTGGAGCCCTTTTCTGCCGTCATCTTCTATGTTTCTATGTTTCTATGATGGGTCATTTGGCCTTTATCTGCCATCATGTTTCTATGTTTCTATAATCAGAAAGTTCTATGACATCACAATGCAGGTGTAAAGAGCCTTAGCCTATAGGAAGAGGAGATGCAAATGTTAAGAGCCTTAGCCAATAGGGAGAGGAGGAGAGAGTGGCTGCTGCAGACACCAGAAAGTATTTCTTCACAGAGAGAGTGGTTGATCATTGGAACAAGCTTCCAGTGCAGGTGATCGAGGCAGACAGCGTGCCAGACTTTAAGAATAAATGGGATACCCATGTGGGATCCCTACGAGGGTCAAGATAAGGAAATTGGGTCATTAGGGCATATTTTAATTTAGGTCATTTAGGGCATTTAATTTAGGTCATTTAGGGCATATTTTAATTAAAAAGGGTGGCCAGGTAGCATTTTGTTGATACTGTATTTCTTTTAATTTCATTTAAACTGAAAGTGATTTCTAAGCTCGAAGATTAGACAAAGGAACGGAGTTGATATAAGTCTGCTGCAGTCCCAAATTAGCGCCATTGTACAGTTTCGGTGGGTAAGCAGAGTGGGCAGACTTGATGGGCTGGAGCCCTTTTCTGCCGTCATCTTCTATGTTTCTATGTTTCTATGATGGGTCATTTGGCCTTTATCTGCCATCATGTTTCTATGTTTCTATAATCAGAAAGTTCTATGACATCACAATGCAGGTGTAAAGAGCCTTAGCCTATAGGAAGAGGAGATGCAAATGTTAAGAGCCTTAGCCAATAGGGAGAGAAGGAGAGAGTGGCTGCTGCAGACACCAGAAAGTATTTCTTCACAGAGAGAGTGGTTGATCATTGGAACAAGCTTCCAGTGCAGGTGATCGAGGCAGACAGCGTGCCAGACTTTAAGAATAAATGGGATACCCATGTGGGATCCCTACGAGGGTCAAGATAAGGAAATTGGGTCATTAGGGCATATTTTAATTTAGGTCATTTAGGGCATTTAATTTAGGTCATTTAGGGCATATTTTAATTAAAAAGGGTGGCCAGGTAGCATTTTGTTGATACTGTATTTCTTTTAATTTCATTTAAACTGAAAGTGATTTCTAAGCTCGAAGATTAGACAAAGGAACGGAGTTGATATAAGTCTGCTGCAGTCCCAAATTAGCGCCATTGTACAGTTTCGGTGGGTAAGCAGAGTGGGCAGACTTGATGGGCTGGAGCCCTTTTCTGCCGTCATCTTCTATGTTTCTATGTTTCTATGATGGGTCATTTGGCCTTTATCTGCCATCATGTTTCTATGTTTCTATAATCAGAAAGTTCTATGACATCACAATGCAGGTGTAAAGAGCCTTAGCCTATAGGAAGAGGAGATGCAAATGTTAAGAGCCTTAGCCAATAGGGAGAGAAGGAGAGAGTGGCTGCTGCAGACACCAGAAAGTATTTCTTCACAGAGAGAGTGGTTGATCATTGGAACAAGCTTCCAGTGCAGGTGATCGAGGCAGACAGCGTGCCAGACTTTAAGAATAAATGGGATACCCATGTGGGATCCCTACGAGGGCCAAGATAAGGAAATTAGGTCATTAGGGCATAGACAGGGGGTGGGTAAGCAGAGTGGGCAGACTTGATGGGCTGTAGCCCTTTTCTGCCGTCATCTTCTATGTTTCTATGTATAGTCAGCAACGGTGCCTGGATAACAGCAGGCTTAATACGACTGGGATAATTTTTGGCAGCTGCCAAAGAGCTGGAGATTCAGCAGCCCAGCCAGATATGACCTGGTGTTTAATATCGGAGTCTAAATCAGCCCAAAGTGGCCAGATTTTTTTTTTTTTTTTAATTTACTATATCTAAGAAAAGCAAGATTGGAAACTCATACTGTACAGATAATGTGATGGGAATTTGAAAGCAGCTGTTCCCTAATAACTTGGAGGCATCGAGTAACCAAGACATATTGCACTAGTGTTTGGAACCGCAATTCTATTATTTTCGAGATGAAAATAACAGTTTGCAAATCTACAGGTCCAGATTACACAACAGTAGTGGGTCACATTTTAGCTTGGCTAGGTGGTGCGATTAATGGCACTGATGCTGCAGCATGGAAGACAGACACAGGGCCACCAGATGGTGGAGGAGATGATGGCCCCGCCCCCCGTTCCGCCCCCATCCCCTCCCCCTCAACCTAGTCGCTTGTCGGGAGGGCGTGTGCGCATGTGCTGGTGTGACGCAATAACATTGCATGCATGCGCGTGACATCACCGCATTGTATGCGTGCATTCGTAGATGCCGGCCCGATGTCGCTGCTACCTGGAAAGCTTTTCAAAACCCAGACAAATTGTCAGGTTTTGAAAAGCCGTCCAGGCTCCCCAGACACGTCTAGTAACCCTACACATATGGAACTAGTTTTGGACTGTCTGGATCCACATCGGTAATGTGAAGATCTTGCAGAGAATGTTGTCATTGAGTTTCGATGAAAGGAGTCTCATCGATACTTACGATTGCAGTTTTTGTGAAAGGCAGTGGAAGGATCACAGCAGACTTGTGTCACAACCCATACATTGCACTGGGTTTCATTTCCCATTGAGAGCATTTTCTTTGGTTTTGGCCGGCTGTGCACCCCCCCTAAGGCTGCACCCGGGGCAGACCTCCCCCCCGCCCCCTTCTTGGTATGCCACTGCTTAGTACAATTATAGAAAAGGTATGTGCTAAGCACTAGTGCATGTCATAACTTTTAGGTGCACCCATTTAGACCAAGGAAAACCAGGCCTAAATACCAGCGCCTGATTTGTACGCGCTTCGGGCGTATTCTATAACAGTGCACAGAAATTTTAGGAATACCCACATTTAGAGTTACCAGATTTTACATATGTAAAATATGTACCCCCTAGGCCCGCCCCCAGGCCCGCCCAGTTTTACCCATCCCTTCCCTGTTAGGCCCACCTATGCTCCAGCCTAGTCCCGCCCTCTCAGACTGCTCGTATCAGGTGGGAGGGGCATCCACACATGCGACACCATGACTTCACCTCATTGCATCCGTGCATGTGCGGATGCCCCTCCCAACACGATCCGCTTTTTCGAAACCCGGACAAAGTGCGGGGTTTTGGAAAAGCCATCCGGATGCCTACAACCGCCCTCTACATTGACGCCACAAGCATCTGCGCGTGCTGGAGGCCCTCCAGACACGGCCTGGAGGTTGGGGGAAAAAAAGACGAGGCTTTTTGGCGCAGGGCTGGAGGCGGAATGGGAGGGGCGTAACAGGATGGGGCCATGTGTCCGGGCTTGTCCGTTGTTAAATATGGTGACCCTAACCAGGACATTTTTAATATCGGGGGGAATTGGGGGAGGGGGCATCGGCTCAGGAGGAAAGAGAGGGAGATTGGGGATGGTGACTGTCAGTGTCTGAGCCAATCACAGCTCATGGCTGTAATTCACATGCCCTGGTTGCTTTCCTGCAATCGTTTTGCGGTAGAACCATGTGCTAAGCTGGCTCTATCGTTAATGCTGGTTTATGGAATTACCCCCTAAATAAAAGAAAAATGTCAGAAGCTACAGGGCGGGAAGAGTTACCGAAGCTTTCTTGCCTTTCCCCCCCCCCCACCCCACCCCATTTTAGGAAGTGCCTTGAAGCCTTTGCCTACCTTGGAGCTCAGCTAAACAAACTAAACACCTCGATCCTTTTTCTAACGTACCTTGATTGCATTTTCTTAATCAATCTACCAAAACCAAGTAAGAGAAGTGAGAGCAGAGAACTCCCCTCCCTTTAAACGCCTTTCTTTCTTTCTCAAGATGCCCCTCATGTACTCAGATATTCGCTATCCATAGTACTCCAATTCAAATGGAAGTTCTAAAGAAATACTCAATTACTCTTTACCCATTGAACCCCAATCTGTAACTTTCCCCTCTTCACTATTGTATTATATTTAGACTCATTGTACGATACTGTATTAGACTTATGTATGGTGTTGTCTTTAGACTTATTGTATTGTATTATATTTAGACTCATTGTATTGTATTGTTTTGTCTTGTATTGTATGTTGACTTACTGTATTGTATTGTGACCTTGTTATTCGCTGAATGTCCAGCCTTCTTACAGTGTGAACCGCCTAGAAGTCACCTGACTATGGCGGTATAGAAAAATAAAGTTATTATTATTATTATTATTATTAAACCCCCCCCCCCCAGCGACGACACATCATTGGACGCCTCTCGTTCATATATTGCGGTAAAATCGGTAGCAACAGCAACCCTGTTGACATAATTCTTAGATGCATCATATGCCAAATGATCGGTAAGTTATGAGCTTTCTCTCCTAACTGCCTTTCTCGTCTCCTCGGGCTCGTTATTTCTCCTCGTTGCCGACTGCGCTCTTGCCTTTTGAACTGGCTATGAAAGAGCTCTTGCTTTAGTGTTAAGGCACAGCAGGGAAGGCTTCGTGTCGTCGCCGCATGCAGTGAATGTGCTAGAAGGCAGGAGATCAAAGGCCTACATCAGCACCGTGATACGAGCAAATGAGTGATGACCTGGTGCGGCTACATAATAACTTCTGGCGTGCGCATTGCACAAGATACATTGGCCCGGCAGCTCACTCAGTCACTTTGTCCTCCGGATGCTGCATACGGTAATCAAAGTTGTGCACGCAATTCTATTAGCACCATCAATTAGCCAATTAGCACCATCAACTGGGTGCCACGTAAAATCAACTACTGACGGTAATTGGCAACAAATTGGGTTTGATTGCGCAACTTACCAAGTGCTATTCTATAAAGATGTGCGTACAAATCTTTTAGGCCCAGATTGTATAAACGGTGCCTAGATTGGCGCGATCCAGGCACCTGACTTAGTTTTTCATTAGCTTAATCGGCACTGTCAATGCGCAATAATGAACCGATAATTGGCCAAACTTAAAATGAATTGGGTGGGAGGGGGAAATAATTAACTGGTTGCCACGGGTACGGGGACAAGGCCATTCACCGCCCCACGGGGTGGTTTATGGCCTAGTCCCTGCAGTAAAGGATCTTCTTAGTTGCCTCCCTTCCTTCCCCTTCAGGTCACACTGACAGCTCCCCTTGTGCTTGCACCGCCTGCCCGACACCGGGAGAGGTTCCGCGGGACTGGAGAAGAGCAGATGTGGTCCCTCCTCACAAAAGTGGTCGCACAGATGAAACAGGAAATTACAGGCACCGGTAAGCTTCAATTCAGTTATTGGAAAAATAATGGAAACGATGCTGAAAGAAAAGATAGTGAAATTCTTAGAAACTAATGGATTAAAAGAGCCAAGGCAACATGGATTTATTAAAAGTAAATCGTGCCAAACAAATCTGATTGAATTTTTTTGACTGGGTGACCAGAGAATTGGATCAAGGACATGCACTTGACTAGATGTAATTTACTTAGATTTCAGCAAAGCCTTTGACATGGTTCCTCATAGGACTCCATGGTAGAGAATGACACGGTGAAAAAATTGGTCCCCGTCACCGCCCCGTCCCCGTCTCACCATCCTCTGCACCGCCCCGTCACCGTCATTCCCTTCACCGCCCCGTCACCGCCACTGCCACCCCATTCACCGCCCCGTCACCGCCACTGCAACCCCATTCACCGCCCCGTCACCGCCACTGCAACCCCATTCACCGCCCCGTCACCGTCACCGCTGCATACATAAAAGCCTCAAACGGGTACGATTTTATATACTTTTCTAATATCTCCCCTATGTATCTGCCATTGCCCCCCCCTGTGTCCATATTCCATCCACATGGCATGTCCCCTTTTTGTCTCTGTCCCTATGCCCCAATGCACATAATTTCCCCTCTTTCTGTTACCTTCCTGTGTCCAGATTTCCCCTATCTTCCTCTTCCATACCAGTGTGTCTCTTCTTTTCAACCCCATCTAGCTTTTTTCCCTCTTTCTTCCCCCCCCCCTGCTTCTAGCATCTGGCTCACCTGCCTGTCCTACCCTTTCTTTCCTGCTGTGGGTTTTTCTTTCCGTTTTCATCCCCTTGGCCCAGAATCCTTTTCCCTTTCACTCCCTCCTTACAGTCTGAGCCGGGAACACGGGTGATCGCACGGTCCTCGCAGCCCCCACCCGCCTGCCCAATCGATCCTAGTGTTTAGCCAGCTCTCTCCCTTCTCCTCACCTTAATTTGCAGGCTTTCTTTTTCAGCGACCTGCACGCTTTCCCAAAGAGCCGCACACGCACGGCTGCTCAGTGTTCAATCTTCTGCTCTGCTGCAACTTCCTGTTTCCGGTTGCGTCAGAGCAGAAGATCGAAACTGAGCAGCAGCGGCTCTCTGATAGCGTGCGGGTCGCCGAAAAAGAAAATCTACAAACTAAGGTGAGGAGAAGGGAGAGAGCTGGCTAAACACTAGAATCGATTGGGCAGGCGGGTGTGAGCTGCGGGGACCGCGCGATCCTTCATGCCTCACTGCGGGGACAAGACCCATTCACCGCCCCGCGGGCGGTGAATGGCCTTGTCCCCGTCGCCGCAGCGACTGCTAGTTTTCTTCCCCGTTTTCGGCGGTGACCCGCGGCTAAAATGCGGTGGCCGCGGGTAAACCGCCACCGTGTCATTCTCTACTCCATGGACTGAAGTTAGGGCCCAAAGCGGTGAACTGGATTAGAAACTGGTTAATAGACAGACGCCAGAGGGTAGTGGTAAATGGAATTTGTTCAGAGGGCATTTGGAAAAGTTGAAAGGGGACAGATTCAGAACGAATGCTAGGAAGTTTTTCTTTACCCAACGTGTGGTGGACACCTGGAATGCGCTTCCAGAGGACGTTATAGGGCAGAGTACGGTACTGGGGGTTCAAGATTGGACAATTTCTTGCTGGAAAAAGGGATACAGGGGTATAGATAGAGGATTACTACACAGGTCCTGGACCTGTTGGGCCGCCGCGTGAGCGGACTGCTGGGCATGATGGACCTCAGGTCTGACCCAGTGGAGGCATTGCTTATGTTCTTATATGAAGGACAGGTGACTAGTGAAGTGCCTTAAGGATCGGTGCTGGGACCATTTATGTTCAATATGTTTCTCAGCGACATTGCTGAAGGGTTAGAAGGTAAGGTTAGCCTTTCTGCGGATGATACCAAGATTTGTAACAGAGTGGACACCCCAGAGGGAGTGAAAAACATGAAAAAGGATCTGCAAAAGTTAGAAGAATAGTCTAGCGACCGTTCAGGTCTTTATCTGTCGTCATTTACTATGTTACTATGTTCCAAATCCATTAGTACACCTTAGTAAAACTTTTCTGCTGAAAATTCACCTAAATTTAGGAAGAGGAGATGCAAATGTTAAGAGCCTTAGCCAATAGGGAGAGGAGGAGATAGTGGATGCTCTGGATGGGCCATTTGGCCTTTATCTGCCATCATGTTTCTATAACCATAAAGCTCTATGATCTCACAATGCAGGTGTAAAGAGCCTTAGCCAATAGGGAGAGGAGATGCAAATGTTAAGAGCCTTAGCCAATAGGGAGAGGAGGAGATAGTGGATGCTCTGGATGGGCCATTTGGCCTTTATCTGCCATCATGTTTCTCTGTTTCTATTTATCCCAAATTAATATTTGGAGTAGATATTATTATTACTCTTTATTAAAACTAGGAAATCTCGTTAACCGAGTCGAGCCCTTTTTCTGAGGGATGAATCGGTATATAAAACTAAAGATTGGATTGGATTGGATGACATTTTTTTTTTTGCTGTTCGCTGGTAATAGCGCACAGTCTTTGAAAATGATGATTGCAGGAGGATAAAAGCAGAATAAATGTTTTTTCAAAAATCCTGTAAACTGCATGAGAAACGAAACAAAATAACTTTTTTTTTTTTTTTGCCTTTACATCCCTATCAGCCTCCCCTTCTTCCCTTTTGTTTTCTGCTCTGCAGCGTCACTTTTGAGTCATGGAGACCAAACTTGCAGAGAGCAAACCTGACGTGAGCTGGCTGGGTCCTCGTGCAAACGCAGAACTCAGTTTTGCAAACAAAAAGATTGCCACTAATGCTGAAAATAAAAGTCCAGCCTCTTGTTAAACAGAAGCTTCAGTTAAAAAAAAAAACAAAGCAAAAGCAATAGCTGATTATTATGATCTCAGTAGTGCTCTGTCCTCCCTGAGAGAACAGCTCCTAGAAAAACCATTTCATTTCCCCATCGGAAACAATACAAAATTGATTTGCTTTCATTGCTCTGGTGCAGGATGAACATCCTTCAGGCAATTACCAGGAGATGATGGGCTGAAATTAAACAATCATATCTTTGTTTGTAACTATAGGGTTTTTAATGTTGAACACACGCTGAATGGGAATCAGTATGCATTAGATATCCCCAGCCTGCTCGATCCGAAACTGTACAATGGCGCTAATTTGGGACTGCAGCAGACTTATATCAACTCCGTTCCTTTGTCTAATCTTCGAGCTTAGAAATCACTTTCAGTTTAAATGAAATTAAAAGAAATACAGTATCAACAAAATGCTACCTGGCCACCCTTTTTAATTAAAATATGATGGAATTAAAGCTGTATTCAGTTCAATGAAAAGATATTTCTTTTTCTTAAGGGGGCGGTAGTTGACCTCTACGAGAACTATATACCAAATATAGGGCTCCTTTCACGAAGGCGCGCTAGGGCCTTAACGCACGGAATAGCGTGCGCTAAAATGCCACACGCGATAGCCGCTACTGCCTCCTCTTGAGCAGGCGGTAGTTTATGTGGCACCCTTTTTGTGAAGTTCGCAGCAGTCCGCTGTAAGGTGCCCCCCTACTGTGTTGCCATGTCTGGGTGTCCTGTCCGTCACTTTGCTGGCCCCTCCCACGTCCAAAAGGTCTGGTTCTAGGCGTTTTTGACTTGGATGAATTTTTGGACGAGAATAGGGTATAAAGATAGACGACTTAGCGATCTGACGTATACTTAGACGATTTTCAAAAAAGAAAAATATTTTGGACAGATTTTTCGGGAATGGACTTTGGACACTGCCGACTTCTGAGCGACTAGCGACTTAGACCCAAAACGGACTTAGACGTTTCTTTCGATTATTCCCCTCTATGTCTGACTTGATGTCTTCCTGCAGGAATCCCACAAGGAGCATAGCCACTAGGCAGGCCAAGGGGCTCTAAGTAGACGACCTGAGATGAGAGTAAACAAAACCAAGAGTGGCAATTTATTTATTTGGTTTAAAAACTTATATTTCAATAAAACAACAAACCAACATAATACAATGAACATACAACAACCAACCGACAATAAACAAACCCCAACAAAGCAAATAACCATCAACTCCATTGCTTGTACTTGACCAAGACTTGACTGCCGGGTCATTACTCGCCGCTACCGGTTGAAAAAGCGCGCAAAAATAAAAAAAGGTTTTCAGCTTGCCCAAGATCCATAGAAAGCCTGTTCCAACAAAGAGGGCCCTGAACAGGAAACATCACTTTCCGGCGACTCGGCAGTTTAACTTCTGACAGGGAGGACGCAACAAGACGAAGCTTACCTCTGGAACGTAAACTCCGTAATGGAACGTAAAAGTGCACCAACGACCGCAGCAACTCGGGACCACCATCATTCATTAGTTTAAACAGCTTAAACACGTTGTCTTACATTCAATACGAGCCCTGATTGGCAGCCAATGCAGGTCTTTCAAAACAGGCATAATATTATCTATACTCTCATGCACAAATACAGGATGTCCGGGGCGGTACTTGGAGAGACCTCCCAGGAAAGAGACTTCGGAGTTCTGATCGACAAGTCGATGAAGCCCTCTGCGCAATGTGTGGCGGCGGCGAAAAGGGTGAACAGAATGCTAGGAATGATCAAGAAGGGGATCACGAACAGATCGGAGAAGGTTATCATGCCGCTGTACCGGGCCATGATGCGCCCTCACCTGGATTACTGCATCCAGCACTGGCCGCCGTACATGAAGAAGGACACGGTACTACTCGAAAGGGTCCAGAGAAGAGCGACTAAAATGGTTAAGGGGCTGGAGGAGTTGCCGTACAGTGAGAGATTAGAAAAACTGGACCTCTTTTCTCTCGAAAAGAGGAGATTGAGAGGGGACATGATCGAAACATTCAAGATACTGAAGGGAATAGACTTAGTAGATAAAGACATATTGTTCACCCTCTCCAAGGTAGGAAGAAGGAGAGGACACTCTAAAATTGAAAGGGGATAGATTCCGATCAAACATAAGGAAGTTCTTCACCCAGAGAGTGGTGGAAAACTGGAACGCTCTTCCGGAGTCTGTCATAGGGGAAAACATCCTCCAAGGATTCAAGACAAAGTTGGCCAAGTTCCTGCTCAACTGGAAAGTACGCAGGTGAGGCTGGGCTCATTTAGAGCACTGGTCTTTGACCTATGGGCCGCCATGTAAGTGGACTGCTGGGCACGATGGACCACTGGTCTGTCCCAGCAGCGGCAATTCTTATGTTCCACTTTCAAATACAAATGGAAGAAAATGCCATTTCATAATGTGGCAAATGTTAATATAGAAAATGGAGAAGGACGCTGCTTTACTGTGTTCTTTTAGGGTTCCAATTTTTGACATTCAAAAGTCCAAAAGCTACAGTTCAACTGCCTACCAATTTTGCCAAGTCGTGCCGTTCTATGTTACCCATGCTTTGTAATACTAGGCTCACCAACCTATATTCTCACCATACCAGGTATGTTCTACCATGCTTTGTTAACTAAGGGCCTTTTCTACTCAACCACGCCTAGTGGTTTTAGTGCAGAGTGTCAGCCTAGCTATCACTACCATTCAGCATTTTTAGTTGGCATTACTTATGTCAGCGAGGCTTATGGGAAATTATATCAATCTGACTCGCATGGGAATGCAGATAGACTATGTAAGGCAGGGAGACTGTGTTAAGTATCCCTGATATGTTTTAAGTTGCCCTGATTGAATCATGACTAGCTAAAAGATGTTAATGTCTGATTAAGAGGGTGCTTAGGACAATGGCCTGCTTGAATGGGACAAAGAAGCCAGAGACTAATCCCATCACCATGCTTGCAAGTATCACACCCTCCTTAGCAATTAAATTAACCATTGTTTCAAACAATTTACAAATTCTAAACAGAAAGATACTGGGAGATACAATAATTTCTTTATTCAGAATAAGATTCCAAGATATAAAAGCCTGCTCTCTGCTCTATCAATCTATCTCTTTTTCTATCGAGCTATCAATCAATCTATCTATCTCTGGGCTCTCTGGTTCTTTCTTTCTTTCTTTCTCTGGCTCTCCCTAGAACTGCAAGCTTCTTTCTGGACTCTGTAAGGCAGAGAAACTGCTTTGCTCTCTGCTTAAGTGTAATGCTCTCTACTTAATTGTAATGCTTCAGAATATTGCTTTTCTGTAAGACTATTTCTATAATATATTCTTTTGCAATCACCTCTGGCTGTGCTCGTTTATTCTACTTCCTGGTGAGTCATCTGTGAGGGAACTGAACCTGGGACCTGGCGTTGGTCAGTGCGCATTTCACTTAACCCCTACCACCATACATTGGGGGGGCCACGAACAAAACTGACACAGAGAGCCGCGCTGGATGGCCCGCGCTGCTCCGAACTCAATGAGCGTCGGGAGCAGCGTGGGCCATTCAGCGCGGCTCCCTGCGCTACAACCGCTAGTGTGGTTTAGTAGAAGAGGGGGTATGTTTTGCCATCCCTGTCAGACAACGTTTGCCAAGCTATCTCCCACCATACTATGCCTGAGACTGTGGCGAAGGGGTTGGCCCTGCAGCCGCGGCACCTTGAGGTTGTGGGTTCTGACACGCGCTGCTCCTTGTGACCTTGGGCAAGTCACTTAATCCCCTCATTGCCCCATCTACATTAGATAAGACACGCGCTGCTCCTTGTGACCTTGGGCAAGTCACTTAATCCCCTCATTGCCCCATCTACATTAGATAGACACGCACTGCTCCTTGTGACCTTGGGCAAGTCACTTAATCCCTTTATTGCCCCATCTACATTAGATAGACACGCACTGCTCCTTGTGACCTTGGGCAAGTCACTTAATCCCCTCCCCAATGCCCCCAGGTACACTACATAGATTGTGAGCCTACCGGGATAGACAGGGAAAAATGCTTAAATACCTGAATTATTTATTTATTCAATTTTCTCTACTGTTCTCCCAGGAGAGCTCAGAATGGTTTCAGGTTTTATTCAGAATTTATTCAGGTACGCAAGCATTTTTCCCTGTCTGTCCTGGTGGGTTCACAATCTATGTAATGTACCTGGGGCAATGGGGGGCATTAACTGACTTGCCCAGAGTCACAAGGAGCAGTGCGTGTCTATCTAATGTAGATGGGGCAAAGAAGGGATTAAGTGACTTGCCCAGGGTCACAAGGAGCAGTGCGTGTCTATCTAATGTAGATGGGGCAAAGAAGGGATTAAGTGACTTGCCCAGGGTATATATATCCGAGCATTATGCATAGATTCAGTAAATGGTGTCCACATTTGGGCATTAAAAAAAAAAAATCAATCTACCTGGAACACCATCCTATAAAGATCATTCTGAGTTGTGTGCCTCCAAAAACAGTGCTGGTCATGTGTCAGTCACACAATGGCACCATTTGTAGAATCGCGGCCACCGTTAAGCATAGGTGCCAGAAATGTAGGCCAGATTTTTTTTGAAGGCCTACATTTCTGGCACCTATGTTTGACGTGAATTGCGTCCTTCTGAGGTGTCTGAGGTCATTTTATGGCATTAACCATGCCTATTGACACATGGGCTGAGTCGGGTGTCGCTGAAGGAGATCTGTTTGAACGCAGGAAGCAAAGGTACTGGTTTTGTTTTCGAAGAGCCGATATGGATACACTGCAGCTGGTCGCATGTCCCTATAATCCAGCGCACAAAATGAGTGCCACGGAGTTCCAAGTGCATATGCTGACAAAAAACATTTCTTTTTAAAGCTTCTTTCAATCTTTAAAGAGGAATTTTTTCCTCGATAATTTAAAATAATCAAAATGTGAAAAGGTTTTACTTTACTTATACCCCAACCCCAGTGTTCTATCCTACCCCATCCAGTTTTCTTCTCTTCCCTGTGGGGAAACAACAATTTTGTAACTTTTATCCCCTTATGTTTTTTCCAATCATTCCAGTATTGTCTGTAGTGTTAGTTTGTCATGACCATGTTTTTTTATTTTTAAGTTAATAATATTTTTAACTGTTTTTATCCCAATATTTACTGTTATGTTATTCGCTTAGAATTATTAAGCGAACCATTAAATATAAATAAACTTGAAACTTGAAACTATTTCGACCTTGGGTACCCTTAGGTTCCTCCGTAGATGCGACGACGGTGCCATTTTTGGAGGCACTGATGGGTGCCTATATTTTCTTTAATAATTATTTTTTAATTGTTTTAAAATGATGAAGTCAATTTCCATGCCAATTAAAAACAATTAGACATTAATTTAGCCGCAGCAGAGCACCTACCGCTGCTTAATAGATGGCACTCTTTGAAGAATTTGAACCTTAGAACCAATTTCCATGCCAAACTTTGCGCAGGAAGATTTACATTAACTGATAGTGGTAGTTGGCGATTCTCTTCTGAGGGGTACAGAAGCATCCATCTGCAGACCAGACATGATGTCACGAGAGGTATAATGTCTGCCTGGTGCCAAAATCCGAGATGTTACGGAGATGTTACGGAGAGTTTGCCAACACTCATCAAGCCTGAAGACTATTATCATCCACGTTGGCACTAGTGATACTGCCAGGTACCCCTGCGAACGTATCAAAAGCGACTTTGTGGCTCTGGGAGAGAAGGTGAAGCAGTTAGATGCGCAGATCTTATTCTCGCCATCCTCCCTATTGAGGGTAAGGGCCAGGTCAGAGAAGCTCGCATCCTGGAGATGAATGTGTGGCTACGTGGATGGTGTCGTCGAAAGCGTTTTGGCATCCTGGACTATAGGATGATTTTCCAAGGGCTGCTGAGTAGGGATGGTATACATCCGTCAAAGAAGGGAAGAAGTGTCTTCGATGGCAGGCTGGCTAATCTACTGAAGAGGGCTTTAAACTAGAAGTGATGGGGCAGGGTGGTCAAAGCCCCCGGGTGAGTATAAGCCCTCAGGTAAGTAAATCACTGACACCCCTGGTGTAGAGGTATTCAAAGTCCCTCCTCGAGGGCCGCAATCCAGTCGGGTTTTCAAGATTTCCCCAATGAATATGCATGACATCTATTAGCATACAATGAAAGCAGTGCATGCAAATAGATCTCATGCATATTCATTGGGGAAATCCTGAAAACGCAACTGGATTGCGACCCTCGAGGAGGGACTTTGACAGCCCTGCTCTACACGGATGGGAAAAGGGGGCAACGTCTGGAAAGCAGTATATACTAATGCTCGGAGTATGGGAAAGAAGCTTCTGGATCTAGAAGCTGTGATGGAAGAAGAGACATTCACGGAGAACCATGACTGGGATGTAATTATTCCGGGCTATAATTTGTTCAGGAAAGACAGGGTAGGAAGAAAAGGAAGGAGAGAAACGTTATATGTTAAAGATCATATTAAATCAAAAATAAGTAAGGGTGAGAATGATCGTTCAAAGAAAAATTTTTAAGAGCTGAGAGGTCAAAATAACATATGTAATACAAAAAGGAAAAAGACTTCTCAGAGTGAAGGTCACAATTAGAGATTTGAATGAAGTTCAAATACTATAAAGTACACTTTAGCATACACTAAATCCGACCAAGAGCCAAAGCTCCTCTAGCCGAACCCACCGTCCCATCACTGTGAAGTGAAGAAATAAAGTAATCTTCTGAACTATTTAACTAAATTTTTCGATGGCAATAGAGGATAAAAAAATCCTACTTAGCTTAAACGGGTGTTAATAGGTCCCGACGTGGGCCATGTTTCGTGGTCTTTTTCAAGGAACCCACGAAAGAGAGGTGGTAAATTCAAATGCCAAAGAAAAGCAGGGTGATGTAGACAAAAAGATAATTCATAGATTGAAGAAACAACTTCGTGGCGGGATGCCGAAATTTATAATACTTCAAGAGAATGGCGGCGGGAAAAGACCACGAAACATGGCTCACGTCGGGACCTATTAACATCCGTTTAAGCTAAGTAGGATTTTTTTATCCTCTATTGCCATCGAAAAATTTAGTTAAATAGTTCAGAAGATGACTTTATTTCTTCACTTCACAGTGATGGGACGGTGGGTTCGGCTAGAGGAGCTTTGGCTCTTGGTCGGATTTAGTGTACGCTAAAGTGTACTTTATAGTATTTGAACTTCATTCAAATCTTTAATTGTGATCTTCACTCTGAGAAGTCTTTCCTTTTTGTGTTAAAGATCATATTAAAGCCACACAATTGCAGGATCTGCAGGGCAAGGAAGAGGCACCGTGGATCGGTTTGGAAAGAGGGAATGGTGAATATATTTACATTGGTGTGATATACAGCCTCCTTCACAGACGGAAGCAGTGGACAGAGATTTAATAGGAGACATTCAGAATATAGGGGGTGGAAAAAGGGTGCATCTTAAGGAATGAATGTTAAAAAAAACCCCAAACCCCGTACCTTATATTCCCTTCCCGGCAGTCCAGCGCGCTTTCCACGCTCATGGCTCGGTTTTCCCTGCTCTCTTCCGGCAGCGGCACAGTGGTGCACAAGGCAGGCACGCACTTTTTGCGTGCCTACTTGGCCCTGTGCTGCGCTCCGAATGGCTGCCTGTCAGTTCTCATCCCGCGAGAACTGCCATTCGGAGTGCAACCAATCCAGGTCACTAGTACCTGGTCAAAACCCAAAGAGTTAGCAACATTCCAGCATCTCAAAGAATAGCAAAGTTCCGGAACCTCAAAGAGAGCAACATTCCAGAGCTGAGATTGTGATGTCATAATGCCTCAGAGCCAACCTCAGCAGTGATGTCACAATGGCTTCATTGTCCTATACTTGGCTCAGATAAAAGCATAAGAACAGCCATACTGGATAGACCAATGGTCCATCAAGCCCAGTAGCCTGTTCTCACGGTGGCCAAGCCAGGTTACTAGTACCTGGCCACAACCCAAAGAATAGCAATATTCCATGCTCCCAATCCAGGGCAAGCAGTAGTTGAAGGAATATTTCTCTTTAAACGGTTTGAAACTGGACCGAATATATTATTACTCTTGGCCTCCAGCCTACCAGTAACAGTCTCCGTTCCTCCCCCATTTCCAGCTGTGCCAAGCCCCGTGCCCCCACAGCCCTCCCTTTCTCATTCTCGCCATAATTATAAGCATATTTACACTGTATATGAAAGGCCAATAGAAAACTTTTAGCGCTGGAATATCTTGAAAAAAATCAATATATTAATTACATTATTCAGAGGGAAGCGCTGTGGTGCCTCGGGAAGTTATTATTTTTCAAAGGTCACTCTTGTATCTACATGGCTAATGTAGAATGACCAGAGGACAGAAGCAGGAAGTGTTTACATTTACAGCAAAATTTGCTTTTGTTTATTTGAGGACCTTATTCTACCTTGAAAAAAACAAAGCAGTTTGCACTCATGAATCAATAAAGAAAAAAAAAATAAAAATAAAAATGAAAAGGTTACAATGTATCCAAAGAGAAAGGGTGGAGGAATACTCCAGAGTACTCTTTAAATGTGCCTGTTTAGCTTTCAAGATCCTACATGGCATCCTCCCTCCCGTTATCCCACTCTTCTGGAATTCCTCTAACCCTAATTCCACTAGATCCTCCCAAAAACTGAATCTATCATTCCCCTCTGCAAAAGGTATATCCCGCATAGGAAAACTAGGAACACCCCTCCCCTTTAGAACCACAGAACTCTGGAACAACCTCACATCCCCGCTCAGAATTTCAAGCTCCCTCCAATCCTTCCGCAAACACCTGAAAACTTGGCTCTTTTAAAAAATCTAACACCTCCCGCTCTTTGGTTCCCTGTCCCTCTTTATCTTCCTAGCTCCTTTCCATTGTAGCTCCTTTTCTAACCCTGTAAACTGTGCCGAGCTCTACGCTTGTGGAGATGGCGCGGTATACAAACCTAAGGTTTAGTTTAGTTTAGAAAGGATGTGATTGGCTACCTTAACCTTTGGTTTTCTTTTTTTTTTTTTTCAGTTCAAAATTTTTATTGAAAATTTTGTGACAACAGAAAATAAAATACAATTATGCAGTGAATATATAATCAACGAAGAAATTAGCATAGGAGAGAACAACAAATTCACTGATCATTTTGCCCCGTACAACGAAATCAACCTATAGGTTATAAGGTGAGGCAAGATAAGAAGAAGCAAAGGAAGAAAAAGAAGAAAAGGAAGAGTCACAAATAAGAAGAAGCGGAAAACAGGAGTGTTCTAGACCACAGTTCTTCAACCGCCGGTCCGCAGGAAATTTTTGCCGGTCCGCACAGGGCCGGCAAGACTGACTGACTTCAACTTCCTGCCGGTCCGCTCAGGGCCGGCAAGATCAACATCCGAAGTCTGCACTGGGACGGAGAGATCTTGGGGAGTCTCCGACAGTGGCTTTCTCCCCTCTCTATAGCTCTCCTTTACTTCCCAGCGTAGCGATTCATGAAGGCAGCCTCGGGGCTTTTGCTGAGTCGCGGCTGCCTCTGATGATGCAACTTCCTCTTTCCTCAGAGGCGGCGCGACCCAACAAAGGATCCAAGGCTGCCTTCGTGAATCGCTACGCTGGGAAGTAAGAAGAGCTGCTGAGAGGGGAGAAAACCACTATCAGAGTCTGGGAAGCTGTTGGGCAAGGGGAAACAGGGACAGCTGCTACTGGAGAGGGAGAAGGAGAGATGCTTCTGGGAGGGGAGGAGGGAAAGGGATCTGGGAAGCTGCTGGGCAAGGAAAAAAGGGACAGCTGCTACTGGAGAGGGAGAAGGAGAAGGAGAGATGCTTCTGGGAGGGGAGGAGGGAAAGGAATCTAGGAAACTGCTGGGCAAGGAAAAAAAGGGACAGCTGCTACTGGAGATGGAGAAGGAGAGATGCTTCTGGGAAGGGAGGAGGGAAAGGGATCTGGGAAGCTGCTGGGCAAGGAAAAAAAGGGACAGCTGCTACTGCAGAGGGAGAAGGAGAAGGAAAGATGCTTCTGGGAGGGGAGGAGGGAAAGGAATCTGGGAAGCTGCTGGGCAAGGAAAAAAGGGACAGCTGCTACTGGAGAGGGAGAAGGAGAAGGAGAGATGCTTCTGGGAAGGGAGGAGGGAAAGGGATCTGGGAAGCTGCTGGGCAAGGAAAAAAAAGGGACAGCTGCTACTGCAGAGGGAGAAGGAGAAGGAGAGATGCTTCTGGGAGGGGAGGAGGGAAAAGAATCTGGGAAGCTCCTGGGCAAGGGAAAAAAAGGGACAGCTGCTACTGGAGAGGGAGAAGGAGAGATGCTGCTGGGAGGGGAGGAAGGGAAGAGAGTTATTGCTGGACAGGAGGAGGAGGGAAGGGAGAATGAAAAAAGGAAGGAAACAGCTGGCAGAGAGATTAGAGAAGGGGAAGGGGAGACACAGGCATGAGAAAGTAGAGAGATTGATGATAGGAAGGGGTCAGCAGAAAAATAAGCAGAGAGGGACAATGATGATACATCTGGTGTAGGAGAGATAAAAATGAAGAGCAGTGAAGCTGGAATGAATCATGTAAAAAGGAGAGAGGGGACACAAGCTGGATGGAAAGGGGAGAGGGGCATAGAAAGAAGACAGATACCTTATGGAAGGGGGAGAGGACAGACAGTGGATGGAAGGGGCAGATGCTGGATTGAAGAGACAGAGAGGGCAGACGCTGGAAGGAAGAGAGTGAAAAGAAGATTGAAAGCAGAAACCAGAGACGACAAAAGGTAGAAAAAAATAATTTTATTTCTATTTTGGGATTAGAATATATCAGATTTGAAATATATATCCTGCTAGACATAACTGGGGACTGCAAAACCCAGGCAGTGCTTCTTTAGCTTCCAGCTGGCTTAGGGCGCTCTCTGACCAGGGGGCAGTTGCCCTAGTTGCATTCCCCTAAAACTATTCCTGTCATGTGTGACTGCAGTATTCTGTTAGCATGATATTTCTGTGAAGCATTCTGTAATAATTTGGCTTGTTCAGTTTTCTTGATAGTAGAGGGGATATATGTGAAGAGGAGGGGAGACAGGGGTTTTGTTGATCCTGCTCTGAATTTTTTGTATTTATAAAATGACAATTGTACAGAATATTGTTTCTTTTTATACTTTAATAAAATACATTCAATATAAAATCATAACTGAGGCTTGTGTGGATGGGATCAGATGATTTGTGGGGACCGAGCTCGCGGAGATGGGGCGGAAATGGGGTTTTTAAATTTTAGTCCTAGTAGTTTGCCGGTCCACAAAATAATTCTTTTTTTTCTGCCGGTCCACGGATGTAAAAAGGTTGAAGAACACTGCTCTAGACTGTATAAACCGATCTAAAAACTTCCATGATGAGGTAGGATGAGAGGCCTGTGGAGAAAGCCTAGAAATACAGCGTTTAGTTTGGAAGGCCAAACTAAAATCAGACCCTAAATGCTGGCACTGCTTACGAGTCGATCGTACTCTTGATCAGTGTTCTTCAACCTTTTGACGCCTTTGGGCCGGCAGACATAAAATAATTATTTTTTGGACCGGCACCAGTCCGCAGACCAGCAGTTGAAGAACACCGGGCTAAGTCATGCCCATCTCTACCCAATCTCCGCCCCAGACTCCGCCCCCATAAAAGTACTAACTGTAACACCATTTTTTCCATTCATTTTCATATCTACACACACACACACACACACAATATAATCGTATTAACTAACACATAATGATTAACCACAAAATTAAACTACACAAAGCACACTGTATGCTTTTTAACATTCATTCCTACCAGAAGACAGATAACCCCTAAGCAAATATGGGACCAAAAACTAAAAGCACTAATATTCACAAACGAACCCTAAGATGCAAGACTCTGCAAGCAGTACAACCCCAGAGGAAAAGAAACAAATTCATTTCTTCCTGAACAGCCAAATCAATCACTAAATAAAAAAAATAAAATCATTCCACCTACCGTTGTTGTCACTCTCCCTCCATGCTGTGCCTTGCCTTCTGGCCTGCCCCCAGGCGTTATCTTCGGGCCGGTCCACGGTGCGATCAATGCGGCGTCTTCAGGCCGGCTCCTTAAGTGCTGCAGTGCACAAAGCTGCAGGCAGTGGCTCCTTGCGCGCGTCCCGCATCTCATCTGGCAGCCTTCCCTCTGACATTGCGACGTCAGAGAGAAGGCTTCCGGTTCAGGCGCAGGCCGCGCATAGGAGCCTTTTCCCACGGCTTTGTGCACTGCAGCACTCAGGGAGCCGGCCCCAAGACGCCACGTTGATCGCACCGTGGACCGGCGGCTGAAGAGCACTGTCTTGGGCCCGATGGACGTGCTGGCCCTGCGGACCGGAAGAAAATTTCTGCGGACCGACACCGGTCCGCGGACCGGCAGTTGAAGAACAGTGGTATAGATCAGTGTTTTTCAACCTATGGACCGGCAGAAATAAAAATAATTATTCTGTGGACCGGCGGTTGAAGAACACTGGGCTAAGTCGTGGGCCAGACCCCGCCCATCTCTACCCAATCTCCACCCCAGACCATGCCCCCATAATAGTACTAATTGCACATTGCGTGTCCCTTGCCTCATCTGCAAGCCTTCCCTCTAACGTTGCAACATCAGAGAGAAGGCTTCCGGTTCAGGCGCAGGATGCCCGTAGAAGCCACTGCCAGTGGCTTTCTGCACTGAATCAGTTAGGAAGAGGGAGCTGGCTCGAAGATAACGCCAACCCTTAGGTGAGAAGGATTTCCTGTCAGTAACCCTAGAGATGAGAGGGGGATGGGCGCCCTGCACCTGTGCTCTCTGACCCCCTCTAGAGTTCAAGGAAGAAACAGCACAAGATGAATCAAAAAGAGGTTTACATGAATCACTATGAGAAGGGTTTGCATTTAAACTAGGCTCTGTTCTGGGGACACGCCTAACAGGCATAGGCTGCATACCACACCACATTGTTTTGTTGTGTTTTTGTGTATAATGCTCAGCAACACTGTTTTGATGTGTGTAGCTAGTGTTCAGCCCCATTATTTATTCATCTATCTATTAAATTTATATCCCACACTATCAAACTTATGTAAGTGAGTTACAAGGAAACATACATAAATCATAAAAGCATGCAAAATACATTGACTTAAAAAAAAAAAAAAAAAATACAAATTCATGGCATCCTGCAAGGTAACAGAAACAAAGGAGTTCTCATGGATAAGCATCAAAGAACAGAAGAGGTCCTGCAAAAAGAAAGCATCCAAGATTCAAAAGCAAATGTTTAAAAGACCAACCGGTTAAAAAAAAAGCTTTAATACTGCCATGCTTCAGTATCAATGCCTGCATCAGGAATCTGTTAATATTTGAATACCAGTACAGCAAAAAAAACGCAATATATGTGCTTCTGGACTGAAAAAGTGTCTATGCACTATATATACTGCTTAGGGCACCCACAAAAACAGATCGTCCAAGAGCCGATAATCAAACCTATTTTTTGGACGTATCCAGGGACTTTTTAGGCCTCTGAATCCTGCTGTGTGCCCAGTGCTAAAGGGGGCGTATCTGAAGGAGTGGTTAGGGCGGGATGTAGGCCGAACTAGACCTAGTTGTCCTGCAGGGATAATCAAAGGTTTTATGAGACAGATAACCACTGTAGAGACAAAGTAATGACCCCCATACACTCTCCAAGTGTTCACTGACCCCCTCACACCCCCACAAAGATTGAAATAAAATAATACGTGCCTGTCTCTAGAACATCAGCAACTAGTATAGGAAAGCCTTGTAGAGTTACACATAAATTACAACTTTTATTAAAATTTGATATACCTATATCCTCCTCCTTCTTGTAACTCCTCTGGAAATGTTCTTCTTCTTGTAACTCTTCTGGAAAAGTCCAGAAGTCTCTTTGTAATTATCCTGGAAATGTCCAGATGTCTCTTTTGTAATCCGCCCAGAACTGCAAGGTTGAGGCGGAATAGAAATCAGTAATGTAATGTAATATACCACTTATCGGGCTTCTAAGTTGGTGTTTGGGACTTGGACAAATTTCCTTAGATTAATCCTGAGCCTATCACCTCTTAACTTCATCCTATGCTGTCTCCTTCCAGAGCTTCCTTTCAAATGAAAGAGATTTGATTCATGCGCATTTACGCCACGTAGGTATTTAAACATCTCTCAAGAAAAAAACAAAGAGTAATAGAAAAAAATCCCAAAATTTAACTACAAAATATTACTCACTAGAGATGGGTTACACTCCCCCGATAACCATTTTACAAATCAGTGGAGAAAAAGCCTCAAAAATTTCAATGCAGCAGTAAACAACTTCAATACTGTTTAAAGTCCAAGCTGCTTATGTACTATCACTGGCAAAAAAAACTCCACCACCACTGAAATGTAATTATCAAAAGGGTAATAGACCTATCACTGTGCACAGGAAAAGCAGAAAAAGTTTTACTTAGCTTGGGACCATGGTCTGAAACGCCGTGATGTGCTGGTAGAAAATGTCTGGCCAGACTGTAGATGAAAACACCACGGCACCATTTAGATCATGAGTAGGGAACTCCGGTCCTCGAGAGCCGTATTCCAGTCGGGCTTTCAGGATTTCCCCAATGAATATGCATTGAAAGCAGTGCATGCAAATAGATCTCATGCATATTCATTGGGGAAGTCTTGAAAACCCGACTGGAATACGGCTCTCGAGGACTGGAGTTCCCTACCCCTGATTAGATGTACAGTCCAGAATCCATGCCCAATCCTCGAACAAGTGCCTTGTTTCGCCTCTCAAAGGGTTCCTCAGGGAATGTATCAGCTGGAAAACTTCACTCCTCTTCCGTGCACACCGGCACAAGAAACGCCCATTGCTAAAAAGAACTACAGGATCCAACTTCCAGTAGCACTTCCAGGTTACAGCGTCATAGCAACAGCCAAAAAACGGCTGCCATTCGTCCATACAACTGCCATTCATTCTTCAAACTGTCACTCATCCAAAGAATGCCAGCCACTCCACCCGCTGATTGAGGCCATTAGGCCAAATAGTATCCAAAAAAGAAAATCCAGCGCTGTTCATGCTGGCACAAAAGCCTCTTCACATTGCCCCTCCGTGGGGTAACAGGAATGTGTTCTAGCACAAAACACACAAAATCATGCCGTTCTTTGGCTCCAATGGCGGGTCAGGATGTCAACTTCTTTTTTGTGACCGATATTGGACTGGTGTTCAAATAGCCGAGTCTTGAAACATCTGGCAGTGTGACCAATATAGGTTAACCCGCAAGGGCACGTCATCTGGCATGTCTGGCCAGACATTTTCTACCAGCACAGCACGGCGTTTCAGACCATGGTCTCAAGCTAAGTAAAACTTTTTCTGCTTTTCCTGTGCACAGTGATGGGTATATTGCCCTTTTGATAATTACATTTCAGTGGTGGTGGAGTTTTTTTTTGCCAGTGATAGTACATAAGCAGCTCGGACTTTAAACAGTATTGAAGTTGTTTACTGCTGCATTGAAATTTTTGAGGCTTTTTCTCCACTGGTTTGTGAAACGGTTATCGGGGGAGAGTAACCCAGCTCTGGTGAGTAATATTTTGTAGTCAAATAACATCTCTATCATATGTCCCCTTTCCCGCAGAGAGTGGTAGATGTATGGAACAGTCTCGCAGAAGAGGTGGTGGAGACAAAGACTGTGTCTGAGTTCAAGAGAGTGTGAGAGAGGCACATGGATTTGTTAGGAAGAGGAGGAGATAGTGGATGCTCTGGATGGGCCATTTGGCCTTTATCTGCCATCATGTTTCTATAACCATAAAGCTCTATGACCTCACAACGCAGGTGTAAAGAACCTTAGCCTATAGGAAGAGGAGATGCAAATGTTAAGAGCCTTAGCCAATAGGGAGAGGAGGAGACAGTGGATGCTGCGGATGGACAGACTGGATGGGATATTTGGCCTTTATCTGCCATCATGTTTCTATAACCATAAAGCTCTATGACCTCACAATGCAGGTATAAAAAGCCTATAGGAAGAGGAGATGCAAATGTTAAGAGCCTTAGCCAATAGGGAGAGGAGGAAATAGTGGATGCTCTGAATGGGCCATTTGGCCTTTATCTGCCATCATGTTTCTATGTTTCTATAACCATAAAGCTCTATGACCTCACAATGCAGGTGTAAAGAGCCTTAGCCTATAGGAAGAGGAGATGCAAATGTTAAGAGCCTTAGCCAATAGGGAGAGGAGGAGACAGTGGATGCTGTGGATGGGCCATTTGGCCTTTCTCTGATGTCATGTTTCTATGTTTCTATAAATATAAAGCTCTATGACCTCACAATGTGTAAAGAGCCTTAGCCTATAGGAAGAGGAGATGCAAATGTTAAGAGCCCCTTAGCCAATAAGGAGAGGAGATAGTGGATTCTGTGGATGGGCAGACTGGATGGGCCATTTGGCCTTTATCTGCCTTCATGTTTCTATATTACATTAACCATGTGAGAGACAATCCCTGCTTGACAGAACTTACAATCTAATCAGACAGACAAACCGAACAATTTGGGGTAGGGAATTACAGAGGGAGTGACCAAATAGACATGTGTACTTTACAAGTGGGTTGGACTTAGGAGTTAAAAGCAGACTTTAAAAAAACAGAAGGTTTTTAGCTTGGATTTGAACACTGCCAGAGATGGAGAATGATGTACCAACTCAAGCAATATTTTCCAGGTATATGGTGCACGAAAGATGGGATGGAGTCTGGAGTTGGCAGTAGAAGAGAAGAGAGTCTTTCCCAATGAACAGAGTTCTTGGGGAGGAGGATAGGGAGAGAGAAGAGAGGAGAGATACTGTGGAGCTGCAGAATACACTTCCCCCTCCATATCCGTGAATTCTGTATTTACGGATTTGCTTATTCGCGGTTTTAAACCAAAAATGCATTTTCATTTTTCAGGCTATTTTAAGCCCTGTAAGCCCCCCCTTAAGCCTTACCTGGTGGTCGAGCGGGTTTTCGGGGCAGGAGTGATCTTCCCACTCTCCTGCCCCGTGTAGATCACTCACAGGAAATGGCTTGAGAGACTACGGGAGCTCAAGGCAGCCATTTACTGTGAGCAATCTGCACGGGGCAGGAGCGTGGGAAGCTTGCTCCTGCATGAAAACCTGCTAGACCACCAGGTAAGGCTTAATGGGGGGCTTTTAGGGCTTAAAATAGCCAGGGGAAGCGGAGGTTAGGGTTAGAACTGGCCCGAATATTATTCGCGGCCCGGCTCTGCCCCTAACCCCCACAAATACGGAGGGGAAATAAAACTATTTCTTTAGTTAACTGATCATACACAATAGATCCATATAGTCCACCTCTCTGTCATATACACTTCCAGGAGAACTACGTTCCAGCCAGGCTTCTCTTAAACATTGGAAAGTACACGGAAAGGTGTCTTTTTCTACCCGTTATATGAATTCATTACCACATAACTTAAGGGAAGGATGATCTTTTTCTCAATTTAAAAAGAGTATAAAGGCCTGGTGGTTCCTACAGGCCTATGGGACTGTTCTTGAGGAAGGTTGAAACAGAGAGCATTGGCTTGATAGAATTGGATGTAAAGAGGGGGCCGTATTCCTTTTTTGGGCTCAAAAGATGTTTTATTAGGGGTACTCTTTGGCGTGATTTCCCGGGTGGGTTTTTCTCTATGTGTATTATGGCGTTCTTTTCTTAATAATGGTTGTTTTATGGTTGAAAACAGCTTATATTCTCCATAAAGTGACATAGCGCTATATTAAGAAAACCTGTAACCTCTGGCTAGGTCGATAAACATCTCCTATTCCTCGATCTGCATACTTTTGAACTCGACCTAGACCCAGCTGGTCTTATGATAACCCAGTTTTTATATATATATATATTTTTTTATTTTATTTTATTTTATTGTTTTTTGTTTGTCATGAAAGTTGCATGCCATCTGAGGTCAGCGCAAACCCTTCCTGCTGTAAGTCTGAGCTAATAGCGTTTTAAAAAGGCTCCGATTTGTCTCAATAAGTGAAAGAACGCATGCACAGTACCCTTAGACGCTGCTTTTAGAGAAGACGTCTGAAGAGCCATTTTAATAATTACTGTTTGGTTTGCCTCAGGATAGAAGGGATTCACATAAAGAGCTCCTTCTCTCTCTCCATATAGGCTCATATTAAAGCTTTTAAAGGAATGCTCAGGCTTATTGTGAATTCATAAACAGAAGACCAAAGGTTAAATGCTATCACAGAAGGCCCGGGAAAGCTTTAAATGCGTACCATATCGTATAAATTGCTGGCCATATTTTATTCATCATAGCTGGATTTATTTGATTGAAGTTTTATTAAAGTAGCAGCCATCCTGCTCCCCAAACCCCCTCCTAGGATTTTATTACAGCATAGACTTCTTCCCTTTTCTTTTTTTTGCTCTGTTCTTTTCAATGTACAGTAAACCTTTCCCCTTCTTTTTCTCCTTGCCTTAATGTCTCGATAGGTCTAGGCCAGGGGTAGGCGCTGAGGGATCATAAAAGCTTAGAGGGAACATTGGAATAAAGGTAGGCTGGCATTTCTGAGGGAACCCTGGAGATCCAGCTTCCATCACCGCGGGAGTCCCTTGGACCTAGGGGGGATCCCCGCAGGAGTCCCGTGGACCTAGGGGGGATCCCTGTGGAAGTCTCGTGGACCTAGGGGGGATCCAGCGGGAGTCCCGTGGACCTAGGGGGGATCCCTGCGGAAGTCCCGTGGACCTAGGGGGGATCCCTGTGGAAGTCCCGTGGACCTAGGGGGATCCCTGCGGAAGTCCCGTGGACCTAGGAGGATCCCCGCGGGAGTCCCATGGGACTCAGGGGATTCCCGTAATCCCCGTTTCCATGCAGACCTCTAATTTGGACATTGTGCGTTATAACCCTGCGTGCAACCAGATTCATGTGCCAATTCTAATGGGTGCCAATTAACATTGGCACTTGGTTGTCAGCAGTCAATTATTGCTCGTTAATCGCTCATTCGCTAATTAAGATTCCAAGTACAAAAGAGAGACAAAAATCCCACACCATTAGAAGTGGTGAATAACAATGTCAAAAATATCAAAATGTCAATAATATATCAGTGGCATCCAAATCATAAATGCTGACTGTAAAAAATTGTAATAAATAATGTAGAATCCACTCAGAGCAAGTAAGAGAAAAGGGGGGGTCAAACACAATACATAGTAGAGAAGGAAGATGAACTACAATTTGGGATAGGAAAGAATGACACATAGGGTAGGGGGCGCTCTCAGTGGCATAGTAAGGGGGGCAGTCCGCCCCAGGTGCCGTCTTGGTGAGGGCGCAAGCACTTGTCCTTCTTTCTGCCCCTCTGCTCCCCCCCACTGCCGGGTGTACGCACCGCTTCCCTTCCCCCGCACCTCTGTAACGTTCCTGGCACAAGCAGCAACCTCCAACTGCCTGTTGCGCCAGTGTTGGCTCTTCCTCCGACGTCACTTCCTGGACCTGCACCTAGGAAACGACATCAGAGGAAGAGCCGACGCTGCTTGGGGGGTTCCTTGGGGGTTGCTGCTCACACCGGCAACGTTGCAGATGTACAGGGGCAGGGAAGGAGCGTGTGGATGTGGGGGTGGAGAAGAGAGCAGGGGAAGGGCGCCTCTCACCCTTGCTTTGCCACTGGGTGGCCTTGGGCATTTTGCCGGGCTCACTCAATGGTAGCTACGGCCCTGCTCACACAAATTATCTGATCCTCTGTTGAAACTAGTAACCGTCAGGACCTGGCTAGTTTCTCACTCTGAGTTTCAAACCTTTTTATTAAGGGTTTTATAATTACAGAGAGAAATACATTATTCTGTAAATACGGTACAAACAGAAACAGAGATGCAACCTGGGGGCAACAAGCACCCAGTCACAATGAGTACACGAGAACAATTATATGAAACCATAAGAAGAAGCAAGTACGTTCAATAGGAGATTCATGAGAATTATAACTAATGAAGTAAGCAAATAAAGGAGAAAACAAAAAACAAAATCTGAACTGCAGTATAATGTACAAGGTGCGGGAATTTAATTTAAAACATGTATAACATACATAAAATAAATATAATTTTAAAAAATCCCAAAACTGGTCCTAGTGTGTGAGTAATACTGTAAATAATATGAAGCAGAAGCCCAGATGGTGAATACGAGAAGAAAAGATGTGAGGAAGAAGTGTTTTTTCGAAACACAGACCGTTTCGGATCCGGTCCACATGAATACTAGGACCAGTTTTGGGATTTTTTTATTATATTTATTTTATGTATGTTATACATGTTTTTTAAATTAAAGTCCTAGGTCTTCTAGACTACTGCAACAATCTCTATTTCCCCTGCCCTGCAACCATGACAAAACAACTAGAAACAGTTCAAAACACAGCGCTAAGACTTATCTATTCACTGAGGAAACACGACCACATCACGGCGGAACACCTCGACTCACACTGGCTCCCAATACAAATAAGAATACTATTCAGATTCTACTGCCTACTATTTAAAACCATAAACGGAGACAGCCCAGCCTATCTAAATAATCGCCTAATCCAAACTACCTCAACAAGACACAAGAGAACACACAAACCGTTGACGCATCCCCAATCAGAGACGTCAAACGAAAAAAACTGTACGATGGCCTTCTAGCCACTCAAGCAGCAAAACTGGACCACCAACTCTCCAATTTACTGATAACGACCCCAGACTACAAATCTTTCAGAAAAGAAATAAAAACCATCCTATTCAAGAAGACAAACTAACACCGCAAGATTCGTCCCAATTCTCTGAAGCATCCCGCTCTACTCTTCAATTCCTCTGGAAATGGCCAGACAACTCCTTTTGTAATCTGCCTTGAACCACAAGGTAATGGCGGAATGTAATGTAAATTCCTGCACCTTGTACATTATACTGCAGTTCTGGTTTTGTTTTCTGCTTTGCATTTTTTCCGTATTTTCTGATGGGTTTTTTTGTCCAGCAAAGAAAGGAGTAAGGTTAATGCTTGATATTATTAAAACAGTTGGAATATATATATAGTAGAGAATGACACGGTGACAAAATTCATCACCGTTCCCGTCCCTGCGGGAAATAATCCCATGTCATTTTCTAGTGTCTATTTCAACCTCCGTCCTTTTACACCAGCATTCTTCAAAGCAAAGCTTGCGGGTCAGTGGTTGTGGCCATTCATACTCTGATTCTTATGTGAGCCAAGGATAATGAAGCTATTGTGACATCACTGATGTGATTGGCTCTTAGACACTGGTGAACTGAGGCATTATGACATCACAATATCTGCTCTGGATATAGACTGTCATTCTGTAGTGTCTGTTTCAACCTCAGTCCTTCTACCCCAGCATTCTTCAAAGCAAAGCTTGCGGGTCAGTGGTTGTGGCCATTCATACTCTGATTCTTATGTGAGCCAAGGATAATGAAGCCATTGTGACATCACTGATGAGGTTGGCTCTTAGGCACTGGTGGAATGAGGCATTATGACATCACAATATCTGCTCTGGATACCAGAGACTGTCATTCTGTAGTGTCTGTTTCAACCTCAGTCCTTCTACACCAGCATTCTTCAAAGCAAAGCTTGCGGGTCAGTGGTTGTGGCCATTCATACTCTGATTCTTATGTGAGCCAAGGATAATGAAGCCATTGTGACATCACTGATGTGATTGGCTCTTAGGCACTGGTGGAATGAGGCATTATGACATCACAATATCTGCTCTGGATACCAGAGACTGTCATTCTGTAGTGTCTGTTTCAACCTCAGTCCTTCTACACCAGCATTCTTCAAAGCAAAGCTTGCAGGTCAGTGGTTGTGGCCATTCATACTCTGATTCTTATGGGAGCCAAGGATAATGAAGCCATTGTGACATCACTGATGTGGCTCTTAGGCACTGGTGGAATGAGGCATTATGACATCACAATATCTGCTCTGGATACCAGAGACTGTCATTCTGTAGTGTCTGTTTCAACCTCGGTCCTTCTACACCAGCATTCTTCAAAGCAAAGTCAGTGGTTGTGGCCATTCATACTCTGATTCTTATGTGAGCCAAGGATAATGAAGCCATTGTGACATCACTGATGAGGTTGGCTCTTAGGCACTGGTGGAATGAGGCATTATGACATCACAATATCTGCTCTGGATACCAGAGACTGTCATTCTGTAGTGTCTGTTTCAACCTTGGTCCTTCTACACCAGCATTCTTCAAAGCAAAGCTTGCGGGTCAGTGGTTGTGGCCATTCATATTCTGATTCTTCCCTCTCTCCTTAAAGAATGACATGAAGATGGTTATCTGCGGGGACGGGAACGGTGATGAATTTTGTCACCATGTCATTCTCTAATATATAACTTTAATGGAGGGAAGACATATTTAGTAAGGAGAACCACATTTTTATTGATTTAAATCCCTTATTCATGAGAGAGTTAGCTTTTACATTCAAAGTTATGTATCATCATTACAGTGGCTCACCAAAAAGTATCGAGCAGTGGACAATAGATTTTAAACTCAAATTAAATCCTGAAAAAACTACATTTTTTCTTGTTAGTCCAAATGATAAAAATCAAAGACACGATACTTCATCTCAACGGCCAGAACTATCCGATAGCTGCCTCAATTAAAATCTTGGGAGTTAACGTTAGACCGTCTCTTAACTTGGGTCGAACATACAGATTTATTCATCAAAAAATGTTTTTTTTTGTCTTATGGAAGCTGCGGACCAGCAAAAAATACTTTGATCCAACATCTTTTGGATTGTTAGTACAGACTTTTCTATTCTGACCATTCTTGACTATTGTAACATAATCTATTTGGGATCTTACAAGAAGATCTTTAAAAGATTGAGGATAATTCAAAACTCAGCTGTCTGATTGATTTTCGGCCTGTCAGTCCTTATTATTGGCATAAGAACATAAGAAGAGCCTTACTGGGTCAGACCAATGGTCCATCAAGCCCAGTAGCCTGTTCTCACGGTGGCCAATCCAGGTCACTAGTACCTGGCCAAAACTTAAAGAGTAGCAACATTCCATTCAGAATCCTAAAGAATAGCAAGATTCTAGAATCCCAAAGAGTAACAAAAGATTCCGGAACCCCAAAGAGTTGCAATATTTCATGCTACCGATCCAGGGCTAGCAGTGGCTTCCCCCATGTTTTTCTCAATAACAGACTATGGGCTTTTCCTCCAGGAACTTGTCCAAACCTTTCTTAAAGCCAGCTTCGCTATCCGCTCTTACCACAACCTCTGGCAACGCGTTCCAGAGCTTAATTATTCTCTGAGTGAAAAAAAATGTCCTCCTATTGATTTTAAAAGTATTTCCCTGTAACTTCATCGAGTGGCCCCTAGTCTTTGTCATTTTTGATGGAGCGAAAAATCGATCCACTTGTGCCCGTTCTACTCCACTCAGGATTTTGTAGACTTCCATCCTATCTCCCCTCAACCGTCTCTTTTCCAAGCTACCAACTGAGGCAAGAGTTTTGTTTAAATTCGCTTGCATCTACTTTAAATCGACATTCGGTTTGGCTCCAATTTATTTTTCCTCTCATTTTGAGCTGTATAGGCCCACCAAGGTTACTCGAAGCTTGCAACCACAGTGGTACCTCGGTTTGCAAGTAACCCGGTTTGCGAGTGTTTTGCAAGACGAGCAAAACACTCAGCAAACTTTTGACTCACAAACCGAGCACTGCCCCGATAAACGAGCACTTACAGCCCAGGAAGCGCCACTTTGGGGGATTCCTCATCCGTCTTCTGGCCAGCCTTCCATGTCTGGTGCCTTCCGCAGGTTGGAGGACCCCTGTCTGGACCTGCGCGGCCGGGTGCCGTCCCCCCTGTGCGTTGCGTGTGACGCGCACAGCGTCAATCATCGGCATTGTGCGTGTTGTGCGCGGTGTGCGGGTGGGGCAGCGCTCGGCTGCGTGGGCTCGGGTGTGGGCTCTCCAGCATGCAAGGGGCATCCAACTTGTAGGGCTGGCCGGCGGATGGAGGAGGCATCCCTCTGAAGCGGTTCTCCGTCGGCTGACACATTAAAGGCATCCCCCCCCCGAAGCGGCACCGTGGGGTTGTTCTTCATGACGGACGGAGGAGACGGCGCTGCAACACCCGGCCCCAACAGGTACATACCCTGGGTTCTGGAACCAATCGTTGCTGTTGCCACTATTGTCCATGGGGAACTTTGCTTTGATAAACGAGCATTTTGGATTACGAGCATGCTCCTTTTTTTTTTTATTATCTTAAAAATTTTATATCATCGCTTATTCTATTCTTTCAAATTTTGAATGTAATTCTTGTTTTTAGTTTGAATGTAATCCGCCATGAACCGCAAGGTAATGGCGGAATAGAAATCACTAATGTAATGTAATGTAATTATGCTCGTAATCCAAGGTACCACTTTGCCTACCCGAATTTAAAATCTTATCGATATAAGACGTCTCTGGATAGAACATATTGCATTTCAGGCAGGCAAAATGCACACTTGTCCTACTGTTCTTTTAAATTTGTCACATGACATAATTGTTCTTATCTTGCTGTATTTCTTGCATAATTGTACTTTCACTGATTATCCAGTTTCTCTTTTACATGAACCGCCTAGAACTGCTGGTGTGGCGGTATACAAGAACAAAGTTATTATTATTATGTAATAGGTGAGCAGATTTCCAATGCGACAAGATCATCTGTAAGGAGATAGCTATAAGAGCAGGGGTGCCCAATACGTCAATTGTGATTGACCGGTAGATCACGAAGGCAACGCGAGTCGATCGCAGAGCCCATCCCGGGCTCCGTGATAGACTCGCGTTGCCTTCGCGATCTACCAGGCCGTTCAGCCTTCCTCTCCCCGATGTCAAGTCTGCCGTCGGAGAGGAAGTTCTGGGCCAGCCAATCGCTGCCTGGACCGGAACTTCCTCTCCGACAGCAGAATTGACATCAGGGAGAGGAATGCTGGTCAGCCCGACGCTTCTAATCTGCAGGGAGAGCTTGGGGCAGCGGTGGCTTGGGGGCCTGTTCCCCGATGGCGGTGGCAGTGGCTTGGGGAAGGACAGGGAGAAAGAAAGAAAAGGGACATGGAGAGAGAAAGAAAGAAAGGGAGGCAGGGAGACAGAAAGAAAGAAGGGAGAAGGGAGACGGGAGACTGACAGAAAGGGGGCATGAAGAGAAAAAGACAGAAAGAAAGAAAGAAAGGGGGCATGGAGAGAGAAAGAAAGAAGGGGCAGGGAGAAAGAAAGAAAAAGTTGGTGGAGGGAATGAGATCTGGAGGAGAGGAAGCATACAGGAGGGAAGAAATATTTGATGCACATGGGATAATTTGGAGAAATGGGGGGGGGATAGGATATTTTAACTGATTAATGCATATAAGAAATATGGTATATATGTATGAACAGAAAAGGAAAGGGGGTAAATATATTGGAAATATATTGCTATGGAATTTTAGGGGATATATGTAATATGATGAGTTATATTTGTTGTGCATTTAATTTATATAATACAATGAACAAAGAGTTTGAGGAAGAAAGGGTGGGGGGAGGGATAGGTTAATGTAAGATTAATTGTAATATAGAAGAGAGATGTCTAGGTATGTATATGTTTGGATAGATTATTTTGTGGATATGGGGAGGGATGGGAGGTGGGTGGGGGGGAATTAAAATATGTATAATAACGTTGTTTAAGAATGTCAAGTGAGTTATGTGAATCATTTGTAATAATATTGTACACTTGTTGAAAGAAATAAAATGAATAAAGATTAAAAAAAAAAAAAAAGAAGAAGAAAGTGCAACCAGAGACTTATGAAATCACCAGACAACAAAGGTAGGAAAAATGATTTTATTTTCAATTTAGTGATCAAAATGTGTCCATTTTGAGAATTTATATCTGCTGTCTATATTTTGCACTATGGCCCCCTTTTATTAAACCGTGATAGTGGTTTTTAGCGCAGGGAGCCTATGAGCGTCGAGAGAAACGCTGGGCATTCAGCGCAGCTCCCTGCGCTAAAAACTGCTATCGTGGTTGAGTAAAAAGGGAAGGGGGGTATATTTGTCTATTTTTGTATGGTTGTTACTGAGGTGACAGTGCATGAAAATCTGCCTTGACCTCTTTGAAAAAAACCTGGAATTGAATGATAATTAACATTTTCTCAGCGTACAGTGTGCTTTGGGGGGGTGTTAATTTTATTGTTGGTAGATTATTTTTGACATGGTCATTTTAAAAGTAGCTCGCAAGCCCCAAAAGTGTGGGCACCCCTGTATAAGAGCATCTAGTAATTTGGATTGCCAAACACCCGGGGCCGATAGTTTCTCACTGTGTAACAGAATCAAGCGATTCTTGTCTGCATTTTCCTCCACAAGTTCCTCACTGAATGTAGACCTGGAAATGTTGCCGCTTGCCGACCCTCCCAGCAGAGCAGAAGTTTGAGACAAGTGGTAGATCAAAGTCGTCTCAAGGACCTGCATGTTCTGAGCACAGCTAACCAGCAGGGTGTATTGACAAGCCCAAGTCACATAGTGGGAGTGTGTAATATACAGTAATCCATGAACCATGGTGTCTCATCACCCAGAACAGGTTGTCAAGGGAATAAGTGCAGGTTGACAATGAAGGACATGAACTCGATTTATGGATCTCTGCTGGCTGAGCTACTCAATGTTGCTTAGGGAAGCCAACATCTAATGGTTAATAGGAAACAATCATAGTCAAACAAGCTATTTTAAATATATACCAGCTCAGATTTGTATTTCAAACTATTGGCATGTATACAATGTTTTTTTTTTGTTTTTTTTAAACTTTTTTATTTATTGCAATTATATTTTGACATGATGAAACTAATCATACAGAAATAAGCAGTGCAAACTGTATAAAGGAAATATAAAGAAGAAGCAGAAAAAATATATACAGTGGTG
Source organism: Geotrypetes seraphini (assembly GCF_902459505.1). NCBI lineage: Eukaryota > Metazoa > Chordata > Amphibia > Gymnophiona > Dermophiidae > Geotrypetes > Geotrypetes seraphini. The sequence continues at coordinate 109,454,926 of NC_047084.1, forward strand.
CCTCACACAACGAACTTAATTCGTTCCAGGAGCAAGTTTGTTATGCGAACAGTTCGTTATGTGAAACGCGTTTTCCCATAACAATACATGTTAAAAAAAATAATTCATTCTGTAGCATAAAATATGCTAAGATGACATAAAAAAAGATAAATTTTTTGTTATTATTTTTATTTAGATACATCTAAAAACATAATTGTTTTTTAAAACAACACACATTTTTTAAATTTAAAGACAGACTAAGTAGAGTCTAATTTTACAGTGAGAGAGGGCAGAGTCTCAGCGGCAAAAACTGGGACTTAACTGTTCATTTTTTTTTTCTAGCATCGGGGAAGCGGCGAGAGTAGCTCTGCCCCCCCCAACGCATCAGCAGTAGGCGCCGGGCCCCTGCGAGCCGACGGTCCGCCACTGCACAGGGAGCCAGGCGGAGAGAGGGCAGTTAAGCGCAGTGCCTGCGCGGAAGGATGCAGCTCGGGCGACTTCGTTGTGTGAAACGAAGTTCGTTGTAGGAAGCAAGACATGAAGTTCGTTGTGCGCAGCGTTCGCTGTGCGAGGCGTTCGTTATGCGAGGCACCACTGTATATCAATGTATACACTGCTAATTTAGTCCACTATTATGGGGGAGTGCTATAAGAAAAAACGGAATTACATGTTCATATCCAATAAAATGTCTATAAATGGACCGAAGTTGGAAGGAGTACTCGATGGAACCTTCCCTGAAATAAATTGAGAAGCTTCAAAAAAGACACATCTAACTCCTTGTAATATTATCAAACATTATCATATCACTTTGTGTTATATAACCCTGTGCGGATAACCAGGAACTGCAAACCTATTTGCTTACCCAAAGATTATAGGCTGCAAACTCAGGTCTTATTTAGACAGGATGCTGGCTTTTCAAGCAAGCAAACAACAGTCCTGGTTGGGTAACTTTATCAGCGGAGCCATGTTGTCCTATGGCGCTTTTAGAAAAGAAATCAAGACAATATTATTTGATAAATTCATCTCTTAATCTGTGCTTTTATCTTCATTTTCTAAACACAATGAATCTTATCCTAACAATTTTAAATTTTTAATGTCTTTTTAATATAACAGGTTGAATTCATTTTTTACCATTTTGTATTTCACTGATTGTCCAAGTTTTTCTCTTTTGTGGAAACCGCCTAGAATTCTTCAGATTAAGGCGGTATAGAAAAATAAAGTTATGTTATGAGAATTGCCGGCTCTTCTTTCGGGTAACTCTTGATACATCAGGATACATCCGAATTTCATAATTCAAAAACAAAACATCTTGGGGGTCGTTTCAGTAAGGCACGCTAGTGTAATGTAATGTAATGTAATGTAATTTATTTCTTATATACCGCTACATCCGTTAGGTTCTAAGCGGTTTACAGAAAATATACATTAAGATTAGAAATAAGAAAGGTACTTGAAAAATTCCCTTACTGTCCCGAAGGCTCACAATCTAACTAAAGTACCTGGAGGGTAATAGAGAAGTGAAAAGTAGAGTTAGAGGAAAAATAAAAATAAAATAAACATTTTAACAAGACAGCATTGATCTAAATACTTTGGAAGGTAGAAGAGAGGAGAGAAAGGAATAGAAGCATGATGAAGTGATGAAGTGGAGCAAGTAAGTTTAGTAGGAGCGATTGACGTTTCCAGAAAGGGCTAAATGCTAATACGTCCATTGATGTTTGAAAAACATTTGCATCAACCAATCACAGAGCAAACTGTAGCAACAACTGTAGCTCCCGACCCCATTCCAGATCTCTCTAAAAAGTTAGTTTAGACCAAGCTGTCCACTGAATGACCTTGCTGGGCCACAACAGGATTATTTTTCCCTGAAGGAGATAGTATATCTTAAAACATAAGAATAGCCTTACTGGGTCAAAACCAATAGTCCATCAAGCCCAGTAGCCACTAGTACCTGGCCAAAACCCAAGGAGTAGCAACATTCCAGCATCTCAAAGAATAGCAAGATTCCGGAACAACAATGAGAGCAACATTCCAGAGCTGAGATCGTGATGTCATAATGCCTCAGAGCCAACCTCATCAGTGATGTTACAATGGCTTCATTGTCCTATACTTGGCTCATGTAAGAACATAAGAAAAGCCTTACTAGGTCAGACCAATGGTCCTTCAAGCCCAGTAGCCCGTTCTCACGGTGGCCAATCCAGGTCACTAGTACCTGGCCAAAACCCAAGGAATAGCAACATTCCATGCTACCGATCCAGGGCAAGATCGGAGGGTAGGAGGATTCAGGAATTTTCAAAATCTCAGTTGAATATCTTTTAAACATATCAACAGGTGGTACCAAATATGTTTTAGGAAAATGTATTAATCTAAGATTATGTCGTCTGACGGTGTTCTCTAGGATCTCTAGTTTATAATGGATATACCCACTGTCTCTTATCCAGGTTTGACCCTCTGAATCCGCTGTTTCTAATCTTGATGTATATTCTCCAACTTTAATTTCTAATTCTTAAACGTATTCTTGTGTAATAGCTGATTCCGATAAGATTCCTTTACAGTGGGATGATATTTGTTGTATTTGAGCTCCCAAAGAAGCCTGCAAAGCCGAAATAGCCTCCCAAATTGTTTCCAAATTAAACACAGTTGGTCTCTGAATTGGAGTCAGTGTCATTCGTGAGTCAATTTTCTCAGTACTCATGGTGTCTGAATTTGAAATTAAGGCAATTGTATTTGGGTCCCATCTTCCTTCTTCCAACTGTATCGAACCACCGTCTGTCAAATCCAACGATGTTCGTCGTCGTTCTGCTATTGCCGTGGGTTTCCCCTTCTGAATCAGAACAGTTTCGCTCACTTCTCCCGACGCTAATAATGACAACAGTGTAGAGCTGTGGTTGATTCAGCAGGCTTCGATCGTCTGAAGAGAGACTGACCGCTTCAATTGAGGCTTGGAGATCCTCCGCCTGACTCCCACCTCCTACCGAGGACATTTCTTCCAGATGCCCAGGTCCAGTTCCACAAACCAATCCACTGGGCCAGCAAATACAGCATCAGACCGGGGTTCAGATGGAAAAACCCGGGTTTTAGACTTTCTATTTTTTTTACCAACAAATTCCTTTTACAGCGCGTTGCAGGGCCTCCGACTGCCATCTTGTTCAAGCTCCTTCCCCATATATACAATGTATTTGGTTTTAGAGTTAGGGGTGAACACATAAGCCCTTCTTAAACAGACAATTCCTCCTCCAAATCCTTAGGCCGATTCTGTAACCGGCACCGTGGTCGGCAGCCACCGATCTCATCAAAGGTAGGGTTAGCAGACATCTGGATTTCCCCAGAGATGTCCGGGGGTCTGGACAGCTTTTCAAAACCTGCCACTTTGTCCGGGGTTTTGAAAAGCTTTCCTCCTGCCCGACGAGAGCAGGCGGCTGGGGCGGGAATGGATAGAACTTGCGGGCCTGGGGGCAGAACTAGGGGGTCCGGAGTTTCCAAACGGAAAATCTGGTCACCCTAATCAAACGTAGGTGTCAGACATGTGGGCTATGGTTTCCGGGCCTACATTTCTGTCGCCTACTTTTGATGAGAATCATGCCTTCGTAGGCGCTTTCTGGCACCTAACGCCACTTCCAGTGTGAACCAGTGGCATTAGGCGCCGGAAAACACCCACAGAGGCACGATTACAGCACTGATTTTTAATGCAACGGTAGGCGCCTTGAAAATCAGTGAACAATGTTGTTTAAATGGCATTTTGGCTGATCTTGGGCGTCTAAAAAACCGGCTCCGTTTAGAGAATCTGGGCCTTACGGCGTCCCGGACATCCTCTTCTTGGTTACTCTATACCCCCTCCTCCCCCCCCCCATAGACCCCTGCTCCAAACATCCTACATTGACACACCTCACCTATATGCACTTCCACACATCACAACCCCCCCATGCCATCAACAAACTCTAGCCTCTAATCCCACACCTCAGGTGTGTAAGTACAACAACCCCTTACTATGCTAGGTACCTCTTACATACCTCATATAACAACCCCCCCCCCAGTCCAACACACCCGAATCCCAGCTGTACACTGCATACCTAGACTCACACTGGCTACCTACACAAGCGCGAATACTATTCAAATTCTACTGTCTATTATTCAAAGTAATGAACGGCACTGCCCCCACCTACCTAATCAACCGTCTAAACCGGAACAAATCAACTCAGACCCCCATTTACCCAGTCCCCAATCAAAGGTACACAGCACAAAAAGATGTACGACAACCTACTAGCAACGCAAGCAGCGAAACTTGATCACCACCTCTCCAACATGCTGACAACAGCGACCGACTACAAATCATTTCGAAAAGAAATCAAAACCTTGTTATTCAAAAAATTTATCAAAAGACCCTAACACATCTCCAGGACTATCCCCAGTCTTGTAAATCTCCCAGCAAAGTCTCAACCATGTAGACAGTACCCTAATTTGTAATTCTCCTGGAAATGTCCAGTTATCTTCTTCTGTAATCCGCCCAGAACTCAAGGTATTGGCGGAACAGAAGTCAGTAATGTAATGTAATTGTTACCTTTAATATCTGCCCCCCCCCACACACACACACACATTACCCCAATACCTTCTAGTTTCCACAGAACCTCCTTCTGCTCTCTGAGTGGAACTTAAGTGCCTCCCCTTGATCTCCTTCCGCTGCCTCAGCGCCCTGAGGTTGTGGGCTCAAATCCCAGCGCCGTTCCTTGCGACCCTGAGCAAATCACTTAATCAAGGACAAAATAAGTACCTGCATATATGTAAAACCACTTTGAATGTGTAACCACAAAAGAGCATTTAAACGAGCCCCATTCCCTTCCCCGTCTTAATTTTCAGCCCAGGGCCCGTTCAGTTTCCTTCGCAGCCGTTTCCACCATCCACGTTAGGCAGAAGGCAGCTTTCCACGGTTTGTCTGCTTTTCTGTTCTTCAGCTCCCATCCTTGTCATTAAGATACATAAATTTTAAAAAGCCCATCCATTATAATAGTAATTAATGAGGGCTAAATAATTGTAACTGCTGTTAATATTTTGCATTTTTGCAGTCATGTTTCTTGTGATTTCTAATGATCGGTGTAGGGAGACAAGTCTGCTCTTGACAGCTTATGCACTTTAACTAGCCTTTACCGTGGATTTGTAGTCAGTCCTCCTGCACTCCAGTCGCCCACGATACCTAATTTATTAAGGCAGAAACACCGGAGATACTGACAGAACCTCATAAACGTCAATTACCTCATTACAGCACGCTAATTAACACTGTATTTGAGGAAAAAAAAAAAGCTCACTGCTCTCCAAAAAAAAGTGTGATTAAGGTGAGTGGCAAGGGTGTTTTAAAAAGCTAATTATTATAAATGTGTTTAGCTGCTAAGATTGAGGCTGTTCTCCAGGAAAATGAAAATGAAGGCAGGCTGTTCCTCCTTCAGCCCTGATAAGTTAAACGGCGCTTTAATAATGTTGGATCTGAAGGTTACGATAATCGGCGGTAATGGGGGGCAGAATAAATTGGATTGTGTATATAGTACACTGCACGCCGTCAACAACGGCCATGCTTGTCTAGGGTTACCACACGTTCGGGTTTTGAAAAGCCTCCTCAAATCGCATCGGGCAGGGAGGAAGTCCACGCGTGCGTGAACTTCCTCCCTTCCCGACGTGATTTGCGGACAACAGCAGGGAGCAGAGGGGAGGCGGACAAGAACAGGCAGCGGGGAGCGGGGGGGGGGTGGACAAGAACAGGCAGCAGGGGCGGGGCTAGGATGGGACTGGGAGTGGGATTAAGGCAGGGATGTGCGGAACTGGATGGGCCTGGAGGGCGGGTTTGGGGGGGGGGCGGGGTCCAGATTTTCCAATTAGAAAATCTGGCAACCCAATTCATGTCAGTACTACAATAGAACTTCATTATAAAGGACCTGGATATAAGGACATTCTGATACAGTGGACTACAATTTTAGTCTCGGCTGAGAGAATAGGACATCTCGTGTATTTCAGTTCAGTGGGCTTCCGCTTATGAGTCCATTTTACACAGTCCCAAGGCTTCAGTCAACCATCAATATAAGACAGAGTTTCTCAACTTCTTCAAGCCAAGTACCCCCTAGGTCTAACAAATATCGACCGAGTACCCCTGCCCAAGCTCCACCCCAGTCCTGCCCAAACTCTGCCCCTGAATCTGCCCCCATAATAATAGTAAACGAAACCTTAAGTTTGTATACCGCATCATCTCCATAAAGATAGAGCTCGTCACGGTTTACAGGTAAATTCAATAAATGAGGTAAGGACATAATAAGAAATTAGAGATTATGAAGAGGATAGATCGCTTTACGTTTTGGAGAAAAGCCAGGTTTTCAGATGCTTTTGGAATAATTGGAATGAGCTCAGGTTCCGCAGCGGGGCAGGGAGGTTGTTCCAAAGCTCAGTGAATTTGAAGAAAAGGGATTTCCCTAATTTCCCTGCATACATGATGCCTTTTAACGAGGTGAAAGATAGTTTGAGTATGTGGGCGGATCTGGTAGTGTCAGGTCTCGAAGAATTCCAGAATAGTGGGATTAGGGGAGGAAGAATGCCATGTAGGATCTTGAAAATTAGGCAGGTACATTTAAAGTGAATCCTAAAAATCACCGGAAGCCAGTGAAGTTTTAACAGAAGTGGGGAAACATGATCGAATTTGCTTTTTGCGAAGATCAACCTACCTGCAGTGTTCTGGATCCGCTGAAGTCTTTGAAGACTTTTCTTGGTTAGACGTAGATAGATGGAATTACAATAGTCCAGTCTGAAAAGAATGATTGATTGTACAAGGACAGCAAAATGTTGTTGGCTGAAGCAGGATCTCACTAATAGCAATTTCTTCCATCCATTTTTCATATACACACATAATCTTATTAATACATAATGGCAACCACAAAATTAAAAAAACCACAAAGCACATTATATGCAGAGAAAATGTCAATTATCATTTATATTCGGGGGGTTTTCAAAGATGTCAAGGCAGATGGCGTTACAATATACAATATCACCTAAGTAACAACTATAGAAAAATAGACAAATATAGTGCAAAATATAGACAGCAGATACAAATTGTCAAAACGGATACATTTTGATCTCTAAATTGAAATTAACATCATTTTCCCTACCTTTGCTGTCTGGTGATTTCATGAGTCTCTGGCTGCACTTCCTTCTGACTGTGCATCCAATATTTCTTTCTCTCTGCCTCCTGCACGCTTCCTCTCCTCCAGTCCTCATTCCAACTCCCAACCAACATCTCTCTCCTCAATGAGGCAGCAGCTCTAATCATTAGGCCACCCCTCCGCATATGCACAGATGAAAGGACGGACAGAAAGTTTAGAGTTACCAGACATCTGGGAAAACCCAGACGTGTCCTCCTTTTAGAGGATTGTCCGGACTCCCGGATGGGATTTTCAAAATCCGGCATTTGTCCAGGTTTTGGAAAGCCCTAATGAACTCTGGCTGCATACGGGGGGAGGGGGGCCTCTGAGCATATGTGTATGATGTCACACACATCCGCGCATGCTCCAGGCCCTCCAGACGCGACTGGAGCTTGTTGCAGAAGAAAGGAGACTTTCTGGGGGTGGGACTGGGGGCAGAACTGGGCAGTGCTGGAGGCGGAACCAGGCGGGGCCAGAGGTGGAACTGGGCAGGGCCAGAGGCAGAACTGGGCGGGACCGGAAGCGGAACCAGGCGGGGCTGGATGCGGAACTTGGCGGGGCCAGAGGCAGAACCGGGTGGGGCCAGAAGCGGAACCAGGCGGGGCTTTAGGTGGTACTGGGCGGGGCCAGAGGCGGAACTGGGCAGGGCCGGAAGCGGAATGGGGCGGGGTTATGAGTCCAGGGTTTTCCTTTGTAAAATATGGTAACCCTAAGAAAGAGAAACAGCCAGACAAACTTTCAACCAAAAGCACTTTTCTTTTTTTAAAATTTTTATTGAGGCATGAGCAGAAAATGGAATATCAGAGGGCACTGAGGGCCCACGAAGGATATGAGCCAGGAGTCAGGGAGCGCTCTGCTACTGGTGGCCAAAATCTCTATGACATTTGATAAATGGTTCTGAAATTATAAGAGAAGAGGATGGACAGACACATGTAGCCCTGACAGCTTTATAGAGCCTGCTAATTTACTTTAACTTACCGTACACCCAGCTGTACATAATCTATTTCTCTGTTTCCACCCACATAACTCAGATCATAATAAGGAAAGTTCTTTTGGCTAATGTCATAATTTTAGAAGATTCCTGTAGTGACAATCATATATAATATTTCCACATTTGGCAGGCCGTGAGCTGGTTCGCGGTTCCCCCAACTATAATTTCACCCACTGTTAAAAGCATTCCCAACTTATCTTTTTTTAATTTTGTTTAAATTACACGGATTAAATACTTTCCATAATGCATTTCAGAGTGGACTGCACAGATTTCAAATGTTTTCCATCACTGAGCGGGATCCAAACCTCTCGGGTGTCTGGAGCCCAAAATGCTTTCAAACACAGCCAGAGAAGCAGGGCAATTTTCTCCTGGCTACTCCCTCCCCCCCACCCCCCAAGTGTGTCTTCAGCGTTTCATACCCTCCCAAATGCTTGCCCGCTTCTTCATCGATTTCGCCCTTGCCTTGTGAAGCAGCTGGGAAAGAATTAGACACCAAGGGGAATTTTATACTAAACTGTGCTGAAATCTGGACTTAACATGTTCTAACGGTACACCGGCAAAAGCGCGCATGACAACTGCGCCCCGTCAATCACGCGCCGTGAAATGTGCACACCAACAACTGTGCGCAAGACAATGGTGCCCCATCAATTGAACTAGTGTTAGGGGTAAGGATTAGATGAGGATTATGGGAACCCTTCCCATAATCCTCATCTAAACCTTACCCCTAACACTAGATACCAAGTGAATATTTTAAGTGTAGTGGGGGGTCCCCCCACCACCCTTCAAAAAAGAGAGTTACTTCATAACCTTCAAAAAGACAAAATAGTATCCGCTGTATGGCGCAATTTTTCTGTGTGCATTTGACGGGTCACGGGTCCAACACGCGACTGTTCCGACTGCTGAGCCCAGATTTAATGTGACACATTTAAAAAAAAATTTCAGGTCATGCACTAATGTTCTTATTAGCACCCAGTATCTGTAAAAGCCTAATGCAGGTCCGCTACACATTTATATTGCGCTACTAGACATAAGAACATAAGCAATGCCTCTGCTGGGTCAGACCTGAGGTCCTTCGTGCCCAGCAGTCCACTCATGCGGCGGCCCAACAGGTCCAGGACCTGTGCAGTAATCCTCTATTTATACCCCTCTATCCCCTTTTCCAGCAGGAAATTGTCCAATCCTTTCTTGAACCCCAGTACCGTACTCTGCCCTATTACGTCCTCTGGAAGCACATTGGCTAAGGCTCTTAACATTTGCATCTCCTCTTCCTATAGGCTAAGACTCTTTACACCTGCATTGTGAGGTCATAGAACTTTATGGTTATAGAAACCTGATGGCAGATAAAGGCCAAATGGCCCATCCGCAGCATCCACTATCTCCTCCTCTCCCTATTGGCTAAGGCTCTTAACATTTGCATCTCCTCTTCCTATAGGCAAAGGCTCTTTGCACCTGCATTGTGATGTCTTAGAGCTTTATGGTTATAGAAACCTAGAAACATGATGGCAGATAAAGGCCAAATGGTCCATCCGCAGCATCCACTACCTCCTCCTCTTCCATAAGAACATAAGCAATGCCTCCGCTGGGTCAGACCCGAGGTCCATCGTGCCCAGCAGTCCGCTCACGCGGCGGCCCAACAGGTCCAGGACCTGTGCAGTAAATTTCTATCTATACCCCTCTATCCCCTTTTCAGCAGGAAATTGTCCAATCCTTTCTTGAACCCCAGTACCGTACTCTGCTCTATTACGTCCTCTGGAAGCGCATTCCAGGTGTCCACCACACGTTGGGTAAAGAAGAACTTCCTAGCATTTGTTTTAAATCTGTCCCCTTTCAACTTTTCCGAATGCCCTCTTGTTCTTTTATTCTTTGAAAGTTTGAAGAATCTGTCCCTCTTTACTCTCTCTATGCCCTTCATGATCTTGTAAGTCTCTATCATATCCCCTCTAAGTCTCCTCTTCTCCAGGGAAAAGAGACCCAGTTTCTCCAATCTTTCTCTCTCTCCCTTTCTCTCTCTCTCTCTCTTTCTCTCTCTCTATTTTTCTCTGTCTCCCTTTCTTTCTGTCCCTTTCTACTCTCTCTATGCCCTTCATGATCTTATAAGTCTCTATCATATCCCCTCTAAGTCTCCTCTTCTCCAGGGAAAAGAGTCCCAGTTTCTCCAATCTTTCTCTATCTCTCTCTATTTCTGTCTCTCTCCCTTTCTTTCTCTCTCTCTTTCTTTCTATCTCTCTCTCTCTATTTCTCTCTGTCTCTCTTTCTGTCCCTCTCTACTCTCTCTATGCCCTTCATGATCTTGTAAATCTCTATCATATCCCCTCTAAGTCTCCTCTTCTCCAGGGAAAAGAGACCCAGTTTCTCCAATCTTTCAGCGTATGACAGGTTTTCCATCCCTTTTATCAGACGTGTCGCTCTCCTCTGAACCCTCTCGAGTAACGCCATATCCTTCTTAAGGTACGGCGACCAATATTGAACGCAGTACTCCAGATGCGGACGCTCCATCGTCCGATACAACGGCAGGATAACTTCTTTCGTTCTGGTTGTAATACCCTTCTTGATTATACCTAGCATTCTATTCGCTCTCTTAGCGGCCGCTGCGCACTGTGCTGTCGGCTTCATTGTCATGTCCACCATTACCCCCAAGTCCCGTTCTTGGGTACTCTCATTCAATAACATCCCTCCCATCGTATAGCTGTACCTCGGGTCTCTGCTTCCCACATGTAGTACTTTACATTTCTCAATGTTGAACTTCATCTGACATCTCGTCGGTCGTTATAGAGTACTAGCACAAGTCCGCAGTTCCATGCCTAATCTTAGGCATGATATTAACGCCTGCTCAAGGAGCTGCTGAAAATGCCAAAGGTTGACTCTGAGGCCCCCCCCCACTCCCCGGTTTGTTCCACCGGTCCCTGCACCCATCGCCTCTGTGCTTTCGCTCTTACAAAATTAACAAGTGCAAAGTGTGTACGCTAAGCACAGCTGCATAATTTCCACCTGAGGCATTGCACATGGAAAGCAGACATAAGACAATTTAGAATTACAGCACCATAAACAGCACAGTAAGATACTAATATATAATTATATGCATGCAACTTACACAGTCACCTCAATACATTTTAAAACATCTTAATAGATAATAAAGAAGGCATGTGGAGACATAATGCATGGACAAATAAAACGGCATAAGGAGTAAACTGCAGTGTCAAATCAAGGGGGGAGGAGGGTCTGCCCCAGGTGCAGCCCGTAAGGGGGTGCTCTGACAATTCCTCCGAGGGACAGCAGAAGCAACAGCAGCTTTTATAATTTGCTGCTCTTGTCGACCCCAGACCTTCCTCTCTGCCGGGTCCCGCCTTCATGGAAACAGGAAGTAGACAGCGAAAGCAGCGAATTGTGAACGTTGCACTGCTGGCTGGAGGGTGACAAAGAGAGGGAGGGAGGGGAGAGAAATACTGCACCCGGTTGAAGAGAGGGATTGAGAAGGAAGACCAGGGAAGAGAGAGGAGGTGAAAGACAGATGTGAGACCATGGGGAAGGAAAGAAGGGAGGGAAAGGAAGAAAGGAAAGGAGATGACAGGCCATGGAGGGGGAGGAAGAAATGCCAGTGCATGGATGGAGGGAAGGGAAGGAGACAGAGATGCCAGACCTGGGAGAAAGGAGGGAGGGAAAGGAAAGAGAGGAGATACCAGAGCATGGAGGAGGAGAGAGAGATGGAAGGAGAAGAGAGGAGAGAGATCCCAGGACATGGGAGAAGAGAAGTAGAAGCCAGAGCATTGGGTCAGTTGGGGTGGGAAGGAGGGAAGGAAAGGAGAAGAGAGAGATGCCAGAGAATGGGGGAGGGCGTGGAGACAGAAAGAGAAAAATGGAAGGGACAGAGAAAGAGGGCGGACGCAGAATGGAATGGAGAGTGAAGAGAAGATGAGTTTCATTAGGATTTTATATACTGCCTATCAAGCATTTTTCCCTATCTGGCCCGGTGGGCTCACAATCTATCTAACGTACCTGGGGCTACGGAGGAAAGCAGAAACCAGAGATCCAAGTTTCTAAGTTTTATTTAAAATTTGATATATCGCCTTAAAAAAATCACCTAACTAAGTTTTATTTAAAATTTGATATATCGCCTTAAAAAAATCACCTAAGTGGTTGACACGATTATATTAAAAAATTTCCCAAAATTTAGGGGGAACATAATTAAGACTGAATAATAACAGGACTCACAGAAACGAGCAAGGAAGGGGTGGGGGGGGGGGGGGGAGAAGACAGGAGGTAGAAACAAATAATTTTTTTGCTGCTTTAGAATAAAGTAGTATTGTAACTGTATTGATAAAAATTTATCAATAGAAAATGGAAATAAGATAATCTTTTCATTGGACTAATTTTAGTACATTTTTAAATAACTTTGGAGACCAAAACCAAGGAGTTGGGGGGGGGGGGGGCGGGCGGTTCACCCCAGGTGCAGCTTGTAAGGGGTTCTCCTCCAATCCCTTTCTTTATGGAGGCATGGGAGGGGTGTAAAATATGATTGGCCCTGGATGTCACATACCCTAGGTACGCCACTGGTAAAATGAAATCAGGTAAATGTTGAGAGATTTTATTTTAAAATGCAGGTGCAATTGTTGAAAATGGGGCTGATATTCAGTGTTATTTAGATGGGTTCATAGACAACAGCGCGAAAGACAAAGGCGCGCTCGGACAATTGAGCGCAACACGGAGGCGCGCGCCGCTCTAAATTAGTGTTTTTAGGGCTCCGACGGGTGTGTGTGTGGGGGGGAGCCCCCCCACTTTACTTAATAGACATCGCGCCAGCGTTATGGGGGGTTTGGGGGGTTGTAACCCTCCACATTTTACTGTAAACTTAACTTTTTACCTAAAAACAGGGAAAAAGTGAAGTTTTCAGTAAAATGTGGGGGGTTACAACTCCCCCAAACCCCCCACAACGCCCCCACAAAGCGGCGCGATGTCTATTAAGTAAAGTGGGGGGGTTCCCCCCACGCCCCCCCGTCGGAGCCCTAAAAACAGTAATTTAGAGCGGCGCGCGCCTCCGCGCTGCGCTCAATTGTCTGGGCGTGCCTTTGTCCCGGCGCGCTTTTGACCTGACACCATTTAGATGACCGGAAATGGCTCTTAGCCAGCTAAATAGCACATACTATTACTACTATTAATTATTTCTATAGTGCTACCAGAAGAACACAGCACTGCACAGAGCCACAAAGAGTAAGAAAACAGTCCCTGCTCCAAAGAGCTTACAATCTAAACAGCCAAGACAGACAAACAGGATGTCATGGATACAGTTAAGGGGAAGGATTAATCAGCTGGCTGGGTTGGAGGGCAGAGGGGAGTACAGGACAATCAAGCCATTGTGACATCACTGATGAGGTTGGCTCTTATTGGTGGAATGAGGCATTATGACATCACAAGCTCAGCTCTGCTTCCCAAACATTGAAACTCTTCACACTACTACTATGAATTATTTCTATAGCGCTACCAGACGCACACAGCACTGCACAGAGTCACAAAGAGTAAGAAAACAGTCCCTGCTCCAAAGAGCTTAAAATCTAAACAGGCAAACAGGATGTCATGGATACAGTTAAGGGAATGGTTAATCAGCAGGCTGGAGCTATCCACCAATATTCAGCAGGAAATGGCTGTCCAGACAGACATGACTTATAGAATTGGGGATGGGTGAGGTGAGAGGATTTAGGAGTCGAAAGCAATCTCAAAAAGGTGGGCTGACATTTATAGATGGTCCCTGCTTGGAAGAGCTTACAATCTAACTTGGTCAGACAGATATGACATAGAGGGTTGGGGATGCTGTACATTTTGATATAGACGGTGTCTGATTAGCAACTTAGCTGCCAAATCCATTAACCCCCAGATTTGTATGCCTATATTTGAGCATGCTTCCCTGGATATTCGTGACTGGAATTTATGTGAGTCCTTTTTTTACTCCTCAAAGCCCACTTCCGCCCTATAAAATAGCCCCTACCTCCCAATTACCCTCCCCTCCAGTCTGTGACATTAAGAACCTCCCTCCCTCCTGAACTCCTCCAGGCCTTCCTCAGATCTCTGGTGATCCAGTGAGGGTGATGGGGGCAGGAGAAGGGTTACCATATTTGTGAAGACAAAAAAGAGGATATGACCCCACCCACACTCCACCCTCAGCCTCGCCCACACTCCACCCATGGTCCCGCTCATACACCACAATTTCCTTGGTTCCCCCCCCCCCCCTTCCCACCCTCTGTACCTTTTTAGTGCTTCTCTCTAAATATTTCCCTTCTCATACCCCCTTCTGTGGGTGCTTTTTTCTTTCTCCTTCCAAACCCCAACCCCATTTCCCCTGGTGCCCTTCTCTCTCCTTCTAACCTTCTCTCCTACTGTTTCTATCTCTTTCCTCCCATCCAGCACCTACCCTTCTCCAAGCTTTTTTCTATAGCACCCTCTCCTCTCCACAATGCTTAATTGCTTCTCCAGCCCCACTCCCCCCACTCGGCATGGAGGGGCAGGCCTACGGCGGGAGGCTGGCTTTGTTACGCCATTGGCTACCTGAAGATTTTAAATTTCAGCGGCAGAGAGGTGGTAGGTGGGGGAGTCGGGAACTGGGGATGAGTCATACAGTAGAATCCAGCTGAGAGGGGAGGGCTGGGGTTGTGAATGAGGGAAGAACATGGGCTGCAGGGGGAGGGGTGTTGGGAAAGCAAGAAGGACTGATGCTGCATGGGCTGGGAGGGGGTTGGGAAGGACAGAGGCTGCATGGGCTGGGGGATAGGAAGGGATGGAAAGAGAAGGAGAGAGATAATACACCTTGGGAAGAGGGAGGGAAGGAGAGAAAGTTGCCAGACCATGGGAGAGGAGAGAGATTCCAGGCTATGGGATAGAGAGGCAAAAGATGGCAGACCATATGAGGGGGAAAGGGGGAAGACAGAGTTGCCTGACCATGCGAGAGGGATGAGATGGTGCACAGGATTGGAGGGGAAGGGGAGACAGAGGGGGAGATGGTGCACATGCTCAGAGGCCCTCTAGACGGAGTCACAAGTTTAGGGTGCTGCGGTGAAAAATGTTTGTGACACACTGAGTTAAAGTTGGCTAGTTACGTTAAAATGGGCAAAGCTAAGCCTTATTTTCTTATGATCCAATGTGCCTGCTACAATTAGCAGGTCAGTGCTGAATATGGTCAATTATTCTGTGATATAGCCGGTTAACTTTTAGCTGCTAACCACAAATATTCAGCGGAGTTAACCACTTATCTCACGCAGAATATTCACGGTTAGCGAGTTAAATGCTATTTAACTGGTCAGTGGCTATTTCTGGCTGGTTAAATAGCTTTTAATATCGGGAGGTTTCTGTAACTAAAGGCTCCAAGAGCCCTAAACTAAACTTTAGGTTTGTATACCGCACCATCTCCATAGTCGTAGAGCTCGGCATGGTTTACAGGAATTGGGATGATAAAGGAACTCCAAGGAAAGGATGAAGATCAGAGGAAAGAAGAACGTTTAGAGGACTAGGATATCAAAGGAGGAGGGAGTGTTACATTTTTGAGAAAAGCCAGGTTTTCAGATGTTTACGGAAAAGTTGGAGAGAACTCAGGTTCCGAAGAGGGGAGGTAAGGTTGTTCCAGAGCTCGGTGAATCTGAAAGGGAGGGAAGTCCCCAGCTTTCCTGGATGGGAAATGCCCTGAAAAAAACTTACAAAGAACTGAGAGAGAAAAGGGCCTCCCATGAAAGTAAAGCTGTAAAATCATCAGGAACCTCTTTCAAGAATAGACTTTAAGTGTTGGAAACTAAGAGAACACCTGATCCCTCCCCAGTCCCGCCCCATTCTACACCAGCCCCACCCCCAAATAAGCCTCGCTTTCTCCTTCCCTGACATACGGACACCCTTCAGAAGCGGCCCCCCAAGTTCGGGGACTTCCAAAACCTGGACAAACTACCAAGTTTTGGAAATCCCTCTGGGCACCCGGACAAAGAGGGCATGTCCGGGTTTTCCCGGATGTCTGCTAACCTTAATCCTCTAGGCCTGAAGAATCCAAGTTCGAGCAAACCCTTTTGGTTCAGAATAAACTTCTGGCCTAGACTGACTTGTTCAAGAAAAGTGTGGAACGAGTGGATTACCTGTTCCAAAGCTGAGCCGGGTCCCGACTTCCCTCCGAAACCTTAGTGGTGTACTTAAAGTAACCTACCTGATGCTTACCCAGGCAAGCAAGATTTACAAGGAACATCTGCAGTAAATGGCCAGAAGGGGTTCCACCGTAACTAGGCTTCGCTACTACCAGTACCACCAGCTGAGTATAAGAACATAAGAACTGCCGCTGCTGGGTCAGACCCAGTGGTCCATCGTGGCCAGCAGTCCGCTCACACGGCGGCCCTCTGGTCAAAGACTAGCCCTACCTTCGTACGTTCTGGTTCAGCAGAACTTGTCTAACTTTGTCTTGAATTACTGGAGAGTGTTTTCCCCTATAACAGCCTCCGGAAGAGCATTCCAGTTTTCCACCACTCTCTGGGTGAAGAAAAACTTCCTTTCGTTTGTACGGAATCTATCCCCTTTCAACTTTAGAGTGTGCCCTCTCGTTCTCCCTACCTTAGAGAGGGTGAACAACCTGTCTTTATCTACTTTGACTTGAATCCCTGGAGGGTGTTTCCCCCTATGACAGACTTCGGAAGAGCATTCCAGTTTTCTACCACTCTCTGGGTGAAGAAGAACTTCCTTACATTCGTACAGAATCGATCCCCTTTTAACTTTAGAGAGTGCCCTCTCGTTCTCCCTACCTTGGAGAGGGTGAACAACCTGTCCTTATCTACTAAGTCTATCCCCTTCAGTACCTTGAATGTTTTGATCATGTCCCCTCTCAATCTCCTCTTTTCAAGGGAGAAGAAGCTCAGTTTCTCTAATCTTTCGCTGTACGGCAACTCCTCCAGCCCCTTAACCATCTTAGTCGCTCTTCTCTGGACCCTTTTGAGTAGCACCGTGACCTTTTTCATGTACGGCGACCAGTGCTGGGCGCAGTACTCCAGGTGAGGGCGCACCATGGCCCATTACAGCGGCATATAACCCTCTCCGATCTGTTCGAGTATGGCTTGACCTAGCCTTATGGGACTTCTGTTTTAGGTGTAACCTTTCACTCTATCTAAGATGTGTGAAATTGAAAGGAATTCAGCCTTGGAGCAGATGAAGGTGACACTCTAGAAGGTGAAAGGAGACCAGGATTCAGCTCAGTGTGTCTCCCATTAGCAATAAAAAAAAAAAAAAAAGGGGAAGCAGAGTGTGATTTTAATTAAGTGTGGTGACACAGGCTTCTTGCAATTTCCCAGGCTGTGTGTTATTTCAGGTTAAGTGCGCACTTCTATAAAGCCATGACGTGCTGTCAATTTCTCATCAAGGGCTCTCACCAGCTCTGCCTTTCCACACAATAATTGGAGGTCAGTTCTGGTCACATTTGTGTATAAGCTTTAGCAGATCCAGGTCTACAGATATGCAGCAACTCAGGGGTTCACGAGCCTGACATGTTGTGGACCGCAGGGAAACAAGATATGAATCTGAAATATGCATGCGTGTACATACACACACACGCATATCTTTGCACCTGTGGATGAAGCCCCCTTTTTTCCCCCCCCCCCCCCAATAATTTTTATTAGCAAATGCAACACAGAGTGTACAGAATCCAACAGTACAAGGGCACAAGGCCCAAACCCAGGTACAAAACTGAGCAATACATCAAAATCAGCAAGACACAGAAAAGAAAGAAAAAATACAGACTGTCGCCATATCCTCCAGTTGCAATCTGCAATTTTTTCAGAAGACCCTTTTTTAATGCTTTGATTTGGAGGCTGATGCTTTGGAAGAGTAGACGTACCAGACATTCGGGGAAACCCAGACATGCCCTCTTTTAGAGGACTGTCAGGGTCCTGGACGGACTGTCCCAAATCCAGCAGTTTTTCCAGGGTTTGGAAAGTCCCAAAGAGCTCTGGAGGGCATCTGAGCATGCGTGGATGACATCATACACAACCGCGCAAGCTCCAGGCCCGCCAGGCGTCGGGAAAGAAGGGAGGTTTGTGGGGGCAGGGCTTGAGGCTGAACTGGGAGGGGCTGGGGCAGAATGGGGCGGAGCTGAAGGCGGAACGAGGCAGAGCCAGGGCCAGAGGCAGAACAGGGCGGGGCCATGTGTGTCTGGATTTTTGCTGCCCAAAAAATGGTAACCCTAAGGAAGAGTGCAGGGGTCTAATTTCATATTCTAAGAAAACATGGAGCCCTTCATCAGTTGTGAATTGGATGGATGCAGGAGACATTTGCACTCATGCCCCCTATTTCTCTCCCATATTTATCTGTCTTCAAATAGATTGGACAGTTCAGAGAGTGAGCCGTACTATTGGTGAGAGTTTCTAGAGAAGAAAGTATGGCCCCCACCTCCAGTCAAACAAAACAAATCCCTTTAAGAGTCTCAGCTGACTCTCAAATTTGTTTTTGTCATAAAGTATATGGGCAACATTATTGTAATTCACTCACAATAAAAACAAGAGAATTGACCCAATGATCTCCACAGACAAATCCAAGAAGAAAGAAAAACCAACGTGGAGAAATGATGTTCCTGAGATGGACTTTATTAATATTAAAATAATATGAAAACTTGGCAAACCACATAAAAACCTGTAGGACGCAGTCCGCTGAAAAGCTTTGGACCCTGGACCCAACACGGTCCATGTTTCGACAGAAAGTCTTCTTCAGGGGTCCCTATGGTAAAGATACCTGGATAAAAATGCCATAAACTGAGAAACTGATCCGTAAAGCTGTGTGAAGGACATGGACTCAAAAAGTCGAGTATTGGGTCCAGGGTCCAAAACTTTTCAGCGGACTGCGTCCTAGAGGTCTTTATGTGGTGTGCCAAGTTTTCATATTATTTTAATATTAATAAAGTCCATCTCAGGAACATCAATTCACTCACAATGGAACAACCACTACACAATAAATAACGTTCCATTGGAAAAGTATATAAATCTCATTAAAACCCACCCCTAAATATCCTTTAAACTGGCTAACTTGATTACTGCAGTGCCCTGTACTTTGGAATAACAAAAGCAAGATGCAGGGCATTGCAGGTTCTACAAATCGCAGCAGCACGATTGATAATATACTCAGCCATATACCAAAAAGATCTTTGCGTTCTGAGAATTGAGCTTTACCGAGGACGTCTGGTGAGACTGGTAAAATGACTTTCTGTTTTGCAAGAGTTAGGTTATGGAATTCCTTGGTGGGTCAGAAATTGCTGTAAAAAGGGCAGGTTTAGAAAACTTCTTAAGATCCAGTTATTTGTAGATGCCCTTTTTTTTATTTTTTTGCTATTTCTGGTAAAGTTGATGAATTATCCATTATTTTTATTATCTAAATTACGGTATCTTTCTGAGGATTGTTTGCATGTTTATTTTATCATATGTCTATTTCATTATGTATTTGATTTATCATGTGTCTATTTTAAATACTAGAGAGCTCATAATCCCCCTCATAAAAAGTTCAAAAAGTGGCCTAAATGGGATGGGGAGGGGGTCGTGGGGTGGGGGGGTCACCTCGGCAGGAGGGGTTTGGCTCCCTCCTGCCGGTATTGTCCAGAGGGGGGGGGGTGGATTGCGATCGTGGCAGGAAATCCCCCCCCCCCGAACTGCCGCGAACCACGGTAGGAAAGATTAGGCATTTCTCCTGCTGCAGTTCGCATCAGTTCAGGGAGAGGGGGATCTCTCCTGCCGCGATCGTTGTGGGGGGGGGGGGGGGGGAAATAAGTACAAACAATCCACACTTAGAAAAATACAATGAGGGGCCGCTGAAAAGTTCCCAGCCCAACCAAGAAGAGAATGATGCGGAGTCATGAAACTTACAAGTTATTCCACACATTTTTTGACACCTTTCGTTTCATTTCATATTATTGAAACAAAGTGTCAAGAAAAGCCTGAAATAACTTGTAAGTTTCATGGCTCCGCGTCATTCTCTTCTTCGTTGAGCTGAAAACTTTTCAGCAGCCCCTTGTATGGTAGGCTGTTAGCGATTTGTACATTAAACACCCCCTCCAAAACATTTATTGGTCTCAACTAGAGAATGCCACAGGGACAAATTTGTCCCCGTCCCCGCAAGTTTTGTTGCTGTCCCTGCCCCATTCCTGTAAGCTCTGCCTTAACCACACAAGCCTTGAACACTAATGATGTTAAAGGGTTTGAGGCTTGTTTAGATGAGGGCGGAGCTTAGGCACTGGTGGAATGAGGCATTATGACATCACAATCTGAGCTCTAAAATGTCGCTACTTAGGAATTTAAAGCGTTTGAGGCTTGTGCAGATGAGGACGGAGCTTAGGCATTGGTGGAATGAGGCATTATGACATCACAATCTGAGCTCTAGAATGTCGCTACTTAGGAATTTAAAGCGTTTGAGGCTTGTGCAGATGAGGACGGAGCTTAGGCATTGGTGGAATGAGGCATTATGACATCACAATCTGAGCTCTAGAAGGTTGCTACTTAGGATTTTAAAAGCGTTTGAGGCTTGTGCAGATGAGGCGGAGCTTAGGCATTGGTGGAATGAGGCATTATGACATCACAATCTGAGCTCTAGAATGTTGCTACTTAGGATTTTAAAGTGTTTGAGGCTTGTGCAGATGAGGACGGAGCTTAGGCATTGGTGGAATGAGGCATTATGACATCACAATCTGAGCTCTAGAATGTTGCTACTTAGGATTTTAAAGCGTTCGAGGCTTGTGCAGATGAGGACGGAGCTTAGGCATTGGTGGAATGAGGCATTATGACATCATAATCTGAGCTCTAGAATGTTGCTACTTAGGATGTTAAAGGGTTTGAGGCTTGTGCAGATGAGGGCGGAGCTTAGGCATTGGTGGAATGAGGCATTATGACATCACAATCTGAGCTCTAGAATGTTGCTACTTAGGATGTTAAAGGGTTTGAGGCTTGTGCAGATGAGGGCTCCTTTTTCTAAGGTGCGCTAGCGTTTTTAGCGCACGCAAGAAATTACTGCGCGCTATACCACATGCTACGCTTCTAGAACTAACACCAGCTCAATGCTGGCATTAAGATCTAGCATGTGGGAAATGTAGCGTGCGCTATTCCACGCGTTAAAGCCCTAGCGCACCTTAGCAAAAGGAAGCCCATGCCTTTTGTCTTCCTCCATTGCAATCTGTTATCAAACTTCCATTTTTCAGATATTTCGCTTTAGAAAATCTCTAGCTTCTCTATATTTTCTCTGTTTGTTTTTCATAAATAAGAGATTAGGGATTGCCGTGCGTCCAAGCACAGTCCACAGGCTCAGAAAACTTCAAATCCATGATTGTGATCTGCTAGGATTTGTAGTGAGAGCTAGCTTTCAAATATTGTTGGGTATTTCTTGTTCCATATTGTGCTAACTCGAATGAGCGCTATAACTAGATTAATAAACCATAAACCTCTCCAATACAGCTTTACTTTAAAAAAAACAACCCCCACCCTCTCCTTCCTTCAACCCATTTGCTTCAGGGCTGGATTTTCTTATATCGTCTGCACAACACATAACTAATTGTCTTTCATTAAGTGAAAATCAATCTAGATTTCTTTTGTAATATAAGCACTTTATAGCACACCTAATAATCAAAATGGCTATTATTGAATGGAAGAGCTACAGTGAAACTCTCAAGGGAAGGGAAACCATCAGGAGCCTCAAATCTTGCCCCCATCAGTCCGCAAAAAAAAAAAAAAAAAGAGTTGGTTTCTACTGAGGGAAGTTTTAGCTGCAAAAAAACGGTCTCCCCAGATTCAACATGAAGACAATGCCACCCCTAGTCTCACAAAGGATCATTCAGTGCAGGAATAGATGGATTCCTGTGGGGTCAGGCCGGAAATGCCTTCCATGCCTTGGGAAGTGACAGCGGTTTAAGAATAGAATATGAAGTCTGACGTCACTTCTGAGACCTGCGCCTAGGACAGGGGTGGGCAACGAGGGCCAGAATCCAGTCGGGTTTTCAGGATTTCCCCAATGAATATGCATGAGATCTATTTGCATGCACTGCCTCCCATTGTGTGCAAACGGATCTCATGCATATTCATTGGGGAAATCCTAAAAACCCGACTGGATTCTGGCCCTCGTTGCCCACCCCTGGCCTAGGAAGTGAAATCAAAGGGCGAGTCGACACCAACGTAGGCAGCATGCTGCTCACGCAAGAGAAGCTAAAAAGGTATGAGGAAAGGGAAGAGGCGCATGC
Source organism: Geotrypetes seraphini (assembly GCF_902459505.1). Taxonomy (NCBI): domain Eukaryota; kingdom Metazoa; phylum Chordata; class Amphibia; order Gymnophiona; family Dermophiidae; genus Geotrypetes; species Geotrypetes seraphini. The sequence continues at coordinate 109,477,268 of NC_047084.1, forward strand.
ATGGAGGTGGGGAGGGGGGGCACCACCGCTCCAGGCTCCACTCTCCCTTACTACGCCACTGGTTGTGGCTTGTGCTGCACAGGTAGGGTGCGAGTCAGAGGGCCGGGATTTGATTAGAGATTATGATCGCTATCTCCAGTAGAGAGAAGGAGAATGAACAAGAGATTATGGAGAAGAGTGGGGGGAGGCATGACTAGCGTGAAGAAAATGAGATACGGTCAAAGTGGAGAGGATGAAATGAACAGAAGAAGCTTGAGAACTGAGGAGAAGATGTAGTAGATGACGGCAGATAAAGACCCGAATGGTCCGTCCAGTCTGCCCAACCTGATTCAATTTAATTTTTTTAAATTTTTTCTTCTTAGCTATTTCTGGCCAAGAATCCACAGCTCTAGCCGAAATCTACGTCAAAACCTACTCCAGCCCATCTACACCCTCCCAGCCATTGAAGCTCTCCCCAGCCCATCCTCCACCAAACGGCCATACACAGACACAGACCGTGCAAGTCTGCCCAGTACTGGCCTTAGTTCAATATTTAATCTTATTTTCAGATTCTAGATCCTTTGTGTTCATCCGACGCTTCTTTGAACTCAGTCACCTCTCTCGGGAGCGCATTCCAGGCATCCACTACCCTCTCCGTAAAGTAGAATTTCCTAACATTGCCTTTGAATCTACCACCCCTCAACTTCAAATTATGTCCTCTGGTTTTACCATTTTCCTTTCTCTGGAAAAGATTTTGTTCTACGTTAATACCCTTCAAGTATTTGAATGTCTGAATCATATCTCCCCTGTCTCTCCTTTCCTCTAGGGTATACATATTCAGGGCTTCCAGTCTCTCCTCATACGTCTTCTGGCGCAAGCCTCCTATCATTTTCGTCGCCCTCCTCTGGACCGCTTCACAAGGACCATGGTACTTGACCATACAACAGGAGATGTATCTTTACCAATATTCGTACTTTTACCCTCCAACTAACTGGCAACCAATGTAATTGTTATAACACTGGGGACATTAAAGTTTATTGATTCACTCCCGTCAGTACCCCTGTCACTGCATTCTGAATTATTTGAAGTGCATGAAATCTACATTTTGCAATTCCCAAATAGAACACATTACAGTAGTCAATCGGAACACTAGACTTTGCAAGATATTCCAAAAATCACTTGGTAGTACTAGAGGTTTCAATCTTCTTAACAAATGAAGCTGGAAAAAAGGTGACTGTATTACATGTGCCACTTGTGGCGGTGGTGGTGAAAAGGGCGACCAGAATGCTAGGAATGATTAAGAAGGGGATCACGAACAGATCGAAGAAGGTTATCATGCCACTGTACTGGGCCATGGTGCGCCTTCACCTGGAATACTGCGTCCAGCACTGGTCGCCGTACATGAAGAAGGACACGGTGCTACTCGAAAGGGTCCAGAGAAGAGCGAGTAAAATGGTTAAGGGGCTGGAGGAGTTGCCGTACAGCGAGAGATTGGAGAAACTGGGCCTCTTCACCCTAGAAAAGAGGAGACAGAGGGGACATGATCAAAACGTTCAAGATAGTGGATAAAGACAGGTTGTTCAACCTCTCCAAGGTAGAGAGAACGAGAGGACACTCTCTAAAGTTAAAAGGGGATAGATTCCGTACAAACGAAAGGAAGTTCTTCTTCACCCAGAGAGTGGTGGAAAACTGGAACACTCTTCCGGAGGCTGTTATAGGGGAAACACCCTCCAGGGACTCAAGACAAAGTAGATAAGGACAGGTTGTTCACTCTTTCCAAGGTAGAGAGAACGAGAGGGCACTCTCTAAAGTTGAAAGGGGATAGATTCCGTACAAACGTAACGAAGTTCTTCTTCACCCAGAGAGTGGTGGAAAACTGGAACGCTGTTCTGGAGGCTGTTATAGGGGAAAACACCCTCCAGGGATTCAAGACAAAGTTGGACAAGTTCCTGCTGAACCAGAACGTACGCAGGTAAGGCTAGTCTCAGTTAGGGCACTGGTCTTTGACCTAAGGGCCGCCACAGGAGCGGACTGATGGGCCACTGGTCTGACCCAGCAGTGGCAATTCTTATGTTCTTATATTTTAGTGACAATCCAACAACATTCCCGACAAGCGTTTCTTCTTCCTATAATTCTATTCGTCATCTGCTCTGGACACTTCTGCTCCTCTATTCTGTATGTGTACAAGGAGTCGCTGGAAAGTTCTTAGCCATCAAGGGCTGTACACTTAGTCCAATGATATTTCCACTTTGTTCATTCCTATAGAAAAGTATGGAACGAAAAAAGTGAAAAATCGCTGGACTAATTGTATAGCCCTCAATGGAGACTGCCCCAACTTTGTCAGTTGGGCTGAGAACTTCTCAGTGGCCCCTCATACCAAACCTCAGCCTTACCTGACCTCCAACACTATCTACGGTCATGTGCCCTTTCCGACCAGTACCTTTGGCTAACTTCCTATGTCCTCGTTGACTTGCACGTTTCCGTTTCTTCTTCACCTCATTCCAGTATGCTCTTGTACTTGCCAGAAAGCTAAAAGGATATTGTGGTGCTGTTTAACTCCTTGTAACAAGGCCTAATCCAGTGTGAGGCCTTGTTGCAAGGAGCTGAACAGCATCACTGGCTTTATCCAGACTATCTCAAGAAGACATTGAATGCTTGAGCGTTTGGAACGCCATTGGTAGATGACTACACCAAAGTGTACGTGTTTTGCTATTGTTTACTATTCCGTTCTCCCCCAACGAGCTCAGACCGGGTTACAGGTTAATCTATATAATATACAGTTAACAGGTTACAATTTGCCATACTTACAATACAAAGTGTTATTCATATCTCAACATATACTGGGGGTCTAGGTCCAATCTTCTTAATGCCAAGGCAGTAGGTAGGGGAATTAGTGAAGTATGTTAAATTTCTGTTATTTTCCACTATAAAGTGCAGATATTGAAGGATCATTTCATAAAATACTGCTAGATTTTTGCATAAAATGCCTTTTTTTTAATCATTATTTGATGACAAGAGATTGGGTAAGGCGGTATACAAGAACATAATAATAATAATAATAATGTTTTCCTATTCTTTTGTGGTTGTAACAATGTATTAGTGGGGTTCTAAGGAATCTGATCCCTCTTGTTAAAATAAGCATATTAGAGACTTATTTCTGTAGTAATTTATTGTTCTTTTTCAATAAAACAGATGACATAAAATGTCTTTTTATCAAAGTATCATTGCTGTGTGTGAAAATATAAAAGTTACAGCTATAATACCAAGAAATTTGCTCCGTTAAGCAAAACTAATAGCAAATTTTAAGAAAAACAGAGCTTTATGCAATCGGTGGCTTTGAGGGACCCCAGGGTGGACTTTATAAAATAAAAAAAATAAATATATTTTCTGGTCAAGCGCAATCGAATTCATGGGGAAAAACTTCAAGGTGCACAATTTTTCCAACGGACAACCCAGCCCTACATAGTGGTGTCTCACTCTGCACAGGAGAAGGTGATGGCAAACCACAGCGGTATCGTGCCAAGAAAACCATGGGAGGGTGGGGGGAATCTCTCACTGTGTGGTCACCAGGAGTAACGACTCAAGAAACTGGGACTGTTCTCCCTTGAGAAGAGGAGACTGCGAGGGGACATGATTGAGACTTTCAAAATACTGAAAGGATTCAACAAAATAGAGCAGGAAAAAAAATTATTTACAGTGTCCAACGTGACACGGACAAGAGGACATGGACTGAAGCTAAGGGGAGACAAGTCCAGGACAAATGTCAGGAAGTTCTGCTTCACGCAGCGAGTGGTGGACGCTTGGAATGCTCTCCCGGAGGAGGTTATTACGGAATCCACTGTGCTAGGATTCAAAGGCAAATTAGATGCACATCTCCTTACGAGAGGCATAGAGGGATATGGGTGACTAAAACTACATCAGGTGTACACCTGACTGGGCCTCCGTGTGTGCGGATCGCCGGACTCGATGGACCATGGGTGTGATCTGGAGATGGCAGTTCTTATGTTCTTATGTTTTAAGTGCCTGTCCCAAATAGGGTTACCAAACATCTGAATTTCCCCGGACATGTCCTCCTTTTCGAGGACATATCCAGACGTCCGGACAGCTTCTCAAAACCCGGCACTTTGTCCGGATTCTGAAAATCTTCCAGCAACGAGCAACGTCGGGACGGCAACATGGTGATGTCATGCACTTGCGTGTGACATCATTGCATCATACCAGCGCAAGCGCAGATGCCGTCCCAGTGAGCAAACAGGTCAAGGGGGTGGGGCTGGGGGGGGGCGGAACGGGGCATGGCCGGGCAGAATGAGTTGGGGCCTTGGGTCTGGATGTTCGTTCCTGAAAATCTGGTAGCCCTAGTCCCAATTTTTCTTGAATTCACTCGCAACTGTCATCTCTACCACCTCCAATGGGAAGCCTCTTCACCAATTTGCCACCCTTTCCGAGAAAAAGTTACTTCTGAGTCTGTCCCCTTTCACCGTCATCCTCCATCCCCTCATTCCAGAGCTTCCATTCACTTGCAAGAGACTCAACTCCTGTGCAATCATGCCATGGAGTCATTTTAAATATCTCTATTACATCACCCTCTCCTGCCTTTCCTCCAAAGTATTGAGATCTTTAAGCCTGTCCCTATTTGCTTTATGACAAAGACTATCAACCATCCTCTGGACTGATTCCATCCTGTTTATATTTTTTTGGAGGTGCAGTCTCCAGAATTGTACACACCAGAGTTACATACAGGGGCTTCATTGCCTCCTTTTTCCTACTGGTCATTATTCTCCCTGTGCATCCGTGCATCCTTCTAGCTTTTGCCACGGTGTCAGGTCAAAAGCGCGCCGGGACAAAGGCGCAAGCAGACAATTGAGCGCAGTGCAGAGGCGCGCGCCGAAGAAAATTACTGTTTTTAGGGCTCCGATGGGGGGGGGTGTGGGGGGGAACCCCCCCACTTTACTTAATACAGATCGCTCCGCGTTGTGGGGGGTTTGGGGGGTTGTAACCCCCCACATTTTACTGAAAATTTCACTTTTTCCCTGTTTTTAGGGAAAAAGTTAAGTTTACAGTAAAATGTGGGGGGTTACAACCCCCCAAACCCTCCACAACGCCGGCGTGATTTGTATTAAGTAAACTGGGAGTGCTCCCCAACAAAACCCCCCATCGGAGCCCCTAAAAACAGTAATTTTCTTCAGCGCGCGCCTCCGTCTTGCGCTCAGTTGTCGGCGCGCGCCTTTGTCTTCCGCGTTGTTGTCTATGAACCTTTGCCACTGAAAGCTTGTATGCTGTACTGTTTGTAGCCTCTTAACTACTTGGATCTTTTTGTGACCCCTGAGGAAGGCATTTTTATTATGCTGAAACATGGCCCGTGTTGGATCATCTGTATCTTATACATCATTTGTTTTCTATCTTGTGGGGCACTTGTGGATTGTTTTTGAGATTATTGTTTTTTAAGCTTATTGGATGCTTGTTAAAGTGCAAACTGGCACATCCGATCTTTTGTTTGCCCCTTGAGATCATCACAGTCACACCCAAGTCCCGCTCCTCTATCATGCACAAAAGTTTTGTACCCCTAAAATGTTAAAAACAAAAGACTGTGGATATAAATGTTCTGAAAGATGATTTATTATTCGCTCTACGCAATGAAAACGTTAAAATGCAAATATAAGTCTATAGTGCATATGTAATAGTCTAACCGGACCCTACACGGTCCGTGTTTTGGCGAACACGCCTTCCTCAGGGGTCCAGATGATGTAAGGTACACAGATAGAAGAATAGACTAAACCAGGGTACTTATCTTTGAGCAGATAACCGAAAATGGCTGGAGATAAGCGCAGTGGTGCGAAAAATCGACATTTTGCTTGTCTCCAGCCATTTTCAGAACATCTATATCCACAGAGGGGCATAATCGAAAGGGATGTCTAAGTCCGTTTTCGTCCAAGTCGCAAGTCATCCAAAGTGAAAAAACAGCTTAGGACACATTTTCGTAAAATATGTCCAAATTATTTTCCGTTTCTGATCGTCCAAGCCGCTAAATCGTCCATCTTTATACCACATTTTCGTCCAACTTTTTGTCCAAGGCAAAAACGCCTAGAAACAGACCTTTTGGACATGGGAGGGGTCTACAAAGGATGGACTGGACAACCAGACATGGCACCTAGAGGGGTACCTTATAGGGCACTGCTGTGAACATCACAAAAAGGGTGCCATGTCTTCTCCTCACTACAGCTCCCTTATAGATCATTGTGAGCCCCCCAAACCACCTCCAGAATCCCCTAGACCCACTTATCTGCCACCCCAATAGCCCTTATGGCTGCAGGAGCCACCTATATGCCAGTACAAAAGGGTTTTGGGGGTGTATAGAGGAGTGCACATGTTACAGTATCAATGCAGTGATTACAGGGGCTTATTGGCATGGATCCTCCTCTCCATGGGTCCCTAACCCACCCCCAGGATGGCTTTGCAGCACGACTAGGCTTTCCTATGCCAGGTGGCCAGGTGATGATGGTCTGGAGGCAGAATTTTAAAGATGTGATTAATATTTTTAGTGGGGGGTCGGTGATCACTGGGGTAGTGTGTGGGGGTCTGTATGATGTGTTTGCAGTGCTTATCTGGTGACTTTAGGTGGGTTTTTGTGACTTAGACCATGTTTTAAATGATCTAAGTCACAACGTCCAAGTTCCGTCGATCCTGGGCTGTATACATGCAGTAAGACTAAGTCTAAGCCGGCCCACGTCCCGCCCAACTCCCGCCCTCGACACTCCTCCTGACACGCCCCGTTTAGCTATGGTCGTTCAGCGGCAGTATGAAGGCCGAGGTCATTTAGAAATATGTCCAAAAACCCGTTTTTATTAACGGCATTTGGACGTATTTTGACAATGTTCTTCCAAGTGCCGACTTGGGCCGGTTTCTGGACGTTTTTCTCTTTCGATTATGAGCCCCACGGTCTTTCGTTTTTATCGTTGGATTGTTCTCACTGTGGAATATTGGGTCTTTCTTTTTGTTCCTTGTTCTGGAACCCCTAAAATGTACCATTCACTTGGGTTTTAGCACCCAAATATATGACCCAGAATTGTTTAGCTTTAAAATGACCGTTTGAAAGTTTTTAACGTGTGCGCATAAGACAACAAAGAAAAGCTTTTCCTCCTTTTTTTTTTTTTTGTTGCTTTTTATTTTCACTTAAACACGAAAGGACATAGAAAATGTTTCAAATGACTGCCCTATTTTACATTTCATTAGTGGCTCAGGCCTCGGACCTCCTCTGATGACTCTTAATTGACCAATTTCCCGCTTTTAGGCAGAATATGCATTTTGACAGCTTCAAACTTTACTCCTCCAGGACAAGCCATAGTGGCCCGTAAACACCTGGTTTCCCCGTCTCTCATCGAAAGAGAACGAAAGGAAAGGGCTTAGGCTAGAGATAACATTGGCAGACCTCTGCAGAAACCGGCCTGGCCATCTTCCAGCTGTTGCAGCTCCCTAATTACCAGGCTGATGTGCTTTGCACACACTACGCGAAATTATAATAGCGCAGCAACTCTCATTATTCAAATGCCTCCCACAGATGTCTCTCGACACCGGTTCTGGCTTCACTTTATCGACTATAAAACTATACAAGCTAGTCAACGACTTGCTACCATTAACACCATCTCATCTTCCCTTAGAAGAAATAACGTACGGTATGCCAGCACTTTATGAGAAGGTGGAAGACACACGATAAGTGGACAGGCTCATGGAGGATTTAGTGTCTCTTAGCAATGCCAGCCAGTAGATTTTGCAATTACATGTTTGTTCCAAGGCACCAAACTGCTGGATTTAGGGAGACAGGACTAATTTGGGCAAGCCACTTAACTTTGCATTGGTTCAGGTACAAACTTAGGGACCCTTTTATTAAACTGCGTTAACCAGCTCAGGTGGGGTTTTCCGCATTGTAGACGGCAGCACAGGTCCATGCTCCTGTCAGCTGTGTTAAAACGGGAGCCTGTGCATTAAAACCACTGCGTGAGCTGCCTCACGTGGGTGTGGTCAAGGTCGGGAAATAAAAGGAGCATGTGACGATATGGCGATGTGACACTAGTGCATGGGTCTTTACTGATAGAAACAGTCGGACAGCACCGGGCTGGCATAGGAGTTGCAGCAGTGCTGTTCTCCCCTTCTGCAACCCTCCCTCCAGTCTCCCCCATCATGCTCTCCCAGGCCACAATATCACCAGATCCATCTCCCACCCCTGATTCACGTTATCACCCCCACACCCCTGATTTACATTAGGCGATCTCTGTGAACGTAAACTAGCATTCCTCAAACAACCCAGCATCCCTGACGCACAAACCCCACTCTCTGGTCTATCCTGCTCCCAACTCTGGGAGTCCTTATTCGTGGTCAGTGGTCCCCCAGGTGGCAGTGGTCACCCTTGCTGTAAGTCAGGGAAGCATTAGAATTCAAAATGGCTCTGATAATCCCCTGGAGGTAGTTTCACAGTACTACCACTAGGGGTCACCCTTCCATATAAAGGAGGTTTGTGAATACTTAGGGCCTCTTCTATTAAACTGCGCTAGCAGTTTCTAGTGCGGGGAGCCGCGCTGAATGGCCCGCGCTGCTCCCGACGCTCATAGAGTTCCTATAAGCATCGGGAGCAGCGCGGGCCATTCAGTGCGGCTTTCCACGCTAGAACCTGCTAGCGCAGTATCGTAGCAGAGGGGGGTTAGTGGTTGTAACATGAAATTAATGCTAGGGGCACAATTTTGGGAGGAGGAATAGCTTTTCCATTCAATGTTTAATTCCTTTTAATACACCTTAGAAATTATGGGGATTTTCCTCCCTATTGTCTGTTAGTTTTTCAGAGTTAGACAGGAGTGATTTTGGAATGTCAGGATTTTGGGCTCCTTTTACTAAGCTGCGCTAGCGTTTTTTAGCGCATGCAGTATTTTAGTGCATGCTACACCCACGCTACGCAGCTAGAACTAACGCCAGCTCAATGCACGCACGGCAATTTAGAGTGCGCTATTCCGCGCGTTAATGCCCTAACGCGGCTTTGGTATATCCTGAGCTGGCAAGAGCCACACAGACTCATAAGAACATAAGCAGTGCCTCCGCCGGGTCAGACCATAGGTCCATCCTGCCCGACAGTCCGCTCCCGCGGCGGCCCGAACAGGTCACGGCCTGTCTGAGTCACCAGAAGGGGCCCCCTTGCCACCTTGGTTTCCCATTGAGTCCTATCTTCCCATCGAAGTCCTAACCCTCCGGTCTTGCACATGCACGACCTGGTTGGATTTCTATACTTATTACCTGGTTAGCTTTCTATACCTGTGTTACATCTCAGCACCTCTCTCAGTATCCCACGATCCCCCTATCCCTCAGGAATCCGTCCTATCCCTGTTTGAATCCTTGTACCGTACTCTGCCTGATCACTTCCTCCGGTAGCGCATTCCAAGTGTCCACGACCCTTTGTGTGAAAAAAAACTTCCTTGCGTTTGTTTTGAACCTATCTCCCTTCAGTTTCTCCGAATGCCCCCTCATACCTGTTGTCCCCCTCAGTCTGAAGAATCTGTCCCTATCCACCCTCTCTATGCCCCTCATGATCTTGAAGGTCTCTATCATATCACCCCTGAGCCTCCTTTTTTCCAGAGAGAAGAGCCCCAGCCTATCCAACCTCTCAGCGTATGGGCAGTGTTCCAGCCCTTTTACCAGTTTCGTTGCTCTCCTTTGGACTCTCTCAAGTACCGCCATGTCTTTCTTGAGGTGCGGCGACCAATACTGAACGCAGTATTCCAGATGTGGACGCACCATCGCTCGATACAATGGCATGATGACTTCCCGCGTCCTGGTAGTTATGCCCCTCTTTATGATGCCCAGCATCCTGTTGGCTTTTTTTGAGGCTGCTGCGCACTGTGCAGATGGCTTCAGTGATGCATCCACCAGCACACCCAAGTCCCTCTCAAGACCGCTGTCTCCCAACAATGCCCCCCCCAATTCATCAATGTCAATTTCTCTTACAAAGGCCAAGGCTACACCAGGTTGTGGCACAGTTTTATTTAAAATTTCCTTAGCTAAATACGTTTGTTTTTGAACCATCATAACCATCTCTTTTTCTTTGAAATGGTAAAATCTCTGCCTTATCTCACTCTAATGATAATTACACTTCTCTACTTGGTGGGTCCTTTTAAGTCTCTGTGCTATATTTGGTTGAAATACGAGCTAGAAAGCTCAACAACAGTGGCATAGTAAGGGGAGGAGGCGTCCGGGGGCAGTGCCCCCCCCCCCTCCGGGTACCTCTAAATCTTCACCAGCACAAATGGCTTTTCTCCAGCATGCTCCTCGTGCCAGTGCCAGATTTCCCTCTGACGTCACTTCCTGGCCCCGTGACCTGGAAGTGATTCAGAGGGGAACCAGGTGGGCGCAAGCCACGGGCAGGAGAAGTAGCTTGCACTAGCGAATATCTACAGAGGTACCAGCAGGGGTGGGATGGTGTAAGGGGGCACGGCGCTATCCACCACTACACCACAGCTCAGCAAACAGAATGTTAGGAATTATCAGGATGAAGACATGGCCATTTTAACGATACAGGCACAGTCTTAATAATAATTTAAAAAAATTATTTTTATACGGTTCTATGCGGTTAACAATAATGAAAAGCTGAACGAAAACAGTGGTGGGTCAATTTCTATACACAGCATGGAAAATCTAACATATGAGTTGGGACTAATTACAGCAACGAAACAGCAACTTATTAAGAACATAAGAATTGCCGCTGTTGGGTCAAACCAGTGGTCCATCATGCCCAGCAGTCTGCTCCCACGGCGGCCCTTAAGTCAAAGACCAGTGCCCTAACTGAGTCTTACCTGGGTACGCTCCAGTTTAGCAGGAACTTGTCCAACTTTGTCTTGAATCCCTGGAGGGTGTTTTCTCCTATTTGAATCCCTGGAGGGTGTTTTCCCCTAGGACAGACTCCGGCAGAGCGTTCCAGTTTTCTACCACTCTCTGGGTGAAGAAGAACTTCCTTACGTTTGTACGGAATCTATCCCCTTTCAACTTTAGAGAGTGCCCTCTCGTTCTCCCTACCTTGGAGAGGGTGAACAACCTGTCCTTATCTACTTTGTCTTGAATCCCTGGAGGGTGTTTTCCCCTATGACAGACTCCGGAAGAGAGTTCCAGTTTTCCACCACTCTCTGGGTGAAGAAGAACTTCCTTACGTTGCACAGAATCTATCCCCTTCCAACTTTAGAGAGTGCCCTCTCGTTCTCCCTACCTTGGAGAGGGTGAACAACCTGTCCTTATCTACTTTGTCTTGAATCCCTGGAGGGTGTTTTCCCCTAGGACAGACTCCAAAAGAGCGTTCCAGTTTTCCACCACTCTCTGGGTGAAGAAGAACTTCCTTACGTTTCTACGGAATCCATCCCCTTTCAACTTTAGAGAGTGCCCTCTCGTTCTCCCTACCTTGGAGAGGGTGAACAACTTGTCCTTATCTACTTTGTCTTGAATCCCTGGAGGGTGTTTTCCCCTATGACAGACTCCAGAAGAGCGTTCCAGTTTTCTACCACTCTCTGGGTGAAGAAGAACTTCCTCACGTTCGTATGGAATCTATCCCCTTTCAACTTTAGAGAGTGCTCTCTCGTTCTCCCTACCTTGGAGAGGGTGAACAACCTATCTTTATCTACTAAGTCTATTCCCTTCATTATCTTGAACGTTTCGATCATGTCCCCTCTCAGTCGTCTCTTCTCAAGGGAGAAGAGGCCCAGTTTCTCTAGCCTCTCATTATACTGCAACTCCCCCAGTCCCTTAACCATTTTTGTTGCTCTTCTCTGACCCCTTTTGAGTAGTACTATGTCCTATTTCATGTACGGTAACCAGTGTTGGACGCAGTATTCCAGGTGGTTTGTTTTAAATCTAATACTTAATAGCTTCATCACATACCCCCTAATCCTAGTATTTTTGAAAATCTAATCTAATCTAATCTTCATTTTGTACACTGAATCTACTCCCTAAGGAGCTCAACTCGGTTTACAGTTCGTTAAAAAAATGAAACATAACAAGTAAAACTGTGGGATAAACCCAGAAATTGGTTAGATTAGATGGATGGAAAAAGTTAGAAAAAAAGTATGTTGAATTGCTTAAAAGTGAATAAGTGCGACCTCACCTGGAATATTGCATTCAATTCTGGTCTCCTTATCTCAAGAAAGATATAGCGGCACTAGAAAAGGTTCAAAGAAGAGCGACCAAGATGATAAAGGGGATGCAATTCCTCTCGTATGAGAAAAGACTAAAATGGTTAGGGCTCTTCAGCTTGGAAAAGAGATGGCTGAGGGGAGATAGGATTGAAGTCTACAAAATCCTGAGTGGAGTAGAACGGGTGCAAGTGGATCAATTTTTCCGCTCTGTCAAAAATGACAAAGACTAGAGGACACGCGATGAAGTTACAGGGAAATACTTTTAAAACCAATAGGAGGAAATAGTTTTTCACTCAGAGAATAGTTAAGCTCTAGAACGCGTTGCCAGAGGTTGTGTGGTAAAAGTGGATAGCATAGCTGGTTTTAAGAAAGGTTTGGACAAATTCTTGGAAGAAAAGTCCATAGTCTGTCATTAAGACTTGGGGGAAAGTCACTGCATGCCCTGGATCGGTAGCATGGAATGTTGCTACTCTTTGGGGTTCCGGAATCTTGCTGTTCTTTAGGATTCTGAATGGAATGTTGCTACTCTTTGGGGTTCTGGAATCTTGCTATTCTTTGAGATTCTATATGGAATGTTGCTACACCTTGGGTTTTGGCCAGGTACTAGTGACCTGGATTGGCCACCGTGAGAACGGGCTACTGGGCTTGATGGACCATTGGTCTGACCCATTAAGGCTCTTCTTATGTTCTTATGATCATTTTCTTATCAGGCTGTTCAGACGTGGAACAGCTTCCATTTGAAATAAGAATCTTAGATACGTATATTATTTATCATAAAATTTTAAATATCTACTTTTTTGAGAAATGTTTCTCTTGATTTTAATTGTTTTTATAATCTTTTTTATTTTTTAAAGTATACATGTACCCCTTTAATGTAGGGTTTCTCTTATAATCCGCTCTGAATCTGACTTGAAAAGCAGCGGAATACAAAATTAGATTAGACTAAGGGTAGAAGTAGCCAACTTCTAACATGTTCTATTTTCCTTGTGGAAACCAAGTTGTTAATATCTTAATGGCAGTGCATCCATATTTAATAACGTTTTGACTTCTGTAATTGAAGTTTCAGCAGGAAGCACCGCAGGCAGCACTTAGCAAAGATAGGAAAACACGCCTGGCTATTATAAGATGTTTAATAAACAGGAGAAGGAGTTGACAAAGGCAAAGACGGCATGGGAAAGCATCCAGCATTTGTCTCATCTGCATGCCAAGTTCATTAAGGCATTCGACGAGCCTGAGAACGGCTCACTCCAGGCCCCATTTATCACTGGAGCACTGGCACGTGTAGATCCTGGGGCCTTCAGTCTAATCAGAATGGATGATTCTACCTTGGAGAAAAGAAGTGGCTTTTATTCCGTCCATAAGTGCGACTGTAATGAATATTTATTGCTGATTTCTTTCTGACACATGGGGTGTTCACAACAAATATGCCGTTTCAGGGTATAAAAAAAACTGTCCTTCTCCTTGGGTTGACATTTTGGCATTCAAGGCCGGATAGAGAAGGGCCTTTCTCAATCCCCAGCCACTTATGCATCGATCAAAATATTCCGAGAAAAGGCTAAAGAAAGTGTCACGTCGATTGCACAGGCCGAAAGAGTGGTTCCTGGTAACCCAGAATGATTGCAGTCCATGCTGAGCACGGAGCACAAAAGAAAAATTTTTTGGCTGTGATAGCGTTCAAGTTAATTTCTTATTTAGCCACTGAAGCCCTTTTATTAGTCGTTTTGCTTCAGAATAAAGCGGAGTCAGATGCCTGCCTGAGCTCGAAGCACATAATAATTTGAGACAGACAGAAACAGTAACAGAATTTGAGAACGGGTGGGATTTCATATACTGCCTTTCTGTAATTACAATCAAAATAGTTGTATATTACGAGGGGCCGCTGAAAATTTCTCAGCCCAGCCAACAAAGTTGGGACAGTTTCCATCGAGGGCTACACATTTAGCCCAGCAATTTTCCATGCTTTTTGTTCTGTATTTTTCTGAGAAATATATTTTTCCAATGGAACGAAAAAAGCAGAAAATTACTGGACTAAGGGGCTCATAATAAAATTAAAAAAAAACGTCCATAAGTCGGTACTTTGACAATCAAAAAGATAGATTGTCCAAGTACCAATACTGGTTTTAGACGTATCTAAAACCAGCTTAGGTCTTTTCATTGCCTCTATGTGCCCAGAGCTAAAAGGGGCATTTTGGGGGGAGTGGCTAGGGCGGGAGGTAGGCAGGACCTAGATGTGGGTCGACCTAGACTTAGTCGACCGGCAGCCATAATCAAAAAGTCTGGAAGGTTGCCAGACGGAACTTATACATTTTGACTTAGACAAAGTCAAAACAGGTATAAGTTCCAGATCGGGCCGCTGAGCTGATCGCAGTTGCTGCGATCAGCTCAGCGGCCCAGGCAACACATCCCCCGCACCGATAATGATCACAGCAGGAGAGATGCCCAATCTCTCCTTCCGCCACCCGCCGTGACCCCCCCCTGACACAACGCAGCAGGAGAGATGCCTAGTCTCTCTTGCCAGACACCCCCCGAACCTGCGTGATAGTGATCTTCATCGGCAGGAGGAATGCCCAGTTGGAGTTTGTTGGTCATTGCTCTATTTGGTTGATGATAGATGCGACAAAGTGACTTGTTTCAGTTGACAGTGCAGAGATGGGGACAATGATTGTGATGTCATCCGCTTAGATGTGAGATTGGAGGTTCAGTTTGGATTGTTCTTATCCTAAGGAGGCCATGTACAGATTAAAAAGGGTGGGGGATAAGGCGGAGCCTTGAGGGACACCACAAGTGTTGGCCCAAGCCTGGGAGTAGGTTTGCTCACTGATGACTTGGTAGGATCGTTTTTTTAGGAAGCCTTTAAACCAATTAAGTACGTGACCCGAGATACCTATGGCATCTAGACAACTGAGTAGGTTGTTGTGGTTGACCAGGTCGAATTGGAGTATTAGTGTGTGTTTCCCAGAGCTGAGTAGTTGTGCGATGATGGAGGCTAAGGCTGTTTCTGTGCTGTGGTGTGAGTGGAATCCTGACTGATACTCATGGAGTATAGAGATTTATCTAGGTAGTTTGTAAGGGCATTGTTGATCAGACCTTCCATCAGTTTGCTGAAGAAGGGGATGTTGGCTACTGGTCTGTAGTTGGATGTTGTTGATATGGGATCCTTGTGGTTCTTTATAATAGGCGAGATGAGAATGTGGCCAAGATATGTTGGGAATTTGCCGTTTGCCATTAGATGAGAGATCCAGTCAAAGAGCATGATCTTGAAGGGAGTGGGGGCTGGTCTCATGATGGAGGGTGGACAGTTGTCTAGGTGGCAGAAGGTTTTGGCATATTTATTATAGAGCTTGAGAAATAGGAATCAGTTAGGGGGCTCCAAAGTGGCTCCAGCTCCTGTCTACCGGGGTCAAATCAGAGAGTGTGGATGTGGTTGTTGGGGGAGAGCTTGATGGTTGGTTTTGGAAGGAGGCTCTGAGATTGAGAACTTTAGACTTGAAGTAAAGTATGACGTTCTCAGCGGTAGGTAGTTGTGTGGAGGAGGATCTTTTTGGTAATCAATTTCCAGTAGCGTGTTGATAAATCTGAATAGTTGGAGTAGAAGGTATGTCGTTTTTCCTTGGTGATTCTTTTGTATTCATGGATTTTGGATCTCCATATTGCTTTGTCCTCTTCCTTCTTTGTTTTGTTCCAGATTCTTTCAAGTTGCCGTGCTTTTCTTATGAGTGAGGTTAGATCTGTCTATTAGGTGTCGTCTTTGTTTGCCTTTCTTTAGGGGAGTGATTTGGTCTAGAATCTGATTGCTGAGGGTGATCCAGTTGGAGTTGAAATCTATTTCTGAGTTTAGGTTGGATAGCAGGTTGAAGTGGGAACAAAGTACTGTGGAATTGAGGGAGGGTCTGAAGATTGTTATTGGGATATCTTTTCTGTGTTTAGTTGATGTGTGGGGGAGTGTGTTGCTCCATAGTATTTTAAAGTTGGCCCTTAGGTGGTCAGATGGTGTCTGTCCAGGTTCCCTCTGTGGCAATCTGCTCTGTCAGAAACGGGAAGTTGCAGCAGAGGGAAAACTTCAGGGCAGCCACCAGCAGCTTGCGAGAATAGCTGCTGTGTCGGGGCTCTTCTGTGCAGGAAAATTTTGGCTACTGGCAGAGCCACACTCAAGTGGCTAAAGAGCCGCGGTTTGCCGACCACTGCTCTAGGTGGAGGTTGATGTCACCGAGAAGTAGGCTGTGTTTGTCTTTGGAAGTGTTCAGTAGGAGGAATTCGGAGAAGTCTTCACTAACATTACTCCATCTGTTGGGCGGGATATAGAACAGAGTGGTGTTCAGGTTGGTGGTCAGGCCATGATTTGTGAGGTTGCAGGTGAGAATTTCTAAGTCTTCAGTTGACTTGGAGTCAATGACCTGGAAGTTAAAGTGGTCTTTAAGGATGATGGCTATTCCACCACCTCTTTTGAAGTTTCTGGAGAGGGGAATGATCTTGTAGCCCCTAGGTAGGATGTCTTGGATAATTATGTTGTTGTCAGAGATGAGCCAGGTTTCAATTAGAAATACTAAGTCCAGTTGAGATTCATTTAGCCAGTCTTTCACTAGTTAGGCTTTATTTCTGATGGAGCGTATGTTGAGGTAGGTGCAGAAGTGAGAGTGGTTGGCCGGGGTTCCAAGGTGGTGATGTTCTTTAGCAGGCGTTCCAGAGTGGGTTCCGAGATAGTGATGTTCTTTAGCAGGCGTTGTTTTCTCAGGAAGGTATGTTTTGATGGGTGGTGAGTGGTATGAAGTACTTGGATAGGGAAAGGGCCTGGTTTTGGATTGGCGAATTTAGGGTGGGGATGGTGGCCATCCGGCCTTACTTGTTGGTGATAGAAATGGTGGGTGTGGGAAACGGATTCAAAGGCTAGTGTCCCGTAGGACCAGAATTGGGAGCATATTAAGTTTAAGATCAGGTATGATCGGAGGCTGTTTCGGGTGGGTGTCATGATTAGTTGTGGGGAGGGGGAGACTGAGGGCAGAAGTGATCGCGTGGGGCTATGGGTGTGACTGTGTAGATGTGGGTTGAATAGATGTCGGGTATACAAAATGCAATGGTATCAATAGGTAGAAACATGAGCTGAGGTGTGGCTCTTGGTTGATGAAGATGTGTCCTGTATGACTCTTTGTGTCAATGATTGTCTGTTATCTGTGGTTTGTATGGGCTGAATAAACCTGTGTCAAAGTTTATCTGTTATCAATGGCTAATGTGTGGTTAAGATTTCCGTGCCGAAGTCTGATTGTTGCTGTTTCTGCATCTTTGAGCGATTTTTGCTGCCCTCAGTCGTTGCACAAAGGAGTGCGCCTTTGGCATGCACCTTAGGAACCTTGTCGAGCTGGGGTAGCTCCCGACAACAGTGGAGCTGCCCTGAAGAGATCTTTTCTTGGGCAGGAGCACCGCAAGGGCCATTAGGGGGGGCGGAGTTTGTCTCCCACGCCTGCCTCAACTCCTTCCCTTGCGGCAGCATCGGCAGTTGGAGGTTATCTGGGGCAGCTCCCGACAGCAGTGGATCTGCCCTGAAGGGCTTTGCTTTAAGCAGTAGCGCCGAAAGGGTTGTTGATTTAAGCACATAGCTAAATGATCTCTTGCAAACCTGTTGGGCAGAAAGACAGACAGACAGATGGCCAGGGAGAGAGACAGACAGAAAGAAAGACAGACAGGGGGCCATGGAGAGAGACAGACAGACAGGAGGCCAGGGAGAGAGACAGACAGACAGGTGGCCAGGGAGAGAGATAGACAGAAAGAAAGACAGATAGACAGGGGGCCGAAAGAAAGACAGACAGCAGGCAAGGGAGAGAGACAGAAAGACATACAGACAGGGGGCCAGGGAGAGAGACAGACAGAATGCAGTCAATGGGCTCCACGCCATTTGGAATGCGTTACTATATCCCAAACATTCCGCGTTCGTTCTTTCATACTTGTAACTGGAACATAGGTTTGCCCACCAGAAAGTGTAATTCAGTCGATCATAACTCTTCCAGTTACGTGTAACCATCTGGATCCCGTCATTATCAAGAAAAGCCGGCTTTTATGTTGATCCAAAGAAGGTTTAATATGTAATAGAGTACCACAAATTATGGCTTCATAAGTCATTGGTATCGTTGACCCAAGTACAACTTTGATTTGTCCCCAAATTGACTTCCAAAAATTAAGTATCAATGGACAATAGAACAACAGATGATCCAACATCCCTATATTAACATGACAATGGCCAGCATCTATTAGACTTAGAACTGTCTATCTTTTGTAAACAAACTGGGGTCAAAAAATCCTATGCAACAAAAAACCCCAAGTTTGTCTCATAGTTACTGACGCTGTACATTTTAACCTCCAAGTCCAAATTCGTGGCCATCGAGATGCAGAAATATACTGTTTTATCTCGATGCTCTAAATGTCTCTAAGACTATTTTTTTATTCAAAATTTCTGAAATTAATTTATATCACTTATAATTTATATTCACTCTTTATTAATGCCTCTTGTATACTTTCAAACATAGATATCATAGAAATATGCAATCTTACTTCATTTAAGCAATCTCGGTCTTCATTTCTCCCCATTTAGGATCCTCAGAGTTGAGCGCAGGAATCCTTCATAATTTTATAGAAACACTGCTCAAATCAGCATTGATCCTTTTTTTTTTTTTCTTCTGTTTATCTTTTTCAAAATAATTATATAATTTTTTTTTTCTTTTAATTGTACTTAAAAATACCCATAAATTGGGCACTTATCTTTTATTGTTGAAGTTCTGTTGGCTCGGGACTTGCCGACATGTTTCGCCTCCCCGGCTGTGTCAAGGCTGACCCCTTACGATATTGTGCTGCACCATCAAGCCCGCTATTTACTCTGGACAAGAATCCTGAAATGAATACCAAATATATTGCCAAACTTATAAGCCCTCTTTTCCTAAGGTGTGCTAACTGATTAGCATGTGCTAAGCGCTAACATATGCGTGTTAGGATGTCAGGTCAAAAGCGCGCCGGGACAAAGGCGCACCCAGACAATTGAGCGTAGCGCGGAGGCGCATGCCGCTCAAAATTAATGTTTTTAGGGCTCCGACGGGGGGGCATGGGGGGGAACCCCCCCACTTTACTTAATAGACATCGTGATGCGTTGTGTGGGCGTTGTGGGGGGTGTGGGGGGTTGTAACCCCCCACATTTTACTGAAAACTTCACTTTTTCCCTGTTTTTAGGGAAAAAGTTAAGTTTACAGTAAAATGTGGAGGGTTACAACCCCTCAAACCCCCCATAACGCCGGCACGATGTCTATTAAGTAAAGTGGGGGGGTTCCCCAACAAGACCCCACGTCGGAGCCCCTAAAAACAGTAATTTTGAGCGGCGCGCACCTCCGCGCTGCGCTCAATTGTCTGGGCGCGCCTTTGTCTTTCGCGCCGTTGTCTATGAACCGCGTGTTAGTCTATGGACATGTTAACGTTTATTAATAATAATAATAATAATTAATTTTTTTGTATACCGCTATACCAAAAATTCAAAGCGGTTCACAACAAAATAAAAAACAAATACAATCAATATATAGAGAGTATATTAAAACAGTCAAAAAATACATCAATTAAAAAGTTAAAAATCAGGAGAAGTTAAACAGTGCCGCAACTAAGATGTAAACATGTCGAACAGGCGTGTCTTTAGTGAATTTCTAAAATCAGAATGAGAAGTAATCTCTAATATAGGTTTTCCAAGCCATGTATTCAATTTAGCGGCCTGGAATGATAAAATTCTATCAAAAAACTTCTTATATTGACATGATTTTAGAGAAGGGTAATTAAATAGATTTATTCTACGTGTACTCTAATCAGTTAGCACATCTTAGTACTTTCCACATCACTATTGTGGAAGGATAATTGCATCAAACAGTCCATTTCTGAGGATCTAGATCACAATAATGAGACAATTCCTCATTTGTGAATATATTTTTATTATTAACTTGTGGACTTCTATACTGAACTAGGTTAGGGTGTCTCACACTCGGTCCTGTTGTTCAGTTAATGCTCAAACGAATGGAACATCCGCTTTGTCCAGCTGTCAGCTCCAGAAGGGTTTTGGTAACTTGAGTAGCTTGTTGAAAGCTCACTGATGATGTGTTGGTTGAAAACAATATCTGAATTTTAAAAAAAAACTCCAAAAAATGCTGTTTCTGTTTAATATTTCATGACCAAAATCCGCTCTCTGTAAATGATAGTCCCCTTGGGAAAAGTCACTCTTCTCCAGGAAAATACTTGTGGACCAATTGAAAGCAGTTGATGTCAGCAAGGGACATCTTGACTTGGGTTGGGTAATTCTCTGGCATCAGAGCCCATTTGTTATGAATCACTGTTTGATTTTCTATTGCAATGATGCATTACGTTATTAAATGGTTACTAGATGCCAATTTATTTGAAGGACAAAAGACAATAGTTTTTGGACACCGGGAAAGCAATGTTGCAGGTGTTCAGGAAGCTGCAGCTGAAGACTGTCCAATTCGATGAAACCAAAGCTGCAGGTGATGCAAGCTGATATAAGTAAAACATTGATTTATTCACTGCCTGAATGAGTAGACTGACCTTTGCACCAAGGGCCCTTTCAATTTTTCTGCAATTAACAAACGATTGTAACTCTTTGAACTTTGGTCATTCGTGATTAGAATGCTCTTTGATCGGCTTGTGCGAGTTCATTCCTTGAGGGCTGCAAGCAGACCAGGTTTTCGTGAAAAAAGACCTGGAGAAGCTTGAAGAATGGCTTTAAATTTGGCAGCTAAAATTTAATGCTAAGAAATGCAAGGTCTTGCATTTGGGCTGCAAAAAACCCGAGGGACCGGTACAGTTTAGGGGGTGAAGGACTTAAGCGCATGACAGAAGAGCGGGACTTGGATGTGATTGTTGGTGATGGATCTTAAGGGGGCCAAACAGGTTGAAAAGGTGATGGCGAAAGCTAGAAGGATGCGAGGATGCATAGGGAGAGGTATGGCCAGTAGGAAAAAGGAGGTATTGATGCCTCTGTATAAGACTCCGGTGAGACCTCATTTAGAATATTGTGTACAATTCTGGAGGCCTCACCTTCAAAAAGATATAAAAAGGATGGAGTTGTTCCAGAGGAAGGCTACAAAAATGGTATGTGGTCTTCATGACAAGGCTTGTAGGGACAGACTTAAAGGTCTCAATCTGTATACTTTGGAGGAAAGGCGAAAGGGGGAAGTTATGATAGAGACATTTAAATACCCACGTAGACACTTTGTCCGGGTTTTGAAAAGCGTTGAGATCGGGGCTGCGTCTGGAGGGCTTCAGCGCACCGGTGGATGCAACTCGGCGATGTCCCACAGATGTGCGCATGCATCCGCACATGTGCAGAGTGGCCCCCAAAGAGACATGGATCGTGTGAGGCGGGGCTGGGGTGGAACAGGGCGGGGCCAGGCATTCTCATTTTTTTGAGGCAAAATCTGGTAACCCTAGTTTTTGTGCCTAGGTAACCTGAAAATGGGCCCCTAAGTCAGAGGCATCCAGGTTATAGACTGCTTATTCTATCTATTTGTTGGGCTCTTAAATCTTGAAACACGGTAAAATAGTTTTTAACCCTTTAATTGGCAGATGGTGAAAACGGCTGCTTTACGTAACTTGAACCTGAACGAGAGCAACAGTGCCAAGCAAACAGGCATTTGGGGATGCAGATCTCCCCTAAGAGCCACAGAAGGCACATGTTGCTTCTGAGCAGCAATGCCAAATAAAGGGTTAAAGCCCAGTGCCTAATATCTAACAAGGCACTTCTGTTTCCTAGAGACATACCCCCCTCTTCTGCGAAACTGTGCTAGCGGGTTCTAGCGTGGCGGAGCCGCGCTGAATGGCCCGCGCTGCTCCTGACGCTTGTAGGAACTCAATGAGCGTCGGGAGCAGCGCGGGCCATTCAGCGTGGCTCTCTGCGCTAAAAAAAACGCTAGCGCGGTTGCATAGAAGAGGGGGATAAATGATTGAATTTCACGCCTGTGAAAATATCTGGAAGTTTTAATGCAGAGAGATATTCAGATAGTGTAAGTTAAAAATATGAACTCCAACTCAAAGAATTATATTACAAATTGCATTTATAACCTGCCAATATCACAGAGTTCAAGGATGGGTCACACAGTCAAAAAAAAAAGAGAAACTAAGCATTCTCAGGATATAACAAATTAAAAACCATCAGATACAACAATTTGAACTTATTTCAGTTCGTTAATACAAATTTCTGAAATAAATAAGCTTTTAATTCTTTGAGACCTTTTGCAATTTGTTATACATCTCAGAGGTGAAGGTAATTCATCCCAGTATTTTGCAGCTAAAAAAGTTAAGAGATGTGGAAAACAATTTCTAATATCGAACCTCGGTTATGCTGGACACTGAGGCATTATTGCTTATTGAAAGCTTCTACTAGTGACTGGATAAGTCAATAGTGCGGTTTACATGAGCTTCTGCAAAGGTGTTACAATTCAGAGTTAGAGTGTTTCTGATGGTTTTCGGTATAGCACTCACTTTGGTTTATGTGTATTTAGGCATTGTGGTAACATAGTAGATGACAGCAGATAAAGACCCGAATGGTCCATCTAGTCTGCCCAACCTGATTCAATCTAAAAATTTGTTGGGTTGTTGTTTTTTCTTCTTCTTAGCTATTTCTGGGCAAGAATCCAAAGCTCTGCCCGGTCCCGTACTTCTACTGAAGTCTCCGTCAACGCTCACTCCAGCCCATCTACACTGAAGTCCTCTCCAGCCCATCCTCCACCAAACGGCCATATACAGACACAGACCGTGCAAGTCCTTAGTTCTTCAATATTTACTATTATTTTCTGATTCTAGATCCTCTGTGTTCATCCCATGCTTTTTTGAACTCCGTCACCGTCTTCATCTCCACCACCTCTCTTGGGAGCACATTCCAGGCATCCACCACCCTCTCCGTAAAGAAGAATTTCCTTACATTGCTCTTGAGTCTAGCAGCCCTCAACCTCAAATTATGTCCTCTGGTTTTACCATTTTACTTTCTCTGGAAAAGATTTTCTTCTACATTAATACTCTTCAATTATTTGAACGTCTGAAACATATCTCCCCTGTCCCTCCTTTCCTCTAAGGCAGGGGTAGGGAACTTCGGTCCTCGAGAGCCGTATTCCGGTTGGGTTTTCAGGATTTCCCCAATGAATATGCATTGAAAGCAGTGCATGCAAATAGATCTCATGCATATTCATTGGGGAAATCCTGAAAACCCGACTGGAATACGGCTCTCAAGGACCAGAGTTCCCTACCCCTGCTCTAAGGTATACATATTCAGGGCTTCCAGTCTCTCCTCGTACATCTTCTGGCTCAAGCCTTCTATCATTTTCATCACCCTCCTTTGGACCACTTCAAGTCTTCTTACGTCCTTCGCCAGATACGGTCTCCAAAACTGAACACAATACTCCAAGTGGGGCTCACCAATGACCTGTACAGGGGCATCAACACCTTCATTCTTCTACTGGTTACGCCTCTCTTTATACAGCCCAGCATCCTTCTAGTGTGGTGCATTAGAAAGTGTTTACAAGAAATAACACAATTTTTTGCTAGAATTTTGACTAAACATATATTCTGGAGCTTGTCCATATAGAACCAAGAATACAGTAGCACAAATTTTAAATATCACTCTAGCCTCCATGGGCAACCAGGAGGGTAATATGAGAGGCCGATGAACAGTTCTCAGCCCAACCAACAAAGCTGGGGCAGTCTCCATCGAGGGCTATACACTTAGTCCAACGATTTTCCCCTTTTTGGTTCTGTATTTTTTCAGCACAGTGACAAAAGTGGAAAATCACCAGCCTGTAAGGCCCAGATTCTGTATAGGGCGCCGGGTCTTGCAAGCCAACGGGCGTCCTATCGGTCCTAAGGCTGCTTAAAGTGAACCCAATTCTCTAACCGACGTCCATGTTACAGACACCGGTTAGAGAATCGATTTGTTGTAGACGCGACCGCTAAGCTTATCGCTGCCAGTCGCCCCCCCCAAATGAATGCAGCTGAACCCATGCTAACTCTGTCCCATTAAATCATGTTTGTCTATATGTTCCACAACTTAATTTTTTATAATTGCTTCCACTATTTTGCCCGACACTGAAATCAGGCTTATCAGTCTGTAATTTCCCAGATCTCCCCTGGAACTCTTAAAAAATTGGGGTAACAGTGGGCAAAATGGTGGAAACAATTAAAAAAAATTTGTGTAACACATAGACAAACGATTTAATGAAAGAGAGTCAGCAAGGGTTTAGCCAAGGGAAATCTTGCCTCACCAATTTGCTTGACTACTTTGAAGGTGTGAATAAGCATGTGGATAAAGGTGAGCTGGTTGATGGAGTGTATCTAGATTTTCAGAAAGCTTTTGATAAAGTTTCTCACGAGAGGCTCCTGAGAAAATAAGAGTCATGGGATAGGTGGCAAAATTTAGTTGTGAATTAGGAATTGGTTATCGGATAGAAAACAGAAGGTAGGGTTAAATGGTCATTTTTCTCAATGGAAGAGAGTAAATAGTGGAGTGCCGCAGGGGTCTGTACTGGGACCGATGCTCTTTAACTTATTTATAAATGATCTGGAAATTGGAACGACGAGTGAGGTGATTAAATTTGCAGAAGACACTAAAGTATTCAAAGTTGTAAAAATGCATGCAGATTGTGAAAAATTGCAGGCGGACCTTAGGATATTGGCAGTCTGGCCGTCCAAATGGCAGATGAAATTTAATGTGGACAAATGCAAAGTGATGCACATTGGGAAGAATAAGCTGAATCACTGTTACCGGATGCTAGGGTCCACCTTGGGGGTTAGCGCTCATGAAAAGGATCTGGGTGTCATTGTAGACAATATGATGAAACCTTCCGTCCAATGTGCGGCGGCGGTCAAAAAAGCAAACAGGATGCTGGGAATTATTACAAAAGGGATGGTTAACAAGACTAAGAATGTCATAATACCCCTGTATCGCTCCATAGTGCTACCTCACCTGGAGTATTGCGTTCAATTCTGGTCTCCTTATCTCAAGAAAGATATAGCATCACTAGAAAAGGTTCAAAGATGAGCGACCAAGATGGTAAAGGGGATGGAACTCCTCTCATATGAGGAAAGACTAAAACAGTTAGGGCTCTTTGGGATTCTAGAATCTTTTGTTACTCTCTGGGATTCCGGAATCTTGCTATTCTTTGAGATTCTGTATGGAATGTTGCTACCTTTGGGATTCTAGAATCTTTTGTTACTCTCTGGGATTCCGGAATCTTGCTATTCTTTGAGATTCTGTATGGAATGTTGCTACCTTTGGGATTCTAGAATCTTTTGTTACTCTCTGGGATTCCGGAATCTTGCTATTCTTTGAGATTCTTAATGGAATGTTGCTATCTTTGGTATTCTAGAATCTTTTGTTACTCTCTGGGATTCCGGAATCTTGCTATTCTTTGAGATTCTTAATGGAATGTTGCTACTCTTTGGGTTTCTAGAATCTTGTTACCCTCTGGGATTCCGGAATCTTGCTATTCTTTGAGATTCTTAATGGAATGTTGCTACCTTTGGGATTCTAGAATCTTGTTACTCTCTGGGATTCCAGAATCTTGCTATTCTTTGAGATTCTGTATGGAATGTTGCTACTCTTTGGGATTCTAGAATCTTGTTACTCTCTGGGATTCCGGAATCTTGCTATTCTTTGAGATTCTGTATGGAATGTTGCTACTCCTTGGGTTTTGGCCATGTACTAGTGACCTGGATTGGCCACCGTGAGAATGGGCTATTGGGCTTGATGGACCATTGGGTTGACCCAGTAAAGCTATTCTTATTTTCTAATGTTCTTATCCCCTGAGGAAGCCACTAGAGTGAAACATAATGGCCATAACATGTTACCTTCAGTTCCGTATAAAGGTGTCTTTAGAAGTTTGGCACTGGAGTGTTTGAAGTCTTTTTCTTCATTGCATTAAATTTCCATCACTGTGTTCTAAGTATTGATGCCCCATTCAGTGGTTATTTGAATGATGGTGTGTTTCCATTTGTAAATTAGTGCTCAGCCCACAGCATTAAGATGCCATACTGGAGGATCCAAGTTATAGAATGTTCCCTAGATTTTCTAAAGCAGGGGTGTCCAACCTTTTGGCTTCCCTGGGCCGCATTGGCCGAAAAAATTTTTTCTGGGGCCGCACAAACACTAATACTAGCCGATGAGCCAAAAAAAGGTTGAGCAGGTCCCAAATTTGCAATCACTAATATAGAAGATGTACGTATCTAATAATAAACCTTCATTAAAGGGACATTGTGGAGAGGAACCCAAAAAAGCGGTAATACTTACCCTGACTGAGTGATTCCTCCATGTGCACCGCTGACAGTGGGAGCAGCCACAGGCTTCCGCATCCCCACTCTGATGAGCAGGGATGCGTGCTCCTGGTTCTCCCGTTCACTTCTATTACAGCTACGGTGAGCCTCTTCAGAGGTGAGCCTCATCAGAGTGGGGGTGCTGAATCAGCTGTCAGGAGCGCATGTGGAGGATCGTTTAATCAGGGTAAATATGACTGCTTTTTTGGGCTTCCCACCTGGAGCTTAGGCTCCCTCAAAATGAACATCTCCCCTGTTGTAGCTAGTAGGGATCCCCAAGCCTCACCAACTGATGGCCACCTCCTCCCCCTCCAACTTCCCAAGTTCTGCAGCTGGCAGCAATATTGCAAAGCTGCTGCCTTCCCTCCTCCCTGCCCTCCCCCTTGGCATTCATGCATGCATGAAAGCAGTGGCAGCTTGCTATTGGCTGGAAAGCTTGGAGATTTTGGGTTGATAGACTGGAGGAAGATGTCCTCAATTGGCAGGGCTTGGGAATACCCACTAGCTCAAGTATTTATAAATTGCACTCAAGCGGGGAGAAACTTTGGTGCCCATCCACTAATTTTGGGCTCCAGTCCCTCCCCCAAATCAGCTGCATATAACTACTCCACTGAATACAAAAATAATTGTGATGCACATATCCCAAAGCTAACATATTCCAGTTAATAAATTCAAAATAAAACAATTTTTTCTACCTTGTTGTCTGGATGTTTTGTTTTTCCATCATCTTGGTCCCAGTTTCTCTTTCTGCTTTTTCTCTGTCTTCAACTACCAATTCTCTTTCCAGTGTCTGCTGTCCATTTTTTTTCTCCTCTTCTCTCGTTCCATTTCCTTTTTATGCCTGTCTCCAACGTATTGATTTTTCCCTTTCAGCTTTCTTAACTTTTTCTCTTCTGTCTCTTTCTACTCAAATCTTGCCTTCTTTCTCACCATTCTTCTTTTTAAATGTTCAGCTATCTCTCAATTCTCATCTTCTCTCAGTCTCTAGCTCTCCCATTTTCCATCTCACTCCTTTCCCAGCCTCCTATTCCTTCTATCTACTCCCCATTACCACATTTCTACCACTGTACTCACTGCTCTTTCACTCATCTTGTCATCTCCATTTTGACCTCATCCACATGCCTCACCACTTTCAGAATCCCCCTCCCTCTCTCCACTGGTCAGACTATAACTCCCTGTCCCTTTCTTTCCATCCCCTAGCATCATCTTATCCCAGCATCTCTTCCCTCCTGCCCTTCCATGTTTCCATTTCTCCTCCTCTATCTCCATGGTCCAACATTTTGCTCCCTCTCTTTTCTGTTTTTCTTCTTCCCTCCCCCCTTGATGCTGAACAATGAAATGGAGAGAAAAAAGAGAGATGCTGCCTTCTCTCTGCCTTCCATCCACAGGCCTAACATTTCTCCCTCCCATCCCCAGATCTAACTTCTCTCCCTTTCTCTTCCCAACTGCCCCATCCCATCTCTCCCCGTGCCTGCCTGCTTCCCTTCCCCAGGTCCACCATTTCTTTCTTTCTCTTCCCAACAGTTCTTCCTTGAAGTATCTCTTTCCCTCTTCCTCCTCACTACCCCAGGTCCAACTTCTCTCCCTTCAGACCATTGCCTACCATCTCTCTCTCTGTCCTCTGTTTCTGGCCCCATAAGCTCTCCCACCAGGCCCAATCTGGCACTTCTTTTAATACCCTGCCCCCCCAAAAAAAAAAAAGTCCAGGAGGCTTCCTCTGCCCAGCATGTTCTCCCCCTTCTCTCTGCGCCCATGCATCTCTACCTCACTCCTCTCCCACCACCATGTCCAATAATTCTCTCTCTGTCTCCGTCCCTCCTCTCTCTGCCCAACAGTTCTCCTCTTTCTTTATCTCCCCAATTGCACCATCTGTTTCCTTCTCTCAGACACCCAATTATCCCTTCCTATTATCTCCCTCACCTCTGCACCTCCTTCTTTCACTCCCTCAATTCTTCCATTTTACGGCTCATGCTCCCCTCTATCTTTCCTTTCATTCTGTCTCCTTCACTGCTGCCCCCAGCCCTCTCTGCCTTCTCCTGAAGGGCTACTCGCTGCTCGTGTCTGTAACTTCCAGTTCTAAGCCCGTTGATTTTAAAGATTATTTTAACACAAGGGAAGAGCTTGGATCTATATGAGACTAGAGAAGAGAGGGCTCCTTCCATAAACTGTCTATCCTATGTCCCTTCTCTCCTTTGTATACGATTCATTTCAGCTTCACCCCCTTTCCATTTTTCTGTCTCCACCCCTCCCCTGGGGTCTGGCATCTCTTTCTTCTCCTTTCTTTCCTTCCTAACCATTTCACCTTATGGTCTGGCATCTCTATCACCTTCCCTTCCCTCCCCCCATGCCCTGGTACCTCCTCTCTGGCACCTCTTCTCCCTCTGGTCTGGCATTTGTTTCCTTAGTTTCCCTTCCCTCCTCCCCCATGCCCTGGCATCTCTCCTCTCCTTCAAACTCCCCCTTCCCCTCTCCCTCCATTATCTGGCATCCCCTCTCCTTCCTTTCTCTCCCTCCCTCCTTCTTTCCTTTCCCCTGGCCTGGCATCTGTCTCCTTCCCTCCCCCCCCAATGCCCTAGCATGTCTTCCTCCATCTCCATGGTCTGGTATCTCCCTCCCATGGACTTGGCATCTCTCATTCCTCTCTCTTTTCCTTCTCCCTCTTTCCCTCTCTCTCCTCAATTGGGTGCAGCAGCAGCAGCATTTCTCTTCCCCCTTCCCTGTGCAGAAGCAGCATTTCTCCCCCCCTCACACATCCATCAGCAGTACAGGAAATTACCCCTCCTGGCCAAAGTGAAGCATTTGCTTAAAACCGCTGATCCCTACCCGTTCTTCTGCCGGGTAATGCAGAGTACTGGGTTGTAGGCCTTGTCCATGGAGCAGCGCTGTAGGTTCCATGTGGCCTCACGCAGCAAGAGTCAGCACTTGTGCATGCTGGGGAAGGGCTCAAGGGGCGCGCGCGCTACCTACAGCTGCCCTGGGCCACCGGCAGGGAGCTCAAGCTCTTCGCTCTGCAGACTCAGCGTGCCACAACCAGGCTTACTCCCCTCAGGGTCATCAGCTCCTCCTCAGTGGCCGTGTTGATGCTCAGTCACCAGGATCTGGCCAAAGGATCTTGGGAAATGGAGCGGTGGCAGCCCAAGGTGCTGACCATTAAAAAAAAAAATTAATTGATGCTTCCGACGATGTTTAAGTGCCTGCAGTATGCGCTCAAAGCTGTGGGCAGCGGCTTCCACGTGCCTCCTGCGGCGGACCTGGAAGTGTTCCCTCTGATATCGCAACGTCAGAGGGAACACTTCCAGGTCCGCCGCAAGAGGCACATAGGATCCGCTGCTCGCGGCTTTGAGGATGGAGCCGGCCAGACTGAAAATCACCCGGGGGCGGCAGAGGAAAACACCGCATCACCCTTGAGTGTGAGCGGGGCCGCACAAAATAGTCCACGGGGTTGGACACCCCTGTTCTAAAGTATTAACCCTTCTCTAACTTCATCTCCTTCACAAGCCTTCCTTCCATCCAGATAAATTTTTGAGCAAAGCATTTAATAAGTCTACTTCTGTATGTAAAGCACTGCTTTGCCTCTAGAAATGCTTGACAAAATTACCCATCCGATGTACAGGCAAGATGAAAGAGCCTTAAGCAATTCAGCCACCTTTCTCTCTGGCTCTTCACACACTCTGCTGCCTGTCTGGAGCAATCAGCCTTTAATAAGCTCATCATACAACCAGGCAGCCATTCCTTCCCCAGATTTACTGCTGCTTTTCATTTAATCAGATTTCTTGCATTAATAATCTCTGTTTGTTTTACAACCGGTGAATATTATACGGCTGCTTCCCCCCCCCCCCCCCCACTTTTGCTTGAGCTGAGATCTCTGATCATTCCTCGGTGGTCGCTTAACTCCACGGTCTCTTGTGGCCCCCTATAGCACCCAGAGACGGAGCAAGGTATGACATTCATCGCTTCAGCGGTAACGCAAAGCACTTACATTCTCCTTAGGCGTTATCCATGGCTTTTTAAACTTAGTAAGGAGAAGGAAGCTGACAGGGAAAATTCAGGCAAACAAATTCTGGGCTCCTTTTACTAAACTGAAGAAGAGCTTCTTACTGCGGGCCAGTGAGGTAATTACTCCAATGCTCATTTAATTCCAATGAGCTTCAGAGCATTTATCTCGCCAGCCCACAGAAAGAAGCTCTTCTGCAGTTTAGTAAAACCCAGTGTCCATTTGCTCAAGTGTTGCTTGGGTTTCATTTCCCATTTTTGGAGTCTACTGTGAGGGGCGCTGTTATGCATAAAGCATTATTATTATTATTAATAATTGTTATGATTATTTATTGATTTGATAGACTTCCTTTACCAATTAAGGACCTAGCAGTGAACATAATTGCTAAAAACACACCACAGAAAAGAAAGATATGCCAATATCAAAAGAAAAGTTCCAGAGATAACACACATACATACGATCATTCAATCTTTAAAAAAAAAAAAGTCACTAAAACCAAATATAATTTAAAACTCGATAAGATCAGCCAATGGCTTTTGTTAAATATCTCCAAAACCAATTGTCTCCTCTTTCCATGGAAAGAAAATATTCACTTACCATCCCCGATTACCCTCAATGGCACACCAATAAACTTCATTAGTTCAATCAAAATCCTCGGTGTAATGATCGACAATAAACTGTCCTGTCACCTTCAGATTAGCGCAGTTGTCAAGAATTGTTTTTGGAAACTCAGAACGGTCAGATCCTTAGCTAACTTTCTTGATCCTCTGTCTCTTTACATTTTAATTCACGCCCTCATAATTTCCAAACTCGACTATTGTAATTCCTTATTCAAAGGTGGCTGTCAAAAAGACATCCGACGCGTACAATTAATACAAAACACTGCCATAAAAATTATAATGAACAAGAAAAAATTTGACCACGTCACTTCTTTGCTAAAAAGTGCACACTGGTTACCAATCCACCATTGTATTATTTATAAAATTGCTTTAATCTCCTTTAAAACTATGAATTCCAAGGAACCCGCTTTTATTCATAAGTTATTCCCCATGATCCTTTGAGAACTTTAAGATCTGCCTCTCAGCACCTTCTTCATGCCCCATCTTTAAAAATCATTAGTACGCGTAGGGTGACTTCATTCGCAACTATAGCTCCTACAATATGAAATTCGTTACCTCACATTTAAGGTGGAGGTCTGCATGGGAACGGGGATCGCGGGAATCCCGCGGGTCCCGCGGGAATCCCCCCCTAACCCATAGGACTCCCATGGGGACCCCCCTCTGGCCCACGGAACTCCTATGAGGAGCCCCCTCTGGCCAATGGGACTCCCACGGGGATGGAAGGCTTAGGAAGTAGGGTTCATCCATATAATATAATGGACACGTCAGCCTTAGTAAAAGAGGGGATTTATAAGTTAATTACCTGAACAGAAAACAAAAAAAGGGTTTCACCAAAGAGATTCCACAAAGAAAACAGCAGCGCAAACAAAAAAGAAACTGTGGAATTGATGAGCTTATCAGAAGTAATTGCTGCTTTTTATGGGGATGGCTGGGGATGGAGGTAATTCCTTGTGGGGATGGAGAGGATCCTAGTGGGGACGGGTCGGGACGGAGAGGATCCTAGCGGGGACGGAGAGAATCCTGGCAGGAATGGGCGGGGATAGGTGGGATTTCTGTCCCTGTGCAACTCTCTAATTTAAGGTCTGAGAAAAATTTAGATAAATTTAAGGGCATGGAAGTGTTGCTGAAAGAAAGGATAGTGTATTTCCTTGAATCTAATGGGTTACAGGATCCGAGGCAACATGGCTTTACAAAAGGTAAATCGTGCCAAACGAACCTGATTGAATTTTTTGATTGGGTGACCAGAGAGCTGGATCGAGGACATATGCTAGATGTAATTTACTTGGATTTCAGCAAAGCCTTTGATACAGTTCCTCATAGGAGGCTGTTGAACAAACTTGAAGGGCTGAAGTTAGGACCCAAAGTGGTGAACTGGGTCAGAAACTGGCTGTCGGACAGACGCCAGAGGGTGGTGGTTAATGGAAGTCGCTCGAAGGAAGGAAAGGTGACTAGTGGAGTCCCTCAGGGTTCGGTGCTGGGGCCAATCCTGTTCAATATGTATGTGAGTGACATTGCTGAAGAGTTAGAAGGGAAAGTGTGCCTTTTTGCAGATGATACCAAGATTTGTAACAGAGTAGACACCGAAGAGGGAGTGAAAAATATGAAAAAGGATCTGCAAAAGTTAGAGGAATGGTCTAATGCCTGGCAACTAAAATTCAATGCAAAGAAATGCAGAGTAATGCATTTGGGGATTAATAATAGGAAGGAACCGTATATGCTGGGAGGAGAGAAGCTGATATGCACGGACGGGGAGAGGGACCTTGGGGTGATAGTGTCCGAAGATCTAAAGGCGAAAAAAACAGTGTGACAAGGCAGTGGCTGCTGCCAGAAGGATTCTGGGCTGTATAAAGAGAGGCGTAGTCAGTAGAAGGAAGAAGGTGTTGATGCCCCTGTACAGGTCATTGGTGAGGCCCCACTTGGAGTATTGTGTTCAGTTTTGGAGACCGTATCTGGCGAAAGACGTAAGAAGACTTGAGGCGGTCCAGAGGAGGGCGACGAAAATGATAGGAGGCTTGCGCCAGAAGACGTATGAGGAGAGACTGGAAGCCCTGAATATGTATACCCTAGAGGAAAGGAGAGACAGGGGAGATATGATTCAGACGTTCAAATACTTAAAGGGTATTAACGTAGAACAAAATCTTTTCCAGAGAAAGGAAAATGGTAAAACCAGAGGACATAATTTGAGGTTGAGGGGTGGT
Source organism: Geotrypetes seraphini (assembly GCF_902459505.1). Lineage (NCBI taxonomy): Eukaryota > Metazoa > Chordata > Amphibia > Gymnophiona > Dermophiidae > Geotrypetes > Geotrypetes seraphini. The sequence goes on from NC_047084.1 coordinate 109,510,542, forward strand.
AGATTCAGGGGCAATGTTAGGAAATTCTACTTTACGGAGAGGGTGGTGGAATGCGCTCCCGAGAGAGGTGGTGGAGAGTAAAACTGTGACTGAGTTCAAAGAAGCGTGGGATGAACACAGAAGATTTAGAATCAGAAAATAATATTAAAGATTGAACTAGGCCAGTTACTGGGCAGACTTGTACGGTCTGTGTCTGTGTATGGCCGTTTGGTGGAGGATGGGCAGGGGAGGGCTTCAATGGCTGGGAGGGTGTAGATGGGCTGGAGTAAGTCTTAACAGAGATTTCAGCAGTTGGAACACAAGCACAGTACCGGGTAAAGCTTTGGATTCTCGCCCAGAAATAGCTAAGAAGAAAAAAAAAAAAAAAATTTAAATTGAATCAGGTTGGGCAGACTGGATGGACCATTCGGGTCTTTATCTGCCGTCATCTACTATGTTACTATGTATTTCTCCCTACCATCCTGCTGTTTTCATGTAAGTAATGTTAATTGTTCCCCTTTTTTTTTAAACTTCAAACAAGTTTTTATTGAATTGTTCCCCTTTATAATTTTTTAATTGTCAAACGCTTAGGATGTATGATTAGCATTTTATCAAATTTTAATAAAACTTGAAACTTGATAATTAATATCTCAATCTGATAGCCCTCAAAATCCAACAAACCAACCCACCAATATTTCTGCATCGTTTTCTGATCCCACACTCTCCAGCCGGGACTCTAAGATCAACGGAACAACATTTGCTGACTATCCCTTCTCTAAAAATAATAGGTACCAGAAGAGATTTGATTTTTTCCAGTCATAGCACCCCAGCTTTGGAACAATTTACCAATCTATTTGCGTGGAGAAAACTCATTAGAAAAATTTAAAAGCACATTAAAATGTCACCTGTACAAAGACGCATTTGAGACATAGGATAATTCATTTATCATTAATCCCAGGCTCAAATACCTAAATTTAACCAGACCTTATGTATAGGTCACAACCTCCCCCATCCTCTTTTTAGGCTTAGCCATATTTGTAAAACATTTTTTCATTACCCTCCTGATGCTGTTTTTTCCTTAAATGTATCTTTACTTTCCTTAAAAATTGTAGTTCACCCCTCTTCCCTTATGTATCACTAATTATTTCTGTACATACATTGTATGTTTACTTGTACAAATTGTTTTATTTTGTCTCCCCAAAATTTTTATTGTTATACGCATTGAAATTATTTGATATTGCGTGTATAACAAACTTTTTAATAAACTTGAAACTCAACCAGGGGGCAGGGAGGAGAGGAATTGGGGGCCTTCCTTAATTTCTTCCCTGGGCCCCAGCATGTCTGATGCCAGCCCTGCTCCCAGTTATTCTATACTAGTATTTTAGCCGTTACATTAACGGGTGCTAGCTGTCTGTCTTTCTTCCCACCCACCCACACTTCCCTGTGCAGCAGCCACAGCAGCATTTCCTCCCCCTCCATGTCCCTGTGCAGCAGCATTTCGCCCCACCCTACTTCCCTGTACAGCAGCATTTCGATCCTCCCCCCTTCCCTGTGCAGCAGCCACAGCAGCAGCATTCCCTCCCCCCCCACTTCCCTGTGCAGCAGTAGCATTTCCCTTACCCCCCTTCCCTTCCCACGGTCCCGACAAATCTGCTGATTCCAGCACCGTGTGCAGCACTCTACACACGCTGCTTCAGGGCCTTCTACTCAGTGGCGTACCAAGGGGGGGGGCGGTGCGCCCCGGGTGCCAGCCCTAAGGGGGTGTTCCTGGCCTTGCCGTTCAGTCCCCCGCCACCCCCGAAGGACCGCTCGCCCCACTGACCTTCCCGCACCACCTATGAAGCAGCCGCAGCAAGATCGCGAAGTCAGCGTCAGTGATCCCTGCGCTGCTTCCTGCGTCGCGATCCCGCCCCTCCTCTGACGTCAGAGGAGGGGCGGGACCGTGGCGCAGGAAGCAGCGCAGGGATCGCTGACGCTGACTTCGCGATCCTGCTGCGGCTGCTTCATAGGTGGTGCGGGGAGGCCAGGGGGGCGAGCGGTCCTTCGGGGTGGGTCGGGGCATCAGGCCTTCAGGGTGGGGTGGGCGGGCAGGCAAGCAGGCTTTCAAGGGGGAGGGGGTGGCAGGCAGGCAGGCAGGCCTTCAAGGGGGGACAGGCCTTCTGGGGGGTGCAGACCTTCGGGGGGGTGTAGGCCTTTGGGGGGGTGCAGACCTTCAAGGGGGTGCAGGCCTTCAAGGGGGGGACAGGCCTACAAGGGGGGGACAGGCCTACAAGGGGGTGGGACAGGCCTTCAAGGGGGGGGGTACAGGCCTTCAAGAAGGGAGACAGGCCTTCAAGGGGGGGAAAGGCAGGCAGGCAGGCCTTAAAGGGGGGACAGGCCTACAAGGGGGGGACAGGCCTACAAGGGGGTGGGACAGGCCTTCAAGGGGGGGACAGGCCTTCGGGGGGGGTGCAGACCTTCAAGGGAGTGCAGGCCTTCGGGGGGGGGTGTGCAGGCCTTCAAGGGGGTGCAGGCCTTCAAGGGGGAGAAAGGCAGGCAGGCAGGCCTTCAAGGGGGGGACAGGCCTACAAGGGGGGGAGAAGCTACAAGGGGGTGGGACAGGCCTTCAAGTGGGGGACGGGCCTTCGGGGGGGGGGGGTGCAGACCTTCAAGGGAGTGCAGGCCTTCGAGGGGGGGGGTGCAGGCCTTCAAGGGGTGAACAGGCCTTCAAGGGGGGGACAGGCCTACAAGGGGGTGGGACAGGCCTTCGGGGGGGGTGCAGACCTTCAAGGGAGTGCAGGCCTTCGGGGGGGGGTGCAGGCCTTCAAGGGGGTGCAGGCCTTCAAGGGGGGGGAAAGGCAGGCAGGCAGGCCTTCAAGGGGGGGACAGGCCTACAAGGGGGGGAGAAGCTACAAGGGGGTGGGACAGGCCTTCAAGTGGGGGACAGGCCTTCGGGGGGGTGCAGACCTTCAAGGGAGTGCAGGCCTTCGAGGGGGGGGTGCAGGCCTTCAAGGGGGTGCAGGCCTTCAAGGGGGGACAGGCCTTCAAGGGGGGGGGAAAGGCAGGCAGGCAGGCCTTCAAGGGGGGACAGGCCTACAAGGGGGGGGGAGAAGCTACAAGGGGGTGGGACAGGCCTTCAAGTGGGGGACAGGCCTTCGGGGGGGGACAGGCCTTCGGGGGGTGCAGACCTTCAAGGGGGGGACAGGCAGGCAGGCCTTCAAGGAGGGGACAGGCCTACAAGGGGATGGGACAGGCCTTCAAGGGGGGACAGGCAGACCTTTAAGGGGGGACAGGCCTTTGGGGGGGACCATGATTTAGAAGTACACGGAGGGAAGGGGGTGTTCAAAGAGACGTGCATATGCCAAACATTGGGGGGGGGAAGAAATAATGGGTCTGAAAATAGAGGAGAGGGAGAGAGATGATGGACCATGGGATTTAGGGAGGGAAGGAACAGAAAGGGAGAGAAATTGGACACAAGGGATGGTGTGGAGGAGGGATAGAGATACTGGATAGGAGGGTAATTAGGAAAAGAAAGGGAGAGATGGTGGACTCTGGGATGGTGGGGAAGGAGGGAGAGATGCCGGATGAAAGGGTATTTAAGAAAAGGTGGATCTGTGGAGGGAGATGAAAAAAAGGAAAGATACCAGACTTCCTGGGAAGGGAAGGGAAATGGAAAGGGAGGACAGAGTTGGCAGATGGATGGTTAGCATGCAGAAAGAAGGAGACCCTGGCAAGCAAGTTATCAGAAGAAAACCAGAGCCTTGGACCAACAAGATTTGAAATATAACCAGACAACAAAAGGTAGAAAAATTAATTTTATTTTCTGTTTTTTGATTATAATATGTCAGATTTGAAATGTGTATCCTGCCAGAGCTGGTGTTGGACTGCAAACGTGAGCTAGGATTTAACAGAGAGAGGAAAAGTCCTTTTTGTTTCTTTATTTTATTTACACCACAGCGCCAGTGTGGTTAGGAGAAGCCAAAGGGGGTGAAAAAGCTATAAAACCCACCAGGAGTTTTGAAAAAAATCACCCAACTGGGCAGGAAAATCAAATTGAAAAACCAATTCAATAGGGCTGAATCGAATCAAAAATTTTTTTCCTGTATCTGGCAGCATTAGTTTGCGCTACTGTCTTAGACTTTAGGACCTGGGATTGGGGAGAGATGGCATCCTCAGTACTTTATAATGCAAGTGAAATGAGGATTTGGTCAGACTTTTGAAGGGTCTGCAGAAAAAAAATATTGTATAGGCTGGGGACATGAGACAGCAGGAAATGGGAACTTTTCTTCCTTCTATTTTTGTGAATGGAAAGGCTGAGGATGTCAGAGAGTTCAGTTAAAATATGTGCTTTATAAGAAAATATAATAATGTGTTTTATAAAGTTTATAGCATAGCTGGCCTACCCAGTGAGGTGTTCCTAGTGGTGATGGTGGCAGCGTGTCAATGTGTTGAGAGGAAGAGGTGGTCTGGGAAATTCTGCTGAGCAAACTCCGGGCCCATTTCCACCCCCCAGTTAGTCCACTCCACTCAACTGGTTCACACACTGAGTGGGTCTTTGGGTGTTGTTTTGGGATCTCTTCCAGTGGTTTATCTCCTTCTGGTCCAAGGAAGGAAACTTTGTTATCCTTAGCATTGACCTACAGAATATGTTTGTAACAGCGCTGCTTGTGTGGCATTAGGCTATGTAGTGATCGAAAGAAAAAAACAGACCTTTGCACATTTTTGCACTATATGGTGGGTGTATGAGGAGATTCACGTTTCCTGCACAGCTAAGTCCATGTGAAGTTACCTTGTGCTGTATTTGACATCTAGCAAGGTCTCTGTTTGAAAGGAAAGATCTAAACTTAAAAATGAAGTGGCCAGAAGTTATGGTAAAAGCAGATAGTGTAGCTGGTTTTAAGAAAGATTTGGACAAATTCCTGGAGGAAAAGTCCATAATCTGTTATTAAGACATGGGGGAAGTGTCTGCTTGCCCTGGATCGGTAACATGGAATGTTGCTACTCTTTGGGTTTTGACCAGGTATTAGTGTCCTGGATTGGCTACCATGAGAATGGGCTACTGGGCATGATGGACCATTGGTCTGACCCAGTTAGGCTATTCTTATGTTATGTTCTCATCTCTAGGGGCCTTTGTTTTCACTTCTTATTTTAATGTATTTTTTTTCTGGGAACTTATCAGTGTTTTTTATAATGGGAACAAAAATGGAAGAGAATTAATGTGTGTGGGATGAGGGGGTAACTAATTTCTTCAGCTAAATAATTCAATCCACCTCAACCAGACATAGGAGAACTCACGCACCATTCACACACCCTCCAACCAAAAACGTCAAAAGAAAAAAACTGTTCGACAACCTCCTAGCCATTCGAGCTGCAACACTCGACCCCCAACCCTACAACCAATTGACATCGACCACAGACTGCAAAACCTTCAAAAAGAAATAAAAACCCTTCTATTCAAAAAACACATAAAACCGAACTAACACAATCAGAACTGTCCCAAGCATCACCTGCAACTACTCTATATGTACTTCTGATGTCATGACAATTCAGACATAATTTATGTTATGTTATGTTTGGAATATAAGAAAATTTTCACTGCCTGTTTCTATTCTGACCATTTATTCTGTTTCATGGTCATTACAAAAAATATTTTTTTACATAGGGGGGGGGGTGTCAAAAAATGATGGGCCCCGGGTGCCACATACCCTAGGTACGCCACTGCTTCTACTGTCCTGATTTACTCTGGCACGTCCCTGATGACATCATAAGAGACACGGCAGAGCAAATCAGGGCAGTAGAAGGCCCCGAAGCAGCGTGTGTAGAGTGCTGCACACGCTGCTGGAGTCAGGACCGCGAAGAACGTAGCGGCTGGAGTGGTTTTTCGGCGCTTCCCTTCCCACCCTGCAAGGTGTCACCGCAGCTCCTCTCGATCCCTGCCAGCGTCGGAAGCCTTCTCCGACGCTGGTGTGGCTGGTGAGAGGAGCCGAATATTGTGCAGAATACAGCGCTGGCAGCCAGTCCTGTCGGCAGTGTAGGTAGGTGCTAGGAAGAAGGCTGGGGACTCGCGCATGCGCACTCCTGCGGCCACAGACCTACAGATCATGGAAGCACACAGTTAGGAGTGCGCATGCGCGGGGGTTTTATTATATTGATGCCAGGCACTGTTCCCTCTAGGCTGAGCAGGAGTCTGCTATGTAGAGTTCTGCCAGTGGGGGGTGCTGTTCACGGTTATATTTTCAATAGTTACGTACAGGTAAGCTCTACATGACTCCAGAAAATCTGCCTGCCCCTAATAATTGAAAACACAATATTGAAACAACCCCCCCCAGTGGCAGCAATGCAGTTGGAGAACACCCGCTCATCTTAAAGGGAACAGCGATGCTAGGGGTCCTCGAAACCAGTCCTCGAGGTCTACAACCCAGCCTGGTTTTCTGGATTTCCACAATGAAAATGTATGAGATCTGTTTGCATCCAGTGCTTCCATTGCATGGAGACGGAAATCCCACATATTCACTGTCCTCAAGGAATGGATTTGAAGACCCCTGGTATATATTATCATCTCTCCATCCTTTGTTCTCTCTGTAAAGGTCGGTCAGCGGAGAAACAGAGCAGATCTCACAAACCAGATAAAATTATCAAACACAATTTGTAGTAGCAACAGATCAAACAACAACGCCCTATATCGGCCAAATGTAAGAGCATTTAACTTCTCAATTGATAATTCATATTTATTTAAGAGCTTAAAGGTTCACGTGTATTTGCGACAGTTGAACGTTTTCCAGGAATTTAAGCAAATGTTAAAACATCTATTTTGTGCTATCAAATATGATACTTAACACAATGTAATAACAGAAACAGTGGATAGAAAGGTGTACCGTGAAGTATGTCATTTGGTGAGAAGTTTGATTGTTATGGGCAAGTTGTTTTGTTAACTGTTGTGTATGTAGGTTTGTTTTATTATGAACTAGTTTTTTAGTCTGTGACATTAACGGGTGCTAGAATAGATGTGTAGACTTAGGCATTTCTTTCTTTATGTCTGTCTTTCTTTCTGTATGTTTGTCTTTCTTTCTCTCTCTCTGCCCCCTTTCTTTCTTTCATTATGTCTGTCTTTCTTTCTGTCTCTCTCCATGGCCCCCTGTCTGTCTGTCTTTCGTTCTTTCTTTCTGTCTCTTTCCCTGCCCGCTGTCTGTCTGTCTGTCTTTATTTCTATCTCTTCCCCTGTCCAGCAGCACCCCTTCCCTGCTCCCCTGCCCAGTAGTACCTCTTCTGCCTTCCCTGCTCCCCCTGTCCAGCATCTGCTAGCCTGGGCAGCCTCGGGGCTTTTGCTAGGCTGGCCCGCCTCGCATTATCAAAGTGGGCTGGCCTAGCAAATGCCCCGCGGCTGCTTGATGAAACCGGTTGCAGCAAGCAGCATCTCTTTATCTGCTGGTTGCACCAGCCTCCCTCTGATGTCACTTCCTGGTCATGGGGCTGGGAAGTGACTTCAGAGGGAGAGATGAGGCCTACGCGAGCAGCAGGTAGGGAATACTACTCACTGCTGGTGAAAGTTGGAAGGCATGGGTGGGTGGAGAGGAGGTAAGGTGCTGGACCCACCAAGAGGTACGTAAGGGAGAGAGTGGGGGGGGAGCACGCAGAAGGGAAGAGTGCAGAGGGAAGGGTGCGGAAATGCTTGCTACACTGCTGTGTTGGTATAAACATCAAGTTGAGTGGAAGTAACCAGTGGTATACCAAAGGGGGTGCAGGGAGCCCAGGGGTGTCAGAGCAGTTGCAGGTCTATGCTGGTATCCACCCCCTCCGACGTCAACTTCCTGTTCTGGGGCGGAGGATTGGCGGAGCCAACTGCTGTGCACAGGGGGTGCTTCAGACAGACGAGAAGGTGCTCTACCCAGGGTTCCCGCCCTGCCAGGTATACCACTGGGAGTAGCCTTGTCTTTGACTCTTAACTCCCACCCATTCTCCCACCACAGCAAGGGGAAGAGACTTGGCTTTAATCTCCCTAATTAAAGTACATCTAAGAGGAAGTGGATTTCTGGCTATAAAAGCCACTTTGCCTGGAGGGAGCAGGATAGAAGCACATTTAATGCTATTGACCCAACAAAGCTGCTGCATTTGCACAAAGTGAAAGCAGGAACGGGTAACCAGCTCAGCAAGGGAGAAAGCCAGAAGAAACAGGACAGAGAACCTTAAGAACCTAAGAATAGCCTTACTGGGTCAGACCCAGTAGCCCGTTCTCACGGTGTCCAATCCAGGTCCCTAGTACCTGGCCAAAACCCAAGGAGTAGCAACATTCCATTCAGAATCCTAAAGAATAGGAAGATTCCAGAACCCCAAAGAGTAGCAACATTCCATCAAGGAAGAAACCACTTGCAGGGGCTTTGTACCTGAAGACAGAGATTGCTTCTAAATCTGATATGAGACTTACAGAGGGTAAAAATGAAAACGACATTTCTCGGAACCTCTACCAAAGTAGAGTGCCCAAATGGAAACTACTAGAGATTGTAAGTGACTGAAACAACCTTATTCTGTTAATGCCAAGAAGTTGTCCAGCACCATCCAAGTTTATGTAAAGTTTTGGAAAAGAGCTGCACCTTCTGGCCTCTACCAACTTGTTGGATGAAAGGAGAATGCTGAGAAAGGCCACCCTGATGCTCCCTGGGCAAGCAAGGGTTACACAGGAAAGAAAAAAAAAAAAACCATCAAAGTTTTACAGTTCCTTTTCAAACTGCCAGTTCCATTTCCCAAGTTTCTGGTCCTGAAATAATTCTGTTGCAGCCGTCATTTGGTTGAATAAATTCAATTTATCTTCCAGTGTTGAACTCATTCCCCAGTTTCCTCATTCTCCCGGTTTCCAAATGGTTTTTTCAAACACTTTGCAGAGCAAGATACACTATTCAGTTGGCTCATATGGGTTTGACCTCAAACTCTGTCTCGCAATTCTTTTGCTCTCTTTTCTCATTTTTTATTTTTCTTTCTCCTTCTTTTCTTTTAATCCTCCCATGACTCACTTCCCATTCTCTTATTTTTTGGTACTCGCCTCATTTTCTCTCTCTGTTTATCTCTCACTTTTTCTTGCCAAATTCTACATAAGCATCTTCTACTTCTCCTATTGCCTTTGATGTACTTTACACAGTGAAAAAAGGTACCGGCACTCGTACCGGAAACCTCAGGGGCAGGGGTCTATCTGTTGCTCCATCCGAAGATGTAGCGATGGAAGTTGTCATCCTGCATGGCTGCACCGTATGCCCCCCACTCTTCCCCGCCATTTGAGTATCCCCCGCTGCTTGGCCACCCCCCACGTAGCTCTTGAAATGTTCTCCAGCACAAGCAGTATCTTTCAACCTGCTGCTCGCACTGGCCTAGCCTAGACTCCCTTCTGATGTCACATCCTGGTCCCATCAAGCAGCAAATGGAACATTTCTCTCTGCCTCTTCCATATGGTATCTGCTCTCTTTCTATGCCTCTTCCAGAAACTGTCTGCCTCTCCCTTCCATCTCTCCCCCCCAAAAAAATTCTTCCATCCGCTCCCTCCATAGTCTGGCTTCTCTGTCTTCTGCCCTTCCATCTTTTCCTCCCTCTCCCTGGTGGTTTTTAGTATCTCTCTCTCCTCCTTTCCTCCCCTCAGATCTGGTATCTGTCTCCTTCCCCTTTTCCTTCCCCATGCTCTGTCATCTGTCTCCTCCCCTCCCCCTCCCCCAAGTTCTGGCATCTGTCTCCTCCCCCTCTCCCCATGCTCTGGCATATCTCTCTCCTATCCCTTCCCCTTCCTTTTTTCTTCCCTGGTCTTCCTTCTCATTTTATTTTCTGCCTCTATCTAGATTAATTTCTTTCTTACTATTCAGCCCTCAATTTCCCTCTTTTCATTGTGTCTGTGTATAGCTTGCCAACTCACTCTCTCACCCTTTCTAGTATCTCATTAACTCTATCCTCTTCCCCAATCCATCATTGCCCTTTTTTCTTTATCCCCTCCTTCCATCCAGTATGTATCCTCTCTCTGCTCCCCACTTCCTTTCAGCATCTGCTTCCCTTTCTCCCTCACTCCACTTCCATCCAGTTTCTGCCCCCCCCTCCACTTTCATTCAACGGCTGCGCTCTTCTCTCTCCACTTTCATTCAGCATCTGTTCTCTCTTTCCTCCCCACTTCCTTCCAGCATCCGCTCCCCTCTTTCACTCCCCCCCCACTTCCATTAAGCATCTGTTCTGTTCTTTCCTCCCCACTTCCTTCCAGTGTCTTCTCTCCTCCCCACTTCCTTCCAGCGTCTGCTCCCCTATCTCTCCACTTCCATTCAGTATCTGTTCTCCTCTTTCTCTTCACAATAAACCTAAAGCGCCACGCAACCTCTTCCCCTTGTCAGGCCATGTCCATCCCTTCCCCTCACCTTCACGGGCGCTTTTCAAAATCAAAGTTTTCTCTCTCAGAGGAACCAGGATGCAGCAACCGTTTTCTCTAGTTGCATGTGGCTACCTTGCAGCATCTCCTCTGATGTAACTTCCTGCTTCCGCCTGGGCGGATCACAACACAAAATGTGTGCTGAGCTGTAGAGCCTGAATCTAATACAAGGTTACTGGATGAACACTTTAGCTTACACATTTAGCTGTGTACACCTGCTTGCACCTCTAGACAAGAGAGGATCTTACAACGTACTATTCTTATTGAGTATTTATCACTTATATAGCGCTGAAAGACGTATGCAGCGCTGTACATTTTGACATTTAATAAACGGTCCCTACTCAGAAGAGATTACAATCTAACTTAGACAGACAGACATGACATATAGGGATAAGGATGCAGACCCAAGGTGAGATAAGTTAGGTGCTGAAAGCAGTCTCGAAGAGGAGGGCTTTTAACTGGACCTTGAACTCTGCCAGAGACAGTTAGACTGTCCAAATGCGAGATTTCACTTTCTCATACTACGCACCCCACATTTTAACATACAAAAGACAGTCCCCGCTCAGAAGAGCTTACAATCTAATTTAGACAGGACATTACAGGGTTGGGGAGATTATGTTAGAGGAAATGATACAGCGGGTCTAGGTATCTGACATTTTTACATACAACAGACAGTCTCTGCTCAGAAGAGCTTACAGTCTAATTTAGGCAGGCCATTTCAGGGTTGAAGATTCATATTTCATCTACTCAATTAAAATTTAGGTAAAGCCCCAATACCTAACTCTTTGGGCAAACATTTGAAAGCGAGCTGGTTTGTTCCTCTCAGTCCCATATTACATATTCATGCTTTTTTTTTTTTTAAATGTGTTTTATTTATTATTGGAGCCAGGATTTCTAGAATGTTTTATGTGAACATTTCATACATCATTTGAGCTTTCCTTGTAAGTTTTTTTTGTGGAGATGCGAGAGATATTTATGTACTGTTACTGCTAAGTTGATGTGTCTGATGATTTCTGGGGGTGCTGCATTGTTGCTCTAGGCTGGTCTCTTATTTCTTGCGCTGTATCTTTTTGCAATGTGATTTATGCATAGAGTATGTTTATTTCATCCTATGATATTTGTTTCATTGTGCAGGGAGGGGAGGGCATCTATAAATAAGGTGACTTTAAGTAGAGCATCACAACAGGGAAAATTCCACTTATTTATTGACTGTTCCTTGGATTTGAACACTTTCATGTATTTACTTTGTGCTGTATCTTATGTAATCTTCAGAAAGGGGTGTAATAAATATGAGTTAATAAATAAAATTATAAAATGACAGGATTCAGCTCGTGTACAGTAAACCACAGAACATCGATGAAATGCCGGTTCTTTGTTTCTGAACATCTCTGGGCATTTGTTCTTTTTTCTGGGCCATAACTTTAAAGCCTGCTGAACGGCGACAGCGGCCAAAGTTTATTAAAACTAGCGAGAATTTATGAGCCACCTGTGCTCCCTCTGCATCTAAATTTGTAACTTTTTCAACACGCTGAAGGAACAAAAGCATTGACAGGTTCATGAATTAAGAATTTCTTGCTGAGGTTTTTGATATATCTTCAGGTTAGTGCATAAATCGATGCAAAACTGATTCCTTTACCTGTGAATTAATTTAAAGAATCTAAAGCACAGGAAGGGGGGAAAGGATGCTGAGTTTTCCCTTCGGATCTGGGGACCTGTAGGAATGAGAGGTGGGAGAAGAGAAGCATCCTATGTTCCCTGGAAGTCCTCTTCATGGGATAGAACATGCTAGCTATTGAATAATTCTCTATGATCTGATCCCTCTAGGATAGTGAATCGCAAACTGTGTATCGTGGCTCAATAGAAACATAGAAAATGATGGCAGTAAAGGGCCATGGCCCAACTAGTCTGCCCACACTAGTGACCCACCCCCTAACTTCCACCATGAAGAAATCCCACATGCCAATCCCATCTTTTCTTAAAATCTGGCACGCTGCTGGCCTTAATTATCAGTTGTGGAAGATTATTCCAGCGGTCAACCACTCTTTCGGTGAAGAAATATTTTCTGGTGTCGCCATGAAATTTTCCACCCCTGATTTTCAACGGATGCCCTCTTGTTGCCGTGGGTCTTTTAAGAAAGAAGATATCTTCTTCCACCTCGATACGGCCCTTGATATATTTGAACATCTCAATCATGTCTCCCCTTTCTCTGCGTTCCTCGAGTGAATAAAGCTGCAACTTACCCAGCCGTTCCTCATACGGGAGATCCTTGAGTCCTGAGACCATCCTGGTGGCCATTCGCTGAACCGACTCAATTCTCTGCACATCCTTTTGGTAAATCTGAGACAAGTCCGAAAATTCTTTGAAAGAACACAATTCCAACTTATAGTACAATCCCTAATACTAGGTATATTGGACTACTGCAACATCCTCTTCCTTCCTTGCCCTGTAACTACGATTAAACAACTCCAAACAATCCAAAATACAGCTTTGAGACTCATCTACTCAAGAGAGAGGAGAGAAGGGAAGCAGGAAGCAGAGGAGACAGGCAGCGTTGGTGCCGGGCACCGAAGCAAGCAGGAGGAGGAAGACAGTAGGCTCGGGGTAGCGGCGAGAGTTCGCTCCGCCCCCCCCAAGCGTCACAGGCAGCGCCGGACTCCCCCTTGAAAAGGGGAGGAGCCAGCGCGGCACACGCGGTGCCGAAGAGAGAGGAGAGAAGGGAAGCAGGAAGCAGAGGAGACAGGCAGCGTTGGTGCCGGGCACCGAAGCAAGCAGGAGGAGGAAGACAGTAGGCGCGGGGTAGCGGCGAGAGTTCGCTCCGCCCCCCCCAAGCGTCACAGGCAGCGCCGGACTCCCCCTTGAAAAGGGGAGGAGCCAGCGCGGCACACGCGGTGCCGAAGAGAGAGGAGAGAAGGGAAGCAGGAAGCAGAGGAGACAGGCAGCGTTGGTGCCGGGCACCGAAGCAAGCAGGAGGAGGAAGACAGTAGGCTCGGGGTAGCGGCGAGAGTTCGCTCCGCCCCCCCCAAGCGTCACAGGCAGCGCCGGACTCCCCCTTGAAAAGGGGAGGAGCCAACGGCGCCCAGCCGTTCGGCGCGCGGCGAAGGCGTGCGGTAAAGGCGCTCGCCTTAGCGAGAGCGCCTTTGCGAAGGGCCTTGCAAGGGACGAGCGCTACTCTCAAGAACACCAGAGGAGAACAGACCGGTAAGGAACCGACAACCACAGAAGGTAAGGAAGAGACAGACACAAAAGAAACCAACCCGCACATACAATCAAGGTGAGGTAGAGCAGAGACAGCACACACGAGAGAGACAACAAGGCAAGCAACACAAGGAAGCAGCAGGCAAGGGACACAAGCACACAAAGGCACAGGCACTGTAACACAAACAGACTCACTCAAATAGGAAGCTTGCAGTCAGGAAGTCAGAAGGTAAGGGGGAGGTAGGATCAGTAGGAAAAAGAGCAGCAGTAGGTCACAACAAATCACTCAGACAACCCACGAGTGAAGCACGAAATGGAAGCCCAAGGAAGTCAGAAGATGAGCTTTCCTGTCTTCTGCATCGACTGCAATATGTATGACTACCTCCCTTCGGGGATCCAGGCATACATTTGCGATCGATGCATGGAGATGGATAGCTTGAAATGTCAGGTAAGACTATTGGAGGGAACAGTGATGGAACTCGAAGACAGAATCCGAGCACAAGGGAAGATTCTAGTGGAGTACAGCCCAAACGACGAGGTCAAGGATCTAGAAACGTTCATAGAGGAAGCCCATCAGCACCACGTAGAGTTCCCAGGGCTGGAAAACTGTACTCAGGAAACACATGTGAGGAGAGAAGACATCCATGCAAACACAGAAGAAAACGAAGACGAGATAGGAGACAACCGCACAACAGGAGGAATAGTGAGAGCACAGGAAGATGTCCCCCCACCCAAAGAACAGGAAACAATTTCAAGAGTATCATTGGAGGAAGATGACTGGCCCTACTCCAAGGACGTGGACCTACGCCCCCCAAGGAACTCCCGAATAAAGAAGATGGGGATCATCGTAGGCGACTCCATTATACGACACGTGGACAGCCACACCGCAGGAGGAAGAGAGGACAGAGTCGTCACCTGTCTGCCTGGAGCAAGAGTAAAGGATGTGACCAGCAGGATCTCCAGGATCATAGATGGCGCACGGGGAGTGGACACCGCTGTGCTTATCCACGTGGGAACAAATGATGTGAGCGGGCGGAAGTATGACAGGGAAGAGATGAAGGGCCAGCTCCGCTCACTCGGAAGACAATTGAAGATCAGGGAGGTGAAGGTGGCCTTCTCTGAAATCCTCCCTGTACCAAGAGCAGATGGAAAGAGACAAGGGGAATTGCAAGTGATCAACGCCTGGATGAGACGATGGTGCGAAGACGAAGGCTTCGACTTCGTGCGCAACTGGACGGCGTTCTGGGGAAAAAGCAAGTACTACAGAAGGGATGGACTACACCTCAACAAGGAAGGAGCAAGAGTTTTGGCAGGCAACATGAAGAAAGCAATAGAGAAGGCTTTAAACTGAAGGACAGGGGAAAGCCGACAGTCGACAACCGGTCGATGGCACGGACAACAGGATGCCCCGACGTAGGAACAAAGGACCACTACTCATACACAAGAGAGGTCGACCTCACAGCCAACAAAGGAGAACAAGCAGGAAAGGACAACTCAGACACAGGAGGGGATGACCACACAGCAAACATGGGAGATAACACAGGAGCAGTAAAGGATACCGTAAATGAAACTGTAAGGACAGCCAAGAGTAGAAGGTCCAAAAAGGTAACACGAAGGGAACTTAGATGTATGTATACAAATGCTAGAAGTCTAGGAAACAAAATGGGAGAACTAGAGACGATAGCAAGACATGAGAACATGGATATCATTGGCATAACAGAAACATGGTGGAATGAAGAAAACAAATGGGACACAGTACTACAGGGATACAAACTATATAGAAGAGATCGAGAAGGGCAGAAAGGTGGAGGTATTGCCCTATATGTTAAGGAAGAAATAGATTCTGTTGGAATGAGTACAACAGACAGGAAAGAGAAGCTGGAGTCCCTCTGGATCAAAATTCCTGGTCGCAATGGCGCAGATATAAAAATTGGCCTTTACTATCGTCCCCCAGGACAGGCGGAAGTCACTGACTCAGAAATGATGGAGGAAATCAAACAAGTATGCAAGACAGGCAATGTAGTTATATTGGGAGACTTCAATTTCCCAGGAATAGACTGGAAACTAGGAGCCTCCAACTGCGGCAAGGAGGCCAAGTTCCTGGAGGTGCTAGGGGATTGCTTCCTGGAGCAAATGGTAAAAGAGCCGACAAGAGGCGACGCCACCTTGGACTTGGTCCTAAATGGTCTCACTGGACCGATAACAGAAGTAGAAGTCATGGTTCCACTGGGAACGAGTGATCACAATGTAATCAACTTTAAACTTGACATCGGGAAAGGGAAACATGTCAAAACCTTAACCACCACCTTAAACTTTAAAAAGGGTAAATACGATTGCATGAGAGCCATGGTAACAAAACGACTCGAGAAGATGGTGGACAAACTTGAAACAGTAGATCAGGCATGGTGCCTATTGAAAAATACTATTGCAGAAGCACAAGATCTCTACATTCCGAGGATTTCCAAAGATCGGAGAACTAAAGGCAAAAGAGAACCGGCATGGCTTACCATACAGGTGAAGGAAGCCATAAAGGTAAAGAAGGACTCTTTCAAAAAATGGAAATGCACGAAGACAACCGAAGCCTGGAACAAACATAAAGATGAACAGAAGAAATGTCACAAGGCGGTGAGGGAAGCAAAACAGGACTATGAGGAAAAAATAGCCCGGGAGGCCAAAAACTTCAAGCCCTTCTTTAGATACGTGAAAGGGAAAAAACCTGCAAAAGAGGCAGTGGGACCCCTGGACGACAAGGGAAGAAAAGGGTACATCAAGGAAGATAAACAAATCGCAGACAAACTAAATTCCTTCTTTGCGTCCGTTTTTACGAAGGAGGACACCTCAACAATACCTGAAGCGGAGAAAGTGTTTGCAGGAGAAATAGAAGACAGCCTCACCACAGTTGAAGTGGACTTAGCCCAGATATACTATCAGATCGACAAACTTAAAAGTGACAAATCACCTGGACCGGATGAAATTCACCCGAGAGTCTTGAAGGAATTGAAGATTGAAATTGGAGAGTTATTGCAAAAACTTGCAAACCTGTCAATCAGAACTGGTCAGATACCAGACGACTGGAGGAAAGCGAACGTCACGCCAATTTTCAAAAAAGGATCGAGAGGAGAACCGGGCAACTATAGACCTGTGAGTCTTACGTCTGTCCCCGGCAAGATGATTGAATCACTGATCAAGGATAGCATAGTTCAGCACTTGGACACACACGACTTGATGAAACCCAGTCAACATGGATTCAGGAAAGGGAAATCGTGTCTGACGAATTTACTCCAATTCTTTGAGACCGTGAACGAGCAAATTGATAGTGGAAAGCCGGTGGACATAATATACTTGGACTTCCAGAAAGCATTTGACAAAGTTCCACACGAAAGACTTCTCAGGAAGCTACAAAGCCATGGCATAGAGGGAGATATACAAAGATGGATAGGCAAATGGCTGGAAAACCGAAAGCAGAGAGTGGGCATAAATGGGAAGTTCTCCGACTGGGAGAGAGTGACTAGTGGTGTGCCCCAGGGCTCGGTACTTGGGCCGATCCTTTTTAATATTTATATCAATGACCTGGAAAACGGAACATCCAGTGAGATCATCAAGTTTGCAGACGACACAAAACTCTGCCGGGCAATCAGATCGCAGGAGGACAGTGAGGAACTCCAGAGCGATTTGTGTCGGTTACAAAAATGGGCGGAGAAATGGCAGATGAAGTTCAACGTGGAGAAATGCAAGGTAATGCATTTAGGCAGTAAAAATAAGGAATACGAGTACAGAATGTCAGGTGCAACTCTGGGGAAAAGTGAACAAGAAAGAGATCTGGGTGTACTGATAGATAGGACCCTGAAGCCGTCGGCACAATGCGTGGCAGCGGCAAATAAGGCAAATAGAATGTTGGGCATGATAAAGAAAGGAATCTCGAGTAGATCGGAGAAAGTTATAATGCCGCTTTATAGGGCAATGGTCAGACCCCACTTGGAATACTGCGTCCAACATTGGTCTCCCTACCTAAAGAAGGATATAAAACTGCTGGAGAGGGTGCAGAGACGAGCAACTAAACTAGTGAAGGGTATGGAGAAACTGGAATATGAGGATCGACTTAAAACACTGGGATTGTTCTCCCTTGAGAAAAGGAGACTGCGTGGGGATATGATCGAGACCTTCAAAATACTGAAAGGAATTGACAAAATAGAGCAGAGAAGATTATTTACAATGTCCAATTTGACACGGACAAGAGGACATGAAATGAAGCTAAGGGGGGGCAAGTTCAGGACTAATGTCAGGAAGTTCTGCTTCACACAGAGAGTGGTTGACATCTGGAATACTCTCCCAGGGGAGATTATTGCGGAATCGACAGTCCTAGGTTTCAAAAGCAAACTAGATGCATATCTCCTTGAGATAGGCATATAAAGATATGGTTGGCTATAAAATAAGCCAGGTGAATACCTAGCAGGGCCTCCGCGTGTGCGGATCGCCGGACTTGATGGACCGAAGGTCTGATCCGGAGATGGCGCTTCTTATGTTCTTATGTTCTTATGTTCTTATGACCACATCACTGAAGCCTTCATCAACTCACATTGGCTTCCAATCCAAGAAAGAATCCAATTCAAATTCTACTGCATACTATTTAAAACCCTACACGGAGACAGCCCATCATACTTGAACAATCGCCTCATCCTAGCACCCACTACCAGACACAGAAAAACACACTCCCCATTCATACCCCCCCCAATCAAGGAAGTAAAAAGAACAAAACTACACGACGGCCTCCTAGCCACTCAAGCCGCAAGGCTGGACAACCAGATCTCCAACCTTCTGATGACCACCCCAGACTATAGGACGTTCAGAAAAGAAATAAAAACCACACTTTTCAAGAAATTCCTGAAGCAGCAATAACATCACGACCTCTGAGTAACTCTAAAACCGACATCTGATCTACCCATTACTGCACTAACAACAACAAAAGAACCTCCACAATGACCAACTATTAATTCTCTTACAAACCACCTCACCCTCAACAACCCGTTAATGTTTATAAAATCTACAACTTACCTCTCTAGCTAATCATTGTAACTCTGTATTTTTTAAATTAACCTTTTGTAATCCGCCTTGAACCGCAAGGTAATGGCGGAATAGAAATCCCTAATGTAATGTAATGTAATGTGGTCTCCAGAATTGTACACAGTATTCCAGATGGGGTCTCACTATGGATCTGTACAATGGCATCATGACCTCAGGCTTACGGCTGATGAAACTTTTACGAATACAACCCATGATTTGTCTAGCCTTGGATGAAGCCTTCTCCACTTGATTGGCAGTCTTCATGTCTTCGCTAATGACCACTCCCAAGTCTCATTCTGCTACAGTCCTTGCTAGGATCTCACCATTTAGGGTGTAAGTCCTGCATGGATTTTTGTTGCCTAGGTTTTGTTGCATTTTTTGGCATTGAAACTTCGTTGCCAAGTCTTTGACCAATGCTCCAGTAGCAGTAGGTCTTGCTTCATAATGTCGGGAATTGAGCTTTTGTCGGGCACTGTGCTTTTGTCTACTATGTTGCATAGTTTGGCATCATCGGCGAATAATGTAATTTTACCTCGAAGCCCCTTAGCCAAGTCTGTTACGAAGATGTTAAATAGGATCAGGCCTAAGACCAAGCCCTGCGACACTCCGCTGATCACCTCCGTCGTATCGGAGAGGGTACCGTTTACCACTACCCTCTGAAGTCTACCTCTAAGCCAGTCCTCAACCCATGCGACGAGATTCCGGGTGTGCCGTGGCCAGATACGAGGCACGCGTGCAATGCCATCGCGTCGACATCCTCCAGACATGGGAAAATGAGACGAGGTTCGTGTGGGCTGGAGTGGGGCAGGGCAGGGCTGTGGGTGTTGCCACAGCAAAACATTTGCTCCATTAGCGTGCAGGAGCAAAATGAAGTTTGCGGGACACTGGGCTATAGAAAGGGCGTGGCCCTGGGCTACGTGAGCCTAAAAAAAATAGCACAACAGAAGGTAAGCGCTGTCTCGCCAAACTCTGTCCCCCCCCCCCCTGTTTTACCAAGGTGCGCTATGCGTTTTAGCGCATGTGTAATGTGCGCTAAATCTACGCGCACGCCAACCGCTAACGCGTCCATAGACTAACAAGCACAAGTTAGCGTTTAGCACGATGGCGCTTCCAGAGGGCGTAATAGGGCAGCGTACGGTACTGAGGTTCAAGAAAGGATTGGACAATTTCCTGCTGGAAAAGGGGATAGAGGGGTTATAGATAGAGGATTACTGCACAGGTCCTGGACCTGTTGGGCCGCCACGTGAGCGGACTGCTGGGCGCGATGGACCTCAGGTCTGACCCAGCGGAGACATTGCTTATGTTCTTATGGGAGAGGAGGAGATAGTGGATGCTGTGGATGGACCATTTGGCCTTTATCTGCCATCATGTTTCCATGTTACTAAAGGTCTGTGACATCACAATGCAGGTGCAAAGAGCCTTAGCCTATAGGAAGAGAAGATGCAAATGTTAAGAGCCTTAGCCAATGCGCTTCCAGAGAGCGTAATAGGGCAGAGTACGGTACTGGGGTTCAAGAAATGATTGGACAATTTCCTGATGGAAAAGGGGATAGAGGGGTATAGATGGAGGATTACTGCACAGGTCCTGGACCTGTTGGGCCGCCGCGTGAGCAGACTGCTGGGCACGATGGACCTCGGGTCTGACCCAGCGGAGGCATTGCTTATGTTCTTATTTAGCGCTTAAAAGCATAGCGTACCTTAATGAAAGGAGGCCTTTGTGTTTCCTGGTTTCTATACTGTTCTCCCAAGGGAGCTCAGAATGGTTTAAATGAATTTATTCAGGTACTCAAATAAGTTTCTGTCTGTTATGGCAGGCTCACAATCTATCTAATGTACCTGGGGCAATGGGGGGGGGGGGTTAAGTAACTTGTTCAGGGTCACAAGGGGTAGCGTGGGTTTGAACCCACAACCTCAGGGTGTGGAGGTTGCAGCTTTAGCCACTGCGCCCTATTCTCCCCCTGGCTTTCTTTCTGCTTAGCTGCTGAATCTTTGCTTCCCTTTTCGTAAGGAAGTTCCGGAATGAGGGGGGCATAGGATGAAGATGAAAGCGGACAGATTCAGAAGTAACCTCAGAAAATATTACCGCTAGTGAATGCACGGAATGACCTTCCGGTTGGGGTGGTAGAGACGAAAAAAGTATCTGCATTCAAGGAAGCTAGGGATAAGTACAGTATGTTGGATCTCTAAGGGTCTTATCTCACCTCCTTGAGTTGGATGCGTGTTCTTTGGCCACAGGAGCAATATCCTGCGGGCAGCCCAGAACACAGGGGTTATGAGTGCGTGCTCCTATGCCCTGGGCCCTTAGAACATGTTCTCCCACTCAACATGCAATTGGTTTCAAACTGTGATCCTTGCTGGGCTTCTAAAGCTCACGGTGAGCAAGTGTCAAAGCATCTGATATGGACAGGGTTGCCAGATTTTCCAATCGGAAAATCAGGACCCCCCCTAGACCCACCCCCTGGCCCACCCATCCCCGCCCTTTAATGCCCTAATCCCACCCCTGTACCACCTTAGCCACGCCCCCGCTTCTTGCTCTTGTCAAGCGATTCGCGAGAATTCACGGGAGCCAGTCAAAGAGGCCACTGAGTGCCGAGCAGGAACGCCAAACCATACCCCCGCTCTTTGCTGCTCAGCAGCAGAAGAAACCAGCCACGAAGACCGGGCAAGCAGCGGGGCAGGAGTGAGGAAAGCTCGCTCCTGCCCGCTGCACTGCTGGACCACCAGGCCAGAGGAGGTAGGAGGACGGGGCTGGGTGCAGAGTCTGACAGGGGGAGGGGGCTAGGTGCAGTGCATAATGTGGGGGGAGAAGGGGGATATGTGCAGTGCCTGAAGGGGCTGGGTGCAGACTGACGGGGTGGGGAGCTGGGTGCAGAGTCTGATGGGGGAGGGGGATAGTAGTGCATGACAGGGGAGAGAGGGGGGCTAGGTGCAGCAGAGCCTTAGAGGGGAGGGAGGGCTGGGTGCAGAGCCTGACAGAGTAGGGAGGGAAGGGGGTTGGATGGAGAGCCTGACAGGGGAAGGCTGGGTGCAGAGGGTAGGGAGTTGGGAAGGCAGAGAGGACAGATGCTCAGGGGGTTGGGAAAGCAGATACTGCACATACAGGGAGAGGGTTGGGAAGAACAAATGCATGGGGGGTGGGTAGGAAAAGAGAGATGCTGCACAGGTGGAGTAGTGGAAAGGGAGAGAAATAAATGCTGCCATGGGGGAGGGAAAATGAACCATGAATTGTTGGACATAGGGTGTGTGGCGTGAGAGGGAAAGACAGATGATGTATATGGGGAAAGGAAGAAAGAGGGGGAATTGTTGGACATGATAGTGGTGGAGAGGAGGGAGGGAGAAATGTTACACTGGGAGGGAGGAGAGATGATCCAAAGGGAGTGACGTCAGACCACTGGAATTTTGTCTCCCTTTTTCAAATTTCTAGCCGCTTGCACTTTCACCAGACGTATCTCTCTTGGCTTCTTTTTGTTTCACCCAGTATTGCTTTCTGTGCTCCTTTTGGAGCCGTCTGTGCCAGGGCTTCGTGGATGACGTCACCCACATGTGAGAATATCTGCCTGCTGACCCTGGATAACACCTGCTACGGTAAGTAACTGTGCTAAATCAGTGTCTGGAAACCAGAGCTGAGATTGTGATGTCATAATGCCTCATTCCACCAATAAGAGACAACCTCATCAGTGATGTCACAATGGCTTGATTGTCCTACACTTGGCGGCTCACTTTTATTACATACCAGCGGGGGGGGGGGAGGGGGCTGAAAAGTTCTCAGCCCAACCAACCAACTTTCTAAATTCTGAGTGTTATTTTGCCACTGGAGCCGAAAAGAGCGTTGTCTTATTTTGCCGAGTGCCAATGTGCAGAAATGGTATTCTATGTTTTTGACATTATTTCAGATCATTGCTTGAACCATATGCACGTCATTCTCTTTTTGGGTGAGCTGAGAACTTTTCAGCTCCCATTGAAATTATTGGAACCCATCGTAAACCTCTGTACAGAAAGACGGGATATAAGAAAAATAAATGGAATGAAATGTGCCTTGTAAAGGGTTAATACAAGACCTTCAGCTTTAGAATTTCCTCGGAAGACGGATCGGCAGTCAAACAAGACATGCGAGGACACGTTCAATGTAAGTTTTGGGCTCTATCAGAGTTGTTTTGCACCAGCATCAATTCTCTTGACTTGAATGCACCTAAAAAACGATTTTGTAGCCAGTGAAAAATGTGTCTGTGTGTATATGTGAGGTCAGGGACTGATGCTTTTGAATCCGAGAATCTGTTCCCAGTCCATGATGAACCTTCAATGGGAGGACGACATAGCTACGGTGCTCTGGTTAAAACCTTTAAAATGAATATGAACCAGGAAATGTACCTTGGAGACGGTTATACGGAGAAGGAGGAGGTTTATTGTTGCCACTTCCCCTGCTTGTTGAAGTACAGCTTAATTTGATATTCCACCAATGCATACAGAGACATCAAAGTGAATTCTATGCTTCCAGTACCTTCTCTAGTTCATAATGAGCAGATCTATAATTGTTTATGTAATGAAGACTGTACGTTGAGAGTGAGTTGAAATTTCTTAGGCATTAAAATGTACTTATGAATGTTATTAGAGTATAAGGTGGTCTATAAATTGCTTAGAGCACAGTTCTTCAACCGCCGGTCTCCGTTCCGCAGAAAATTCCTGCCGATCCGCGCAGGACCGGCGAGATCAACATCTTCGATTTCCTGCTGGTCCGCGCAGGACCGGCAAGATCGAGGAGCTGTAGTTCGGGCAGGGCTGGAGAGATAATGGAGAGCCTCAGACAGTGTGCTTTCTCCCCTCCCAGCGGCTCTCCTTACTTACAAGCGCAGCGATTCAGGAAGGAAGCCTTGGAGCTTTTGCTGAGTCGGGCCGCCTCTGATGATGCAACTTCCGCTTTCCTCAGAGGCGGTGCGACCCAACAAAGGACCCGAGGCTGCCGTACTGAATCGCAGCGCTGGCAAGTAAGGAGAGCTGCTGGGAGGGGAGACAGGGGTTTTGTTGATCCTTGCTCTGTATTATTTGTATTTATAAAATGACAATTGTACAGAATATTGTTTCTTTTTATACTTTAATAAAATACATTCAGTATAAAATCATAACTGAGGCTTGTGTGGATGGGATCAGATGGTTTGCGAGGACCGAGCTCGCGGAGACGGGGCGGAAACGGGGTTTTTAAATTTCAGTCCTAATAGTTTGCCGGTCCACAAAATAATCTTTTTTCCCGCCGGTCCATAGGTATAAAAAGTTGAAGAACACTGGCTTAGAGTATAGGCGATATATAAATTGTTAAATAAATAAATAAATAACACATCAAAATAAATCATTTCAGGGGGAACACACACAAGAAAAGATGTAAAAACAGAATAAAAAGAGGATGAAAAGAAAAAGGGGGAACATAAGTGAGGGGGGGGCCCCTGCTCCCTCTAAGCCAGGGATCTCAAAGTCCCTCCTTGAGGGCCGCAATCCAGTTGGGTTTTCAGGATTTCCCCAATGAATATGCATGAGATCTATTTGCATGCACTGCTTTCAATGCATATTCATTGGGGAAATCCTGAAAACCTGACTGGATTGCGGCCCTCAAGGAGGGACTTTAAGACCCCTGCTCTAAGCTAAGCAGAAATCCACCAGCTGCATTGCCGTCAGTGTGGTGTGATACTTCAGTATTGCATTTTCAGTTGCAAGGGCCAAGCGGGTTCCCTAGAGTCCTGCAGAATTTACCCGTGAAACAGCTCTCCTGGGGGGAATCGGAGTGCAAGATCTGTTATGCAATAGTCAAATATATAAAGGAATTCTAATAGGTGATAGGGAGCCAGTGTTCTGAAAAAACAGGGGTGTCACATGATCATATCTTCCTCCCCCCCTACCAAATAACAGTTTGATGGACAATCTGAATTCATCGGATTTAGGAAGCTGCTAGGCAATGATATAGGGAGTTATAATAATCTAATTTTGTGGTGATCAGGGCCAAAAGGAGGATTCTAAGTGAGGACTTGTCAAGCATGCAGTAGATTAGGGATGTCAAACTGAAATATACAGTAGAGAATGACACGGTGGATGTTACTCGCGGCTAGCCGCGAGTAGCCACGGGTAACCTGCCAAAATGGTGGAAGGGGGAAAAGTGCTCACCGCAGGTACAGGGGCAAGGCCATCCACCACCCCATGGAGCGGTGAATGGCCTTGTCCCCACAGTTAAGGGAGGGAACGCACGCGGTCACCAATTGCGCGCGGCCCCCTCCCTCCTTCCTACATACCCGAATCTATCTATCTTCCTCCTTCCCCCTTAACTTCACGGCGTGTTTTAAGGTTTGAGACTTGTTGAAAGCCGCCGGAGCATACATGCAGTCGCGTGCAAGTGTGGGCAGAAGCTTCTCCTCTGATGCAACTTCTGGTTGCGTCAGAGGAGAAGCTTCCGCCCACACATGCATGCGACTGCATGTACGCTCCGGCAGCTTTCAACAAGCTACTCAAATCTTAAAACGCGCCGTGAAGGTAAGGGGGAGGGAGGGAGATGCACGGACCGCACGAGGGGTGCCGAAGGGCGGTGAGGTGGCAAGAGGGAAGGGTGGATGCTACAGGAACGGGGCGGTGAAGGGGATAAGGACATAAGCAGTGCCTCTGCTGGGTCAGACCAGAGGTCTATCCTGCCCAGCAGTCCGCTCGTGCGGCGGCCCATCAGGTCAAGGACCTGCATAGTAATTCTCTATCAGTACCCTTCAATCCCCTTTTCCTTCCGGAAATCATCCAATCCTCTATCTATACCCTTCAATCCCCTTATCTTTCATCCAAACCCTTCTTGAAACTCAGTAGCGTACTCTGTCGTATCACACCCTCTGGAAGCGCATTCCAGGTGTCCACCACCCTCTGGGTGAAGAAGAACTTCCTAGCATTGGTCCCGAATCTGTCCCCTCTTAAATTTTCCGAATGTCCTCTTGTTCATTGATTTTTCAAAATTTTTAAAAATCTGTCCTTCTCCACTTTCTCCATGCCCTTCATGATCTTGTAAGTCTCTATCATGTTCCCTCTAAGCCTCCGCTTCTCCAAGGAGAAGAGGCCCAGATTCTCCAGTCTTTCGGCATATGTTAGGTTTTCCATACCCTTTATCAGTCTCGTCGCTCTCCTCTGAACCCTCTCGAGTATCGCCATATCCTTCTTAAGGTACGGCGACCAGAATTGGACGCAGTACTCCAGATGCGGGCGGGGACGGGGCGGTGAAGGGAATGGCGGGGGCGGGGCGGTGAAGGGGACGGTGGTCCGGTGACGGGGACAGATTTTTTCCCCGTGTCATTCTCTAATACACAGCCAAAATTAAAAACTTGGACAAAGTCGCAGGCCAACCAAAACAAGTGCCGTGGTCATAACCATGTTTAAGAACAAGGTTCGGCAAAAGAAACTAAAAGAGTGTAAACATAAAAGCGGCCAAAGAAGCATCACGGCCACGTAATAAACTAAAACCCAACGACAACAAAAAAAAAGTGAAAAATAAATAATAACAAAACCTTGCGTGCGGACAGGTTTAAAAATGCATAAATAAAAAAGTCACTGCTGTAGAGCGTGAAAAAAGCGTAGAAATGTCGCAGTGTGGCAATAGACTATAGAAAACGTAAAAACCATCCTGTGTATCTTCCAAAAACTCTGTCAGGTTAATTTCACTTGTTACCAGATGGTCCACCTCCTGGTCGGATTGTATTTTCTTTTGCGGAATATAATAACAATTATTGACTGGAAAATTCTCCGGGATGGGTAATCCCAGTATTTCTTTAAAAAACTTCCTTAACAAAATTTCAGGAGATAGTAAGTGAGTCACTGGGAAGTTAACCAAGCGTAGATTCCTCGCTCTATGCATGTTTTCCAACATTTCTATTTTAGAATGTAACACCGTAGAATCCTTAACAGCAGATACTGAGACAGCTTGCAACGTATTACTTTGAGTTTCAACCACAGTTAGTCTTTTATCTTTTTTTTTTTTTTTAATTCTTTATTCATTTTCAAAATTACATTAAGGGTAAAATATATTCATTCACAGTAACAATAAATATATCACTTATAAACAATCATTGGTACATTATATAAATTTTTATCCCTTCCCCTTTCCCATCCCTCCCAACCATATATTCCATTATTATATAATATATGTAATAATAAAATACCCCCCTCCCTACATCCTGAACTGATAAATAAAAGGGAAATAATTTTACTTAATTCTTACAATATTTTTTTAATGGTTTCCACACATCCTGAAATTTCTTAAAGTATCCCCTTTGTAAAGCAATAAATCTTTCCATTTTATAGATATGGCATAAAGAATTCCACCAAAAGTTATAATTTAATCTCCTCCAATCCTTCCAAGGGAAATGCTTGATACAAAGGAATATTATAATAGTTTGGAATATTTGTTAGAAAACGTATATGAAAGTGATGAATATATAAATGGAACTTAAAATACTTTCACTAAATGTTAATGGTTTAAACCATCCAATTAAGAAGAAGAAAACACTTTTATTTTTAAAGATCAAAATATAAATATATGTTTCATTCAAGAGACTCATTTGTCAGCCTTAGAGTCTCAAAAGCTAAAAGGAAGTTGGATTAGTTAGTCTTTTATCTAAAGAACTTAAGTTAGAATCCACATTCTCAAACTTTTGAGACACAGAATGTGAATAGTCCAGGATGTTATTCAGATTAGGTCCACCATGGTAATAACATGCATGAGTGAGATAGACAAAATGTTATAATGAAACTTTACTTTAAAAATAGGTTGACCAAATTTTGTGGAGATTTGGTTAGAATTTTTCCTGATGTCTCTAGAGCTACACAACTAAGAAGGAAAGAATTTTTGAAATTAAGAATAAGAGTTCTAGCTCTAGAGGCATCTTTTTATTTAAAATTTCCATGCAAATGTCTTGTCAAATTACAAGACATTGAATACGTATTTTGGGATCCCATTCAACTGCAACAATTTCTAATAGCTCGAGAACAGAAATGATTTTTCCTATTGTTTTAATGATTCATTACTGAGAAAATGGTGGATGTAAGATTCCCAATAGTAATTGAATGGTTAAGATTCATTTGAATCAAGAACCAAGCATGTCTCCCCATTATTTGAGGGCTTGAAAAGGAATGTTTGTGTTGTATGAATATTGTAAAAAAATTGTTGTAAGAAACCTTTATCCTTGATATCTTTTGATATTGTAAATCATTTAAATTCATAAAAAAAAAAAAAACCCCGTAAAAACCATCAGCTAATATTTTAGGGGTAGGGTTAACTTAAAATAACTATATACACGTTAAAAATAAAAAGGAAGAATGAAATAAAGTCATGGTGGCTCTTCCCTAGTAGAGACAATCTGTAGCGCTCTGAGCTGAGCAAACCAAAAGTAAAACCAGCTCGAAAAATGCCAGCAATTTAAAAAGGAGGGGAGTCACATGACAAGTGCCGCAGTCACAACCGTAATCAGAAGGAAAAAGTGGTACGAAAAAAAACACTAAAGAAATCGATGGTCACATGATGAATTAAAAGCCGATTAAAAATAATAAATAAAAGTGAAAGGTCTAAAAAACAACTGACACACATTGTGAAGATGGTCCAGCTGTCCGAGATTAACATACCCAGCGGGCCAACTCTAGTAGACATTTGGTATCTTCTCGCGGGCCAGATTTGGGCCACGAGCCCGAGTTTGACACCCCTACAAGAGATAGAACGGATCTACTGCAGTTTATAACAACCTTGTACCACAGATGAGCTCTGTTTTTGAAAGGAGAGGGAGTTATCCGAGTGGACCCCAAGGATCTTGATAGAGTCCCGAGGGGAACGTCAATGCCATGAATATAGGGTGGCAAATGGATTGAAGTAGGTGGGCCAGAGAACATAAGAACATAAGAATTGACGCTGCTGGGTCAGACCAGTGGTCCATCGTGCCCAGCAGTCCGCTCCCGCGGCGGCCCTTAGGTCAAAGACCAGTGCCTTAATTGAGTCTAGCCTTACCTGCGTACGTTCTGGTTCAGCAGGAACTTGTCTAACTTTGGCTTGAATCCCTGGAGGATGTTTTCCCCTATGACAGCCTCCGGAAGAGCGTTCCAGTTTTCTACCATTCTCTGGGTGAAGAACTTCCTTATGTTCGTACGGAATCTATCCCCTTTCAACTTTAGAGAGTGCCCTCTCGTTCTCTCTGCCTTGGAGAGAGTGAACAATCTGTCCTTATCTACTTTGTCTTGAATCCCTGGAGGGTGTTTTCCCCTATAACAGCCTCCGGAAGAGCGTTCCAGTTTTCCACCACTCTCTGGGTGAAGAAGAGCTTCCTTATGTTCGTACGGAATCTATCCCCTTTCAATTTTAGAAAGTGCCCTCTCGTTCTCCCTACCTTAGAGAGGGTGAACAACCTGCCCTTATCTACTTAGTCTATTCCCTTCAGTACCTTGAATGTTTCGATCATGTCCCTTCTCAATCTCCTCTGTTTGAGGGAGAAAAGGCCCAGTTTCTCTAATCTTTCACTGTACAGCAATTCCTCAAGCCCCTTAACTATCTTAGTCACTCTTCTCTGAACCCTTTCGAGTAGTACCCTGTCCTTCTTCATGTACAGCGACCAGTGCTGGACGCAGTATTCCAGGTGATAGCACACCATAGCCCGGAACTTCCTGTGGCTCATCTGGCTAACCTTTCTAATGCTTTTCTAGAGCCAGAAGACTGGAGAAGGGCAGGTGTGATCCCTCTCCACAAAAGCAGTAAGTCTGACTATTGGATAAGTAAGTTAATGGAAATTCTTTTGAAACAGAGGATAGTGAAGTTACTTATGCATCAAAAAAGTTCCAACCCTGCACGCATCAACGCAGCATTCCAACACGACGTCACCACACACAGCGTGGTGATGGCACCCGTAATCAAGTTCGAAAACAGCGGCGCCAGCATGTATCAATGCGGCATTCCAAAATGATGCCATCACGCATAACGTGATGACGTCACCGATCATAAAATTCAAGAACCTACCAAAATAAAAATGAACAAAATGTCTTTAGTAAAAAGCGTTCCAGTCTTTGCTGCCATTCAGACCCCCTGGAGGAACAGCGTTCCAATCAAAAATCCATTTCTGTTCCATTCGCCACACAATGGGAATCCAAAGGAAATGTCATCTGTTCAATTAATCTTGCTTTTAAAGCTCCAGATGTTTGACCCACATATAAAAGCCGAAAAGGGCAAACTAGCAGATAAATAACTTAGGAAGATGTACAATCTGTCAAAAATTGTGAAGACACAAAGCGAGATCTAGTTGGATGAATAAATTTATCAGCCTCTAACATAAGGGCACGCATTCAAGTTTCAAGTTTATTGAAATTTTGATTTACACGCAATATCAAATATTTTCAATGCGTGTAACAAAAATAAAATTGGGGACATAAATGAATCATTTAAACAATAGACATAAAAACATATCCATAAATAAAAATACATAAGGAATACAGGGATAAAATTACATTTGTTTAAAGTAAAAAAACCAAAAGAAAAACATTTAAGGAAGAACAACATCAGGAAAGGTATAATTAAAAAAAAAAAAAAATCATTAATATTTAAGTGAAACTTAGGTTAAAAATACGTCTTTAAAAGAAGACTGAATCCAAGAATAAATAGGGAGATCATAAGAAGGGAAAATTATCTGATTTAAGATTCAAATGCATCTTTATAAAGGTAACTTTTAAAATTACTTTTAAATTTTTCTAGAGAGGTTGCGGCGCGCAGAAAGATTGGAAGTTTGTTCCAGAGCTGAGGTCCAAAAATAGAAAAGGTTGCCTTTCTTCTAGTGCCTATTACTTTCAATGATGGAATGGTTAGTAAATATTGATCTGCTGATCTAAGAGATCTAGCTGGGGAATAGGGTATCAAGTACCGATATAAGAATATTGGGGTATTAGTTTTCTGAATTTTTAATGTCCACATTTTCTCTGCCCTTTCGTACTCTCACCCATAGCTAAAGGCTGAGTCTATACATTAGGTTTACATAAAAGATTCTTTAAATTTCATGAAAAAGAAAACATTAAGGCCTGGGTTCTATAAATGGCGTCCTGATCGTAGGCAGCGGAAGGCATCCTAGCACTGTCTAACCAGCCAATCAAGACGTACGTTTTTAAAAAAAAAATAAAAACCTCCTGAGGCAGGCCGTTTACATTGAAGGCACCTCCAGGAGCCTAGAGAACTGCACAAGCCCGCCTGAGCTCGCTTAAGGCTGGGCACAGGCGTGGTTTGGCCCGGAAGTAGCCTTAGGCTGACCTAGGCTGACCTAGGCCAGCAGGAGACGCATACAATGTAGGCCAGCAAAATGCTGGCCTATGTTGTAAGTAGACGCGGCTGCTGAGCTTATCGCGGCAAGGGATCTCCCTGCCGCGATAAGTTTAGCTGCTGTGGCTGAAGCCGCCAGTCCCTCCACCCCCCCGAATGAACGTGGCAGGAAGGATGCCCAGTCCTTCCTGTCTGGAACTCCCACCCCCCCACTCCCTCACCCCCTGAATGAATGCGGAAGGAGGGATGCCAATCACTCCTGCCGGAAACTCCCCCTAGTAGGTCGTCGGCAGGAGAGTGCCCAATCTCTCTTGGCCCCCCAACCCCCCTGTAGATCGCCAGCTCGTTCCTTCTGCTTTTGGTCGAGGGGTGTGTGTGTGTTCCAGGCAGGAGGGACTGGGCATCCCTCCTGCTGCATTCATTGGGGGGGGGGGGGAAACTGATGGCCACAGCCACGGCAGCTAAACTTGTCACGGCAGGGAGATACCTTGATGCGATAAACTTAGTGGCCATGCCTACTACAACCCGATTCTCTAACCTGCGCCTGTAACATGGACGTCGGCTGGAAAATCGGGTTCACTGTAGGCGGTCTTAGGCCCTATTCTATATAGGACGCCCATCGGCTTCTGAGACAGGGCGTCGTCTACAGAACCCGGGCCTAAAGGCGGCTGCCTATCATACCTTTATGGATTTATGCTGCTGGGTTCTTCATCATATCCTGATTTCAATTTGGAGAGGAAATATGCAGAGGCCTAGGCGTTTGTGGCAAATGGAACAGAGATAGATTTTTGTTTGGGGGTCTGAATGGTAGCGTAGAGTGGAATGCTTTTCAGTAAAGTTAGATTGTTTCTCTTTATTTATTTATTTATTTTTTTTGTAGTTTTATTTCATAGGTTTTTGAATTTATATGTGATGATGTCATGTTGGAATGCTGCACTGATGCATTGAAACTTTGATTCCCGGTACATGGTGATGTCACTGAACGTTGCATTGATGTGTGTAGCATTGGGTGTGGCTAGCTTGGAGTTTGACGAGATGATTTATCATGCAGGAGAGCTGAAGGAAGCTGCAAGCTGCAGGTGAGCCTTATATGGGATGCTTTTCAATATTCTACTTTCTTTTTAAAAAAATTTTGATAAGCTGATGGTTCGTTGGAGGATACTTGCCAGTGCTCTTGAAACAGCTGCAGGGGGGGTAAAAGGACAATACTTGGACTGGAAAAGCTTCATGAGTGGAGTGCCGCAGAGTTCGTTGCTCAGACCCGTGCTCTTCAACATATTTATAAATGACCTGGAAATTGGTACGACAAGTGAGGTGATTAAATTTGCAGACGATACCAAGTTATTCAGAGTAGTGAAGACGCAGGAGGATTGTGAAGACCTGCAACGTGACATAAACACGCTCGAGAAATGGGCTGCGACATGGCAAATGAGGTTTAACGTGGATAAGTGTAAGGTGATGCATGTCAGCAACCAAAAACTTATACATGCCTACAGGATGTCCGGTGCAGTACTTGGAGAGACCCCCCCCCAGGAAAGAGACTTGGGAGTTATGATCGACAAGTTGATGAAGCCGTCCGTGCAATATGCGGCAGCGGCAAAAAGGGCGAACAGAATGCTAGGAATGATCAAGAAGGGGATCACGAACAGATCGGAGAAGGTTATCAAACAGCTGTACCAGGCCATGGTACGCTCTCACCTGGAGTACTGCGTCCAGCACTGGTCGCCGTACATAAAGAAGGACACGGAACTACTCGAAAGGGTCCAGAGAAGAGCGACCAAAATGGTTAAGGGGCTGGAGGAGTTGCTCTACAGTGAGAGGTTAAAGAAACTGGGCCTTTGAAAAGAGGAGACAGAGGGGACATGAACGAAACGTTCAAGATAACGAAGGGAATAGACTTAGTAGATAAAGACAGGTTGTTCACCCTCTCCAAGGTAGAGAGAATGAGAGGGCACTCTCTAAAGTTAAAAAGGGATAGATTCCGTACGAACGTAAGGAAGTTCTTCTTCACCCAGAGAGTGGTGGAAAACTGGAAGGCTCTTCCGGAGTCTGTTATAGGGGAAAACACCCTCCACGGATTCAAGACAAAGTAGAGAAAGACAGGATGTTCATCCTCTCCAAGGTAGGGAGAACAAGAAGGCACTCTCTAAAGTTGAAAGGGGATCGATTCCGTACAAACGTAAGGAAGTTCTTCTTCACCCAGAGAGTGGTGGAAAACTGGAACGCTCTTCCGGAGTCTGTCATAAGGGAAAACACCCTCCAGGGATTCAAGACAAAGTTAGACAAGTTCCTGATGAACAAGGACGTACGTTGGTAGGGCTAGTCTCAGTTAGGGCGCTGGTCTTTGATCAAAAGGGCCGCCGCGGGAGCGGACCGCTGGGCACGATGGACCACTGGTCTGACCCAGCAGCGGCATCTCTTATGTTCTTACACTTGCCTTATCATAGGGGTCTGTACCACAAATGTTGTTTGTTTCTATTTAGACAGGATGGAGTCAGTCCAGAGGAAGGCTACTAAAATGGTTAGTGGTCTTCCTTACAGAGAGTGTAAAGATTTCGTATAAAGTCCTAAAGATCTCAATTTGTATACTTCAGAGGAAAGGCGGGAGAGGGGAGATATGATAGAGCCGTTTAAATACCTATGTAATATAAATGTGCATGAGCCGAGTCTCGGTTCTGGAATGAAGATGAAAGGGGATAGATTCAGATGTCACCTCAGAAAATATTACGGCTAGCGAATGCACGGAATGACCTTCCAGTTCAGGTGGTGGAGACGAAAAAAGTATCTGAATTCACGAAACTTTGAGATAAGTACAGTACGTTGGATCTCTAAGGGAGAGGAAGGGATAATAGTGTGGATAGGCAGACTAGATAAATTTATTGATTTATATTTCACCTATACCCCACGTGGTTTACATTCAGGTACTTTATCATATTTCCCTATCGGTCCCGGCGGGCTCAAACTCTATCTAGTGTACCTGGGGCAATGAGGGGATTAAGTGACTTGCCCAGGGTCACAAGGAGCAGCGAGGGATTTGAACCCACAACCTCAGGGTGCTAAGGCTGTGGCTCTAACCACTGCGCCACACACTCCCACGGATAAAGATCATGTGGCCTATCTGTAGGGTTATCAGATTTTACTATTATATAATCCGGACCCATGGCCCTGCCCTCAGGCCCACCCTGTCCCGCTCAAGTCATGCCCCGCCCCCTCAACCTGTTCTCATGCTCAGAGCCGCATTGGGAGAGCATCCGCGCATGCGCGACCTGATGATGTCACACGCCTGCACGTGACATCACCGCGTTGCATCCATGCACGCACAGATGCCCTCCCGACGCAGTCCCCGAGCTGGAAGCTTTTCAAACCCCAGATGAAGTGCCGGGCTTTGAAAAACCATCCGGACACCCGGACATGCCCTCTAAAAATAGGACATGGCCAGGTACGTCCCTTCATCATTATCTTTCCTATGCAAATTGTAGTTCTGCCACACTCTCCTTTTGTTTCAAGTTAGTTTGGTATTTGAGGGTTTTCGTTAGTGACGCCATTTGCTTGATGTTTATGCAATGTAATGTAATGTAATTATTTGTTTCCCCTATTATATTTTATCTGTATCTTGCTTGGAAATTGGATAAGCGATAGAATCAAATGTTAAGAAAATCTTTAAACCTGAAAAACTTGACATCTGGTAACCCCTACCTATCTGCGTTAATCGTTCTCTGTTTCTGTGAGCGAACTGCTGGGCACGATGGACCATGGCACGATGGTCTGACCCAGCAGTGGCAATTCTTATGTTCATTCCTCAGGACACACCTAGCCAGTCGAGTTTTCAGGTCACCTGCAGTGAAGAATCACATTGCCAGAGGTTGTGGTAAGAGCAGATAGCATAGCTGGTTTTAAGAAAGGTTTGGACAAGTTCCTGGAGGAAAAGTCCATAGTCTGTTATTGAGAAAGACATGGGGGAAGCCTCTGCTTGCCCTGGATCGGTAGCATGGAATGTTGCTTGTCTTTGGGGATTCTAGAATCTTGTTACTCTCTGAGATTCCGGAATCTTGCTATTCTTTGAGATTCTGTAGGGAATGTTGCTACTCTTTGGGGTTCTAGAATCTTGTTACTCTCTGGGATTCCGGAATCTTGCTATTCTTTGAGATTCTGTAGGGAATGTTGCTACTCTTTGGGGTTCTAGAATCTTGTTACTCTCTAGGATTCCGAAATCTTGCTATTCTTTGAGATTCTGTAAGGAATGTTGCTACTCTTTGGGGTTCCGGAATCTTTTGTTACTCTTTGGGATTCCGGAATCTTGCTCTTCTTTAGAATTCTGAATGGAATATTGCTAGTCCTTGGGTTTTGGTCAGGTACTAGTGACTTGGATTGGCCACCTTGAGAACGGGCTACTGGGCTTGCTGGACCATTGATTTGACCCAGTAAGGCTATTCTTGGCTATTCTTACGTTCTTATATCTTGAAAACCTGACTGGCTAGGTGTGTTCAGAGGACTGGATTTTGAGAAACCCTGATCTGAAAGCAGAAGCCACAGAATTCTGGCAACAGGACAAAATGCAGTCTCAGGGTCTCGTCCCTTCTTATCCACATCTATCCACTGAGTAAAGACGAGCTCGGCCTGCAGGCAGCGCTTGCTTGAATTGATCGGCGCCGTCATGGGGACACTCTTGAGCCACTCGTCTTTTAATCGCCCTTCCCTAAACATTCTGGGACTTCTCTTCTTGTTTAATTGTATTTTCTTTCAGTTGAAAAGCCCAGCCGTGGGAGATTTGAGCCCAGTGCCCTGGTTTCCTCTCAAAGGGCCCCACATGACGGAGGCTTAGTCGACACTTCTGGTTTCCATTAATGTTACTGAGAATAATAGCGGGATAGGAGGAACCCAGAAGACTTCAAAAACAATACAACGGCACTGAGAACAAGAGCCGGCTGTTTAGGCAGCGTGGGTTCACTGGACTCTTTTATGCTCGAAAATTTCAAGGTGGCTGCTTGCCCAGTCAAGTGAAATTGTGCAGCCCGACGAGGACGGTTCTGGAGCAAAGCAGAAAGTGAGATTATTTGGCTGAAAGTGAGATCCCTTCATGCTGGCAAACACAGAAGAGCTGCCGGCGACCCCTGCCCTGACCCCCCCTTCTTATGCCGAATAGGAAACACATTGGCATCACCGACTGCTTTGTTCTGCTCTATCCAATTGACACTCCCGGCAGCAAAGGAACTATTTATTCATTTAAAAATATTTATACATGCGACTCCGCCAGTTCTTTGAATGAAACAGCCCAAAGCAGTGCTACAATGTAACAATAAAAAGCGTAATAGGCAACAGAAGACCAAGAATGTGTGATACACAGCAAACGGATGAATTTTCAACTGAAAACTGGGGCCGTCTCTTACCAAGGTGCGCCGAGCGTTTTTAGCGCACGTCGAGCGCACGCTAAATCAACATGCGCGCTAACCGCCAACGCGTCCATAGGATAACATGCACTTGCCAGCGTTTAGCGTGTGATTAGCGCGCGGTATAAAGCATAGCGCACCTTAGTAAAAGAGGGGGTTGGTCTTCTAAATCAGTGTTTTTCAACCTTTCTACACCTATGGACCGGCAGAAATAAAAGAATTATTCTGTGGACCGGCATCGGTCCATGGACAGGCGGTTGAAGAATGCTGGGCTAAGTCGTGGGCCAGACCCCGCCCATCTCTATCCAATCTCCACCCCAGACCCCGCCCCCAGAATAGTACTAATTGCACCTTCCATGTCCCGTGCCTCATCTGGAAGCCTTCCCTCTGACATCAGAGAGAAGGCTTCTGGTTCAGGCGCAGGATGCCCATAGGAGCCACTGCCCGTGGCTTTGTGCACTGAATCAGTGAGGAAGAGGGAGCTGGTTCGAAGATAACGCCGCATCGATTGCATGGACCGGCGGTTGAAGAACACTGTTTAGGGCCTGATGCACGTGCTGGCCCTGTGGACCGGCAGGAAATTTCTGTGGACCGGCACTGGTCCATGGACCGGTGGTTGAAGAACACTGTTCTAAATTATTATTAGCTGAAAATGAAGAACAAATGTATTAATGTAATTTAGGCGTCTTATATTTTGGAGCTCTGCTTTTTTGGAGGGTAATTCTATAACTGAGGGCCCCAAATTTGGTGCCTAGATGCCTCATGCGTAGGGTTACCAGGCGTCTAGGATTTACCCGGACATGTCCTCTTTTTAGGGATGGCTTTTCAAAACTCAGCACTTTGGCTTGGTTTTGAAAAGCTGTTGAGATCGGGGCCACGTGCGGATGCGACATGGTGATGTCATACAAATGCGCGCATAAGTGCGACATCATCACGTCTCTTAGTCCAAAGAGACAAGTTTTGCATGGGACTGGGGTTAGAGGGGGGGTGGAACGGGACGGGGATGCGGGCAGAACAGGGCGGGACTGTGGGAAGACTGGGGCGGGGCCACGTGTCCCTCTTTTTTTTCTCCAGTGGAAAAATCTGGTAACCCTAGATACGGGCTGGGGTACAAAGAGAAGTGGGTGAGGGATGGGCTGAACAAAGATGCAGAGATGGGGAGCCGGTGTTGAACCGTGTGGGATTCAAAGAGCTGGTAGGGGAGATGGGCTGAGAAAAGGGTTCTGAAAAGAGAGAAGATCAGGTTGCAGGGAAGAAGTATTAAGGGATGAAGAAAGGAATGAAAGTGACAGAAGGAGTGAAAAGAAGAAGAAGAAGAAGAAAATAAAGTACAAGCAACAAAATGATAATTTGTAGATTTTTATGCTTATAGTTCAAATCTATCAGCCCATCCCCACAGCTCAAGAATCACTGGTTGAGAGATACGTATATTACTAATGGGGTAAGTTTGGGGTAGCTGGTGGTATCTGCTCTTTTCTTCTGACTTTGTGGTCACTGGGGTCAATAAGGTATTTCAGTAGAAGGATGGGAAAAAGGGGAGAAGGTTAAGAACATAAGAATAGCCTCACTGGGTCAGACCAATGGTCCATCAAGACCAGTAGCCCGTTCTCATGGTGGCCAATCCAGGTCACTAGTACTTGGCCAAAACCCAAGGAGTAGCAACATTCCATTCTGAATCCTAAAAAATAGCAAGATTCCGGAACCCCAAAGAGTAACAAAAGATTCCGGAACCCCAAAGGGTAGCAACATTCCATTTAGAATCCTAAATTTAGCAAGATTCTGGAATCCCAGAGAATAACTAAAAGATTCTAGAATTCCCAGAGAGTAGCAACATTGCATGCTACCGATCCAGGACAAGCAGTGGCTTCCCTCATGTCTTTCTCAATATCAGACTATGGACTTTTCCTCCAGGAACTTGTCCAAACCTTTCTTAAAACCAGCTACACTAACCGCTCTTACCACATCCTCTGTCAATGCATTCTGGAGCTTAACTATTCTCTGTGAAAAAAAAAATATTTCCTCCTATTGATTTTAAAAGTAACTTCATTGAGTGTTCCCTAGTGAAAATTTGATCCACTTGTATCCATTCTACTCCACTCAGGATTTTGTAGATTTCAATTTTATCTCCCTTCAGCTGTCTCTTTTTCAAACTGAAGAGCCCTAACCGTTTTAGTCTTTCCTCATACGAGAGGAGTAACATCCCCTTTACCTTGTTGGTCGCTCTTCTTTGAATCTTTTCTAGTGCCGCTATATCTTTCTTGAGATAAGGAGACCAGAACTGAACGCAATACTCCAGGTGAGGTGGCACCATGGAAGGATGAGGTTATGGAAGGATGGAACACCGTGAACTGAAAATGTCCCTTTTAAAAACCTACTTTCTCTTGGCAGCTCTGATATTGAGAGGGATTACATAGAAACATAGAAATAGACGGCAGATAAGGGCCCAAGGCCCATCCAGTCTGCCCACCTTAATGTCCCTCCCCTACCTTTGCCCTGTGAATAGATCCCATGTGCTGATCCCATTTGGCCTTAAAATCAGGCACGCTACTGGCCTCAATCACCTGTAGTGGAAGACTATTCCAGCGATCAACCACTCTTTCAGTGAAAAAGAATTTCCTGGTGTCACCTCGTAGTTTCCCGCCCCTGATTTTCAACGGATGCCCTCTTGTTGTCGTGGGACCCTTGAAAAAGAAGATATCTTCCTCCGCCTCGATGCGGCCCGTAAGATACTTGAACGTCTCGATCATGTCCCCCCTCTCTCTGAGCTCCTCGAGCGAGTATAGCTGTAATTTGTCAAGCCGTTTTTCGTATGGTAGATCCTTGAGTCCCGAGACCATCCGGGTGGCCATTCTTTGCACCGACTCCAGTCTCAGCACATCCTTGCGATAATGCGGCCTCCAGAATTGCACACAGTATTCCAGGTGGGGCCTCACCATGGATCTATACAATGGCATAATGACTTCCGCCTTACGACTGACGAAACCCCTTCGTATGCAGCCCATGATTTGTCTTGCCTTGGACGAA
This sequence comes from Geotrypetes seraphini, assembly GCF_902459505.1. Lineage (NCBI taxonomy): Eukaryota > Metazoa > Chordata > Amphibia > Gymnophiona > Dermophiidae > Geotrypetes > Geotrypetes seraphini. The sequence continues at coordinate 109,549,839 of NC_047084.1, forward strand.
GCCTGCTCCACTTGATTGGCAGACTTCATGTCCTCAGTGATGAAGGTCAGGGATTGATTAAGGTCAGGGATTGAACTGAGGGAGAACGGAGAGTAGCACTGTTCCCAATCCTCCCCAAAATGAAAAATATTTTTCCTCCCCCCCATTACCTGCCACAGGAGGTAGATATGGTGGGGGCACTGGACTATGTGAGCCTAAAGAAACAACACAGCAGCTACAGCAGGAAGAGTGGCAGGAGACCATTGGGGATGGTGGAGAAGAGACACGCTGTCTCGCAAACTGTGTGTTTCCTGGTTTGGCTCCTTCTTGCTCAATTACTGGATCTTCGCTCCCCCCTTTATTTTGGGTAGAACTCTGCAACTGCCTTCCAGGTGCCAACTTGGCTCCTTAAGCTTGCTCCTTGGCTACTGGCAGCCCAGAACACGGTGGCTTAGTATGAGTGCGTGCTCCTATGGCGTGGCCCACTAGAACGTGCTCATGTAATCTTTGAGGTTTCAAACTACGATCCTGGCTGGGCTTCCAAAGCTCAGGGTGAGCATGTGGCAAAGAATCTGACGTGGACTCAGGAGGCAGAAAGGTGGCCCTTGGTCTGGGATCTGCGAGTGCTGCAGTTGCAAAAAGGGGTGAGGAACCAGCCCCAGAAAACAGGGGAACAGAGCAAGGAAATGATTCACGCCTGTGGTTAACGGGAAGTCACAAACTGAAGATGAGTTAAATCGACAAACAAAAGGAACTCTCACCTGTAGAGGGGAGGGAAAAGTGGGAATTAGAGAATGACATGGGGACAAATTTTTCCCTGTCCCTGCCCCATTCCTGTAAGCTCTGCCTTAACCGCACAAGCTTTGAACACTCATGATTTTAAAGTGTTTGAGGCTTGTGCAGATGAGGGCGGAGCTTAGGCATTGGTGGAATGAGGCATTATGACATCACAATCTGAGCTCTAGAATGTTGCTCTTAGGATTTTAAAGCGTTTCAGGCTTGTGCAGATGAGGGCGGAGCTTAGGCATTGGTGGAATGAGGCATTATGACATCACAATCTGAGCTCTAGAATGTTGCTACTTAGGATTTTAAAGGGTTTGAGGCTTGTGCAGATGAGGACGGAGCTTAGGCATGGTGGAATAAGGCATTATGACATCACAATCTGAGCTCTAGAATGTTGCTACTTAGGATTTTAAAGCGTTTGAGGATTGTGCAGATGAGGACGGAGCTTAGGCATTGGTGGAATGAGGCATTATGACATCACAATCTGAGCTCTAGAATGTTGCTTTTAGGATTTTAAAGCGTTTCAGGCTTGTGCAGATGAGGGCGGAGCTTAGGCATGGTGGAATAAGGCATTATGACATCACAATCTGAGCTCTAGAATGTTGCTACTTAGGATTTTAAAGCGTTTGAGGATTGTGCAGATGAGGACGGAGCTTAGGCATTGGTGGAATGAGGCATTATGACATCACAATCTGAGCTCTAGAATGTTGCTTTTAGGATTTTAAAGCGTTTCAGGCTTGTGCAGATGAGGGCGGAGCTTAGGCATGGTGGAATAAGGCATTATGACATCACAATCTGAGCTCTAGAATGTTGCTACTTAGGATTTTAAAGCGTTTGAGGATTGTGCAGATGAGGACGGAGCTTAGGCATTGGTGGAATGAGGCATTATGACATCACAATCTAAGCTCTACAATGTTGCCATGTATGATTTTAAAGTGTTTGAGGCTTGTGCAGATGAGGACGGAGTTCGCAGGAATGGGGCAGGGACAGGAAAAGAACTCCCTAGGACAGGACGGGAAAATGAGTTCCTGCGGGAATGGGGAAAAATTTGACCTTGTGTCGTTCTCTAGTGGGAATCAGTAAAGGGGTGGGTGAGCCAAATCCGCATGGAATGGCAACTAGCCAGGGAAAAGAGCATTGGACCTTGCTAGGGAGCGTAAGGAAATAAAGGCTGGGAAAAAGGAAAAAGGAGAAACAGAATAGGTTAAAAAGATTTAGGAAGCAGAGCAGGCCAACAGCAGTTAAATTCCCTGTCTCCAAATATATAGCATCAAATTATACCTGTGCTGGAAGAGAAAAATTAAAAAGTACAAAGGGAGGTTGGGGGGGAGGGGGGGAATGAAATTAGGGAAAAAAAAAAATTGGGGGGAATAGAGTATGGGGTAGATCAGGGGTAGGCAATTCCGGTCCTCGAGAGCCGGAGCCAGGCCAGGTTTTCAGGATATCCACAATAAATAGGCATGAGATAGATTTGCATCTCAAGGAGGCAGTGCATGCAAATCCATCTCATACATATTCATTGTGGAGATCCTGAAAACCTGACCTGGCTCTGGCTCTCGAGGACCGGAATTGCCTACCCCTGGTGTAGATGGACTGAGGGAAAAGAGGGACTGGACCAGGGGTCTCAAAGTCCCTCCTTGAGGGCCCCAATCCAGTCGGATTTTCAGGATTTCCCCAATGAATATGCATTGAAAGCAGTACCTGCACATAGATCTCATGCACATTCATTGGGGGAAATCCTGAAAACCCGACTGGATTGCGGCCCTCAAGGAGGGACTTTGAGACCCCTGGACTGGACGGAGAAAAGTGCTATGAATGGCTTGAATAGAGGGAGGGGGAGAGAGGGAGTATGAAGCTGACATGCTGGGAGGGGAGGAAGGGAGCAACTGGACCTTAGCTTTTGATTTGTCCACATTTAGAGACAGGCTGATCATCACTACCATTCGCTACCAGATGTATTTTTGTTTTTCCTTCTTTTTTTTCTTTGCGAGGTGAGGGGAAATCTGTTGTGCGTTAGGAGTCGAGCACCCCCCAATCATTTTCAAAAGTTGGCTCCTATACCACAAACAGATCAAAGTGATTTACAATTGACAAAGATCAGTACAATTGGGAATTGCAATTAGCAAAGAGAAGACATCTAAAGCTGAGATAATTATTTGCAAAAAAATCACAGTGTAGCCAAGTCCACATGTCTGTCTGTCCCTCTTGTTGACTCGTTACTAATAAAAATGATTTAAAAAAAAAAGTTGTCATGGAATAGGAATAGCAAAGGAACAGTCTCCCAAGCTATCCCAAAGTTACAAGTTCAAAGCATTTCCCGTGCATTCAATCTGACAGAATTTGATATCTCCTAAACAAAATTGCTTTTAAAGACTTACAAAATTGACCATTATATGAGATACCTCTAATAAACATAGAGGGGAATTTTCGATAGGACGTTGGATGTTTTGAGAAAAATCAGATGGACAAAATGTCCATTTTTGAACCCACAAGAAGGCTTTCACCCCCCCCCAAAAAAAATATCCAGCTAGATGTTTTGGCCAACTATACATCTATACAGTATATACCGTATTTACGGTTTCGATTATTCGCGTTTTTTAGCTTGCTGGCTCCTCCCTCCCCCCTTATGTCAGCTTGCATAGAGAAATTGCCGATTCCAAGGGTTTACAGAGAAAAATTGCTGATTCCCGACACTTTCTTCACCGTGTTTTGCCTCTCCTTCAGGAACAGGCCAGGTCTCCCACCATGTTATTCACGGTTTCACCATATTCACGATGGTTTTTAATAGAAAACAGCGAATAGCATATGAAAAAGTTATTCACGGTTTTTCTGTATTCACGGGTCTGTTAATCCCCTATACCACGAATACTGAGGGAAAACTGTATAAAAGAAAGTTCAAATTAAAAAGGCCAGAACAAGCCATTTGCATGTAAGAAGTGCCAGCATTTTTAAAGGAATGGCCACACAGCCATGCCAGCAGAGCAGTGGGGCACCCTATGGAGCACTGCTGTGAACTTCACATTAAGGGTGCCAGGTACACATCTCACTATCACCCCCGTACATTATATGGTGAGCTGTCCAAAACTCCCCCAAAACCTACTGTACCCACCTGTCTACCACCCCAATAGCCCTTAGAACATCACGTTAAAGAATGACACGGTGACAAAATTCATCACCGTTCCCGTCCCCCGGATAACCGCGGGAAATAATCCCATGTCATTTTCGAGTGTCTATTTCAACCTCAGTCCTTCTACACCAGCATTCTTCAAAGCAAAGCTTGCGGGTCAGTGGCTGTGCTTATGTGAGCCAAGGATAATGAAGCCATTGTGACATCACTGATGTGATTGGCTCTTAGGCACTGGTGGAATGAGGCATTATGACATCACAATATCTGCTCTGGATACCAGAGACTGTCATTCTGTAGTGTCTGTTTCAACCTCAGTCCTTCTACACCAGCATTCTTCAAAGCAAAGCTTGCGGGTCAGTGGTTGTGGCCATTCATACTCTGATTCTTATGGGAGCCAAGGATAATGAAGCCATTGTGACATCACTGATGTGATTGGCTCTTAGGCACTGGTGGAATGAGGCATTATGACATCACAATATCTGCTCTGGATACCAGAGACTGTCATTCTGTAGTGTCTGTTTCAACCTCAGTCCTTCTACACCAGCATTCTTCAAAGCAAAGCTTGCGGGTCAGTGGTTGTGGCCATTCATACTCTGATTCTTATGGGAGCCAAGGATAATGAAGCCATTGTGACATCACTGATGTGATTGGCTCTTAGGCACTGGTGGAATGAGGCATTATGACATCACAATATCTGCTCTGGATACCAGAGACTGTCATTCTGTAGTGTCTGTTTCAGCCTCAGTCCTTCTACAGCAGCATTCTTCAAAGCAAAGCTTGAGGGTCAGTGGTTGTGGCCATTCATACTCTGATTCTTCCCTCTCTCCTTAAAGAATGACATAAAGATGGTTTCCCGCGGTTATCTGTGGGAACGGGAACGGTGATGAATTTTGTCACCGTGTCATTCTCGACTTCACGTGTCACCTATATGGCAGTACAGGCTCACACTTTCCACCACAAGTGTACTAGTTAGGGTGGTATATGGGGCTGGGTCCCTTTCTCTGCAATCCACTGTCCACCATAGTTTCTGCAGTTGTCATAGAGACAGATATGTACTATTTCATGCAGATATTTGGAGGGTGGGAGGGGGGTCGGTGACCACTGGGGGAGTGTGTGTGTGTGTGGGGAGCATATTTTTATCCCTCCAGTGGTCATATGGTCAGTTTGGGTATCTTTTTGGCCCTTATTCATTTGAAAAATAGGTTTAGTCCAAAAGTGTCCAATTGTGCTCTGGACATTTTGTAAAATGTTTGATTATCGCTGTAAAACATCCAAGTGCTAACCCTGCCCTTATCCCATCCAAAACACACCTTAGTGCAGGAAGAGGCGGTCGGAGCATACCGTGATTGATTTCCTGCACACGCGGTGCTCCGGCTGCTCTCCAGCTGCCCTCTTCAGGCTCCCCCATGAAAAACCGTATTTGCGGTTTTTTGAGATTTGCAGGGGTTCCTGGAATGGAACCCCCGCAAATATAAGGGGAGTACTGTATTTATATTTAACTTTCAGGCCACTATGGCCATTTTAAATCAGAAAATGTTTGATGGGAGACACAAGATTCCTAGGGTTAGATTCACTAAGCAAACCGATCGTGTACCGATCGGTTTGCGACCCCTTTGCAACCCGATTTTACTCTGGCCCCATTCCTTACCTCTCCTCCGATCCGATTCCGATCCGTGCATGCAAATGAGGGGAACGGGCATGCAAAGTAGGCAGGGATGCGATTCACTACAGAAATCTTGCAAGCCGACTGGGCTGGCTGATCAACACAAGAAGCGACTGCTGAGGACCAATTGCTGAGATCCTTTCCAACTGCCCTGCCTGCCTTCTGCCGCCCTACTCTCTGCCCCAATCTGATGTCCTGTCTCAGTCCCAATCTCCTGACTGCCCTGATCTGCTCTCTGCTCCGATCTCCTGCCCTGTCTCAGCTCTAATCTCATGCCTGCCCCGATCTCCTGCTGTCTCCTGCCTGCCCCTATCTCGTGCTCTGCCCTGAATCTCTCCTTTCTGCCACCCCGACTCTCCTGCCCTTCCCCGCACTGCGAGTCCGTGGTTTTAACCCGTGGTTTTAACCTTGGGCTTGCTGGGCTAGTAAAAGGTTAAAAAAAAAAAAAAAGTTGCGGCTCTAGACAGCTCTTAGACAGATGGTCTGCACATGCGTCAGGATTGCAAACTAGCGATCCATGCGGTCGGAGTGGAGCGTTCCTCCTATCGCCCTCACTTGAATATTTTGTGTTCTGAATTCGTCAGGCCTGCAAGGAACGGGGAAGCAAAGGAGGTTTAGTGACTCTAGCCCTTAGCCAGAGGATTAATTTAAGTTCGTCACAGAGGCCTCATCAGATCAGGAGGATAAAAGCCCCAGAGCCCTGCCACGACGTCGATGCTTTATGACTCCCAGTGATTAGATAAGTATCTTATTTTTCAAGTCCCTGTATTGCTTGTTAAATTTATGATATTAAGCTCTTTAATTGCATTTTTTTTTTTTTTTTAATTGCACAAGGCTCAAAAGTATACATTTCAAGACAGGAGGTTTTTTTTATGCAGATGATGTAGCATTGACCCTGGACACACACTATCCGATCTCTGCAGGATAGTGGCTGGGCTCTGAGGCTTTTCCTTCCTGATCTGATGTGAATTGTTTGATCTGTGCAATTAATTAGGAATATTTACTCATTTCCCAACAGTATAACTCATGAGAGGGCATAGGATGAAGCTAAGAGGTGATAGGCTCCAAAGTAATCTAAGGAAATACTTTTTTACGGAAAGGGTGGTAGATGTGTGGAACAGTCTCGCGGAAGAGGTGGTGGAAACAGAGACTGTGTCTGAATTCAAGAGGGCCTGGGATAGGCATGTGGGATCTCTTAGAGGGAGAAAGAGATAATGGTTACTGCGGATGGGCAGACTGGATGGGCCATTTGGCCCTTATCTGCCATCATGTTTCTATATGTCCATTCTAATGCTACTCACACAACGCCTCTAACAGATCCCCTAGACCAGGGGTGTCCAACCTTTAGGCTTCCCTGGGACGCATTGGCTGAAAAAAAATGTTTCTGGGGCTGCACAAACGCTGCAGCAAGACAGAGGAGGGAGCCAGCAAGACGGTAAACACCCAGGGGCAGCAGAGTAAAACACTGCGGTGCCCTTGACCAGGGCCGCACAAAATACTTCACTGGGCCGCAGGTTGGACACCCTTGCCCTAGACATTTCGATGAACTACTGATCAACAGCATAGATAACCATCTAGAAAATAGGTTTCAAAAATAGAAATTTGGAAGGGTTTGGCAAAAAAAAAAAAAAAGTTTATTTGCCCCTCTATGCCACTTTTGGGATGTTTTTCTTGTTTGAAAATGGGAAGCAAACTTTTCCAGCAATAATACTTTCACCTTTGGACTATTGCAATGTCTGTTTAATTGGATTATCAATAAAACGTTTAGAAAGACTTCAAACCCTTCAAAATGGATCTGTTAAACTGGTTTTGGGAGGACTGTTCCAGCAGTTGGTAATGGAACCCACGCGGGAATGGGTCATACTGGACTTAGTGCTTACAAACGGGGAAAGTGTTTCTGATGTTACAGTGGGTGATCATCTGGCATCCAGCGATCACTGCATGGTACGGTTTAATATTAAGAGAGGGCTCATTCAAAAGCAAAGGTTCTAGACTTTTTTAAAAACTAACTTTGTTTGGATGGGGGATTATGTCATGGAATTATTGTCTAGATGGGAACGTCCGGAAGGAGTGGAAATGCAGTGGGAAAAACTGAAAGGAGCGATTGTAAGGGCGACAAATCTTTTTGTGAGGCAAGTAAGTAAAAGTAAGAGGAAAAGAAGGCCGCTTTGGTAGTAGCTGAGAAGGTAAGGAATAAGAAATTAGCTTCATAAACTACGACAGATCGCAGAAAGAGGAAGACAGGCAAAAATATCTGGAAAAGTTAAGAGAGGCTGGTCGTGTAGTCAGGAAAGCAAAGATGCAAATGGATGAAAAAATAGCTGACAAGGTAAAACAGGGAGATAAGACATTTTTTAGATATATTAGTGATAGGAAGAAGTGCAAAAGTGGAATTGTGAGACAAAAGTGAAGGGGAAGAATATGTAGAAGCTGATAAAGAAAAGGACGAATTGCTTAACAAATATTTATGCTCTGTGTTGTCAACTGAAGTGCCAGGGGCGGGACCGTGGAAGACAATAGGGATGGAGGAATAATAGACCCTGATCGATTTTCAGAGGGTTGTGTTCGTGAGGAGCTAGCTATGGGGCCGGGTGGTGTACATCCGAGGGTGCTGAAGGATCTTAGGGAAGTTCTGGTTGCTCCGTTGACTGACCTTTACAATGCTTCTCTAGAGTCGGGAGTGGTACTGGAGGCCTGGAGAACGACGCATGTGATCCCTCTACACAAAAGTGGAAGTAAGGAACAAGTATTTTTATTTATTTAAAAGATTTATAAACCGCTTACATTCGAAGCAATGTGCATACTGTACTTAATAAAGTGACAAACCATAAGTACATCAAACATAATAACATCTACATAGCAGAACAGTGAAACTAAAACTCTTGCTTATCTCTCAACATCTCTTCATTAACCCATTGAGGCAGTGTGATGCTAAATTATGACAACATACAGTCAATCCATATTACATAAATGCATCATCAAACAATTGGGTTTTCAGTTGCTTCCTGAATCATACCCGATTATTACACAGTCTCATAACTGAACCTTGCAAAACTGCCTAGAACAAGGCCCTCTTCAAATCCCTGTCATGAACACCACCCGAAAACCCTTCAAACCATACAAAAATAAGGCTAATAACAGAAACCTAAAAAAGCTAATGCCTACTGAAACTCCCACTCCAAACAACTACAGAAACCTTAAGGGACTCTATCTAAACACATGGTCCGTTTGAAACAAAGCACATATGATAAACGATTGGATAGTGGAAACAAATCCGGACCTCCTGAAACATGGTTAGCCTCTGACACAGACATTATCATGAAAGAAATTCTACCACAGGGATACAAAATACTCCCACTATCAAGAAGCTGGAAAAAAGGGGGTGGTCTAGCGATTATCTTAAAATAATCCTTTGGTTACAACAAGAAAGACTCCAAAACCTCAGATAACCTAGAAATACTAACTTGTAAGATCACAAACGCCCAATTAGAAGAGTCACTAATTGCGACATTATTTTACATCCCTCCCAAAAAATGGTCTAACGCTAGAGAAGAATTCTTCGAATTCCTTACGTTAAACGCCCTAAAAGGATCGTACAGCCTACTACTGGGTGACATAAACATACACCTAGAGCAAAAGGAAAAACCAGAAGTGACCGAAATCGACATCTTCTTAATGTCGCTCAATTTCTTATTGCCACAGAGATAACACACGAGAAGGGGCATCAACTAGACATAGTTACTTTTTCTCAAAGTACTCCTGACCCAAAGATTAAGTACAATACAGGGACCTGGGAAAAATGCATTTGGTGAGACCACTACATTGGCAAATTCGACCTACACCGGCAAAAGAAGTCACTCCAACCTAAAATTATAAGAGAAAACCAGTCGCGGTAATATCAACCCAACAGAATTCTGGACTCATTACGAACTACGTCCCACAACCGAGGAAATACAGGATTTCCCAACAAGATGGGGAAAGTTCAGTAAGGAACTATTAGACCAATTAGCACCATACCAAACATACAAAAAGAAAGAAAGAGTACTAAATGAATGGTTCTGCAAACAGGAACTAAGAAAACTGGAGAGAATCTGGAAAAAAAACAAACAAAGAAAAAGACAAGACCAACTGGAAACAAAAAATGAAAATATACAAAACTCTGATCAAAGAAAAAAGCACAAAACACTATGCACAGAAAATAGGTACATCAAAAATAAATAAAAACAAAGAAAAAGACAAGACCAACTGGAAACAAAAAATGAAAATATACAAAACTCTGATCAAAGAAAAAAGCACAAAACACTATGCACAGAAAATAGGTACATCAAAAATAAATAAAAACAAAGAAAAAGACAAGACCAACTGGAAACAAAAAATGAAAATATACAAAACTCTGATCAAAGAAAAAAGCACAAAACACTATGCACAGAAAATAGGTACATCAAAAATAAATAAAAACAAAGAAAAAGACAAGACAAACTGGAAACAAAAAATGAAAATATACAAAACTCTGATCAAAGAAAAAAGCACAAAACACTATGCACAGAAAATAGGTACATCAAAAATAAATAAAAACAAAGAAAAAGACAAGACCAACTGGAAACAAAAAATGAAAATATACAAAACTCTGATCAAAGAAAAAAGCACAAAACACTATGCACAGAAAATAGGTACATCAAAAATAAATAGTAAAGAACTGTTCAAACTAATAAAAACCAATAACAGACACATCCCAAATCCTGAAAAAAGACAACGAAAGCCCTCCATCTACTCAAACCCTAGCCAATTTCTTTAAAAATAAAATCACAGACCTAAGAGCAACAATGCCCACACCCAAAACCAACACAGATTCCTACCTCGAACCCCACGATCAGGAATCCAGAGCAGACATGCTCTGGGACCACTTCGAGATTCCAAACTGGCATCAATTCCTAACTTTATTCAATAAATACACAAAGTCAAACTGCCTACTGGACGAATGTCCATCTAAAATCATGAAAGTTGCTCCACCAGACTTTAAAAAGGAACTATTCTCTTGGCTCACAACTACTCTTACAAACGACATACTGAATGAGGACATGGGTCACATACTGATCACACCTATCCCCAAAGATCAAAAAAACTCAATAGCCCTGACATCCAACTACAGGCCTATAGCAAGCATCCCCCTATTCGCTAAGCTTCAGGAAGGATTGGTCAACCTGGAACTAGTGAACTACCTAGACAAATTCAACATCCTTAGTGAACACCAATCAGGATTCAGAAAAGAATACAGCACGGAAACAGTTATAGCTTCCATCCTAAACCACCTATACGATCTTTTCAGCAAAGGTAAAAGTGCCCTGATTTTGCAACTTGACCTTAGCAGTGCGTTCGATCTAGTAGACCACGAAATTATGCTACTATGCCTAGACACAATAGGCCTCACGGGAAAGGTAAAGAAATGGTTCCAGGAATTCCTAACCAACAGATCATACCGAGTAGTCAGCGAAGGGAAATACTCTAAACCATGGAAAAACCCCTCAGGGGTTCCCCAAGGCTCCCCACTATCACCCACATTATTCAATATCTACATTTCATCCTTAGGCCATCTATTAAAAAAGTTAAGCTTAAACCACTATATATATGTAGAAGATACAGTGGTGCCTCACACAACGAACTTAATTGGTTCCAGGAGCAAGTTTGTTATGTGAAACGTTCGTTATGTGAAACGCGTTTTCCCATAGGAATACATGTAAAAAATAATAATTCGTTCTGCAGCATAAAATATGCTAAGATGACATAAAAAAGATAAATTTTTTGTTATTATTTTTATTTAGATACATCTAAAAACATACATCTCCCTGTCCTTTTACTTCCACTATCTTCCTATCCCATCTCTATTCCCTTTTGTCCCTCTCCCCATGATCAATCATCTCACCACCTCTCTCTGCCCTCACCCTCAGGGTTCAAGATTGCTTCCACTCTTTTTCCTGTTGTTCTCTCTGCCTGTCACCCTATGATTTAGCATCCCTTCTGCCCTTGTCCAATATTTCCCCTTCTCTCCCTCCCTCTCATCCCCTGCTCCAACATGTGCTTTCAGCGGCCTTCTCCCCCCTTAAGCGTCTTTTCTTCTCCACTCCACCTTTCCTCCCTCCCTGCCTCCACCTTTGTGGCGCTTTTGCACCCGACCGACAACAGAACAGGCCCGGTCGGACAAATCTCCCTGTCCTGTAGCCGCGAATCTAAATTACCTTCTTACAGCAGCTGGATTATTGAAGCTGCTGTAAGAGGTAATTTAGATTCGCGGCTACAGGGCAGGGAGGTTTGTCGGCCGGGCCTGTTGTCGGTTGATCGGGGGACCTGACCAGCTGTGCACATTCTTCGGGGCGGACCGCCCCCTCCCCCCTCTTTCGTTCGCCATTGCCTTCTTCCTACCTGCCCTGCCGCAGCCGCACACAGCCGACCGGAAGTCTTCCTGATGTCAGCGCTGACGTCGGAGGAAGGGAGGGCTTTGCTTAAGCCCTCCCTCCGACGTCAGCGCTGACATCGGGAAGATTTCCGTTCGGCTGTGTGCGGCTGCGACAGGGCAGGTAAGGAGAAGGAGACTACCCTCGCGGCTCGACCAACCCCGCTGCGATCCAACCCCGCAGGAACCCCGGAAGTATGCAGCTCGGGCGACTTCGTTGTGTGAAACGAAGTACGTTATACGGATCACGACATAAAGTTCGTTGTGCGCAGCGTCCGCTGTGCGAGGCGGCCGTTATGCAAGGCACCACTGTATATCCATCCTGATCCCCCTAAATGACATAACAAACGAAACAATAAATAACCTTTCTCACATAATGACCGAAATCGAAAAATGGACAACCAACTTCAAGCTGAAGCTAAACACAGAAAAAAACAAAAGTTTTCTTGGCACGCCCCAAGGACAAAATTACCAGAACATCATTAAAATTAAACCAATCTCCAAAACCATAAAAATACTGGGTATCACACCGGACACACACCTAACCATGGTAGACCACGCAAACTTAGTGATGAAGAAATGCTTTTGTACACTCTGGAAACTAAGGACCATCAAAACATACTTCGACACCACATCTTTTAGGCTACTGGTGCAGTCCCTGATCCTATCAACGCTGGACTACTGCAACACTGTTTACCTAGGTATCCCAAAAAAAACAGTACAAAAATTAAAAATAGTGCAAAACACAGCAGTTCGTCTGATCTTCGGATTGAGGAAAAAGGACCACATTACCCCTTACTATAAAAAGTTGCACTGGTTGCCAATGGAGGTGCGCATTCTGTTCAAATTCACCTGCATTTCTTTCAAGCCGGTCTGGGGTCTAGCGCCTTCCTACCTGCTACCACACTTCATATTTCACAACCCCAGAAGACCAACCAGAAACCGAAACATATTTACTTAACCAAAAATCACAGGCTGCAAATACTAATCCTTTCTGGACAGGACTTTCAAAGTTCCAAGCAGGCAGACAGCAGTCCTGGCTGGACAATTACATAAACAGAGCCAGCTTGACCTACGGCGCATTCCGAAAATCAATCAAAACCATTCTGTTTGACAAATTCATCTCCTAAACAGAAGCCTCCAAATGATATATTCTCCCTCTCTCTACCTCGATGTAATTTCGCTGTTTTTTTGCTGTTCCTTTACCTAATTTTTATGTAACCCTCTGCTTCTGGTATTGTTGCGGTATCCTCCTTTGTAAAGACAGATGCAAAGAAGGAATTTAGTCTGTCTGCAATTTGTTTGTCTTCCTTGATGTAACCTTTTCTTCCCTGGTCGTCCAGTGGTCCCACTGCCTCTTTTGCGGGTTTTTTCCCTTTTACGTATCTAAAGAAGGGCTTGAAGTTTTTGGCGTCTTGCGCTATTTTCTCCTCATAGTCCTTTTTGGCATCCCTCACCTCCTTGTGACATTTCTTCTGATCATCTTTATGTTTGTTCCAAGCTTCGGTCGTTTTCGTGCATTTCCATTTTTTGAAAGAGTCCTTCTTTTCTTTTATGGCTTCCTTCACCTGTCTGGTAAGCCATGCCGGTTCTCCTTTGCCTTTAGTTCTCCTTTCTTTGGAAATCCGCGGAATGTAGAGATTTTGTGCTTCCGTGATAGTATTTTTCAGTAGGGACCATGCCTGATCTACCGTTTTAATTTTGTCCATCTTTTTCTTGAGCCATTGATCTACTATGGCTCTCATGCGATCGTATTTACCCTTTTTAAAGTCTAAGGTCATGGTTATGGTTTTGGTATGTTTCCCTTTCCCGTTGTCAAGTTTAAAGTTGATCATGTTGTGATCGCTCGTCCCCAGCGGGACCGTGACTTCTACTTCTTTTGTCGGTCCCGTGAGGCCATTTAGGACCAAGTCCAAGATGACATTGCCTCTTGTCGGCTCTCTTACCATTTGTTCCAGGAAGCAATCCCCTAGCGCCTCCAGGAACTTGGCCTCCTTGCCGCAGTTGGAGGTTCCCAGGTTCCAGTCTATCCCCAGGAAACTGAAGTCTCCCAAGATTATTACATTGCCTGTCTTGCATTCTTGTTTGATTTCTTCTATCATTTCTGAGTCATTTTCCTCCGTCTGTCCTGGGGGTCGATAGTAAAGGTGAATTTTTATATCTGCACCATTATGACTAGGAATCTTGATCCAGAGGGACTCCAGTTTCTACTCCTTCCTGAACATATAGAGCAATACCTCCACCTTTCTGTCCTACTCGATCTCTTCTGTATAGTTTGTATCCCTGTAGTACTGTGTCCCATTTGTTTTCTTCATTCCACCATGTTTCTGTTATGCCAATGATTTCCAGTTCATCGTGTCTTGCTATTGTCTCTAATTCCCCCATTTTGTTTCCCAGACTTCTAGCATTCATATACATGGACATTATGAACATTTTTTTAAAATAGTGTGTTGTTGTTTAGTTATGTTGCAATTAGATTATTGCAATGGCTCTCAGTTAAACAGACCCCCAAACTCTATGTCCCTGAGAATCCTGCAACTACAATGGTCGTAGGAAGCCTGGCATGGTACGCATGGGGCCACCATTTCACCATAGCTACAAGGGCCACATATAATTTTACAATATGCTGTTGGCCCTCTGAGCTTAATCACCTACTGTATCTTGCTAATAAGGTCAAGTGTTAACCATCTAGCTATGCATTGTGATAAAATTATGAATATTTCTGAGCTCGCTGGGGAGAACGAGATTAAAAATGAATTAGATGCACATATACCTTAGTGCAATAGATGCATCTGGCCCATGGTCCAAGATAAATCTTCCATTGTTTAAAAAAAGATTAAAAAGTTGGCTCTTTCCTCTTTGGGGGGGAGACCTGAGTGGGGGGCTTTTATTTGATTGCCTCCCATTCTCACTTTTGGTTCTGAAATAAAACTTGGTTATCTGCCTGGTTTGATAAGGCCTTTTATTTGTTATGGGTATTAGGGAAGAGAGGTGGTAAGAGAGCATTTTAGAGCGACAGTATTGGAATAGGTTAGTGGGCGGTCCAGGGGAAGACTTGTGCATTCATGAAATTTTTATCATTTTTATTAGGTATTTATACATTGCCTATCAAAGTTATCTAAGCGGTTTACAATCAGGTACTCAAGCATTTTCCCTATTTGTCCTGGTGGGCTCACAATCTATTTAACGTACCTGGGGCAATGGAGGATATAGCAATGGAGTGTAAATAGGCACGATGCTGCCTGGAAACACACGACAGGTGCACCAGTTTCTTATTACGTGTTGTTTTCTGTCCAAAATAAGACAGAAACATTGCCCAGGGTCACAAGGAGCAGCACGGGGTTTGAACCCACACCCTCAGGGTGCCGAGGCTGTAGCTCTAACTACCTCGCCACACTCTCTCATGCAATATCAGAAGTGAGCTAAGTATAGAACAATGAAGCCATTGTGACATCACTGAAGAGGTTGGCTCATAGGCATTGGTGGAATGAGGCATTATGACATCACAATGTTGCTACTCTTTGGGTTTCTACCAGGAATTATGACATCAGGGAAAGGGACTTGTATATCGCCTTTTTGTAGTTATACAACCACATTCAAAGCGGTTGACATACAGCTACTTCAAGCATTTTCCCTGTCCGTCCTGGTGGGCTCACAATCTATCTAATGTACCTGGGGCAGTGGAGGATTAAGGCCCAAATTCTGTAACTGGCGCCTAATATTAGGCACCTATTTTGGAGGCGCCCATCTAGAAAGGTGCCTATCTAAATTGATCAACCAGTTTTGAAGGGACACGTATCAGAACCTTGGTAATTTTCCTTAGGCATATGTTGTTTAAAGCTGTAAAGCCAGGCCCTGTTTGTCTTTCCTTCTTTGAAGAGAGTACAAGGACATTTATGTTTGAAAAGATATGTTCTTAACTTGTTGTGAGTGACTTCAATTGTTTTTATAAGCCGTATTTGCAAACAAATTTAGTTAAGAGGCTTTGCTAATCAAGGCTTTTTCTGACCTTTTGGACTCCAGCCAGAGATAGAGGAAAATGCTGATGTCTTTAAAGTTTCATAGAAACATAGAAACATAGAAATAGACGGCAGATAAGGGCCCACGGCCCATCTAGTCTGCCCACCTTAATGTCCCTCCCCTACCTTTGCCCTGTGAATAGATCCCATGTGCCGATCCCATTTGGCCTTAAAATCAGGCACGCTGTTGGCCTCAATCACCTGTAGTGGAAGACTATTCCAGCGATCAACCACTCTTTCAGTGAAAAATAATTTCCTGGTGTCACCTCGTAGTTTCCCGCCCCTGATTTTCAACGGATGCCCTCTTGTTGTTGTGGGACCCTTGAAAAAGAAGATATCTTCCTCCGCCTCGATGCGGCCCGTAAGATACTTGAACGTCTCGATCATGTCCCCCCTCTCTCTGCGCTCCTCGAGCGAGTATAGCTGTAATTTGTCAAGCCGTTTTTCGTATGGTAGATCTTTGAGTCCCGAGACCATCCGGGTGGCCATTCTTTGCACCGACTCCAGTCTCAGCACATCCTTGCGATAATGCGGCCTCCAGAATTGCACACAGTATTCCAGGTGGGGCCTCACCATGGATCTATACAATGGCATAATGACTTCCGCCTTACGACTGACGAAACCCCTTCGTATGCAGCCCATGATTTGTCTTGCCTTGGACGAAGCCTGCTCCACTTGATTGGCAGACTTCATGTCCTCACTGACGATTACCCCCAAGTCTCGTTCTGCTACCGTTTTTGCTAGGATCTCGCCATTAAGGGTATAAGACTTGCATGGATTCTGGCTGCCCAGGTGCATAACTTTGCATTTTTTGGCATTGAAGTTGAGTTGCCATGTCCTAGACCATCGCTCCAGTAGGAGTAGGTCGTGCATCATGTTGTCGGGCACTGAATCTTCGTCTGTTGTGCATTTGCCCACTACATTACTCAGTTTGGCGTCATCGGCGAATAATGTTATTTTACCTCGAAGCCCTTCTGCCAAGTCTCTTATAAAGATGTTGAATAGGATTGGGCCCAAGACTGAGCCCTGTGGTACTCCACTAATCACCTCCGTCATTTCGGAGGGGGTGCCGTTCACCACCACCCTTTGGAGCCTACCTCCAAGCCAGCTCCCAACCCATTTCGTCAATGTGTTACCTAATCCTATAGAACTCATCTTGCTCAGTAACCTGCGGTGTGGTACGCTATCGAATGCTTTGCTAAAGTCCAGGTACACGATGTCCAGGGACTCCCCAATATCCAGCTTCCCCGTTACCCAGTCAAAGAAGCTGATCAGGTTGGATTGGCAGGATCTCCCCTTAGTAAATCCATGTTGTCGGGGATCCCGTAGATTCTCCTCATCCAGGATCTTATCTAATTGGTGTTTGATTAGAGTTTCCATTAGTTTGCTCACTATCGATGTTAGACTCACTGGTCTGTAGTTTGCTGTCTCCATCTTTGAGCCTTTCTTGTGGAGTGGAATGACGTTAGCCGTCCTCCAGTCCAACGGGACGCTGCCTGTACTAAGGGAGAGGTTGAAGAGCGCGGACAGTGGCTCCGCCAAGACATCACTCAGCTCCCTAAGCACCCTGGGGTGCAGGTTGTCTGGCCCCATTGCTTTGTTAACCTTGAGCTTTGACAGCTCACCGTAGACACTGCTGGGCGTAAACTCAAAGTTACTAAACGGGTCAACTGAGCCAACCCTTGTCTGTAGCTGAGGGTCGAGCCCTGGCGCTTCTCGGGTGAAGACTGAGCAGAAGTATTCATTTAATAGCTGGGCTTTTTCCGAATCCTTTTCCACATAGTCTCCGTCTGGTTTCCTAAGACGTACAATCCCGCCTGAGTTTTTTCTTCTATCACTGATATACCTGAAGAAGGATTTATCTCCCTTCTGGATGTTCTTTGCTAGAGACTCCTCCATGAGGAATTTAGCCTGTGTCCATATATGGTTTATGTTTACGTCACATGCTGACACATGCTGACAACACTGATTCATTTAGAATGATATAAAAGATGTGAAGCTCGTAATAAAATTTGGACATGTTTGGAGATCATTTCTTGCCTCTACAATATGTCCCCAGGTGCACCTGACTTCCAAATGGCAGAGAACGTATGGGGCAGGAATTGGGACCTAATCCTTTTCAAGTTCAATCAAGCTTTTTAATTAGCAATAATTGCAACTATCAAGAAAGAGCGATTCTGTAATAAGGCGCCCCTAAAAATGTAGGCGGCCTTCAAAAAATAGGCGCTATGTATGTTAGGCATCTTCATGCAGAATCGCTGCTCTTAAGCGTGCTTAAGCACTTAAGTAGGCGACTAGCTTTTAGTTGTGCCTAGAGAAGACCTATTTATTGGGCGCCTCCAAAATAAGTGCCACTCAGCGTGATTCATTAAACAGCACCCGATTATACTTGAATTGCGCTGAACAGGGCCTATTTCGGCGCCTAACTTTTGGGCGCTGCTTATAGAATTTGCCCTGAAGTGACTTGCCCAGGGTCACAAGGAGCAGCACGGGGTTTGAACCCACAACCTCAGGGTGCCGAGGCTGTAGCTCTAACCACTAGGCTCTATTTATTTGGATAACGTACGGCCTGCTATTTCTAGAATTGAATTGCGACTTGCCGTTCACCATTTTGAAAGGTCTATGCAGAAGAAATAATAATAATAATAATAATAATAATAACTTTATTTTTGTATACCGCCATACCCAGTGAGTTCTAGGCGGTTCACATTGATTTAAACATAGTTACATACAGTTAAGTATTGGGGAGTGGATCGGGGGGGGGGGTGGAAGCGTAATAAAGGGCGGGAGGAGGATTAGGTTCTTTGAGGGGGGGCAATTAAGTGTCCTGGCCTTGGAAGAGGTGAGTTTTGAGTAATTTTCTAAAACTGAGGTAGGAGGGAGCATCGAGGATTAATTGGGCTATCCATGGGTTTAGTTTGGCGGCCTGGTAGGCAGCATGATAAGGGTTGAATTAAATAAATAAATAAATGAACCACCCCTTTTGGGACATTCACAAATACCTGCCCAAATACGATAAGCTGCAGATCTTCCCTACAGGTTGATTTCTCTAATCACCAAAACAACACAATTACCGAAATCGATTAGGCATGAAAGAGAAAAATTTAGCTGCCATTTATTTAACTAAGGATAACGGAATTCCTAATTATACATCAAAATGATAAAAAGTCTCGGTTTTTTAACAGTTTCTGAATCAATTATTGCTCATAGCAAAATGTTTTAGCATTATAATAAATGACATAAATTGGAGCAATTACTTTACACTTTAATTGCATGGGCTCAAAAGCAGTTAGGCCTTCTGTTCCTCAGTCACTCACTTCTCCCCCAACAATATTTACATGTGTTATGGAAAAGGAACAGAGCAATTAGCATTCATTGCAATTCCAAAATCGCACCGCACATTGCATTCAGGTTTCTCGCCGAGCTTTTGAGTCTTAGTGGGAACCGTTTCAGAAACCGATGGATATTGTCTGGTTCGTTTAAAAGGACTATATTGTTTCCCCTCAGATGCCAGAATTCTACAATAAGGGGTTATCGCTAACTGCAGCTCCGTTAGAAGAGATGCTTCAGTTAGCAGATCATCTTTGTATTACGATTTCATCTGATTGGGTAAGCGAATTAAGGTGATTGTAATTGTATATAATTGCTAAGGATAGGAAGTATTGATGCTTAAAGCTTTGAAAACACCTCTTGACCCGTCGCCGTTATGAATACTAATACATTAGGACGAAGATCTGCAAAAGAAAGAGACAAAAGGCAGAAAAAAGTGTAAATAGGCACGATGCTGCCTGGAAACACACGACAGGTGCACCAGTTTCTTATTACGTGTTGTTTTCTGTCCAAAATAAGACAGAAACATGATGGCTTATAAAGGCCAAATGGCCCATCCAGAGCATCCACTATCTCTTCCTCTCACCATTGACTAAGGCTATCCCAGGAAATGTCCCCCAGTTGTCAGGAAATGCCTCCCCCCCAGTTTTGCTTTTTTGGCTGTGTGGTATTTTTCTTAGCAAGCCCAAATGACAAAATTAAAGACTCAACAATTTTTGTGAACGGTCAGGCCTTCCCTATTGAAGATTCCATAAAAATTCTGGGACTGACCCTGGACCGACACCTCACCCTAAATGTACACACAGACTTTTTGGTTAGGAAATGCTTCTCGATCTTATGGAAACTCAGAACCATCAGAAAATATTTCGACGAAGTATCAATCCGCTTATTGGTTCAATCTTCCATTCTAAGCACACTTGACTACTGCAACATCATTTATTTGGGTACCTTCAAAAAAACCCTACAAAGGCTCTGAATCATTCAAAATTCAGCGGTTCGACTGATTTTTGGGTTGAGAAAATGGGAACACATCATTCCCTACTATCAAAAACTTCACTGGCTGCCCTTGGAAGCACGAGTTTTATTTAAATTTTTTTGCCTTTGTTATAAATGAATTTTTGGCCTGGCCCCTATGTATCTGGTTTCTCAATTTAATCGCCTCATCCAAGCACCCACTACCAGACACAGAAAAGCACACTCCCCATTCATACCCCCCCCAATCAAGGAAGTAAAAAGAACAAAACTACACGACGGCCTCCTAGCCACTCAAGCCGCAAGGCTGGACAACCAGATCTCCAACCTTCTGATGACCACCCCAGACTATAGGAGGTTCAGAAAAGAAATAAAAACCACACTTTTCAAGAAATTCCTGAAGCAGCAATAACATCACGACCTCTTAGTAACTCTAAAACCGACATCTGATCTACCCATTACTGCACTAACAACAACAAAAGAACCTCCACTATGACCAACTATTAATTCTCTTACAAACCACCTCACCCTCAACAACCCGTTAATGTTTATAAAATCTACAACTTACCTCTCTAGCTAATCATTGTAACTGTATTTTTTAAATTAACCTTTTGTAATCCGCCTTGAACCGCAAGGTAATGGCGGAATAGAAATCCCTAATGTAATGTAATGTAATGTAATCTGGTCAGTTCCATTAGGTCCACATGCAGAATTCATTTGTTCTCCTTTCCATCGTTAAAGGACTGCCACTAGAAAAGATTCCTGGACAGAACTCTTGCCTCCCGGGCAGGTAAATGGAACGACTGGCTGGCTAACATCATCAACCACTCCTCATCTTACCTCAATTTCAGAAAATCAATAAGAATGAATTTGTTCAACCAATGGTAACCTATGATCCTAGTGTATCTTTCCTCCCAAACTGTACCTTATTTTCGATGACTTTGCATTGTTACTCTTCGACTTTGTACTGTATCTACTTCGATGACTTTGTATGGTAACTACTTCGCTGATTGTCCAGCGCCTCTTGCTGCAAACCGCCTCAAACTACCATGGCTTTGGCGGTATATAAAAATAAAATTATTATTATTATTAATACAGTCTGTTCTCTTTATTCGTGATAGTGTGTTTCGCAAAAATATTTGTGAACCGCAAAATTGCAAATAACGAAATGCTGAGAGAAAATAGAGGTTAGGTTCCAGCAGTGTACCTTGTGCCTCAAAATCACGGAAAGTGAACAGTGGATCCTATTGGGAGCATAAGGTTAGGTTCCTGTATGGGACAGCACTTGATGTACCTGTAATTCACTCTCCAGATGCTTGGGGGGGGGTGGGGGGGGGGGAGAAGGATTCTAGAAGCAAAGCCTGACCATGGTCAGTGTCCCACGACAACAAGAGGGCATCCGTTGAAAATCAGGGGCGGGAAACTACGAGGTGACACCAGGAAATTCTTTTTCACTGAAAGAGTGGTTGATCGCTGGAATAGTCTTCCACTACAGGTGATTGAGGCCAGCAGCGTGCCTGATTTTAAGGCCAAATGGGATCGGCACATGGGATCTCTTCACAGGGCAAAGGTAGGGGAGGGACATTAAGGTGGGCAGACTGGATGGGCCGTGGGCCCTTATCTGCCGTCTATTTCTATGTTTCTATGTTTCTATGAGGTGAAAGTGAAAGCAAAGAAAGCTGGTTTGGTGAGCGCCGGTCCGTGAATACGCAAATGCAGCGGTGTGAATGGGGAATATTGGTTACAAATGATGCAGACGTGGATATGCGAATTTGCGCATTACGAATGAGCGCAAAACGAGAACGGACTGTAGTGTGCAATCTTTCAAAAGCGTGCACATTTTTCCGGTTCGGTAAATGGAGCTCAGAACGCAACGCTGAAAATATTGGTGCTGAATGGTTTTCTATAATGGGCATTCTGGGATCCTCGCCCTTCAAAGAATAGCGCATAACGCCGGGATCTGCGCCCAACTTTGGGTATGAGGGGTTACATTAAACGACACCAGGTATAAATCCCAGCCTGCAAGTTGTGCATTGATCTGCGCTATTGTATAACTCTGCACACATTTTTAGGGAACGCCCCTGAACCACCCAAGGCCACACCCCCTTTGCGTAGCTGCATGGAAACACTTGTGCCCTAATCTGTAAATTGGCGTGTGTTTCAATTAGAAAATGACACGGGGATAAATTTGTCTCCGTCCCGGCAGAAACTCAATTTCCCTGTCCCGTCCCCACGATTTTTGCCGAGGTCCCATTCCCTTAAGCTCTGCCTTAACCGCACGTAGATGCGTGGAGTAGTCTCTCAGAAGAGGTGGTGGAGACAGAGACTATGTCTGAATTCAAGAGGGCCTGGGATAGGCATGTGGGATCCCTCGGAGAGAGGAAGAGATAATGGTTACTGCGGATGGGCAGACTAGATGGGCCATTTGGCCTTTATCTGCCATCATGTTTCTATGTTTCTGTGTATGCCTGCTGTATTAGCCAACACTTTGCTAGTTTGGCACCCACAGCATGGTGTTAGCCTAAGGTGAAACTATAAAACAATCACAGCTCTTATCAATTTTCAAAAGTGAATATAAAGTGCTCAGACCAAACAACCATCAATTTAGTGATAACACCAAACTGCGGCTTAGAGAGGGACCATCGTTGCATCTTTATAGTCCCTGGCCCAACCCATAAACATAAGAAGATTAAAAATAACCACTTATCCGAGTTCACTGAAGGGTTGGGCACTTCTTCTGCCGCAGTTGTGATAAAGTGCTTAACAGTGCAAATCGAAGTTAAAAATATGCACTAAACTGCCGTATCAATATCCATGACCCCCCGATTCGAGTTTCGGCTCTTCTTCAGGAAGGGACGCACGTGTCAGCAACCTATACCCGGCAGGCTAGGAAATATTGGCAATATTTTTAATCTTCTTATGTTTATGGGTTGGGCCAGGGACTATAAAGATGCAATGATGGTCCCTTTCTAAGCCGCAGTTTGGTGTTATCACTAAATCGATGGTTGTATGGTCTGAGCACTTTATATTCACTTTTGAAAATTGATAAGAGCTGTGATTGTTTATAGTTTTATGATTTTTCATCACAGAGTCAAATTAGTTAGCTCTCTATTGAGTAGTTGCTTACTTCCCATTTTGAATGGGACCGTCCTTTTTTCAGATCCCCTGTCCCATTGACCCCCACGCACAGCTTTGAGACGTCG